>NC_044038.1:199409032-200802406 GCF_901765095.1 Microcaecilia unicolor | reverse complement strand
CATCGGCGATCCACCCCAGGTGTCGGGGCAGAGGGAGCAGGAAATGAGCGAAGCCGACAGGTGCGCGTCACCCCCCCCCCCCCAGCAGGTAAAAATGCACCTGGGGGGAGGTGTCCGTCCTTTCGCCGGGGGGAGGTGTCCTTTTGCCAGGGGTGGGGGGGTCGCGCTGCACCCGGGGGGGGGGGCGCATCAGCGATCCGCCCTGGGTGTCAGCCACCCTAGGAACACCACTGCCTTTTCTGGACTCCTAAGACTTTGAAATGGTTCTTTCATCACTTGTACTATCTGGCCTAGAATACTGTAAGTGTCTACATGGTCCTGCCTGATACTGTTCTGAGTTTCTTGTAAGTAATGCAGAAAGCTGCATCCCAAGTTTTAACCAGGGCTCATGAAACCTATCACATCTTGCTAGTTCTGCACTCGTTGCACCAGCTTCCAGTTTGACACGGGATTCTATTTCAAAATTTGACTCTAGTTCACAGGACTTTGAGTGGGGAAGTACCACTCGGTCAGTACCATTCTGAAAATATATTAACCTTCATGTAAATTACGCTTTGCCAGCTAGAACGTATTAGATAATCCGCTGACTCATTTATTATGATGAACTGAAACTCACTACCAGTAGAATTAAGAACTAAGACTCAGACAATCATCATCAGAAAGAATCTCAAAGCATTACTATTACTATTTCAGAGGATCCCAAAGCCCAGCACTATTAACCTGTTCCAGGTATTATTGTAGATTGAATTCAGAGTGGCCTAGTGGTTAGGGTGGTGGACTTTGGTCCTGAGGAACTGAGTTTGATTCCCAGCACAGGCAGCTCCTTGTGACTCTGGGCAAGTCACTTAACCCTCCATTGCCTGTCATGAGTGGGAAAGTGTGGGGTACAAATGTAACAAAAAATATATATATATCACATGTTGCTTTAGGACCGGTTCTGCAGATGACTATTGAGCTCATTTTCAAAGCGCAATTGACATCTCAAAATGGTAAAAAAAAAAAAAAAAAAGGTCCATCTTCCAACTTGCAGTTTTAGAATGGCAGAATTTGGATGTCCTACATTGCAGTTCATCCAAATAGCAAGGGGGCATTTAGTGGGCGTGTTTTGGGTGAGAATAGGGAGCGCTTAAAATTAGGAGGTCCAACAGCAATAATCGAACGAGAAGAAACATCCAAGTCTAAAAAGAAGGACGTTTTTATTTAGACATGTTTCAGTCATGTCCATGGGTATAAAAAGGTGCTCTGACCACAAGAAGGATTAAGGTCTGATCCCTCATGAATCCCCTAATGGTTGCTGATCCCTCCCTCTTCCCTGAAAGTGAAACTGGAAAGGAAAACCAGGCTGTATGACAGCATCAGGTATTATAGCCATACCGAGCAAAGCAGAAATCAGGTCTGAGGAGTAACCTAGTGGTCAGTGCAATAGACTGCAAACCAAAGGATCCAGATTCAATTCCCACTTTAGCTCTTTTGTCCTTTAAATTGTGAGCCCTCCAGAAACAGGCATATACCTACTATGCCTGGTTCAATTCCCTTTGCAGCTTCTTGTGACCCTGGGCAACTCACTTACCCTCTCTTGCCACAGGTACAATATACTACTTACATTGTGAGCCCATTAGGAACAGGGCAAGTGCCTATACAACTGTATGTAAACCATCTTGACTCATGCTCTAAAGAGGCGGTATATCAAATTGATAAATGATACCTAAATATTTATCAACAACTTCAAAATGCTCAACTTCACATCGATATAAAGCTTGATAACTCTATACAGATCTACTCAGGCTTTATTTTATTTATGGGATCGTCAGATCAGCGTGTGTGCTTCCGTATTGGCTTAACTGAGCCATGCAGTTTTCAAGGGGTACCACCGCAATCCTCATTGATCCTCTCATATTGATTTTTCTTCATATTAATTCTCTTTTATAGTATTATTGATACGCTCCCTTCATCAGTTATATTAGTATATGCCGTATGTCAACCTAAATATTTATGACATCTGCAAGCCTAAAGCCTATGGAGGTGATGTACAGTCTGGTACAGTAGGGATTTCCCTGTTCCTGGAGGGCTCAGCATTTAAAATAAAAGAGTTGTAGGAGATATGAACCCCAATGTCTTTCCTGTTTGAAAATGATTGTGAGATTGCAGTTGGAGACGCCCAAAATCGGCTTTCGATTATACCGATTTGGGCGCCCATGGGAGAAAGGCGCCCATCTCCCGATTTGGGTCGAAATAAGGGCGTCTTTCTCTTTCGAAAATAAGCCTGACTGTATCCTTAGCCAGATATGTCTCCAGAGAGATATCTTAAGTCTGTGGCTTGGCCACAGTGTCAAAGCAGCATCAGAGCACTTGAGAGTTCATTCCTCACTGCACCCTGCATGCCCACCTCCCTCTGCAGCTGACCTCCCTCACCCCCATCCTTCAGCAACACTACCTGATCCATCAAGGGCTCTTTGCCAATCTCTCTCCCACAGGGAAATATCAATTGAAGAACTAGAATGCTAATTCTGCCAGCTGTCAGAACAGCAGCATTCCTGGCTCCCCTCTCTTCAGACTTTAATTTCGGAGAAATAGTACTATCCAGATGTTCTTAACGCACTGTCACTGTGCAAAGAGAAGCAGGTCTAAGACACTCAGGGCTTTTTTTGAGGGGGTACTTGGAGGTACTGAGTACCAGCACCTTTTCCATTGTCTGCTAAAATTGACCAGTGGACCCCAAGTTTTAATGAAAGAGCTCAGGCTCTACACACCAATTCTGCCTTGACATAGATTCTGTGACTGGTTACAGGGTCCTGGCTATTGTGGGGTGGGTCCCTCAGTGATCACCTGAAGGATGGCCTAGCATTTGAGTACGGGCACCTTTTTTGCTAGAAAAAACACACTGAAGACACTGCTACCATCACAAGTGCAGAACGTGTTTAAAAGCCACTGAGAGACAAATGAGATAAGTACATCAGCTGTGTTTTTGTGATATTCTAGTGCACGTTGTGAGTGGCACTAGTAATGTCCACAAGAGTAGGGAGCAGCACTAACCATCCTGTCGATTTTCCCCAGTTAGTGCTGGGAACGCAGCATAGTGGGAATTATTTTACCATAAACATGCCAGTAGCTCTATCCTTTTAGTATCCAAAAGGAAAAGTAAGGAGCCAAAATGCAGAGCAGTGATCCCCCCCCCCCCCCCCAAAACAAAAGGAAAGTAGCTAGTAGATCAGTGAAGCTATGTAGCAGGGTATAGACTGAACTGTGGCTCCTGCTAACTGTCTGGTAGAAAGCAAAAATTCACTCATAGCAGATTTTGGCTCCCAGCAGAGAAATTGCCTTTATGGCCTTGAAGAGTGGTGCCTCCCTGGATCAGTACCTGAAATCCAAACAGATCATCCAATTGCAGTGGCATACCAAGGGCAGGGCGGTGGGGTGGTCCGCCCCAGGTGTAATCATAAAGGGGGGTGCTCCGCTCCCGCCCCATCCTGTTTTTTATTTATGCTGCTGGCGCCGCAGTCCCCAGTCTCCACCTGCCTACCCTCAGCTCCCTCGACAGCCTCCTTCTCTCTGCCACCCGGCCTCCTGCAATTGTATTTTTAAAATGTCTGAATCGGCAGTGCAGTACCTCACATCCGCCTGTGAAAGAAGCAGATCGCCACCTCGGGCCTTCCCTCACTATGTCCCGCCCTCGTGGAAATAGGAAGTTACATCAGAAGAGGACGGGAGAGAAGGCCCGAGGCAGTGGTCTGCTTCTTTCACAGACAGACGTGAGGATTCACGCTGGTGCTGCGCTGCCGATTCAGATGTTTTTAAAATGCATTGCAGGGGGCTGTTGAGGGAGCTGAGGGTAGACAGGTGGGGACTGGGTCGTGGGGGGCTCAGATGGGAGAAGGGGGCTGGAGCTGGAATTGGGGTCATGCCTGGGGCAGGAACAGGAGGGAGAATGGGGTCATGCATGGGGCAGGGGCAGGTGGGGGAATGGGTCTGGGGCTGGAAAGGAGGGGCAGATGAGAGAATGGGGCTGCGGCTGAAAAGGGGGGTCATAATTCAAGGCAGGTGGGTGAAGGGGACTGGAACTGGGGGCTGAAGAAGAGGGTAAGTGGGATAAGGGGGCTAGTTCTGGAACTGGGGGCTGAAAAGGGGCAGGGGCTAAAACGGGACTTGGGGCTGAAAAGGGGACAGGGAGAAAGTGGCTGGGGCTGAAGCTCAGGGACTGGTGGGAGAAAAGGGCTGGGGCTGAAACTAAGCTGAAACAGGGGGCTGGTGGGAGAATGGGGCTGGAACTGGGGGCTGAAAAGGGGGGCAGGTGGGAGAAGTGGGCTGGGCCTGGAACTAGGGACAGGTGGGTTAATGGGGCTGGAATTGGGGGCTGAAAAGAGGGGGCAGAGAGAGAGAGAAAGAGAGGACAGATCCTGGATGGAAAGGAACGAGAGGGAGGGCAGACCCTGGATGGATGGGAGAGAAAGGGTAGACAGTGGATGGAAGGGGGGAGAGAGAGGGCAGGCAAGGACAGAGGGTGGATGGAAGGGGCAGATACAGAGGGCAGATGCTAGATGGAAGACAGGGCAGATAGTGGTTGGAAGGGGCAGAAGGAGAGAGGGCAGATGGTGGATGGAGGGTACAGGAGAGACAGGGCAGACACTGGATGGCAGGGAGAGAGAGAAGGCAGAACCTGGATGGAAAGGAGAGAGTGAAAGCAGAAACCAGATACAACAAACTAAATAATTTTGTTTCTTTTTTTGCTTTAGGATAATGTAGTATTTTAGCTGTGCTAATAAATGAGTGGCCTAGTGGTTAGGGTGGTGGACTTTGGTCCTGAGGAACTGAGTTCCATTCTCACTTCCGGCACAGACAGCTCCTTGTGACTCTAGGCACGTCACTTAACCCTCCATTGCCCCAGGTTTAAATAAGTACCTGTATACAATATGTAAGCCGCATTGAGCCTGCCATGAGTGGGAAAGTGCGGGGTACAATTGTAACAAAAATATAAATACAACATGGAAATAAGGTAATCTTTTTATTGGACTAATTTTAATACATTTTGACTAATTTTTGGAGAACAAAAACCCCTCCTCAGGTCAGGAGAGGATACTGTAACAGCAGTATACTGCAATGAAGAAGGAGGTTTTGGCCTCTGAAAGCTAAATGTATTAGTCCAATTAAATGGTATTATTTTATTTTCTATATTTGTTTTATTTCTATTTGTTAATTTGTAAAGTGGTGAAATTTACATCTGCTATCTTTTTATTTTGCACATTACTAGGGGATATTTTCTGTTTCTGTGGTGTTGCATTGTATGCAGAATCTGGCTTCTTCGGGGTTCAGTTTAATTTTTGTCTAAATAGAAAGTTTATGATTACTTATTCTATAGTGGATTAGGGTGTATCTGTGTCTGTGAAAAAGACATGGCTTTCAGTTGGCATTGACTGTGCAGGATCGACGATCTTTGTTTTACAATAAGTGAATTGATGTTCTAGTGCTCATTGCAGAGTTTAAAGATGCTTCCTTTTCCTAGGTACACCCTTGTGTGACTCATAGAAATTACTGCTTATGGTATGGTAGAATTGCTCTATAGGTCCTGAGTGTTCTGTATTCTCGGTATGCCTAGTACTGGATTTTGGAGGGGGTGTTAAAAAATGACCGGCCCCGGGTGTCAAATACCCTAGGTACGCCCAGTGGCGTAGGAAGGGGGGGCGGTCCGCCCCAGGTGCACGCCGCTGGGGGGTGTCGGCTCCGCGCTGGTGCACTGCCCTCTCTGCCCCGGAACAGGTTACTTCCTGTTCCGGGACAAAGAGAGCAGTGAACCAGCGCGGAGCCGACACACCCCAGCAACGTGCAGTCGGGGCGGATCGGCCCTCCCGCCCGTCCCTCGCCGCAGGTATGCGCTCCAGGGGTGGGGAGTGCGCTCCAGCGGGAGGAGGGTGCGCCGTGCTGCACCGGGGGGGGGGGCTCAGCGGCGACCTGCCCCGGGTGTCAGCTCCCCTCGCTACAGCTCTGGGTACGCCACTGTCCAATTCAGAAACTCATCCAAGCTCCTCTTAAACATGGCAGGGCCCCTTTCTCTGGAACCCAGTCCTCTGTGGCAAACCCCTTTCTCTGGAGACTTGAAAATCTTAAGGCTGTCTGAGGGTGTCATCCCATTGCAATTATTAGGTGACTGTCATGCTGCTCCAGTAATTCCGAATTGCATTTCCTTTTAATACAGATAATATGAAGTCTTTAGAACTGTTCACTTTACCCATTAGAATACCATGTTTATTATGATTCATCACTCCTGTAATAACATGCAATAATAATAATGGTTCTTGTGGCCCAGGAAATAAAATCATATGGCTTTTTTAATAAAGTGTTTTGCAAATATATTCAATTAACAGCGGAATTACAGAAAAATGACCCCTAGCAAGTCATATGAGACTATCACTAGGGAGGCCATTTGGACAGACGGATCCAGAAGGGTAGGAGCGACTGGGGGTTGCTTCTGCCTGGGGAACCCCTAGACCACCAGGGAATAAGCTACTAGCATGGGACTGGGGGAATCCTTGAAGGGAGGGCTTGATCAGGGGTTCAGATTAGGTGGGGCTATTAATTGAGGGCTGCATCGGGGGGATTCTGATCAGGGTGCCTAGATAAGGGGGCTGTTGATCTCAGGGGCGTAGCCAGACACCCAATTTTGGATGGGCCTGGGCCCAAAATGGTTGGGCAGAAAAACCCCACCCCATCCCACAGGTGATTTAGTCTCTCCTTCTCTCGCCTGCATGCCATATGGTCTCTCAAATATCCCCCCTCTCCTGCACACCTTTTAAATAGCAGATTTTCAGCAGCAGTAAGCAGCAACTAATACACAGTACTCATGTTGGCCCCACATCCTTCCCACTGATGCAGCTTCCTCTTTCTGCATAGGCGGGAATACGTCAGAGGGGAAGGCTTTGGGGTCAGTGTGAGCAGTATGCATCAGTCGCTGCTTCCTGCAGGTGAAGATCTGTTATTTGTAAGGTATGCAGGAGGGATAGTTGTTGGGAGTTTTCAGCTTGGGAATCTCTGCCAGCCACATCATAGGTGTGCTGCTACTGGTGGGCCTGAGCTTAAAGTGGGTGGGCCTGGGCCCACCCAAGCCCACCCTTGGCTACGCCACTGGTTGATCTAGAGGGGGGCTGCATAGGAGGATGGGCCTGGCCGGGAAGTCACAGTCAGGAGCATCAGGCCGGTGTAGTGGCTTGCAAGAATTGTTATTCATTTACCACAGTAGTCAGCAACCTGGGAAACTGTTATACTGCAGGTGCCTGACTCCCACAGTAAATCAAGGTACAGTAAAAACTTGCCTTTTACCACACCTTGATAACCCCCCCCCCCCCCCCCCCCCCTAAATCTGACAAAGTTTCCATAAGAAAGTACAGACAAACCTTTTTGAACATATGTATACTGGAAAAGTCCTTAGTTAAGACAGGAAGGTTAATTTGCATCTTTTAGAGTTATTCATTCTTCTCAGACTTGTTTTATGGAGATGTTTTTAGAATGTCTTTGTTATAGTTTACATCTGTTTAGGTTTGGAGGCATTGTGTAATTTTTGTTATATGATTGTTTTATGGTGGTATTTTTAGAATATTTTTTAGTTTATATTCATTTGGATTTAGAGGCATTGTATAATTTTTGTTATATGATTTGTTTGTTTGGATTTATTAACTGCTAATTATTTAACATTATGTCTATGTTTACTGTGATCTGCCTAGAACATAACTCTTTTAAATACAGTAAATAAATTCATAGCTGCTGGGATTTACTAAGTCAGAAGTACTGTGATCCTATAACAGCTTGTGAAACTCTTTCCAGTTACAATCAAGTCCTCCCAGAGCAGAGGTGTAGCCAGAGGGACAATTTTGGGTGGGCCTGAGCCCAAGGTGGGTGGGCATAGAATTCACCCCCCCCCTCCCCCTCTGGTTTGCTCCTCTCTCCACCCCTCTCTGCCCACAAACCCCAAATATTAAATACTTGAGGTGGTGGGGATCCCCAAACCCTGCCAGCTGAAGATTTTCTCCTCCTTCTCGAGGAGCCAGCACTCTTGCCTCAAACTGATGCTGCTGCAAGCAGGCCGTGCACGCTTAGTGCTTTTGTATGCGCAAAAACTGAGCATGTGCAGAAGGGCCAGTCTCAGCATCAGCTCAAGGCAAGTGCTGTTAGCTGACATTTGGAAGAGTGAGGGCTGCCCAAGGAGAAAAAAAATCTTCAGCTGGCAAGGTTTAGGGATCCCCACCAGCCACAGCAAGAATGTCACAATTTTGGGTGGGCCTGAGTCCAAAGTGGGTGGGCCCTGGCTCACCCAGGCCCACCTGTGGCTACACCACTGTCCCAGAGACAAGCTTGCAGATGACATTTTGCTAATTTATCCAACAGACCCTTTCTCTCCTTCTGTAGGTCCTCTTCAAGTTTGTTTAGATGCTGTTGCAGAGTGACTATTTGATTAGTTCTAAACAAAGGAAAACCAGTAGTATCATGTATTACTGGTCATCTTTCTAAACCATCCATTACTATCTCTCTTTTTGGTAATGCTGTCACACTGGTTGATTCTTTCAAATATTTGGGGGTTCCCCACAAACATCACAGTTATGTAAGAGCTGCTTTTTCACATTGCATAAATTGCGTTCGGTGTGACATCTCTTTGATCAAGACATATTTCACAGTATCATTTTGACCCTGCTTATTGCCAGACTTGATTATTGTAACAATGTGGAAACTAAAAAGAATTAAACCATTTTTTTCCAAGGTCTGTCTTCCGCAATCTGGTACAATCACTAGTACTCAGTCACCTGGACTTCTGTAATTCATTATACGCTGGTTCAAAGAGCAAATACTTAAAAAACTCCAGACAGCCCAGAACACAGCGGCCAGATTAATATTTGGCAAATCAAAATATGAATGCGCGACACCACTACGAGAAAAACTACACTGGCTCCCACTTAAAGAACGCATCAGGTTCAAACTTTGTACCCTAGTCCACAAGATCATCCATGGAGATGCCCCAGCCTACATGTCAGACCTAATAGAACTACCCCACAGGAACGCAATAAAATCTTCTCGCACTTTCCTCAATCTTCATCCTCCCAATTGTAAAGTTCTGAAATACAAAGTGTTGCATGCGTCTACATTTTCCTATATGGGCACGCAGCTATGGAACGCACTACCACGCAACCTGAAAATGATCCATGATCTGGCCAACTTCTGCAAACTACTGAAAACTTATCTCTTCGAAAAAAATATATCACAAAGATCAACACGTGTAACTGCACAATCTTTATTATAGATAGTAATGTCATATAACGTCTTTTGTTATAATACAACCATGTACTTCACCATGTAACCCAAACCTTCTATAAACCAAATGTATATTTTCTACTTTCTATTTCCAATATTCACAATGAATTGTAAGCCACATTGAGCCTGCAAAGAGGTGAGATAATGTGGGATACAAATACAATAAATAAATAAATAAAATAGCATCATTTATTCAGGTTTGCCATGTTTACAGATAAAGAAACTGCAATCGATTTAAAATATTGCAATAAAGCTACTATATCATGCTAAAACGTCTGATCATGTTACCCCCTGTGTTTAAAGAAATGCATTGGTTGCCTATAGAACAAGGAATCATTTACAAGTTATTATTACTTACTTTCAAGGCATTTAAGGAGGGCATCCCAGATTATTTGGCCACTCTTACAATCCCTTATACTCCCGCAAGAGTTTTGTGTTCAATAAATGATATCAATTGGTCTTTCCCAGACCGAACAGTGGCGTAGCTACAGGTGGGCCTGGGTGGGCCGGGGCCCACCCATTTATGGCTCAGGCCCACCCAACTGTAGCACATGTTTAGCGGTAGCTACTGGGGGTTCCCAAGCTCTGCCAGCTGAAGATTTCCCCTGATGCTAACGCAAATGCTACTCTTCACGATACCAGCACCTGCACATGCTCAGTTTTCAGCACATGCCTGCTGCAGACTACCAAGGTGGAAAGAAGCATTTTCTCGCCAGCTGAGATTTTTTTTGGTGGTGGGGGAGGGGGCAGAATACTTGGTGCCCACCCACGTCTTGCCTAGGTCCACCCAAAATCTGTTGTCTGGCTACGCCCCTGAGACCGAAGCAGGTAGATCTTGAATCAACAAGATATGAGGCTCATTTTCAAAGCACACTTACAAATTTAGATATGGTACTATGTAACTTTGTAAATCTATGTGCTTTGAAAATGAGTATCATAGTGCCTTCTATTTTATGGCTCCTGCTACATTGAACATTTTACCATGTTGCATCCATAGAATTACTTCTATTAAAGAATTTAAGAAAACTATAGAAACATGGCTATTTGAGCAAGTTTTTTGAGTCATAGGTTTTCTTTAAAAGAATGCCATGCTCTCTCTTTTGGTTCTTTATCCCTTGAAGCATGTTTGAATTGATGTTTTTAATTTGTCTTCTCTTACCTGTTGGTGGTTGTTTGGTATTTATCTTTTCTTGGGTGAATGGGTTTTTTTTCTATCCTATGATTATTGTAGTTCCTTTCTTGTTGCCTTAAAATTTTAATTATTTATTGTACACTGCCCTGTTCTGCATGTCAGTGTGGGCGGTATAGAAAATCTGAATCAACTGCAAACTGCTCCACCCTTCCTGGCCTAAGTATGTGATTTGAGGACACCATTTACTCAGAGCAGCTGAGTATGCTGCAAGCCAGACAGAAGGTTTGTGCCTTTGAATTTACCAATAAAGCAGGGCATATTCTCGCCATAAGGTTACTTAAACAAAAAAGTTGATCGCACAATTGTACAAGTTCGAGATGGTAAGGAGGGTCAGCTCAATACAACTACTCGGATACATACACGGTTCATGCAATTCTATCAAACATTATACTCACACAAGACTTGTCCCCAGTGGCATAGCTAGGGTAGTTGACACACGGGGCCGGTCATTTTTTAACACCCCCCCCCCCCCCCCAAATCCAGTACTAGGCATACCGAGAATACAAAACACTCAGGACCTATAGAGCAATTCTACCTTACCATAAGCAGTCATTTCTACGAGTCACACAAGGAATAGGAAAGCATCTTAAACACTACAGTGAGCACTAGAACATCAATTCACCTATTGTAAAACGAAACCAGACAGAATAGTACAGATCGTCGATCCTGCACAGTCAATGCCAATTGAAAGCCATGTCTTTTTCACAAACACAGATACACCCTAATCCACTATAGAATAAGTAATCATAAACTTTCTATTTAGACAAAAATTAAACTGAACCCCCGATGCCAGACTCTGCATACAATGCAACACCACAGAAACAGAAAATGTCCCCTAGTACTGTGCAAAATATAAAGACAGCAGATGTAAATTTGAAAAAACTAATAAATACCAATCACCACTTTACAAATTAACAAATAGAAATAAAACAAATACAGAAAATAAAATAATACCATTTTATTGGACTAATACATTTAGCTTCCAGAGGCCAAAATCTCCTTCCTCAGGTCAACACAGTATAGTGCTGTTACAGTATCCTATCCTGACGTGAGGAAGGGGGTTTTGTTCTCTGAAAGTTAAGTCAAAATGTATTAAAATTAGTCCAATAAAAAGATTACCTTATTTACATGTTCTATTTATAAACATTAACACAGCTACAATACTATATCCTAAAGCAAAATAATAAAAATATATATTTACAGTTTGTTGTCTCTGGTTTCTGTTTTCCTCATCTTCTTTTCACTGTCTTCCTTCCATCCAGCATCTGTCTTCGCTCTCTCTCTCTCTGCCATCCAGTGTCTGCCCTCTCTAATGTCCCTTCCACCCACTGTCTGCCCTCTCTCTGCCCCTTCCATCCAGTCTGCCCTTTCTCTCCCTTCCATCCTCATCTGCCCTCTATTTCTGCCCCTTCCATCCACCATCTGCCCCAGTCTGCCATCTCTCTCCCCCTTCCATCAACATCTGCCCTCTCTCTCTCTCTCTCTCTCTCTCTCTCTCTCTCTCTCTCTCTCCCTCCCTTCCTTCCATCCACATCTGCCCTCTATCTCTGCCCCTTCCATCCACCATTTGCCCCAGTCTGCCCTCTTTCTCTCTCCCCCTTCCACCCACCATCTGCCCTTTCTCTCTGCCCCTTCAATCCGTCTGCCCTCCCTCTCCCATCCATCTAGGGTCTGCCCTCCCTCATGCTCCCCCTTCCATCCAGGGTCTGTCCCCACCCTCCCCAATCCCCTTCTCCCCTCTGGCCACCCCTCTGGGCTCTCCCACCCTCCCCAATCCCGTTCTCCCCTCTGGGTACCCCTCTGGGCTCCCCCACCCTCCCCAATCCCCTTCAGGCACCCATCTGGGCTCCCCCACCCTCCCCAATCCCCTTCTCCCCTCTGAGCACCCATCGGGCTCCTCCACCCTCCCCAATCCCCTTCTGCCCTCTGGGCACCCATCTGGGCTCCCATACCCTCCCCAATCCCCTTTGGGCACCCATCTGGGCTCCCCCACACTCCCCAATCCCCTGCACCTATCTGGGCTCCCCCACCCTCCCCAATCCCCTTCGGGCACCCATCTGGGCTCCCCCACCCTACCCAATCCCCTTCTCCCCTCTGGGCACCCATCTGGGCTCCCCCACCCTCCCCAATCCCCTTCTTCCCTCTGGGCACCCATCTGGGCTCCCTCCCCCACCCTCCCCAATCCCTTCTCCCCTTTGAGCACCCCCGCTACTCTGCCATCTCTCATACACCCAGATCAGGTGGGCTTTGTGCCTCAGAGGCAAGCCATGGACAATATTAGACGAGTGGTGGACTTAATGTACTTTTCGAAGAGAGATCGGATACCAATGTGCCTTCTCGGGATGGATGCGGAGAAGGCCTTTGGCAGGGTTCACTGGCCTTTTCTGTACTGGGTTTTGGAGAGGTTTGGGATAGGGCCCTTGTTTTGTGGTTGGATTCGAGCCTTCTATAGCTCTCCTAAAGCTTGTGTGAGAATCAATGGGGGAAATTCTGAGTTGTTTACGCTGCAGAGAGGAGCTCGTCAGGGGTGCCCTCTGTCCCCATTGCTTTTTGCAATGGTTATGGAACCCTTTGTGGTGAAAATACATGTGAATCCTGATATATCTGGAGTCTGTATGGCAGAGAGAGAGAGCATAAAATGGCACTTTTTGCTGCTGATGTGCTGTTAACTGTGATGTGTCCATTGACCTCATTCCTAAACCTCTTGCAAACTGTTGATGACTACTCAGTGGTATCGGATTCAAAATCAATATGACTAAGTCAGAAGCTCTTAATGTCACTTTACCGCCAAGATTGGTGATCTCTTTGCAAGACTCATTTTCTTTTCGTTGGGCAGCAAAGGGAATCCGATACTTAGGAGTGTTTTTGACCCCGTGCTTCTCGGACTTGTTTTCTGCTAACTACCCAGGTGTGGTTAGAGCTCTAGCTGTGGATTTGGAAAGGTGGGAGGACTTGACTTTGTCTTGGTTTGGTAGAATAGCCTTGATGAAAATGAACATATTACCTCGTCTGCTGTATCTGTTCCAGGTACTCCCATTGAAGATACCCAGGAGGTTTCTCTCTAACTTGCAAGATCGCATAATGCGTTTCATATGGGCGGGCAAGCGTCCATGTCTGCCTCGGTCCTTTCTATATCAAGACAAGAAAAAAGGGCGGGATGGGAGTCCCCAACATCTATTGGTATTACAGGGTAGCACAGGCGCTTGCACCAATAGAGTGGTATCATGCATTGCCACACAAGTTGTGGATACATTTGGAACAACTTTCATTGGGTGCTAGACCACTGGGTGCGCTTGTGTGGCTCCCCCAAAAGCATAGGGCTCTGGGGATGGGGATGTGCGCATCGATCTATACTACCTTCTATTATTGGGACACTCTTTTCACACATTAGAAACGTAATCTGTCTCACCTGTCGCCAATAGCCTATAATCCCCTTTTTCCCCCTAGGAATACACAAGGTGTGTTCACTAGATGGTACACGGAAGGTCTAAAAACGTGGGGTCAAATGGTTGAGGAAGAGTCTCTGCAAACGTTTTCCTTCTTAAAGGAGGAATACCCATGTATAAAAAAAAACAGATATGCTTATCTTCAGATCTCTTATTTCCTCCGTGGGAAATCCATTCGTTCGGTAGTAACACGGGAGGACTCATTCCTGGAGGACTTATGCGAGGACTCCAAGACTATGAGAGGCTTAATAACCTGTTTTTATAAACACATTTGCACACGATCTACAGCATAAAGTCTTCATAGAAGTAATTGGAAGAGTGAGCTAGATTTGGAGTTAAAGGAGGATGAGTGGGAGGCTTTGGAAAGGGCCTCAGTGAGGGTGTCTCTTTACGTGCCCTTTAGAGAAAATGCTGTTGAAGTATTATTTCAATGGTATTTAACACCTGCTTGCCTTTTGACACATTTACCCAGCTCAATCGGGTGTGTATTGGAGGGGATATGGTGAAATTGGCACAATGGGTCGTATATGATGGACTTGAGTAAAGATACGAGCTTTCTGGAAAGCAATCTATTGCAAATTGCAGACATGGTTGGGGTTATCCCTTCCTTGGGCACTGGTTTATTTTCTATTCCCCAAGAAGATTCCGGGATTAACATCTCCTCAAGCCGCTTTGCTAAGGTTTGCAATGAGTGCGGCTCGAGTGATAGTTGCTGCGCACTGGAAGCAGAAATCAGTGCCTTCATTAACGAAGTGGCTTAACAAATTGTGGTATATTTGTGAAATGGAGCGCTTGCTAGCAGAGCGTCGGCACCAGAGATATAAATGGGAAACCACATGTGAACCTTTCATTTCTTATTGCTCAGTTTGATTGTCACAGGGTTTGGGTTTGAAAACTTGTTAACTTACCTGTTTGGATGGCAGAGCGGGGTTCGGGGAGGGGGCATGGGTTATCCACTCAATCAAAAAGTTTTGGGGGAATAAAAAAACAAGAAAAAGAATATTGAAGTTTGGTCGAGCAACATTGTGTTTGTTTGGAACGAGGGGAAGGTATTCTTCTTTGTATTCTTTTTTCTTGTCAATTTGTACTGGCTGCATAAAGATCAGATATTGATGTAGATGACATGCTGTATGTTTTTCCACTTGTTCGAACTGTTAATAAAGGCTTCTGGCAAATAAAAAAAAAAATTTCAGAGACCTTAAAGAGGCTATTGTGGTGTATCGGTCTTCAACAGCCATGAGGTCAGAGCATGTGTTGTTGGCAGTGCATCTTTTCTAGCAAAAAAGGTGCCAGTACTCAAATGCTAGGCCACCCTTCAAGGGTGGGGTGATCACTGAGGGATCCATCCCACAATAGCCAGGCCCCCTGCAACCAGTCACAGAATCTATGACAAGGCAGAATTGGCGTGTAGAGCCTGAGCTCTTTCATTAAAACTTGGGGTCCTTGGGTCAATTTTAACAGACAATGGAAAAGGTGCCGGTACTCAGTACCCCCAAGTACCCCCACAAAAAGCCCTGGTTGTTGGCAACTAGGGAATTGCATTCTATGCAATATGCCAGTACCTGAAATACAGTTTTCTTATTTGCTGGTCTGCAGATTTGGAATGCTTTACCTGGGGTTTTTAAGACTGGGAGGCAGTATGCCATCCTTTTGCAAATTACTGAAGACATATTTGTTTGTGCAAGCATGGGGCTGATGTGTTAATTTTGTTTATTGTAAACTGAAATCTATTTGTGTGATTTTTATTGTGTATGTATTACTGCAATTCACTTAGTGGTAGGCGCAATACAAATTTTTAAATAAATACAGTTATTTGTAGGTTTTATTTTGAGGTAGAAAGTGATCTTGTATTTTCTCCCTACAGTAGATAATCCCTTTTTATTTTTATTTCTCCTGTGCTGTACTGCTTACAGAGAATGTGATTTCTCACTGTTTGCTTTTCTAATTTTGGTCCTTTATTCTGTAATTGGTAAGGACTGGTCTGTGTTCTGTGAGTGACCAAGGTGAGAGACTCTGCTGGCATGTAGTGTCTGTGTAGGAATCTGTAACGGTCCAGCTTGTTCCAGTTTCCCAGTAGTGGGTATACTGGTATATAGGGTGAGAAATAGCCTGACAGTAAGTCATATGTCAGATTTAATGACAATAAATTTATTGGGAACAGAATAGCAGATCGGGATGAATAGCAAACATCTTGGATGAATAACAAACATAGGGCCCCTTTTACTAAGCTGCGAAGGCGCCTAAGCACGCCCAACACGCGCCAAAATGGACTCACCACCCGACTACCGCATGGCTTTTGCGGTAATTTCATTTTTGGCACATGTCTGCTACGCGCGTCTGAAAAATATTTTTTATTTTCTGGCGCACATAGCGGACACGCGCCAAGTAGCATCTGATGCGCATAGGTCATTACCACCCAAATTCTTTACCGCTAGGTCTATGGCTGGTGGTAAGGTCTCAGACCCAAAATGGCCGCGAGACAATTTCGATTTTGCCACAGGTCCATTTTCGGCAAAAAAGGCCTTTTTTTTACAGGTACGCTGAAAAATGATTCTGCGCACTCCCCAAACCCGCTCCTACACTACCGAAGGCCATTTTTTTAGAGCGGTAAAAAATCAACCGAAGCATTCTGCGAAAATCAATTGGCCGTTTGGAATGTACAGTAAATAATATTGTATGTTTTAATATTATTTGTAACTTGGTTGCTGCCTGCGCATATCATTTGTACCAATAGAATGTATAATACAGGTACATACATATCTACAGGGTGGGTTTATTGTTTTTGGTAGGTTTTTTGGAGAGAGCCCCTTGTTAAACAATTACCAACACACCACTGCCTGTTATCATGAAATAATGTACCTGGGCTGAGCCCATTTTATAGTGAGTCAGGTTTTGCTACTTAGGACATGTCTTTCTAGTTTTCCTTTATGAAAATATGTGATTATGCAAGAATAAAAACCCTTTCAGACTTCAAGGTCCCTAACCTGAGCACAGCTTACAAATCAGGCAAGGAAAAAAAAGCCCTTTTGCGTCAGTATGTATGAGCTCAGAGGAGAATCAGTTCCTAACGTCAGTGTGAAAGGGTGACAAAAACATGTTTTCAAAGTGCAGCTGCTCCATGTTAAATTAGGAAGCCAAACATAATTTACGGCAGCCTTCAAATGCCAAAATGGAAGCAAATGAAAGTGCTGTTTTATTGATCAAAGAAGGCTTCAGCAAATGAATAAACAGAACAGATGAAGTGAGTGAAATAAAGAAAATCCTCAGGACCGTCTGCTGTTAGGGATAATGATGTACTTGAAAAACAGAGGAATGAGGAGTAGCCTAATGATTAGAGCACTGGACTGACAACCAGGGAATTGAAGATGAAATCCTGCTGTTAATCCTTGCGATCTTGGGCACCTCACTTCACACTCCATTGCCTCAGGTACCAACTTAGGGGTCATTTCACTAAGCTGTGGCAAAGACTGGCCTTAGCACACTCTTGTGCAGGCTTTCCTGCATGCTAAGGCCATTTTAACCATAGCAGTAAAACGGCCGATTTTTCCATTTGTTCTTTTGTCTATATATCTCTGCTTCCAAACTTTTTCTCACCCTTTTTGGATTGAATTGCCACAGCATTTACGACTCGCAAAGTAAAATTGGCCCATGCTATGAAATGCCTACTGGCTCCCCATCCAAGCTGGCCTGGTGTGACTTGGCTCAATGAGGGATTATTGGAGTTGCCAATAGTTGATGACACTTCATCACTACTTCTAGCCCCATCCCACATTTCACATGGCCCTTCCCTTTGAAATTACTTCATCTTTGCCTTCTTTTCTATCTTTTTATGTCTCTTGCCCCCCCCCCCTTTTTTTTTTTGCCTTAAGGCTAACCTCCTTCTCCAACTCCCCCATACATCACTCACACCTTTGCTGGATACGGATGTCTCCACTACCAGTGATTATAGTGGGGCAATCACCAGAGCCGTGGTTCCTTGCTGGTCCCCCTCTGGGCTACACCTACAGAGACAAAACAAAGTCAACACTAACAGAAGGATCCCACGGGGGGAGAACAGACCTTCAGTTGCACCAGCACAGGAAACAGCATCAACCAGGTCCACAGGGAGCATCCCCATGGATGAGAGAGTAGCAGTGGAAAGGGTACTGCTGGTGACATAGAAGACCACAGCAGGAGAGTTGAAGAGCTCCTGGAGGAATGCATGGACACAGGGCCGTGCCTAGGGTCTCTGGCGCCCCCCTGCAGACTATCAGTTGGCGCCCCCTCTGCAGACTATCAGTTGGTGGCGCCCCCCCCCCCCCCCCCCCCCCCCGTGAAAATGATCGCTCATCACTTGCCACACTGACAGGAATTGCCAGCAATATTCTTAGAAACAAACTGCTATACATTGCAAAATAAGATAGCAGATGTAAATTCTCAAAGTGGACATATTCCAAACACTAAAATGAAAATAAAATGATCTTTTTCTACCTTTGTTGTCTGGTGACTTTCTTTTTCTGATCATGCTGGCCCAGTATCTGATTCTGCTGCTATCTGTCCTCTTAACTCCGTTTCCAGGGCTTCCTTTCCATTTATTTCTTTCCTTTCCTCCTTTCTTCTTCATTTCTGGTCCTCAGCTTCTGCCTATTTTCTTCATCCATGTGCAGTTTTTCTCCTCTCTTCCTTTCCCCTCATTTCATCTCCTTCATCTCTGTTCCCTCCCCTCTATGTCCAGCAATTTCTCCTCTCTCCCTGAGCCCTGTCCTCCCATCCATGCCCATCCATGCTCCTCTGTCCCCTGCCCCTCCATTCATCCCTATCCAGCAATCCCCCTCTCTCCCTGAGCCCTGCAATCCATATTCATCCATGCCCATCTGTCCCCTCCATTCATCCCTATCCAGCAATTCCCCTCTCTCCCTGAGCCCTGCCCTCCCAATCCATGCCCATCCATGCTCCTCTGTCACCTGCCCCCTCCATTCATCCCTATCCAGCAATTCCCCTCTCTCCCTGAGCCCAGCCCTCCCAATCCATGCCCATCCATGCTCCTCTGTCACCTGCCCCCTCCATTCATCCCTATCCAGCAATTCCCCTCTCTCCCTGAGCCCTGCCCTGCAATCCATATCCATCCATGCCCATCTGTCCCCTCTATTCATCCCTATCCAGCAATTCCCCTCTCTCCCTGAGCCCTGCCCTCCCAATCCATGCCCATCCATGCTCCTCTGTCCCCTGCCCCCTCCATTCATCCCTTTCCAGCAATTCCCCTCTCTCCCTGAGCCCTGCCCTCCCATCCATGCTCCTCTGTGCCCTCCATTCATCCCTAATTCCCTATCCAGCAATTCCCCTCTCTCCCTGAGCCCTGCCCCTCCCATCCATGCTCCTCTGTCACCCTCCATTAATCCCTATCCAGCAATTCCCCTCTCTCCCTTCCATGACCCCCCCACCTCGCATCCATGCTCCTCTCTCCTCTGTCCTCCCGCTCCCATCATGTCCCAGTTGGCCTGGCCCGCCATCTTCTCCCCTCCCCCTTCGCATCCATGCTCGTCTCTCCCCTGCCCTCCCGCTCCCATTGTTCAACTACTGCCAGCCCTCTTCTCTCCCACCAACATCCCTTTTCTTGTTTTTTCTTTTTAAATTTACCTCCGTGGCAGTCCAGCAGCGCAGCGTCAGTGAAGGAGGCGGCGCTTGCCTCCCGACGTCTCTAGCCTTCCCTTCGCTGTGTTCCGCCTTCTTCTGACGTCATTTCCTTGACGTCAGAAGAAAGCGGAACACAGTGAAGGGAAGGCTAGCGACTTCGGGAGTGCCACCTCCTTCACTGACGCAGGCAGTAAAGGCTGACACGGTAATCCGGCGCTAACCAGTTAGTGCGCACTAATGTAGATGCACCAGCTGATTAGCACAGGAACACCCACTCTCTGCCCTCTAACCTGCCCCCTCAAAAAAATATATATATATTTTAGCAAGCAGTTAGCATGTACACATTGGCACTTACCACAGGACGCCTGACATGTCCCATGGTACGGCATTTAAGCTGCATTAGGCACGTGTTAGTGCCTAACGCAGCTTAGTAGAAGGGCCCTCCAAGGATAGGGAAATACCCAATGTATTTCCCCTTGAGCTGCTACTAAAAATGTTGTGATCTAAATCCCCAAAAATAAACAAATATAAAAGTAGAACACAGATTGGAATATGTTGCAAGTTACAGTACAAGAGCTGTTTCCTGTTTTTCCCTGTCCCAGTGGTTCCTTTGAAGAAGGAACTTTAAAATAATTTACAAATCTTTGTGTATCCCAAGTGGTGTTTCAAAACGTACAACTACAGCAGAGTCAGTTCGAGGCTAGACAATATTGCATTTGTTCACTATTGGAACAGCATATTGTGTTGAAACTGTCAGAGCTGGTTAACCTATATGACACATGTTTTGTATGTGCATTAAATATGGCCTAGTCACAGGAGCAAGCATGAACTTAATTCTCAAACTTGTCTCCAAAGTCTTGCACATTGCAAACCACCACAACATCCACAAAAGCATAGAAGAAACAGTCATCTGGGTTCTCTTTCCTTCATGTAAATGTGTCAGAGCACTTCTCAGTGAAATTCATCCTCACCTGAATTCATGCAAAAAACAAAATGAAGCGGGGCTCATAATGGGAAGGGTGGGGGAGGGGATTTGCATTCAACTTGCACCTCTTCAGTAGTAGCTCAAGGCGAGTTACATTTAGATGCAGAAGGTATTACCGTCATATATTTTCCACATGATAGTGTTTTTTCTTGAAATTCACATCCTCTCACTGCTGACTGATATTGTTTAGAGAGCTCTTTAGTTTAACTGGTAATAAATAGAAAAAGAACAAAAAGATAGAAAAGAAAATAAGATGATACCTTTTTTATTGGACTAACAATACATTTTTTGATTAGCTTTCAAAGGTATTAAGTTAGTCCAATAAAAAAGGTATCATATTTTCTTTTCTATGTTTTTGTTTTATTTCTATTTATTACCTTTAAAAGTGGACTAACACGGCTGCCACATCACTTTAGTTTAACTAGGAAATCCATTGCACTGAAAGTTTAGAATGGCATCTCCTCTTGCCCAAGGGCACCAAGCTGTCTCACAGTTCATACCTTATCATCATTTACAGAAGTAACATCATTCTTTGAAAGTCAACAAGGAACTCCGACTTTCATTTAATGTAAGATTTTAATAGTTCAGTAATCCTTATTTGGGCTGTTGTGCAGTTTTCTGTTTGGCTTTCTTGCTATATTTTTTGGCAACATGGCCCGTACCTAAGTCTGAGCACAAGTGCTTGAACCAGCTGGAGTCCTGGTACATAAGTACATAAGTACATAAGTAGTGCCATACTGGGAAAGACCAAAGGTCCATCTAGCCCAGCATCCTGTCACCGACAGTGGCCAATCCAGGTCAAGGGCACCTGGCACGCTCCCCAAACGTAAAAACATTCCAGACAAGTTATACCTAAAAATGCGGAATTTTTCCAAGTCCATTTAATAGCGGTCTATGGACTTGTCCTTTAGGAATCTATCTAACCCCTTTTTAAACTCCGTCAAGCTAACCGCCCGTACCACGTTCTCCGGCAATGAATTCCAGAGTCTAATTACACGTTGGGTGAAGAAAAATTTTCTCCGATTCGTTTTAAATTTACCACACTGTAGCTTCAACTCATGCCCTCTAGTCCTAGTATTTTTGGATAGCGTGAACAGTCGCTTCACATCCACCCGATCCATTCCACTCATTATTTTATACACTTCTATCATATCTCCCCTCAGCCGTCTCTTCTCCAAGCTGAAAAGCCCTAGCCTTCTCAGCCTCTCTTCATAGGAAAGTCGTCCCATCCCCACTATCATTTTCGTCGCCCTTCGCTGTACCTTTTCCAATTCTACTATATCTTTTTTGAGATACGGAGACCAGTACTGAACACAATACTCCAGGTGCGGTCGCACCATGGAGCGATACAACGGCATTATAACATCCGCACACCTGGACTCCATACCCTTCCTAATAACACCCAACATTCTATTCGCTTTCCTAGCCGCAGCAGCACACTGAGCAGAAGGTTTCAGCGTATCATCGACGACGACACCCAGATCCCTTTCTTGATCCGTAACTCCTAACGCGGAACCTTGCAAGACGTAGCTATAATTCGGGTTCCTCTTACCCACATGCATCACTTTGCACTTGTCAACAGCTAGGTTACGCTGTTGAATCTATAAGAAACATCCATAGGGCCAGATTCTGATTGCCCTGTCCCAGATGCCAAGATGTTGTCTTTGCTCCCCTCCTCCCCCCCCCCCCCCCCCCCCTCAAAAGGATTGAGCCCTTGGGCTTTGCAGCCCTTGACCTTCCTTTCCATCTCGCTGATCTGCAGGTCTAGGTCTTCCTTCCCCAGATCAGGTTTTTCCCATCCTTTATATGCCTCTGGAATTTTTCATCTTAATTTAGCCACCCCCAACCCCCATGGCCCTGGATGGTCATGTCAGTCTAGCCTAACAAATCAGATATTACAGATGTGTCTTTCAAGCATGCCACACTGGCACACGAAAGGTGAGGATCTAGCTGTCAATGATCCTAATCACCTTCAGTCTTTCTCTCCATCTCCTTCTTCCTGTCCTTCTTCCCTTTTCACTTCCTTAGGAACTCTTCCAGCAGGGAATACGTCTATATATTACTGCTTCCAAAACCTTTTTTTTTTTCACCCTTTTTGGATTGAATTGCCACAGCATTTACAACTCACAAAGTAAAATTGACCCATGCTATGAAATGCCTACTGGCTCCCCATCCAAGCTGGCCTGGTGTGACTTGGTGCTCAATGAGGGATTATTGGAGTTGCCAATAGTTGATGACACTTCATCACTACTTCTAGCCCCATCCCACATTTCACATGGCCCTTCCCTTTGAAATTACTTCATCTTTGCCTTCTTTTCTTTTTATGTCTCTTGCCCTTTTTTTTTTGTCTTACGCCTAAGCTCCTTCTCCAACTGCCCTATACATCACCCATACCTAGAGTTACCATATGGCTCCAGAAAAAGGAGGACAGATCGAGCCAGTCCGGGTTTTATTTCCATTGCTTTCAATGAAAACAAAACCCGGACAGGATCAATGTGTCCTCCTTTTTCTGGAGCCATGTGGTAACCCTACCCAAACCTTTGCTGGATATGGATGTTTCCACTACCAGTGCTTATAGTAGGGCAATCACCAGTACTGTGGTTCCTTGCTCCTCCTAGCTGCACCTGCAGAGACAAAACAAAATCAACACTAACAGAAGGATCCCACTGGGGGAGACCAGGCCTTCAGTTGCACCAACACAGGAAACAGCATCGACCAGGTCCACAGGGAGCATCCCCATGGATGGGAGAGTAGCAGTGGAAAGAGCACTGCTGATGACATAGAAGACCACAGCAGGAGAGTTGAAGAGCTCCTAGAGGAATGCATGGAGCCTGGAAATGAAAGAGGTGGGGTAGGGGGAGCTGGAGTGGTAAAAAAACAAAGGGAGAAATTGGGTACGGATGTGAGGGAGGCCTGGGCCAGAGAAAAGACCATTTGGAATAGGCTCTGGTGGGTCTGTGTTGGCTAGCAAGAATGGGAAAAAAGACTGAGCCTTCTGGCTCACCCTCTTTTATCCCTCACCTGCAGCCCACCTCCAGGCCAGTCAGATTCCATTCTTGGCCTTCACCTTGGTCCCAGGTACTCCATGGCTAGTAGCTGGCATCCATCATTCAGGAAGAAGGGCAGGGAATGTTCCCTCTGAGGAGGGCAACATCACCTGGTTAGTACTGCCTTATATCTCAAGTAATGCATGACAGGGAAAAGGTAAATAAAATGAAATTTTCTTTGGCTTATACAGAGTTACAATGGGTGAAGTCAGCTAAATCACTGGTAATAAATGTTTAAAATGGTCTTCTTAGCAGAAGAAAGGAGATGTAGATGCCTCACAGATCATCACTGAGGTCTCGGGGGCCATATCTCTCCAAGGACATGAAAGAGTTGAGGCAGTTCAGAGGAAGGTAACAAAAATGGTATAGGGTTTGTGCCAAAAGACATATGAGGAGAAATTGGAAAAACTACTACTACTACTACTACTACTTAGCATTTCTATAGCGCTGCCAGGGTTACGCAGCGCTGTACAAGTTTAAACACGGGGAGGGACAGTCCCTGCTCAAGAGAGCTTACAATCTAACGGTAACAGACTATGTAGTCAGTGTAGGTAACAGGAATGGGGAAGGTGGTTAGGCGCCAAAAGCAAGGGAGAAGAGATGGGCCTTGAGTAAGGACTTGAAGATGGGCAGGGAGGGCGCATGGCGTATGGGCTCAGGAAGTCTGTTCCAGGCATAAGGTGCTGCGAGGCAGAAGGGGCGGAGTCTGGAGTTAGCGGTGGTGGAGAAGGGTACAGATAGGAGTGATTTGTCCTGAGAGCGGAGGTTACGGGTGGGAACATACGGGGAGAGGAGGGTAGAGAGGTAATGGGGGGCAGCAGATTGAGTGCACTTGAAGGTCAATAGAAGAAGCTTGAACTGTATACGGTAGTGGATTGGGAGCCAGTGAAGCGACTTGAGGAGGGGGGTGATATGAGAGTATCGGTTCACGCGGTAGATAAGACGTGCGGCGGAATTTTGGACAGATTGAAGGGGGGATAGGTGGCTAAGCGGGAGGCCAGCGAGGAGAAGGTTGCAATAGTCAAGACGAGAGGTAACGAGCGAGTGGACGAGGGTACGGGTGGTCTGTTCAGAGAGGAAAGGGCGAATTTTGCTAATATTATAGAGGAAGAAGCGACAGGTCTTAGCTGTCTGTTGGATATGGGCAGAGAAGGAGAGGGAGGAATCGAAGATGACTCCGAGATTGCGTGCTGAAGAGACGGGGAGGATGAGGGAGTTGTCAACAGAGACGGAAAGTACTGAGTACTGAATACTGAATATGTATACGCTAGAGGAAAGGAGAGGATGAGGGTGTTGTCAACAGAGACGGAAAGTACTGAGTACTGAATACTGAATATGTATACGCTAGAGGAAAGGAGAAATAGAGGAGATATGATACAGACATTTAAGTACTTGAAAGGTATTAATATACAAACCAATCTCTTCCAGTGATGTAAAGGTAGTAGAACTAGAGGATATGAATTGAGGTTTCAGGATGATAGACTTAGGAGTGAAAGGAAAAAAGGTGGGAAATGGACCACAGACTCCAGAAACGAGGAGAACAAGCTTGATGCCTAAAAACATTTATTGAGCAGACTCGACGTGGTGCCATGTTTCGGCCTGAGGCCTGCTTCAGGAATCTAAAAACAAATATATATTAAATACAATAAATAGTGAGTTCAAGTATAAATATAAACATAAAATAGCATATATCTAAACATATGAATAACTAGTGAATAACTTCATTTATGATTAATGATAAATTGTGTGTATATATATATATATATATATATATATATATATATATATATATATATATATATATTTACACACTCACATGCATTCATACACACCTACATAAATAATTTTTTTATATATTTAGAACGCTTTTATATATATATACATACGCACACATGCACACGTGCACATATATATATTGAGCATGCGAATGCAGATAGTCAACCAAATGCAAAAACAAATGCATATGTAAACAAAGAATAATGCACATATATATAAAATACCTAATGCCCGCAGATATAAAAAAAATAATGTGTATGCAAACTGACCTTGAGGTTGATTATAAATCTCCAATATTGTGCTTTGTCAATCTTGTAACATGACCAGTAGGTCTATAGAATATGCACAGTACATTTTTGAAAAAGAAAATAAAAACATCTGAAATATAGTAGCGGATATAATGCAAACTAAAAAAAAGTGGTTATATATGTCTCACGTATATTATATGCCTAGCCATCAAGTTTACCTAATGCACATGGGAGCAGTTCTGTGTAAAATGATAAAGGATTTATGCTATGCAGAGTTGGACAAAAATAAAGATAGAAAAAAGAAAATTGTTGAACAATAAAAGAATGTTTATGGAATGCTCTTTTATTAGAGTTGGTGGAGTCAAAAATGGTGATGTAATTCAAAAACGCGTGAGATAAACACAGGAGATGCTTAAATAGAAAGAAGATGAAAGCAAAATATGGCTGTTGGGCCAGAGTAGTTGGAAACTAAGGCCAGTACTAGACAGACTTCTATGATCTGTGTCCCATAAATGGCAAAAGGCAGATGTAGATTTGGCAACTCCAGTAGTTGGGAACTAAGAGGTCCTTTTACTAAGGTGTGCTGAAAAATGGCTTGTGGTAGTGTAGGTGTGGGTTTTGGGTGCGCACAGAATCATTTTTCAGCGCACCTGTAAAAAAGGCCTCCCTTTTCCCCCGAAAATGGACATGCGGCAAAATCAAAATTGCCGCGCGTTCATTTTGGGTCTCAGACCTTACCACCAGCCATAAACCTAGTGGTAAAGAATTTGAGAGGTAATGACCCACGCACATCAGATGCCACTTGGCGTGCGTCCGCTACGTGTGGCAGAAAATAAAAATATTTTCAGACACGCATAGCGGATGCGCGCCAAAATTGAAATTACCGTAAGGGCCACGTGGTAACCGGGCAGTAATTCCAATTTGGCACGCATTGGGTGCGCATAGGCACCTACACGGCTTAGTATTAGAGGCCCTAAGGCCAGTGCCGGACAGACCTATGGTCTGTGCCCTGCAAATGGCAAAAGAGAAAGGGAAAGGGAATGGGGCTTGATATACCGCCTTTCTGTGGTTACAATCAAAGCAGTTTACATAGGCAAACGTGGATTCAGCAACTTTAGGTTTAGTCTGTGTATTGTATATCACTTTATTATCATGCTATGAGTGAGCATGCTGTGCCGCATCTCAAGAAAGATATAGTAAAATTGGAAAAGGTGCAGTGAAGGGCGACTAAAATGATAGCAGGGATGGGACGACTTCCCTATGAAGAAAGATTAAGGAGGCTAGGGCTATTCAGCTTGGAGAAGAGACGGCTGAGGGGAGACATGATAGAGGTATATAAAATAATGAGTGGAGTGGAACAGGTGGATGTGAAGCGTCTGTTCACGCTTTCCAAAATACTAGGACTGGGGGGGGCATGCGATGAAACTACAGTTTTTCTTCACCCAACGTATAATTAAACTCTGGAATTCGTTGCCGGAGAAAGTGGTGAAGGCGGTTAGCATAGCAGAGTTTTAAAAGGGGTTGGACGGTTTCTTAAAGGACAAGTCCATAAACTGCTACTAAATGGACTTGGGAAAAATCCACAATCCCAGGAATAACATGTATAGAATGTTTGTACGTTTGGGAAGCTTGCCAGGTGCCCTTGGCCTGGATTGGCCGCTGTCGTGGACAAGATGCTGGGCTCGATGGACCCTTGGTCTTTTCCCAGTATGGCATTACTTATGTACTTATGTACTTATGGTATGAATGACATTTTAACATTGAAATTTGCAAGTTAAATACTGATAGCAATACTTTTGGTTTTAACATATATTGTTCCAAGACTGCATCCTACATAACTGCCTATATGTGATTGGCATGATGGCAGATTGCCAACTAGTGTTTAATCATGAATGACTGTAACCTGCATTGAGTGGTGGGTGCAGCTCTGGTCACCTTGTTGCGTAGACTGGATGGACCATGCAGGTCTTCATCTGCTGTCATTTACTGTATTACTGTTTTATCTAGATTGCATGTTAAACCATTATCTCAAATCAAAAAAGATGAAAACTAATTTGGATTTTGTTACATAGTTGGTAATTGTGCCTTTAACAAGGGCACTATATTCAATCCCAAGTAGATGGCCATTTTGAAGGTAGCGTCTTAAGGTACAGGGGGTTGGGGTTTGGGATTGGGGGGGGGCTACAACTAGGGTCCCGCTGGACCACTGGGTATTTTTTTTGTATTGGGGGGCTGGAGGTCCACTGGACCTCCACCCCCCTTGTGTTGGTGTCCACGGGGATGTCTGGAGGCCTGGGGGGCACTAGGTCACCAGGGCAGGGGGGCTTAGTCATTGGGGGTGGGGGGTCTGGGGCAGCCTGGGCTGAAAGTGACAGCCCAGGCTGTCAAGCTTGGATGGGGGAAGGAAGAAAGAAGCCTTAACCCTAACACCAGCACTGAGCTGAGCTGGCATAAGGTTAAAGCGGTATTCCGCCTGTATGATCAGAGTTCAGTGCTCTGATCATATGGGCAGAATACAGTAGAGCTCAATCATTTCATGAATTGAGGTTGAAGGGGGGCAGACTCAGGAGTAATGTCAGGAAGTATTTTTTTGCGGAAAGGGTGGTAGATATGTTGAATGCCCTCCCGCGGGAGGTGGTGGAGATGAAAACGGTAATGGAATTCAAACATGCGTGGGATAAACACAAAGGAATCCTGTTTAGAAGGAACGGATCTATGGAATCTTAGCGGAGATTGGGTGGTGATGCTGGTAATTGCAGAGTAAAACCAATGCTGGGCGGAATAGATATGGATGGGCTGGAGTGTAAATTTTAAGGGGCTTCGATGTTAGCTTTGGAACTTTTAGTACTGGAACAGTGCTGGGCAGACTTTTACGGTCTGTGCCCTGAGAAAGGCAAGGACAAATCAAACTCTGGTATACATATAAAGTATCACATACCATGTAAAATGAGTTTATCTTGTTGGGCAGACTGGGTGGACCGTTCAGGTCTTTATCTGCCGTCATTTACTATGAGCTCCGTTCTGTGGATAAATCTCTCATCTGTCCCCTTCTCCTCTACTGCTAATTCCAGACTCCGTTATTTTTGTTTCTTGCTGCACCTCACACCTGGAATAGACTTCCTACTACTACTACTACTATTTAGCATTTCTATAGCGCTACAAGGCATACGCAGCGCTGCACAAACATAGAAGAAAGACAGTCCCTGCTCAAAGAGCTTACAATCCAGGCTAAAAGCCCACCTCTTTAACGCTGCTTTTGACTCCTAACCACTACTCACTTGCCCTGTACCCTTTTATCCCCACCTCTTTAATTCCCTTACCTTTTAGTTGTTCTGTCTGTTTGCCTGTCCTATTTAGATTGTGAACTCTTTGAGCAGGGACTTTCTTTTCATGTATGATGTACAGCACTGCTTATGCCTTGTAGCGCTATAGAAATGATAAGCAGTAGTAGTAGTAGCTCTGCGGTATTCCCTGGCACGCTCATTGTTTGCCGCATCATTCTATGCTGGTAAATACAGGTGCTAGTCTGGTGCAAGTGGCCTCTAGCGCCCGCATTTACCTTTGATCATTGGGGCCTTTGTACATGCAGACTTATCCCTATGTTCTATAATGGAATCTGTGTGCACAGATGTCATTATAGAACAGGCACAGCATTGGAGTGCCTGACATGGGGTATTCAGTTATAGAACTGCCTCCATAAAATATAAGTACAAAACATAATAATGATAATAATTGCACAATAGAACATAAAAATATAATTTGATGAATGCTAACAATGTCATAAAATATTAATGCACTCAATAAAATCAATCAGGGAAGCATATCACTAAATAAAACTCTTCCCTATATCGCATACTCACAATCTGAAGTCATCAATCTTCAAATATTCTCTTTATAAAAATATGGGATAGCTTTAAAATAGAGAAAACAAAACAGTCTAATAAATCTTCACAACGTTATGTTTAATGCATTCACCTTCACACATAAAACATATCTTTACTACCATTCCTACTTTTTAGATGTTGATAACATTCTGTCAAGTATTTCTAAACATATCAGATGTATATACATTATGCTTATTATTAAGCCATCAATGTATGCATCACTCAGATACAAAGCTCTTTTTTAATGTTTTCAGGGACTCTTAAGAATTTCAAAGAAGTTTTCTTTTAAACAGTGTGTTGTGTAATGCAATATGCTCTGACCAAGAGAGAAGAAATATTATCATGAAAGAGAGTGCTTAGATCTTACAGATATACTAAAATGGTAAGAACAATGGTTTGCATTCTTGTTGTTAGCTGTAAATCATGATAATATTTCAATTATGTTGAATGACAGAAAAAGTGGCAGAAGCTGATTTGAAATATGGTGTTTTCAGAGCAGGATGCTTTAAAACAGAGAGTGTCATTTAAAGAACAGTTTGCTGTTGGATCTTTGGAGTACCAAGTTTTATGTATTGTGGCAAGATGCAGTTTATACTCATATCATTGGCATGCGCCTCCCCAAGTGCGTTGTGTCTAATCCGTTCAGTCACACTACCTATAAATTAATGGTATCCTTAGATAAATTAATGGATATCCCTTGGTCTGCTACGCCACTCACCCCTATATGGCATAATCCTAACTTTAAAATTGGCAATAAACAAGTTTCGTGGTCTCAGTGGCAGCGCATAGGTATTTGGGCCTTAAAAGATATGATCCACATGAGTAGGCAGACATGGAAAACCTTCTCAGAGATGAAGTCAAAATTTGCACTGTCTGACACCCAATTTTACCAATGGCTTCAGATTAGCTCCATGGTAAAAAAAGAACTCCAAAGTCAGGTTACACGCCCGGTTCCTGGCCCAAACTCCGGAGCTTCTTGATTTTAATCTGAAGCTTCAGCACATTGGTCACGCTGCTTCCCACATTTACAAGTACCTTCTTAGCCACTCCCGCACTAAATGTACTGGTTTACTTAGATGCTGGGAGGAGGACATACGACAACCGATGTCTGATAGGCAGTGGGAACAGCTTTGGAAGTCCCTCTTCCGGTGCTCTAACTCTTCTAATACTATAAAGTCTATGTATTTCTTTATGCATAGATCTCTTTGGACGCCTTATAAGTTGCATGTTATCAATTCCTCTAACTCTAGTACGTATATGCTGGTCTTGCCAGTCTCAAGTGGGTACTGTAAAGCATCTTTCCTTTGAATGTGTGTGCCTTCGTCAGTATTGGTTGGAAATCTGGTCGCAGCTGGTAGACCTTTTTCACCTTCCTGGCTCACTCACTTATCAATTTGTGATTCTCAGGGATCAGTATTACAAGAGTCTGCTGACTCCTAGTGAAGGGGCCCTTGTTAGCACCCTGGTTTCTTTAGCCTTGAAGGTAATCTTCTCCCATTGGAAGTCTTTACATCAGGCTACCTACCAGGAATGGTGGAACTTAGTGCTCCAAGTTTACAAATTCGAATCACACCTTGCAAAGAAATCTTCTCGTTTTGCTTCATAAAGGGAAAAATGGCTACCACTTGTTGCTTATTTTGATATGGTACAATGATAAGTACTAAATTTGATGTGTGTTTTTTGATATGTGCATGCTTTACACTTTGATTTGTATTCTCCAGCCCCCTCCCCTCCCCTTTCCCTCTTCTTTTCCTCTTTCCTCCTTCTCTCTTGTTTTCACTTAATTTGATTCTGAATGTAGATTGCTGCTTCTTACATGTGAGCTACGGTATTGCCTTACTTTGTAAAACGTTACTTGTTGTTCTGTTGTGAGATCTTGATGGTATCTGTATCAAAAATCAATAAAAGCAATTAAACTTTAAGATGCAGTTTATATGATTTTTAAGGGCATATTTTGTGAATAGATTCTTACAATAAGAAATGACATATTTATAATTCCTTCAGAGTATCTTTTACTCCAAGGATTTGTATGAATTTAAATAATAACTGTTTTGACTAAGCATGCAGCAAATATATCTAGTAACCATTAGCAAGGTATCCAGATTATTCATAGAGGGACCCTTTTCCCAAGCTGTGGGAAAAAGAGCCCTGCGCTAACAGGGGGGGGGCTATTTTTCCCGTGTCACAGGGCCCTTTTTACCGCAGCAGGTAAAAAAGCCCACAGCATATATGACCACGCGGTAAGAGAACTCTTACCGCATGGCCATGCGATGGGGAGCCCTTACCAAGACCCACTTAGGTGGCGATAAGGGCTTCCAATGGGTTACCACTGCACAAGCCATTTCTGGGGGTTTTCTTTTTCCCCCAGAAATGCAGCATGCTCGGGGCGGGACTACCGCCGGCTGCTGCGTTGGGCCGGCGGCAGTCCCGAAAGAGCGAGCGATAAGCCCGGTTTTCCGCCACTTTGCAAAAGGGCCACAGAGACTTTATATACAGAACTAGAAGTTTGCAGGAGTTGTAGTAAAAAGTACTTAGGAAAGGACAGACAATAGTTCAACTTAGTAATACTCCGACAAAGACAGAAATTCACCCATCTGGACCTGTTCGTATAGGGAAACATAGCACTACAAAAACACCAAACAGGTATCATTTCACACTGGTAGTACTAAATGAAGAAATATGCCAAAGTGGAAATATATTTTTATTATAAAATAATAATAATAATAATAATAATTAGCAAAATGGCAAATAGGCACACAAAATAAATACTACTCAGATTACACCAAGGATCTGGCTATTACACAAAAATAGATATCTGCATACAGAGACAGCGAAATGCCTTCTTGTTTGGGGGGAGGAGCCCTGCTCCGTCCCTAACCCCACCCATTCTCTGGCCCCTGCTCCAGCATCTTTCCTTCCCTTCCCTACCATCCCATAGTCACCTTCCCACCACCACAGCATACAGCATCCTTCCCTACCTCAGAAACCTCCCACCATGGTGCCCAGCAGTTCTCTCCTCCCCTACTCTGTAGTCTTAAGCATTTCTCTCTCTCTCTCTCAACCCCCCCCCCCCCCCCCCCCCATGGTCTCCTGCGCATTTCTCTACTTTCCTGCCCCCTGCAATATGGTTAGTGCCATACCTTCCTTCCCCGGGGTGGCAATACTCCAACCAGCCCAGCACCAAAAGCATAGAGGCTGGTGGGCATCAGTGCGTGCTCAAGGCCTGCCTGCTCACTCCCCCTCCAAACTTCCTATTTCAGAGGGTGCAGAAGCTGGCAGGCCTTGGACATGTGCAGATGCTCAAGGCCCCTACAGAGCAGAGTTTTTCTCTTCCTATGCTACTTTGTTGGTGGAGAGGTAACATCTTTGCAGATGCCACTTTTGGGCTCATTTTCAAAACAGTAAAACGTCTAAAAAGTGGCATAAATCTGCATTTGGATGTTTTTCTCAGATGTTATACTCAGATCCATTAGAACAGCATGCAGGTCCCTGGAGTAGTCTAGTAGTGGTTCAGTGAACTGCAGACAGGTGGACCCGGGCTTCTACCTCCCCCTACCTGTTACACTTGTGGAGGAAACTGTGAGCCCTCCAAAACTCACAGAAACCCCACTGTACCCACATATTGGTGCCCCCTTCAACCGCAAGGGCTATAGTAGTGGTGTATAGTTGGGGGTAGTGGGTTTTGGGGGGCTCAGCAGACAAGGTAAGGGAGCAATGGTGAGATGTGTACCTGGGAGCATTTTATGAAGTCCACTTAAGTGCCCCCTAGGGTGCCCTATTGCTTTCCTGGGATGTCAGGGGAACCAGTCTACTAAAAATGCTGGCTCCTCCTACATCCTAATGGCTTGATTTTGTGCGTTTTGCACTTGGACTTTTTTTTTTTTAATGGACCAAAAAACAAAACATGCAAATTGCAAAACCTTGCTCAAAACAGTATTTAAAAAAAAAAAAAAAGATAGACATTTTTCTTTTTAAAAAAAAATTAACTTCTTTCCCGTTCAGATTTTGGAAGTTTTTTGCAAAACGTCCAAAGTTGGACTTAGACGTCATATCGAAAATGCCCCTCTTTGTTAGATTTTACTTATGAGTCTTTGGAATGGTATCATAGTTGCACATTTAGACCCCTGAGGAAGGCCATTCTGGTCGAAACACGAGTCATGTTGAGTCTTGATGAAGGCTTCAATAAAGTTCTTTTCTGGACACCATTGTTGTGAGGACTCCTTCACTGTTGTGCACCTGCTGTGTTGTATCCGTGGAGGATAGTTCTCCTGTGCTTGTGATGTTTGACAAAACAATGCAACATATTAAACAGAAAAGTACTCGAAGTATTCTGTAAATATACGCAAGTATTTTAATACTTGGTTCTCGGTTAGGCCTAGCTCGCCAGTCCAGTATCTTCCTGTTGGCCATGTAAACAGTGATGTTCAGCACCACTGTGACAGAAATCCTGAAGTTACTGGCACCCATAAAATAATTTACCTATCAATGTTTTTGGTAGGTTGCCGAATAGCCACCAGGCTTCATCTCTGCTAGTCATTAGTAAGCGGTTGAGTTACTGAAGATTAGGTACAGCTAATATAATGAAAATTTGTTCTCAGTATTAGCTGTACCTAAAAGAGCTGCAGGCCGAGAACCAGAGAGGCCATTGCTACTCCTTGAAATCTTCAAGCTTCGAAGGTTTCAAGTTTAATCATCATTTAATAAACCACTCAAGAGCAAACTATCAGAGCGGTGTACACTTATAAATACAATAAGGGAAAGGAGGAAATAGAACTATCATCCTATCAATTCTATATTAGAATTGTCAACCTAGTTGTTTTTCTTCTATCAATTCTCTATATAGAATTGTGTATTTCAGGTTTATTATTACTTATGTTGAATTTGTTCATTTCTAGATACTACTAAGTCTTATAAGATGTACTATACAAATGATGCTTTTCAAAATATGTACCGCTCTACTGATGTTTGTTTTGTAAGCTACATTGAGCCCGAGCTAATGCAGGATAAAAATGTCATAAACAAATAAACTACAATGTTAAAGAAAAGGACAGCAAAAGAGAATCTTGAACAAGTCACTTACCCCACTGTTTAGTAAGCCGCATGACAATACCAACCAGGGGCGTAGCCAGCCTTCCGTGGGGGAGGGGTCCAGAGCCCGGGGGGAGGGGGCACATTTTAGCCCTCCCCCCGGCGCCGCCCACCCACCGCCGACATTGCCGCCCCCCCTCCCGCCGCGAACCCGCCGCCGCTGCAGCCTACCTTTACTTTTGCTGGCGGGGGATCCCACTCCCCGCCAGCCGACGTCTTCTTCTCAGTCGCTTCCTGCTCTTCAATTTGTTTGCTGACGTCCTGCACGTACAATTACGTGCAGGACGTCAGCAAACAAATTGAAGAGCAGGAAGGACTGAGAAGACGTCGGCTGGCGGGGAGTGGGATCCCCCGCCAGCAAAAGTAAAGGTAGGCAGCGGCGGGGGCGGGTTCGCTGGGAGGGGGGTCCTGGGATGAATCTGCGGGGGCCCCGGCCCCCTCAGGCCCCACGTAGCTACGCCACTGATACCAACACAGCCCATTCAAAGTGAATGGGCTGTATCGGTATTAGCGCATGGCAGCCGCTAGCATGGCTTAGTAAACAGGGAAGTTAACCCTTCGATGAATCAAGTACAAAACTTAAATTGTAAACCCTCCAGGGACAGGAAAATACCTACTATGCCTGAATGTAATTTGCCTTAAGCTATTACTGAGAAAGATGTGATCTAAATCCAAATCCAAAATCCAGCACCAGACATACTGTGAAGCGATACAAAACAGTACAAATGTCACCTAGGACCTAGGGGTCCTTTTATTAAGGTGCGCTGAAAAATGGCTTGCGATAGTGTAGATGCGGGGTTTGGGCACGCACCGATCCATTTTTCAGCACGCCTGTAAAAAAGACCTTTTTAAAATTTTTGCCGAAAATGGACGTGCGGTAAAATGAAAATTGCCATGTGTCCATTTTGGGTCTGCAACCTTACCATCAGCCATTGACCTAGCGGTAAAGTCTCACGTGGTAACCGAGCGGTAATGACCTACACACATCAAATGCCGCTTGGCGCGCTTCCGATACGTGTATCCAAAAATAAAAATTATTTTTTGGCCACGCGTATCGGACACGTGCCAAAAATGAAGTTACCGCAAGAGCCACGTGATAGCCGGGCAGTAACTCTATTTTGGTACGCGTTGGGCGCGCGTAAACAATTACACAGCTTAGTAAAAGGGCCCCTAAAGAACAATTCTACGATAACATAATAGCAGTAACTTCCATGAGTCACATAACAAGGACCTACTAAGGAAAGCACAGCGCCACAAACACTGCAATGGGTACTAAAATATCAATAAACCTATAGAAAAACCAAAGAAGCCAGATTAGTACAGATTCATCCTGATAGTAACAGCCCAGGCTGCCTGGCTTGGAGAGGGAGGGGGGAAGGAAGAGAGAACGCTAACAGAAAACCATGTCACTCTAATATACATAGAACACAGACAGACCCTCACCCAGTATAGAATAACTTACCACAAATTAAAAATAGAAATATGTAGAAAAATATTAAACTGCACCCCCTAAAAGCCACAGTTCAACACCAGAGGAAAAGGAAAAAGGTGCTGCATATCCCCCTGTACTGTGCAAAATATAAAGATAGCAGATGAAAATTGCAAAAACTGACATATTCCAATCAATACATTATAAGTTAACACATATAAATAAAACAAGTGGAAAATATGATGATACCATTTTATTGAACTAAATACATTTTTCATTTAGCTTTCAGAGGCTAAAACCTCCTTCCTCAGGTCATGACAGTATAGGTATCCTGTTCTGACATGAGGAAGGATGGTTTGCTCTCCAACAGTTAGTCAAAAAGGTATTAAAATTAGTGCAATAAAAAGAGATCACCTTAATTCCATTTTCTATATTTATTAACATTAATTAACACAGCTACCACACTACTTTGTGCTATACTAAAAACAACATTTATTGTTTCTACCTTTGTTGTCTGGCCATTTACATTTTCTAATTGTGCTGGTTCCAGTTTCTAGTTTCTTCTTTCCTTGCCTTCTTCTTAACTCTAAGGCCAAGATTTCCTATCCATTTGTCATTTTTCTCTCCTTTCTTCTCCGTTTTCTGTCAGCTTTCTTCAATTTATTTTTCTGCCTCTGTCCTGATTTAATTCTTTCCTACTATACAGTCATCTATTTCTCTATTTTACTGTTTCTACCTACAACTTTCCATCATCCTGGCTCTCCCATTTCACTTCCTCTTATTTCCAAGTCTCTCACTAACTCTATCATCTTTCTTTCTTTCTTTCTCTTCTCTCCCCCCCATCCTGCATTTGCCTCCTCTCTCTCCCACTTCCATCTAGTGTGTGCCCTCTTTCTTTCCCCTTTCCTTCCAGTGTGTGCCCTTTTTCTCTCGCATCCTATGTGTGCCCTCTATTCCCCCATCCAGCATCTGCCCTCTCTCCCCCCTCTTCCATCCAGCTTCTTCCCTCTTTCTCTGCTCCCCCTCAATCCAGCATCTGCCCTCCTTCTCTGTCTCTTCTCTCTCCCTACTTCCATCCAACATCTGTACTTTTTTCTTCTCCCCTTTCCATCCAGTGCCTGCCCTCTCTCTCTCCCCCTCCATCCAGCATCTCTCTCTCCCTCCATCCAGTGTCTGTCCCTCTCTATCCCCCTCCATCCAGCATCTGCCCCTTCTCTCCCCCCCTCCATCCAGTGTCTGCCCTTTTTCTCTGTATCTCCTTCCATCCATTGTCTGCTCCGTCCCTCTCCTGCTTCCATCCAGCATCTGCCCCTTCTCCCCTTTCCAACTAGTGTCTGCCCCTTCTGTTTACTCCCTTCTTCCCAGTATGCCCTCTTTCTCTCACCCTTCATCCAGCATCTGCCCTCTTTCTCTCAACTCTGGCAGGAACTCAGGACTAGACTTGACTCTGGCAAAGACACCTTTCATTTTGGCGCCTACTTTTTAGGTGTGATATATAGAATGTAGTCCAAAACGTCCCAAATCTGAATAGAAAACATGACCATTTTCAGAACTGCAAAATGTCAATCTTTTTTTTGAAAATGCCATTTGTAACAAGTTTTTGTGCTCTGTGAGTTTTTATCTTTCTAGACCATTTTTGGAAAAAAAATAGTGAAAATGTAGAAAATAAAGCCATTGGGATGTAGGAAGGACTAGCATTTTTAATAGGCTGGTCCCCCAGACATCCCAGGAGAGCAATGAGGCACCCTAGGGGGCACTGCTGTGGACTTCATATAAGTGCTCCCAGGTACACATCTCACTGTTGCTCTCTTATCTGTCTGCTGTGCTCTCCAAAGCCCCCCCAAAACCCACTACCCTCAACTGTACACCACTACAATAGTCCTTACGGGTGAAGGGGGCACCACAAGTGTAACAGGTAGGGGGAGGTATGGGCCTGGGTCCACCTGTCTACAGTGCACTGCACTGACCATTAGACTACTCCAGGGACCTGCATGCTACTCTAATAGACCTGACTATAACATCTGAGGCTGTCATAGAGGCTGGTAAGTAATATTTTTATTCATATTTTTGGGGGGTAGAAGGGGGTCAGTGACCACTGGGGGAGTGATGGGGTCTTCCCTAATTCCCTCCCATGGTTATGTGGTCATTTAGGGCACCTTTTTGTGCCTTATTCATTCTAAAAACAGATCTAGACCAAAGCGTTTAGATTTTCATCCTGGACATTTTCCATTTGTTCGATTAAGACTGTAAAATGTCCAGGTGTTAGGCATGCCCTAATCCTACCCTAATCCCGCCTTCAAAATGCCCCTGACATGCCCTCTTGTGATCTGGGTGCACTACAGATGAATTGTATAGATAGACGTTTGCAAAACAGGTTTCGAAAATACCAATTTAGACGTTGTGAGAAGATTTTCATCCAAATACTGCTTTACGTCACTTTTTAAAAGCTTTTCTCTTTTGAAAATGAGCTCCATATTGTGGTGCCATTCCATATAATATTCTTTGTATGAATAAACAACATTTACATTTACTGTGCAACTTTACTGGTAACCAGTATAGATATTGAATGAGAGACATGATCGTATTGTTTAGCAGCATTAATCTGGATTCCACTAGTATTCTATAATGGAATCTTGGTGCATAAGGGAAAGGGGGCTTGATATACTGCCTTTCTGTGGTATTTTGCAACTACATTCAAAGCAGTTTACATATATTCAGGTACTTATTTTGTACCAGGGGCAATGGAGGGTTAAGTGACTTGCCCAGAGTCACATGGAGCTGCAGTAGGAATCTCACCCAGTTCCCCAGGATCAAAGTCCACTGCACTAACCACTAGTGTACTCCTTCACTAGCAACATTCCATCTAGAATCTCAAATTGTAGCAACATACCATGTAGAATCTCCACTAATAGCAACAGAATCTCAACATTCCATTTAGAATCTCAAATAGGGAAAGGGAAATGGGACTTGATATACGGCCTTTCTGAGGTTTTTGCAACTACATTCAAAGCGGTTTACATATATTCAGGTACTTATTTTGTACCTGGGGCAATGGAGGGTTAAGTGACTTGCCCACAGTCACAAGGAGCTGTAGTGGGAATTGAACCTAGTTCCCCAGGATCAAAGTGTGTTGCACTAACCACTAGGCTACTCCTCCACTCCACTGTAAGTGCCCTTATAGTAAAGGCTCCTACTGTGCATGCTCAGGGTGCCTGAATGGAGGTGCCCACTTATGGAATTGCACAGTGCCACTTTAAATTCAAAGATTGGGGACTTGCGTATTTAATGGCCAGCACTAAGCATATAAGTCTCCTTGGATACTGGGCTCATATAACTACAAGTACAGAAAGAGAAATGCATTTTAATGAGCTGAGCCTTAGATGGAAAAATGGTATCCACTTGTCTTATTTCTGAGTGAAATGAAAGAACTAGCATTTCAAGCTTGAATGTCTCTGTGGATGCAGCACTAACTACTGTGCTGCCCTTCACAAATGGACATTAACAAAGGACCCTGCAAAGTGCAGGTAGCTTGTTACAGCTACCTCTGCCTGCTGACTCATTGTGTGTTGATGAGACACTTCCTGAGATATTTTACTTTTTTCCTGAGCTCTGAGACCCAAGCCTATCAGTGTATCTGTGCCAATTCTCCTTTAAAAAATATTTGAAAACTTGATTTGATAACTTGAATACCTGAACAGCAGATCAGTGTTTAGATATTAAAAGAAAGTTCCTTTTCACAGTAGACAAGACAGTTTCCCTGATAATGACTAATGATTTCCCTGTCAACACGGAGAAGGAACTTGCTATGAATTTTATTTCATGGAGTCTGCCTGTGATTTTAGATTTAGCTCACACCTTTTTCAGTTGTAGTTCAAGATAAGCTACATTTAGGTACACTTGAAGGGGCATTTTTGATCTAAATCCGACTTTGGACATTTTGCGGAAAATGTCCAAAATTTCAGTAGTGATCATAGCCATTTTCGAACCTGAAAACGTCTATCTTGTTTTTTGAAAATGGACCATTTTGGGGGGGAAAAAAAAAGAAACATCCAGGTGAAAAACACAAAATCAAGCCATTGGGTTGGAGGAGGAGCCAGCATTCTTAGTAGACAGGCCATACAGACATCCCAGCAGAGCAGTGGACTTCACATAAAAGGTTCCAGGTACACATCTCACCGTTACCACTTTATATTGTATGGTGAACCTTCCAAAATCCACCAAAAACCTACATGTGCTCTACTGTAGTAAAAATTAAAAAAACAAAACAAATCCTGTCTTGTACAAAAGGGCTTATAAAGCACTCCAGATCCAAAAGCAAGAGATTGTTTTATTTATTGTGATACATTTATTAGGGTTTATTTACTGCTTTTATGAAGAAATTCACCCAAGGCAGTATACTGCAAGAATAACCTGGACATAGGCAATAAAAAATTACAGCATTAAAAATATTCAAATAAAAGTGCAATGCCAACCTAATACACATCTAACAGACAGAAAATATATGTGAGGGACCTCGGAGCCAAGAGACAGATGACAGAATTCTTCTGCTTGGTCACTGCTGCATTAACATCTCATTCTTATAACCATCGGTCCCACAGGTAAAATAAACCTTTTCAATTTTTTGTTCATTTTTATACTGCAAATAAAACAATCTCAGTTCAGTCTTTCATAGGTACATTAGCTCATAGTGTTTATAAATCTCAGAGTGTTCAAAAAGTGGAATTAAATCAGCTGCTTTGAACACATTCCACATAAATATAACTGTCAGACAATTTATACAGATCTAATGGTTCCCCGTATTACTTTCTGTGGTTCTTCATGGAATGCTGAAACTGAATTCAAATCCAAAAACAGAAATATTATAGTAACTTTTGGACTAAACCCAGTTTTCAAAAACATAGGGGTCCTTTTATGAAGCTGCCCCAAAAGGGGGCCTGCGTTGGAGTTGGTGCGTGTTTTTGATTCATGCTGAGGCCCCTTTTTACTGCAGCAGGAAAAAGGCAGGGTTTGTTTTTAAAGAAATGGATGTGCAGTAAGTGAAGAACTTGCTGCATGCCCATTTTGGGTGGGAGCACTTACCACCACCCATTGATGTGGTGGCAGTGGCGTAGGAAGGGGGGGTCCGCCCCGGTACACGCTGCTGGGGGGGGGGGGGTGTCGGCTCTGCTGGTTCCCTGCTCTTTCTGCCCCGGAACAGGTTACTTCTTGTTCCGGGGCAGAGAGAGCAGGGAATCAGCGGAGCCGACGCAGCTCCCAGCGACGTGCACTCGGGGGCGGATCGGCCCTCCCACCCACTCGCTTCTCAGTGCATGTAAGAATGTGCTCCGGGGGGGGGGGGGGAGTGCCGGAGGGGGGAGGGTGCGCGCCGAGGGGAGGTGTGCCATGTTGCACCCGGGGGGTGGGTTTGCAGCGGCGACCCGCCCCGGGTGTCGGCCGCCCTCGCTACGGCACTGTGTGGTGGTAAGAGCTCCCGCACTACCCCGGAACTGCCCGATTACCGCTGGGAACACACCAGCGCTATAAAAATAAAAATATTTTTGTAGCACCGGAAATAGTGCACGCTGGGGGTGGGAACTACCGCCGGGCTGCTGTGATACCCCAGTAGTACTTCCCTTTTAGCGAGCATTAAGCCTGCATTGGGTTTATTGCCATGTTATAAAAGGGCCCTATAGAGAGTTATCAAACTCAAAGGTCCTCCCCTGGTTCTTGGGATACAACAGAAAAAAAGCACAAATGGCTTTCAAGAATAGAACAAGTGTGCTTTATTGATGACCTGACACGGGCTGTGTTTTGGTGTGACCAACACGGGCTTCAGGGATCAATTCAAGCCACACTAGGTACGTGACTAGTTGCTCAAATACTACATATTGAGGGGCATAATCAAACGGCGCCGGTGAAATCGATCGCCAGCGATCTATTTTGGCGGCACCGCAACAGCTGGCCGGAACCGTATTATCGAAAAAGATGGCCGGCCAACTTTTGTTTCGATAATACGGTTGGGGCCGGCCAAATGCCACAGATCGCCGGGTTTGAGATGGCCGACTTTGTTTTTCAGCGATAATGGAAACTGGAACCGGCCATCTCAAACCCGGCCAAATCCAAGGCATTTTGCTGTGGGAGGGGCCAGCATTCGTAGTGCACTGGTACTTCTGGATGTTTAGATCTTGCTGATCAGTTATGTTATGACTTACTTATATGGTCTGTGCCCTGAAGAGCATAGGTACAAATCAAAGTAGGGTATATACAAAAAGTAGCACACATGTGTTGTCTTGTTGGGCAGACTGGATGGACCATGCAGGTCTTTTTCTGCCGTCATCTACTATGTTACTTGTTCAGGAGTGCTGTATTTTGTGATACTGTTTTGAGAAATGTTCAAGAAAGACTTCATACAAATGAAAAAAGTCCCTGCCGTGCATTTTCACTTGATGGCCGTCCCTGACGTGCACTTCCCTTAATAGCCGTCTTTCTCTCCGAAAGTGCACTTCTCTTAATGGCCGTCTTTCTCCCTGAACAGGGAAATCAAAAGCTTTTGCACACTGCTTTTTTTTTTTTTTTTTGTAGCAACAGTGGAATTTGAACCAGCCACCTCTGCATTATAAGACCAGTGATGTAACTACTTGGCCACAGCTCCACTTTCTTGGGTGTCCCTCCCTTTTGATTATACCCCTCCAGGTCTCTCTCAGCCACTCACAGACAGCTTAACACTGTGAGTGGCTGAGAGAGACCTGAAGGGGTATAATCAAAAGGGAGGGACAGCCAAGTAAGTGAAGCTGTAGCCAAGTGGTTATATCATGGCTCTAGTAATGCAGAAGTGGCTGGTTCAAATCCCACTGTTGCTGCTAAAAAAAATGGTGAGTAAAAACTGTTTTGATTTCCCTGTTTGGGGAGAAAGCGGCCATTAAGAGAAGTGCACTTTTGGAGAGAAAGACGGCTATTAAGGGAAGTGCACATCAGGGACGGCCATCAAGGGAAAATGAATGGCAGGGACTTTTTTAATTTGTATGAAGTCTTTCTTGAACATTTCTCAAAACAGTATCACAAAATACAGCACTCCAGAACAAGTAAGTCATAACATAACTGATCAGCAAGATCCTTTTTTTTTTTTTACGAGCTGGCCAACTGGCTTCCCCTCCTAGGAAGGAAATATTTTAAAGTTTTTTCTTGGGTGGGAGGGGGTTGGTGACCACTGGAGGAGTATGGGGAGGTCATTCCCGATTCCTTCCGGTGGTCATCTGATCAGTTTGGGCATCTTTTTGAGACTTGGTAGTGAAAATAAATAGACCAAGTAAAACCGGCCAAATGCTCCTCATCGCCGGTTTTCTTTTTTCCATTATCAGCTGAAGCCGGTCATCTCGTAAGCACGCCCACATCCCGCCTTCACTACCCTGCCGACACGCCCCTTTGAAGTTTAGCCGCCTCCACGACGGAATGCCGGCGAGTGTGTCCAAAAATCGGCTTTCGATTATACCGATTTGGCCGGTTTTAGGAGATGGCCGGCCATCTCCCGATTTGTGTCGGAAGATGGCCGGTTATCACTTTCGAAAATAAGCTGGATTGTGACTCAATATAATAGTAGTCCACTCTAGAGTAAAACAGGAAATGCCTGCAGCGGTACCGAACACCGCTTGAATAGTGTGGCTTGAATTGACCCCTGAAGCAGGCGTTGGTTGCGCTGAAACACAGCCCAAGTCAGGTCATCAATAAAGCACACTTGTTCCATTCTCAAGAGCTCTTTTGCCTTTTTTTCTGGATTGTTTATGCTGTGTACTTTGACCCTCTCCGTTGCATTCTCTTGGGATACCCCAATCAAGGTTTCATGGCATCTACAATGAATATTGATAAGATACATTTGCATACAAAGGGCACAAATTAGCCTTTAGGAGTTTAAGGGGGTAACCTCTCCTAGGGGTCTTTTTACAAAGGTGTGCTGAAAAGTGGCTTACGGTACTGTAGGTGCAGGTTTTGGCCGTGCGCCAATCCATTTTTCAGTACGCCTATAAAAAAGGCCTCTTTTTCCCCAAAAAATGGACGTGCGGCAAAATCAAAATTGCCGCATGTCCATTTTGGGTCTCTGACCTTACCACCAGCCATCGACCTAGCTGTAAAGAATTTGGGCAGTAAGAACCTACACACGTCAGATGCCACTTGACGTGCGTCGAAAATAAAAATTGTTTTTCAGATGCACATATCAAACATGCGCCGAAAATGAAATTACCGCAAGAGCCACATGGTAGTCAAGCGGTAAGTCGATTTTGGCATACTTTGGGCACGCATAGACACATACGCGTGGCTTAGTAAAAGGAGCCCCTTCAGTGGAGTGCTGCTCAAAAGGAGTTTTTTTCTGAAACCTAGACATTCCAGGTGGGAGGAGTAAATCCCAACGTTGATCTTTTTGGACATAGGTGTGCTTTCTCTTTCTAAAATGGGGAATACAAATTTATTTTTTAGGCCAACCCTAGTCCCATTCAAAATAAGCCCAGAAAACATCCCCTTGCCATATGCACTTTTTTCATTTTTTGATGTTTATATTCCAGCTTTGTAAAATTGGGATTTAGACATTTATGGAATATAAATGTTAGATGCTGGTTTATAAGTCAATTATAATAAATTCTGAAGGCAATCTCCTTCTAACTCTGCTGTCTATATAACAAACTCAATTATGAAGGAGATATACATAAGCACAACTGGCATTCGTTCTGACCAAAGATTAAATCTTTAGATTGAGAGCCTCTAAGTTTAATATTGCATATATTGCATATGCTCATACATTGAATGAGAAGAAATTGGAAGATGTAAAAAGAATAGACAAAAAAGATAAAATTAAAAAAAATCAGAATGTAGAGGGTATTGAACTGTTTAATAGCCTGGAGGTGTTTGCCAATGATGAAGCAGCCCCCCCCCCCCCCCCCCTGTGAGCTTTGAAGATATAGAGCCGGGGGCTTCTTGAGACAACACCTCTTCAATCTAAAGATTTAATCTTTGGTCAAAACGAAAGACAGTTGTGCTTATGTATATCTCCTTCATAATTGAGTTTGTTATATAGATGCTGGTTTATACACATTTAAATTCTGAACAGAGCTTCTAAAATAAGCACCAAATATATTAATTGATAACATGCCTATCAATGAAATACTAGACAGCAAACAATAGAACATAAATAAAATTTCAGTCAAAAAATATGAAATCATAAAACAAAAGCAAAACAATAAATATAGAATCAGGTTCCAATTTCAAACCATCTTTCAATAGGCACAAGAAAATGTAACCCTTATTAGAAAAGGACAGCAGAAAAAAATGAGTCTATAATCACCTCCTAAATAATAACAAATCCATCTCTAAATGAAGTTCAGAAGGAGGTGAACCCAAATAATACAATAGGTTCCACTATTTACTAAGCACATGCCCTCACAGGCAAGATTCCTTAACAGTAGAGCAATATGGAGACAATAGAATTATACCCCAGATATAAGGCAGATGTCTGTATAAAACAGTTTCCTTGACTGCAGGCTCCTGCTTTATTACCCTATATTTAACTCTGGTTATTATTTTTGATTGACATTGCTGTAATTTTCTTCTGTGTTTCCACGTGTATTACACCTGCATAATTGGCCATCTAAATTTGCAATCACCCCTGCTATGCTGAATTCTAATTATTCTAATTCATTGATAAAGGTTACGGGTGTCTGCACTTCATGATATTTCTGTGTTTGGTTTATTTTAATAGGATTTTTGAGTTTTCTTCTAGATTTTGATAATGTTAGTCATGAAATTAAGGGGTCAGGCCTGAAGGCTGGATAAAGTATTACAATAATAACAAACAAACAGAATGCCCTAAAAAAACTCTATTTTCCAGGTACAATATTTCATTGTTTGCGTTTACATCAAAACGTTAGCAAAATCCCACTATTAAACAAGTGGCAGTAAGCCCAACGTGGCGCGCTTACTGCTCATTAATCCGGAACTACCGCCAGGCTAACGCAGCAGCCCAGTTCCCACCCCCAGCGCGCACCACTTCCAGTGTTTACCTGGTGGTAATCAGACAGTGCCGCGCATAGGAGACTACCTGCGTCTTCATTTTCCTACCTGTAAGAAAGTAGTTTATAAATCTTTATATTTGGCTACTTTTTCATACCAAGGTACTAAATGGTGGGAAAATATAACATCCCAACATGTTTATTTGGTTTTTCATAATTTTTTTGAAATCTTTCCTTTTCAAAAATTCTGTCAATTGATCCTGGTGCCTAATATCCCCCTCTCGTTCTCCCCATTATGCTTTATTATTCAATTCTTTGTATATTTAAGATTCTTTCCTTATTGATATGTGTGGGTTTATATATTTTCTTTCATATTTTGTAATAAGTTCTTGTTAGCTTGTTAGCCACATTGAACTCGAAATTGTACAGGAAAATGTGGGGTATAAATGTCATAAATAAATAAATAAATATTTATGGCACTAAAATGAAGCCAGGCTAATATTTTGAAAGGGTTCTATATACTAAGGGGTTCTTTTGCTAACAATTAGTGTGTGCTAAATTATAAGATGCCCATAGGAATATAATGGACATCTTATCATTTAGCACATGCTAATCTTTAGAATGCACTAAATCCATAAGTCTCCATGCTTCAATAAGCTCCTTTATCTACATACATCTTCCAGTCTTTGGTATCCTTGGTCGCTCTCCCACTTTGTTTGTTGTACTAAATCCATAAGCACACCTTAGTAAAAGGGACCCCAAAGCATTTATTTACCTCAAAAATACTAAGGGGCTCTTCCACTAAGCTATGGTATTTTTTGCATTTACCACATAATGAAATGCAAAAATTAACATGTAGTAATTGCAAAACTGTGTGGTAAATGTAGGGAGTATGCCCTGAATCTGCCCTGCATTTAGTGCACAGGGTACACAGTTAACACACAGCCACATCATTACCTTCCTGGGCTGATAGTGCAGACTCTCACACTATCAGCATGGATATGTAGCATGGTGTCTCCCTGAATCTCAACCCAGATTCCCCCCCCCCCCCCACCCCGATACATAACCCAGTTCCCCAGTTCTCCATCTGAAACCATGATGCATAACCTGACAATGCAATGCTCAATCTTACCCCTGATGTATAACCAGACATCTTTCCCCACTTAAAGCCATGCCCCCCCCTTGATGTTCAATCTGACCCCTTGAAGCACAACTCAACATCTGCCTGCTTAATTCTCTGACTCCCCCCCCCCACCCCCCGCACACACACACACACACAACCTGACACCCTCCTGCTCAGTGGCTCACTCCCAATACTCTATCTGAGCCCTGTTCCAAATACCCCCTCCCCCTGCAAGAAGCCCGACCTCCAAACTTGTAACCCCTGAGCCTTATCCTTCATTCACCCCCCATCCCCGTGACTTGCCCCGGGGTCAGTAGTGGTGGATAAGTGGTCCCCAGCAGCAGAAATCCTCCTCTGCTGCCACCCGGTTTGATTCCCCAATGACCCCTATGGTAGACCTCATAGTACTCAATAAGTTTGGCTGTGCTATTGGCATTCCTGACAACCAGTTCATGGTAACGGTCTGTGCACTAGTTGTCACAGCCAGTCACTCCTTCCCTTATGTCATGCTCAGATCCCGCTTGCTGCAGCTAATACAGGAATTTTACCACAATGGCTGCCTTTAAACTCAGGAGACAGTAGTGCAGGTCTGCTTGTCCTATCTTGTGCAGAATTTTTAGTTCATTTCCTACTTTTAATTTCAATCTTTATTATTTTATTTGTTCACTGCTTTGATTTTAATGTGAAAGGTGGTATATCAAACCTTATTAAATTTAAACTTACCATGCAGTAAACCTCGTTAACTGTTTAACACAGCTTAGTAAAAGTGCTCCTAAAAGGGTAATTTTAAAAAGTCATGTATAAGTAATGCAAATTTTCATTATTACACCTACTTTATTTTGCACCTATTTTATAAAGTCATGTATAAGCCTACCTGACTTTATAAACTACTACAGTCGGTGTGAAAGATTGTGCGCACAAATACCAGCTCAAGGTTTGGGGTAAATGATGGGGCACATCTTCTACACATACATACACACATTCATTCAAGGTGTAATTAAACTCTGGAATTCATTGCCAGAGAATGTAGTAAAAGCAGTTAGCTTAGCAGGGTTTAAAAAAGGTTTGGATGGCTTCCTAAAGGAAAAGTCCATAGACCATTATTAAAATGGGGAAAATCCACTGCTTTATTTCTAGGATAAGCAGCATAAAATGTGTTGTACTTTTTTGGGATCTTGCCAGGTACTTGTGACCTGGATTGGCCACTGTTGGAAACAGGATGCTGGGCTCGATGGACCTTCGGTCTGTCCCAGTATGGCAATACTTATGTACTTATCTAAATGAAAGAAATGTATAATCTTGAGTGTAAAGTGTGGATGACTCCTCCCTTGCTCCACACAAACTCCACCCTTGTGCATGCACACACCATGGCACGCATGCAGTACTCTCCTGCTAGTCAGAATTTTATAAGAGGCCATTTACACACATAAATGACTAAAATGCTTGCATTTATGCACGTTTTTAGTGTCTAAAACTAAACAGCTCCTTAAAATTTACCCCTAAAATCTCCAGTATTTACCTTGTGGCTTTGATCATTACTACACAGCATTTGGCATGCTTGCTTGGGTCTGTTCCATATGTCACAGTTAACTTGTTGAATTGTTACAGATGTAACTTACCTGAGTTGTTTCTTTCCTGGCAGTTTAATACAAAGTCTCCCCAGTACCCCAATAGATTTATTATGCCACACTACTGTGCTGTGCTGGCCTGGTACAAGGTATCATGCGTCTTTGGTGGCTCTGATATTCTTATTTGTTGTGATCATGTGTTACTGTTAAACATTAGTGTCCTTAAATGTTGAGGGATTGAGGAATGGATGCAAAAAGCGAGGACGAGTTGAAGAGGAAATCAGGAAGTCTTTATTAATAGCTAAATAACAACCTGTTATTTAGCTATTAACAAAGACTTCCTGATTTCCTCTTCAACTCGTCCTCGCTTTTTGTGTCCATTGCTTTTGCTGTACATGAGGATTCCCCTCCTTGCTTTGTGTTTTTCTGAGGGATAGAGGAACCCCATTAAAAAAAATAAATCCTACTATATGAAAGAGGGACTTGATGTTATCTTTTTGCAAGAAACACACTTAGATAATAGATATTCAACCCAGTTGGGAGATCAGATATATGTTACTGTTCTAATCTCCTGCATGTCATAAAAAAAGAAAAGTGGAGTATTTATCCTTCTATATTGATCCCAGTTGTATCTCAATTTTCCAATCAGGAGTAAAATTAAGGCTGATCATAGCTGAAGAACAGATAACACTAGTAAAATATATATGCCCCGACTTAGGCTCACCATCTTTTTTCAGCAAGTTGGTGGAGAGCTTGAATAAGGAACTATCATAGCCTGTAATCATGGGGGGGGGGGGGGGGGGGGGGGGGATTTTCATTTACCATTAGACTTTGGTCTTGATAGATTGTGTGGTGATAGATTTCATTCCAGCAGAGCCTGGAAGGTTTTATGCTCCATGGTGACTGACTTAGGGCCCTGTTTACTAAAGCGCGCTAGCGTTTTTAGCATGCACTAACACTACAGACACCCATATGTTCCTATGGGTGTCACTAGCATTAGTGCATGCTAATTTTTAGCACCCCACCCAGCTAAAAATGCTGGATGCAGGGGAAAGGGTGTTTTGGAGTTGTTATCTGTTAAAATGTTTATTCTGTTTCTCCTCTTGTGTGGTTTCTCTATAAAAATTATTTTTCAAAATTTGTGCATGCAAATCCAGAATATGACTGGATTTGCACGCAACTGAAGTCATGTTATATAGAATCCAGGGGATAATGCAAAACATCCAAAGTCCTGCTTGGAAGTCATATTCATCCATCATGTTTTATCATTATCATGTACCCAAGATCCTCTGTCAGTACTAAATGTACACTTTCTAATGTACTTTCACTATTCATGATGTATTGTAAGCCACATTGAGCCTGCAAAGAGGTGGGAAGATGTGGGATACAAATACAATAAATAAATAAAATAAATACTGAAAATACCCTTCCACATGCATCAACTCATAATTTGTCCTGCTAATAACAAAGCTACTAAGTCAGTTCAACAAATTTATTTGAATTATCCAGCAGTAAAAAATGTAAAATATAGGCATTTTTTAAACCACTGTTTTCCCTTACTCAGCCGTAAATTCGTGGAATTCTTTACCACATCTTCTCAAATTTGAGAGTGAATATGCATTATTTCATCACATGTTAAAAACTTTTCTTTTGAAAGAAATGTAGTCTTGGCATTTTAATTTTCACTAATAGTGAATGTAATCTTATATTGTTAATTCCCAGAAATGGCTGGCAGAATTCTTTTGTAAACAGCATAGAACTAAAATAATTTTATTATTGTGATGTAGCAATATAGAAATATGTATATTGTATTGTATTGTATCTGCACACTTAACATTTATGTGCACATAGTTAGCCCAGCCATAGAGCTGGCATAGATGTAGCAGGGATGTATGTAGCCAGTATTCTGTAAGTTTCACATGTCAGCCCCACCCATGCTCCGCCCACACAAGAGCTCTTTTGCATTTATGCAGCTGGTGCACCATTACAGAATAGCACTTAGGCTAGTAATCCAGGTATTTACACGCCCAAGGGGCACCTAGATTATAGACTTGCCCCCATTATGATTAGTGTTGCTGAAAATCCCTCTAAATTCCCCGATACTATACAAATCCTTCTGGGGTTGAGTTAAGGCAGAGGGAGAACATTTCCCCTAACTATATAGAGAGTGGTGGTATTTATCCAGTATCCATGTAGCAGAAAGATTGCCCTAAACTAAACCACTGAACTGTACAAATAGTGACTGAGTATCACTGGTATCCATATATACCTGGCGGTAAGTAGTATGTGCATATTTTCAGCATCGCTAATTATATGCATACCATCACTGAATATATATGTAGCGGGAGTGTATGTGTGTGTGGGGGGGGGGGGGGGGGGTTAACACAGCAGCCAGCATTTAAAACATTGGTCATCCAGACTGAATTTTGGTTCAATATGATTTCATGCATTCAGTAGGTAAAACCAGGAATGGCCAATCTGTTTTAAAAGTAGAGCCTGTTGGTGGTCCTATGAATGCAAGGTTCCAGTCGGTAGCCACTTTTCTTATAATCACATCATTTGCTGTAAGTATGGTTTAAGACCTTGGGAGTTTGGTAGCAGTACAACACGCTGTACACTGCTATGCCAAGGATTTGTATTCAATTCCAGAGCCAGGAATTTGTTCCACTGGCCGGCCATGGGAAGGGAATAGCAGCTCTTAGTCAATAGTCACACCTAGTAGCCTGTCAAGTTATTGCACCATAAGGAGAGGAGTGGCCAACAGGAAAAAGGAGGTGACAACGCCTCTTTGTAAGTCTCTAGTAGAGAGATTTGGTAGCCGTGTTAGTCCACTTTTAAAGGTAATCAATAGAAATAGAATAAAATAAAACATGGAAAAGAAAATAAGATGATACCTTTTTTATTGGACTAACAATACATTTTTTGATTAGCTTTCGAAGGTAGCTCTTCTTCTTTGATTTCTGATCTGACGAAGAAAGGCTACCTTCGAAAGCTAATCAAAAAATGTATTGTTAGTCCAATAAAAAAGGTATCATCTTATTTTCTTTTCCATGTTTTATTTTGTTCTATTTTTATTGATTACGTAAGTCTCTAGTGAGATCCCATTTAGAGTACTATGTACAATTCTGGAGTCCGCACCATCAAAAAGGTATAAAACAGGATGGAGTCAGTTCAGAAGGTGGCTAATAAAATGGTCAGTGGTCTTCGCTATAAAGCATATAGAGACAGACAATGAAGAGATGACAGGAACATGTGTAGGAGGTAGGTCTCCTTCAATTGAATAGAACAAGGGGGCATAGGATGAAGGTGAAAGAGGCTAGACTCAGGAGTAATCTAAGGAAATGTTTCATGGAAAGGGTAGTAGATACATGATACAGCCTTTCAGTGTAGGTGGTGGAGACAAAGACTGTATCTAAATTTAAGAAAGCATGGGACAAGCCATAGGATCTCCAAGGGAGACAAAGGAATAGTAGAGTTTAGTTGTTGGTATAGATGGATAGACTGGATAGACCATCTGGTCTTTATATGTTGTCATTTTCTCTGTTTCTTTGTCCTGAAAGGAGCCATAATTTGTGGACTGTTTCTTCAATGGGCAGGATGTACATATGAGGAAAAATCTCCATGTTATTGGCAATAAAAACTCATAGTACTCTGACCCAGCCCTGAAGCATATTGTTTAAAGTGGGCTGTTTCATTCACCAGGAATGATGGAGGCCTCAATAAAACCAGACTTGGACTCTGGATAGATCTGGAAGACCTTTATTATGAATAATGCGGAAGGGAAAAATTCCCACCGCTGAGACTGATTGGTAAGGGCATGCAAATGATCAGACCTGTTTTCAGCTCTGAGGGACATAGAGCCAGACCACACGCAAACATTAATAACTGAGCTCTCTAAAAGGATCAATATGAATATTTTCTGGCATTTGGGGCCCATTCCCTTTTGATGTAAGGAGCCATTTGCACAAAATGTTAAATGGACAGTTTATAAGCTGCCTTACGGTTTTTCTTTAAAGGAGATTTTGTAACATGAATCAGGAAGCCAGTTGGCCTTGGAAGCTGGATTAATTAGGGTGAATCCCCAATAGATAGAAAAACAGACTTTCAGGGATTTTGTGTCATTATCCTTTTAGGTGTTTGCCTGGCAACATTAACAGAAGTTGGCTCTTAAGACATCTCACATGCTAGTGGTCCACCTGGAGTGTAGAATGTTAGTGCTCGAACTGCCTTTAATTCACATCTAATATGGGTTTGTATATTCAAGAGCTAGTGCCAGGGCTTCCAAATTAGAAGGCAAAAAAAAAGAAAACAGTAGAATGAGCAGCCAGAGGCAGAAAGCCAGGGCAATGAGTTGATAAAATGCATAAAGTCCCAGAAGGCAGATTTGAATAGTCCTAGCACAGCGAGAAGAACATAAGCTTGATAGCTATATCTATACTTCAGCCCTAAGCGTATGCTACTCTACGCTAATGTTTTGTGTTCTCAGTATTATAGTAACATGGTAACATAGTAGATGACGACAGAGAAAGACCTGCACGGTCCATCCAGTCTGCCCAACAAGATAACTCATATGTGCAACTTTTTGTGTATACCTGACCTTGATTAGTATCTGCCATTTTCACGGCACAGACCGTAGAAGTCTGCCCAGCACAAGCCCCGCCTCCCAACCACCAGCCCCCCCCCCCCCCCCCCCCCCCCCACCACTTGCCACACTGACAGGAATTGTCAGCAATATTCTTAGAAACAAATTGCTATACATTGCAAAATAAGATAGCAGATGTAAATTCTCAAATTGGACATATTCCAAACACTAAAATGAAAATAAAATGATTTTTTTTCTACCTTTGTTGTCTGGTGACTTTCTTTTTCTGATCATGCTGGCCCAGTATCTGATTCTGCTGCTATCTGTCCTCTTAACTCCGTTTCCAGGGCTTCCTTTCCATTTTTTTCTTTCCTTTCCTCCTTTCTTCTTCATTTCTGGTCCTCAGCTTCTGCCTATTTTCTTCATCCATGTGCAGTTTTTCTCCTCTCTTCCTTTTCCCTCATTTCATCTCCTTCATCTCTCTTCCCTCCCCTCTATGTCCAGCAATTTCTCCTCTCTCCCTGAGCCCTGCCCTCCCAATCCATGCCCATCCATGCTCCTCTGTCCCCTGCCCCCTCCATTCATCCTTTTCCAGCAATTTCCCTCTCTCCCTGAGCCCTGCCCTCCCAATCCATGCCCATCCATGCTCCTCTGTCACCTGCCCCCTCCATTCATCCCTATCCAGCAATTCCCCTCTCTCCCTGAGCCCTGCCCTGCAATCCATATCCATCCATGCCCATCTGTCCCCTCCAATCATCCCTATCCAGCAATTCCCCTCTCTCCCTGAGCCCTGCCCTCCCAATCCATGCCCATCCATGCTCCTCTGTCACCTGCCCCCTCCATTCATCCCTTTCCAGCAATTCCCCTCTCTCCCTGAGCCCTGCCCTCCCAATCCATGCCCATCCATGCTCCTCTGTCCCCTGCCCCCTCCATTCATCCCTTTCCAGCAATTCCCCTCTCTCCCTGAGCCCTGCCCTCCCAATCCATGCCCATCCATGCTCCTCTGTCCCCTGCCCCCTCCATTCATCCTTTTCCAGCAATTCCCCTCTCTCCCTTCCATGACCCCCCCCTCGCATCCATGCTCCTCTCTCTCCCATGTCCCAGCCTGGCCCGCCCTCTTCTCCCCCCCCTTCACATCCATGCCCCCCCTTCGCATCCTTGCTGTCGTTTCTCCCCTGCCCTCCCGCTCCCATTGTTCAACTGCCCACCCTCTTCTCTTCCCCCAACATCCCTTTTCTTTTTTTTTTTCTTTTTAAATTTACCTCCGTGGCGGCGGTTCCGGCAGCGCAGCGTCAGGGAAAGAGGCGGCGCTCCCGACGTGTAGCCTTCCCTTCGCTTGACGTCAGAAGAAGGCGGAACACAGCGAAGGGAAGGCTAGAGACATCGGGAGCGCCGCCTCCTTCCCTGACGCTGCGCTGCCGGAACCGCCACCACGGAGGTAAATTTAAAAAGAAAAAAAAAGAAAAGGGATGTTGGGGGAGGGCGAGCGAGGTGAGCATGGTGCGGTGGCGCCCCCCAGAGGGAAGCGCTCCCCTGCCATGCTTACCTCGCTTACCGGGTTAGCACGGCCCTGATTACAAGCATCCACCACTCTCTCCATAAAAAAATACTGACATTTTTCTTGAGTCTGCCCCCCTTCAATCTCATTTCATGTCCTCTAGTTCTACCGCCTTCCCATCTCCGGAAAAGGTTCATTTGTGGATTAATACCTTTCAAATATTTGAATGTCTGTATCATATCACCCCTGTTTCTCCTTTCCTCCAGTGTATACATGTTCAGGTGAGCAAGTCTCTCCTCATCAGGGCCGCCGAGAGGGGGGGGGGCGAGGGGACAAAATTTTCTGGGCCCGGGCTTCCGGAGGGGGGGGGGGTCTGGCGCCGCTGCCACAGTCTGGCCCGCCTGCCCTCCATTGCTCCTGGCATTGAATTTAAGCACCTCACCTTCGAAAGCGCAGCAAGCAGCGGCAGACCACTCCTTCCTTCCATGTCCCGCCCTCGCCTGACGTAACCCGCGAGGGCGGGACACCGAAGGAAGGAGTGGTCTGCCGCTGCTTGCTGCGCTTTCGAAGGTGAGGCGCTTAAGGTCTGAGCAGAGGGCCCAGGGGTGGAGAGAGGGCCGGGTGATGGGTGGAGGGGGAGCCCGGTGACCTCGGGTGGGGGGGCCCCGGGGGCGGCCTTGTCCTGGGCCTGGCCCAGTCTCTCAGCAGCCCTGCTCCTCTTACGCTTTGTAACGCAAATCCCATACCATTCTCGTAGCTTTTCTTTGTACCGCTTCAATTCTTTTTACATCCTTAGCAAGATACGGCCTCTAAAACTGAACACAATACCCAGGTGGGGCCTCACCAATGACTTATACAGGGGTATCAACACCTCCCTTCTTCTGCTGGTAACACCTCTCTTATACAGCCTAGCAACCTTCTAGCTATGGCCACCGCCTTGTCACACTGATTCATATGCATGTTAAATATGAACAGTTTTCTCTGTTTCAGCATTTATATGTTTACATATATAGAGAGAGAGTTTATACTCATATTTTTATATAGTGCCCCAAATCAGGGTACATTGCAACAGACTACATAAAGGTAGAAGAAGTTCCTGTCCATGAGAGATTACAGTATTAATGAGCTTGGAGACAGGGTGCCTTGCCCAGGGTAACAAGAAATGTCAATATAGTGAACTGGTTTTGAATCCTTATCCCATGGCTCTCCGCCCATTGCTCTCACCACTGGGTTGGCTATCCCCCTTACCTTCTGGTAGCTTCCCTTCTGGTAGTGTGGGATAGTAGAGGCAACTAGTGTAAGTGAAGCTGTGAGAAATCATGATATGACAAGGAAGAAAAAAAGTCAGAAGAAGAATAATTATGAGGAAGACAAAAACTGGAAATGATAATGACACTGGATGGGAAAGTATGGGGGAGGGAGGGAGTGGGAATGCAGCATTGTAGGAGGAGGATCTAAGGAGACATGCCAGGGAACAGGGGGAGGATGAGGAGCATGTGTGCGAATCTGCTGTAGTTTGCAGACCCATGAAGGAATCCCCTGGGCAGCACAAACTCACCAGGATCACTGTGTCGTACTGTAGCAGTGCTGCCCCTCCAGCATGTGACCCTCCATGAGTCCTGCCCATCCTTTTGCCATTTGGTCCTTAATAGAAAGATTGTCCATAGAATAGTCTGGAAGTTAATATCAAAAGAAAAAATTAGGATTTTCTTCGACTTGTAACAAGATACTTAAAACATTTTTATTACGTAAGCATGGACCGGATGGCATCCAAGGGTATTCAAAAAACTCTTGAAATTGCTGATCTGCTGTTAGTAATATGTAACCTGTCATTAAAATTGTCTGTAGTACTTGAAAATTGGCGAGTGGCCATTATAATGCTGAAGTTTAAAAAGGGTTCCAGGAGTAAGCCAGGAAATTACAGACTGGTAAGCCTGACTTCAGTGCTGGGTAAATTAGTGGAAACTATTATAAAGAATACATTTATGGAACACATAAAAAAACATGGTTTAATGGAACAGAGTCAGCATGGGTTCAGCCAAGAGAAGTCTTGCCTTACCAATTTGCTTCATTTCTTTGAAGGCATGAATAAACATGTGGATAAAGGTGAGCCGGTTGATGTGGAGGGGCATAATCGAAAGGGGCGCCCAAGTTTTCCTCACAGGACGTCCCGGCGAAGGGGCGTGGAAACCCGTATTATCGAAACAAGATGGGCGTCCATCTTTCATTTTGATAATATGGTCAGGGACACCCAAATCGCGAAATTTAGGTCAACCTTAGAGATGCTCGTCCCCGATTTTCGGCGATAATGGAAACCAAGGATGCCCATCTCAGAAATGACCAAAACCAAGCCATTTGATCATGAGAGGAGCCAGCATTCGTAGTGCACTGGTCCCCCTCACATGCCAGGACACCAATCAGGCACCCTAGAGGGCACTGCAGTGGACTTCATAAATTGTTCCCAAGTGCATAGCTCCCTTACCTTGGGTGCTGAGCCCCCCCAAACTCACTCCCCACAACTGTACACCACTACCATAGCCCTAAGGGGTGAAGGGGGGCACCTACATGTGGGTACAGTGGGTTTCTGGTGGGTTTTGAAGGGCTCACATTTACCACCACAAGTGTAACAGATAGGGGGGGTGGGCCTGGGTCCGCCTGCCTGAAGTGCACTGCACCCACTAAAACTGCTCCAGGGACCTGCATACTGCTGTCATGGAGCTGGGTATGACATTTGAGGCTGGCATAGAGACTGGCAAAAAATATTTTAAAAGTTTTTTTTAGGGTAGGAGGAGGTTGGTGACCACTGGGGGAGTAAGGGGAGGCCATCCCCAATTCCCTCCGATGATCACCTAGTCATTTTGGGCACCTTTTTGAGGCTTGGTCGTAACAAAAAATGGACCAAGTAAAGTCACCCAAGTGCTCGTCAGGGATGCCCTTCTTTTTTCCATTATCGGTCAAGGACGCCTATGTGTTAGGCATGCCCCAGTCCCTCCTTCGCTACGCTTCCAACATGCCCCCGTGAACTTTGGTCATCCCTGCGACGGAAAGCAGTTGAGGATGCCCAAAATTGGCTTTCGATTATGCCGATTTGGGCGACCCTGGGAGAAGGACACCTATCTCCCGATTTGTGTCGAAAGATGGGTGCCCTTCTCTTTCGAAAATAAGCCTGATAGTGTATCTAGATTTTCAGAAAGCTTTTGACAAAGTTCCTCATGAGAGACTCCTGAGAAAATTAAAGAGTCATGGGATAGGAGGCAATGTTCTCTGTGGATTAGGAACTGTCTTATTGGACAGAAAACAGAAGGTAGGGTTAAATGGTAATTTCTCTCAATGGAGGAGGGTAAATAATGGAGTGCCACACGGATCAGTACTGGGACCAGTGCTATTTAACATATTTATAAATGATATGGAAATCGGAATGATGAGTGAGGTGATTAAATTTGCAGATGACATACAGCTATTCAAAGTTGTTTTAACACACGCGGACTATGAAAAATTGTAGGAAGACCTTAGGAAATTGGAAGACTAGGCATCCAAATGGCAGATGAAAATTAATGTGGACAAATGCAAAGTGATGCACATTGGAAAGAATAACCTGAGTCACAGTTACCTGATGTGACCTTGTGCAAGTTACTCAACCCTTCTTTGCCCCAGGTACAACAGCAGTACAATGTACTAATTAGACTGTGAGCCCACTAGGGACAGACCCAGTACCTGTAAAATGAAACTGTAGACTGCTTAGGTTTAAGCGGTATATAAATACTTGAATAAATGATGCTAGGGGCCACCTTGTGGGCCAACACTCAAAATAAGATCTAGGTGGTGTTATAGATAATACGCTGAAATCTTCTCAGTGTGCGTCGGTGACCAAAAAAGCAAACAGGATGCTAGGAGTTATTAGGTAAGGGATGGTGAATGAATAATACCACAAATACTATAATGCCTCTGTATCGCTCCATGGTGCGACCTCACCTTGAGTATTGTGTTCAGCTCTGGTCGCCGTATCTCGGAATTAGAAAAAGTTCAAAGAAGAGCAACCAAAATCCTAATCAGTACATTGTAAGCCACTTTGAGTCTGCACAATGTGGAAAAAAGTGGGGTATAAATGTGCTAAATAAATAAAGAGGATGGAACTCCTCTCATGTGAGGAAAGGCTAAAGAGGTTAGGGCTCTTCAGCTTGGAAAAGAGACAGATAAGAGGAGATATGATTGACGTCTACAAAATCCTGAGTGGTGTAGAATGAGTAGAACTGAATCGATTTTTTTACTCATTTCAAAGGTAAAAAGACTAGGGGAAACTCAAGGAAGTTACATGGAAATACTTTTAAAACAAATAGGAGGAAATATTTTTTTCACTCAATGAATAGTTAAGCACTGGAACTCTTTGCTGTAGGATGTAGTAGCAGCGATTAGCCTATTTGGGTTTAAAAAAGGTTTGGACAAGTTCCTGGAGGAGAAGTCCATAGTATGCTATTGAGACAGACATGGGGAAGCTACTGCTTGCACTGGGATTTGTAGCATGGAACGTTGCCACTATTTGGGTTCCTGCCAGGTATTTGTGACCTGGCTTCACCACTGTTGGAAACAGGATACTGAGCTAGATGGACCATTGGCCTGACCCAGTGTGGCCATTCTTATGTTCTTATATTCTTATAAGATGTACTCTTACTGAAAAAAAAATCTGCTTCACATCCAGGCAGCGGAGTGGAGGAGTGGCCTAGTGGTTAAGGTGGTGGAGTCTGGTCCTGGGGAACTGAGTTCAATTCTCACTTCAGGCACAGGCATCTCCTTGTGACTCTGGGCAAGTCACTTAACTCTCCATTGCCCCAGGTACAAATAAGTACCTATATATGTAAGCCACATTTAGCCTGCCATGAGTGGGAAAGCACAGGGTACAAATGTAACACAAAAAAAAATGTTTTAACACTTTTACTAATTCTTGTCCCTTAGGAGATGGTTTAGATTGTAACCACAGTAAGGTCGGTTCTTCTCATATATCTCCAGATATTGTTCAACTGAATCATAGCAGTAACAGTGTATGCATTGCAGCTATGCTTGGACTCAAAATCACTTCCTATTCCTTTCTTTTTTCCTAGAAACACATATGGATTTAGGGGAGAAGTTATCAATATGGGCTACTGTTAACCAGGTTAGTTTACCACAAGTGCGATTGTTTTAGCACAGGGTCTCACTGCATAAAATAGGATCCCGTGCTAAAATAACCTGACTTAACAGAAGCCCATGTTGATAACTCCCCCCACTTATATTTAAAAGATTTACCAGGCTAAAGTGAGGTTTTAGATAGGTAAATCTATCTGGTAAAATTTTTAAAAAATTAAAAAAAAAAACCAAATTGCCACCTTTTACTGGCTAAAGTTGTGTTCTTAGAATTGCAAGCTGCATTACTCAAATACCAAAGGCTTCTGATAGTGTGTTTCTGATGTTAGGGGAGCTTCTATGTGGGGCAAGCTTGTCTTAAGGGGAGGTCTTTTGTTAGAGAGATGTTTCAGGGGGTCTTCTGTTGGGAGGGCATGATCATGATGTGGAGTACTGTTGGAGCAGGAGGCCTGATCAGGATGGGGTACATATAGAGGGGCATAATTGAACGAAAACGTCTATCTCCATGGGCGTTTATCTCCGAGAACGGGTCCGTGAAGGGGCGGACCGAACCGTATTTTCGAAAAAAATAGACGTCCATGTTTTATTCGACAATTTGTGAGCTGGGCGTTTTTGTTTTTCAGTGATAATGGAAAATGAAAGCGCCCAGCTCAAAAACGAATAAATGCAAGGCATTTGTTCGTGGGAGGGGCCAGGAGTCATAGTGCACTGGTCCCCCTCACATGCCAGGACACCAACCGGGCACCCTAGGGGGCACTTTTACAAAAACAAAAAAAAAGGTAAAAGAGCTCCCAGGTGCATAGCACCCTTCCCTTGTGTGTTGAGCCCCCCAAATCCCCCTCAAAACCCACTGCCCACAAGTCTACACCATTACTGTAGCCCTAAGGGGTGAAGGGGGGCACCTACATGTGGGTACAGTGGGTTTGGGGGGGTTGGACGACTAAGCATTAAGCAGCACAATTGTAACAGGTGGGGGGGGGGATGGGCCTGGGTCCACCTGCCTGAAGTCCACTGCACCCCCTAACAACTGCTCCAGGGACCTGCATACTGCTGCCAGGGAGGTGGGTATGACATTTGAGGGTGAAAATAAAAAGTTGTGAAACATCATTTTTGGTGGTGGGAGGGGGTTAGTGACCACTGGGGGAGTCAGGGGAGGTCATCCCCGATTCCATCTGGTGGTAATCTGGTCATTTAGGGCACTTTTTGGGGCCTTATTCGTGAAAAAACAGGGTCCAGGAAAAGTGCCCTAAATTCTAGCTACAAATGCATACTTTTTTTCCATTATCGGCGAAAGGCGCCCATCTCTGTTCGGGTGATAACCACGCCCCAGTCCCGCCTTCACCACACCTCCGACACGCCCCCGTCAACTTTGTATGCTTCCGCGATGGAGTGCAGTTGAAAACGTCCAAGTTCGGCTTTCGATTATACCGCGTTATTCGTTTTTGGGAGATAAACGCCTATCTCCCGATTTGGGTCGCAATATAGGCATTTTTCTTTTTCAATTATAAGCTGGATAGTCATGTCAGGGGGATCGGATCGGGAGGGTTTTGTACTGAGCGATCGGGTAGCGTCACCACAAGTGTAGCAGTTTTTCAGTTTAGGCATGGAATGCAGGCCCATGTGGTGAGTGGTAAATGCAGGGTAGATGGTAGGCTCACCCTCCCCCCCCCCCCCCCCCCCCCCACACTCACATTTAACACACAGGCTTTACAAATTGGGTACCTTAGGTTTTGCACTTAAGATCAAAAGTTTACTGTATTTTAGTAAACATGACTTGAAATAAATTGGAAAGGTTCAGTAAATATGTTTCATACTAAGCCTAAAGTCCATGTGAGTAGAATAGTCGGGAACATTTTCAGAATTATCTGAGGGTCCATTTTCTAAAAGGTTTTCATCCTGTGCCTATGGTAACATTCTTTGGAAAACACTGCTTCTGTCTTCAGGGCATCTGTTTCATTCGTCTGTAAATGATTCTTAATCTCCAGGCTTGTCAGCTTAAAAGACTTATATGTCAGGGAAATAAAAATACTTGGATGTGAGAGAATCTAAAAATACATAAGTACATATGTATTGCCATACTGGGAAAGACCAAAGCTCCATCAAGCCCAGCATCCTGTTTCCAATAGTGGCCAAACCAGGTCGCAAATACCTGGCAAGATCCAAAAAGAAGTACAAAACATTGTATACTGCTTATCCCAGAAATAGTGGATTTTCCCCAAGTCCATCTATTTATTTATTTATTTATTTATTATATTTGTATCACACATTTTCCCGCATAGCAGTAAGCTCAATGTGGCTTACAGGTTCCGGAGAGGAGAGTACCAACTCCAGGAATATATACAGAGTGGAAAATAGAGTAACAGTAGGTGCAAGGAAGCTGATAAAGTTCCGGAAAAGAGAATACAACTCTGGGACGAATATATAGTCGCATATAGAGAGAAGTAATCCCAACGAGGCTGATAAGTTTCCGGAGATGGGACTACAGCTTCTAGTGAGCAATACAGAGTATGATAAGGGTAGAAGTACACTTAATAATAACTGGAGTGGTAAAATTCGTACAGTTTGAAGTAATAGGATTATGTGGAAGGGGTATTGTTCATTTCTTAGATCGAAAGATGTGATGCATTGTTCATGAATTAGTTCAGTTCTGCTGGGTAGGCTTTCTGGAAGAGGTGAGTTGAGATCTTTTCGAAATTTTAGATGGGTGTTCGCAGTTCTAATGTTTCTAGGTAAAGCGTTCCAGAGCTGGGTGCAAATGTAGGAAAAGCTGGATGCATATGTTGATTTGTATTTTAGTCCTTTACAGTTTGGGTAATGCAGGTCTAGAAACGTTCTTGATGATTCGATGATACGTGAAGCTGGTTTGCCCTTGTTTGTGTCTGTGGATTTGGTGTTGAATGTTATAGAGGAAATCTGCTTACAGGCTTTCTGGAGAAAGCCCCAAGCAGTCCAGCATATAAAAAGAAGCTTTTCTGGTAAATGTATGGGGCTCTGGATCAAGACATATGGACAATGTTTGAGTTTTCTCCGACACTTAAGCACAATGGCATCTTCAATATTCATTCAAAGGTAAAGAACTGAACGTCCAGTGAGAGGATGGGGGAGGAGAACTTGACTCATCCTCAGAAATGGAATTCAATGCTGGCATTCCCAAGGATTTATGCAGATATATTGAAGAATTTCAGATCAAGGAAACTGTCATAAGAACATAAGAAAAATCATGCAGAGTCAGACCAAAGTCCTTTGAACCCAGTAACTTGTCTCCACTGGTAGCCAGGTCAGGTCGCAAGTACCAGGCAGATACCGTAAATCTGTTCTTATCCACATCCAAACTGTCAGGTTTCAATAGGCATTCCTTTTCTCCTGCCTGCTCCTATTAATAGGTATTCCTCTTCTCCTGCTGTTCCTCTGTGCTAGAGGTGCAAACTCAGAATAGATTGTCTTTCTCTTCCCACTGAAACATGATAAAAGATCAACCAGGCATTTGATTCTCTTAGTGGAATTTATTTATAGAACTGAAGCTGGTGCTGGCCAGGACACTGGGGAGCTTGATCCACTGGGAAGTTTCTTGCTACTTCTCCAGATGCCACTTTGATTTTATTTGAAAGGCAATATATTAGATTTCAAATAAATATAAACAGAAACAACTGTATGACTTAACATCTGCAGACAGCAAAAAGCTTTTGCAAGAATAGAGGATGTGGGGTTGAACTGAGTCCACAGTGGCTAGAGTTAAGCTGAGTCCACATGGTGGGTGGGATTGAACTCAGTCCACATGATGGGAGGAGCTGAACTGCATCCATGTGATAGGTTGAATTGAGTCCACATAGCACATCCAGGTTCTTCAGCAACTTCTCCATAAAAGAGCCCTCACAGCTCCTCTCCGTTTAGTCTCTTGAACAATTCCTGCTGGCAGGTTGGGCAATGGAAGGTTCAGATGAGAAAGGGTGGAATTGTGGTTTTAATGGCATTTCTGTTCTTAATTGTAAAGATTTGCATATCTGATTTTTGTCTTGTTAGCTGCTTTGAGTCTTTTTGGAGGATGAATTGAAGTGTCCTCAAGGTGCAGAATATTCAGCTAAGGAACCAGAACCCAAATCAGACAAAACTTTAGAGTGACCCAGATAGCATAGCTGATGCCTGCAAATAGAGGCACACTTACTTGTAAGATTTAGCTTATACCTTATCAGACCTTCAGGCTTATTTTCGAAAGAGAAGGGCGCCCATCTTTCGACACAAATCAGGAGATGGGCGTCCTTCTCCCAGGGTCGCCCAAATCTGCATAATCGAAAACCGATTTTGGGCGCCCTCAACTGCTTTCCATCGCAGGGACGACCAAAGTTCCCTTGGGGCTTGTCGGAAGCATAGCAAAGGTGGGACTGGGGCGTGCTTAAGACATGGGCGTCCTCGGCCAATAATGGAAAAAAGAAGGACGTCTCTGACGAGCACTTGGCCGACTTTACTTGGTCCATTTTTTCTTACGACCAAGCCTCAAAAAGGTGCCCAAACTGACCAGATGACCACCGGAGGGAATCGGGGATGACTTCCCCTTACTCCCCCAGTGGTCACTAACCCCCTCCCACCCTAAAAAAACTTTTAAAATATTTTTTACGACCAAGCCTCAAAAAGGTGCCCAAACTGACCAGATGACCACCGGAGGGAATCGGGGATGACCTCCCCTTACTCTCCCAGTGGTCACTAACCCTCTCCCACCCTAAAAAAACTTTTAAAATATTTTTTGCCAGCAGTATGCAGGTCCCTGGAGCAGTTTTAGTGGGTGCAGTGCACTTCAGGCAGGTGGACCCAGGCCCATCCCCCCCTACCTGTTACACTTGTGGTGGTGAATGTGAGCCCTTCAAAACCCACCAGAAACCCACTGTACCCACATGTAGGTACCCCCCTTCACCCCTTAGGGCTATGATAGTGTTGTACAGTTGTGGGGAGTGGGTTTTTTTGGGGGGGGGCTGGGGGGCTCAGCACCCAAGGTAAGGGAGATATGAACCTGGGAGCAATTTCTGAAGTCCCCTGCAGTGCCCCCTAGAGTGCCCGGTTGGTGTCCTGGCATGTCAGGGGGACCAGTGCACTACGAATGCTGGCTCCTCCCACGACCAAAGGGCTTCCTTTTGGTCGTTTCTGAGACGGGCATCCTCGGTTTCCATTATCGCCGAAAATCGGGGACAACCATCTCTAAGGTCGACCATCTCTAAGGTCAACCTAAATTTTGCGATTTGGGCATCCCCAACCATATTATCTAAACAAAAGATGGACGCCCATCTTGTTTTGTTAATATGGGTTTCCCCGCCCTTTCGCCGGGATGTCCTGCGAGGACGTCCTCAGGAAAACTTAGGCGCCCCGTTCGATTATGCCACTCCACATAACCCAGTTCATCTATTCTGTCCAGTGTTTCTATAAACCTCTCATTGTTTGTAGTCTAATACAATGAGATTCTTTATTCCAAATTGCAGGATCCCATTCGAGTCAATGTACGGACTTCATCTCTGAGTATCAGGTTTTATGGCCAGACTGCTTTTTCTATCTTGGTCTGTTAGATTGGGTGTTCACGAATGTTCTAATGTAACAAAATAGGTCTGTAGTTCACTTTCCACCTGCTTGGTACCAGAGGTACAAAGAATATTTCCTATCTATTGTTTGTGGGTGAAATGCTTTTGTACGTCAGTTTTGTGGACTTTAGTCATCGCTGCTGTTGCTGCTTCTGCTTATTGTTAAGATTGCATTAGTGCTTCCATTAAACTTCTTCCTTGCTCCTAAGCAACAAATTAATTCAAATCTTTAATTGATGCAGAAAGGATACATAGCCTTGCTGTGTCGCACACATATTTGCACTTCATGAATTACAGGTAACAATGTTACTCAACCGTGAGTTGGTAATGTGGCCATTTATTACAAGGAAAATGAATTTATTTGTCACTTGTTGAAGTGGCGTTTTCATTTTATTATATAATTTGGAGTATTTTATGGTCAGGTAATTACTGTTCCCGCTTTACTGGTAAACAGTCAATGATTAGCAGCTCAGAGTAAGTCAGCATTTCAATAGGATACACAAATGTGTGATATTTTAAGTGCTCTGGATATTGGTGTATATTTAAAAAAATCTCTGTAGAATGTCTCAGTAAGATTTTGGCAGATAGAGACTAAGCAGTCCTTCTGCTAAGCAGTGGTAAGCACTAATGCGTGCTTACCACAGCAAAAATTGGCGTACCACTGAGCACGCTGACCAGATGCATTGGGGGGAGCGGAGACCAGACTGCATAGGTGCATGTGTGAACTGCGTAGGCGTAATGGACATGTGAAAAATAGATGCCAGCGCTGTCAGAAGTCAGTTTGGGGGAGCAGTCACTCCCCTTGTGCCCCACCTAGCTATGCCACTGACACTGTGGCATCCCACAGTAATTTTTGCATGTGCATATGCTACCCATGTGCTAAAAACAACATTTTTTTAGTGCTGGGAACAGATCTGTGGCAGAAAGTGGTCATGATCAATTTTGATCTACTATCTGGGATGAACCCACAAAAGAAATGGACTGTAGCTGCATTTAATTTCCGAAAGGGCGACTATAATAAAGTGAGGAAAATGGTTAAAAAGAAACTAAAAGGATCGGCTGCAAAGGTTAGGACACTAAATCAGGTGTGGATGTTATTCAAAAATACCATCTTGGAAGCCCAGTCCAGATGCATTCCATGTATTTGCAAAGGTGGTAAGAAGAGAAAACATCAGCCAGTATAGTTAAAAGGTGAAGTAAAAGAGGCCATTACAGCCAAAAGATTGTCCTTCAAAGAATGGAAAAAGGAGCCAAACAAAGAAAATAAGAAGCAACATAAGGGCTGGCAAGTCAGATACAAAGCATTAATAAAGAAAGCTAAAAAAGAATATGAAGAGAAACTTGCTGCAGAGGCTAAAACACACAGTAACAACTAGGTACATCAGAAGCAGAAAGCCTGTGAGGGAATCCATGGACTGTTAGATCACGAAGGAGCAAAAGGGGCGCTCAGGGAGGACAAGACTGTAGCGGAGAAACTGAATGAATTCTTTGCTTCTATCTTTATGAAAGAAGATGTAAGAGATCTGCCTGTACCAGAATTGGTTTTCAAGAGTGATGATGCAGAGGAATTCAAAGAAATCTCAGTGAACCTGGAAGATGTACTGAGCCAAATTGACAAATTAAAGAGTAGTAAATCGCCTGGACCGGATGGCATACATCCAAGGGTACTCAAAGAACTCAAGCATGAAATTGCTGGTCTGCTGTTAGTAATATGTAACCTGTCGTTAAAATCGTCCGTAGTACCTGAAGATTGGAGGGTGACCAATGTGACGCCGATTTTTAAAAAGGGTTCTATGGGTGATCTGGGAAAATGATAGACTGGTAATCCTGACGTCAGTGCCAGGCAAAATAGTGGAAACTATTATAAAGAATAAAATTATAGAACATGTAGACAAACATGGTTTAATGGGACAGAGTCAGCATGGGTTTAGCTGAGGGAAGTCTTGCCTCACCAATTTGCTTCATTTCTTTGAAGACATGAATAAACATGCGGATAAAGGTGAGCCGGTTGATGTAGTGTATCTAGATTTTTAGAAAATTTTTGATAAAGTTCCTCATAAGAAAATCGTGAGAAAATTAAAGAGTCATGGGATAGGAGGCAAGGTTCTGGTGTGGATTAGAAATTGGCTATTGGACAGAAAACAGAGAGTAGGGTTAAATGGTCATTTCTCTCAATGGAGGAGAATGAACACTGGAGTGCCGCAGGAATCTGTACTGGGACCGGTACTGTTTAACATATTTATAAATGATATGGAAATCGGAACGACGAGTGAGGTGATCAGATTTGCAGATGATACAAAACTATTCAAGGTTGTTAAAACACGTGCGGTCTGTGAAATATTGCATGAAAATCTTAGGAAATTGGAAGACTGGGCATCCAAATGGCAGATGAAACTTAATGTAGACAAATGCAAGGTGATGCACATTGGAAAGAATAATGCAAATCACAGTTACCTGAAGCTAGGATCCACCTTGGGGATCAGCAGCACTCAAGAAAAAGATTTGGGTGTCATTGCAGATAATACGCTGAAATCTTCTGCTCAGTGTGTGGCGGCGGCCAAAAAAGCAAACAGGATTCTAGAGATTATTAGGAAAGGGATGGTGAATAAGACCGCAAGTCTCTGAAAACTTATCTCTTTAGCAAGGCCTACCACGAGAACCCTTAACTAACTATATCACATCACCTATCCACCTTATTCAGAATGTATCTTTCTATAACTGCTTGGTCAAATCCTCTTGTTTTCCTTGACTTCTCTGTAACACCAATTGTATTCTTTACCCTGGTATGGCGATGCCATAACAGGTCTTTGTAAGCCACATTGAGCCTGCAAATAGGTGGGAAAATGTGGGATACAAGTGCAATTAATAAATAAATAATGCCTTTGTATTGCAAAGTAGCCTGGTGGTTAGTGCAGTGGACTTTGATCCTGAGGAACTGAGTTTGATTCCCACTGCAGCGCCTTGTGACTCTGGGCAAGTCACTTAACCCTCCATTGCCCCTGGTACAAAATAAGTACCTGAATATATGTAAACTGCTTTGAATGTAGTTGCAAAACAAACCTCAGAAAGGCGGTATATCATGTCCCATTTCCCTTTCCCTTATGTTCTTAATTGGTTATGGGAAAATTAGCACTTGGCCATTAATAGCAGAAATAAAAAAATCAGGCATTTTACCCCAGCGGTAAAAATGACCTTAGCACATGGGAATGACCCACATAACATCACACTAAGGCCACTTTTTACTACAGTTTCACTAAAAATGAGCATGCACACGATGTGAAGGGAAACAAGGCGGGCAATCTGCAGAGAACAACGCTGAAGAAAAGCTTCAGCTGGTGGGGCTTAGTGACCCCTGCCAGCCAAGGTATGTGGGGTTGTGGTGGGGCAGGGGTTAGGGCAGGTAGGCAGGCCAAGTTGTGCCCCCCCCCCCCCCCTCCTTTGGCCTCTGGAACCTCCAAACATTGAGGTCTGGCTATGCCCCTGTTTAAACATGCCAAAAATTCCTTTCAGTGCTGTTTTGAGCTGAACTGCTCAATGTTTGGTTTTCATTCTCTTGCTATTTAGGGATTATCTGTATATATCCCACTTCTTTTTAAATTTAGCACCGCTATTGCCTCCACTGCTTCAACCAAGAGGGCATTCCAGATATCCACCACCCTGTTCATGAAAAAATATATCCCAGCATGCTTCTGGTTCCACCTCCTAATGGTTTCATATTATGTCTCTCAATAGTTCAACAGTTTCTGCTTCCTTTGGAAAACATACATTTGTCCACCAATGGATATGGGGTAGGGGAAAGGATCATTCATTTGATACACCACCTTTCTATGATAGGACCAAATCAGTTTACATATTATATGCTGGTACTTTTTGTGCCCTAGTGGGCTCACAATACCTTTCAATATCTGCATCATATCTTCCTTATCCCTCCTGTCCTTTACAGGTCCTCAAGTTTCTTCTCATACATCTTCTGATGCAGATCCCACTCCGTTTTGTTTGCTTTTCCTCTTTAGATTCGTTTATTACTTTTATTCCACCTTTATCCAAGGTGGAGTACTGGAAGCGTACATAATCATAAACACAATGCTTAAAACATGACAAACAGCTAAAATAATCTAATCAACTTACACCTCTGGAGACCCCTCTAGCATTTTTATAGCCTTGCAGAGCTATGGCATTTCTAAGCTGATCAGAGAGACATCTAATGCTCCACGAGGCTTTTGAGGAGCAGAATGTCCAGTGGAGGAGATGAACCATCTTATAGCTGGAAGAGGTGTGTGGGGAGAACTTTCCAGCTGATGGAGCTATATGAGACATGCTGTATTGGAATAACGAGCTTTTGTTACCTTCATAATCTCCTAATAATGTTCATAGGAGCTTATTTTGCAATTCTCTTAACATTCCCTGATCAAAATAATGATAATGTACTAAGCGCTGTAGAAGTGTAAACAGCAGGGTGCCAGGTAGTCATGGAGGGGGTAATTTATATCAATCCACTGAACTGTGAGACAGGTATGCACACACATTACACTAATTTTCTAAGGGAAACCCTGCCCACACTTTCCCTCTCCATGAAAAGTAAATGCACACATTTACATCTCTTTAATATGCACATGCCTGCCTTTTTTTACCCACATATTTTAAAAGAATGCACATTAGCCTGTGCTGAAGCTCACCACTGAGAACGCCTTCATTCAGGTGGATAAATTTATGTGCTTCAATCTATTCACAAATAAACTAGGCAGTATTTCTGAAGTCTGTTTCTGTGTGTAAAGCACTTTTTTTTATCCATAGAAATGCCTTTTAAAATGATCTCATAACAGCACAGTTTCTTTCCCAAATGAATTAGGGTCCAATTACAGTCATGCAGACTCAGACTTGGGGAGTTGACATTGTTTCCCAGAATGGCATTAGTAAAGCATGGCTGTACTTACTCTAGGATGATCACAAAACCAGAATCAGAGCCTGAATCAGAAGATAAGAATTCTGAATGGACACCTGTCTACTGCCGGCACACAGGAAGGCGAGGGGCTGCCGGAGGACAGGTCGTGCTTGCACTCGGAGGGGAGAGAGAGAGAGGGAGGGAGGCGCGGGGGTGTGGAACTCGGAGGAGAGGGGGGCATGGAACTCGAAGGGGAGGGGAGGAGAGGGAGGGAGGGAGGGAAAGAGGGGGTCCTGCAACTCGAAGGGGAGGGGGCGTCCTACAACTCGGAGGGGAGGGGGGCCTGTAACTCAGAGGGGAGGAGAGGGAGGGAGGGAGGTAGGGGGGCATGGAACTCGGAGGGGAGAGGGACTGGAACTCGGAGGAGACGGGGAGGAGAGGGAGGGAGGAGGAGGAGAGGGGGGCCTGGAACTCGGAGGGAAGACAGGGGAGGGAGGGGGCGATTCTCTACTCACCTCCAATGTTCTGTGGCTGGCTGATGCTGGTATCCCTTCCCTCTCACTGATCCGCCCTCTGACATCATCGCCAGAGTGGACCGATGGGAAGTGTGTTACGAACCCAGGCATCCAGACGTAGAACGTTGGAGGTGCAAATTATTATATAGGAAGAGTCTTGGATCTCTTTGTAGCTAATTCCCCTGACTGCCTGTCCTGTCTAAATAGGAGAGATAATGGACTACTACACCTCTTTGGCCCCGTTTCTGCTTTGAAGAATGGTAGCAAAAGCCAATCCATCACATCAGTCGTTCAAATGTTGTCTACTCAGAAGCCATGGAAACATACTGCCCCATTTAGAGATCTTTTTTTTCCCCAAAATATGCAACTTTTCTGATGGTTGTGCTAATATTCATTACAACCTATTGAACATGGAGTAGCACTGGACTCACAACCAGAGAAAGCCAAGATTCAAATCCCACTGCCAGTCCCTGTGATTTGGGGCAAGTCACTTAATCCTCCATTACCTCAGTTACAAACTTATTCCCCGATGATCAAAGGTAAATGCAGACACTGGAGCCACTAGTACTGGACTAGTGCCCGCATTTACCAGGGCGGCATAATCGTAGGGGTCTAGGCAAGCGCACCAGGGAATACCACAGAGCTCATTTAAATTATATTTAAATATAGTTCTTCGGTATTCTGCCCATATGATCAGAGCACTGCACTCTTATAGTATAGGCAGAATAGTGCCTGAACTCTATGCCAGCTAGAGTTAAGGGTCTTTTTCTCTCACCTCCACCCTCATCCATGCCAGGCAGCACGGGATGCTACCATCAGTCCTGGGGGTCCAGTGGACCCCTGGACCCTGCCCAAAGGCAAGGCCTTGGTGGCTTAGTGCCCCCCAAACCCCCACACACCCCTGACACTGACACAGGGGGCTGAGCCCTCTGTTCTGTTGAGGGATATTAGGGGGGGCTTGAGGTCCAATGGACCTCCAACCCCCCATATTGGTGCCCAGGGTGATGTGGGAGCTGGGGGGTGGAGGTAGGCCACCAGGGCCTTGACTTTGAGGGGGTCCAGAGGTCCACCGGACTTCCTGCCCCTTGGAATGTTTGAAAGATCTGGGCTTTTTTTTTTTTTTTACAGCCCAGACCTGTCAAACAAGTGCAAGAGGATTGTGCCTGAATGCATACCCAGGCACAATCCTCCCTCGCTTTCCCCTGATGATCAACACTAATAACACGCCTAAATTTGCATGTTATTAGCATTGATCATTGGGGAGTTAATTCCCCACACTGTTCCAGCACTATTTTGTCTCCAAGATACAATCAGGTTATCTGGGAGCAAAGTGTGATCCAGTGACAGTGCATATTTTCAAAGCACTTTGGGAGGCTAAGTTCCATAGGTTTCTATGGAACTTTGGGAGGCTAAGTGCTTTGAAAATGAGCCTCGCTTTCCTCACATCCACATGACTCATCTTGTCTACATGGTCTTTCTCAAGAAGACAAGAACATGCTTTACCTCTTTATTTCACTTATGTATATACTGTCTTCTCAGTCTCTGTATCCAGGCCACCAAAAAGGCAAAAATAACCAATGTTGCATTGATGCAGTACTTTCCAAACGTATCATGGCTGGATTTATATTTGGTGGGGAACAGAAAACTTTATGGGGCAATTTTAATTTGGGACAGAGTCTGTGGTCATTTTCTACCTTCAGACATATTTATTATTAACAATTTTCCAAGAGAAAGCATGCAGTATTTTCACTTCCAGATTTGCCCTGGAGACACTGTATCTGTAGATTTTTGCATTTCTTTGTGCTGGTCCTTTTTCCATGGATATAATGCACATTATTCCCATTTTCCTGACCTAGCTACACCCCTGGAAGTGCCACCTCTCAGTGCTGCTAAAAGGATGCATATTGTGAAACAGCTCACATATTTTTAGCAACATTAAGGACGGGAACTTTTCAGAAGACCAGTTTAGCAGGGTACACTGCTACTGTTAAGTCATGTAAATGCTTTGAAAATTCCCTCTCAGGTAGGATATCTGGATGTCTCTGCAGGTGGGTGTTCACGGCTTCTATGCACGTTTATGAATAGGATTTAAGGCCCCTTTTACCAAGCTGTGGTAAAAGGGAGCCTGCAGTGGCATCGGCGCATGGATTTGCCACGCACCGAGGCCCCCCTTTACCAAAGTGGGTAAAAGGTTGTTTGTGGCCAAAAAAAAAAAGAAAAAGAAATGTCCTGATGCTAATCAAAGGGAATGGCATGTGGCCATTTCTGGTGAGAGCTCTTACCGCTGCTATTTAGGGCTCCTGCACAAATTGAGATTACCTCTGGGCAGGGGCGTAGCCAGACTTCGGCGGGAGGGGGGTCCAGAGCCCGAGGTGAGGGGGCACATTTTAGCCCCCCCCCCCCGGCGCTGCTGACCCCCCCCCCCCTCCCACTCACAGAAACAGAAGCCTGCCCTTGCAGATCAGCAACGCGGCCACGCCTGAGAAGAGGACTTCAGCTGGCGGGGGTTGTGGGCCCCCACCAGCAAAGGTACCCGACGGCGGTAGCGGCAGGGGGGCCATGGCCAAATCTACGGGGCCCCATGACCCCGTGGCCCCACATAGCTATGCCTCTGCCGCCTGGTAAGCCCTGGCACTACAAAAATAAAATTTATGTTTGTCGTGCCGGTAATGGTGTGCACTGGGGATGGGAACTGCTCCTGCGGCAACCCGGTGGTAATCCCGATTTAGCGCACAACGCCAACAGTAACTCTACCATGGTGTTGTAAAAGAGTCCCTTACAAACATTTTAATTGAGTTTCTTCCTTGTAAAATGATCTGTGACTATATTAAGCATGCTGTGCCACATAACCCTGTGATCCATGCATTCTTGTCTTTTTGCAGGTGAATGCCTTCCTTTCCTTTGTGTTCCCAATGGTCGTTATTTCGGTGTTGAATACAATCATTGCCAACCAGCTCATGATTATGTTTAAGCAAGCACATCAAGAGAATCAGGTGTGCAGCATCGGAGGTCAGCAGACCATGCTCAGCATGTCAGTGGAGCCGAGCCGCGTGCAGTCCCTGAAACACGGCGTCCGTGTGTTACGTATGTACTCTTGGGGCACCGAGGGGTAGGGGAGGGATCAGTAGCTTTCTGAAACTAAAAAATTCCTTGAGAAATAAAGTGAATGATCTGTTTTCTCTGAAACATTATTAAGCAGACAAAAAAGTGACAGCATTAGTTAACATAGGGGTCCTTTTACTAAGCCACTGTAAAAAGTGGCCTGCAGTAGTGTGAGCGCGTCTTTTGGGCATATGCTGGGCCATTTTTTACCGCGTCCAGGAAAAAGGACCTCTTTTTAAGGGGCTGGAAAATAGGCGTGTGCTAAAATTGAAACCAGCACACGGCCATTTTTGGCCTTAGACCTTACTTCCATTCATTGACCTAGCAGTAAGGTCTCACACACTACCCATGCGGTATGCATGCAGCGTGCGCCAGCTGCTGTTTACCGCCAGGTAAGTAGCCTGCAGTAGAAAATAGAAAATGATTTTCTACCACAGGATTCGGTGTGTGCCAAATTCAGAATTATCACCCAGCTCACACGCTAGCCAGGGGAAAGTGCCAATTCGGAGTGCACTATACACGCATAGGCCCTCCCACGCCTTTGTAAATGAGACTTCGGTGATATACACTGTGATTTATCAAAGATTTTCCCAGCAGTGCAAAATGTGAAACAATGCTTGATGAATCACATTCCATGCCTGTTAACTTCATTACAAATGAATTGATTTCTTATTCACTGGTCCTGTAGGATGTTAAAATCAAGTTCCTAAGGATTCATTCATAATGAAACCTTACAGTCCCCACCTTGTAAATTATTAGCAAAGCTTGAAAATAAAATGAAACAGAAACTCTGCTCTGTGAAGTAGATCTTTACGCTCTGAGGGGCCAATGATCAAAACTACCACTATCATTAACATGCAGTTAACACCTGGTTTGCGCACATTATACAGCACTGACAGGCAGATGATCAAAAGCAAACACCAGCGCTAGAGGCTGTTAGTGCCATACTAGCGCCGGCATTTGCTACCGCCCCATGATCAGAGCCCTCGAGCGCTTGAAACAACGTGCTTGAGGGCTCTTAGCACAAGTAGCATGCAAATGCATGCTATTCAGCGCTTAACGCATTCATCCCCAATGATCAGCGTCCAGCACGCCAAAGGTTGGGTCGCTGGCCGCGACAAACCCTACACCAGCTCCGAGCTGGTGTTAGGGTTTGCAGATCATTGGGGAGGAATGGTGAGCCCTGTCCAGCATGCATTTGCATGCTGGCAGGCCCCCATTCCCGCCTACAGCAAACCTGCCAGCGACGGCAGTTGAGGACGTCCAAAATTTGGACGTTTCTGCAATGGGCTGTTAAGGACGTCCAAAATTGGATGTTTCTATGAGAAAGACGTCTTTCTCATAGAAACATCCAATTTTGGACGTCCTTAACTGCCCATTGCAGAAACGTTCAAAATTTGGACGTCCTCAACTGCCCCGTCGCTATACTTCCGACACCCCCTTGAAATTTGGCCATCCCTGCAACAGGGCAGTTGAGGACGTCCATCTTCCGATTTAAAGATGGGCGTCCTTCTCTTTTCATTGGTCTCTAGCCCGGACCTGTCAAACAAGTGCGGGAGGATTGTGCTGAGCGCATGCTCAGGCACAATTCTCCTGCACTACTACCCCATAATCAGAGATAATTGTGCTGCTTAAATTTGCATGCATTATCTCTGATCATAGATCTAATAGCGCCCCGTGCTGTTCCAGCACTATTTTAGAGCGCTGTTTGGAATAGCGCGGGGCTTTTGATCATCTGCCTTTGAATACTCAGAGAGCTCAAGCACCGGTGTTAACGTGCAGGCCAAAGCTGGCTGCAAATTGTATTTAAATGGATGTAAATAAGGTCAGTAATATTCCTTCCCAGTGCTCAGATTGAAGTGCTGCAATGCCCAGAAGCAAATGATGACCTTTTAATGTTGAAAACTTACCACCAGCTCAGGGGTAGCATTATATATTTGTAGGAGAAGATTTCTTGTCAACTTGTCACATTAAACTGTGGGTTTTGTCCTCTTTTTGCAAGCGTAAAGGAAGCCTTGCAAGTTTTAGGGGATGATAGAGAGAAACAAATATGTGTGCAAGCCCGAGCTAAACTGGAAGTGGCGGCACACATCAGCACCTGCTGTTCTGCGCTTAAATATGAGTCTTTAAGTGCAACAAGGCTCATGTTTAAAGGCGCAGAAGAACAGTGCCGATGTGTACTTGCTATAACCCGACTGAATTTCAGTTTCAGTTTTGGATTCTGCACCAAAACTGGTCTGAAATGCAGGTTCGGGTTTTGGCTGAATATGCCAGAAGCATTTTCAGCTAAAACTGAAACTCTCCCTGTCCCCCTGTGATCACTCTCCATCCCCCCACCCCCACGCATTCTGCCCAACCACCCATAGGCTCTCCCTGGGTCTACCTGAAGAAGCTCTGATGATCTAGTGGCCTCTTCAGGGGCAGGAACAAATCCCATTCATTTCTGCCCAGTGCCGCTGCTCAGTAGAAATGGTTGCCAAGAATTGCTGCTGCAGGAGGTTCCAGCAGCCATTTTGAGACTGGAACTAACACAGGCAGTCTCTACAGCCATTTCTATTGGAACTGGCCATGCACAGGAATGAATGGGAATGCTCCTGCGCCCACTACACATCAGTGATGAGGTAGTCCAAGAAGAGTGTTGCCGCTAGGGGGTAGGGTTTGGGAAGAAGGCTGCCAATGGGGTGGGGGCTCAGAAAGGGGGCTGCTGTCAGGGGGGGGAGCTCGGGAAAGGGGCTTTTTTGGTCAGATGGGGGGAGGGAGTAGGGGCTGTTGGGGGGCAGGTTAATTTTCAGTTTCTGCCGAAACTGAGCAGCAAATTTTGTTCGCAGAGTCAGTTTCAGTAGAAACCAAAGATCCTGGTTTTGGTCGGGCTCTAGTGCTTACATTTCTGGTTTTGTCTGGACATGTACAGAAGAGCTATTCTTACTGCAAAACCTTTGTGCACATGTGCCAGACAGTTGCTCCTCCCCCTACTCTTAGTTTAATAGTGTGAATTAAGTGTGCATCTCATTTGCATATCGACATAGCCGCCGAGAGGGGGGGACAGGGGGACAAAATTCCCCAGGCCCAGGCCTCCAAGGGGGGCCTGACGCCGCAGTCCTACCCGCCCTCCGTCGTCGACCATCTGCCACCGGGCCGGGCCCCCTGCATTGAAATCACAGTGCCTCTCACCTCCGTTTGAAAGTGCAGCAGGGCAGCATATCGCCTCTCTTCAGGTCTTCTTCCCTCCCTGTGTCCCGCCCTCATCTGATGTTTCTTCCGCGAGGGCGGGACACAAGGAGGGAAGGAGGACCGAAGGGAGGCGATCTGCTGCCCTGCTGCCTGCAGCGCTTTCACAGGGAGGTGAGAGGCACTGTGATTTCAATGCAGGGGGCCCGGCCCAGTGGCAGATGGAGGGGGGTGGGTGGAGGGGGGAGCGGCAGCGGCGACCTCGGGGGGGGGGTGCAGGGGGAGTGGCAGGGGCGGCCTTGCCACGGGCCCGGTCCAGTCTCTCGGTGGCCCTGAATATCGATTCCTTTTTGCATCCCTCAGCTATTTTTTGGTGGTGGTGTTGCGCCCAGCTTTGAGTATCGACCCCAGAGGGGCAAATTTGAATGGTGGTTCTCTGTATTTCTATGTGTCGGAAATTTGTTACCAGTGATCTATAGCAGGCAAAAGTCCTGACTCTTGGAACAAGCTTCATAAAAATTATGAGATCGGTTGACGGTTATTATTCATTTAGACTTACTTGAAAACTCGCCTGTTTCAGCAATGTTGCCTGGTACTTCATTAGTACATATAACAACAATCTCATCATTTCCTTTCCAGCCCATCTCCCAGTGGGATCTTGCTTGCTCTTTTGAAATTCTTAAAAACCTTTGTGAGATTATGATGAGAGGGGGAACGAGGTATGTGTGTATATGTGCTGTGGGGTGAGGTTATTAATGCAAAACATGGGATTTAGCAGCTTAAGATTTCTGAATGTGAATTCAGTCCTTGTAGGTCCCACCAGTCTCATTGGATAAAATAAGAGAAGGTAACTTTATATTCCCAGTATCATTCTATCATTCCCTCAGATGCAGATATTTGCAGTCACATTGATGACTTCTGCAGTGATTGTTTGCCTATAAACATTTCAACATGACATACTGCTGCATAAACCTATTTAACAGGTCAAATGCATCTTCCCAGTCTCTGTGCTCCCAGGCAGTTTCACACACACATTTCCCTTTTAAGCTGTTTGTAAACACTTTTCCCTTCTCTGACTTCACAGGTCATTGCTGAATTCTCTATACTGTTTTGAATAAATCAATAGGATAATTAGGATAATTAATAGGAAATAAAGTGTAGAAAGTTCACTTTATTTCCTATTAATTATCCTAATTATCCTATTGATTTATTCAAAACAGTATAGAGAATTCAGCAATGACCTGTTATAAAGATGGGTGAGTGGCATTTAAAATGGCTTAATTTTAAATGCCACTCACCCATCTTTATAACAGCTTGGCGATCTTTCCTCTTTCCATTGTATTACTCTGCCTCTAATCTTCCCTGTAAGTGTCCTTTTCATCCACTTTGGGAGTGTGACTTTTATGTGTTAAAAGGTACAAATCTGATATGGCCTCTATTCTTTATTTGCTCACACCTTTTTCACTAGTAGCTCAAGGTGAATTACATTCAGGTAAATTGGGTATTTCCCTGTCCCTGGAGGACTCACAATTTAAGGGCCCTGTTTACTACGGCATGCTAAAAATTAGCGCACGCTAACGCTAGAAACATTAGCGCACCTACAGTGTGGCTTAGTAAATAGGGCCCTACATTTGTACCTGAGGCAATGGAGGCAATATAGACATTTTCATCTGAGTTTGATACTACAGGCAGTAGCAAAGGAAATCACTGAGAGGGTAATTTTATAAACCAGTCTTGGACAGGAGAACCCACTGGAGTAGGGGAACAAAGGGAACCTTACGGAGTCCGCAGAACCAGACAAGCAGCAAGGTCAATGAATGTGTCTTCCAACAAGTAATCACATGTGACAAGAGAAGATTCTCAAAATGTGGTTTTATTGGAGAGCAAAGATCCCAACATAGGATTGTGTTTCGGCTTTAAAAAGCCTGACTCAGGGGTCTATAAAAAATACAAAAATATGCACAAATAATAAAAGTGCAAAATCATATAATTTTTATATGATGTGTATGTTTTTGCATTTTTATCATTTGTGTATATTTTTGTATTATTTATAGACCCCTGAGACAGGCTTTTTAAAGCCGAAACACGGTCCTGTGTCGGGTCCTTTGCTCTCCAATAAAACCACATTTTGAGAATCTTCTCTTGTCACATATGATTACGGTACTTGTTTGAAGACTCATTCATTAACCTTACTGCTTGCCTGATAAACCAATTTTGAATATAAAGCAGTGTTTCCCAGGTTGGTGCTGGAATAACATGAGATTCATTTACATACACTGCCTCCATTGTGTGCAAATCTCTTTCATGCATATTCATTGTGGATATCCTGAAAACCTGACTGGCAAGGGGGATTTCAGGACCATCTTGGGAAACACTGACATAACGGACCAAATTCTATAAATGGTGCCTAAAAAAATCAGTACTGAAAAAAAATCACACTTAGCGTTATTCTATAAACCTCGCCTAAAGTTAGGCACGGTTTATATAATATGTGTAGGGCCTGTCCCCACGACTAAAATTTAGGCACAACCATTTACACCAATGAAAACCTGGTGTAAATGCCCATGCCTAACGTAAGCATGGATTGGGCGTATTCCATAACAGTGCTTGTAAATTTTAGGCACTCCCAAGACCCGCCCATGACCACACCCCCTTCTTGATCCGCAGATTAGAATTTACATGCACCACTTTACAGAATACACTTAGAAACCTGTTTACTAAGCCACGCTAGCACTTTTAGCGCTCGCTAAACGCTAGAGTCGCTAAAACGCTACAGTCGCTAAAACGCTAGTGCGCCCTTAGTGCTGCTTAGTAAACAGGGCCTTAAGAAACTTGTGCAAGTAAATTCTAATTAGTGCCAACTAGTGCTGATAATTGCTTGTTAGTGGCCAATTATAGGTGCTGTTTGGCTCACTAAGCAATTAAGTTGAACGCACAAATTGGCTACACATGCCAATTTGCGTGCACAACTTTAGTCACTATTTATAGAATCTGGGGGAAGAGTTTAATTCTATAAAGAAGCCTGTTCTCTACAGGAAAATAGGCCTTATTCTCCTTCACAGAATATTTGCCAGTATTCTGATCATTTATGTGCGTTCTTGGTGCCTAAATGTCAGTGTCCTGTTTATACAATTACCTCAAAATATTCATTTATGTGCATAAATGAGCATCATAAAATTAGGTCACATTCAATAGAATGCATGGTGAATGCTGGTACATACTGGTATCTTAGACTTGCTCAGGGGTAGAATTTGGGTGGAGTAGGGGCAGAGATACAATTTACACCCATATTTTATGATCTATGCTCATTATGCAGATATAGCATGCGTGCCTTCAATCTAGATGCACTTTTCTACAGGATTCGTGCTAATCCTATATAATAAAAACCAACCTCAACATTCTGAAGCTGACTTCCTGGCTTCAGCGAAGGGTTTGAAGCTTCTGAAGCTCAGGCTCCATCTCTGTAAGCTCCGCCCTCGAGTACTACCGGGTTCGTCACAAGCAGAAGTGACCAACCACATGAGGTTTCTCGGCTTCAGAATGTTGGAGGTGCATTCTATTAAATAGGATTGGTCAGTTCCTTGAAGCACAGCCAGAGCTCAGCGTCCTGCACAGTAACGCCCAGACACCAGAGAGAGAGAGGGGGAGCCTAACACCAGAGAGGGGAGGGGGGTATCTCTGTCACACACACACTCTCTCTCACAGTCAATGTCTTTCTCTCTCTCACTCTCACACACTCTATGTTTCACACTGTATCACATTCACTCTCTATGTGTCACACAGTCACACAATCTCTTGGTTTCATATACTCAGTCTCACAGAGAGTCTGTGTCTCACACACTCTCTCTCGCACACATTGTATCTGTGTGAAACACACTCTCTCTCTCGCACACTGTGTCTCACATACACACTTGCACACACTTTCATTCTCACACACACACTCTCTCTCACAGACACACTTGCACCCAGACTCACTCTCTCTCTCTCACACACACACACACTCGCACATACACTCTCTCTCAAACATACACACTCCGAGGAAAACCTTGCTAGCGCCCGTTTCATTTGTGTCAGAAACGGACCTTTTTTACTAGTATTTTATAAAGACATGTGGAGGGACATTTTGATATGATGTCAAAATCCAATTTTGAACGTTTTGCAAAAACACCCCATTTTCAACCAAGAAAAATTGACAACGTTTTGTTTCAAAAATGGCCATTTGCTAGATGTTTTTGTGCTCATTGCATCTATCTTTTAGGATCATTTTCGAAAAATAAAAACATCCAAGAGAAAAACGCACAAAAGGGAAAGGGAAGGGGAAAGGGAAATGGGACTTGATATACCGTCTTTCTGAGGTTTTTGCAACTACATTCAAAGCGGTTTACATATATACAGGTACTTATTTTGTACCTGGGGCAATGGAGGGTTAAGTGACTTGCCCAGAGTCACAAGGAGCTGCTGTGGGAATCGAACCCATGTTCCCCAGGATCAAAGTCCGCTGCACTAATCACTAAAAGCAAGCCATTAGGATGAATGGGGGAGCAGCATTCTTAGTAGACTGGCCATGCAGACATCCAAGCAGAGAAATGGAGCACCCTAGGGGGTGCTGCAATTGACTTTACATAAAAAGTCTCAGGTACACATCTTACTGTACCCCATTATATTATATGATGAGGCCCTCCAAAGCCTACCAAAAACCTACTGTACCCAACTGTACACCTCTACGATAGCCCTTCTGTCTGAAGGTGTCACCTATATGTGGGTATAGTAGGTTTTTGGTGGAGAGATCAAACTTTCCACCACAAGTGTAACAGTTAGAGTGGGATATGGGCCTTTCTACAATGTACTGCACCGACCATTAGGCTACTCCAGGGACCTGCTTGCTACTCCAATAGGACTGGCCATAACATCTGAAGCTGTCACTGTCATAGAGGCTGGTATGTACTCCAGGGGCGTATCTGGAATCCGGCGGTAGGGGGGGCCAGAGCCAGAGAGGGGGGGCACATTTTTGCCTCCACCCCCCCCCCCCCCCGCCGCCGCCGCCGCCGCCGCCTCTCTCCACCCCCTCCCCGCCGTCAACCCTCCCCCGCTGCTTACTTTTGCTGGCGGGGTCCGACCCGCAATCTTCATATTTCGGCTTCCTCCGTGGCCATGTGCTTCCAGGAAGTAACGCTGCAGCGCTGATTCGTTGAATCTAGTTCGGCGTCTGACGTGCTGGGACGTCAGACGCCGAACTAGATTCAACGAATCAGCGCTGCAGCGTTACTTCCTGGAAGCACATGGCCACGGAGGAAGCCGAAATATGAAGATTGCGGGTCGGACCCCGCCAGCAAAAGTAAGCAGCGGGGGAGGGTTGACGGCGGGGAGGGGGGCCAGGGCGAAATCTGCGGGGGCCCAGGCCCCTGTGGCCCCACGCAGATACGCCCCTGATGTACTCTTTGTTTCACATCTTTGGCGGATGGGAGGTGGTCAGTGACCACTGGGAGAGTAAGAAGGGATTATACCTTAATCCCCCTAGTGGTCATTTAGTGCACCTTTTGTGACTTAGTTGTGATTAAAACAGGTCAAACTCATCCCTGCACTTTTTGCTTTGTTCCATTATGGCAGAAAAACGGCCAAGTTTTGGGAATGCCCAAATCTCACCCCCTTTTGATTTGGATGCATAGCAGAGAAAAAAGTCTCAGGAAATTATGATTTGATTGTTTTTCAGAGACATGTCACTTCATTCTGTGTTTGAGATGTTTTTCTCTTTTGAAAATGAGTTCCACTGGCACCTATGTGTCTTTATAAAATAGGCTAAAAATAGATTTCTCTGTGCCCATAATGTAGGTACCATGTTGTAAAATTGCTCCCCGGAAGACCAAACCATAGAACAGGTACAGCACAGGCAACCCACACACACACACACACACACACACACTCCCTCACACACACATTACAGATACATCATGAGCAATGTCATTGCATGCTTCTCTCACACACACAGTCTCACACATACACAGACTCACACACACTCTCACACGTGTCGCTTTAGCACAAAACAGATTCAACATGAGCAGTGGCATTGCAAAACTCACACACATTTATACATGTACAGACTCACACACATGTTGCTTCACCACAAAGCAGATACATCATAAGCAATGACACTGCAAGTTTCCCTCACACACACACACACACACACACATGTGCATTCTCAGGCACACTCACACACACTCTCACACCCATACACACATGTAAACTCGCTACAAAACTCAAGACCAGCGGCATTAAAAGCTTCCCTCACACTCACACATACATGCTGCCCCACTACACTGCAGCTTCATCACAGGTAGTGGCAGTGCAAACCTCACTATAAACACACATGTTCTTTTCCGCCACAGCAAAGGTACAGCCCAGGGTCAGTACATGATCCTCTCAAACACTTTAAGGAGAAGCTGCTTCTAAAAGCAAGAGGCATATTTACTTTTTCTGCCCTTTGGTCCATTTGCCAAGCCTCCCAACAAAGAAACCACTGTCGTAGGGTGAACTGAGGGACTGAAGGTTGTAAGATTACTTGTCTCCCTGAAAACAAAGCCTTTACCTTACACACAGTTTATAGTTCATTAGAACTTACTATACCGCCATGTTTGTTCTGACATTCCTAAAATAATATGTTATATACCTATAGATTTATCTGTGTGATACAGTAACCACAGACTGACTTTAGATAACTGCACAAACCGTGTTCCATTATATCTGGAGAAATACTGTCTCTTCTTAAAGAAAACAATAACTGTAGCATTTTTTTTTTCAAACAGGCTGCAGGGTTTGATCTTTGAAGTGAATATCTAGATAGCAGAACTAACACATTTGCTCACAGAACCTTTTAACTGATTTGGGCATGCCCCTGCATCCAATATTATTGGAAAGACATAGTTCAGTGTAACACTGGAGTAGTGCAAAAATTGATTTACTGTAGGTTCATATTAGCTATACAAGATTAAAATAATATTATATTTGTTGGTCCTTGACAAAGACACAAAGAGCACATATATATTTCCAGTTAAATGCCTTCAAGCTGCAACAAGTGGAGAATGCATTTGTGGGGTGAATGCAGTTTGTAAGGTGATGGGGAAGTTTCAGGAGCAACTTGAAGGGTACTGTGATAATTGTAGATTTTCAGAATAAGGTCAATTATAGGGGATATTTTTTATGATGGGGCAGTTAGCAGAGTGGTGGGATAATTGCAGGGGGTAGTTTTGTGAGTTCAGGACGTTTGTGTAATAGTTGGGTGGTTGCACTGGGTAGTTTGGGGGGTTAGGGCAATTTGTGGGGTGGTAAGACAGTCATGGGGGTACTTTGGGGAGTGGGGCAGTTGTGGGGTGGTAGTTTTTGGGTTACAGCACTTTGCAGAATGGTAGGGCAGCTGTGTGGGGTAATTTCTTGGGTTGAAGCTATTGGTGGGGTGCTGGAGCAGTTGCAGGAGATAGTGAGGGGAATAGTTTACAGAGGCCGTTTGAGGGTTTGGAAGAGTAGAAAACAGGGAGAAGGCAGTTGAAAAGGGACATTTCCCTAAATGCTATGTTTCTGAATGGAATTTTCTATCCTACGACGCTGGAACTGCTTCTCCCATAGAAATGAATTGGACCATTTTTTGGATGGGCTTATTTCCCTGGAATCCCAGGTCCAATTTAGCCCATTTTCAAAATCAATATGTCTTTTTACTGTTTTGTTCCCCACATATCAAGTTTTATCCCGTTCTGTTAAATTTTTGGAGAGTGATTTTGCCACCAGACAGACAGACTGATGGACAGACATTATTAGCCTTTATGAAATGATTAATTCCAACTGCTGTTGGGTTAGAAAGAATAAAAATAGTTCCTTTCTTAACCTTTGATGAAATCCTTGTGTATGTAACTTGAATTCAAATAGCTAGACATGAAATATAATTTGATGTTTCAGTAATATTTGCAAAGTAATTGTAACTTGAACATTTCTGCCCATATCAAAGAATCTCTGAGTTGATGGTAATGATGCATTCATTTGAATACATGTGACCATCTCATCTGCTAGCATTGAATACCTGAAATCATGTCCCAAAATGTGATCGAATTTCTATGCTAAAGTTATCTAATATATTTATGCACGTATCACTTCATCTCTTCAGACTGAAATCAATTGTTCATTTTAATTACTTGTGTTGGATAAAGGCTAAGTTGACCATATTGGGTTTTGAACCTGAGAATTAAGCTTGTGCAGATGTTTTAGGCAGCAGAAAAGTTTACATCCATGAAGAAAAGGAGAGATGTGGTTATCTGATTCATGGAATAGAAGACAGTTTGCTATTGTTAAATCTACAGGAGTACATAAGTACATAAGTAATGCCATACTGGGAAAAGACCAAAGGTCCATCGAGCCCAGCATCCTGTCCCCGACAGCGGCCAATCCAGGTCAAGGGCACCTGGCAAGCTACCCAAATGTACAAACATTTTATACAAGTTATTCCAGAAATTGTGGATTTTTCCCAAGTCCATTTAGTAGCGGTCTATGGACTTGTCCTTTAGGAAACCGTCCAACCCCTTTTTAAACTCTGCCAAGCTAACCACCTTCACTACATTCTCTGGCAACGAATTCCAGAGTTTAATTACGTGTTGGGTGAAGAAAATTTTTCTCCTATTTGTTTTAAATTTACTACACTGTAGTTTCATCGCATGTCCCCTAGTCCTAGTATTTTTGGAAAGCGTGAACAAACGCTTCACATCCACCTGTTCCATTCCACTCATTATATTATATACCTCTATCATGTCTCCCCTCAGCCATCTCTTCTCCAAGCTGAAAAGCTCTAGCCTCCTTAGTCTTTCCTCATAGGGAAGTCGTCCCATCCCCACTAACATTTTTGTCGCCCTTCGCTGCACCTTTTCCAAAGGATGTATCTGAGCCCTAGGTCCTACTCTAGGTGCCTTCTTTCAGATAACAGCAGAATGGCATTTTGGTTACAAAGGCCCTAAAATTCAGGGTAATAGACCTGCCATGTCCTCCCAGGATATGATGTTGGATATTATGAGATTCCTGCTTTCATGTTTCCAGTGAGACATTTAGTTCTGATGTGAAGATAAACTGAACAGTTCAACTATGACCCTGGATGGTTTCCATAGAGACTAGAAGTTGGTGAGTGATTTGTTATACATTGACCCAAGCAATACACACATTCGCTTCAGTATCTTTTACATTAATTCTCTTGATTTTTCCAAGTAAATTAATGCTTCTGGCAGGCACTTAACTAATAATTCTGGAAAATTAGCCGGATTGTGTATCCCAAAAAACAGGAATTGGATGGGATGCACTAACAGTTCTTCAGCCTTGGACTGAAATAGCTATTTGTAAGATAATTGGGTTTGATCAGCATCCAGCTTCCATTTGACCTCTGCCGTCTCTGCTGAGACCACCTGCCAAAGGGAGACATGCTGCTCTTTGCGTGGCACATTCTTTGACATGAACCCTATTCATCTGAAGGATTATTTTAACAAGACTCACAGGCACAGATGTTGTACCTATTTACCTTTATAAAACAGCCCACCCAAAACTTCCCACACAAAGTTACACCTGTTCTAAGACAGGCAAAACTATGTATACAGTATGTGTGTGTCTGTGTGTACGCACTAGTTAGAATCAGTGCATATGTGTATGTTACGTAAAACACTCATATGAGCGACAATCCTATCCCACCCTACTCATTTTCTGGCCTCAGAAATGTGAACATATATAGCACATGAAACCTGGTGCTATCGTTTATGAATCTCTCCTTTTGTATGAAGATACCTTGCACAATTTTATAAGAGCTTACTCAGGGCTTTTTTTGAGGGGGAACTTGGGGATACTGAGTACCGGCACCTTTTCCATTGTCTGCTAAAATTGACCCGTGGTTCCCAAAGATCTCAGGCTCTACACACCAGTTCTACCTTGTCATAGATTCTGTGACTGGTTGCAGGGGGCCTTGCTATTGAGGGGCGGGTCTCTCAGTGATTACCCCACCCCTGAAGGGTGACCTGGCATTTGAGTACCGGCACCTTTTTCACTAGAAAAAACACACTGAGCTTACTTGAATGTTAAAATACTGTTCTAGATGTTTACATCATTTATCGAATGAGCCCCTAAGGGATCCATTATCCCATTACTTGCATAATTAAGAATGAGATAAATAACCCAGTTTCATTTTTTTATTTTCTGTGACTACAGGGAAAATCTTTTTATATATCAGGTCTTATGAAATTGATCAAAACTGACCTCCAGATGGGAGCTCTGTAGCTCAGTGCCAATCAGCTGAGTCATTTATTCTTCTGTGGGTGTCTTTGCTGGCCTTGTGTTCCTGCAGAAAACCTGCAAGGTACCAAGGCATCTGTAGAAAACTTCTCCATCTGTTCAGCAACGGCTCACAGAAGCTTCGTAGAGCAAATGACCCAATGCCTTTGCCCCTCTTACAAATCTGACAGCGTTACAGGATTGAAATTATCAGACTGAGAGCAAACTTGAACAGTGCCCAGTGACTCTGCATAAAGCCTCAACCCCTTCCATGATTTGTCTGCTCATTTCAGTTTCTGAATAGCATGTGTTATTGAGAAAAATTGAAAAGAAATAAATTAAGTGACACAAGTTGAACTGTGCAGTGGATAATGGTGAAAAAGCGAAGCTGACAAGCTCCATTTCTAACAAAGAGATCATGCTACATATTTTGAATTTCTTTTGGTTGATGGGAGATATTTACAAGGGCCAGCTGATCCATTTGGGACACAAATGCCTGGAAAGCTGTCTATGGATGGATTTTATAATCAAACAGGGCTTTATCATTCCTGCCTATCTCAGTTTACTGTTCATGGAAGCACAGGGAGGCTGTAATGCAGTGGACAGGGTGGGGGTGTAACATGGCATGTCACACAGGGTGCAGGTTTGGCTTGGGACACTCCTGAAAGAGCCTAATGAGGAATAACATGATGACGTAAAGCTAAATGATATTGGATGTCAAACCCTTAAATTATGGATGAAAACCGCGGATTACTAAACAACATCCATTTAAGGTGTCATTAAATTGTGAAGCCCTGCTCCTTGCTTCTAGAGGTTAATCTGTGAGCCTGTACTAAATATTTTGTTTATTTCAGTAAATCCCATCCCACTTCTGTGGTTCTTCTGATCAGTAGTGTAAGAAAATGATCACCGTTAGAGACGATCTAAAAGTATAGCAACATTATATATAAAAGATATGTCACAAGCAAGGACTCTGTCATCTTTTGCTGGCTACAGGCTTCACCACATTTTGCCCAGGGATATGGAAGATATGCACAAGTTCTTAAATTCAGGGTAATCAGGTTTATGTGCTCAGAGATAACTGCAGTAAAGATATTCCTGTCTCCATCTGGCAGTATCATAGGATTTCTGATGAATCTTAATAAATAGAAATAAATCAAAACAGAGAAAAGAAAAGAAAATGATACCTTTTTTATTGGACTAACTTAATACATCTCTTGATTAGCTTTCGAAGGTAAATCTTCTTCAGATCGGAAATAAGCAAATATCAGAATATAAAGTGAAACACAGAGGCATTCCAATGACAGTCTCACAGGAAAAGGGAGGAGTAGGTTAGGTGAGAACAGTGGCGTAGCAAGGGGGGGCAGGGGGGGCGGTCCGCTCCGGGTGTCAGCTCAACGGGGGTGCTCCCTGCCAGCTCCCCCCCCCCCCCCCCGGGTGCAGCATGACGACCCCCCCTTGGCGCATCAACACCCCCAGACCCAGTGCCTACCCTCAGCTCCATCCAACCAGCTCCCGCACCCTACCTTTAAAGAAATCTCGGAAGCTGTGGCGAGGCGAGGCGCAGCGCCTCGCGCCTGCATGTAAAAGAAGTGTGGATTGTCTCATCAGGCCTTCCCTCACTCTATCTGTCCCGCCCTCCGCTCATGCAACTTCCTATTTCCGCAAGGGCGGGATAGATAGAGTAAGGGAAGGCCCGATGAGATGATCCACACTTCTTTTACATGCAGGCGCGAGGTGCTGCGCCTTGCCTCGCCTCGCCACAGCTTCTGAGATTTCTTTAAAGGTAGGGTGCGGGAGCTGGTTGGATGGAGTTGAGGAGGGCAGGCACTGGGTCGGGGGGGTGTTGATGTGCCGAGGGGGGGATGTCATCGTGCTGCACCCGGGGGAGGGGGGGGGTGCAATGGCGAATCGCCCCGGGTGGCAGCCCCCCTTGCTACGCCACTGGGTGAGAAACAGGGAGAGCTAGGTGGATGAGAGACAGAGAGAGAGAGATGTATGGCAGATAAGAGAGTGACAAAACAGTAGAATTTTATGGTTCAATATGGGATAGAAAGCCCAGATCTTTAAGTCCTGTCAGGTACGTATCAAAATATTTCATCATTTTGACTTCAAAGGTCTTACGTTCCTAGATTGCCTTAAAATTTCCTTTTAGTGTTCTTACCATAGAAACATAAGGGATCCCAGGTACCTAAGATCATTGATGCAATGTTCTGGTTTTGTAAAGTGTTGTCCCACAGAGGTGGCATCCTGGTTGGCATTGGAGTGTTTAGTATTGTGTCTGTGTAAACTGAGTCGCGTCTTTAGCATCTGGCTTGTTTCTCCAATATAGCACCCTTCTTCACACTTTTTACATTGAATGATGTATACCACATTGGAGGGCGAGCATGTCACTCTCTTATCTGCCATACATCTCTCTCTGTCTCTCATCTACCCAGCAATCCCTGTTTCTCACCTAACCTACCCCTCCTCCCTTTTCCTGCGAGACTGTCATTGGGATGCCTCTGTGTTTCACTCCAAAAGATGTATTGTTAGTCCAATATAAAAGGTATCATCTTATTTTCTTTTCTACGTTTAATTTATTTCTAGCTATTACATTTAAAAGTGGACTAACACAGCTACCACACCATATTACTTATGATGGAATCTTGAATCACTATGGAGCCCGTCCACCAAAGGTTAGTATGAACTAGGAATAGCAGGTCATTTTATTTCATTATACATTGCAATACCACCTCCTAGACCAAAAAAAAAACATTGGGGGGGGGGGGGGGGGGAGACAGGCTTTCAGATTCTCCCAAATACAGTTCCACCTTTATTGAATCAACACTTAAATTGGGATTTCCATCTGTTAAGAATATTAAACTAATGCAATTTCATGTAAGTTCTTTCTCTTATTTGCCCAGTAAGATATGGAATATGGAATCTTTGCAAATTAGAGGGCCCTTTTACAAAGGCTGAAAAATGGCCTGCGGTAGTGTAGACGTGTGTTTTGGGCGCGCACAGAATAATTTTTCAGTGCATCTGTAAAAATGCCTTTTTTTCTTTTTGCTGAAAATGGACGTGCGGCAAAATGAAAATTGCGACGCGTCCATTTTCAGTCTGAGACCTTACCGCCAGCCATTGACCTATCGGTAAAGTCTCACATGGTAACCAGGCGGTAATGACCTATGCGTGTCAAATGCCACTTGGCGTGTGCCCAATACGTCTGAAATTAAAATTTTCAGACGTACTTATCAGACGCGCACCAAAAATTTAATTACCGCAAGAACCACGCGGTAGCTGGGCAGTAACTCCATTTTGGCATGCGTTGGGTGCACATAGACGCTTACGCAGCTTAGTAAAAGGGCCCCTAGGTTTCAATGTAATTATCCTCAATTTCATAAAAGTTTAAAGACCTTTCTTTTTAGTAAATTTTGTGATTTTAATTAATGAATATTAATTTTGAATTTTGCTTCCTTTTTAAGGGGAAGTCACTTGTGTTTAGGGATTTGCTGTGTTACCCACTTTGATTCCTGGGTAGATATAAGCAGGATTTAAGTACCAGAATACAAATCATCCCACAAGAATATTATGATATGCCCTTGACAATCCAGCCCACCAGCTTCAAGAATCCAAACGTCTTGAGGGTCTTCATGAATGCCAATTAATCTCCTAATGTGCAGATCCATAAATCCGCTGTGGCTTGAAACTAGAAGGAGATGTTACACATCTATTTAAAAAAAAAAATCTATAGCTTGCAAAAAAGCCGAATTAGGTCAAAAGGTTTATTGGAACAATACCCGACGTGGCCACGTTTCGCCCTCAGGCTGCATCAGGGGTAAAACTATGAAAACAAAACACAAATATAAAACCATATATAACCATACATATGCATCATATCACAACCAAAAAAATATATTATAAACGTGTGCAAAACACAAACAATTATATGTAACCATATGTCTGAATTAAAAAATTAGATCAATAAAACCAACATATAAAAACAATGATATACTAAAATGACCCTGCACCAAACATATCAGGGTCATTTTAGTATATCATTGTTTTTATTTTTTAATATTAAAATATGTTATAATATATATGTGATTTTAGAATTATACATGTGATTTTATAATTGTATATGTGATTTGTATATGTTTTTGTTCTCTTTTTTTGCTGTTAAATGATGCACATTCAGACATATGGTTACATACAGTATAATTGTGTTTTGCACACGTTTATAATATAATATTTTTTTGGTTGTGATATGATGCATATGTATGGTTATATATGGTTTTATATTTGTGTTTTGTTTTCATAGTTTCATCCCTGACACAGCCTGAGGGCGAAACGTGCCATGTCGGGTATTGTTTCAATAAACCTTTTGACCTAATTCGGCTTTTTTGTTTGTTCTTATTATTAAAGCAGTTTTGTGCCTTTTTGTTTTTTGTTTTATTTGAGTCAGGTACATATATTACCATAATCACAAGAAACATTTCATGAAACTTTTTTTTTCCAAAAGTTTTACTGGCTAGTTTAGTATGAAAATAAATTGAAGTTCTCATCTTTCATTCTGGCAGGTCCCCGAGGGTCTTGTAGATTAAGGCTTCAATACATTTTTTTGATGTGATTTTTATTAGATTCAGCTGTTGCAGAACAATTTGATTCTGTTTTGTGTGAGAACCTCCTTTGAAAGCCATCAATCACATAAAATATATTTTTTTATCTGAGCCACTAAGAGAATTTTGTAGACTCAGGAGCAGGGTATCAAGTTCTGCTCTTTCATGCTAGTTAAATTTGACATTCATGTGATCAGTTTGCTCTCTGCTCTCCACCCTCACTCTGACTCTTACAGAGAAGTCTGTCCTCAAAGATGTAGTAAGGCCAGAGTCTCGCATCACATTAAACTTGGTCCTTTCACAGACAGCATTTACATGTGTATATTAAATACATGTGTAACTCCCGATTTCAGAAAGTCACTATCCACACCACATAGAGATTTCAAGGGGGTGTGGTTTGGGCATGGTTTGAATGAAAATAAAATCTACATGTGCATTCCCTATTTTACAATGGGAATACAAGTGTATGGGGGAAAATTCCCACATTGGGAATTGCACCTACTTGAAGGCAAATATAGGCTTTTAAAAAGTGCTTGTTTTGGCCAGGGTTTTACACAAGGGATTGAGGGCTCCTTTTACAAAGCCGTACTACCGATTCTGGCACCGCAAATGTGATGAATCCCATAGGAATTGAATGGCCTTTGTCCAGTGGTGTGCTGGTAAATGTTTAACAACAGGCTCTCTCCCCGGTCCACCTCTGCGCCCCACTCAAAATTGCAGAGCTGGCTATAGCCGGGGAGAGAGCCTGGGGGGGGTGGCAATGCATTACTCTCTCCAGGAAAAAAAAAATGAAATGATCCCAGGTTCCAATCTAATTCATGTTTAATGTGGGATAAAATGCCATAAATAAGTAAATATATATAAACTTTTAACATTGACCAGCCTGATTCTCAAAGTGGACATATTACAAACACTATAATGAAAATAAAATGCTTTTTTCTACCTTTGTTGTCTGGTGACTTTGTTTTTCTGATCATGCTGGCCCAGTATCTGATTCTGCTGCTATCTGTCCTCTTAACTCTGTTTCCAGGGCTTCTTTTCCATTTATTTCTTTACTTTCCTCCTTTCTTCTTCATTTCTTGCCCTACATCCGTAAGTAAAAGCTGGGTCCTCCGCAGACTTGACTGTCCAGCTTCTGCCTATTTTCTCCATCCATGTGCAGTTATTCTCCTCTCTTCCTTTTCCCTCATCTCATCTCCTTCTTCTCTCTTCCCTTCCCTCCATCCATGTCCAGCATTTCTTCTCTCTCCCTTCCCTCTCCTCCATCCATGTCCAGCATTTCTCCTCTCTCCCTTCCCTCTCCTCCATCCATGTCCAGCATTTCTCCTCTCTCCCCTCCATTCATATTCATCTCACTTCCTCTCTCTTTCCTTCCCTCCATCCATGTCCAGCATTTCTTCTCTCTCCCCTCCATCCATTTGCATCTCCTTCCTGTCTTCCCTTCCCTCCCCTCCATCCATGTCCAATAATTCTCCTCTCTCCCTGCCCTCCCCTCCATCCATCCATGCCCAGCAACTCTCCTCTCCCCTCCCCTCCATCCACCTATGTCCAGCAACTCTCCTCTCCCCTGGCCTCCATCCATACCCAGCAATTCTCTTCTCTCCCCTGCCCCCTCCATCCATCCATACCCAGCAATTCTCTTCTCTCCCCTGCCCCCTTCCATCCTTCCATCCCCAGCAATTTTCTTCTCTCCCCTGACCCACTCTATCCATACTCAGCAATTCTGTTCTCTCCCCTGCCCCCCTTCTAGCCATTCATACCCAGAAATTCTCTTCTCTCCCCTGCCCCCTCCGTCCATCCATACCCAGCAATTCTCTTCTCTCCCCTGCCCCCTCCATTCATCCATACCCAGCAATTCTCCTGTCTCCCCTGCCCTCCCCTCCCGCTCCCATCCATGTCCAGCAATTCTCCTTCACCCCCATCCTCCCCTCCCATTCATATCTACCTGCCCACCCTCTTCTCCCCCCCCAACATCCCCCTTTTTCTTCCTTCCACTGTGCCATCCTGCGTGGTTTAAATCTCTTTTATTACCTCCGTCAAAGCGGCCGCGTCACTGAAAGCCCTGCCCGTCTCTAGCCTTCCTTTCGGGAGTTCGTTCCCTCAGAGTCCCGCCCTCGTGGAAAGAGGAAATGACATGGGCAGGGCTTTCAATGACGCAGCCGCTTCGATGGAGGCAATAAAAAAGATTTAACCCCCCCCCCCAGGACAGTGCGGGGCGGGCGCAGGCAAACGTGGGCTATGGGAGGTAAGGTAAGCATGGCTTGTGGCGCCCTCTTGCCATGCTTACCTCGTTCACTGGAGCCGGCTCGCCATGCAGAACAACCGGCTTGCAAGATCTTTAAAAATTTAACAACCGGCTCTTGCGAGCCAGTGCGAGCCGGCTCCAGCACACCACTGCCTTTGTTACATTTGCCATACCGGAATCACTACTGCAATTTTATAAAAGGAGCCTACTACTACTATTAAACATTTCTATAGCGCTACTAGACTTACGCAGCGCTGTACAAATCAACATGAAAAAGACAGTTCCTGCTCAACAGAGCTTACAATCTAAATTGGACAGACAAACAGACAGCTAGGGGTGGGGAAATTGCAGTGGTAGGGGTGATAAGTGAGGGTGTTAAGTAAGAGAGTCATGGTTAGGAGTCGAAAGCAGTAGCAGTTTTATAAAAGGAGCCCTAAAGGGTTTATTCTCTATAATCTCATGTAATTTACAGTATGTCAACCTCCAAACTGATACCAAGTTAAAAATGTGATCTCACTACTTAACTGGTGACATACACATGTCTAGATTTGCAAAATGAGCAACATATTGGAACTTACAAGTGGAATTGGCAAAGCTGCCACATCCACGTATAACTGTCCTCACTTCCATGTGGAAACTACTAGATCTGTGCTGATCATTTTTTTAATGTGTGTATTTGCAAAATGGCTTCTTCTTCTGTATGTACCAGCAAAGACACATGCACTCCTTCCGATATTTATTTATTTATGACATTTATATCCCACAGTATTCCCACCCATAGGCAGGCTCAATGTGGCGTACAACAATTAATAAACAAACAATAGTACAAAGTATAGTAGACAAGGTCACAGGAGAGAGAGAAAACAACGAAGGAGGAGGAGGAAGGGAGGGGAGGTGATAAATCAGCACAGAAGGAGTCGTGGCCTAAAAGGGTATGGCACCTGTAGGGTTCTTAGCGTAAGCAGTGCCAAAGAAGAAGGTCTTGAGCCGCTTCTTGAAGGTCGGGTGATCGGAAGTGAATTTAACCTCTCGAGGCAACCCAGTCCACAATTGAGTGCTGAGGTAAGGAAAAGAGGAACCATAGATGGTCTTATATTTGAGGCCACGAGGGGTAGGGTAGTGGAGGTTGAGGTATGAGCGGGCCGACCTTCGGGAATTCCTGGGCGGTAGGTTAATGAGAGTGTCCATGTAGGAAGGGGCATTGCCATAGATGATTTTATGCACCAATGCGCAGGTTTTGAATGCGATGCGGTCCTTCACAGGAAGCCAATGTAGCCGCTTTCGCAACAGCCTCGAACTGTCAAATCTAGATTTGCCGAAGATAAGTCGAGCTGCTGTATTCTGAGCTGTTTGCAATTTTTTTAGGAGCATACTTGTACATCCCCCATAGATGCTATTGCAGTAATCAAGACGGTAATTTCAGAAAAGGCTCTGCATTGGCAGATCTTCTTGTAGAATACCATCAGAACTGAGCACATGCTGAGCTGGATGTCTCATTCTGATCTCTGTGTTCTGTGTAAAATGGTGTTCCACATTATTACAGTAGAAAGATACATGAGCCAAACAATAAGAGCAATTGTATATCTATTTCTTATTGTTCTTCCATTGAAGATGAATGAAGCTCTCCATTTGACTCAATTTATTTACTTTATATACAGTGTAATACAACAAAATTTGAAAGCAGTTTACAATAAACCACCAGCTAAAAAATTAAACAATATACAATATATATAACAATACAAAAATAGTATAATAATAATACAAAATAAAACATTATGAAACAAAAAATCATATTGATTCTCTCTTGCTTGACACAGGCCATCTTTTTGTAGCAGGTATAAAAAATGTTGAGATGGGTTAAGGTCTGGTAGAAAACCCCTCTGCATTAATAATATTGCAGATATTGTTGCTATTACAGAGATGTGGTTCAGTGATTCCCATGAATGGGATGTGACCATACCGGGCTATAATCTTTTTAGGAAGGATAGAGAGGGCCAAAGAGGTGGAGGAGTGGCTTTGTATGTGAGAGACAATATCAGAATGGCTGAAATGTGGGGAACTTGGGGAAAGGAAGGAGCTTTATGGATCATCCTGGAAAGAGAAGATGGAGCCTGTATCCACACGGGGGTTATCTACAGACAAATGGAGAAGTTAGACAAAGATCTGATAGAAGATATTCAAAAGATTTGTATGAAAGGGGAGGTGCTACTGTTGGGAGATTTCAATTTGTCTGACGTGGATTGGAACGTCCAATCTGCAGAATCGGAAAGAAGTAAGGAGATTGTGGATACCTGTCAAAGTGCCTTACTCAGACAAATGGTGACAGAACCCACGAGGAAAGGGTTGATGCTAGATCTAGTGCTCACGAATGGAGGAAGTGTTTCCAATATCCGGGTGAGTGCCCACATGTAATAGTGATCATCACACCATATGGTTCTCCAAACAAATAGCTGAAAAAATAAGGATTGGAGACGAATAGATGTGGTCCCTCTTTAATGTATCAATCACATTGTGGAATTGTTCCATTTTCTATCCTGGACATATACTGTTGAAGGCGGTAATTTGGGACAAATTGTGAGACCCGTATGGGACTGTGGACCGTTCAGCTGTGATTGTGTATCTTACCTAGGGAAATGTTCCTGTATCCATATACATGTATATGGTTTTGTATGGTTGACTTAGGTTGACCATTGATAGTATTGAAGACTATTCTAGAGACACGAACTTACCCAGGATATGTAATAGGATATGAGATTTTATATATCAGACATCTCAGTTATGGTATTAAATATTGAACATGTTTACAGCTTCAAACAAAGTTGTTTTTTTTAAATAAGCCTGTTATTAATATATATTACATAGCTAGACTCATAACATTAATTTGTTGTGTAGTGTGCTCTGTGAATATATTATTTAAATTAGCATACTATTGAGTTTTTGGGTTCCCAGAAACATAGGAGTTAAAATGTAATGCCAAGAAGTGCAGAGTGATGCACTTGGGGTGCAGAAACCCCAAAGAGATACTAGATAGGAGGAGAGAGATTAATCAGCTCAACTCAGGAGAGAGACCTTGGGATGTTGGTGTCCAAGGATCTAAAGGTGAAGAAACAATGTGACTAGGCGACGGCCATGGCCATGGCCATGGCAACAGCCATGGCTAGGCTGCAAAGAGAGGGGTATAACCAGCAGAAGAAAGGAGGTGTACAAGTCATTGGTGAGGCCCCACTTGGAGTATTGTGTTCAGTTTTGGAGGCCATATCTTGTTAAAGATGTAAAAAGACTGGAAGTGGTGCAAAGAAAAGCTACAAAAATGGTATGGGATTTGCGTTGCAAACTGTACGAGGAGAGACTTGCTGACCTGAACATGTTTACCTTGGAGGAAAGGAGAAACAGGGGTGACATGATACAGACGTTCAAATATTTGAAAGGTATTAATTCACAAACAAACCTTTTCCAGATTCAGGAAGGCGGTAGAACTAGAGGACATGAATTGAGGTTGAAGGGGGGCAGACTCAGGAGTAATATCAAGAAGTATTTTTTCACAGAGAGGGTGGTGGATACATGGAATGCCCTCCAGTGGGAGGTGGTGGAGATGAAAACAGTAATGGAATTCAAACATGCATGGGATAAACACAAAGGAATCCTGTAGAGAAGGAATGGATCCATGGAATCTTAGCAGAGATTGAGTGGCAACACTGGTAATTGGGAAGCAAAACTGGTGCTGGGCAGACTTCTACGGTTTGTGCCCTGATCGAACTGAATATATATGGATGGGCTTGAGTGTAAATTTTAAGGGGCTTCAACGTTAGCTTCAGAACTTTTAATACAAGAAGAGTGCTGGGCAGACTTCTACGGTCTGTGCCTTGAGGATGGCAAGGACAAATCAAACTCAGGTATACATATAAAGTATCATATATCATGTAAAATGAGTTTATCTTGTTGGGCAGACTGGATAGACCGTACAAGTCTTTATCTGCCATCATTTACTATCCACCTTATAATTGAAAGAGAAAAACGCCTAGATTTCGACCCAAATCGGGAGATAGACGTTTATCTCACAAAAACGAATAAATCGGTATAATAGAAAGCCGATTTTGGACGTTTTCAACTGCACTCCATCGCGAAAGCGTACAAAGTTGACGGGGGCGTGTCGGAGGCGTGGCAAAGGTGGAACTGGGGCGTGGTTATCGGCCGAGGAGAGATGGCCACCTTTCGCTGATAATGGGAAAAAAGTATGCGTTTGTAGCTAGAATTTAGGGCACTTTTCCTGGACTCTGTTTTTTCACGAATAAGGCCCCAAAAAGTGCCCTAAATGACCAGATTACCACCAGAGGGAATCGGGGATGACCTCCCCTGACTCCCCCAGTGGTCAGTAACCCCCTCCCACCACAAAAAATGATGTTTCACAACTTTTTATTTTCACCCTCAAATGTCATACCCACCAGCAGTATGCAGGTCCCTGGAGCAGTTGTTAGGGGGTGCAGTGGACTTCAGGCAGGTGGACCCAGGCCCATCCCCCCCTACCTGTTACAATTGTGCTGCTTAATGCTTAGTCGTCCAACCCCCCCAAACCCACTGTACCCACATGTAGGTGCCCCCCTTCACCCCTTAGGGCTATAGTAATGGTGTAGACTTGTGGGCAGTAGGTTTTGAGGGGGATTTGGGGGGCTCAACACACAAGGGAAGGGTGCTATGTACCTGGGAGCTCTTTTACCTTTTTTTTTGTTTTTCTAAAAGTGCCCCCTAGGGTGCCCGGTTAGTGTCCTGGCATGTGAGGGGGACCAGTGCACTACGAATCCTGGCCCCTCCCACGAACAAATGCCTTGGATTTATTCGTTTTTGAGCTGGGCGCTTTCATTTTCCATTATCACTGAAAAACAAAAACGCCCAGCTCACAAATTGTCGAATAAAACATGGCCGTTTATTTTTTTTGAAAATACGGTTCGGTCCACCCCTTCACGGACCCGTTCTCGGAGATAAACGCCCATGGAGATAGACGTTTTCGTTCAATTATGCCCCTCCACATTTCTTTGTTACTATGAGCGTGCACAGAAGTGCTGGCGTCGGAGGATGGAGCAGACTGCTTGCTTCCCTGCTTCTCAGACAGCATGTGCAGGGCTTTGGTGGTAAAACTTCAGCTGGCGGGACTTGAGCATTCCAGTGGGGTATCTATCATAGTTGATACCCAAGGCAGAGCACCCCTCCTTCTCCTACAAGGAAGTGCATTGAGCAATCGCACAGCTGTCAGCTCTGCCAGTCCCCTGTCCCCTCTGACATCAACTTCCTGTTCCAGGGCAGAGATCAGCTCTGCCAGTCCCCTGCCACCTCTGATGTCAACTTCCTGCTCCAGGGCAGGGAACCAGCAAAGCCGACAGCCATGTAACTGCTCATCACATCCCCTTGCTGCCTGCACCTGGGGCAGACTGCCCCCACCACCTTGGTATGCTAGAAGAGCATCCCCACCTGCAAATTTATGATCAGGGGTCTGGAACATGACAATGAGGGGAAGGGGTGCAGCAACGGTGGCAGCTGGGGAGGGGACTGAGAGTCCACCCCCGGGTCCTCCAAATCAAATTCTGGCTATACCCCTGGTGTAAATAACTCCTTACATCAGACCGACTACTTGAAAAGTACATTCCATGACGTACACTCTGCCAATGGGCATGCACAGGGTGGAATTTGGAGGTAATTCTATAAGGAGGCTCATATATGGAGCAAGTGTATGCATACATGATGATAATCTGTTCACTATACACATATGTGAGCACGTATATACACAAATGACAATAATCCAGCTACCCGCTATTCTGTAAGTACATGACTATCTTTGATGCTGCATACTTTGGCGTTCACATGAATGGTGTCTGGGTAGGGTAAACAATTATATGGGTATCTTATAGACTACTGCAAGTTACAGGCATATCTCATAAATCTAACCCCTTTTTAAACTCTGCCAAGCTAACGTGGTGAAGGCGGTTAGCGTGGCAGAGTTTAAAAAGGGGTTAGACGGTTTCCTAAAGGACAAGTCCATAACCACTACTAAATGGATTTGGGAAAAATCCACAATTCCAGGAATAACATATATAGAATGTTTGTACGTTTGGGAAGCTTGCCAGGTGCCCTTAGCCTGGATTGGCTGCTGTCGTGGACAGGATGCTGGGCTCGATGGACCCTTGGTCTTTTCCCAGTGTGGCATTACTTAGGTACCTATATCTAAGTGAGAGCATTTGCACCAGCTCTGTGGCTGGCATAAATGCTCACTTCTAACTGCATAGGTGCAAATATACCCAGTTACACTATTAAATATATGTACATGAGTATTGCCACACTGGGACGGACCAAAGGTCCATCAAACCCAGCATCCTGTTTCCAAAAGTGGCCAATCCAGGTCACAAGTACCCGGCAAGATCCCAAACAAGTACAATACATTTTATGCTGCTTATTCTAGAAAAGTAAGTAAGCTTATTCTAGGAAAGTAAGCGCCTACTACCCTTATAGAATACTACTACTACTACTAATAACATTTGTATAGTGCTACCAGGCGTACGCAGCGCTGAACATAGGTTCCAAATAGGCACCTTCTTGGCACCTAAGCATTTACACCCCTTTATAGAAGTGATCTCCAGATGTGGAACAATTTAAGTGGCAGTCTACATCAGTGGCATAGCTACATGGGGCCACGGGGGCCTGGGCCCCCATAGATTTGGCCCTGGACTCCCCTGCCGACGACCCTCTAGACTCCCCTCCTGCCGCCAACCCTCCCCCGCCACCGCCATCACCGTCGGCTACCTTTGCTGGCGGGGGAACCCAACCCCCGCCAGCCGATGTCCTCTTCTTCCGGCGCAAGGCTTCGTTCTGTTTCTGTGAGTCTGACGTCCTGCTCTGGACCCCCCTCCCGCCGAAGTCTGGCTACGCCCCTGGTCTACATATATAAATACTATATATAAAGACTTCTAAAATGGCATCCTGAATTTGTTAATCTAAATGTTCAAGACTGAACTATTTTTGGGGGGAGGGTTAAAATAACAATAACTCAGTTGTATTTTTTCAGACTTGTCTGAGTGGTGCCCATTACTAACCATATTAATCCATAGCCTCGTGGGGTTTTTTTTTTATTTTCGTTCATTTATGCCCCCTGGTTGCAGGTTGCTTATGGATTAATTAACACAAAAAGTCTTGATGATTGGCATTACATCTCACTATTTTTAAGTGTATGCTAATTAATCCATCCTGTCATAATTCTTAACCTGCTGTCTGTAGCTCAACTTCACCTCCAGTGACTCATTCTTAATACCTTTCACAAATTATGATTGGCTTTCTCCAGTTCCTTCGTACGGAGGTCACAGGTTAGCAGAGCATTTGGAAAGTGCAAAGGATTGATGAGAATTGCCTGTCTTTCTATGAGCTCTGCTAATCACTGACATTAGCCCACCACGGGTTTTCCCAGATACAAATTGCTGTTATTCAGTTTTTCTCGGGGAAACGTCCCTCCTGTACAGGTTCTTTCATTTCCCAGCTAGATGCCTGTGCCATGCATCTGTTATTATACACGTGTTCTGTGTCTCCCACAAGCACATAAAGATAATTCAGTAATTTCGCACTTGAGATCTCTCTGGAACCCGTAGCTAGAATGACTTCAAGCCTTTTCTCACTGTAGTCTACTGTGATGTTGCTACATTGTTTAAAATATTATACTTCCATTTGTTCTCTGTGTCCCGGTGTTCTGGGAGGCGATAATGAGTTGACTGGCAGCTAACTGCGCCTGCAAATCCTGTTTCATTTTTAATTATACTTTAAAGAGCTCACCCATTAAAATAAACAGTTCTGGAAAAATGAGTGCAGTAAGCATTTGATTAATCTACACACATAGGGCTTCATTCACAATAGAAAAAACCAGCATGACTTTACTGAATAGCAACTATTGTAAAAGGAGAATATTCACAAGATTATATCGTAACACTGCCTTTTTCTATCTCTGCCCTTGCTTTTGGACGCCTCTTCCCAACCCCAACCCCAAGCTCTGCCCTTTTCCCACCTATTCTTCCTAGCCCTTCTCAATCTCACCTTTTTCTTTCTCTCCGACCCCTCTTCCATTCAGACTTTCCGCTCTACTATCTCTCTTTCTCAGGCCCAGATGCACAAAACTTTAATGACCCTTTAACGAAGAAATTTTCAACCGTAGCATGCATTAAAGGTCATTTTTCGACGATGCTAGCAGCTAACGAAAACGGAATGCAAACGAGTTACTTCCAATTGAAATGTGAACAATTCGCAATGCACTAACCATACCGATGATTGCAACGAATCATTTACCGTGATATATTTAACGTGAAGTCAGACCTGTCGTTAAGGCCTGAGCTGTCGTACAGACACTGCTCCCCCTTCTCCCTGCAGCATAAAAATCCAAGCTGGCATGTTTGAAAATAAAAAAAAACCCACACAAACACGTGGCTCCCCGCTTCCCCCTGCATAAAATTGAAAAAAAAAAACCCAAAAAGCAAAAAAGGATCGGGAGGGGGCAAAGGCGCTCGTCAGGAGCGTCCTGTATGGACGCCCTTGCCCCCCCCCCCCCCCACCCGAGGTCGACGCTGCTCCCCGCTTCCCCCTGTATTAAAAAAAAAATCAAAAGAAAACTCAAAACTGTAGCAGCCACGGCCCCCCTCCCTTCCTCTCTCTCTATTTCTCCTCCCACAGCTTTGAAAATTAACACTCTGCTCTCCTCTGAAGCCAATTTCCCGGGTTCTGTAAACAACTTTAAACTGCCCCAGTCCCCCTCCCTTCCTCTGTTTCCCCCAGCTGGGGGCGGGCCCAGGTCTCTCTGCTGAGCTAAAGGGGATCACAGTGACAGAGGTCTTTTGTTAGAAAGGGGGGTTTATGAAGGACGTCCTTTCAGTGCCGTAGCGAGGGTGCCTGGCACCCGGGGCGGGTCGCCGCTGCGCACCCCCCCCCCAGGTGCAGGGCATGGCGCCCCCCCTCCGGAGCGCTCTCCCCCCCCGAAACGCACCCTACCTTTCAGCGGGGGGCAGGCGGGAGGGCCGATCCGCCCCCCCAGTGCACGTCACTGGGAGCTGCGTCGGCTCTGCTGCTTCCCTGCTTTCTCTGCCCTGGAACAGGAAGTAACCTGTTCCGGGGCAGAAAGAGCAGGGAACCAGCGAGCCGACACCCCCCCCCCAGCACGTGCACCCGGGGATGTCTTCAACTGCACTCTCCTGCTAGGATCACAGAGCTAAACGCTCGCATGTCCCGATCCCCCCCCCCTCGCACGGGGAGCCACGTGTTTGTGTTTTGGTTTTTCTTTTGTTTTGTTTTGACATTTGTGGCATGCACAGAGCAGCCAGCATAACGCTTGGCTGCTCTGCGCATGTTTTAGGGGCCGATTACCGACAGGGATTACGAATCTGTAATGCATTGTACTTTACAATACCGCATCAAACATGTGCGACTTGTTTTTTTGGTGCATTCTTCGTTTTTTTTAAATTCGGTAAGCACTTTTACGTTTTAGATTTTTTTACGTTTGGTTGATGCATCTGGGCCTCAGTCATCAGCATTATTTTACCGTTTTTGTAAACCGTTTATTTGCCTGTTTGGATCTATTTGCGGTATATCTACTACTACTACTACTACTATTTAACATTTCTATTTAACAAATCCCTCCTCTCGGTACCCTTCTCCACCACCGCCAACTCCAGGCTCCGCTCATTCTGCCTCGCCTCACCCTATGCCTGGAACAACCTTCCTGAGCCCTTATGCCAAGCCCCCTCCCTGCCCATCTTCAAGTCTTTGCTCAAAGCCCACCTCTTCAATGCTGCCTTCGGCACCTAACTCTCACCTCTCAGGAAATCCAGACTGCCCCAATTTGACTACCCCTATCGGACTGACTGTCTTTAGATTGTAAGCTCTTTGAGCAGGGACTGTCCTTTATGTTAAATTGTACAGCGCTGCGTAACCCTAGTAGCGCTTTAGAAATGTTAAATAGTAGCAGGTATATCAAGTTTGAGATATAAATAAGTATTATATCTATGTTATTTGAAGTCTTCCATGCTGTCTTTTATAGTACTGTTTGTATTGTATTGACATCATATTTCCAATTTTACCTCATCTATTGCATTTATGTTTTTATTTGGTCATTGGAGCAACTGGTCCAGGAACTAGCAAGAGGGGGAGCTATTTTAGATCTAGTCCTTAGTGGAATACAGAGCTTAGTAGAAGAGGTAACAGTGTTGGGTCTGCTAGTAAACAGTGATCATAACATGATCAAATTTGACTTAATAACTGGAGTGTAGTCACTAAGAAAACCTACTGTAGCAGCGTTTAATTTTTGAAAGGGTAACTATGAGAAAATGAGAAAAATGTTTTTTTTTTAAAGCAGAAAGGCTGAGCTGCAAAGGTTAGGACTTTAAATTGGGCATGGACATTGTTTAAAAATACTATTTTGGAACCCCAAAGCAGATGTATTCCACGTATTAATAAAGGTGAAAGAAGAGCAAGTGACAGCCAGCATGGTTCAAGGGAGAAGTGAAAGAGGCTGTAAGAGCCAAAAGAATATCTTTCGGAATATGGAAAAAAGATCTGAATGAAGAAAGCAAGAAGCAACGTAAGAACTGACAAATTAGATGCAAAGCATTTATAAAGAATGCAAAAAAGAATAGGAAGAGAAACTTGCCTCGAAGGCAAAAACTCATAGTAATGATTTTGTCAGGTATATCAGAAGCAGAAAGCCTGTGAGGGAATTCACGGGATTGTTAGATCATCAAGGAGTAAATGGGACACTCAGGTCCCGATGTTCAAAATTCAGACACTGTTCCAAATAGCACAAAAGAAAAACGTGCTAATGCTCAATGCTAATGAGATGCAAATATAGGTGTACTCATAGCTTTGAGAATTAGGGAGTTTGGCGGGAGCATTAGGGAGTCTTGGCGCATGCACAGAAGACTTCCTCAGTAAGTTCTGCTCCTGTGTGTATGCACCTGGTAAAAACCTGAAAACGAAGCACACATTGGTGTCTGTTCTCTGCAGCCTAAATATAAGCATTTTTTTTTTAGCTTGAACGCTTATATTTAGACGCAGAAACAGACGCCAATGTGTGCTTTCGCTTGGGTCTGCTGTTTCTCTTGACCAGTGCTTAAGGGCTTGCATAGGCTTCCTTCTGCTTCCAAAAGCAATCAAAACTGACAGATTTTGCAGAAAGAATCATGAGAGAATCATGAGAAATCCTCTCTTCCAACACCCTAACACCTGCTCTGACCTGGCGTTGTTTTTTTGTTTTTTTTTGCAGTAGTAGGGCAGCTTTGTTTCGGGCACTATTTTCTGAGCATTAGGGAGGAATGACCTCATTTACATGAGCTTGACTACATTTGCATGCTGTCTGCGCTAATGCCTGGTGCTCTCATTGTTTCACGTGCTAGACCCCTCTGAACATTCTGCGCAGGTAAATGCGGGCGCTAGTATGGTGTTAATGGCCTCTAGCACCCACATTTACATTTGAGCGTCAGGGCCTCGGAGACGACAGGGTCATAGGAGAGACGCTGAATTAATTCTTTGCCTCAGTCTTTACTGAAGAAGATGTTAGAGGTCTACCTGTACCACAGATGGTTTTCAAGGGTGATGATGCAGAGGAAAGAAAGAAATCTTGGTGAACCTGGAAGATGTACTGAGCCAAATGAACTGTTACTCTCACACTCTATTGGCTAACAGACTTACAAACATGGTACCTACTACTAATTACTCTCAAGTCTCAATTTTTTTCATCGATAAAATCTCTGGTGTTAAACCCTTTCTGAGATATTATAAATCAGTTATTATCAAGGAGGACTGATTTTCATTAAGAGGAAAAGACTTCAGTGTAACAGTCATCTTTTAAACATTTCGGGAAAACCGTATGTACTATCATAAGTCATAATAACCTCCTCCTCCCTAAATATTTATTGAATTTTTTACTATTCTTTTATCCTTTTATCGTTAACTTAAACATCCATTGCATACTTGTTTATGATACAGCATTTAATACAGTCACTTACCTTTGACAGGCCACGCTCTATGGAGTTACTCCGTTTCACTAACATAAGCTTCTCTGGGAGCTACCATCAAACTGTGGGGTCGTTTTACCAGGCTGTGGGGAAAAGGGCACTGGGCTAGCAGCGGGGGTCATTTTTCCTGCATGCCAGGGCCCTGTTTACCGCAGTGGGTATAAAAGCCCTCAGACACACATGGCCATGTGGTAAGAGAACTCTTACCATGTGGGCATGCAGCAGGGAACCTTTACCGCCACCCATTGAGGTGGAGATAAGGGCTCCTGCGCTAACCTGGTGGTAACCGGGCAGTGCGTGGCAATGCCTGATTACCAACGGGTTACCGCCATGAAAGCCATTTCTGAGGTTTTCTTTTTCCCCTGGAAATGGTGCTCAGGGCGGGACTGCCGCCGGTGACCGCATTGGGCCGGCAGTAGTCCCGGAAGAGCTCTCTCATTTGCAATCTCTTTAGCAGGAACCACTGACTCTGTACCGTGCTGTCATAGACAGTGAATGCATATTCTATATCAGCACTGGGGTGCTCGGATACCGTTAAAGAACACTAGTGGAACCCGGTATCGGGGCACCTATAATTTAAGTGTCCACTGTTATTCCCGCCATAGACCTGGTGTAACTGGGGAGGTGCCTAAATGCAGCAAAGGAACATAATCTACAGTATTCTGTAATTGGCAGCATTGCTCAAGCTCAACCCATGTGAATGCATTTACGTGCTACGCTACTTAAGCATACCCTTACAGAATAGTGCTTAAGGGCCCAATATTCAGCTGGCAGTGGGCAGCGCGTTTGATGTCCTCCGCCGGCGTTAAACCTGGGTATTCAATGCTGGGCCATATCTGTTGACTGACATTGAATATCTGGGTTTATTTTGGCCACTAAAAAGTTAACCGGCTATGCTGACATTCAGCGCTAATAGGTTAACGTTTTAGCGGTCCAAGATAATCCTGCTATTTAAGAGGCCTGTTTTGACCACTCAGCATAGCTGGTTAGATGCTGAATATCCATGCCTAACCAGCTATCCAGCTTATTTTTGAAAGAGAAGTAACATAGTAACATAGTAGATGACGGCAGAAAAAGACCTGCACGGTTCATCCAGTCTGCCCAAGATAAACTCATGTGTATACCTTACCTTGATTTGTACCTGTCTTTCTCAGGGCACAGACCGTATAAGTCTGCCCAGCAGTTTTTCCTGCCTCCCAACCACCTGTCCCGCCTTACATCACCGGCTCTGGCACAGACCGTATAAGTCTGCCCTCCCCTATCCTCGCCTCCCAACCACCAACCCCTCTTCCCCCCACCTGCTCTGCCACCCAATTGTAGCTAAGCTTCTGAGGATCCATTCCTTCTGCACAGGATTCCTTTATGCACATCCCACGCATGTTTGAATTCTGTTACCGTTTTCATCGTCACCACCTCCCGCGGGAGGGCATTCCAAGCATCCACCACCCTCTCCGTGAAAAAATACTTCCTGACATCTTTCCTGAGTCTGCCCCCCTTCAATCTCATTTCATGTCCTCTCGTTCTACCGCCTTCCCATCTCCGGAAAAGATTCGTTTGCGGATTAATACCTTTCAAATATTTGAACGTCTGTATCATATCACCCCTGTTCCTCCTTTCCTCCAGGGTATACATGTTCAGGTCAGCAAGTCTCTCTTCATACGTTTTGGAACGCAAATCCTATACCATCCTCGTAGCTTTTCTTTGCACCGCTTCCATTTTTTTGACATCCTTCGCAAGGTACGGCCTCCAAAACTGAACACAGTACTCCAGGTGGGGCCTCACCAACATCTTATACAGGGGCATTAAAACCTCCCTTCTTCTGCTGGTCACACCTCTCCCTATACAGCCTAGCAATCTTCTAGCTACGGCCACCGCCTTGTCACACTGTTTCGTCGTCTTCAGGTCCTCGGATACTATCACCCCAAGATCCCTCTCCCCGTCCGTGCCAATCAGACTCTCCCCACCTAACACATACGTCTCCTTTGGATTTCTACTCCCTAAGTGCATCACTTTGCATTTCTTCGCATTGAATTTTAATTGCCAAACGTTAGACCAGCCATCTTCCAACACAAATCGGGAGATGGCCGGCCATCACTCAAGGCCTGCGAAATCGGCATAATCGAAAACCGATTTTGGCCGGGCTCAACTGCAGTCTGTCGCAGAGCCGGCCAAACTTCAAGGGGGCGTTTCAGTAGGGTAGCGAAGGCGGGACGGGGGGGGGGGGACGGGGGGGACAGGGGCGTGGTTTCAGATGGCCGGATTCGCCTGATAATGGAAAAAAGAAAGCCGGCCCTGACGAGCATTTGTCCGACTTTACTTGATCCCTTTTTATTCATGACCAACCCTCAAAAAGGTGCCCCAACTGACCAGATGACCACCGCAGGGAATCGGGGATGACCTCCCCTTACTCCCCCAGTGGTCACCAACCCCCTCCCATCCAAAAAAAATTTTTTTAAACATTTTTTTGCCAGCCTCAAATGTCATACCCAGCTCCCTGACAGCAGTATGCAGGTCCCTGGAGCAGTATTTAGTGGGTGCAGTGCACTTCAGACAGGTGGACCTAGGCCCATCCCCCCCACCTATTACACTTGTGGTGGTAAATGTTAAGCCCTCCAGAACCCACTGTGCCCACATGTAGGTGCCCCCCTTCACCCCTAAGGGCTATGGTAATGGTGTACAATTGTGGGGAGTGGATTGGGGGGGATTTGGGGGGCTCAGCACCCAAGGTAAGGGAGGTATGCATCTGGGAGCAATTTTGAAGTCCAATGCAGTGCCCCCTAGGGTGCCCGGTTGGTGTCCTGGCATGTGAGGCATAGGCGTAGCTAGGTGGGGTACCAGGGGAGCAACTGCTCCCCCAAATGGACTTCAGATGGCGATGGCACCTATTTTGCAGGCAGTTTGTCACATCTATGAAGTGCACACATGTGCCTCTCCGCTCCCCCTGGCGTCACAACCTGGCTACACTTCAGATGTGAGGGGGACCAGTGCACTACAAATGCTGGCCCCTCCCATGACCAAATGGCTTGCATTTGGCCGGGTTTGAGATGGCCGGCATCGGTTTCCATTATGGGCAAAAACCGAGGCCGGCCATCTCAAACCTGGCCATCTCTGACATTTGGGCGGTCCCAACCGTATTATCGAAAAAAAAGATGGCCAGCCATCTTTTTCAAAAATACGGTTGGCTCCACCCATTTATGGAACTGGCCCCGGAGATGTCCAGCCATGGAAATGGGCGTCACCATTCGAAAATGCCCCTCCAAGTTGCACAATATAGCCAGTCAGTGGCTAGCCGCTAACTAGGATATTCAGCAGGAGATAATCGGTTATCTCCTGTTGAATATCCGCGGTTAGACACTTAAACCCTATTTACTGACCAGGAGTCGTTCCTGGCTGGTTTAATAATTTTGAGTATTGGGGGGGGGGGGGGGGAAACTGTGCTGCTGCCATTTATGCATGTAAGTGTACATTTATCCATGAGGGTGCAGGTATTCTGCACATTTACACATGCAAGTGGCACTGAAACGTGGGCACCCAGTTACAAATTATCTCAACTGGATGCTCCCACCACATGTAACCAGTGTATAAATGTTCATTGTACCATGTATTGTAGAACAGATCCTGTCTAAAATACTAGCAGAGCTTGAAATATCCTGATTCCGCCTCCATGGGTATTTGATTGATTGATTATATGAGCTTAATTTACTGCATTTAGTGCAATCCACAGCAAAACGGTTCACAAAAGATAAGAACAAAAGGAGAAATGGGGGAGAAAAGCCTCCCCACCAAAGGATTGTTCTAGCTGTGCAGCTGCCATCACGTCCTATGCAAACTGGCTTGTTATGTTTTGAGTTTAATCATCCTAGTGCAAAATTGGAAAACTAGCTTCTTCTTTTACTCTGTTATTTTTGAACGTCAGAGGTTCATGGTGCTCACCTTCTTTTCTTTTCTTTTCTTTTCTTTTTTTTTTTTTTTTGAAAATGTTTTTATTAACAAGAGAAACACACTGAATACATAATATAAACACCATTAATGTATAAATTTGACAGAAGGAACAAAAAATTGTTGCAACAAAACCAGTACAGTTTGTTATACTGTAACCAACAGCAAATAAGTATTCCACTTTTTTTTGCATTTTTTTAAAGAAACAAATGAAAAAAAGACCCCCTTATCCCCCCCCCCCCCTCCTACCCTCCCCTAAAGCTGATCCTGCATCTCATGCTACTGTATCGACCATTTTGGTCAACTGCAACAATCGTTCTTGGCAGCTCCGCCAAAGGCTACCACACAGATAGACATGCCTTCGGGTAGGTTCAAATGCCCCCTCCTTCTCCCATTCAGCCATTTGTATCATACTAGCATACCATTGAGTAAGGGGAGGGGGAGTCTTGTCCACTCAGTGTTGTAAAATGGTTTTCTTAGCCAGCAGTAAGACCAGGAGGAGGAATTTGCATTGGTAGTCAGAAAGCCCTTGGGCCATAAGATATGTGTCCGATCCCATAATCAAAACCCCATAGGACCACTCCTCCAATAGGGCAATAAGTACATAAGTAATGCCATACTGGGAAAAGACCGAGGGTCCATCGAGCCCAGCATCTTGCCCACGACAGTGGCCAATCCAGGCCAAGGGCACCTGGCAAGCTTCCCAAACGTACAAACATTCTATACATGTTATTCCTGGGATTTTGGATTTTTCCAAGTCCGTTTAGTAGTGGTTTATGGACTGCCAGAAAGTTTGAAGAGTAGGGCATTCTAAAAAGTGATGCACTGTGGTGCCCTTGCCTCTCAAGTGTTTATCACACTCCTCAGATTCCCAGAGACTCATAGCCTTGCCCCTGCTTCTAGTGAGATACGCATTATGCAGAATTTTGATTTGAATTTCATGGAGCCCTACATTGGAATCATCTTAAATGCCAAGAGAAAACAGCGAAAGAGCTCTTGCTGCATTACCTCTGTCCCCAAATATATGCTCCACTGCCCCACCAAGTGTGAGAAAAAAGGGGAAGGCCTCCATGCCTTGCCTAAATAGTACCACATGGAAAGTCTGTTATGCTCAGCAGGCGTCTGCATGAAAACTGTAACCAAAGCGGTAAAAGAGGGGTACTTCCTGTTAGAACTTTTCAGAGCATGGAGATAATGCCGAAGTTGTATATAAGAGAATAAAAATTGCTGAGGGAGTTGCCAGGTAGCTTGACACGTAGAGAAAGAGGGGTACTGGCCCCCGTCTGCAGAAATAAACTGCCCTACATATCGGCACCCAATGTGATTCCACGATGTTAAAGGAGGCCTACCCCGACCTGCGGGAAATCCCGGGTTATTCTGTAGTTCCAAAAAAAGAGACGGGTCAATCACTCCCCCAACCAGCTATGCCACCAGTCCCAAGCCAGCTTAAGCGGTCACAAAAGCGGAGGAGTGAATTGCATTAAATGCTGAGAAGGGGGAGACAGCGACCTCCCACACATATGGGGGGGGGGCAATGTAAAGTTTTCCAAGTGATGCTCGTGAATCCAATGGAGAACCGCCGCAACATTGTATAGTCTAAGTTCAAGCAAGTTAACTCCTCCTTCACCTCTATCCCGAATAAGTTTGTTGTACCCAATTCTCACCCGACGTGCTCCCCAAATAAAAGAGGAAATTGCCCCTTTATATGTTCTTTCATCTTTGTGGATAAACCAGAGAGGCATCATCTGGAGAGGGTAAAGCACCTTAGGGAGAAGAACCATTTTAACTAGGGCCACTCGACCCAGAAATGAAATTGGAAAATCTTTCCATTGATGACAACGAGCACGAACTGCCTCCAACTTCTTACATACATTTTTCTTGTACATAAGATAGATGTAAATCTAAGTATAGGTACACTCCTAGGTATTTCATAGGGCCCGGAGTCCAAGCCAAAGGAAAAACAAGCATACGTGTGCACACATACCTTCCGATTTCTCAAAATTAATCTTTAATCCAGAAAAGGTCTCAAATTTCTGGATGAGGTCTATCAGTAAAAGGATCCCTCAAGACACCAGGTCCAGGAAAATCAGCATATCATCTGCGAAGAGATTGATTTTGTATTCATGTGTCCTGACGGTGATACCATTCACCTCCAAAGATTGTCTGATTTTACTAGCTAGGGGTTCAATGGAGAGAACAAACAGCATGAGGGGCAAGGGGCAACCTTGTCTCATGCCCCATTCTAATGTGAATGTAGAAGTGAGGCCTCCATTGACCAATATTTGTGTCATGGGCTTGCTATATAAGGCCCTCACACCAGTCAAGATCTCACCAAAAACACCAAACTGTGGCAGCACCCAAAAAAGATGGTCCCATAGTATTTTGTCAAATGATTTTTCTGCATCTAAACTAGCAATAATGGCATTTTCTTTATTTTACTTTACTATAATACTTGTATCCCACATTCGGCCTCTTGAGTTCAAAAATTTTAATCCCTGCTAAGTTAACCACTTTTGCTACATTCTCTGCTAATGAATTCCAGAGTTTAATTACTAGGGAGTGGAGGAGTGGCCTAGTGGTTAGACCACCGGTCTTGAAATCCAGAGGTGTCCGGTTCAATTCCCACTGCTGCTCCTTATGATCTTGGGCAAGTCACTTAACCCTCCATTGCCTCAGTGTTATGTCCCTCACCTGAGTTGCAGTCCACGCGGCCAATTTGCCGCCAAGCCTCATCCCGGCGGCGATAGCCAGCCATGCGGGCTGCCAGCAGCAGTCTTGTGGGGTCTGGTTCTGATGGCCGGCTATGTTGCTCCAGCCGTGGGCGTGGGTCCAGCTGACTGATTGGATGGCCATCATGCGTTGGCCAGCCAGGCCGGCCACCTGGTCTGGCGGCATTCCAGAAGCCACGCTGGGTTCCAGTGTGGGTAGCTCGCATTGCCTGGTTGCACAGGATGGGGCACCTTTCCCGAAGTTTCCACCTTTTCCCTTGCAGGCACCAATCTGGAGCATTCTCTGCAGCTGCCTGTAATTACTGCTGATGCGGGGACTACTTAAGGCTGGCAGTTCCCTGCACACCTTGCTTCGGCTTCTATGCTTATAGAGGTTTGGTGCTCATCCCGTGCATTTCATTGCTTTTCCTGTCAGCTGTTACTTGACCGTTGGATTGGACCCGATTACCATGGATTGCTGCCTGCCCTGACCTTTTGGACTGTACCTGACTATCCGTGGATTGCTGCCTGCCCTGACCTTTTGGACTGTACCCAACTACCTGTGGATTGCTGCCTGCCCTGACCTTTTGGACTGTTCCTGATTACCCATAGCGTTGCTGCCTGCTTTGCTCTCTGGACTGTACCAGCTCACTCTCAGAGTTACGCCCGCCTTTCCATCTAGTCTGGTCTGGGTGACCCAACCCCGTCTGGATCCCGAAGTCCTACCTGCACCTGGGGGCTCAACTCCTGGGGAAAGGTGGTCGATTCCCAGGTGAAGCTAGGGGTTGTCCGGCTGCCTGACCGAGTGCGGCGCGGCTCTTACCCACCGTGCTCAGTTGGGGCACAAGAGCTCACTGCTCAAGTCACAACAGGATCATAACACTCAGGTACACACTTAAATTGTGAGCCCTTCCAGGACCGAGAACTACTCAGTGTACCTGAATGTAACTCACCTTGAGCTACTACTGAAAAAGGTGTGCGCAAAATACAAATAAATAAATAAATAAAATGGTGCTTACAATTGTTGTCAAAAGCTAATACAACTTTAGTGTGAACCTATAGATATTGTCAAAACATAAAAAGGTAGCTAATGCAACCCTAGAAACTACAAGAAATTCAGGGACCCTTTTACAGAGCGACGGTAAGCCCAATGTGGGCTTACCGCTCTCTATTCTGGGACTACAGCTGGCCCAACACAGAAATGGTTATCATGGTGGTAACTTGGCATCGCCTTGCAGTGCTTGGCTACCACTGCATGGCCTTTGTTTTTGGGACTTTTTACCCACTGCAGTACAAAAGGTCCTAGCATGCAAGAAAACAGCCCTGTAAGAGGGACGTTCTTCGGCAGTTCTGTAAGAAACACGTCCTTGTTACTGTACTTTACACTTATGAATGTTCCTTATATTTCCCGTACCTGGATGTCCGCAACTACATGCACTGTACTTGCAGAACATGCAGCTATGGAAAATATAAGGAACATACATATTTTACTGTGTATATATATATGAAGAGTTTCGCACACTTGATAATGGTCTATATAAGGAAGGCTCCGCACGTATGAACACGTACTCATCCAAATAAGGCCCAGCACGTGTGACGACGGTCCATGCACGTCATGGATGTCCACCTGCTGACTCGTCCATATATGGGATGGTCGTCCATATATGGAACTGTGCATGTAAGGACGTCCATCACGCATGGGCGTCCATATAAGGTGATGCACGTTTTCCAACGGCTATTCACTGAGAAACATGTCTCCGCAGGATCAAGTGAGACAGCGAGGGTAACATGATGATTATCTAAGTTAGACCATACCTCACTAAGGACAGAAGCCAAAATGGTCTTGGAGCTGCATGCTACCCTAAATCCTGATTGATGAGGGTGCAGAACTAATTTCTTTTCAACAAATTGACTAAGCTGTAAAAAGACAATTTTCTCAACTATTTTTGAAAGAAAACACAGATTTGAAACAGGTCTATAATTCTTAGGAAGAGACAGACCCAAGGACACTTTCTTCAAAGATAGGCCTAACAGAAGCCACTTTCCACTCTACCTAACGTAAGACTGAGTTAACTATGGCCAATAAGAAGGACAGAAGATGAAAATTAGACAACTTAATCCAGGATAAAGGAAGCAGATCAAGCAGATCAAGAGGGCAAAAAGTGGCTTTCATTGAAGTGAGAATTTTGTTTAAAGATACCAAGCTGCTTTCTGGAATGCACATGGTTAGATAGAAATTCCATCAGCTGATATTCCACTATCGTCCTCCATCACTTTAACACAAGTCTAAAATTTGCCACAATCACTCCTTTTTACATTCTGATTCCTGGGAATGGGGGTCAACACTATAGTCCCCATTTCACTAAGGAATAATAACCTTCGAGATAATATATTGAACGAACAGTATAATAATGTCCGAAGAAGCCTCATTCGGGGGTCTTTTACAAAAATGCACTAGCAGTTTTAGTGCGTGCTAATGATTAGCACGTACTAAATGCTCGAAACGCCCATAGAAATATATGGGCATCTCTAACATTTAGCGCATGCTTATTTTTAGTGCACACTAAAAATGCTAGCATGCCTTTGTAAAAGGACCCCTCAGCAAATAACTAGGACAAATGTCCAGCATGCTTGATCATTGTTCCCTCTAAGCTGAGTGGAAGTCTTCCCACTGTATTGCTGCCTGACTTCTATATAGCGTGCTTAGAGATCTGTTCCAAAATCGGCACAGATTCTATAACAATGTGAGCAACTCAATTGGCTTAAGGGCCCTTTTACTAAGGCATGCTGAAAAATGGTCTGTGCTGGAGTAGGTGCGTGTTTTGGATGCGTGCAGATCCATTTTTCAGCGTGCCTGGAAAAAAGGCCATTTTTTGTGGCCGAAAATGGACGTGCGGCAAAATTAAAACCAGTGCATGTCCATTTTTGGCCTGAGACCTTACCACCACCCATTGATTTGGTGGTAAGGTCTCACATGATAACGGGGCGGTAAGCATCAGCGCACGTAAACTGCCAATTACTGCCAGGTAAGCGCCACGTGGTAGAAAATAGAAAAATATTTTCTAAAGTGTGTTTTGGATGCACGTCAAAAATGGAATTACCACCCGGGGCACGCAGTAGCCGGGTGGTAGTTTCAATTTGACATACGTTGGACACACATAGGCGCCTATGTGCCTTAGTAAAAGGGCCCCTTAATGAGCTAATGAGTACTGATAACAGCACTTAACAAGCAATAATGAGCACTAATTGGCACTGATTAGAATTTAGGTGCACAAGTCACTAACAATATTCTGTAACAATGTGCGCTAAACTTCTAATGCATGCAGGCGAAAAGGGGCAGGGTTATAGGCGGGGAAACGTGCATTTTGAGGGCATTATGAAATTTACGTGCCTACTTATAGAATATGGCCCAGCATGTCTAAATCTATGTGCCGGGATTTATGCCACATTTTCATTGGTGTAAATAGATGCACGTAGATTTCGGCGCTCAAATATCAACTAAGCTTATTCTATAATCGGCGCCTAAATCTAGGGGCTGATTAGAGAATATGCTTAGTCGGCACTGATTTCAGCGCTGATTTTTTAGGTACCATATATACAATCTCCCCCTTAATGAGTTAAGTTACTGTGGCAAAAAGTGAAACCGGATATTCAATGCTGGTCACCGGATATGGTCCAGCAATGAATATCTGGTCTGATCACTGGCGTCGGGCAGTACCCACACAGCTCAACGCCGATTGAATGTAGGGGTATTATCTTTAAACACACGGAGATTGTTATAAGACAGCACCATATATAACTGCCTATACGTAGTTGCTATGGTGGGAAATTGCCAGCTGCCCTATTTGCAAAGTTACTATAGTCCATTGTGTGACTTTTTCAAACAGTACAATTGAAACACACATTATATTCTTCTTCTTAATAAACCTGTACAGAATTCCGTTGCTTAATAAGTGGCCTGATTCAGTTCAGCACTGGATAAACCAATTCAATTTTCTTTCATTCTCATAGGTGCAGTTGTAATTGCCTTTGTGGTCTGCTGGCTTCCGTATCATATCCGCCGCTTGATGTACTGTTATGTTCCAGAAGAGGAATGGACAGAGTAAGTACTTCTTTTCAATAATCCAGTACCCCAATGCCACTAATATTCTGCAGGATTTTTAATTAAAGATATTACACAAACAGCAGAACCCCACTCTATGGCTTTCTGATAATAGACTGTTCTGCTTATCTCACGGTCCACATCCTTTTCAATGTTATAATTAGCATTGCATCAAAGATCAGTTTTTGGCAGAATAATAACCAGTTGACCATGAAAGGTAAGGTAAGGTTGATATCACCTCCAGCAACATCAAATTTCTTCTCAAAACTGATTGTAAAAAATTATAAAATCACTCTCCTTTCATCACTGGTCCTCATTAGTTTTATGTTTTCATTTTCTTGTGCAATTTATTATCTTTGTTGTTTGTATATATATATATATATATATATATATATATATATATATATAAATAAATCCCAATTTGTAACTTCTGGGTGATTTACACAACTTAGAAAAATAATAATAGTGATTTCATATGTTATCACTTATCTTGGATAGATCGATTCCGGGATGATTTTTAAGTCCGACATCACATCATATTTTGCCATTTGGCTGCGTCATGGCTCCATCCCCAAAAAGATATTCTGCCATGCATGCCGGCAGTACACTTTGTCAGTCAAAGAACCATTATTGTTTTTCTAAGTTGTGTAAATCACCCAAAAGTTACAAATTGGGATTAACATATATATCTATATAAAAACAAAAAGATAGGAGGTCTTTTACTAAAGCTTAGCTCGAGTTATCTGCAGCAGGGTCCATAGGAATAAAATGGACCCTGATCCAGATAACTCATGCTAAACTTTAGTAAAAGACCCCCATAATAAATTGCACAAGAAATTTAAAACATAAAACTAATGAGGACCAGTGATAATAGGAGAGTGGAGGCTTGAATAAATATATGCCCCACTGCTCCGTTTGGCTGAGGTCTTCAAAATATAGAGCTGAATCGACTATACACATAAACACCGACGTATGTTGTTTTCAGTTAATCCTTAAAAAACCACAATATATTGGCAAAGGAGGTGATGTATCCACTCATGAATATGCGATGAAAGACATCATAGAGTTTACATACTTAGTATTGTTAGCTGAATATTTTTACTGCTGTAATTGCGTATTGCTCATGTTTGATCTATTCTTACTGTACACCACCTTGAGTGAATTCCTTCAAAAAGGCGGTAAATAAATCCTAATAAATAAAAATCCTCTATATAATAACTTCTCAATCTGCGTCCCTGGACAGCGGCTGGCTGGCTGGGTTCATAACCGTATGCAAATGAGCTACTACATAATCGGCTCGCCTCCAGTCTTCCCTTTCATTCCCTCTCGGTGTCCTGCCCTCGCTGAAAGAGGAAATTATGTCAGAGGAGGGTGGGACAGTGAGAGGGAAGTAAAGGGAAGGCTGGAGGCAAGCCGAGCCACTGCTGCAACTTGAGGTAAAATATACGTTTTTAAGGCAGGGAGGCAGGAAGGAAAGGAGGGCTGTTGGAGAAGAGGGCAGGCAGGTGAAGGCTGGGGTTGAACTGGAACTCGGGTGCTTAAAAGGGGGCAGGTGGGGGGCTGGGACGAGTCACTGGACATGGAGGGGAGGGGAGGGCAGAGGAGAATCGCTAGACGTGGATGCGAGGGGAGGGAAGGGGAGAATCACTGGACATGGAGGGCAGGGGAGAGAGGAGACATCGTTGGACATGATGAGAGGGGAGGGCAGTGGATAATCGCTTGACATGGATGGGAGGGGAGGGGAGGGGAGAAATCGCTGGACATGGGTGGGAGGGTAGGGGAGAAAGGAGAAATCGCTGGACATGGAGGGGAGGGCAGGGAGAGAGGAGAATTGCTGGATATGGATGGAGGAGAAGGCAGGGAAGAGAGATTTAAAACATAATTGCAATTAGACGATAGCCTTGCTAGGGCCCGTTTCATTTTCCACAAAACGGGCTTTTTGGCTTGTAAATAAATAAAAATATACTCGAGGAAAAAGGTACCAGTGACGATAAGCCAAACAGAAATACTGCAAAGGGAACCAGGGGTGTCTAAATCTTATCTAACAAACTAAAGAAAAGCACCTTAACAAAACCTATAATAAAGTTTGTCCTGCTCTCGTAATATCAAAAGATGCTATAAAAAGCAAATGTACAAAAATAAAAATACAGTGCAAAGGAAAACAGGTCTACAGAAATATTAAAAACCTTAACCATATCTTGGACTATACATTGTGATGAGTCACTAAGGGGGACTTTTACAAAGCTGCACTAGAATTTTTAGCTCCCAGTAAAAATCAGCTGGTGGTAAACGCTGAGACACCCACAGGAATGTAAAGGTGTCTCAGTGTTTACCACCAGCTGATTTTAACTGTGAGCTAAAAACTCTATCGTGGCTTTGTAAAAGATCCCCCTAAGCCATCAGTGTGTGACAAAATAACGTGAAAAAGGTAAACAGACAAAACAATAAGTAATGCTCAATGTGAAAACTGTTATTCAATGTGGAACTAGATAGATAGATAGATATGTGATATTTGGTGTGAAGACCAGTGCAAGAAGTGAAAAAATATTTGTGTACAGTGAAACTGTGAGCTACAATGTGGTGTGTATATAGAATGCAATTAAAAACCCAAGTGTTTAGAAAGATGATTAAAAAAATATAAATAAAGAACTTAAAAGTATTGCAAATTCACAGATACGCAATAAGATATAAAAACATAAGAATAGATGTACTGGGTCAGACCACTGGTCCATCAAGCCCAGTATCCTGCTTCCAACAGTGATCAATCCTGGCAGAAACGCAATGAGTAGCAACATTCCAGCCTACCAATCTCAGGGCGAGCAGTGGCTTCCCACAAGTCCATCTTAATAACAGACTCTAGACTTTTCCTCCAGGAACTTGTTCAAACCTTTTTTAAACCCAGGTATACTAACCACTGTTACCACATCTTCCAGCAGCAAGTTCCAGAACTTAACTATTGGTTGAGTGAAAAAACATTTCCTCCTATTTGTTTTAAAATTATTTCCATGTAATTTCATTGAGTGTCTGCTGGTCTTTGTATTTTTTTGAAAGAGTGAAAAATCAATTCACTTCTACCCATTCTATACCACTCAGGATTTTATAGCTCTCAATCATATATCCTCCCTCCCCCCCCCCCCCAGTCATCTCTTTTCCAAGCTGAAGAGCCCTAACCTCTCTAGTGTTTTCTCATATGGGAGGAGTTCCATCCCCTTTACCATTTTGGTCACTCTTCTTGAAACCTAATTCTGCTATATGTTTTTTGAGATACGGTGACCAGAATTGAACGCATTAATCAAGGTGAGGTCATACCAAAGAGCGATACAGAGGCATTATAATATTGGTCTTATGTTGCATCCCTTTCCTAATAATTCCTAGCATCCTGTTTTGCTTTTTTGGTCACCACCACATATTGGGCAAAAGGTTTCAGCGTATTGTTAATATGTGTTACAACTAGAGACCCCTCCACTGGAATAGTGGTGGGCAGAGCTCTAAAGCCTAGGATGCTAAGAAGCACTGACCAGGCCAGAAATCTGATGATGGCTTTGCAGCTGAGTACTTGCTGAAGCAGGGCCCAGCTGACAAGCCTTATCAGGATCTGGGGTAACATCCAGATACAGTTTTAAAGGTTAGATGAAGGATTAAATGACTTGAATAATTAAAACTTAGGTCAAGCAATTGAATTTAAAATGGAGTCCTTTTCATAAAATGGATACCTATCCCTGCATTAGTCAGAGAGTTGTTTACCAAAAAGGATGTTACAGGTATTGAGAAATTGTAAAAAAAGGGGGAGATTTGGGCATCCGAACTGTGGTTAAGCAAACTGTCAGAAAGGATGAATCACAGATGAAAAAAATTGAGTCTCCATTGAATTGTATGGACAGCAGATACTATATAAGGAATGAAAATCTGAGTAAAATTTGGAGTTTTTCCCCAACGCTACTCAGAGGGCGAAGCTACGGTCGGTTGAACTAAGAATCTGACTGATGTGTGTACCAGTTTGAAGTTTCAATTGGTAAGAATAAAGACTATTTCTATCACTAGCTTTTCTAGTCTATGCCTCACTTGTCTATCTGTCTCCTTGAACATGCTTACACAAATAGTGTTCATATAAGTAAATTATCTTTTACTCTCCTATACATTATGCGGGAGAATAGATGCACTAAGATGCCCTTAGGAATAAGGAGCCAGAAAACAGAGGTCATATTTAAGAGACTTATTATGAGCTTTCTGAAACCCTCTCTCCACCTCCCTGGGCAAGGGACCTGCGGGGGTCTAGAGAGGGGTAATTAAAAACAGTATTGTCTACAATGACACCTAGATTTTTTTCTTGAGAGCTGACTCCTAAGGTGGACCCTAGCATCAGGTAACTATGATTCAGATTATTCTTCCCAATGTGCATCACATTGCATTTGTCCACATTAAATTTCACCTACCATTTGGGTGCCCAGTCTTCCAGTTTCCTAAGGTCTTCCTGCAATTTTTCACAATCTACGTGTGTTTTGACAACTTTGAATAGTTTTATGTCATCTGCAAATTTAATCACCTCAGCAGTAGTGATAGAGAGAGCAGCTCCTCCCCTCCAAAGCAATACATTATCTACTCATGTAATTCTGATATGCACGGGTCAATTTATTAAATCATAGCCTGTCTGTAAATGCCCAAATCATATTACCTTCATTTGCACAACCTAGTGGAGCATTTCATCTGCAGATTAGATCTGTATGCTCGGAGAAAAGTCATAAACATATTTTGTTTTCCTTTTAAAGATATTTCATGTGAAGGGGCATTTTTCATATGAGTCTAAATCTGATTTTGAATGTTTTGCTAAAAATATCCAAAAATTGAGTTGTAAACATGACTGTTTTTGAACCAGAAAAAAGTCTCTTTTTGTTTTGAAAATGGCCATTTCCTAGACCTAGATATTTTGTACACATTTTGTGCTTAGTTCATTTTTCTTTTGTGACCATTTTAGCCAAAAAACATCTAAGGGAAAAACACACAAAAGCAAGCCAATGGGACATATGGGGGGGCAGCATTCTTAGTAGACTGGCCACACAAACATCCCAGCAGAGCAGTGAGGCACCTTAGGGGGTACTGCGGTGGATTTCACATAAAAGACCCCAGGTACACACCTCACCATTACCCCCTTACATTGTATGGTGTTAAACTGGTTGAAGATTGGGTTACCACTTATAAACTGAAGCTAAATTTAGACAAAACAATTTTTTTAAATCTCAGAAAACCCCCTACAGACTATTCGGTGCCAGACTATAAGTATTGATTAGACCTGTTTTCCAGTTGAAATTGAGTTAAAGATATTGGGTGTGGTATTGGATATGCATTTATCTTTTGCAAATCATTTGGCTCAGCTTACCAAGAAAATTGTTTTCACCTTAAAAGGTTTAAGAAGGATTAAACACAAGCATTAGACACTGTTTTGACTCCTTGCAATTTAGACTGGTTGTTCAGGCTTTGGTCTTGATTCAGTTAGACTATTGTAATTTACTTTTTGCATGCCGATCGCAATTGATCTTGAATAAACTACAAACCTTACAGAATGTAGCAGTTCGACAGGTTTACTTTGCAAAAAACGTTTGATAAGGTTACCCTACAATTGATCAGAGCACATTGGCTTCCAGTTCAAGCTAGGGTGCATTTTAAAGTCTGCACTATTATATTTAAGACATTGCATGGTGTTGCACCAGGATAAGTGTTATCACTGTTAAATTTTCCTTGTTATAACGTTACTGTGCAACTGAGAAATTATTACTGGTTGTTGATTGTACTTCCCAGGTATGCCTGGTTCTCTTTTTATTTGAAAACCACATGGATCCCACAAGGTTATTGAGGTATAAAAGTATGTTTTACTTTAGTTTAGTTTAGTATGGTGAGCCCTCCAAAACCCACCAAAACCCTACACCACTACAATAGCCCTTATGGCTGCAGATGTCACCTATATGTGGGTACAGTAGGGTTTTGGTGAGTTTTAGAGGACTGTACTTTCCACCACAAGTGTAACAGTTAGAGTGAGATATGGGCCTGGGTCTCCTTCGCTAGAGTGCGCTGCACTGACCACTAGGCTACTCCAGAGACCAGCTTGTTGCTCTAATAGGACTGACCATAACATCTGAAGCTGTCATAGAGGCTGGTATCTTTGGAGGATGGGAGGGGGTCAGTGACCACTGGGGGAGTAAGGGGGGTTATGCCTTAATCCCTCCACTGCTCATCTGGTTATTTAGGGCATCTGTTTGTGACTTAGTCATAATTGAAACAGGTCTAGACCAAAATATCTTTTAGCCCTGAACATTTTTGCTTTGTTCCTTTATGGCAGAAAAATGTCCAAGTTCTAGGAATGCCCAGATCCTACCCCCAACATGTCCCTGACGCACCCCTTTATGATCTGGATGCACTGCAAATGAACTGCTTAGAAAAACATCTTTAAAATTTTTTTTCGAAAATATCAATTTGGACACTTTGGCAAAAAAATTATCCATCTACTGCTTTGTGCCGCTTTTTGAACGTTTTTCTGTTTCGAAAATGAGCCCCTTGATGTCCATTTCAAGTTCATTACAATTAGTTCAATGCATTTTTAAGGGATAAGCAGGAAGGTCATTCTGTCTCTGGGTGACACTGCTTTATGCATTTAAGTCTGTCCTCAGATCACAGGCCATTGATTTTTGGTGAACACCCGGCTGTTTTGCACTTGATGTGTGGTCACTAAATAAATGTGGCAGGGTTTCTTGAAAGCTCCATTTCCAGAGGCCAGGCTGCAGCTGCCCAGAACACAGAAAATGCTTTTAGCAGCCAGATGAGTATGTCTGAGTGATGTTTGGGACCATCAGCTCACAGGTAATTTGATAGTACACATTTAAAAAAAAAGGACATCTTGCAAATATTTGGATGAACACTGCCATGGTTCCACATTCCAGAGTCAAGTAAGTGTTTCTGAGAGAAAAGCAAGCTGCTTTTAAACTGAATTTGAGTAACTACATGAATATTGTTAATATGAACTGTGGCAGCTTTCCAAGGTACTAAATGTCAAACACAGAGCTGCTATAGACTCTGGTGCAAGTGAACTAGAAGGAAGCCTAGAGAGATGGTCTTAGATGTTGTTGAAGGACCCAGAGAACAGTGACAAATGGATGGTGACTGCTTGGGCTTAGTTTAAAACAATTTTAAAGGATACATATCTTCTGGGACACAGGGACTTTATATTATATGCAGATGCACAGTTTAATTATGCAGGAAAGGATTTATGAGAGGTTACATCAAAATTTGAGGAATTCATTTTGAAATTTAAGGGGTTAGGAGATGAGCTATGTCCAGCCTATATGTTTTTTTTTATGCTGGCCCATAAGCAAGCAGCATATGTGAGTGGGTGGGGGAGGAGCTGGGGAAGTTTCAGGGAAGAAGAAGTGGATACAGATATACTTCGAGGTCAAGGGCATGAATGCTTCTGGACATTTGCGGGGAAATGGCTGAAAGATTGTGTATAGGATGTCTGCCACCCCTGTAAGCTTGCAGAAATGGTGGAAAAGAGGTGATAGCTTGTTGGAGGGGTTGTGATAGTAGAAGTTCCTTCTTCCATATGTGGTGAAAGTGTCCTCAGAACCAAAAGTATAGCAATACGTTTTGATGATAATAGGGGAAGTAATGCAAGCAAGATTTGAGAAGACTTGTAAAAAGAACTTGCTGAATTGTCTATTCTTGTGGAATATGCAGAAGGAGCAGCCACGGTTGGAGGTGGCTGTAGTGGCAGTTCAATTGGTGTTGGCTAGGCACTGGAGGCAACCTGATCTCTGAGAATGAGTCAGGCAGTGACAAAAATTAGAGCTATGCCAAAAATGTTGCATATAAGCCACATATGAGCAGGGGAGGGTGGGTTTGTATGCAAAGGTATGGAAGAAAGGAAAGGGGAGCAGCATTATTTGTTAAAGATAATATTAAAGCCAGACAACTGCAGGACCTATAGTGTAAGGAAGAGGTACTGTGGGTCAGTCTGGAAAGAGGGAATGGCAAATGTATTTACATTGGTGTGATATAAAGGCCTCCTTCATAGACAGAAGAAATGGACAGATATTTCATTGAATATGTTCAAAATATACCTGTGAAAGGGGAAGTACTACTAATAGATGATTTTAATATGCCAGATGTTGATTGGGGTATCCCTCTTGCAGGGTCTTTTAGAAGCAGGGAAATCCTGGATTCTCTACAGGGGGAACTATTCCAGCAGTTGGTAATGGAACACATGTGGGATGGGGTCATACTGGACTTAGTGCTTACTAATGGGGAGAGTGTTTCTGATGTTATAATAGGTGATCATCTGGCATCCAGTGATCACCAGATGGTGTGGTTTAGTATTAAGATAGGTTTGGAGAGGGTTCATTCAAATGTGAAGGTTCTAGACTTTAAAAAAATTAACTTTGTTCAGGTGAGGGGATTACCTCAAGGAATTGTCTGGATGGAAACGTCTGGAAGAAGCTGGACAGCAATGGGCAAAACCGAAAAGAGCAATTGTAAGGGTAGCAAATCTTTTTGTAAGGAAAGTAAATAAAAGTAAGAGGAAACGAAGGTCACTCTGATTCTCAAAAGTAGTAGCTAAAAAGGTAAGGAAAAATTGGTTAGCCTTTATAAACTAGAAGAGATCGCAAAAAGAGGATGACAGGTGACAATATCAGGAAAAGCTAAGAGAAACTGGTAGAGTAATCCGGAAAGCAAAGATGCAACTGAAGAAAAAATAGCCAATACAGTAAAATGGGGAGATAAGACATTTTTTTTAGATATGTTAGTGATAGGAGACAGTGCAAAATGACATTGTGAGACTCAAAGGTGAAGGAGAGGAAAATGTAGAAGCTGATAAAAATAAGGTAGAGTTGCTTAACAAATATTTCTGTTTACAGTTGAAGGGCCAGGAGCAAGACCACAGAAGGCAACTACAAATAGGAATAGAGAGGTGGTAGACCCTGAATGATTTTTAAAGGACTGTGTTTGTGAGGAATTGGTAAAATAAAGATGGACAAAGCAATGGGGCCGGATGGCATACATCCGAGGGTATTGAAGGAACTTAGGGAAGTTCCAGCAGCTCTGCTGGCTGACTTTTTCAATTCTTCTGTAGAGTTGGGAGTGGTCTCGGAGGACTGGAGAAGAGCAGACAGGCCGGTAAGTCTAACTTCTGTGCAGAGCTGGATTTAGACTTGGTGAGGCCCTAAGTCATATAAAGCTTAGAGGCCCCTTGTTAAAAAGTTACACCAGAAGGTCTCACAAAGGTGCATACCAAAACAGGACCTTGGGTAGCCATGAATTTGAGCTTAAAATATTAATTAATTGCATATAAAGCCATTGTAAAACTGCACATGAAGATTTGCTACACAAGATTTTTAAAAGTACATTACACATAAAAAGCCACATAAAATTCTAAAAGCCAAAAAAAATTCTGAAATTTTGTGAGGCCCTAAGCTGTAGCTTGTTTAGCTTATGCCTAAATCTGGCACTGCTTCTGTAGTACATAAATTAATGGAAACTCTTTTAAAAGAGAGTAGTAAAGTTTTTGGAATCCAGTGGATTACAAGACCCGAGGCAACATGGTTTCACTAGAGGTAGATCTTGTCAAACAAATCTGATTAATTTCTTTGATTGGGTGACCAGGGAAATGGATTGAGGGAGAGCACTAGATATGGTGTATTTTAGCAAAGCCTTTGACACAGTTCCACATAGGCAACTAATAAAGATATGGGCCCTAATGTGACTGTCTGGGTTAGGGACTGGTTGAGTAGAAGGTGATAGAGGGTAGTGGTAAATGAAGCTCATTCTGACGAAAAGGATATTTCCAGTGGTGTGTCACAAGGTTCATTTCTTTTAAACATTTTTGCATACGATATTGCTGAAGAACTGTCTGGTAAGGTTTGCCTCTTTAATACCAAAATCTGCAATAGGGTAGACATCCCTGATGGTTTGGATAACATGAGGAAGGGCTTAGCGAAGCTAGAGGAATGGTCTGGAATTTGGCAGCTAAGATTTAATGCTAAAAAAAATGCAGGGTCATGTGCATTTGGGGCTGCAAAAACCCAAGGGAATGGTACAGTTTAGGGGTGAAGAACATTTCCACATGAAAGAGGAGCGGGACTTGGGTGTGATCGTATGTGATGATCTTAATGTGGTCAAACAGGTAGAAAAGGGGATGGCGAAATCTAGAAGGATGATTGGGTGCATAGCAAGAGGAATGGCCAGTAGGCAGTGGCCTTCATCATAAAGCATATGGGGACAGACTTAAGATTTCAATATGTATACTTGGGAAGAAAGGCAGCAGAGGAGTTATGACTGAGACATTTAAATACCTATGCAGCACAAATGCACAGGAGCGAGTCTCTTTCAATTGAAAGGAAACTCTAGAACGAGGGGGTATAGGATGAAGGTGAAAGGGGAAAAACTCAGAAATAACCTAAAGAAATACTTCTTCATGGAAAGAGTGGTGAATTTGTGGAATGGCCTACCGGTGGAAGTGGTGGAGTCAGTATCTGAATTCAAGAGATCTTGGGACAAGTGCATAAGATCTCTAAGAGAGTGAAAGGTTGAGTAGATGGCATGGATGGGCAGACTGGATAGGCCATATGGTCTTTAGCTGCCTACATTTTTCTCAGTTTCCATGCGTCTATTCTTTATTGGTTTAAGCAGAGGAATGGAGGAAGGAGGAGGTGGGAGGGGTGTTAAATGACAATAGAACATATAAGGAATGGGCCTGAGGGAGTGGAGGGATGGGAAAGGAGTGGGGAAGAGAAATATGAATGTAGTGAGGTATTAGGGGGTGGCAGGGAGGGGAATAAAAGAAAATGGAAACTTGAGGGTGTTCCTACCATTATTATTATTTTTGTCAGTTATACTGATGTTTCTAGTATGCCTGTGTGAGTATTGGGAGAACACTTTGTGGCAGGGTTATTAGGGATAGTAGTGAGTGAGTTGGGAGGGAGGGAGGGTTGAGTCATAATATGTCTTTCTATTAGATTTGGATCTGGAGATGTTTTCTCATCTTGTTTGGGAGTGTTGAACTATTCTTGATGTTAGTTTTCTTTCCAATGTTGTAGATTAGGAACATACCATTAAAATTATTGATCACACAAACACACACATACACACAGAAAACCCAGAGACTGACAACTGAGAGACTGTGAGCCCTCCTGGGACAGGGAGGTGTCCAGTGTGCCTGAATGTAACTCACCTTCATTTGTTAAGTAAAAAAATATTTCCTCCTGTTCATTTTAAAAGTAGTGAGATGTAACTTCCTTGAGTGTCCCCTAGTTTTTGTACTTTTTGAAAGAGTAAAAAATCAATTTACATTTACTTGTTCTACACCACTCAGTATTTTGTTGACCTCAATCATATCCCTCCTCAACCATCTCTTTTCTAAGCTGAAGAGTCCTGTCCTCTTAAGCCTTTCTGCATGTGAAAGAAGTTTCATCCTCAGTCATTTTTGTCACCCTTCTTTGAACCTTTTCTAATTCTGCTATATGCTTTTTAAGATATGGCGACCAGAATTGCACACAAAACTCAAGGTACCACACTGTGGTTGCACCATGGAGCAATACAGAAGCATTACAAAATTCTTTGTCTTATTTTCTATTCCTTTCCTAATAATTCCTAGCATTATGATTGCTTTTTTGACCACCATCACCCACTGGGCAAAAGATTTCAGCATATTGTCCACGATGACACATAGATCTTTTGTTTGGGTGCTGACTCCTAGTATCAAATAACTTGATTTGGACTATTCTTCCCAATGTGCATCACTTTGCACTTGTCCACATTAAATCTTGTCTGTCATTTGGATGCTCAGTCTTCCTGCTTCTTAAGGCCTTCTTGCAATTTTTCACAATCCGCCTCACTCGACGTTCCCATTTCCAGATCATTAATAAATATTTTAAATAGCACCGGTCCCAGTACAGATCCCATTTAAACTCTTGTTGTACTAACACATTATTGCATAAAGGTCATTGTATTCATACCTTCATTTTAGGTCTTCAGCTACTATTACTCTCCCTACGCCTTTTCTCCCCTTTTCTTCTGTCTTTTCTTGTTCCAATTACCTTATCATTTACTATTCTCCCTATACATTTTATACATTTTCTATTTTCAAGACATTTACTTAATCTTAAAATAATTATAAAAGTTGAAGTTTGAAAAATTTATTATAATGTGTTAATGATTATCACTTTGCATAACTTACTAGAAAATGTACAAATAAGATAAAGCAAAAAAACAGCACAAAGGGCCTTTAAAAACAAAGGGAACACAGTTCTTTCATTAGAAAAATCCTTTAATAATGAACTTTGATTGAAGAAAGACCCGACACGGGCCGTGTTTCGGTGCTACCGCACCTGCGTCAGGGGTCTGCATTAAACACATTGCAGTAAACAGTCAAAAATTAATAATAACATAATCAACTAGATAAATATGTGAATACAAATAAAATGAATACAATAAAATGCACTTTGATAGGAACCAAAGTAATATATACATATATATAAAAAATATACATATCTCTATATATAAAAGGCACCACCAACGTTCTAAATGAAGCCTCCAGCCAGAAGTGTGAAGGGGGAGAGATATCCGGTTTCCCCATGAGTGTCTGCCCCGCCCTTGCTCTCTCTGTAACACAAACAGTGAAGGAAAACACAGCAAAGCAGGAAATCAAATCGCTCTCTCTGTAACAGTGAAGGACTCAGAGGGGGGAGGGGAGAGAGGGCAGAAGCCCTCACTATCTCTGTAACACAAACAGTGAAGGAAAACAGCACAGCACGAAATCGCTCTCTCTGTAACAGTGAAGAACTCAGAGGGGGGAGGGGAGTGAGACGCCCTCACTCTCTCTGTAACACAAACACAGGACAGCAGGAAACGTAACACTGAAGGACTCGACTCGGAGGGGGGGGAGGGGGAGGGGACAGACAGCACAGGGGAAGGGAGAGAGGGCAGAGGGCAGAGGGCAGGGACACACACACTCCCACATGCATACTCTGAAGAAAACCTTGCTAGCCCCCGTTTCATTTGCATCAGAAACAGGGCTTTTTTTACTAGTATATATATAATGTATATAAAAAAAATGGGATGTATACATATATATGAAAAAAACAGATGCATACATGAAATAATAAAACATTATGCTAATTCATTAAAACATATGTATAAAAATTTTTGAAACATATATATAAAAAAAATTTGAAACATTTGTTAAATGTTTTTTAACACATATATAAAATATTTTTATAATAAGAGCCAACATGCAAGTGTGCTTTAATCAAAACCAAATGTAAGAGAGAGGGAACCAAGTACAAAAGGAGTCCAAACATAAAATGTTGGTATATACACATAAGAAAAATATACTTAAAATCTAGATGCACTTATCAAAAGATGACTTACTAATTTTTTAAAAAACTTTTGAAAGAATATTTATATATTAATGATGAACTATTAATAATTAGCTTTAGAACAAATATCAATATTTTAAAAGACTTGTTTTCTTAGAAAAAAATGTATTAATACCAAAAATTATTATTAAATGAGAAAAGGTATTAAATGAAAAAACATATTAATAAAAAAATGGAAAAGATAATATATAAATAAATAAGGGAAATAACTCAAGCATTGGATTTTCCCAAGTCCTTGTTAATAATAGCTTACGGACTTTTCTTTTAAGAAGATATCCAAACCCTTTTTTAAACCCCACTAAGCTAACTGCTTTTACCGCATTCTCTGGCAACAAATTCCAGAGTATAATTACATGTTGAGTGAAGAAATATTTTCTCTGATTTGTTTTAAATGTACTACTTTGTAGACATTTAGGTTTGCAAGGGGTGCATAAATGCTGCCACCTAGATTATGGACCTGTCCTTCACATGACTTGCAGCAGCAGTTGAAGCTGGTACTTGATTATGTTAAAGGGTTGATTGTGAATGCCCATGTGGTTCAAAGGCAGTTTTAACCTACACATACTGCAACTTTTAGAGGGAACCTACGAGTGTTATATTCATTTGAAAATTATTAGCTGCCTAAGTACAGGCATGCTATTTGTGTGGGTGGCTGAATGCAGGAAAAATAGTGCACATATACTGGAAAATTGAATATGTGTGCACTATTTTCCTCTCCCAACCTAAATCGTCCACCAGCAGTACCTTTTCTTTCTTTTTTTTAAATAAAAGCCGGCATGTTATGAAAGCTGGTATGTAATTCTAGAGGAACAGAGGAGGGAAATTTCCAGCCAAGCAATTTACTCAGATAAATCACCCCCCCCCCCCCCCCCCCCGATATAAGTTTTCCTAGGAGAGTTTAATGTTTGTCCATTTCAATGGCCTAAGTAAAGCTGGCTCTATTAGTGAACATAGTGGAGAGTAAACACATGTTTTCAAGGTAAGTCTGATTTCTAGTTTGCTGCAAATAGGGATTTTTTTTTTCTGCTAGTCTGCTGAACTCCAGATGCCCCACAAGCCACTAAAAACAACATGCAGCAAGAAGGAGAGGCTGAGGCTGTCATTTGGTTGATTTTTAACAGCTTCAGGAAGCATGCTGCTCAGAAGCACTCCTTTTCACGGGAGCCTGCTTTTCCATTACCAGATCAATGGCCAGAAACTTTCTAACTATTGACACAGGGCATGTTTAATGGACAAATGTGTTCAGCCCACACTTAGGGCTTCCTCTACCTGCCTCTGTTTGCACACGTGGGGACTGTGGCTGTTTAGAGGTGATGTGATTTCCTAACAACTGCAGCCATTTCATTGGCGATGCACTTTATAAAATTTACATCTATTTGCCTGGATTTGTCTGCATTTCAACCGTTTGAAGCCTGGGATGTGGAGTACATCAGTCTTTCAGGGCACCAGTGTGGCCAGTGGGTTGTCATCATGTTGAAATATTTTGGGAATTGTGCTAGAATTGTAAAGATGGCTGAACTGCACAGGTTGACTAGGAAACTGAGAATCTTCCAGTCTGAGGATGAGCCAAGAACAGATAAACTCATGCTGACATAGTAGTATTTAATAAGCAGGGCTGGCATGACTTGATACATATGCTGGCTAACAAACTTTATGTTGTTGCTACAGTGGAGTGGGCAGCTCATGAATTCTTTGTTCGCAGCAGCAAAACAGCTACTGTTAGCGAGTATTTCATAAGGGCATAAATTTACTTAAAGAAGTCCTTGCCTGACAGTTAAGAAGGCCTCTTTCACAACTTCCTGCTTAGATGAAGTGGTGTGGTAGCCATGTTAGTCCACTTTTCAGGTAATAAATAGAAATAAAACAAAATAAAAATATATTTTTGACTAGTTTTCAAAGGTCCCTTCTTTTTTGGGTCAGAAATGAGCAAAAGATGACAAAATATCAGAAAATATTTAAATCTATTTATTCAGGTCCAGTCAAACAAAATAGCATACAAAAGATGGCTTACTATACAGCGCTTAGGAACAATGTCCGAACATTTAACAAAAGCAATATAAGCCCTATATAAGTGAAACATAAAAGCATTCACAGGGAAAGGTAGAGGTGGTGAGTGAGTAACAGGGAGAGATGGGTAGGTGATCAGAGGGTGACAAAACACTATAATTTTATGGTTTATAATGGGATAGGAAGCCTAGATCTTTAAGTCCTGTCTGGTGGTGTTCAAAATATTTCATTATTTTAACTCCAAAGGTCTTATGTTCATGGATTGTTTTAAAACACTAAAAGATATATTTTCTAAATAGTTGGTGTGCTATTGTCCTAGAACCGATTGTTTGATATATCCTGTATGTTTTTCTCTTCCCAGCTTCCTGTATGACTTCTATCACTATTTCTACATGTTGACAAATGTTCTGTTCTACGTAAGTTCCACCATCAACCCAATCCTCTACAACCTGGTGTCAGCAAACTTCCGTCAAATATTCATCTCAACGCTTGGTTTTTTATGCCCACCTTGGAAGAAAAAGAAAAGGAGGCCTGCCTTGACCAGAAAATCCAATAGTATCTCCAGCACCAACCACACCTTCTCCAGCCAGATCACCAGGGAGACACCTTACTAAAGCAGAGTACCAACCGAGCCAATGAAAGTACTTCTGCACAGGACTGTGAGGCATGATAGTTGGGCACATGGGCTTTAAACAACACCATCACCCCACCATCAAAAGAAATTTGCATGGCTGTGCACCAGCAGTTATTCTGTTCAAGCATAGACTTTGTTTATTGTGAAAAAAATGAAGTCTGCTCTATACCTGGGTTTGGCATACATATAGATGCTGCGTTTGATCAGATAAGTTGGTGTTTCAGTTCAGCACTGGCCTGCCAAGCATCTCAGTATTGACATGCAGATTCACAAAAAATAGAGAACTTTTGTTTTGATTGGATTTGAATTTGATATGTGAACATTTCCTGATGCTGAACGGAAATATACAAGAGAAAGCAGGTTTTGAAAACAAGATTATATTTTTAAATTTATTTTGCTAATCTTTGACATCCTTAGAAGCAATTCTTAACAAATGAATAGTGTGAGTAAGAATCCAACCACTCAGGGATCAGGACAAGGTTGCATTATCTATAGTAGCACTTGAGTTATAAATGACAGTCACTGGTTGAACCCCCTCATAGGTAGCAGGAAGCTAAGAAGCCAGACAGCTTTTGAGGAAATCAGTAACCAGATCATCAGGTACAGTTAATCAAAAACTATTTTAGAGAAAGAGTAATTTCACACTTTGCATTCTCTAAAGGGATGGTAGATACTGCAGCAACAAATGCTGGAATTGTGTCCTTCGGTAGCAGTCTCATACAAAATAGGATCAGGTTAATTTGTAAACTTTGCTACTTGAGATCTGTTGTGAATGGATAAAAATGAATGTGGAAAATGGAGATTATTTGTGGTGCCTGTGACATTCATTTGTTTCACTATTTATATTCTTGTTTCAGTTATGCAGACTGAAGTGAAGGACATTTTGCTTGTGAGGAGACAGTCCTCGCTCGCACACAGAATAGAAGAGCACAGCAGGCCAGGTTTGCTTGTTGAGACTAACATCGGGAAAGTCGGAGAGGCAGCTAGTTATTTCCCAAGTGCGAATTACTGAAATCAATTAAATGTATCTGCGCCTTCTCTATAGAAAGAGCATTATTTGTGGATGGCTGAATATTACTGAAATAATTTTAAATACAAATATAGTAGAAAAGCAGAGAAGATATGAGAAGTTAGAAGTGGAATATAAAGGGAAGATAAGGAAACTTGTCAGGCTGGAGGCAATGGCCCTTTTGGACTAATTCATTCTTCCAGAAAACAGCAAGGCAGACGATCCGCAAATTCCTACCTGGAAAACAAAACAGCAGATCGGTAGTTGATGTACACAAGCTTTATTAATAGAGTTGAAATTGGATTTATTGCCCGGTACAGGCCATGTTTCGCCCAGCAGGGCTGTGTCAGGGGCTTCTTAGTAATCTTCACTAAGAAATACTTGTATATGCACCACCAATTAGTGTTAAAACATACTGTATAAAAGTTTTAAAAAAACAGCACAGGTCCTATAGATATGAACACAGGCATGGCATGAAATGAAGACATGCACTCTGGTAACACAATATCGCTGTTTGATTTTAACACAAATTGGTGGAGCATCCTATATAATAAAATGCACCTCCAACATTCTGAAGCTGACTGCATGGCTGAGGCATTCCTGCTCTCTGTATCCATCTCCTGAATTGACATCACATACTTCCGGGTTTGTCACAAGCAGAAGTGACCAACCACACGAGGTTTCTCGGCTTCAGAATGTTGGAGGTGCATTCTATTAAATAGGATTGGTCAATTCCTTGAAGCACAGCCAGAGCTCAGCGTCCTGCACAGTAACGCTCAGACACCAGAGAGAGAGGGGGGGGGGCTGACACCAGAGAGAGGGAGGGAGGGGGGGCTGACACCAGAGAGGGGGGGAGGTATCTCTGTCACACACACACACACTCTCTCTCTCTCTCTCACAGTCAATGTCTTTCTCTCTCTCTCACACACTGTCTCTCACACACTCTATGTCTCACACTGTATCACATTCACTCTCTATGTGTCACACAGTCACTCACACACTCTCTTGGTCTCATACACTCAGTCTCACAGAGAGTCTGTGTCTCACACACACACTCTCTCGCACACACTGTATCTGTGTGAAACACTCTCTCTCTCACACACACACTGTGTCTCACATACGCACTTGCACACACTCTGTCTCTTACAGACATACTCACACCCAGACTCACTCTCTCTCTCTCTCTCTCTCTCTCTCTCTCTCACACACACACTCGCACATTCACCCTCTCTCTCACACACAGTCACTCTCACATACACTCTCTCAAACATACATACTCCGAGGAAAACCTTGCTAGCGCCCGTTTCATTTGTGTCACAAACGGGCCTTTTTTACTAGTATACAAATATTTCTTAGTGAAGATCACTAAGAAGCCCCTGACGCAGCCTTGCTGGGCGAAACACAGTCTGTGTGGGGATTCAAGAGATTCAGAGAACTGAATGTGCTGCATAGAGGTAGTGCAGCTTTGCTCTAGTCCATGGTATTAATAAAAGGGTTCTAACATTGCTAAAAGCCATTTAATCTTAGTTTTTCTTGTTGTCTGATCTAGATGAGTGACTAGGGCAGACGCACAATGCCAGGCCAGCATATATTGGGCAATGCAAAATTCTTGGTAGCTGAGAGTTGACGGATGATGATGGCGTGTTGATCAGATTCAAAACAGGAGAGAAAGAGGTGGAAGGCTGATTCATTTCACCAGTCAGCTTAAGTCATGATATTTCGTTATACTCCCCTGATCGCCGCACATCCTACGTAACTGCTGCCACCCTGCTTTCTCTCACTTTTAACAACGGACAATATATCTGTGGGTAGCACTGGAAATCCATCCAGTGCTGCCAGACACCTCAGCTCCATGAGAAGCAAAGTGGTGGATTTGAGAATGGAGATATCTAACTAAAGCATAATGTCTTAGCCAAAAATTAATTTAAAAAGAAGCTTTAAATGTTGTTGGGCTGTCCTGTAATGTTCGTTAAATAGACAGCATCTGTGGCGAGTGCAATGAGTTTGCCATTCAATATTCACATCTCAGGTTATAAAGAAGACAGTCCTTATCTGTATATTCCTTCTCTTCATCGGCACAAGAGACATGCTAAATGCTAACTGAAACTGAATGTGACAGAGAGACTCATGTATGGTTTTAAATGGTTACTGTAGCAGTGTTATCATTTGTGGTACTCCTGGCTTTTTATTCCATAGGGATATATTTGTATCACATTAGCTGCTAAGCTACAGTTTCAGCAGACTCTGCATCGTCTTCATTGTCCATGTCAAAGATACATGAAGGAAGGGAGACTGTGGCGTTACCAAAAACAAGAGAGCAAAGAAAATGATCTGCTAGTTTGCTCTAGGGCCACCATATAGCACTTTAATTAAAAAAAAAAGTTGGAGAGGAAGGGATGGGGGCCCAGACAGCCCATTCAAAGCCATCACTGGGTAAATTAAGTCATTTTCTGTTCATTGTAATGTGCATCAGGCTACGCTTCATTAATTGAATGTTTTTCTGATTCGTGCTGCAGAGCACAGGCCCTGAGGGACAACAGGACTTACTACAAAATCACTAACACAGAAACATTAGCAAACAAAACACTGCGTCAAATTGTACAATATGTGCTTTTAAAGGAATACTGTCAAGAACAGGAGTTTTCTGCCTTTTGCATTTAGGGATCATCAAAAGTGATTTCTTTGTAAAACTGCCAGTTGTGTTTCTTAAAAATTCATGGATGCATAATTTTGGTTTCTAAAGCGGGGTAAACCTCAGTGGCAAACTTTCAGAATATCCAGGCCTGCCTTTCTTCTGCCTTCAGCAATTACTGTTGAACTCTAAGGGCATCGACTCTAACCTTAATTTCCTACAGAGCTCAACATAATCTTTTTTTCTTTTAGAATATGGTTGGAACTGTAGTCCATATAAGCATTTACCCCTCAGACACAAAGGGCTAGATTCTATATATGGTGCCAAAAAAAAGCACTATTCTATAAACCACGTTTAAAGTTAGGCGTGGTTTATAGAATAGGACTTATGCCCGGGAATCATTTGCACCAACTGAAATATGGTGCAAATGTGCATGCCTACATTAGGCATGTATCCTCATTATTCTTTAACAAAACACACTAATTTTAGGAACACCCCCATTCCTTCTATGACCCTCCCGTTTCCGTGCTCCCTTTTTCAGATTGTGTGCAAAATTTAGGCGCTGATCCCATGCCTAAAATTTACATGCATAAAGTTCAGTTAAAGTTAATTAGTGCCAATAATTGCTTGTTAAAAAATGAATTGTTAGCACTAATTAGTTTGCTATTCAGTTAAATTGCATGCACAAATTGGCTTGCCCAAATTTGAGCATGCAATTTTTGGTGACTTATAGAATTGGGGGGGAAATGGAAAATACCCCAGTGAGCAAAGGATATTTGAAGTGTGAAGTCTCGGCAGGATGCTGATGTTGGTCCCTTCCTGGACTTGGACTGAGACTGATAATAATACAATATGGTCGTGGTGTTGAAGGGTAGGGAGTGTTAATGCTCCCCCCCCCCCTCCCCACATACACACACCTAATCTCAATGGAAAAGTAATTATTATACAACAGTTGTTCTCAACCCAGTTCTCAAGGTGCACCTAGCCACTCAGAGAATTTTACCTCCTCAAATTGCACCTAGCCAGTTAAGTTTTCAGGATGTCCACAATGAATATGCACAAGATAAATCTGAATGTACTGCCTCCACTGCATGCATACATACTTACCTCATGCATATTCATTACACAAAATCCTGAAAACCTGATGGATTGAGGGTCTCTCATTTGGAAACCTCTTGTCTAACGTAAATATTTTCCTAACCTTCTAAAAAATATTGAGGGTAATATTCAGATGGCAGCAGACAGCATCTGTTTAAAGCGTTGGCTGCCACCAGCTAAATTGTGATTGGATATTCAGTGGAAGACGTTTATAGGCTTATTCTGCATACAACATAAACACGTCCCAGCTAATACACATTTTGAAGACTCTTGTTTAGAAAAGACCCAACAGGTTGTCCTGATGAAGGCTGTTGAGCCGAAACACGGCCTGTGTTGAGTTCACTTGGCTGGGACTTGTTTATGTTGTATGCAGAATAAACTTATGTGCCTTACAAGACAGTATCATCTTGATGTTTTATTCTCTTCCACTGTTTCGTTTGACATTTTTGTGGAAGGTTTTGGTTTTCTTTTCCTTTGGACATTGGATATTCAGTGCCAGCACCTATCTGGGTACTGGCACTCATTATCTGGGCAGTTGGCACCTGCCATGAGTTGCCCAGATAGCTACCAGTTAATTTAGAACAGATGTTTTGCAGTCTTAAGTTAACTGATTTTGAATCTAGAGGCTGTGATGGAAGAGGCTGATTTGAATTTAGTGACAATCATGGGGACATAGTTCAGAGAGAACCGTGGCTGGGATATAGTTATACTGGGCTATAATCTGTTCAGGAAAGTCAGGGTAGGAAAAAAGGGAGATGGAGTGGCATTATATGTTAAAGATAATATGAAAACCACACAATTGCAGGACCTGCAGGGTAAGGAAGACGCACTGTGGGTCAATCCGGAAAGAGGGAATGGAAAATGTATTTACATTGGTGTGATATAAAGGCCTCCTTCATAGACAGAACAGAGATTTAATTGAAGACATTCATAATATCGCTGTGCAAGGGAAAGTACTACTAATATACCAGATGCTGAATGGGGTATCCCTATTGTGGGGTGTTCTAGAAGTAGGGAGATCTTGGATTCTCTAGAGGGGGGAACTATTCCATCAGTTGGTAATGGAACCCACGCAGGATGGGGCCATACTGGACTTAGTGCTTATGAATGGGGAGAGTGTTTCTGATGTTATAGTGGGTGAAGATGGTGTGGTTTAATATTAAGATAGGTGTGGAGAGGGTTCATTCAAAAGTGAAGGATCTAATTGCTTGGTGTTTCTTTTGAAGCCAAATAATATTTTTTCTTTAAGAGAGGGTTCTAGACTTCATAAAAACCTGATGTTATTCAGATGGGGGATTACCTCAAGGAATTGTTTGGATGGAAAGAGCTGGAAGAAGTAGGAAAGCAGTGGGCAAAACTAAAAGAAGATATTGTAAGGGCAAAAAACCTTTTTGTAAAGAAAGTAAATAAAAGTAAGAGAAAAAGAAGGTCACATTGGTTCTCAAAAGTAGTAGCTGAATAGGTAATGAAAAAGAGCTTTATAAACTACAATAGATCACAGAAAGAGTAAGACAGGCGATAATACTGGAAAAACTAAGAGAAGTTGGTAGAGCTAAAATGCAAATGGAAGAAATATAGCCAATACGGTAAAATGAGGAGACAAGACATTTTTTTTTAGATATGTTAGTGATAGAAGGAAGTACAAAAGTGAGACTCAAAGGTGAAGGAAAGAAATATGTAGAAGCTGATAAAGATGCACAGGAAATGAGTCTCTTTCAATTTAAAAGAAGCTCTGGAATGAGGGGGCATAGGATAAAGGTGAAAGGGGTTAGACTCAGAAGTAGTCTGAGGAAATACTATTTCATAGAAAGGGTGGTGAATTTGGCGAATGACCTTCCAGTGGACATAGTGGAGATGAAATCAATATCTGAATTCAAGAAAGCTTGGGACAAGTACAAAGGATCTCTAAGGGAGTAAAATAAAGAGTAGATGGCATGGATGGGCAGACCAGATAGGCCATATGGTCTTTATCTGCCTTCATTTTTCTATGTTTCTATGTTTATACGGGTATCCCCACTGAATATCAATAGTATCTGGGTAACTCCTGGCTCTTCCTGAACTGCCCAAAACTGATCGGTTGGTATGGCAGTCTGCCTGGGAGTTTCAGCAGCGCTATTTGGTTATGGCCCCATCAGTTGTACTTTATTTTAACTGAAAATCAGCTTCATTGGAATTAAGGGTTAGTGCTCAGCCTTTGACACTTGTTTATTGGACCAGTTTATTCTGGTATGATTTTAAAGATTTTTTTAAAATATTTAATTACTTACAGTCTAAGGGCTTCATTTGCTAGCATGCATTAACGAACATTAAGGTGCATTAAGGCACGTTAATTTGAGTTCAGTGGATAGTTAGTAAATAGAACCCATTAACAATAATGGGACTTGCATTACTGAACATGCATTAAACTGCATGAGTGCATTTTAGTAAATGAACCCCCTAAGTTTGTATCTGAGGGTGATATGACTTTACCCAAGGTCACAGGGGGGAGAAATGGGATTCAAATACTTATTACCCTGGATCTGCATTCACTGCTTTAACCCATAAGTCAGAAGCTGATGGGACAGTATTGAAAAGTTTGTCTAAATTATTGTTTTTACAGATATGGACAAGTTACCCAGTACCCATTCTCAGTGCAGGTAGCTATTACTTCACTCTTATGCACTGTCTTCTCATGTGAAAATATTTGATTGTAGAGCAGCAGGAAATGCATCAATATGAAATATAGGATTCCACCATATTTGTTTGATGAATCTTGCTAATGCACATGGTACAAAAATAGAAAACAGTTCCGGTGTCTTATTTTAGGAAATGCATGCCAAAGACTTGAAAAAAACATTCTGTATTGGGTTTGCATCATAGTCATGTGGCTATTGAGTGTTTCTAAGAACCATTTCATAAAAGGTGCACTCACAGAAGCCCAGGTGTACACACAAACAAGTGAGATCTTGTGTCAATGTATATTTCAAAGTCAGTGTTATTCTGTTGTCTCATTTAGCACATGGGTTGGAAACTGTTTCCTGTTGTGTCATAAGTGGCAATTCTCTGTGTCGTACATGCAATTTAAAGATGTTTTAGGTCAGAAACTCTAATGGAAGTATTGTGTTTTCAGCCTTTCTTTTCTGTCTTCGATAGTAAAATATTGAATATAAAGATTTGTTTTAAAAATCCCAGTAATGTGCTCCACAAGCATTGAGCTGTTTTCACTCTGACAGTCAGCACATATTGTACTTGTGAAGAACCTGGCAAACATGTACATTTATTTTTGTAATGTACAGTTTTGTGAACATTGTTTTGTGTTATCTGTTGTGTGTCAGAAATAAAGTTGAAGTACATACAAGAGAAGTTCTCATTGTGCTTATCATTAGAATGTGAAATCCAAGATGTGCACGATAATATCTCTCACAGCATAATTTGTATTCAGATTTCCCAGAAAGATTCAGAAACTAATGCTAGTCCAGCAATAACATTTGTTAAAAGAAAACCAATAGAGTATAGTATAACGGGAGATGTGATACACTCACCCCTCAGTGTAAAGCAGTAACATAGGTACGATCAACAATTCAGTTTAGGCATAAATAACAACCAGAAAAATATTGTGTGCATAGCCAGCCACAGCTTTGTTTATTGGTGAGATAGATAATTAGTAACCTAAACACTCAAAATAATACTTAACAGAACCAAGAGACTACCTGCCATATACAGCAAGGAGTCTGAACATCAGCCAAGAATGCTCCACCAAGAACAAATGTAATCCATAACCTTCAGGACTAGGTTTAAAACTTAGGCCCCACTAGCTCCACCCGGGATGGTTAGGTCCTTATTCAAAGGATTTCCTTTGAAGGTTCACTCAGATACCCCCGCCAAGCTGTGACAAGGAAACACAACAGAAGTAACACAGTCAACAATATTAACAACTCAAGGTGGGAGGGTGGGAAACCTGCCACCTCTGAGGAGCAGGAAGAAGGCCTGATCCTGAAGGCACCCTTCTTAAGGACTCCCCTTCCCTGAAACCACCTGACCACGGAGTGAAGGCTGTGATTTGAGGAGCCTTCCCGCTGCAGCATTCAAATTGACTTTCACCCAACCAAGTGAGGAAGCACCCAGGGAGCACTCTAATGCACCTCCCCATCTTCCCTCCTAGCCATCCCGCATTTTTTGCCTGATCCCATCATGGCAAGGCAAGCCCACCCGAGCCAGTTATGACCGTGAAGCCCAACTTCAGGGGGTGCTCACCAATCCATTAACTACAGGCTCCGCACAAGGTGATCACCCTCAAATTCTTTATGTATCATGAAACATAACTCATAATAGCACAGAAAGATCATAAGGCCCATCAAATCTGCCCATTCAAACCAACAGGTCAGTCTCTACAATCCCTTCTTCTCCCCTAGAGATCCTCTGTGCTTGTCCCATGTGTTCCTTGCATCCACCATCCTCTCTGTAGAAAACTATTTCCTTAGATTACTTCTATCTATCACCTTTTACCCTCATCTTACAACCCCTTGTCCCAGAGCCTCCTCTTCTCTGAGAGAGACCCAACTCTAGCTTCACTGCATCTCTCTTCATATTATCCATTCCTTCCAAAGAATCCACCCTGTTGCAGATAATTGATATCATCTGCAATATGGCAACCCTTTCCTGTCAGTTCTTTTACAATATCACTGTGAGGGAGAGGGTGGTGTAGTGAAGAGCACTCCCTCATTAATATTGAATTAAGGCACCTTAAAGCAGGGACACTAGCTCACTGATGCTAAGAGTAATGGGCTCATTTTCGAAAGAGATGGACGTCCATCTTTCAACATAAAACGGAAGATGGACGTCCTTCTCACAGAGACGTCCAAATCGGTATAATCGAAACCCGATTTTGAACGTCTCCAACTGCAGTTCGTTGCAAGGACGTCCAAATTTCAAGGGGGCATGACGGAGGCGTAGCGAAGGCGGGATTTGGGAGTGCTTAACACTTGGATGTCTTTGACTCATAATCGAAAAAAGCAAGGATTTCCCTGATGAACACTTGGCCGTTTTCACCCAGACGTGTTTTTTTTTACGAATAAGGCAAAAAAAAGTGCCCAAAATGACCAGATGACCCCTGGAGGGAATCAGGGATGATCTCCCGTTACTCCCCCAGTGGTCACTAACCCCCTCCCACCCTCAAAAAGCATCTTTAAAAATATTTCATGCCAGCCTCTATGACAGCCTTAGATGTCATACTCAGGTCCATGACAGTGCATGCAGGTCCCTGAAGCAGTTTTAGTGGGTACTGCAGTGCACTTCAGGCAGGCAGACCCAGGCCCATACCCCCCTACCTGTTACATTTGTGGAGGAAACAGCGAGCCCTCCAAAACCCACCACAAACCCACTGTACCTATATATAGGTGCCCCCTTCACCCGTAAGGGCTATGGTAGTGGTATACAGTTGTGGTAGTGGGTTTTGAGGGGGTTTGGGGGGTTCAGCACACAAGGTAAGAGAACTATGTTCCTGGGAGCAATTTATGAAGTCCACTGCAGTGCCCCCTAGGGTGCCCAGTTGGTGTCCTGGCATGTCAGGGGGACCAGTGCACTACAAATGCTGGCTCCTCCCATGTCCAAATGGCTTGTATTTGGACGTTTTTGACATGGACATCTTTGGTTTCGAAAATCGCCGAAAGTCAGAAACATCCAGATCCAAGGACGTCCAAATCTAGGGACATCCAAATTTAAGGATTTGGACATCTCTGATGGTATTTTCGAAACGAAAGATGGACGTCCATATTTTTTCGAAAATACGGGTTTCCCCGCCCCTGGATTTTGATGTTTTGCAAAGATGTCCAAATCGTAACTTGGACATTTCTTTCAAAATGCCCCTCTAAGTTACCTTAGGGTAGGTAGACGACCCTGTTGAGCCAAGGGGGAAAGGCTCAGACAGGGAGGAATATAAATGCCCTGAGGTTGAATAGACCAGGGGCATAGCTACATGGGCCACAGGGGCATGGGCCCCTTAGATTTGGCCCTGGCCCCCCTGCCGCCAACTCCTATGACCCCCCCGCCACCAATCCTCCCCTGCTGTCGCCGCGGTTGGGTACCTTTGCTGGTGGGGGTCCCCAACCCCCACCAGCCAAAGTCCTCCGGTGCAGTCGCGTTTCTGATCTGCAAGGACAGGCTTCTGTTTCTGTGAGTCTGACATTCTGCAAAGGTACCCGATGGTGGCGGGGGAGGGTTCGTGGCGGCGGGAAGAGGGGGTTGAAAGGGTTGGTGCTGGCGGGGGGGGTCAAAGGTGGTGGTGGCAGCGGGGAGGTCAAAAATAGCAGGGGGGGGTTAAAAATGGCAGGGGGGTCGGCTGCGCCGGGGGGGTGGCTAAAATGTGCCCCCTCACTCGGGCTCTTGATCCCTCTCCCGCCGAAGTCTGGCTACGCCCCTGGAATAGACCAAGGATGCCCCAAGGACTCCAAAGGTGTGGCAAGCAGGGCTGCAGTACCTAGGAAGAGCCTGGGGAAAAAGAATGGCTTAGAAGAGAGTGCTACCCTGTAAGTGACAGATGCTGAAGCACATTTGAGGTAGGATAAGTTTATCTTACAATCTGGTTGACAGTGTGACTTGGGAAGTCAGGGCCAAGGGATGCCCAGTGTGGAATATTGAAACTGGAACACTGTGAATTCCAGGAAGAGAAAAGATGGTTGTGATAGCTGGTGGAGGGGCAACCAAGTATGTGCCATGGGCCTACAGGAACAGGCCACCCACGGGAGAGAGAGTTTATAAGAAGTGATTTTGTTTGTCTAAAATCCCTGGCCTGTGGAGAGAACTGGTTATACATTCCTCTGCATGTAAATACATCTTTTCACCTTTAACCCCTGTGTGGCTGTGATTACTAAGGGCCCAGGCCTGTCCACAGAGTCACGCTGCTACTATCACTTACAAAAATGTCCAAAAATAAAACCAATCTCAGACCAAGTACCGATCCCTGTGGCACTCCTCCTGATTTCAGAAAGTAAACTTCATTTATCACTACCCTTAGTCATCTTGCCCTCAACTAGTTTTTAACCCAGTCAGTCACATTTATTTTATTTATTTATTTATTCTAATTAGGAAACTAGAGAAATATTTGCCATAAATGTAGCTTTTAATAGCAGGATTTGGCTTCTATATTAAATGTTGTGGCAGGACTTTTTTAGGAGAAGTAATATTCCAAATCCTTATAGCTGTGGTTTGTTATAAGAAGAAGGGTAGGTATTTGGGATTTAGCTCAAGCCTTTTCAGTAGTAGCTGAAGGTCAGGCATAGGAGGTATTTTCCTATCCAGAAGAGGTTTACAATCTAAGGGCCCGATGCTAAAACCTAACACTGACATTGAAGCTGAATAGCGCTGGACTAGCGCCAGTGCTAATCTGTGCAGAATGCTCAGAATCAGAGAGTTCTAGTGCAGGAAACAGCATGTACACCAGAGATGGCCACAAATTAATGTAGTCAAATGGATGTAAATGAGGTCATTTGCTACTCCCTCCCAAAGCTCAAAGAACAGTACACAAGCAAATTCTGCTCTTACTGCTGGAAAAACCAATGCCAGATCAGAGCTGATGTTGGGGGGGGGGGGGGAGGTTGAAGAGAGGATTTCTTATGATTTTCTCATTAAAATCTGCCGGTTTTCATTTGTTTTGGAAGCAGAAGGGAGCCCGTGCAAGCTTCTAAGCACCGGTACTGAAATGTCCGAGCAAACCCGAAAGCGAAACACACATTGGCGCCTGTTTTCTGCCCTTAATCATAAGCCTTTCAAGTGAAAAAATTTGGAAAAGCTTATATTTAAAAGCATGGAAGAGTGGCACCAATGTGTGCTTCGCTTTCGGGTTTGCCTGGTGCATGCTCACAAGAGCTGCGCTTACTGTGAAACTCGTCAATGCATGCGCCAAGCATGTTCCTCCCCCTTGCTTTCACTTTTACAGCACGCATATAATTTGAATGCCATTAGCTTTGAACTTTGGAAGGCTATGTTTCTGTGCTGTTCCCGTGGTATGGAGCCAGCACTGTTTGCCTCAGTGCAGGAGCTTTGAGCATCGGGGCTTACGTTTGTACTTAGACTATAAAGAGGGACCACTGTGTTGAACAAACAGAATATACAATAAGAGAATTACCATTGTTCTTTCTTTTTAACCCGGTAGTTTCCTCCTGCTCTGGGATCTGGAACCATACGTAGGAATGTGTTTTTGTTTCACTTTATTTTGAAAAGAAAAAGTAGCAGGCGCAGTCAAACTTGGGGTCTCTCTCCTCTTGAAGAAAAAAACAGAACACTGCTACCAAAATAAACCCTGCCCTTGCCCCACCATCCCACCTCTTACCCCATCTGCGGGTTTAAAGGGGGCAAGAGTGATCTCCAATCACCTTTGCTGGCCTGAGGTCAGTTGAAAATATTTTTGAAAACAGCAGCTGCAGAGCAAGATTCACTAAGAATCACTCCTAGGTAATTGTGAGTGAAGGTATGTAATACCATAGTTCCAGTACAGACTGGTTCCATGTAAGCTGAAAACTCAAAAGAGCAGGAGGACTTTTCAAAAATCAACTATTCCCAATTCCTGAAGAAAACAATAGCTTTTCTCCCCCCCCCCCCCCCCCCTTTAATATGTGAAGATATGGAACATCTGCAAAAGTCTGTCCCTGTGAAGGAAACCATTGGGATTATTTACTAAGAGGAAGATATGCTGCACCTGGGGGGTGGGCATGACATTTTTGAGCCCTTTACTGAATGAGGCCCATTAGGAACACACAGCAGCTTTCATTTCAGTCAGGAAATGAAAGGCAGCGAGCAAGGAAAACCTGCGGAATGCATATCCATAGAGAAGCATTTCAGCAGAAAAAGGAACACTGCGGCTTTCATCTAGAAACCTATCTGCCCCTTGCTCACCCCCACCCCAAACATACCAGAAGATGAATTTGGCTAAGCTTTGCAAATAAATCAAGTAATGTTACATTCATATGATGGAAAATATTTCCATGCTTACCATTCCAAAGTCCTATTAACTTAGAAGGATCTAATGCAAGAAGTACTTGACATGTCTGAAAATGACAAATGAGCCATTTGGCCTGGCTTGGCTAATGTGACTGTCTACATTTATAAAATGCCTCACCTTCTTACAAATCTGTTAGGTTAGAACTGGGCTTCCAGCCTTCCATTCCAAGGATCCTAGTAACATTTGATCTATTTTTATTTAATTAGTCAAATAAATGTTTAAAGAAGGCAGGAGTGGTACTATCAGCCAACATTAGCCCAACCACTTCTTCTGATCTTAAAAATAAATTAGATTTAGCTCTGTTTGAAAGCAGAAGCAGGATGAGTTTTTGAGAGGGAAACTGGAACAGTTATATGGATAGGTATAGGATTTATTTTATTTATTAAAAAAAAAAGTAAAGATGCAGAAAGGCAGAGGATAAAAATAGCTCCCCCAAGTGTTCTTTCTCCTGTGACAAAGCATAGCCTAAGCTTGGGGCTCACTTGAATGGAAGCAGTTACAGGTTAGGTTGAGATTTTCAATGCACACAAAGCTATATATAAAAAAAAATCCCCAGATGCCTTTTGCAATACTTAACAGATAGAAAGGCGCCGGGTGTATTGGAGGGGGGTGGGAAAAATGGAGAGCACATAATCAGTAATCACTCATTCCACAGTCACTGCTGGAAGGAAAAGGAAAGGAGAAAATTATTTCCAACTCCTCTTAAATCTCCCTTATGGTCTCACAGCAAGGACTGTCTGCTTCTGGGAGCAGTATGGGAGGATGGGAAGAAAAAGGGAATGATAGCAAAGGGGGAAGATCTTAGATGAGGGAAAAGAGGGGTAGAGGAATAATACCTCTGTATCGCTCCATGGCGCAACCTCACCTTAAGTACTGCGTTCAGTTCTGGTCGCCGTATCTCAAAAAAGATATTACAGAATTAGAAAAGGTTCAAAGAAGAGCGACCAAAATGATAAAGGGGATGGAACTCCTCTTGTATGAGAAAAAGCTAAAGAGGTTAGGGCTCTTCAGCTTGGAAAAGAGACGGATGAGGGAAGATATGATTGAGATCTACAAAATCCTCAGTGTTGTAGAACGAGTATAAGTGAATCGATTTTTTTATTCTCAAAAAGTACAAACACCAGGGGACACTCAATGGAGTTACATGGCAATATTTTAAAACAAATTGGAGGAAATATTTTTCACTCAACAAGTAGTTAAGCTCTGGACCTCTTTGCTAGAGGATGTAGTAGCAGTGGTTAGCGTATCTGGGTTTAAAAAAGGTTTGGACAAGTTCCTGGAGGAAAAGTCCATAGTCTGCTATTGAGACAGACATGGGGAGGCAACTGCTTGCCCTGGGATTGGTAGCATGGAGTGTTGCCATGATTTGGGTTTCTGCCAGGTACTTGTGACCTGGCTTGGCCACTATTGGAAACAGGATACTGGGCTAGATGGACCTCTTATGTTCTTAAGGAAAAGAACAGAGGATAGAGTCAGAGTAGAGAAAGAAGAGGTCTACAAAATACTGAGTGGAGCAGAATGGGTAAATGTAAACTGATTGTTTACATTTTCAAAAAGTAAAAGAGGGCACTCCATAAAGTTACATGATAATACTTTTAAAATGAATAGGAGAGAATATTCCCTCACCCAACCAATAATTAAGCTCAGGAACTCATTGCCAGAGGATGTGGTAGCAACAGTTAGTGCTTCTGGGTTTAAAAAAGGTTTGGACAAGTTTCTTCAGGAAAAGTCCATAGTCTGCAGTTAATCCATATGTCTTCTTTCACAATCGTGTTTCCATACACTTTTTGCATGAAGGTTTGTTATCTAAAAGTACTGTTTCAATATTACATTAAATGGTTGTTTTTTACCAATAGTAGTCTTATTAATCACAGTAATTTTCATGTTTAGCACTGTTACAGGATTTGGTTCACAGCACTACATTTCCAGCTATCTCATTTGTGTGTCAAGAGTTTCCTTTAGTAGCCTTTCAGGCTATTATTATGTGGTGATTTAGACACAATTAGATATAAATGATATTCCACTTAAGGTGCATGTGTAGCACTTTTGTTTTATTTTGTTGGTTCCTTTTAATTAAGACAAGTTTATAAGAGAATGGATTTTCCTACAGTTAGCATCATGTTGTTCTCTTCTTTATTGCATTCACATTGACTTTCAGGGGCATAATCGAAAGAGAAGGGTGCCCATCTTCCGACACAAATCGGGAGATGGCCGGCCTTCTCTCAGGGTCGCCCAAATCAGCATAATCGAAAGCTAATTTTGGGTGTCCTCAACTGCTTTCCGTCGCAGGGACAACTAAAGTTCACGGGGGCGTGTCTGCAGCATAGCGAAGGCGGGACGGGACGTAGTTAAGAGATGGGCATCCTCGGCCGATAATGGAAAAAAGAAGGGCGTCCCTGACGAGCATTTAGCCGACTTTACTTGGTCCCTTTTTTTCACAACCAAGCCTCAAAAAGGTGCCTGAACTGACCAGATGACCACTGGAGGGAATCGGGGATGACCTCCCCTTACTCCCCCACTGATCACCAACCCCCTTCCAACCCAAAAAACAAAAATTATAAAACATTTTTTTGCTAGCCTCTATGCCAGCCTCAAATGTCATACCCAGCTCCATGACAGCAGTATGCAGGTCCCTGGAGCAGTTTTAGTGGGTGCAATGCACTTCAGGCAGGCGGACCCAAGCCCAACCCCCCACCCCCCCAACTGTTACACTTATGGTGGTAAATGTGATCCCTCCAAAACCCACCCAAAACCCACTGTACCCACATGTAGATGCTCCCTTCATCCCTAAGGGCTATGGTAGTGGTGTACAGTTGTGGGGAGTGAGTTGAGTTTTTATTTTGGGGGGGGGCTCAGCACCCAAGATAAGGGAGCTATGCACCTGGGAGCAATTTGTGAAGTCCACTGTAGTGCCCCCTAGGGTGCCCGGTTGGTGTCCTGACATGTGAGGGGGACCAGTGCACTACGAATGCTGGCTCCTCCCACGACCAAATGCCTTGGATTTGTTTGTTTTTGAGATGGGCGTCCTCAGTTTCCATTATCGTCGAAAACCGAGGTCGACCATCTCAATATTTAGGTCGACCATCTCTAAGGTCGACCTAAATGTTGAGATTTGGGCATCCCTGGCCGTATTATGGAAACGAAAGATGGACACCCATCTTGTTTCGATAATACAGGATGCCCCGCCCATTCGCGGGGACGTCCTCAGAGATGGGTGTCCTTAGAGATGGTCGTCCCCATTTGATTATGCCCCTCTTTGTAGCTCTTATAACACGTATGCACTTTAAGGTATGTGATTACATGCAGATCCCGTTTGTTTTTAGCTCATCATTTCTTGTTCTCAATTTGATTATGTATTTCTTTTTTATTTGTATATATCCACCGTATTACTTTGGTGGGATATATACACATAGCTGTTGTGATTTGTCACACTATTCTATTATGTTTTTGTTTTCCTATCATTTCTGAAGTCATCTGGAATATCATAGCACATTTTGCATGGCCTTTCTTTCATTTCAATTACACTTTTCAAGTTGGTGATCTCTCTGTGGATAGGTTGTTTCTCTGAGTCCTTGTTTTTGCATGTTTTTGTATGTTCTTAGTGTTTTGCCAATTATCTGTAGGTTGATTACGATGGAGTTTGTTGAGTTGTAAAAAGGGAAACAGCTGTTGTTGAAAGACAGATATCATTATTGGAAAGCACAGACTAATGTGGATGGGAGCAAGTCATGACATTGTCTAACAACATTTTGTAAAGGGTGTCTTAAAGTATGAGACTAATGAGTAACCACTGTTTCTGACCATAACCATGCACCCGATGTTTCAAAGAATGCAGCAATTCTTACTGTTGCTCAGATGAGGAGATGTACTGAACAAGGAATGGAAAAGCCTAGGCAGATGATATAACAGTGTACCAACAGGATTTCTCTGGTGTCAGCTGTTGATCTTCCAGCATATGTTCCTTCACAACGGGCCATAGAGTGAAGACGAAAGTGTGCTCATCATCCTTATACCAACCCTTGGACTGTTGCCAAGATTGATATCCCCAGTGGACTTTGACTTACATCTGGAAACTCCAACTATGAATTTTCTACTATGGGATTCAGATGTTGATGATGAGAATTCAATACTGAAGTTTGGAACAATTGAAAATCTATACCTTCTTGAGGAAAACCCTCACTGATTTACTGACAGTACATTTAAAGTCACCCCAGAACTATTTTTTCAAGTTTTTTCGGTTCATGCCTTGATTGCTAGAACTTCAATGTCATTAATTTATGTTCTGCTGAGGGACAAAAAGAAAGCTTTTGGACTGAAATCTCAATTTGAAACCTGTAAGTGTGCTAGCTGACTTTGAGAAAGCATGCGGTGACAAAAGTGTTTCTCTCCTCTTCTTTAAGTGTGCATTTATTTCATCTAGGACAGTGTCTTTGGAGGAAAGTGCAGGATACATGTTTATCAGAGACAAACAGAGAGCATGAAGATGTTGGGATTAACATAAAGATGCTGCTTGCATTGAGTTTCCTGCCATTAGAAGATGTTCCAGTGGGGTTTGAGAACATTGTTGAGACTTGTCCTCCAGAGATAACACCAGTGACTGATACCGGGAGAACATTTTTATTGGGAGTTAGTGTCGAAATAGAGCAGAGCCTCGTTATCCAATTGCAATTTGGAACATATGGAACCACGTGCTGGATGGTTTACCGCATACTAATAACTCTGTAGAAGCATGTATCAGTCATTTCAACAAACCACTGACTGTCACCATCCATCAATATTTAAACTTGTCTATCATTTCAGGAGAGAAAAAGATTGCACTGAAATACAACTTTCTCGCTATCGTGCAGGCATTCGACACCCAGAGTCTTCTAAGTCAAAGAATATACAAGTAGAGAAACATTTGAGCATGCTTGTTCCAGTGTATAATGCAGATATTATTACCTTCCTTAGAAGTGTAAACAAAAAAACAGCACCACGGGCCTTTAAAAATGGAACACAGTTCTTTAATGAATGAGCCTTGACAAAAAGACCCGACACAGGCCGTGTTTCGGTGGCTAGCACCTGCGTCAGGGGTCCCCACGTCTCATATAGTAAAAGCTACAAAGCACCAAGGCACTTTCACTTTTTTTTTTTTCATCCGTTTTGGATACAGAAAGTGAAAGTGCCTTGGTGCTTTGTAGCTTTTACTATATGAGATGTGGGGACCCCTGACGCAGGTGCTAGTACATAAGTAATGCCATACTGGGAAAAGACCAAGGGTCCATCGAGCCCAGCATCTTGTCCACGACAGCGGCCAATCCAGGCCAAGGGCACCTGGCAAGCTTCCCAAATTTAGAAACATTCTATACATGTTATTCCTGGAATTTTGGATTTTTCCAAGTCCGTTTAGTAGCGGTTTATGGACTTGTCCTTTAGGAAACCGTCCAACCCCTTTTTAAACTCTGCTAAGCTAACCGCCTTCACCACATTCTCCAGCAATGAATTCCAGAGTTTAATTACACGTTTGGTGAAGAAATATTTTCTCCGATTTGTTTTAAATTTACTACACTGTAGTTTAATCGCATGCCCCCTAGTCCTAGTATTTTTGGAAAGCGTGAACAGACGCTTCACATCCACCTGTTCCACTCCACTCATTATTTTATATACCTCTATCATGTCTCCCCTCAGCCGTCTCTTCTCCAAGCTGAATAGCCCTAGCCTCCTTAGTCTTTCTTCATAGGGAAGTCGTCCCATCCCCGCTATCATTTTAGTCGCCCTTCACTGCACCTTTTCCAATTCTACTATATCTTTCTTGAGATGCGGTGACCAGAATTGAACACAGTACTCAAGGTGCGGTCGCACCATGGAGCGATACAACGGCATTATAACATCCTCACACCTGTTTTCCATACCTTTCCTAATAATACCCAACATTCTATTCGCTTTCCTAGCCGCAGCAGCACACTGAGCAGAAGGTTTCAGTGTGTTATCGACGACGACACCCAGATCCTTTTCTTGGTCCGTAACTCCTAACGTGGAACCTTGCACGACGTAGCTATAATTCGGGTTCTTTTTCCCCACATGCATCACCTTGCACTTGCTCACATTAAACGTCATCTGCCATTTAGCCGCCCAGTCTCCCAGTCTCGTAAGGTCCTCTTGTAATTTTTCACAATCCTGTCGCGAGTTAACGACTTTGAATAACTTTGTGTCATCAGCAAATTTAATTACCTCGCTAGTTACTCCCATCTCTAAATCATTTATAAATATATTAAAAAGCAGCGGTCCTAGCACAGACCCCTGAGGAACCCCACTAACTACCCTTCTCCATTGTGAATACTGCCCATTTAACCCCACTCTCTGTTTCCTATCCTTCAACCAGTTTTTAATCCACAATAGGACATTTCCTCCTATCCCATGACCCTCCAATTTCCTCTGTAGCCTTTCATGAGGTACCTTGTCAAACGCCTAGTCACCGAAACAAGGCCTGTGTCGGGTCTTTTTGCCAAGGCTCATTCATTAAAGAACTGTGTTCCATTTTTAAAGTCCCGTGGTGCTGTTTTTTTGTTTGGACTTTAGTTTGTACTTCGTTCCCTCTCTTTTGTTATATCCTTACTTCCTTAAAAGTGTAGCACATAATCTATTTTCAGAATGTTACAGTTTAGCAAGAATTAAACTGTTTGTACAATATGAAATGTCATTCAATGAATATTTAATATATTTTACTTATGTCTTTCAATAAAATTTTAGTATACTTTTTATTTTTAACATACTTTTTATTTTTGTGATGGGCTATTTTGTCAAGAGTTATTTTGTGGGAGGTGCCATTTTGTCCAGGGCTATTTTGTTACAAGGCTATTTTGTCCGGGTTATTATGTTGGGGTGCCCAGTTTTCCACACCTTCTTTTCAAATATCCCTGCATTGCTTTGCTGTTATTTGTTTAGCTGCAGATTTTGCAAACACACAACTCAGCAGCACTTAGTACCCAGTATCTCATGGACAATTTTCAAAAGGCAACTAAACCTTTGTAGTTAAAATTAGCTGCAAGATCTATGGGTAAAAAGTAGGGGTTCAGCTCTAGAATAAAGGAAATGGAACTGTGGAACTGGGGAGCAGCGTGGTCAAGGAGCTGGAGTGAACTGTAAATCTCCAGAAACCCTCCACATGCTCTTTCTCTCTCACGTACACACACACACACACACATGCAAGGACACTGCTCACACTCTTCCATCTCACAGGTGGGTACAGGCCCGATAATACCCCACTCTACAGCAGCATGTGCCACTCGGTGCTGCTCCTTAAGCACGCTCCTTCGTGTGCACCCAAGTGCGCACCATAACTATGGCCTCTTTTCTATCATCTCTGAGATCCTCTAGAATCAACTGTATCATTATGGCTCTTCTTCTATTAATGTGCAGCTTCTCTATTATTCTGGTACATTGGGGCCACCGCCCAGCTACCTACCACACTGCCCCAACCAAGCCTCAGGTAAGACAGCTGATTCCTATAATCACTCCCCAATTATCACATAATACTCACTACTACTACTCCTGCCCTATTAAATTGGGCCTCCTAAATTGTAGATCACAGAAAATTTCACCTTATCAGAGAACTTATTTTGACAGTTGACTCATAACTTGAATCTACTTTGTCTCATCGAAATATGTCTGACAGCCTCAGATGCCACATACTTGAACCAAGCTTTACCCCCTGGCTATCGCTACCTCTACCATAACCGCTCCCATCTTACAGGGGGAAGTGTTGCCATAATTTACTCTAATTCTCTCTCAATATCCCATGCTCACAGAGATTTTACATTGTTCATCTTACCTTCCATCTTAATACTACTCCATCATCTTCCACCTCCCGCCTCCGCATCTTACACCTTGCTTCAAACCCTGATCACAGATCAATGTCTCTCTTCTAAATACCCCATTATCTAAGGTGATTTTAATATTATTTTGATGACCTCTCCGCACTTTATAATGATGATGTAAGTACACTTTTCTCTGACCTACGTCTTACACAACATATCCAACATTCATCTCACACAGGTGGACATATCTTAGATCTGATCATCACCCCCTCAACAGACTCATCTGCCATACAACACACTTCCCTTCATCCTTTACCATGGACAGATCACTCTCTTATCATAACCCATTATCAACTCCCAAAAATTCAAACTAAGAGTCTTAACCATTCCTACACTTCTCATGATCTTACAAACCTAACTGCTTCAAATCTGATTAAGACTTCCAATCTTACTTTAGACTGTTTCCAAAATCACCCACTCAAGCTACAAATCAGCCTCTAGGATACTTCCCTTAGAACTGCCTATGATTCCCCCCCCCCTCCCCCACGATTACTCACACTGTGTCCTTGGCTCATTTACGTTCCAAACCATGGTTTACAAAAGATTTGTATACTTATAAACATCAACTACACCAAGCTGAACGCCACTGGCATAAATACCCCTCTTCTTTCACAATGCGTAATTATAAGGCCACTGCCTCCTCATACAAACTAAAAATCCTTCAGGCTAAACAAACTTATTATTCAAATAAGATTACACACACACCCAATTCCGCTGTTCTTTACAAAATTCTAAAATCTTTAACCACTTACTATTCTCATCCAAGCTCAACACAACCACCCCTACAAGCACAATCGTTAGCCAACTATTTCCATAAAAATAAATTTGACATGTTTTATAATTTAATATGTTTATTGTTCATTATAGCCCCTGACGCAGCCCTATCGTTGGGCGAAACATGGCCTGTGTCGGGCATTTGTCTCATTCACAGTATCTTCAATAAAGTTTTTTTTTATATTTTACTGATCTGCTAGTTTGTTTTCCACGTTGGATTTTGCAGATCGGTTGCCTTATTGTTTTCTGTAACACCTTGGGGTGAGTCAGAGTTCCAGAGGATTCGGTGGAGGGCCTAAAAAGGCAGAATTGGCACAAGTTTGAAAGTTGTGAACAGAAATGCCAATCACCAAGGCCAAGGTTGAAGGCTTGAAGACTGGCCCCGCTGTTCACAATCAATATTCCCGCTAAGCAGCTTTGAGCTGCTCAAAAGTCCTGTGCCAGCATTTCAGTTGGTTGGGGGAAGCACTACCCAGCAGAGGACACCCTAGCAGCTCGATGCTGCTTAGGAGGAACATTGCACAAGTTTCAAATTTATGCAACTCAAAATCCTGTTTATGTCTATTCCTTTCGGTGCAGCGTCTACATCTCCTTGCCATCTAAATCTCAGACAGCACAGACTGCAATGGCTACAAAGGAAGAGTCCTAGAAATATGAAGAACAAGCCCAGATTACTGCAGGATTTTCAGACTTTACAGAAGTAAATAATACCAGCCCTTGGAAACAGAACATTAGTGTACATACAACTCATTTTACATAGCAACAGAGAACTGGCAGAACAAAAAGGAAGTGGACTGAAGATAGCAGCCTTAAACTGCAATGCCACCAATCAACTATTCTAGCAGAGAGAAAGCAATGCTATAACATATTTCTAAAAATAAATTTCTATATAAAGCATGCTCCTAAAATCCCATTTCATTTTTCAATAGGCAGTGACACAACCTCATCTCCTATGATGAGTTACTGTGGAAGAACGACGCTATGTAACAACTGCAAGGAATTAGTACATTAATACTGGTATGTAAAAATTTCATGCAATTTCATTTCTTTAATTTTCTAGCCCACCCTCCCCACAAAACTCAAGGCTAAGCTCACAGCTCCCATGTGTGTGCTCGTGGGGGGGGGGGGGGGGTTGCCTAGTAAGTTGCACTGTGTTATATATCCCCACTTATTTATTTATTTATTTATTTATTTGTTACATTTGTATCCCAAATTTTCCCACCTTTTTTGCAGACTCAATGTGGCTTACATATAACCGTTAATGGCGTTAGCCGATTCCGGTCTGAAGAAATACATGGTATGAATGAATACAAAGTGATATTGTGGTCGAATGAGGTACATGTATGGTAGGTACAGTTGGGGGGGGGAACTTAGAGGGGGAAGGGGAAAGAAGAGTCAGGTAATGTCCATTATGGTCTTTGGTTGCATTGTGTCGCAAGTGTCCAGGTATTCTTATGTTGGTTCGGTTGGGTATGCTCTTCTGAACAGGTCTGTCTTTAGTGCTTTCCGAAAATTTAGGTGGTCGAGCGTAGTTTTTACTGCTTTTGGCAATGCGTTCCATAGTTGTGCGCTAAGGTAGGAAAAGCTGGATGCATAGGTGGATTTGTATTTGAGTCCTTTGCTGCTTGGGTAGTGGAGGTTTAGGTATGATCGTGCAGATTTTGTGGTGTTTCTGGTTGGCAGGTCTGTCATGTATCCCGGTGCCTCGCCGTAAATAATTTTATGAACAGTCGTGCAGATTTTGAAAGTGATACTTAGGGGCCCTTTTGCTAAAGCTTAGCTTATACTAAATGCTGCAAGTCCTATTATATATCTATGGGTCACATGGCATTTAGTCATGCTAAGCTTTAGTATAAAAAAAAAAAAAAAGCCCCTGACAGATGGACACTGTCAGAACTCAACTGCTAAGGGGCACACTCTAAACCAGTGTTTCCCAAGTTGGTCCTGGAGTACCCCCTTGCCAATCAGGTTTTCAAGATATCCACAATGAATATGCATGAGATTCATTTGCATATATAGCCTCCATGGTATTTCAAGCATATTCATTGTGGATATCCTGAAAAACTGACTGACAAGGGGTTACTCCAGGACTGACTTGGGAAATACTGCTCTAAAGGATGATTAGGTGTTATCAAATACCCTTGGAACTAAAAAGCAGAGGTTAACTACCAGAACAAGGCCGAAGAAAAGTGGATTTTAATGTAAATGACATATATAAAAAATAAAAACATGCAAATGGAGTGGAGGAGTGGCCTAGTGGTTAGGATGGTGGACTTTGGTCCTGAGGAACTGAGTTCAATTCCCACTTCAGGCACAGGCAGCTCCTTGTGACTCTGGGCAAGTCACTTAACCCTTCATTGCCCCAGGTACAAATAAGTACCTGTATATAATATGTAAGCTGCATTGAGCCTGCCATGAGTGGGAAAGCATGGGGTACAAATGTAACTAAATAAATAAATAGCAGGAAAAACTACATGGAGCCCTGGCAAGGTATGAATGGCCAGCTGGGCAGCATAATATGGTGATGTGCTGGACAGAGCTGGGTCAGCATGTGTTCAATTGAATTGTAAAACCTATTTACCACAAAAAGTTGTGACAAACTTTAACATCATTTTCTAATTGTAATTGCACCACCAGGAGTTTTACAAGTGGCATCACATACAAGATTCTTGCCTAGTCCACCTTCTACAGTGAGAAACCAACCAGTTAATATTGTAAATGAAATTGTATGGTTTCTTTTGTGCATTGTAAAACAGGTAACCCTGGGTAGGTATCCCTAGGTCATACCAGATCTCCTTAACAGACGGAGTTCTTCTCAGAGAACTAGTTTGAGAAGAGGCAAGCACAAAGAGAAGAAGAGTCAGGAAGATGGCAGCTGAGAACTAAATGGAAATCTTTCAATGCAAGAGAAATGGAAAACAACTGGAATACTTCAGCCAGGCTAGAACAATGGCTTCAGGAGATGCTTTGGCAGCAGAATAAGAGACAACAGTATTCTCAGTGAAACCATGAAAATGGAAGATTTCCCTTGAGAGGTGACCAGAGGGAGAAGAGACTGTTTATCTGCTACCACTGCAGACAACCAGGGCATCTCAGTCAATTTTGCAGAACTAAGTTGGAGGTTCAAGAAAACTTTTTTTAGATGGTCCAGAAGGTTTGAGAGCCCTGAAAGAGTGTGAGATCCTAGCCCAAGCCCAGAGAGACTGCAGGAGCCAACTCTGAGCTTGAAGAGAAGTGAACAGTGTCCAAGTCCCAAAGTATGGTATCATGTTTATCATACAGCTCAGAAAATACTTGTATATGATGAGGAAATGAATGTGTACAAGAAGGTGTTGCTCCAAGAGCAACAACTGATTGCCTAGTGGAAAGAAAAGTTAGCGAGATTAGAAGAAAAGTTGGAGACAGACAATAAGGAAGAAGGAAAAAGAGGATGGAAATCAGTGTGACATGATGAAAGCAGAATCTAAAGAAGAAAAGGCAGAGGGAAAACAAGAGCAAGGCCCAGAGGAAATCTCATCAACAGAAAGTTACAAAAGTTTGAAAGAAGATCCAATGGAGAGATCCAGTGGTGAATAGGATTTGATGTATGTCTCTATAAAAAGGAAGAATGTTCAGAGCTGATGTTAAAAGCTCTGGTGAAGAAATGTTAAAGAGATGGAAATGGAATACAGTCCTGCTTATAATCGAACGAGAAAAACGCCCAATTTCCGACCTAAATCGGGAGATGGACGTTTATCTCACAAAAACGAATAACACGGTATAATCAAAAGCCGAACTTGGACGTTTTCAACTGCACTCCATCGCGGAAGCGTACAAAGTTGACGGGGGCATGTCGGAGGCGTGGTGAAGGCGGGACTGGGGCATGGTTATCACTCGAACAGAGATGGGCGCCTTTCGCCGATAATGGAAAAAAAGTTTGCGTTTGTAGCTAGAATTTAGGGCATTTTTCCTGGACCCTGTTTTTTCACGAATAAGGCCCCAAAAAGTGCCCTAAATGACCAGATTACCACCAGAGGGAATCGGGGATGACCTCCCCTGACTCCCCCAGTTGTGACTAACCCCCTCCCACCACAAAAAATGATGTTTCACAACTTTTTATTTTCACCCTCAAATGTCATACCCACCTCCCTGGCAGCAGTATGCAGGTCCCTGGAGCAGTTGTTAGGGGGTGCAGTGGACTTCAGGCAGGTGGACCCAGGCCCATCCCCCCCCTACCTGTTACAATTGTGCTGCTTAATGCTTAGTCGTCCAACCCCCCCAAACCCACTGTACCCACATGTAGGTGCCCCCCTTCACCCCTTAGGGCTATAGTAATGGTGTAGACTTGTGGGCAGTGGGTTTTGAGGGGGATTTGGGGGGCTCAACACACAAGGGAAGGGTGCTATGCACCTGGGAGCTCTTTTACCTTTTTTTTTTTTGTTTTTGTAAAAGTGCACCCTAGGGTGCCCGGTTGGTGTCCTGGCATGTGAGGGGGACCAGTGCACTACGAATCCTGGCCCCTCCCACGAACAAATGCCTTGGATTTATTTGTTTTTGAGCCGGGCGCTTTCATTTTCCATTATCGCTGAAAAGCAAAAACGCCCAGCTCACAAATTGTTGAATAAAACATGGACGTCTATTTTTTTCTAAAATACGGTTCGGTCCGCCCCTTCACGGACCCGTTCTTGGAGATAAACGCCCATGGAGATAGACGTTTTCGTTCGAATATGCCCCTCAGTGTCTCCCCAACTGGAACTCAAACTAATACAGATTTACCTCAGGAAATGGAGAATCAACAGGAAATTAGGGAAAGAAAGAAGAATTCTCCTGTTGAAGGGTCACCTGAAAATGTTCTTTATTCAAAGGATAATCTGTAGGAGAAGGAGGTAGAGGAAAGCTCAGGAAACCTTATGACACTGCATTCAACTGAAATTGTTCATCTGACATGGGAGGATGAAAAAGCCTTTGCCAAGAATGAATTGGAGAAAATTGTAGACCTTGACAAAGAAACAAACCAAAAAGAGAATAAGAAACATGTTCATAATGTTGAGAAGATGAAGTAGATACAGTTACAGCTGACTGCTACAGAAGCCATAATGGAAGACATTCTTTTGTTTGTGGAGAAGAAAGCTTCTGATATTAAGATGGATAAGAAGAGGGAATGTGATAATCCATCAGAGAAAGAAGAACCAGTTGGAGAGGTGAATAAGGAAATAAGCTTGGAAGAAAATACATGTCAAAGTTTGGAGAGCTTGGAGGAGAGTAAAATAAATGAAGAAGAGAAGAGAGAATTGAAAGAAAGAGTAGGAAATAACATTTTCATTATGGGAAAAAAAAGTCACAAAAGAAAAAGTGAACAACAGAGTGAATTAAAGAAAATCTGGATGATAGTAAAGACTGTTATAATAGAAAAGCTTAAGAAGAAAATAAGTTTAACAAAAAGAAGAGGGGGTACTAAAAAAAACTGTCCAGTGGGACAAACAAAATCATATTCCTCTTCTTTAGAACTGATTAGGGAAAAGGAAACTATAAAGGGGAAAAAATTTGAAGAAGCAGAATGTGGAGAATTTCAACAAGAAACTTAAAAAGTGAAGTTCCAAGAAGGAGTGGATGATTAAACTATAATTATAAGAAGAGAAAGAAAAGTCAACTGTGAGAATAAAAATAGACTTATCTGCATACAAACTGTACAGATAAGTCGTGCCTGTAAATAAAATTACTGTGTGAAGCAGCATGGGAAATAATAGTGAGGAAGACAGAAGAGATAGAGTGGAACCCCAATATAATGGTATGATTAGGGTCCATAAAATATCATTGTGTTAAATGCAGGGTCACGTTAAAGCAAGGTCAATAGAACATGAACACAATTCAACCAAAATTGATCTGTTGCAAAAGGAGCTGTATGTAAAAAAAAAAAAAAAAAAAGGAAGCCAAGACATGACCACATTATATGCAGATTTGTGTTATTACGGGACCCATTATATTGGGCAAAATGAAAATTGCTGCACGTCCATTTTGGGTCTGAGACCTTACCACCAGCCATTGACCTAGCGGTAAAGACTCACGCGGTAACTGGGTGGTAATGACCTACGTGTGCCAAATGCCACTTGGCACGCATCCGTTACGCTCATCCAAAAATAAACAATATTTTTCAGACATGCGTATCGGACATGCGCCAAAAATGAATTTACCACAAGAGCCACGTGGTAGTCGGGCGGTAATTCAATTTTGGTGCATGTTGGGCGTGGGTAGATGCTTATGCAGCTTAGTAAAAGGACCCCGTAATTCTTAATGGAGCAAATTCACATGAATAGATCTAAGTAAAAGATTTAAGGGCCCTTTTACTAAGGCACACTAACGATTAGCATGCAATAAACGATAAGTTGCCCATAGGAATATAATGGGTATTTTAGCATTTGGCATACGCTAAATCCATTAGCACACCTTAGTAAACAAACCCCTTAATGTGTTTAGTCTTTTATACTTATCTGATAATGCTCTTGAAGACAAATCTGTTTAATCATGCAGTCCTTCTATGGAAACCTGTATGTGATATTTGACAGTTGCAAGTTTTGAAATCAAAATGATAAATATTTAAAATCTAATAGTTAATAATATAATAAAACCATATTTTAATGTTAAATTCCCTGGCTTACTGTGTGGCAATTAATTGGGGAAACCAACCATAACAACATTAGCATCTATTTTATAAGGTATAATTTTGATCTCCACCACCAGGGGGTTTACATTATAAACCCTCAAATCATCCCATCCTCTTTCTGGAGTCATTCATGAACCAGTATGGCATTTTTAAATTACTTTCAATACTGTTCTTCTCCACTGGTTATCTGCAGTTTTGTCACCGATCATAACAGTGTTAAGAAGCAACTTGCTTTATACAACATGTTCTGCAACCAGAGATAGAAAGGGGAAAGGGAAATGTTACTTGATATACCACCTTTCTGAGGTTTTTGCAACTACATTCAAAGCAGTTTACATATATTCAGGTACTTATTTTGTACCAGGGGCAATGGAGGGTTAAGTGACTTGCCCAGAGTCACACGGAGCTGCAGTGGAAATCAAACTCAGTTTCCCAGGATCAAAGTCCACTGCACTAGCCACTAGGCTACTCCTCCACTCCACAATCAGGCTCATTTTCAAAAGAGAAAAACATTCAAAAAGTGACATAAGTCTGCATTTGGACGCTTTTCTGACAAAAACGTCCAAATCAGTATTTTTGAAACCTCTTTTTAGATGTTTTTCTCTGACGTCCATCAGAAGTCTGTCCAAATCTCAAGGAGGCATGCCAGGGGCATGTTCAAGGTGGGACTTGGGCGTTCCTAAGACTTAGATGTTTTTCTGCCATAATGGAACAAAACAAAAACGTCCAGGACTAAAACAGACATTTTGAGCTAGACTTGTTTCTGATGCACTTTGAGATTTGCATTACAACCAAAGCTTTTACCACACTTAAAACATGTGAATGGTTTCACTCTATTGTGGATTTTCTTGTGGATTTTGTACATTTTGCATTTGGATGTTTTTTGTTTGTAAATGGACCAAAATATAAAACATCCAAATTACAAAACGTTTTTCCAAACAGCATTTTCAAAAGGAAAAGATAGATGGGGTTTTTTGTAGAAAATGACTTTTCCTTTTCTGATTTTGGACATTTTACAAAGAATGCCCAAATTCAGACTTAGAACGTCATATCCAAAAATGCCCCTTGTGCATTTGACTTGCCCAAAGTCACAAGGAGCTGTAGTGGGAATTGAACCCATGTTACTATGATCAAAGCCCACTGCACTAACCATTCAGCCACTCCTCATTTTGGACATTTTGCATTTGGACAGTTTTTGTTTGAAAATGGACCAAAAAATAAAAACGTCCATATCACAAAAACATCTAAAATACAAAACATCCATAGTATTTTCTAAAAAAAAAGATAGACGTCTTTCTTTTTTGAAAATGACCTTCTTTCCTGTTCTAGATTTGGGCGTTTTGTGTAAAACGTCCAAATTCAGACTTAGACGTCTTATCGAAAATGCCCCTCCATCTCACCTAAGTTTGAAGGCACATTGAGGACGGGTGGCAAGAAAAGGAACAGTTCTATCCTCTAATCAGAGGAATCAGATGCTCAGATGGAGATTTGGGATTTTTTTTGTAGAAAGAGAGTCTCAAAAGAGTGGACAAAAATTCCACTTAATTCATTTCCTCTTGGTGTATTGTAAGAATGTTTCCCACTGGGTGTGTTCAAATCCCCAGAAAGGTAGCTGCTGTGACATCACTTTCTGTTACGTGGTTACTATTTTAGCTCTGTACACTCCTGAACCTCCAGAATCCTCTGCCAGGGAGTCGTAGCCTTTGCACACTCCCACATTTCTCTGTTAGGGAGTCACATAGCCTTTACAGGCTCACACATTTTTCAGTTAAGGAGTCACAGCCTTTGCACACTCACAAGTTTCTCTGCTGAGGAACTGTAGCTTTGTGCACTGTTAGAGTGAGGAGCAGCTCTGAGTGTAGAACTGCTGTGAGAAAATCTTGAGATGATATGAAAGGGCTGTCACTTTGTACTCAAAAACAGATAAATGCTCATGGCTAACAAATTCTAACTTATGGGCATTTCTATTAGAAATGTGCAGCTGTGATATGTCTTAATATGATCTTAGAAGTACTCGTAACCATATATCAAAAGTAAAGAAACCTTATGGTAACCTTAAGCTACGCCACATACCAAAGTATAAACACAGCTGCGAGGTATCTAGTCCAGCCAAATGTATTGACTTTAGGGGGGAAAACATATTTATATCCAAATATAATAATCATATTTCAGGAACTAAATTGAATCATCAGCTAAATCTTCAGCTAAAAATTAGAAGGTATAGGGATAATTACTAATTAGAACATAGCCAATAAGAATGATGTGAAAGTGATGTCTAAATGGAATAAAACCAGACTCTCGGATGAAAGAAAATAAGAAGGCGAAGAGTGACTCTGCCCAATCTGGAAGTGAGGCGTGGCAGTAGAGCCGTGCTGCACTGGCTGAGTCCACATTGCTGCACAAATGATAATAATATACAGCTATCAATTTACATTTCAACAATTTTTTTTATTGATGACTCAATCAAATACATTGTCAACAAGCACAGTATACAAAAAAATTGCTAACTTACTGCTTAAACAAACTGAACAGGAATAAACTGCCAATATGGTCATCAAAATTATCCTTCTTTTTCTCCCCATCCTATCCCCTCCCACACCCCGACCCCCACCCTCTAAGATTTATTCCCTTCCTTCCTCTTTTTTGTTTTTTGACCTTTCAACAGTTGCTTATTGATGGCTATTCAACAGGAAGACCTCCACTAATATTAATACCAATATGCATTCCAAACCTGTACTCTTTACAGACAAGAGAATACATTCGTCTTCAAATTTTTACCTTTTATCCCCCCTACGCTCTCTGTTTGTGTATGTCCCCCCCCCCCCCCCATCCCACTGCATCCTATCCCTTAATATATACCCTATCTATTTATGTCTCAACATGTTTCTTATTGAAAATATATGAAAAGGAAGAAAGAGAAGGGGGAAAAAAGGAAAAGAAAAGGGGGGGTGAGAGGAGGGGAACATGACCCACCCAGCCGGAGCCTCTTTTACCTCTTTGTACAGCTATCAATTTAAACACGCACAAAATAAAGCAATAAGAAAATAAAGACTTGTTGAGAGAAGCACAGTTTTTTGTTTTGGGGTTCTGCACACACACACATACATACATACACACACAAACGCTACTGATATTCTGGCAAATCTCCAATATATCAAGATCCCTAAGCAGTACCATAAAAATGATACAAATAAAAATATGACAGATATATATTTATTCATGTATTTATTTATTTATTGATTGATTGATTGATTGATTTTGCATGTGCTTTATATACCACCTAAATACACATAGAGGGGCATAATCGAAAGGGGCACCCAAGGTTTCCTAAGGACGTCCTCGCAGGACGTCCCAGCGAAGGGGCGGGGAAACCTGTATTATCAAAATAAGATGGGCATCCATCTTTCGCTTTGATAATATGGTCGGGGACGCCCAAATCACAAAATTTAGGTCGACCTTAGAGATGGTCAACCTTAGAGATGGTCATCCCTGATTTTCAGTGCCCATCTCAGAAACAACCAAATCCAAGCCATTTGGTCATGGGAGGAGCCAGCATTCGTAGTGCACTGGTCCCCCTCACATGCCAGGACATCAACCGGGTACCCTAGGGGGCACTGCAGTGGACTTCAGAAATTGCTCCCAGGTGCATAGCTCCCTTATCTTGTGTGCTGAGCCCCCCAACCCCCCCAACCCACTCCCCACAACTGTACACCACTGCCATAGCCCTAAGGGGTGAAGGGGGGCACCTACATTTGGGTACAGTGGGTTTCTGGTGGGATTTGGAGGGCTCCCATTTACCAGCACAAGTGTAACAGGTGGGGGGGGACCTGGGTCTGCCTGCCTGAAGTGCACTGCACCCACTAAAACTGCTCCAGGGACCTGCATACTGCTGTCATGGAGCTGGGTATGTCATTTGAGGCTGGCAAAAAATATTTAAAAAGCTTTGTTTAGGGTGGGAGGGGGTTAGTGACCACTGGGGGAGTAAGGGGAGGTGATCCCCGATTCCCTCCGGTGGTCATCTGGTCAGTTCAGCACCTTTTTGAGGCTTGGTCGTAAGAAAAAATGGACCAAGTAAAGTTGCCCAAGTGCTCGTCAGGGACGCCCTTCTTTTTTCCATTATCAGTCGAGGACACCCATGTGTTAGGCACCCCCCAGTCCCGCCTTCACTATGCTTCCGACATGCCCCCGTGAACTTTGGTCATCCCCACGAAGGAAAGCAGTTGAGGACGCCCAAAATTGGCTTTCGATTATGCCGATTTGGGTGACCCTGGGAGAAGGACGCCCATCTCTCAATTTGTGTTGAAAGATGGGCGCCCTTCTCTTTTGAAAATAAGCCTGATAGTGCTACTAGGCAGTTCATGATATAAATTACATTAATGATAAGAAAGAAAGGTTGAAAATGAAAAAGAGTGGGGAGGGAAGGGAAAGGGGAGACTAGAGATGGAAAAACAAAGGGAGATAATTATCAGCCAAAAGATCACTAAAAGAACCAGGTTTTAAGTTGAGTTTTGAATTTTTTGAGAGATGGTTTTCTTTGGGCTCCTTTGACTAAACTGTGGTAAACCCTAGCGTATGCTTGCCACAGCTTAAAAGAGCTTACCATTGGATGCCTTGAGGTGTCCCACGGTAAGTTTTGAATGTGTGTGCAAAAAACATGTGCTAAAAGATTTTTCTGGGAGAGGGCATGTCTGGGGGAAGAGTGGGTGTTTTCTGCACTAATCAGTTATTTATCTATTTATTGTAATCATTTCTAGCCCACCTATATTCCAAGTGGTTTCCATAAAAACATACATATTAAAATACAAAATAAAATAACAGAAAATACATCTTCATGAACATACATAACAAAATGCTGCTGTCACAAACTCTCCAACTCCACATTACCCATAAGAAAAAAAACTTGAACAAAAAGCTATGTTTTTAACACTTTTTTAAATTGGTGAAAACTAATAGTTATATGCAGCTGACCAGGCAAAGCATTCCACATAAATGTTCTTGCAATTGAAAAGGCTGGTGCTCGGGTAGTAGCATAATGCAGATTCAAACAATTAGTAAAATGAGAAGACCTTCCAGATGAGAACAGAGTGAAAACCTGACCAAAATACCATGGCATTTTACCATGAGCCACTTGATAATGGAGAGTCAAACTTTTATACTGCATTCTATATTTCAGTACTGGTGTTATATGTTCAGATTTAGAGATGTCAGCAACCAATCTAGCAGCTGCATTCTGTACTGTTTGTAACACTTTAAGCCTATACTCTGGAACACCCAAATAAAGAGTTGCAGTAATCGGGATCTGGATCAAGATGGCGTCTGTAACGGTCGCATAACCACGAGCTCCTGCGGTCTAAATATCTAACCTGCGAGAGCGTTTCTGACCCTAATTATGGGGAAAAGAAAGGCAAAAATACAGCCTCCTACCTCCACGGTTCCAGTATCTACGCCAGGCAACCGTCAGGGAACGCTTGAAGCCTATGGAATCGGGGTTATCGGTGAGCAGGTTCCCGCTTCGACGGGCTCGCCCTTGGTTGCGGAGCGCAGTGTCGAGGAGGCTACGTTGAGCCCCCCTTCCTATACTGCTCCCCCGCAACCCGGAAATGTATTGCTATCGGAAGGGCTGCAGCAAGAGGTGGAATTCCTTGGTGCTGTGGGAGGAGGACCTCCGATAACATCAACCCCAGTAGGAATAACAGCAAATCAGGGTCAACGGGATTCCGTTGCCCCTGCTTCCCGGGGCTTCATTTCCGAAGGCAGCGGTGGACTGATAAGACCTCAGCAAGTAACGATGAACTCACTTTGGGATGCGATTCAGGAGGTAAATAAGACTCTTCTTCAGCTTAATTCAACTTTTAAGGGCGAAATAAAGGATCTGAGACAAAATAATGAGATTCTGAATCAAGGTCTCCAAGAACAGAAAGTGAAATTACAAACAATGGAAAATGAGATTAATAATTTGCAAAATACCTGGAGACCTTGATTAAAGAAAAAGACATTCATAATAGGAGATTAGAATTTCTGGACAACATAGGGCGGAAGAACAACCTGAGGATATTGAATTTTCCTAAATCTCCGTTAATAACTGCTTTAGAGATGTTTAGAAAGTATTTGGGAGAGGTATTGGGGGTCCCTGTGGAAGGGTATCCCCCGATTACTAGGACCCAATATATTTCGGGAATAAAGAAACTGGCTAGTGATCAACCTCAGGTGACTCCAACCTTGAATTTGACTGAGTTCTTGGAGAATTCCTTGGACCTGGTCACAGAAAGAACTACTATGATTATCACATTTGCCCTTGAAATGGACAGAAATAACATTCTGAAACTTTATTTTCGCCACTTAAATGATTTATTTATGGGACAAAAGATAAGAATTTTTCCTGACATGGCAAGGAATACTCAAAAAAGGAGAAAGGAATTTTTGTTGATTAAACCTAGAGTGTTAAAGATAGGTGCTACTTTCTTATTGAGGTTTGCTTGCAAGTGTTATGTTACTTTTCAAACAGTTCTTTACCCCTGATAAATTGTTAGAATTTCTTAAAATGAAGGAGAGCGTTGAACCTCCTGAAGTACCGTCCTAATGACAGGTACGCTGTTACGTTGGCTGCGGTACTCTGCTCTACCCTTCCGTTAATAATAGTTTGAATTGCTATGAATGTTTTTTTTTCCTAGTATCTTGATCCACCTTTAACCTTCAATTTTAAAGTGGTGGTCAAATATAATAAAGTTTTCTTTAGATTTATTATTGTTAGTAGGGAAATATTCCTCTCTGTATATTTCTGAATTTCTTCATTTATGTCTTTGGATGTAAATTGAAAATGTTTAAATAAAGAATTAAAAAAAAAAGAGTTGCAGTAATCTATTTTTGACAAAACCATTGCCTGAATAAGACCCCAAAAATCAACTGGACATAACAGATTTTAAACGAACCAACATCTACAGTCGATGAAAGGCTGACTGAACCACAAGTACAATTTGATCTTTCATCAAAAGCTGGGAATCCAAATCACACCCAATAACTTTATCTCTTTTTGCACTGGTACACCTATTTCACCCACACGAATAGCCAAAGACAAACAATTATCCATCGTTCTTCCTACAATAAGAACTTCAGTTTTTCCCACATTCAAAGTCAACTTATTAGTTGTCATCTATTTACAGATCTCATTCATATAAGATGTCAATACACAGACAACTCCTCTCCCCATGCTACTATTGGGAAAAAAATTGAATATCATCAGCATACAGCCAGTACTCCACATCAAATGATTCCAGAACCTCACACAAAGGGGCCATATAAAAATTAAATAGGAGCGCAGACAAGGCAGACCCCTGTGGGATCCCTCTCAAAACAGGAATGGATTTGGAAACCCCTACTCTGACAAGTAGGGGGAAAACCAATCATATACCTTATTCCCTATACCCAACTTCTGTAATCTAGCCAGTAATATAGCCCCATCAACAGAGTCAAAGGCAGATGGCACATCTAAAGAGATCAAGCAAAAACACTACTACTACTACTACTTAACATTTCTAGAGCGCTACTAGGGTTACGCAGCGCTGTACAGATTAACAAAAAGGACAGTCCCTGCTCCAAGGAGCTTACAATCTAATGGGCAAAATGTCAAGTTGGGGCAGTCTAGATTTCCTGAATAGAGGTATGGTGGTTAGGTGCCGAAGGCGACATTGAAGAAGGTGGGCTTTGAGCAAGGCTTTGAAGATGGGCAGGGATGGGGCCTGGCGTATGGGCTCAGGGAGTTTATTCCAGGCATGGGGTGAGGCGAGGCAGAAAGGGTGCAGCCTGGAGTTGGCGGTGGTGGAGAAGGGTACTGAAAGGAGGGATTTGTCTTAAGAACAGAGGTTACGGGTAGGAATGTAAGGGGAGATGAGGGTAGAGAGGTAGGGAGGGGCTGTAGATCGAGTGCATTTGTAGGTTAAAAGGAGAAGCTTAAACTGTATGCGGTACCTGATCGGAAGCCAGTGAAGTGACTTGAGGAGAGGGGTGACATGAGTGTATCAGTCCAGGCGGAAGAATAAGACATGCAACAGAGTTCTGAACGGACTGAAGGGGGGATAGATGGCAAAGTGGGAGGCCAGTGAAGAGTAGGTTGCAGTAGTCAAGGCGAGAGGTAATGAGAGAGTGGATGAGAGTTCGGGTGGTGTGCTCAGAGAGGAAAGGGCAAATTTTGCTGATGTTATAGAGGAAGAAGCGACAGGTCTTGGCTATCTGCTGGATATGCGCAGAGGAGAGGGAGGAGTCGAAGATGACTCCGAGGTTGCGGGCAGATGAGACGGGAACGATGAGGGTGTTATCAACAGAGATAGAGAATGGATGGAGAGGAGAGGTAGGTTTGGGAGGGAAGACAATAAGCTCAGTCTTGGCCATGGTCAGTTTCAAGTGGTGGTTGGACAGCCAGGCCGCAATGTCGGCTAAGCAGGCCGATACTTTAGCCTGGGTTTCTGCAGTGATGTCTGGTGTGGAGAGATACAGCTGGGTGTCATCAGCATAAAGATGATATTGGAACCCATGAGAGGAGATTAGGGAGCCCAGGGAGGAGGTGTAGATTGAGAAAAGAAGGGGTCCAAGGACAGATCCCTGAGGAACTCTAACAGAGAGCGGGATGGGGGTGGAGGAAGAACCATGAGAATGTACTCTGAAGGTAAGGTGGGAGAGATAAGAGGAGAACCAGGAGAGGACAGAGCCCTGGAACCCAAATGAGGACTGTGTGGTGAGAAGTACTGTAAGTTGTGATTGGCAGTGTCAAAAGCGGCGGATAGGTCGAAGAGGATAAGGATGGAGTAGTGACCTTTGGATTTGGCGAGGAACAGGTCATTGCAGACTTTAGATAGTGCCTTTTCCGTCGAGCGTAAGGGGCGAAAGCCGGATTGAAGCGGATCGAGGATGGCATGAGTGGAGAGAAAATCAAGGCAATGGAAAACACTGATTTCTATCCATACCTTTCTTCAAAGTGTCTACAGTTGAGATTAACAATGTCTCCACACTATGAGCCTTTCTTTTTGACGAAGAAGGGCAACCTTCGAAAGCTAATCAAGAAATGTATTAAGTTATGTCCAATAAAAAAGGTATCATCTTATTTTCTTTTCCATGTTTTATTTTGTTTGATTTCTATTGATAACCTTTAAGAGTGGATTAACACGGCTACCACACCTCTCTACTTGAACCCATATTGAAACTTGTTCAAACAATTATTCTCCTTCACAAAATCTTAGTGGATCTACATCGCCACAGGATTAACATGCGAGCCCTTATCACCTACAAAATAGATGTCAGTATGGGGAAAGGGACTTATATACCACCTTTCTGTGGTTTTTCCAACTACATTCAAAGCAGTTTACATATTATATACAGGTACTTATTTGTACCTGGGACAATAGAGAGTTAGGTGACTTGCCCAGAGTCACAAGGAGCTGCAGTGGGAACTGAACCCAGTTGCCCAGGATCAGAGTCCTCTGCACTAACCACTAGGCTACTCCTCCACTCATACACTAATTTTTGGTAATTGTCATGCACTAATGGCAACATTAGTATATGTCAATCATTCAATTTAACTTTTGCTCAAAAAATTGTTAATTAAAGAAGGCACCATACCTATGATCACAAAGCTTAAATAAGAAATGAAGCCTTAACTACCCCGAGTCAAGTCCTAGACTTTTTAACATACCTCAATGGGATTTATAATCATAGGCTTCTTATGTAAGACTTAAAAAACAGCAGTGGGAAACAATTCCCTGTCAGGGAGAAAAAAAATCACTGCTGAAAAAAACAGTCCTTATTTACCATAAATCATACATAAGTAAAGTGTCCTCTAAGCTCAGTTTTCTTAGAGTGTCTACAATAGTCAATTCTGGTAATAACAAAGGCTAGCAGAAGAGTACAAATTGGATTGAGAAAAAGGGTTTTCACAGCCCTCGTCCGTCACATTGCAAAGAAGGAGGTGCTGATGAGAACATTGATTTAAGGACTAAATATAAGATGAGAGTCTAGTATAATGCCTAATATGCAAACTGAATCTTGATAAGGGATAGTGATGCCATCAATTTACAGTGTGTTTTTTCTAGCAAAAAAGGTGCCAGTACTCAAATGCCAGGCCACCCGTCAGGGGTGGGGTGATCACTGAGGGACCCACCCCACAATAGCCAAGCCTCCTGCAACCAGTCACAGAATCTATGACAAGGCAGAATTGGTGTGTACAGCCTGAGTTCTTTCATGAAAACTTGGGGTCCATCGGTCAATTTTAGCAGACAGTGGAAAAGGTGCCAGTACTCAGTACCCCCAAGTACCCCCTCAAAAAAAGCCCTGTCAATATGTAAAAGTGGAGGGCAGAGTGCATATAGATTAGGAAAATGAATGGCCTCACAATTAGCAGAATTCAAGAAGAGATAATTAGTTCAAAGCCAAGATGAGACTGCGCTCAGGCAATGAATAAAGGGCAATAAATCATCAAAAGGAGATGAAACATAGAATAAGATTTGAATATCGCTAGCATAACAGTAGGGGCTACCCCTGAGGGATTAAATGACTAAGAGGAAAGGTGCAAGATATATGTTTAAAAGGATGAGTGCCAGAATGGAACTTTGGGGACAGTACAGAGTGAGAGATGAGAGGCAGAGAGTGATGGAGAAGAAAGGGAACATACCTGAATGTATCTGTGTGAGAGACAAGACTGAAACCACAACCTGCAAGAAATCATGACATGCTCTAGCACCCCAATGATCAAATTTCTTGCGCTGTTCTGAACAGTGCTGAAAAATTAGTGCCAGAACAGCATGGGGAATTAAAGCCCTCATGATCAAAACTAATAGCATGCAAATTTATGCACACTATTAGTTTTGATCATCCTGCAGAAGGATTATGCCTGGGCATGCATCCAAGGCACAATCTTCCCATAGGAGTTGCTTGACAGGTCAGAGCTGTCAAAAAAAGAGTCTGGACCTGTCAAACAGGGATGGAGGCACCCCATCCTAAGATGCACTGGGCAGGACAGGGCACCACAATTTTGGAGGCAGTGCTGGAAGGAGAAGGCAGTGCTACTCTCTCCTCTGTCATTTCGAGGTACATAGGGGAGCACTGGGGTCTGGAGGCTGGAGGTCCATCGAACCTCCAGTCCTCAATCTCTCTGTCGGAGGGGGGGGGGAATCAGGTTTGCTTCTGGGGGAGTTGGGTTTGCCTTTGTCATGGGGGTAGGGGTTGCTCTGTTGGGAGGATTGGGGGCACTTGACCACTGGGGGGTATCAGGTCCTCTGTTGGGGGGGGGTTGGGTCCTCTAGCTGGGGTGGGATGGGTAGTCCTGCTAGCATGCAGATGCACACTGAACAAGGCTCTCCATTTCTCCCTAATGCTCTGCAAACTCTAACGCCAGCTCCGAGCTGGAGAAGGGTTTGCCGCTGGAGCAGTGGCCTTGTTTTGCATGCTGCCCGCTGAATATTAGGGAGGACTAGGTAATGCCCTGTTTAGCATGCATTTGCATACTCATTGCATTTGGAGCCAGTGAGCGCGATGTTACACACACTCACCAGCTCTGATCATCAGACGGGAGCAAGCGCAAGGGCTAGTATGATTTTATTGGCCTCTAGCACCTGCATTTGCTTTTGATCATCTGCCCCTTAGTTCTTTGCACTCACTAGTATTATGGTACCATCAATATGATTACACTGTCATATTCATATGTAAATATATTCAGGGCTGATATTCAAAATTATTTAAACAGCCAGTTAAATTGCAGTCATCTGGCTACCTGCTGATATTCAGAGGCAAGTTAATGGACAGTGCCACTACACTATATGGCACAATCTGCACAGTGTTGGGATGGTCCAGGGGAGAAGCTGGGTGTTACCTTGGAGTTATGAGGGCATCACTGATATTCAATGCCAGTGCCTGAATAGCTAACCAGGTGAGTAGGACCACTTAAAAATAATTCCTAAGTTCGCAGTTAGCTATGTGGGTGTGGCACTGAATATCAGCCATATCCACATAACTTTTGGGTGCTGCAAATGGCCCAGATATTTAATGTCAATGCCCAAATATGGCCCAGCACTGAATAACCAGGTCTAAACCAGCCAGCAGTGGTCAGCATTTTAGAAAACTGAATATTGACTTCTTCATTTTTAATTCGCCAAACTATCAGTAATATGAATGGTTAAGAACAGAAACAATGTACCTCTCCTTCAACTCAGATGTCTCCTCCTGAGCTAGGAAGGTCAAAAATCTTTTTATGGAAACATTTTCTCATTAATGAGGCCAATATTCAAAGTGATTAATGTGCTTAACCTCAGAGTTACCTGTGTAAATTGTTTGGGCTGACAATTGAAAGCTTCTCACTGTCCAACCAAAGTTATGTATTTAGGAGGTGGTCTGAAAAGCATATCAGGGAGAGGAGATGGGGCAGAGTTACCAGAGGCTCACAAATGTTATAAAATACATAGGTAGAAAGGTTACACCTCCTTGTGAGCAGCTATCTTTGTGTGGGAGCTCAGTACTTCTTATTATCCATAATCATCTGTTGCTTTCCAACATTCAAACTATAAGAATTGTACTTGTTATCACGAAATGATTATGTTATAACCACACTCTGTAAGCCACTTTGAGCCTACAAATAGGTGGGAAAAGGTGGGATACAAATGCAATAAATAAATAAAAAAATAAATAAATAGCTTAAGTCTCTGTGCAAATCACACTCACAACCTCCAGAGCAGAAAGGTTCCAAGAAATGTTGGATTTTTTTCTATTGAGTGACGAAGGACAGTGAAAAAGGTGGTCAGGTGACTGGAAGTTTCACTGATCTTACCCATAGCAACAAAATCTCTGGAAATAGGACCACTATCTTTAGGTTCCTGGGAGCACATGACATGCTGGGAAACAGGAGGAGCTGTGGGGCAAAATATAAAGTAGACAGAGGATGTACACTCTAATTGAAGTGATGTGTTTACTAGTTACTAATTGGTTCTTGCTCCATGTCCTGTTCTGTGCCTTCTTGGCACACTGAGGGGAGAAGTTATCAAAGTAAGCTACCAGTAAGATGTGTGATTTTATTGCTCACCCCTGTTATTAGTAACTAAGATGTTGGGTCCACTGGGAAACAGTGATCATAACATGATCAAATCGAAGCTAATATCTGGAGTGAAGTCACAAAGGAAATCTACTGTAACAGCATTTAATTTTCGAAATGGCAAATATGATAAAATGAGAAAAATGTTTAAAATGAAGCTAAAAGGATTGGCTGCAAAGATTGGGACTTTAAATCAAGCATGGATGTTGCTTAAAAATACCATCTTGGAAGCCCAGACCAGATGTATTCCATGTATATACAAAGGTGGAAAGAAGAGAAAATGACAGCCAGCAGAACATCCGCTAAAGAATGGAAAAAGGACCTGAATGAAGAAAATAAGAAGCAACATAAGATCTAGCAAGTTAGATGCAAAGCACTGATAAAGAAGGCTAAAAAAAAATATGGAGAGACTTGCAGCAGAGGCAAAAACTCACAGTAACAACCTTTTCAGGTACAACAGACGCAGAAATCCTGTGAGGGAATCCATGGGACCATTAGATCATGAAGGAGCAAAAGGGATACTCAAGGAGGACAAGGTCATAGCAAAGAGACTAAATTAATTCTTTCTTCAATCTTTACAGAAAAAGATGTGAGCGATCTATCTGTAGCAGAAATGGCTTTCAAGGGTGGCCGAAGCAATGAAGGACTGAAGGCAGGGCTTTAAATAGTGTTGGAATCAATCTCAAACATGTTCAGCTGATTCAAGATGGCTGCCCCCATCAGCAGAGATGCCTACGTCCAAATATGGGCTTCCTTCCTGAAGCTAATCAACACCAAGATGGCTTCCTAGGATAAGATCTATCCAAGATGGCTGACTCTTGAGCTATCCAAGATGGCTGCGGACATTGATCCAACCAAGATGATGGCTGGCAGAAATAGCAAACAGAAACAGACCCATCCTGGAGAAACCACGTCCAAAATAGCCGGCTATCTCTGCCGGACCGCGCCTCACCAGCGAATCGGCCACGCAGGCCTGGAACCAGGTGAGGAACGTAACAGTAGGCCCTTATCAAAATAGAAACCCCCCTCCTCAAATTTGAAGTCCAAAAACAGGAAGCAGTCCAAGTGAATTGGCAACAAGTGAAAGGCAGACTCAATATCCACCTTTGCAAAAGTACCCCTTTCCAATACCTAATCATTAACTAAGGAACCAGGAGGTTGAGAAAGGTTGTGAATCAAATGGAATTTATCCAGTTCCTTTTAGGGGATCACTGCCAGAGGGGACAACATCAAAGTTCAGAATGGACTCCTGTGGAAAGGACCTGATGCATGACCCAATGCAATCTCCTCTTGTAGCTTCTACACCATGTTCTCCTGAAATGATGGGTTGACTATGAATTGACACAGTCCACACTGTTTATCTTACCCTTAAAAGGAATAACAAAGTCATCTCTAAAACCCTTTTCAATCAGTTCCGCCAGCTCAATTTTCCAATACAGATGCAGCCAAGGCAGCATAGCCTCAAGCTGCACGGATGAGCCCTCCCTAAAACTGCACTATTTAGCAGAGATTGTTGGGCCAGTGGCCCTCACTTGTGAAGGAACAGGAGCACTTACTGAGCCTCCAGCAAATATCCAATCCCCCCCTCCACACACACACACACAGACACAGGGACTCCCAACGGGGCAACAATGCGAAATGGCCAAGTCGAAGCCAAGCCAACTGCTACTCCCTTCCCCACTCCAGTCACTGCAGCTGCAGCTGGCCTTGGGGCCATGTGTGTCAGCCACAGATTGATGTTCTGGGTGCCCCAAGACAAATGGAGCTTTTCCTCTTTTTTGTCCCTGAACTCCTCATCATAATTTAGCTAGGCCTAACCAACAAAGCTCTGATGAGCATCTATCACTGTGCACACTCTGGCCAGCCGCAAAAACGCATACACCCTATTTAGTTTGGTCCACAGCACCTTCTTGGGTTTTCCGGTCATGACCTCTGTCTTCAATGTCTTCCTATCTCTCCTTCTTACCCTGCCCTCCATAAGCTTAAATATATCAATGATTTTTCTATGCAACAAACGTGGTATCCTTTCCCACAACTCAGCAAAAGCCACTAATGCAGGCACTCCCCTACTGCCACCATCCTCAGCCCTCTGAGTTAGCTTAAGGACAGAAGACCATCACCTGGATTAGAAGAAGAGGAAGAAGAAGAGCTGGTAGAAGAAGAAGAAGAGGATTAGTCCCTGCTTCGCCTGCCCTTCCCCCTTTTCTTCTTCTTTGTTGTTCCAGCCGCCTTAGATGGTCCAGATATATCATTACTAGCTCTGGCAGCTCCACTGCTGCCAACTCCAGATTGAGATGTAATAGCAGCACCATCTACAGCTGCTGACATAGAGGGTCTTTCCATCTCTGGGACCACTGAAGTCTCTGCTGTAAGGTCCACTATTGACCAAGGGCCACTTGTACAGGCCCATGAAGCTCCTGCAGCTGAAGCTGTAATAGAGGGTTTTTCTGACCCAATCACAGAAGGCCTGCTGTCTTCCATCTCACCTGATATGGCCTCCAGAGCCTGCACTTGCGGAGGAACAAAAGAAGAACCAACAGCAACAGGACAGAGAACTTCGGGCAATGGCTCAGGAAGCATGCATCCTGCACCAACATTAACAGCCCCATCAAAACCCAATGACATAGGCCAAGAAGGAGGACCCCCCAAAAGGTCAAACCACACCCTGGTGATGTAAACTCATGCTATGCTGCCACCAATTTGGACCCACAGAGCCCAAGAGTTAACAGGCACCCAGCCCCACTGTCCCGAGGGAACTGCACCCCAATCCATAGAGCTCATGAATTTTTTTTGGATCAGAAGCAGGAGAAGTAGTTACCTCAGCCAATGACCTAGGAGTAAACCATGCTCTGGCTGATGACTTAACTATGTGTGCAGGCAGGAGAGGGGCGCACAAGCCTGACCCTGATGAAGGTCCAGGCTGAGCTGCTGCTCCTAGCAGCACTGTGGGCAGGCCCCACCACCTAGCAATGCTGATCTCCAGTAGAGTCTCTCCTTGAATACTGCGAGCATCACAAACATGCACTGCATACCTGACCAGGTCTTTCCCCTTACCACCTTTACTGCAGGCTTTTTTGGTCTTTCTGCCTTCCCTGATATCTAGCACTTCCAACATTAGGGCTGACAAGACTGCCACCTTTGACTGCTGGAACATCAAGGATGAAGGGGTTGGACCCACCTGCTCAGGACTTAAGTCCTCAACCAGCAAATCTCCCACTGTCAGAGAAACCTCCTCTGCACATTCCTCCACTGAAGCTCCAAATGAAAAGTCCCCCAGTGCCATGTCAGCCATCAAAGGTACCAAATTAGGCTTTTATCAGACAACTTCAGAGTGCAAAGCTAAAGGCTAAGCCATCTCCATGGAGCAAGATGAAAAACCTTGCTCCTCATAGGTGGTCACCTTAAATAAACTTTCCCTTGAATCAGCCCTCTTCCTCCCTGCCACCAATCCCACCAGCTCTTCCCAGCAGGAATGTAAAATTAAAATTGGGTCGACTAGCCAGGTCACAGCCCTCCCCGAGCTCCTTTATTGGACCTTCTCTCCTCCCCCCACCCCTGAACCCTCTGACCTAGCCCCCGGACTCCCAAGACCCCCTGTGACCAAGGTTCAGGGGGGCCCCTGGCCCAAAGTTGAACTTGTCCTTGAAGACAAGCTTTTAAACTAAAGCTTCTTTGAAGGTGTGAATAAACATGTTGCTAAAGGTGAGCCAATTGATGTAGTATATCTAGATTTTCAGAAAGCTTTTAACAAAGTCCCTCATGAGAGACTCCTGAGAAAACTAAAGAGTCATGGGATAGGAGACAATGTTCTATTGTGGATTAGGAATTGGTTACTGGACAGAAATAGCTGGTTAAATAGCCATTTTTCTTAATGGAGGAGGGAGAATAGTGGATTTCCACAGGGATCTATACTGGGACCAATGCTATTTGACAAATTTATAAATAATCTGTAATTCATAATGACAAGTGGTGTGATTAAACTTGCAAATAATACAAAAACTATTCAAAGTTGTTAAAACATATGCAGACGGTGAAAAATTGCAGAAAACCTTAGGAAATGGCAGGTGAAATTTATTGTGGTCAAGTGCAAAGTGATGCACTTGGGAAGAATAATCCAAATCATAGTTACCTGATAGGTTTAAAAAAAAGGTTTGGACAAGTTCCTAGAATAAAAGTCCATAATCTGCTAGTGAGATAGACATGGGGAAGCCACTGCTTGCCCTGAGATTAGTAGTATGGAATGTTGCTACTATTTCAATTTTGCCAGGTACTTGTGACCTGGATTGGCCACTGTTGGAAACAGGATACTGGACTTGATGGGCCACTGGTCTGACCCAGTATGGCCATGCTTATGTTCTTTTGTTAATATATAAAATAGGACTTTTACTAGAACAGCATGAGTTAGTGTTAAAATAACACATCTTAACAGTAGCCCATGTTGATAGCATCTCTCCTTGTTTAGTGACCATGTTGACAGCAAAGTACAGAGACTGATTTTGAAGGATCTCTCCGTATTCCTAAAATGCAATCACACACAACTTGTAATTGCATCCTAGTTGAAGAGGTGAAGCAAATCCCAGCTGAACTGCAGGTTGAATGTAGATAAGTCACACTTCAGACAAGAGGAAAGATCATTTATCAAAACTGGATCCAAAGCATTTCAATAAAATCCATTAGAAGACGTACACATTACATTACCCCTGGCACTTCCCTGGGGAATAAATTTTAATACACTTCGATACGTGCGCTGATTTGGAATTCATTTCTTTGCTCATTGTAATGCTGAGTGGTTGCATCCTACTTAAGAATTTTTCCATTGTTTGTTTTAAGGCAAAATGTTATTACTAAAGTGCTTTTAAATAAAGTATTAAGCTTGGAATGCAAGGGTGACTGTCTATGTCCTTGAGGTAGAAAGCAGTTAGACAAGTGATCAGTGAGACATTTGGAGTCTAATGATTCATAATTTAAAAATCATTTTCCCTGAAATTGCCTCATTTGGATGAAAGAACTCAAAAGTAGTGTGTGTAGGAATGATGAGTTCATTCTCTGTGCCTTCATCAGAAGCCAATGAAGAACTGAGCAGTAGAATACATAGATTCATTGGAATCTATGATGGGAACACTTCTACTGCATTCCCTAGAACTGGACTGGGATCACCAGCCCATTTTATGTCTTGCAGCTAAAAGGTTCAGTAATTCTGTGACAGTTCTCATAAACCATATAATCCCATGATGACCAGGTCATGAGTTGAGTTCTTTCTTTTGATAAGACATTCAAGGATGTTGTGGGGAGATATAACATGGGGTGAGGGAGAGATCCTGTAAAAGATTTCCATTCCAGCTGGAACAGAATCTAAGAAGGTAAACAAATACACATATTTTGCAGATTTCGTGTGCATTTACTTGTTTAGAAGACTGAGTGTAATCTATTCAAAGACACATGTTTCAAGTAACAGAGCTTTCAGCATTATACTTACTGAGTTGGTTAGTCTAAAATATAACCAGAGGTCCATTGGGCCAAATTTTTATCATTTCACCTCCTAGAAGAGGTGGTGAGGACAGAAACAGTAACATGATACAGACAGGGCCGGTCTTAGCAATTGCAGGGTCCCGTACAGACCAGATTGGTAGGGCCCCCCCAGCCCCTTGCCTAGCCCCGCCCCTGTCTCAACCATGCCCCAACTACCCCTGCCTAGCCCCACCCCCAATGACTCACTTCTATCCTTTTTACTCACTATCTTTTTCTCACTTATTTCCCCTGAGAACCCTGGGTATGAGCAACAAGGAATGGATCTACTTTCTGGGATCCTGGTGGATAACTGTGACCTAGACTAACCACTGTGACAGCCAGGATGTTGGGCTTAATGGACTTTTCACCTGACCCATTATGGAATTTCTTGTGTTCTTATATAATTAATTAGAAAAAAGAAACAGAGGGGAAAAATAAAAAGCCATGGAAAGCGTCATGCTTAAAAACTTTTAATAGGCACCTACATTTTTAAAATTTCCACCACTGTCTGAAATAGTTTAGTGTTAGGTGGTGAACTGAAACAAATTAAGAGATTTAAGCACACTTGGGACTATTTTTTTTTAAAGGGCAGTTGGAAGGTTTCTTTTGGCTGCCCTCACACACGATTAACTCTCATCACATGCATTCAAGGAACCGGTTGAATTACTCCCAGTATGACATCTTTACTTCAACCTCTCCCTCCCTTCCACTCTCTCCAGTTCACCATCACTCCCCCTCTCCTTCTCGTCTGTGGTCCCACATCTCTCCCTCATTCTCAACCACCACCCCACCCCCATCCTACCTTTAACTTGTCTTTGAGGTCCTTGCAGCAGCAGCAATTCAAACAGGTCGCCTGCGATGACCTAGGAGCCTTCCTTCTGCTGCATGGCCAGCATCCCATCCTTCCCAAAACAGAAAGCTGACTGGGCCAACCAGCATCTTGCCCCTTTGCTGTAACTTCCTGTTTATGCATGGGTGGGATGCTGCAGAGGGAAGGACCGGGTCAGTCAAGACAGCTTGTTCCCGTTACCAGCACCACCAGCAAGGGTTTTGTGGACTGGAAGAGGGGCATTGGACTCTCGGGGAAGGAAGGGATCAGTGATGGATCTGCTGTGGGACAGGAGGGGGAAAACAGGTCTCTAATCAGCAGTGTGGGACCCTGGGAGCACAAGGCCCTGTGTGGCTGCACCAGTTGCTCCTGCCTAAGCCCGGCCCTGGATACAGATGTTGAAATACTTGAAAGATATTAATGAACAAACATATCTTTTTTAAAGAAGGGGAAACTCTTCAACTAGAGGATATGAAATGTGCAAAAAAAGATAAACCTAAGAGCACCATCAGGAAATACTTTTTCATAGAAAGGGTAGTGGAAGCCTGGAATGCCCTCCTGGCAAAGGTGATAAGGATGCAAACAGTGCCATAATTCAAAAAGTAATGGGATAAACACAGAGGATTCAACAAAAAACAAGTTCCACTATAAACACAGAAGATCCCTAGAGAGCAAAGAGATTGAATCAAAGGCAAACTTAAATGGCTTTCACACTTCATAAAAAGGCATAGAAAGATGTAAGCTGCACAGTACAGTAGATACAACCCTTAACAAAGGCAGAGAGAGGTATATCCTGCATGGTTATACCCCATGCTGATTTATTGGACTTTTTATTTTAATTATGTGTTGATCTCATATGTGTGTTTACCTTTCCTATTTGATTATTGTAGTTCTTTGCTTTTAATTTTTATCGGTAAACCACTTTGTTCTGTTTGTCAAAGTGGTATATCAAGTCATGAATTAATAAGTGAATGAATAATGGAAGGGCAGATCACAACTCTAGTGACTTTCTGAGCAGACTAGATGGACCTTACTGATCTTTATTTGCTATCATTTATTATTTATTTACTTATCTCTCTTTGTACCCCCTTAAACATGAACAGTTCACAATTTATTTTACTCTGCTTCTATGAATGCTCTCTCTGCCTAAACCTACAGGTGAACCTTCAATTTAAATGAACCAAGATACTGATCTATCACCAAAAAGAACCTGCTTGAGAAACTCTGATAATCAGAAGTTCACAACCAAATGTTGCAATACAAACTACGATTTGATCTGAGGGGGAGAAAAATGTCTCATATATGCAACCAGGCTACCAAACAGTTATATACGCTAATGTTAGGGTGTTTGCCCTGTGGTATCAATGTGTAATCATTGACTGAACCTCCTACTACCAAATTCAAATTTTTTAATTTTTTTTGTTCTGTCCTCCGACAGCCTCGCACTAGTTTATAACGTGATCCTAAAATGTGTGTAATGCCTTTACTGTTATTCTCAGTCCCAAGGACTATCATTGCTGCAGTTTCCCCACTGGAAAAATACATGAGCAATGCACTGTGGGTAATGTAGTTCACAGGCAGTGCAACCACACTTGTTTGGCTGTGTAAGAACTGCTATCACTGGTTGTGAGGCTGCTCAGACCTTCTCTCTCTCCCTCTCTCTCTGCCAAGCTTGGCTCTTTTGTCTTCCTGCTCAGTCTTTCTATTCTGTCCACAGAGGTCAGCCAGGTATGACCTTTCCCTCCTATCTCCTGGGCTCTGTCCCCATTGGTCTCTATCTGCTCCTCCCTGTGTGAAGCCCCAACACTTCTTTGTCCTTTCAGCCACGAGGGGCTTCTTCCTCCATTATAGCCAGGGACATGGGGCCAACACCATATCGCTCCAGACAGCTCTGTCCGGCTCAAACTCCCTGTAACGAACCTGGATTTTTTACCCTGTAAATATCTTCTTCCAAATGAGATACTGCACATTGCAGTCACCCAGCTTTGGACTATTTCTACCTGTTCAACTACTTTCCCCTCCCCCTGCAATACAACTACCTCTCTTCAGATCTCCACCTCCCACAGCCTCCAGATTAAGAAGTCTCTGTATCCTGAACATCTATCTGTGAGTAAATTATCTGTGATTTATTCAATAAAGAGACTTTATAAAATAATAGAGACTTCAGGTGATTGCTGCGCCAGGGTTATGCTCCATGATATTGGGGCTTCTAATTACCAAGCTCCAAGAGTCATGACATTTTTTACGTGTTTCTTATATCTTTATCCAAAAATGTGCTTAATGTGCACACTGCGCAGTGTGAACATTATGCACATTTTTTGATAAAGATACAAGAAACATGTAAAAAAATTTAAAAAATTGAATTTGGTAGGAAGGGGTTCAGTCAATGATTACACGTTGATACAACAGGGCAAACACCCTAACATTGGGCGTATATAACTGTTTGGTAGCCTGGTTGCATATATGAGACTTTTTTTTCTCCCCCTCAGATCAAATCGTAGTTTGTACTGCAACATTTGGTTGTGAACTTCTGACTATAAACCTACAGGTGGGCAGGGGAAAGTTCTTAACATATGTTTCCTGAATGTGGTAGATGATAGCTATGCTCTGGAAGATTTTCTTTCTGAAGAATAGTTTTTTATATATATATCCACAGTTCAACTGGGGTGATTCACTGCTGTTCAGCACCATTGTCTGGACAGCTCCATGATGGACAGATGCTCACTTCAGAATTAATAGTGATTTTCAAATATAAGAAATACGCTACAAAAATAACTTCAAGCCCACACAATAACAAACCTGGGACTAGATTTACTGATGTATATAGCTACATTACCATATGCTAACACATATTAATGCATATTATTTACTTTATACAATTTTCTAATAACACATTAACAGCATTAATGCACTTTAGTAAGCCAAACCCTTGGTTTGTGCTTCCAGGATTTACTAACACATCTTTTATTCCTCTGTTTTCATCAGAAACAGAAGCAGCTGTGTGCTCTTGGACCCAGAAAACTTGCAAGTCCATATATGGCAGGGCTTCCCAAATGTGACTCAGTAACCCCACAGTTAAATAAATTTGTTTGCACTGAAGACCTGGTGTATGTCTGTGCATCACTCTAGCTGTGAGAAATGTTAAAGAATAAGAATTTGATTCCTCTCATTTTCTGGGCCACATCCATAGTCATCATGGAACGATCCAGATAAGCTGAGTGGTTTCCAGGAAACACCTACAGAAATTACGTTCTAACTTTATGACAGATACATAGTCATCTTGTAATCATAAGTACATAAGCATTGCCATACTGGGACAGACCAAAGGTCCATCATGTCCAGCATCCAACAGTTGCCAATCCAGGTCACAAAAACCTGGCAAGATCCAAAAAAAAGTACAAAACATTTTATGCTGCTTATCCCAGAAATAAGCAGTGGATTTTCCCCAAGTCCATTTTAATAATGGTCTATGGCCTTTTTCTTTAGGAAGCCGTCCAAACCTTTTTTAAACCCCGCTAAGCTAACTGCCTTTACCAAATTCTCTGGCAACGAATTCCAGAGTTTAATTACACGTTGAGTGAAGAAAAAGTTTCTCCAATTTGTTTTAAATTTACTACTTTCTAACTTCATCGCATGCCTCTAGTCCAAGTATTTCTGGAAACAGTAAACAGATGCTTCATATCTACCCATTCCACTCCACTCATTATTTTATAGACCTCTATCATATCTCCCCTCAGCCATCTTTTCTCCAAGCTGAAAACCCCAAGCCATTTCAGCCTTTCCTCATAGGGAAGTTGTCCCATCCCCTTTATCATTTTTGTCGCCCTTCTCTGCACCTTTTCTAATTCCACTATATCTTTTTTGAGATGCGGTGACCACAATTGAACACAATATTCAAGGTGCAGTCGCATCATGGACTGATACAAAGGCATTATAACATCCTCAGTTTTGTTTTCCATTCCTTTCCTAATAATATCTAACATTCTATTTGCCGTCACACACTGAGCTGAAGGTATCATCAACGACAGCTAGATCACTTTCTTGGTCAGTGACTCCTAACATGGAACCTTGCATTACATAGCTATAATTCGGATTCCTCTTTTCCACATGCATCACTTTGCACTTGCTCACATTAAACGTCATGTGCCATTTACCAACAGGCTCATTTTCAAAAGAGACAGACATCCAAAAAGTGACATGTCAGCATTTGGACATTTATCTCACAGAAACATCCAAATCAGTATTATCAAAACCTCTTTTTGGACGTCTTTTTCTGAAGTCCGTCAGAAGGACGTCCAAATTTCAAGGGGGTGTGTTCAAAGTGGGATTTGGGTGTTCCTAAGACATGGACGCCTTTCAGCAATAATGAAAGAAAATAAAGACATCCAAGACTAAAACTTAGATGTTTTGAGCTAGACCTGTTTTTATAACAAATAGCTGCAGTGGAAATTGAACCCACTTCCCCAGGATCAAAATCTGCTGCACTAACCACTAGGCTGCTCCTCTACAAAACACAAGAGGTGCCCCAAATGACCACTGGAGGGACTCGGGGATCACCTCCCCTTACTTCCCAAGTGGTCACTATCCCCCTCCCACCCCAAAAAAATGTGATTAAAAATATTACTTGCCAGCTTCAGACTCCGGTCAATTAGAACAGCATGCAGGTCCCCGGAGTAGTCTAGTAGTGGTGCAGTGCACTGCAGACAGGTGGACCCAGGCTTCTACCTCCCCCTACTCGTTACACTTGTGGAGGAAACTGTGAGCCCTCCAAAACCCAACAGAAACCCACTGTACCCACATATTGGTGTTCCCTTCACCTGTAAGGGCTATGGTAGTGATGTACAGTTGGGGTTAGTAGGTTTTAGGGGGGATTGGGGGACTCAGCAGACAAGGTAAGGGAGCAATAGTCAGATGTGTACCTGGGAGCATTTTATAAAGTCCACTGCAGTGCCCCCAAGGATGCCCTATTGCGTTCCTGGGATGTCACGTTTCCACTATTCTACCTGATGCTAAGCTTTCTATTTTTTTTATAACATCTGAGCCTTATGTCTATTGTTTATCATTAGATTTGGGCTTTGAATTCAGATGAAAAGGGGGTCTCATTACATATATCTAAATACCAGAGTGCTATTTTTCCATACTTCATAGCAACAGTGTACATTCCCTAATTACCTGTCCCAATGCAACTGAAGCTTTTACCTCCTTAGTGCATGTAAATGGTTTCATCCCTGTGTGGATTCTCTGATGCCATGTGAGGCTTTCTTTCCAACCAAAGCTTTTACCACACTCAGGACATGTAAATGGTTTCACTCCTGCATGTATTCTCTGGTGCATTGTAAGGTGGGAAAATGTGGGAAGAAAATAAACTAAGTTGGATACTTACCCAAATTAACCAAGACCACAACACAGTTGAATTTTAAAACCAAGTGTCAATTTTAATTTTAGATGTTTCTTTCCCTTCCCAACAACAGCGACTAAAATAACAATTCTCATAACAGTTAATGTAATATTTACTATGAAACAGTGTACAACAGCTTTTACCAGATTCTATACTTGCAAATGGTTTCTCTCCCGTGTGGACTTTCTGATGCAGTTTGAGATTTACATTACATCCAAAGCTTTTACCACACTTAGAACATGTGAATGGTTTCACTTTATTGTGGATTTTCTTGTGTATTTTGTACATTTTGCATTTGGATGTATTTGTATGAAAATAGACCAAAAAATAAACCATCCAAATCACAAAACATTTTTCCAAACAGCATTTTCAAAAGGAAAAGAGAGATTTCTTTTGTAGAAAATGACCTTTCCTGTTCTGATTTTACTACTACTACTACTACTTAACATTTCTAGAGTGCTACAAGGGTTACGCAGCGCTGTACAGATTAACAAAAAGGACAGTCCCTGCTCCAAGGAGCTTACAATCTAATGGGCGCAATGTCAAGTAGGGGCAGACCAGATTTCCTGAATAGAGGTATGGTGGTTAGGTGCCGAAGGCGACATTGAAGAGGTGGGCTTTTAGCAAGGCTTTGAAGATGGGCATGGAGGGGGCTTGGCGTATGGGCTCAGGGAGTTTGTTCCAGGCATGGGGTGAGGCGAGGCAGAAAGGGCGGAGCCTGGAGTTGGCGGTGGTGGAGAAGGATACCGACAGGAGGGATTTATCTTGAGAATTGAGGTTACGGGTAGGAATGTAAGGGGAGATGAGGGTAGAGAGGTAGGGAGGGGCTGTAGATCGAGTACATTTGTAGGTTAAAAGGAGAAGCTTAAACTGTATGCGGTACCTGATCGGAAGCCAGTGAAGTGACTTGAGGAGAGGGGTGATATGAGTGTACCGGTTCAGGCGGAAGATAAGACATGCAGCAGAGTTTTGAACGGACTGAAGGGGGATAGATGGCAAAGTGGGAGGCCAGTGAGGAGTAGGTTGCAGTAGTCAAGGCGAGAGGTAATGAGAGAATGGATGAGAGTTCGGGTGGTGTGCTCAGACATGAAGGGGCGAATTTTGCTGATGTTATAGAGGAAGAAGCGACAGGTCTTGGCTATCTGCTGAATATGCGCAGAGAAAGAGAGGGAGGAGTCAAAGATGACCCCGAGGTTGCGGGCAGATGAGACGGGGACAATGGGGGTGTTATCGACAGAGATAGAGAGTGGAGGGAGAGGACAAGTGGGTTTGGGAGGGAAGACAATAAGCTCGGTCTTGGCCATGTTCAGTTTCAAGTGGCGGTTGGACATCCAGGTTGCAAATGTCGGCTAAGCAGGCCGATACTTTAGCCTGGGTTTCTGCAGTAATGTCTGTTGTGGAGAGATAAAGCTGGGTGTCATCAGCATAAAGATGATATTGGAACCCATGGGAGGAGATTAGAGAACCCAGGGAGGAGGTGTAGACTGAGAAAAGAAGGGGTCCAAGGATGGATCCCTGAGGAACTCCAACAGCAAGCGGGATGGGGGTGGAGGAAGAACCCTGAGAATGTACTCTGAAGGTACGGTGGGAGAGATAAGAGGAGAACCAGGACAGGACAGAGCCCTGGAACCCGAGTGAGGACAGTGTGGCGAGAAGTAAGTTATGATTGACAGTGTCAAAAGCGGCGGATAGGTCGAAGAGGATAAGGATGGAGTAGTGACCTTTGGATTTGGCAAGGAACAGGTCATTGCAGACTTTTGAAAGTGCCGTTTCCGTCGAGTGTAGGGGCGAAATCCGGATTGGGGTGGATCGAGAATGGCGTGAGAGGAGAGGAAATCAAGGCAACGGTTGTGAACGGCGCGTTCAAGTATCTTGGAGAGGAAGGGTAGGAGGGAAATGGGGCGGTAGTTAGAGGGACAGGTAGGGTCGATGGTTTTTTGAGGAGTGGTGTGACTACAGCATGCTTGAAGGTGTCAGGGACAGTTGCAGTGGAGAGAGAGAGGTTGAGGATATGATAAATGGGGGGGTGACAGTAGGAGTGATGGTGTTAAGTAAGTTGGTGGGGATGGGGTCTGAGGAACAGGTGGTGCATTTCGAACAGGAGAGAAGATAGGCGGTTTCCTCTTCAGTGATAACGGGAAAAGAGGAGAAGGAGGCCTGGGTTGGTTGGTTGAGGGAGTGTGTTATAGGGTGAGGAGGAGGAGGAGATGGTTTGGTGGTGAATTCAAGGTTGATTTTCTGCACCTTGTCGTGAAAGTAGTCCACCAGTGATTGAGGAGAGAGTGAGGGGGGGGGTGGGAGCGGAGGGCACTTTGAGGAGGGAGTTAAGGGTGGCGAAGAGACGACGGGGGTTAGAACTGAGGGAGTTAGTCAATTGGGTGTAATAGTCCTGTTTGGCGAGAAATAGGGAGGACTGGATGGAGGATAACATGAATGAAATCGGTGTGGGTGCGAGATTTTCTCCAGAGGCATTCAGCCGATCGGGTGCAGGAGCAAAGGTATCAGGTGCAAGGGGTCAGCCAGGGCTGGGGATTGGTACGCCTTATGGGACGGGAGATGGACGATGCAAGGGCGTCAAGAGCGGAGGAGATGGTGGCATTGTATGTGGAAACAGCCTTGTCGACAGTCTCGGAGGACATGATGGAGGGAAGGAGATCAGAGATAGTAGAGGATAAGGTGGGAGGGTCGACCGCCTGGAGATTCCTGGAAGTAGTGGTTAGTATTGGGCGGGACTGAGGGGGAGGGTGATGAAGTGTGAAGGTGATCAGGTGATGGTCAGAGAGAGGAAGAGCTGAGGCGCAGAAATTGGAGGGGGAGCAGGTAGAAGAGAGGACGAGGTCAAGACAGTGGCCAGATTGGTGAGTAGGGGTGGTGGAGCTCAGTTGGAGGTTGAAGGAGGAGGTTAGAGTGAGGAATTGAGAAGCGTATGAGTCGGAAGGGTTATCAGTCCAAATTCAGACTTAGATGTCATATCCAAAAATGCCCCCTCTGCATTTGACTTGCCCAAGGTCACAAGGAGCAGCAGTGGGAATTTAACCCATGTTGCCAGGATCAAAACCCACTGCACTGAAAGGTATTAATCCGCAAACAAACCTTTTCCAGAGATGGGAAGGCGGTAGAACTAGAGGGCATAATATGAGATTGAAGGGGGGCAGACTCAAGAAAAATGTCAGGAAGTATTTTTTCACGGAGAGAGTGGTGGATGCTTGGAATGCTCTCCCACGGGAGATGGTGGAGAGGAAAACGGTAACGGAATTCAAACATGCGTGGGATAAACATAAAGGAATCCTGTTCCAAGGGAATGGATCCTCAGAAGCTTAGCCGAGATTGGGTGGCAGAGCCGGTGGTGGGAGGGGGGGCTGGGTGGGAGGCGGGGATAGTGCTGGGCAGACTTATACAGTCTGTGCCAGAGCCGGTGGTTGGGAGGCAGGGATAGTGCTGGGCAGACTTATACAGTCTGTGCCCTGAAAATTACAGATACAAATCAAGGTAAGGTATACACAAAAAGTAGCACATATGAGTTTATCTTGTTGGGCAGACTGGATGGACCATGCAGGTCTTTTTCTGCCGTCATCTACTATGTTACTATTACATTACTAACCATTAAGCCACTCTTCCTCTGTTTCAGACGTCTTGCATTTGGACTTCTTTTGTTCGAAAATGGACCAAAAAAGGACATCCAAATCGTAAGACGTCCATAGTTGTTTTTTTAACACAAAAGACAGATGTCCATCTTTTTTGAAAATTGATCTTTTTCTGTTTCGGAATTTGGACGTCTTTGTAAAACGTCCAAATTCTGATTTAGACGTTTCTTTCGAAAATGCCCCTCCACGTGTCCACTGTTTAGAGGTGCCCTCTGAGATGGACTCAGGACTTGGGAGGTTAGGATTACCAACTTTTTTTCAGAAGTCAGAAGAATGTTAACAACACTTGCAGTATACATAAATAGATTCACTTTAAACATTGTGATTAAGGAATTTCACTTTTCTGTCTTCCTGTTTCATTGCCTCGCCTAATTTGTGACAAAAAGAATGCACACAAACACATATGCACAGACACATACAAACATGTATACACATACCAACCAACCCCCTCAATATATTTACATGCAGAGGGGTTGAAAAGAATTCCATGAGATATGCTCTGCATGCTTTCCCACTTATTTAGTAAGCAGGTGCTGTTTGGGGCTGCAGCCATGTACAATTTAGCCATGCACACACCGTGGACACTAAAGTTTGGGTCAAACTTGCTTAAAATAACATTTTAGCATGCATATTAAATGTTTAATGTCCTGAGCGAAACAAATATTTTTGCATGAGTTTTTATGCATGTAATACTGAAACTTTGAAAGATAATAAAGATGCTTATTTTCTAATCAAGATACCATTAACCTGTCATGATGCGCTGCTCACTGATATTATTATTATGGAATTAATTGCTATAGAAATAAAGGTCAAAGGAGCTGCAGGTGCAACCCTTTAATTTCACTAATTAATGCATTATAACTAGCTTTTGAGAGCTAACTATGCTAAAAAGAATTGTGCTAAAAACAGAGTAAAGATGTAGGCTAAACTTAAGGGACATTTTTACATCTGGTGCGCAAACAAAGGTGGTAGAGTTAAAAACTACATAATCTTTACCATAGCTTTTAAATTAAAACAAAAAACAAAGGATTTCTGGTCCCTGAGACCACTGTGCCAGACGTTGGAGAGTGTCAGAACCGTCCCCTGCTCTAGTCTCCCCCCCCCCCCCAACTAAGCCCCCTTCATAATTTACCCTATCAGTCCAGCCACCCATTTATCTCAACTCTTATACACCCTTATTCAGCATACCCCAACTCTCAATGTACTCCCTCAATCAAGTCATCCACTAAACCCCATTAAACATTTCCCATTGAGCCTCAGAACCCACTAATGTACCCTACTGAACCCCAAACCCAGTAACAGCCTCTATTGTGTTCCCAACCCACTAACAACCCCAGTGTGCCTCAACACAATGCACGACCTAACAAACTTTCGGAAATCATTAAAAACCAATGTGTTCAAAAAGGAATACAATAACGATCCAACCTAAACACCTGAACCCTGCAACACAGCAAAACTTATATCAGAACTGGACAAAACTTAACTCTTCCTCCTTGACTCCATAATTTACTCTGTCACTTATGAACTCTAATGCAATGCCACTCTGTATTTCTCATACTGGAATTGGCGATCGCCATCACGGTACTATATAAGCCACATAGAGCCTGCAAATAGGTGGGAAAATGTGGGATACAAATGCAACAAATAAACACATCAACAACCCCACCATTACCTTCAATACATCAGCACATCCCCCAAGCTTGATAACCCTAGATCCCTCCCCCCCCCCACCACACACACACACACACACACACACTCTTCATTCTCTGAAGGGCTTTACAAAATCAACTCACACACACACACACACTATCACTCACTCACTCTTCATTCTCTGAAGGGCTTTACAAAATCAAGCTGCACCAGATGGCTAGACAGGTGCAAAGTAAGTACAGCTGTAGACAATTAATTTAACCACAAATTGGAATACTTCAAGTGGTTCATCTATTGTCCAATTAGCTGAACCACTTGAAGTATTCCTCCAGGACCAGTTGTGGTTAGACTAATTAACTCTACAATTGAGCTTACCTTGCATCTGTCTAGACAGCTGGTGAACTTTTTCTTTTCTTCAAAACCTTCAGAGAATGAATAGCGCATAGTAGGGGTTTAGAGCTGTTCCTTGTTTATTTCTGAATCTACTATTTCATCAAATCCATACAGGTCCTAGGGGTTTACAATATCTAATCAAATAAAAAAAAGAACTCTAGTTTTATGATAAGAAAATAGAAAACATAGTTTTATGATAAAGTAGAAACATTCTCATCAAGAGATCTCATACCAAGTCAGACCAGTAAAGCCTCACTACTATAGGTCATTATTTCCATACCTATCTAATAACCTATCAACCAACAACATTACCAATCTCTAGTCTTGAATCCAGTTGACTATTTGGAATTTAAAGGCTTCACGTGTAAAAATGTACTTTCAGTTGCTTCATAAATTTCTTTTTTTACGTTTTCTTTTTATTTTGCAATAGAACTTAAAGACAACATCATTGTAGCAAGAGGAAAAATAACCTAGTCCACATCAATGAGGAGAAAAAAAGGAAAACAAGCAATAATATTAATGAAAATAATTTCCATCTCATAATATAGGTACCTATTTACCTTAAACTCTGCTCCATAAATTTCTTATAAGGGAAGTCTGCTTTCAAAGATCCTGGACGCTTATTCTATAGTGACAGAGCCAACCCAAAATAATTCGGTATGTGGTTCTCCAACCTTGCGTTAGAAGCATATGGTATAGTTGTTGGACATGAGGTGTGTGAATTGATGGATTGAAGAGAAAAATAACAGGTTTTGGGTTTCAATAGCAGATTTTAGGAGGTCAGTAGGGAACAGTAGTGGATAAAAGGAGTCATTGAGATGCATTTCTTGATTTGGGAGTCAAAATACTACATGACGAGATTTAGAGGGGTTATAACATGACACCATGCACACATTACTGCTATTCCAAATTGGCCAGTGAACTCAAAAAGGCCTTGACTTTCCCACAGCCAGAAACATAAGCTCTCCAAGTTGATGGCGCCAAAGAGTACATAAAGGAATCCTGTTCAGAAGGAATGGATCCTCAGAAGCGTAGCCGAGATTGGGTGGCAGAGCCGGTGGGGAGAGGCGGGGCTGATGGTTGGGGGGTGGCCCTTGTTCTGGGCAGACTTCTACGGTCTGTGCCCTGAAAATGGCAGAAACAAATCAAGGTCAGGTATATACATAAAGTAGCACATATGAGTTTAAATTGTTGGGCAGACTAGATGGACCGTGCAGGTCTTTTTCTGCCATTATCTACTATGTTCAGTATCTGTCGCACCGTACCACTCCCAGGCACCACAAGTGAGACGGCATTGGGGTGCAGCCCACGTCTGCTCCCGGAACCAACAGTCGAAAGTGCTGGAATTGAAAGCGAGATAAAGCATCAGCAAGTACAATTCTGAACTCCAGGCACATGAAGAACTCTAAATGACATATCCAGTGTCAAACATTTCAGTATGATTTCCCATATGAAGGCATTCACCACCTGCCTATTGAGCACCTCTACCACACCCTGATGTGTCACACCAAAAGAGCAAATGCTTGTTGCGCAACCAGTTGGGCCAGAGCTCGCACACAACAAGGATGGGGAAAAGCTCAAGAAAGGTAATATTCATCACCAAGCCCGCCTCCTGCCACTCGGGTAGCCATTGCGCAGTACACCACAAGCCCTGGCAGAAAACACTGAAGCCACACCCACCCATCGCGTCTGAGAAAAGTTCCAAATCTGTATTAGATATTTTGGTTGCCTGCAGTGGCTGAATGCCCTAGACTTACGCCACCCCTCTATCAACTTGAAAATATCGATGCACATGGACTTGGGAACCACATCCCAAAATTTGGTCAATGCCACCAAGGCTGGAGGGCCTTTACCAGTAACCTTAGAAACCAAATCAGCCATGCCATGCTCAGGAGACCCTTCAGACTCAGTTGAGGAGGAGGAAGAGGAAAAACTGGAAGAGGAGGATAAAGAAATCGTGCTCTTCTTCTTTTTCCACCCTCTTAGACTTAAAGGAAGCCTTAGTCTTCCTAGCTTTACCAGTACTAAGGGTTTAGAGCCCATTAGAGTTGCCATACCCACTACCCACACCTCACCAGGATTAGCAGCCAGCACTGGAGCCAAGCTGAAAGACCAGGAGGCAACTACTGGAGCAGGGTCAGGCAGGGATAAAGGCCCTTCATGCCTGGCTGGACTCCTCCAAGCTCTGTCATCCCACTGTCTGCAAAATCACTGAGTAGACATCTCCCTATTCACAGTGTCAGATGGGGCCTGTAGAGAAAAAGAAGAAGCAGGGGCAGCATCCCAAGCAATGTGCAACCTGTGCCATGATCTACCACCCCAGCCCCGCTCACAAGGCCCAGCTATAGGGGGTAATCCCACTCAACCCAATCTCAGGAGCAGAACCACCACACAGGTGTAGGACCCCTAGGAAAATGACCCCATCCACGGCCCCAAGTGGAAGCAGGATTATAATCCCAGCTACCTTCCTCATCCCCTCCCTCCTCCCTGCCATAATCAGGCTGGAAGGAGGGAGAAGGATCAACACCCTGCCTACCAGGGGCAGAGGGTCCACATGGACCCTCAGGCCCAGATGCTGCACTAGGGTACGAAGCAGCACCAGGACCGGAAGGCCCTACATCGGCAGACTTGAGATCCCTTACAATGCAGGCATGGGACTGCTGAGTCATACATGCAGGGGCCGAAGCAGGGAGTTTAGTTTTTTTTTTTTTTTCTTTTTGTGCTGCGGGGCATCCTTGGCAGCCAGGACTGCCCAAGCAATTTTCTTAGAGACATGCAGGGGTGCCTGTGCCAGGGATCTCAGAAATGACAGGAACACTTACCCAGTCTGAGGCTTCCTCATAGGAATCACTGGCAGTCAAAGAGAGCTCCCCGGGGTCCTCTCCACCTTCTGCCATAACAGCAAGTCATCAGAACAGCACCACCAAACCCAACAGCAAAGGCAGGACACGAACCTGCAACTATAATGCCCCTGCTCTAACGCAAAGGCAGCTGTTCAAACCTCTAGGGCACAGCTCCTGCTGTGCTGCAATTACACAGACAAAAACCAAAGGCCTTCGAGAGCAGGAAAGAAAGTTCCTGATCCTCAGAGAATGGTATTTAAAAACTTCCCTCCCACCCTGCCTAGAATACCAAGGAGGTCTTCCCATGGCACTTGGAATCTGCCAACTGCTGCCGTTTTAGGCCCAGGAAACCTCCCAAGATGTCTCTTCCAGCTGCTGACCCACTCCCCCCAATGTGAACTGGAAGCAAGTTCCATCCCAGACATGACCCACAGTAAAACCCAGTGCTGCATCAGCGGTGAGGCTCACTCTCCCTTTAAAGTCAGGCTTGGTACAGGCCTGTGGTCCTTGTTGACTAAAGAAACTGCTTTAACTTTAGGGCAGTTTCTTGTACTGGAAGTAGAGAGGTGTGGTAGGTGTTTGATTTCTATTGATTACCTTGTACTGGAAGTAATTCCATGAGCAGATCTTTCCCACATATTTATGGGGAAAGTAAGCTAACATTAAAGAGGGTTTGGTTTTTTTTTAATACTTTGGGGTCAATATTCAAAGCGATTTAACCAGCTGTAAACAGCTTGTTTAGGGCTAACTGGTCATTTTCAGTGACACTTCAATGGTTGTGTGATATTCAGCACTTAACCGGCCAAGGTCACCGCATAAATAGGATGCATAAAAGTCAGCCTTACCTTTATGTGGTGTCTCATAGCCATAAGTACATAAGTAATGCCATACTGGAGAAAAAACCAAAGGTCCATCGAGCCCAGCATCCTGTCCCCAACAGTGGCCAATCCAGGTCAAGGGCACCTGGCAAGCTACCCAAACATACAAACATTTTATACATGTTATTCCCAAAATTGTGGATTTTTCCCAAGTCCATTTAGTAGCGGTCTATGGACTTGTCCTTTAGGAAACTGTCCAACCCCTTTTAAAACTCTGCCAAGCCAACAGCCTTCGCTACGTTCTCCAGCAACGAATTCCAGAGTTTAATTATGCGTTGGGTGAAGAAACATTTTCTCTGATTTGTTTTAAATTTACTACACTGTAGTTTCGTCGCATGCCCCCTAGTCCTAGTATTTTTGGAAAGTGTGAACAGACGCTTCACATCCACCTGTTCCACTCCACTCATTATTTTATATACCTGTATCATGTCTCCCCTCAGCCGTCTCTTCTCCAAGCTGAAAAGCCCCAGCCTCCTTAGTCTTTCTTCATAGGGAAGTCGTCCCATCCCCGCTATCATTTTTGTCATCCTTCGCTGCACCTTTTCCAGTTCTACTATATCTTTCTTGAGATGCGGCGACCAGAATTGAACACAATACTCAAGGTGCAGTCGCACCATGGAGCAATACAACGGCATTATAACATCCTCACACCTGTTCTCCATACCTTTCCTAATTATACCCCACATTCTATTCGCTTTCCTAGCCGCAGCAGCACACTGAGCAGAAGGTTTCAGTGTATTATCAACGACGACACCCAGATCCCTTTCTTGGTCCGTAACTCCTAACGTGGAACCTTGCATGACGTAGCTATAATTCAGGTTCTTTTTTCCCACATGCATCACCTTGCACTTGTTCACATTAAATGTCATCTGCCATTTAGCCGCCCAGCCTCCCAGTCTCGTAAGGTCCTTCTGTAATTTTTCACAATCCTGTCGCGAGTTAACGACTTTGAATAACTTTGTGTCATCAGCAAATTTAATTACCTCGCTGGTTACTCCCATCTCTAAATCATTTATAAATATATTAAAAAGCAGCGGTCCTAGCACTGACCCCTGAGGAACCCTACTAACTACCCTTCTCCATTGTGAATACTGCCCATTTAACCCCACTATCTTGTTTCCTATCCTTCAACCAGTTTTTAATCCACAGTAGGACATTTCTTCCTATCCCATGACCCTCCAATTTCCTCTGTAGTCTTTCATGAGGTACCTTATCAAACGCCTTTTGAAAATCCAGATGCACAATATCAACCGCATGTCCCCTATTGTCCACATGTTTGTTTACTCCTTCAAAGAATTGAAGTAAATTGCTCTGAAAATCTGCAAATTCAATGCCAGAGCCTGGACATGGTCCAGCATTGATTTCAAGGCGTAACGCCACTGGCAGTCAGCAAAATGCTGAGCGCAGCCAGCTGAATATCAATTTGTCCTGCAATCACTGCAAAAATAAATGAGTCTTTAATACTCACCTAAAATCCCACAGATCCATAACTGCACACTGAGAACCTGGCAATAGTGCAAAAAAACAAACAAAAAAAAGTCACACAGCCTGACTTCAAGACAATTGAAAAGCTTTTGGTGCAGGAAGAGAAAGCAACCTATTTGCACTGCCCAAGAAGGCACATAACTTAGATTGTGAACCCACTAGGGACCGAGAAACCCACATTAACTTGCCTTCACATCTAATATAATAAAACGCACCGTGAACGTTCTAATGAGGACAACGTTCTGAAGCCATCTGACGTCACTCCCTGGCTGTAGGGTTCGTGGCGTTCGTGGTGTGAAGCCACCCAGCCGTCTCTGCCCCGCCCTCGCGTCTAAACAAACAAATCCGGAAGCGAAGCGTCAGGGAAGGAGGCGGCGCTCCCGACGTCTAGCCTTCCCTTCGCTGTGTTCCGCCTTCAAAAAAAGGCGGAACACAGCGAAGGGAAAGCTAGACGTCGGGAGCGCCGCCTCCTTCCCTGACGCTTCGCTGCCGGAAACGCCACGGAGGTAAAGTTAAAAAGAATAAAAAAAACAAAAAAGAGATGCATGGATGCGGGGGGGGGAGGGGGAGAAGAGGGCGGGCCAGGCTGGGACATGGGAGAGAGAGGAGCATGGATGCGAGGGGGGGCCATGGAAGGGAGAGAGGGGACTTGCTGGAAAAGGATGAATGGAGGCAGCAGGGGACAGAGGAGCATGGATTGGGAGGGCAGGGCTCAGGGAAAGAGGGAAATTGCTGAAAAGGGATGAATGGAGGGGGCAAGAGACAGAGGAGCATGGATGGATATGGATTGCAGGGCAGGCCTCAGGCAGAGAGGGCAATTGCTGGATAGGGATGAATGGAGGGGACAGATGGGCATGGATGGATATGGATTGCAGGGCAGGCCTCAGGCAGAGAGGGGAAATGCTGGATAGGGATGAATGGAGGGGGCAGTGCCCATGGAGAGAGGGGAATTGCTGGAAATGGATGAATGGAGGGGGCAGGGGACAGAGGAGCATGGATGGGCATGGATTGGAAGGGCAGGACTCAGGGAGAGGGGAATTGCTGGATAGGGATGAATGGAGGGGACAGATGGGCATGGATGGATATGGATTGCAGGGCAGGCCTCAGGCAGAGAGGGGAAATGCAGGATAGGGATGAATGGAGGGGGCAGGTGACAGAGAAACATGGATGGCCATGGATTGGGAGGGCAGGGCTCAGGGAGAGACTCACTCTCTCTCTCACACACTCACACTTTCACTCTGACTCTCAAACAGTCACTCTCACATACACTCTCCCAAACATACACACTCCGAGAAAAACCTTGCTAGCACCCGTTTCATTTGTGTCAGAAACGGGCCTTTTTTACTAGTATAATATAATTAAACCACTTTGGTTGTACCACAGAAAAGCAGTGTATCAAATGTATTACCCTTTATCCTGTACCCCTTTATACCTGGCAGCTCAGCCATTGCTTAACTTAGGCTTATCTGGCAAAATGCCTTCAAATTCTGCATTAACACTCTGAATATTCAGAGACTGGCTAAAGACAGCCAATAAAGTACATTTAATATTGATGAACATGATCTCTAAAACCCGCTAACACCACCCATTTTGGTGCCACATTCTGGACTTGCTGCAAATTCTTCAACTTCTTCATTAAGCAATAGATACTGATAAAACACCCCCAATGCAAAAAAGAAATTTAAACTGACATTTATTGGATAATCCCTTAGTGCTCTCTCACCCCTCCCCTGGCTTGTCTTGCACCCTCCACTCAGTTACTGTGCCTTTTCTATGTTGATAAGTCCTAATGTAAAGTCCTAACTACATTCAAAGTCCGCTTTGAATGTAGTTACAAAAACCACAGAAAGGCGGTATATCAAGCCCCATTCCTTTTCCCTAAGTGACCCAAACATATTGTATATATTTTATTCCAGTGAAATAGGTACCCTGCAATAGTTTACTCTTTCCGAAAATACCAGGACTAGGGGACACACAATGAAGCAACAAAGTAGTAAATTTAAAATGAATTAGAGAAAAAAAATTTCACTCGATCTGTAATTAAACTCTGGAATTCATTGCCAGAGAATGTAGTAAAATCAGTTAGCTTAGTGGGGTTTAAAAAAAGGTTTGGAGGCTTCCTAAAGGAAAAGTCCATAGACCATTATTAAAATGGACTTAAATCCACTGCTTATTTCTAGGATAAGCAGCATAAAATGTATTGTACTTTTTTGGGATCTTGCCAGGTACTTGTGACCTGGATTGGCCACTGTTGGAAACAGGATGCTGGGCTTTATGGACCTTCAGTCTGACCCAGTATGACAATATTTATGTACTTATGAAAACACTGATAAACATAGAGGGGTCAATATTCAAAGCAGACCACTAAACTCAAAGCCAGCTATTATGTGGGTGGTCCAGGGGCTGAGTCAGCACTTCTGCAATTAAGTGCCGATATTTAGCATTTAACTACCTAAGTTTAGCGGTCAAATCAGACTGCAGAAAACTCAGTCCTATGTTATGTCACTTAGGTGGTCAAGTGCTGAGTATTGCACTTAACTGCATAAGAAATAGCCGACCATATAAACCTGGATATTCAGTGCCGGTGCCCAGATATGGCCAGGCATTGAATATCTGGAAATAACACCACTAGTGACTAAAAATCACCACTACCGACTGATTATTGACTCCAGATTTTTTTTTGTAGTTTCAAGGAACCCCCTAATTAGCTGAAAATAAACACCTAAATTAACAACTTATAGACCCCTAAGGATAAATGATGTCGTAGCAGTGCTTGGTATCTACTTTGTATCCTGAGAAGAGAGGGACAACACAGAACATTTTGGTTGGAGGGGCCAGACAAACCAATCTCTAGCCCTCCCCCAAGGTCTTTAGTGAGGGGAGACATGATAGAGGTATATAAAATAATGAGTGGAGTGGAACAGGTGGATGTGAAGCGCCTGTTCACACTTTCCAAAAATACTAGGACTAGGAGGCATGTGATGAAACTACAGTGTAGTAAATTTAAAACAAATCGGAGAACATTTTTCTTCACCCAACGCATAATTAAACTCTGGAATTCGTTGCCGGAGAATGTGGTGAAGGCGGTTAGCTTGGCAGAGTTTAAAAAGGGGTTAGACAGTTTCCTAAAGAACAAGTCCATAAACCACTACTAAATGGACTTGGAAAAAATCCACAATTCCAGGAATAACATGTATAGAATGTTTGTATGTTTGGGAAGCTCACCAGGTGCCCTTGGCCTGGATTGGCCGCTGTTGTGGACAGGATGCTGGCCTCGATGGACCCTTGGTCTTTTCCCAGTGTAGCATTACTTATGTACTTATGATACAGGGTTGGGCACAATATTGGTTGAACCATGACCCAGTGGCCCACCTCATTCCACTGCCTATGGAAAAGATCTCGCAGAAGGAGCAGGGGTTGAGAAACAGTCTGCTGTTGAGATGGCAGAGTAAATCAGATGTTGAAATTCAGCTCATTTACCTGTCATTGCTTAATGTTTCCATTTTCCATTCTCAAAATGTATTGCTTTAAAAAGCACATTTCTGAGCATATAAATCTGTTATGTAAGAAAAATATATTTGTGCTATTGTGTAATGTAAGTTCGGCAGTGCTTACCTTCAGAGCTGGAGGGCTAAGTGCCATTCAATCATTGAGGGGGTCTTTTACTAAAGATTAGCTCAAGTTATCTGCAACAGGGCCCATAGGAATAAAATGGGACCTGCTGCAGATAAGGGAAAGGGAAATGATATACTGCCTTTCTGTGGTATTTTGCAACTATGTTCAAGGTGGTTTACATATATACAGGTACTTATTTTGTACCTCAGGTGATGGAGGGTGAAGTGACTTGCCCATAGTCACAAGGAGCTGCAGTGGGAACTGAACCCAGTTCCCCAGCCTCAAAGTCTGCTGCACTAACCACTAGGCTACTCCTCCACTCCAGTTGAGCTAACCTTTAGTAAAAGACCCCCTGAGTTATTAATCTGCAGATTTGTTCACATTGCTAATGTATTGCTCAAAACCTCCAGTGTAAGTCATGTTCCCATGACATTCTGAATAGAGAAATGGTTCATGCTTGAATGAGCATCTCAGCTTCTATTGTAGTGTTTAATGAAAGGACCATTAAGGATCCCCAAATGCTTGAGTGGCACAAAACTCCTTAAACTTCAACAGGAAAAAAAAAAAGCACACACACAAATTGGACAAAGACTGAGGGCAATTCTATAAATGTTGCCCAAATTTGGATGCAAGACACTGAGCGTGAATTCTATAACAATATCTGAGCACCCAGATCTCGTTATAGAATAGAACATAAGTTGGCATTTGCACACCAACATACAGGTGCTCTCACTTACACCTTATAAAAGACAGGAGACACTTGATCAACTGCGATTTTTAAGCATGACTCAGTTCAGCGCACAGTCACTGCATCATTTAAGTATGCTTCACTTAAGAGTGCATCTTCAGCACTATAAAATTCTTTAACCCCTACCCCAGTATCATTGCTGTAGTCTTACCAAGAACAGCTGCCCTGTGAATCTTTAAAAGTGTTCAGTAGCAAGGTTCCTTTGTAAAAGAGTAAGAGTCCTCCAATGTTCTCTCAAGGATAAAAGGCATTTTCCTGGCTATTAAATTGTACATAAGAACATAAACATAAGGTGGCAGGAATCAAGATGGCGTCAAGAGCAGACGTCGGGTTTCTCGGCTCCTGAACGCCCACAAGTGATCTGACGGGCGACTATTTTCCCCGACTTAAAATGGGGAAAAGAAAAGGGAAAACGGCGGTAACTACCACCAAAGTACCGCAGTCAACTCCTGTCCTTCGCCAGACAACTTTGCAGGGCTTTCGGGCTGGAATCCCTGGAGCGCAGATGTCCACCTCATTTGGTCCGGCGTTATCTAGCGCCGAACGCAGCACTGAGGGAGCGACGCTTAGCCCCCCGTCTCTCACTACACCTCCGCAACCCGGAAGCGATTTTTTAGCTATGGGAGAACAGCGTTTGGAGGCCTTGGAGCAGCCTAGAGCCTCGGCGCTAGTGGAAGGTGGCCCCATAACTACTTCAACCCCGGGCAAGAAATCATCACTGCAGGAATCCCTTCGGGGAAGCTTGCAGACTGCCTCGGAGATCGGAACTGTGAGTACTGGAGGATTGTTAAGACCAAGTGTAGTGACAATGGATTCGCTATGGGAAGCTATCCAGGGCGTGAACAGCACACTACTTTTGATTAATGCTTCTTTTAAAAATGAAATAACGGAATTAAAAAATGCGGATCAGATATTGAACGCTCAATTTCAAGAACAAACTGTTAAGAACTTGAAAATCCAAGAAGATATTACTAAATTACAGCATATAACGGAAGCTTTGATTAAAGAACGAGAAGTTCATGAAAGAAAGATGGAATATCTTGAAAATAATGTTCGTAGAAATAATTTAAGATTTCTCAACTTCCCGAAATCTCCTTTAATTAATGCTTCGGATATGCTTAAAAAGTACTTTAAGGACATTTTGGGAATTCCAGAGGAGGCATACCCTCCTATAACACGGACACAATATATAACGGGAGTAATCAGTGGGCTTCAAGATAAAAAGCAACCAACTACATCTCAAGATTTAAATCTGACTGAATTTCTGGAGTCTTCTCTGGAGTTGATCTCTGAACGGACTACATTATTGGTTACATTTGTACTTGAATATGATCGTAACAATATCTTAAAGTCTTACTTCAGACATATTAGCGAGACATTTTTGGGACAAAAAATTCAAGTATTTCCGGATTTAGCGCGAACCACTCAAAAGAAAAGGAAGGAATTCTTAACTTATAAATCTAGAATCTTGAATTTGGGTGGTTCCTTTAATTTAAAATTTCCTTGTCGATGCTGTATTTCTTTTCAATCGGTAAATTATCTTTTCTTTAATCCTAAAAAGTTACTTGAATTTATTGAGTCAAAAGAAATAGCTGTACCACCAACAGAGATAGTCCCATAGCTAAGGAGAGTGCTGTAAAATTGGCTGTGGATAATTTGCTTTCCCGTCTGCTAGATTTATGTAATTTTTCCATTTGTTTTAAATTTCTTAGTACTTGATTCAATTTATTGTGGACAAAATGAAAAAGTTCTTTTCTTCTGTTACATGTGGTATTTTGTAATACCGAATTATATTTCTGATATTTCCATACATTTATGTTCTGTTATTAATATAAATGTGAAATGAATAAATAAAGAATTAAAAAAAAAAAAGAACATAAACATAAGAGTAGCCATACTGGGTCAGACCAATGGTCCATCTAGCCCAGTATCCTCTTTCCAAACAGTGGTCAGGGCAAGCAGTTGCTTCCCCATGCCTGTCTCAATAGCACACTATAGACTTTTCCTCCAGGAACTTGTCCAAACCTTTTTTAAACCAGGTATGCTAACCGCTGTTACCACATCCTCCAGCAAAGAGTTCCAGAGCTTAACTATTCATTGAGTGAAAAAAAATTTCCTCCTATTTGTTTTAAAAGTATTTCCATGTAACTTCCTTGAATGTCCCCTAGCTCTTATGCTTGCAGGTGTCACCTATATTTAGGTATAGTAGGTTTTTGCTGGGTTTTGGAGGGCTCACACTTTACCCCACAAGTCTACCAGTTAGAGTGGGATATGGAACTGGGTCCCCTTCTCTACAGTGCACTGCAACAACCACTAGGTAGTCCATGGACTTGCTTGCTGCTCTAATAGGACTGGCCATAATATCTGAAGCTGTCTTAGAGGGAAGAGAGAGGGGTCAGTGACCACTGGGGGAGTAAGGGGGTCATGCCTTAATCTCTCCAGTGGTCATCTCACCATTTAAGGCACCTTTTTGTGACTTAGGTGTGACTGAAACAGCTCTAGGCCAAAACATCTAACTTTTAACCCTGGATGTTTTTGCTTTGTTCCATTATGGCAGAAAAACATCCACATTTTGGGAATACTCAAATCCCACTCCAACATGTCCTCTTGTGATTTGGACACATTGCAGAGAAAAATGTCTCAAATCTGGACATTTTTCAGAGAAAATCATCCCAAATGCCACTTTATGCCATTTTTGAGACATTTTTCTGTTTTGAAAATGAGCTCCATAGTTCCTAAAGCGAACCCATACTGAACTGGCACATGCTGAATGTCACAGTTGCTCAAGTGATGAATGCTTAACTGATTCATGCTGAAGTGACTGACAATGGGCATAAATGTTAGCTTGCAAATTATGCATTTTAGCAAATAACTTATGGCATTCTACAAGTTAAGTGTGTAAGTGAGGGACCCATCTATGCCCTGTCCACATGTAAGCCTTTGTTCCAACTTCCCACTGGGCTGGTTGCGTGCTAAGCTTGTAGAATATCCCTTAATACCCAACTGAAATGTGGGATCCCAGTCTCTCAAGTTATTATTTCTTGTAATGATAGTGTTGGGGCTTTCAGGAAGGATTACACTTAAGATGATTAGATTTTCTGCTTCCAGTTCAGTTTCAGACTTTGCCATGTGATGAATAAAATGAATGCTTGACAGCAGCTAAGGGTTAATATAATTAACAGGGCAATTCTATATCTATGTTTGTCAGAGGCACCAAAATCGGTAGATATGTGCATATGTGGGTGGAGCATGGGGGCTATGAGCGTGTTTGTTTGTATGTTTGGGAAGCTTGCCAGGTGCCCTTGCCCTGGATTGGCCGCTGTCATGGACAAGATGCTGGGCTCGATGGACCCTTGGTCTTTTCCCAGTGTGGCATTACTTATGTACGTATGTAATTTATAGAATACAAGCCGTAGAGCCCATTAAAACGGGCAAGAAAGCGGTTGGAGCAATGCCGGGTGCAGCCGAGCCCCCGCCCAGGAATGGCGCCCCGGGGGATGGTGGCAGAGGAAAGCGCCCAGGTCACAGCAGTGGCGGCGGCAGCAGCTCATCATACCTGTCGGAGACGGAGTGCGCCTCGGAGCTGCTGTCGGACGATCCTCACCCGCCTGGTGCTCGCCAGTCAATGTCAGAATTCGGAAGAGATTTGTGACTTGCCGTGCATGCGAAGAACATGCGCGGCACGTCGGTCACTCTTCATTTATATAGTAGGATAAGTTACCCGCTGTGAATGGTGCATTTAGGCTGCCATTTTTGCCCAAAGTTTGGCATGCCAATTCAAGTTTACGCTAGTATTCTACAATTGCATTTTGGCACACAGATGCCATTATAGAATTGACACTCTGCCCATGACATTGGCATACTTCACTGGAGGCTCCAAACAGGGAAACCGAGGGGGGGGGGGCAGAGGAGGCAAAATTCCCCATGTCCAGCCTCCAAGGGGGGAGGCCCGCCAGCAAGCTTCTTCCTGCCTGGTTCCGGGTCTGTCTTCTGCTGCTCCTGCGTGCCGCCCAGGTCCAGGATGATTATATTAACACAATATCCCAATAATGCAATCATCCGGGTCCCGACTCCCAGCACACAGGAGCACTAGAGCATGAGAGGACAGAGTGTGGGAGCAGTACAGCAGTGATTTAGAGACAGAAAGGTGCAGGGGAAGGTGGCAGCCCGGGGGGGCGCAAAGTGCTCCAATCATGCCCCAGGCCTGGTTGTGTGTCTCGGTGGCCCTGGCTCCAAATTATAGAATTTGCCCCTAATATTGTAAGGGCTTTTTCTAGTACTCAATAATACTGAGTTATTTTAAGCTCTATAGTGGGTTGTTGTTTTTTTTAAATAAAATGTCTTGAGTTGCACTGTTATGAGATAGAAGTTTAACCAAGTGGTTTCCTGTCTCTGCACATAAATTTGTTCATTCTGTTGTTCTGGTGGGTAAATGCTTCTGTGGCTTGCAGGAGACTCCAAACGCCACATCACTGCCTGCACTTCCAGGTTAGAGCCCCTGTTTTGAGTTATTTTTTCATTTCCCAAGAATGTGAAGGTGCTTCATTTCTCTCAGGTATTTGGGTGAGTGTGAGGGTGAAATGGATTCAGACAGAATCAGTTGGGTGTCAGCTTAGATTTTTCATCTTTTTGTTTTCCTGTTTTATATACTATTATATTTTTTATTACTTGCAAGCCATTGACAACTAACTCGTTGACTGAATCCACAGAGTATAACTGCTATAAATAAATAGCACCATTCTCACAGTATTTCGCAGTCATAAAGAATACATGGTGAGATGAAAAGCAGAGTATAAAAACCACTATGAAATGAAATAATACTTTAACAGAAAAATGAGCACACCTAGGAAGGAAGAAGCAGTGCTGAAGAGACCAGGGGCGTAGCCAGACAGCAGATTTTGGGTGGGCCTAGGCAAGAAGTGGGTGGGCACCGAGAGTTCTCCCTCCCCCACACACACCAAAAAAAAAAAAATCTCAGTTGGCGGGAAAATGCTTCCCTCCAACTTAGCAGTCTGCAGCAGGCATGCATTGAAAACGGAGCATGTGCAGGTACCAGTATTGTGGAGAGCAGCGTTTTTGTTACAACTGGGGAAGTCTTCAGCTTGCGGAGCTTGGGATCCCCAACAGCTACCGCTAAACGTGTGCTACTGTTGGGTGAGCCTGAGCCCTAACTAGGTGGGCCTCAGCCCACCCAGGCCCACCTGTGGCTACGCCACTGGAAGAGACCCCTCATTCTGGCGTGAAATAGAAGAGACAGAAGGCAGGCATTGCGCAAGGCGGTTGTGGCAAGATGATTTCACTTACAGGAACAGAGAGATGGGGTTTGGAGGACTGGAGGAAGCAAAGGGATGGAGAACAGATGTGGGAGCAGAGAGGGAGGCAGGAAGATGTCCTTGAAGGGTTTCTGAAACCTACTACATATTCTTTTCTGTGACTGTCCTATGTCACCGGTCCAGAAGGTTTAGGAATTTGAAAGCAATCCTGACATGCACAATTTCAGCTAGGAAAAAACAACTGGCAACAACAAATGAAATGTTATAAAGAATTATAGAAAAGGGATAATGACTACACAATAACTCCCAAACATGGACAGAAATTCACCAGGAAGAAAGGTGTCTTCAAGTCACACACACTGGAGTAATTTTATAACTGGTGCCTATGTGTGAAGGCCACACATGTACCCATTTGCAGCTTATTTTGTATAACCAGTCCCCTGATTGGGTGGGGCTGAGAGTGACCTCTGGGGCAGCTCCACAGGTTGTTTGTTTGTTTATTTATTTATTGCATTTATATCCTGCATTTTCCCACCTATTGGTAGGTTCTATGTGGCTTACATGGAACAAAGGGGGCGGTTATAAGGGATCGAGCGGGGTTAACAGTTCGATAGAGACAGTGAGAGTCTGTAGAGCTATCTCACGGAGACTATTGAGCCAGGTTAAGTCCATAGGGGATTCTATGGGGATTATATAACTATTGTTGCTGTGGCTGCAATATCAAGATCTCTGTACACATAGAACAATGATAAAGGGTCACCATGAGGATGACTGTATCTTCATTATATAGTCTCTGAACAGATACACACAATCCACACAGGAAAAATGCCTGAAGGAGGCTGATATGGGGCAGGCTGGCTGTATTTCAAAAGTGTATTGCAAATGAATTGCTGAATTTGATTTCCTAATGAAGCCACAGTGAAACGATGCCTGTCGAGATTCAGCCATTTCAGATAAGTGTTCCTTTCATAGCTGCTTGACTATACTTAGAATTCAGTATGTGATATGGACCTTGCAACTATGAATGAGTATTTTATGATAGCCTGCATGTATTGAAGATTATAAGAAAAGCAGTGATTAAGAGGCTGTTTTTGAGAATTCAATTTAAAAATTAAAAAATATTGGGCAGGATGGAGGTTTTTGACCAATGATTACATCAGTCACTGTTAGGTCACTACCTGGGTCTTGTTAACAACCAGACAGCAAAATAATTCTTGGCGACATCTGAGGTCTTTTCCTCCTGTTGATAAATAAAAATATAAATAATTATATGAATCCATTGTGTCAACTTGATGTTGATTAGTTGATTACTGAGTTGTGGACCTCATAGCCACTTTTTGTGATTAAGTAGAATAAAAATGCCCCCAAGTGCCTCGAAATGTTCAAAAGGCTTTCCAAGGCTTTAGACTGGCACTCCTCTAGAGAAGGGACCCAGAATGTCCCTCCCGTCACTGCATTGGAATGTACAGTGTGGCACCCTGCTACCTCCAGAAAGACTCATATATCCCTATGTACTGTATCATTATAAAGTACTAAGGGTAAACCAGCAGTAATGATGCCTAGATTGAAGTAGTGGACATTTATACCTGCTCAGGACCAGGCATAAAGGTTAGCACCCAAAATGCATACGTGCACAAGCATTTTATGAAATAAATGTGCTAAGTCATGATCCAAGCCTGCTCTGCCCAAACCCCACCTACACACCTACATACAGGTTGCCTAAAGGTTTGTGCCGTCCTGTACTTTCATGTGCTTACCTTGTGAGATAATTTTATAAAAATGGTCTTTACATATTAAAACTCCTTTACAAATGCCTCCACTGACCACATCGTATGGACATACATACACTTCCCCCCACACACCCCTGATACCCAAACCCCCCATAGACACACCCATGCACTTTAGTCATTTGAGCATATAAATGGACAGAATACTGCCACCTTCACAGGTAAGTGTATATTAAGGTCGTATGAAGCAGCAAAGCGCTATTCTGTAAGGGCAGTGGCACAGTGTGTAATTGAAAGGGGGCATACACATGGGTGAAGCACTTACACATGCAGCTTATAGAATACTGTAAGTTATGTAACATTCTCCTTCAAGACTTTGTAATTCTATTTACTATGTAAGCCGCATTGAACCTGCTATGTGTGGGAAAGCGCAGGGTACAAATGTAATTAATAATTTATTAATTAATTTACACCACCGCAGTTATGCCAGATCTATGGCTGGTGTAGCTACAGGTGTGTAAATGTAAGGCTTGCCAAAATCGAGCTTTCCTACTATGTCATAATATACATTCCTTACAAAACCAAACTGACAGAAATCACCAACAAAGTCAAGCTAAGCTTCAACATCATGGACTCATGGGCTAATGCATTTCAACTAAAACTCAATAAAGAACAAACACATTGTCTTATCCTCTCATCCCAGCACAGCACGGACAAGCATCGACACCCCAGATCACACCCTCCCTATCTCAGACAGCCTGAAAATCCTCGGTGTTATAATGGACCATAACGTAACACTGGAGAGCCAAGTAAAATCCACTACAAAGAAAATGTTCCACTTAATGTGGAAACTCAAACGCGTGAAACAATTCTTCCCCAGGGAAACATTTCGCAACCTGATACAATCAATGGTAATAAGCCACCTAGATTACTGCAATGGAATCTATGCAGGATGCAAAGAACAAACTTTAAAGAAACTTCAGACCGCTCAAACATGGCAGCTAGGCTTATATTTGGAAAAATGCGATTTGAAAGTGCAAAACCCCTCCGCAAAAAACTACACTGGCTCCCAATCAAAGAACGCATTGCCTTTAAAATCTGCACCATGGTTCACAAAGTTATCTACGGTGAAGCGCCTGGATACATGACAGACTTAATCGACTTACCAACCAGAAACGCATCTGATTTAACACGAACGTATCTAAATGTACACTACCCAAGCTGTAAAGGTCTTAAATAAAAATCTACCTATGCATCTAGCTTTTCCTACATAAGCACACAACTGTGGAACGCGCTACCAAAAGCCTTGAAAACGACGTACGACCACCTAAACTTCCGGAAAATACTAAAAACCACCCTGTTTAAAAAGGCATACCCTCCCAATCCAACCTAAATGCCTGACCTCGGCTACAAAATAAAACTAAAGCACGTAATGAACATAACTCTACTCCTCCGCTCCACGATTCTTTTTGTGGCTCTGCCATATAAACTTCATCATACCACAACATCACATTGTATTTGTTCACACTGGAATCTGCAAACGCCTTTCCAGTACTATGTAAGCCACATTAAGCCTGCAAATAGGTAGGAAAATGTGGGATACAAATGTAACAAATAAATAAAAATTGTACAATGGAATCTGGGTGCCCAGGTCCCATTACAGAATAGGCTCTCACCATGTGGCATCAGGTGCAAAAATGCGGTGCCCACTTATAGAATTATCACCACAAGTCCCCATAGACATCTATATCCACACTCACATCAATTCTCCATACTTTCCCAGTCACCTGCTACCCCACACTGCATATACACATGACATTTTCACACCACCTAAACATACCACCCATAGGCTGGATTTCAAGCAAGGTACCCATAGGCTGGGGGGGGAGGGAGGAGATGTCTTCCACACCCTCCTAATGATCACCCCTGTCCAGATCCTCCCATCTCCCAGCATCCTCCCTCACTTTTGATTCTTGTCCTGTATAGCAGCAGCAACTCCAATACCAAAATTCAGCACAAGGCCTGTCCACCCCCTTCTATCTCATGGCTTCCTGGATGTTACCATGGAAACCCATGCAAACTGACAGTTGGGGTGCACAGGACCTCACAGTGCCGGAGGGCTCACAGGCCCCATGCTGAATTTTGCTACTAGAGATACTGCTGCTGCTGCTGCTGCTTAGGTACTGGCTCCAATACAGGACAATGACACTGCAACTTCAGGCCTGGATTGAAGCATGGCAGTGGAGGAGATGCTCCAGCACCTCTCAAAATGTGATGCCAGAGGCAGTTGCTTATGTTGCAAGTCTATATCTATCCATGCCTGCCCACCCACGTACCCCTTACTCACTTCACATTCACATGCCATAAACCAGTTTCACCCTAACCTTCCATGAGAGATGATGGTCACTGTCCTCCAGCTGTTCCAGGTTCCTGCTGTTTACTAAGACATGCTAGCATTTTTAGTGTGCGCTAATGCTACAGACACCCATATATTCCTATTTTTAGCTTAAAATGTTAGCATGCCTACAGCGTGATTTTGCAAACAGGGCCCTAAGAGTTTGGGACAACCTTTCTGATAGCTTATCTGTGCAAGTGTGTAATGAAATATCTAGATTTGAAGTATTTGTTTTTTTGCACTAGAACATCTTAGATCCTTTTTGGATCTAAAGAAGTTGTTTAGTCAAAATGCAACTTGATTGTTGGCTAATTTATATATGGTGGGAATAGCCCATTTAGGCCATTTCCTTTATTATGTTTCCTGATCTTTTTATTTGTATTTTTCTCTCTCCCACTATAATTGTGGTCTACAGAAGATCTTTGGTTCCTTCCATAATTTTTTCTTATATTTTCCTTATTAAGGGCCCTTGTAGATGCCCATAATATTCCTATGAGTGTCTACATGGTTAGCGCAAGCTAATTTTTAGCATGCAGTAAAAACTCTAGCGCACCTTAGTAGACAGGGCCCTAAGTTTGTTGTATTGAACTTGTTTTGGGAAACCTTCTCTGTATTTCTTGAACAAGTAGTCGAACTTGTGATATGTAAAATCAAAATGATATAGATAAATAAATAAAGAATTATAGCACATACTAGCATGAAGGTAACATTCATGCCTGTAAGTGCCAGTTGGGCACTAAGAGATATTCTACAAGCTTAGTATGCAACCCACACAGTGGGCAACTGCAAGGAAGGCTTACATGTGGGCAGGGCATAGATGGGTCGCTCACTTACACACGTAACTTGTAAAATGCCATAAGTTACTTGATAAAATGCATCATTTGCAAGCAACATTTATGCCCATTGTTGGTCACTTCAGTGTGCATCAGTTAAGCGTGCATCGCTTGAACAACTGCGACATTTCAGCATGGGTCACTTTAGTAACTATCAGGTGAACTTTCGAAAGAGAAGGGCACCCATCTTCCGACACAAATCGGGAGATAGGCGTCCTTCTCGCAAGGTCGCCCAAATTGGCATAATCGAAAGCCAATTTTGGGTGCCCTCAACTGCTTGCCGTCGTGGGGATGACCAAAGTTCATGGGGGCATGTCGGCAGTGTAGCGAAGGCGGGACTGGGGTGTGCTTAGGAGATGGGCATCCTCGGCCGATAATGGAAAAAAGAACGGCGTCCCTGATGAACACTTGGCCGACTTTACTTGGTCCAATTTTTTTCACAACCAAGCATCAAAAAGGTGCCCGAACTGACCAGATGACCACTGGAGGGAATCGGGGATCACCTCCCCTTACTCCCCCAGTGGTCACTAACCCCCTCCCACCTTCAAAAAAATCTTTAAAAATACTTTTCTTCCAGCCTCAAATGCCATACTCAGGTCCATCGCAGCAGTTTGCAGGTACCTGGAGCAGTTGTAGTGGGTGCAGTGTACTTCAGGCAGGCGGACCCAGGCCCATCCCCCCCTACCTGTTACACTTGTGGTGGTAAATGTGAGCCCTCCAAAACCCACCAGAAACCCACAGTGCCCGCATGTAGGTGCCCCCCTTCATCCCTAAGGGCTATGGTAGTGGTGTACAGTTGTGGGCTTTGGATTTTGGGGGGGGGGGGTTGGGGGGCTCAGCACACAAGGTAAGGGAGCTATGCACCTGGGACCTTTTTCTGAAGTCCACTGCAGTGCCCCCTAGGGTGCCCGGTTGGTGTCCTGGCATGTGAGGGGGACCAGTGCACTATGAATGCTGGCTCCTCCCATGACCAAATGACTTGGATTTGGTCGTTTTGAGATGGGCATCCTCGGTTTCCATTATTGCCGAAAACCGGGAATGACCATCTCAAAAATGACCCAAGGACGACCATCTCTAAGGTTGACCTAAATTTCATGATTTGGGCATCCCCGACCATATTATCGAAATGAAAGATAGACGTCCTTTCGATAATACGGGTCTGTGAGGACGCCCTTATGAAAACTTGGGCGCCCCCGTTTGATTATGCCCCTCCGCGTCATTTAAACGCATGTCAGTTCAGCATGCATCATTTCTGTGTGCGTCATCAGCATATGCATTAGTGTGATTGTAAGCATCACTTGTTTTTATTTATTAGTGTTAAAGTTTTGTGTGGAAGACTGTGCTGTCATGGAACAAAGAGGGCTTCAACAGCAACTCTCGTAGTTGCAACGTAAGGACAGTGCTGGGCAGACTTCTACAGTCTATATCCCAGAAATGCCAAAGAAAGACAATGATCAAATATTTTATATCACATTCATTGTTGGTTTAATCATGAATTGATAATGAGTGTGACTGTTGGGCAGACTGAATGGGCCGTTCAGGTCTTTATCTGCCATCATTTGCTATGTTAAATACCCCACAAACTCTTCTACTCACTCCCACACAACTCAGAAACCACACATTCCAACAACCACATACCCACACAAATACACTCTGCATGCACTCACCTATAAACATACGTAACACCATACACACCTACACGCCTCAGAGACATTCACATCCCCCAGCCCCGGCTTCATCTACACTTCAAAACAACCCTTCACCCCCTACACACACATTCATCTCTTTTACAAATCTATACTGAAAAGTAGCCACAAGATCACACATCCGCATGCTTTCCCTATTTGTTTTCCGTTGACTTCTGTGGAATGTGTTCCATGTCAATTTTTCATGTTCCATCATTTGTTAATGAGATTTTTGCAATCCTCCTACTCTTGGTGAGAGTAGACCTGTTGTAGGAGTTGGTGACACGTGCACTTTCACCATTTTCATGTTCAGTTTCAATCAACTAGGCTGAATCAGTCTTCTTTTGAAGGTCACTGTATTTTGAGTATTGGTGGAAATATAAAAGGAACTCAGTGCAGAGAAATGGAATTAAATTATTTACTTTTTATGTTATTTTGGTAGAATATGACAGCATTACTAAGCTTTTTGAATTGTGCATTGTTAAAGCATTTCAGAGAGATAGAATCTGATTTTTCTTTTCTCTCCTTCCATATACCACCTCAAAACTACACATATACACCATCCCTATTAATATTCCAATACACACCTTTATATACTTACATGCTGACATTCATACATAGATATACATCACCTGCAAACTTCTTAGATATGCTGTCATGTACTTATTTAAAAAATTTATTAACTGCGCAATCCAAGGTTCTAGGAAGCTCACAACAAAACTTGCATAATAAATATTTAAGCAAAAACAAACATTTTAGAAACAATGGATCACCTGATTAGTAAGAAAATAAATCTGGAAGCTTTCTGGGAAAAAAAACCCCATGAAATAAATAAATAAATAAATAAGTGGGACTCATTATTCTATGAGTGCGCAAATCCAGGAGATTATAATCACAGTCCCCAGTTTCTATCCACAGTTGAAGGGTAAATTCTGTGCCAAGAATTGGAAAATTCTACGGTAAAGTTGCTGAAATTCTACTGCAATTATGAGATACATTTGCACAAATTTTCTATATATTTGCTTATCAAATAGTATGCATTTTTAGTTTATTTTATCCAAATAGATTCATCTTCTAATATTTCTTGCCTGCCAATTTATTTAATTCTTTTTTTCGGGGTGGGTGGAGGGATTGTCTTAATGTTGTTGTGCTGGGAAGGAGGAAGGGGATAGAGTAAGTGAAGGAGAAGAGAACTGGAAGATGGGGAGAGGGGAATCTCAGAGGAGGGGTGAAATGGAGAAAGAATTTCTGGCAGGAGAGGCAGAGGGGTAGGAGGTGGATAGGGAGAGAGGGCACTGAAGAAAGGGATAATAGAACCTGGGAACAAAGGAAGGAGTATGGAAGGGCAGGAGGATGAGGAAGGACAAAGAAGGGATCCTGGTTGGGGAAGGGGCTCTGAGATTAGGAGAGGGAGAAACTATCCCCTCACACTACACGGACCCTCTGATCTTTCACTAACTCTCTCCCCACAAATTCCCTTTACTCACTATTTCCCTACATCCCCCCATCCAACACCCTCATTCTCTCTCTATACCTGCCTCTGCCTGATCCCCATTCCATCACTCACTCTTCCCACTCTCCTGCAGCCCCTTCCATCCCCTCACTATCCCCTATCTTCCTGCACCCTTTCTGATCTCCTCACTTACACCCTGCAGCACCTTCAATCTGCTCACTCTACCCAGTTTCTCATTCAATTCCAGCCCTTCCAATCCCCTCACTCACTCTAACCTCCCTCCATATCCTCTCTTCAGTCTCTTGCCTCTCCCCCTCTCTCTGATCCTCTAATTTATGCCATTTTCTCTCTTTTCTTAGGCTGTATCAAGTGCTCCTAGTCAACTTTGGTCCAGAAGCAATTTGCACAACCTCCCATGAGCTTCTAGTTAGCTCACTGCCTTTGTTCCTCCTGCCCCTCCCCCCTCCCCCATGATTAGCAACAAGAGGAGGAGACTGGTGATGTGTGATGCTGTGTTCTCTTTCGCTCTCTCTCTCTCTCTCTCTCTCTCTCTCTCTCTCTCTCTCTCTCTCTCTCTCTCTCTGGTAGTCTGGATGTAAATCAGTTGGGCCCAGCATAGCCGAGGGGTACAATGTAACCCAACACACTACTGTAGGAGATTGGAGATAACTGAAATTTGCTGCCAGCTAGCAGCTACCTATTCAACCCATTTCAGATGTGGTTTTTGTAGATTTTCACAAAGCCTTTGTCACTGTTCTATATAGGTGACTTATAAATAAACTGAGTGTCCTTGGTATGGATCCCAAAGTGACTGACTGGGTTAGAAACTGCTTGAGTGGAAGGAGACAAATGGTAGTGGTAAATGGAGTTCACTCTGAGGAAAGAGAGGTTACCAGTGGTGTGCCATAAGGTTCAGTTCTTGTGCCGGTTCCTTTTAACATTTTTGTAAGCAATAATTGCTGAAGGGCTATCTGGTAAAGTTTGCCTCTTTGTGAATGATGCCAAAATCTGCAATAAGGTAGACACCCTTGATGGTATGGATAATATGAGAAGGGACCTAGCAAAGCTTGGTCCAGAATTTGGCAGCTAAGATTTAATGCTAAAAAAATGAAGGCTCATGCTTTTGGGCTATAAAAACCAAAGAGAGTAGTACAGTTTAGGGGGTGAAATATTTCTGTGCATGAAAGACGATCAAGACTTGGAGGTGATTGTATGTGATGATGTTAAGGTGGCCAAACAGGTAGAAAAGGTGACAGCATAAGCCAGAAGGATGCTTAGGTGCATAGGGAGAGGAATGGTCAGCAGGAAAAATTAGGTGATGATGCCTCGGTATAAAACTCTTGTGAGGCCTCAATTACAATACTGTGTACAATTCTGTGAACAGTACCTTCAAAAAAAACATAACCAGGATAGAGCTGGTCTAGAGGGCGGTGACTAAAATGGTTGCCGGTCTTTGTCATACAGTTTATGGGGACAGACTTAAAGATCTCAATTTGTATACTTTGGAAGAAAGGTGAGACAGAGGAGATATGATAAAGACATTTAAATACTTCCATGGCATAAATGCCACAAGAGGAGAGTCTATTTCTATTGAAAGGAAATTTTGGAATGAAGGGGCACAGTGTGAAGGTGAAAGGTATACTCAGGGCTTGGGAATAATCTAAGAAAATACTTCTTTGTGGAACGACCTCCCAGAGGAGGTAGTGGAGATGAAGACTGCATATGAGTTAAAGAACACATGGTACAAGTTCAAAGGATCTCTAAGGGAGAGGAAGGGAGTGGAGGAGTAGCCGAATGGTTAGCGCAGCAGGCTTTGATCTTGATGGCCTGGGTTTGATTCCTACTGCAGCTCCTTGTGTGACCCTGGGCAAGTCACTTAACCCTCCATTGCCCCAGGTAGGGATAGAGAAAAGTACTTGCATATGGGGCTAGATTCTATATATCATACCTAAAAAATCAGAACTGCAAAAAAATATACCTAGGCACATTCTATAAAATACACCTAAATTTAGGCACAGTTTACAGAATACACCTAAATCTAGGCATAGTTTATAGAACACACCCAACACCTGTTTTCTGTGACTATATTTAGTTTTGGCCATTTATGCCAATGAAAACCTGGTGCAAATACCAACGCCTAAATTACATGCAGATCAGACATATTCTATAACAATGTGCGTAAATTCTAGGAATGCCCACCCACCCGTATCACGCCCCCCTTTCAGATCCACTAAATTTATGTGCATCACTTTATAGAATACATTTAGACATTTGTGTGCGTAAATTCTAATTAATGCCAATTAGTGTCGATAATTGCTTATTATCAGCACTGATTGCCTTGTTAAGCTAATTAATTTGCATACATGAATCCAGAATATGACCAGATTTGCATGTGCAACTCAAGTTGCACTATATAGAATCGAGGGGATAATGTGTACAGCACTACATATGCCTAGTAGTGCTATGGATAGATAGGCAATTTGGCCTTTATCTGCCATCATTGTTCTCTGTTTCTAGCAATTCCACAGGGCCTGGAAAATTCCATGGGATAAGATATATTTTGTAGCCCTTCCTGAGGCTGCAGAATTTCAGGAGACCAGGGGTTCTGAATAAAATGAACCTTTGCCTAGGGTCAGACCACTGAGAATCCAGCTGTTTGAGGCAGAACCTCCCAAGGGCTCAAAAGGTTCTGTAGAAGATAATCTTTAGATTGATTTTTTTCATAGGTCCAATAAAAGGGTTTCCAGCTTTCTTCAGCACACGTAACAGTATCAGAGTGCTGCACTATTAGCATGGTATTTGTCTTATATGCAAACTGAGCTCCCTCAGAACCAGTCCAATGCCACAGCTCCCCGTAACTCTACACAAACAGCTCAAAAGACAATCTGAAACCAAAATAGCTAAAACTAATGCAATAACATTATGGACCCTTAGGAAAAAAATATATTTCATAATTTCAACACATTGAAGCAAGCGGATCAGTGACAGATGTGTCTTTTAGCTCAAGCCATGGATTTGGGTACACACGCCGGTGAGTCAGACATGGGTTAAAAGGGGAAAGAGTGGGAGGAACCAGTTTGTTCTAATATAGTGATTTTTTAAAATAACAAAGAATTTGGTTTACTCTAAAAGGATTTACTGCAGAAGGCATATTGTCAGGGCATGTAAGAGGCTAACAGAAACGTTGAAGACATTTATAGAAGTGGAGGAGTAGCCTAGTGGTTAATGCACATGGCTGACAACCAGGGAAGCTCAGTACCATCCTCCTGCTGTTCCTTGTGATCTTGGGCAAATCACTTATTAGCCTTCCATTACATTCGGTAAAAAACTTAGATTTTATAAGCCCTCCAGGGACAGGGAAATACTTAGTGCACCTGAATGTATCTTACTTTGAGTTACTCCTGAAAAAGATATGAGCTAAATCTAAATAAATAATAATCAGTGATAATTAATTTGTCCTGTGCAGCCCAGAAGTTCCAAAGCTTTAGAAGCTAAGGGGCCCTCTTTCTAAAGCAGTGCTAAAATGTTGCCTACACTACCCCCAGCGCAGGTCTTTCCCACGCACAAAGGCCACTTTCAGCGCTGCTGGGAAATGGCTGATTTTTCTATTTTGCTAATAATGGCCACGTGCTGATTTTCCCATTAGCACGTGACTATTAGCATGTGAGCACTCACCGACACCTGTTTTGTTGGTGGTACGGGCTCACGTGCTAACCACATGCTAATCGGTTAGTGCACAGCATAGGCGGTCGGTGGCCCAACTGTTTGGGGAGGCTAAAGGGGGTGGGGTTAGGGGTGGGACCAGGGGTGGAGCTTAAATCCATATTTGTCTGATAGCACACAGAAAAAATAAATAAATAAAAATAAAAGTCACAACACCTTTTATTAAATTTAGATATTAGATATGTATCATATGTCAAAGAATAAAGTGGTTGCTCAAAGCATATTCTAAGCACAATCGCTCAACTGCAAAACACTATGCACAACTTTGTGCAAAAACACACTCAGAACCTTACTGTACCATAAATATTACTATGGGCAGAACCTAATACACCAAAAAACCACCCATACGGAAAATGCAGACCGTCAACAATATGAAACAAGGGATCATATCATCACAATTCTCATGTAGAGCCACAAAACACCCTAATTCATGTTTAATGTGGGATAAAATGCCATAAATAAGTAAATAAATATAAACTTTTAATGTTGAGCACCTGATTCTCAAAGTGGACATATTCCAAACACTATAATGAAAATAAAATGATCTTTTCTACCTTTGTAGTCTGGTGACTTTTTCTGATCATGCTGGTCCAGTATCCGATTCTGTTGCTATCTGTGCTCAGTGCAGGTCAGGAAGTCATCACCATCTGCTGGGAAATGAGGTGTTCACTATAGGCAGCGGAGTCTCTGTTCCTGGTTCCCAGTCCTAATTGTTCTTACTAGCCAGCCTTGAGCCTGCAGTGCTTTCCCTACATGAGGCGCCCCGCCTCCCGCGTGTTCCCGCCTATGCAGCACGGAAGCGAGAAACGAGGAGGCTGACTGACTGGCTGCCTGAGGGCGAGGGGGCGAGGCACAGGACCGCGGAGCGCCAGTGAGAGCCCGAGCGGGCGGAACTACTGCGATCAGCTGATCGCGTCGTCGGTGAGTCTGTCCGAGCCCCGGGCGGGCGGAACTGGGTAACGTGTGTCGGTGTCATCGCGGGGGGGGGGGGCGTGCCGCGTGAAACTAGTGACGTCATCAGGCTCCGCCTGCGATCATTCGGCTTGGGGAGGCTTAGCCTCCCCAAGCCTCTTATACCGGGCGCCTATGGTGCACAGCAATGTAGCTGCGCTGAGGTCTGGCTAGAACCAGACCAGAGAGAGAAAGAGAAGAGCTTACAGATTGTGTTTGGAGCATGGCAGCCAACAGCTTCAGACTATGTTTGGGCCCTGTCAGCCACAGGCCCTGGTTAAGACTGTATTCATTAAACCAAAGAAACTTTTCACCCTGTGTTCCAGGCCCTGTGACGTAATAGGCCTCAGGTTTTCTGTAAATAAAGCATTTATTTTCAGTTTTACACCTTTGTCCGGCTGTGTTATTGTGCAACAGGGGCGTAGCTACTATGGGGCCACGGGGGCCTGGGCCCCCGTAGATTTGGCCCTGGACCCCCCTGCCAACAACCCTCTCAACCCCCCTCCCACTGCCAACCCGCCATCGCCGTCTGCTACTCACAGAAACAGAAACAGAACGAAGCCCTGCAAGGCTTCGTTCTGTTTCTGTGAGTCTGATGTCCTGCACGTTGTATGTGCAGGACGTCAGACTCGGAAACCAAACGAAGGAAGAAGACTTCAGCTGGCGGGGCTTGGGGTCCCCCACCAGCAAAGGTAGATGACGGCAGGGCGAGTGGGGGGGGGGTCGAGAGGGTCATCGGCAGGGGGGGTCAAAGTTGTTTGTGGTGGTGCTGGCGGCGGCGGGGGGTGTCGGCAATGGCGATGGGGGGGGCTAAAATGTGCCCCCTCACCTCAGGCTCTGGACCCCCTTCCCGCCGAAGTCTGGCTACACCCCAGTTGTGCAACCCTCTATTGCGATATCACAGGGCCCATGACCCTTTTTGCCCAAGGGCCCAGATCACTGTCAATCTGCCCCTATCATAACTCCTTAGGCATGCAAGCCTATCCTGTCCTTTCTAGAAGTTTCTATATTTTGGTATGCTCATTCCTGTCTTATTTAAAGCCATCATATTAAGCACCTTATTTTCTTTGTGCTCCATTCCCTTTGCCACACTCCCTTTTTCCTATTTTGAGTTTCAGCACTTCTGTGCCATCATACAGCAAATGAGATGTTGTCATATCTTTTGTAGAGATGGAAAACAATGTTCTTTTATATTGCAAAGCACATTTCATGTTAGTACTGAGACCATGCATTATGAAAAAATTAGTTTATATTCAAAGACACAAGAAGTGCCAAAAGAGCCATTATAAATCTCAACTCTATAAATAGGTATTCATTTAGTAATTAAGAGGAAAAAAATGTTTGCTTTAATGAAGGGACAAAATATGTACGTAGGATTTTAGGAGACATTTCAGTGACAGAGAACATGACAAAGTGCAGAGAGGCAATGACCGTTATTTTGGAAACTCTATTCACAATTTACACATACAGAAACCAGCATTTACATTTGGATATTGAATAAACATTGAAAACCCAATTTTAGAAAGCTGGAATTTACACATGTGACCAAAAAATACACATGTATTTCCCATTTCAGAAGGGAAATGCACATCTATGATCACCAAGATCAACATTAACATTGGAATTTACAGCTGCTCTCAGGTGCATATAGTTTTTGTAAAAGTGCTTCTTCTGGACAGCACTCTACATGAAGGATTAGGGGAGGTTACCCCTTTCATTCCCCAATGCTTTTGCCCCAAAATCAATTTATTGTGGGCTTTGTACTTAATTGGTGCCACGATTGTGACTGTTTTCCTTGGCTGTGCTCACCTCACCCTCTGGTGGCCGGAGCCGGTGGCTGCCATGGACTGCCTTGCTGTCTCCCTATACATTCCTGATTTTCTTTCCGGTCCGGTCCAGATATTCTAGCCCTCCAGACATGGTTTGAAGTTTGGCAGCTAGCCTCTCCTTTAGCTGCCTTGAGATTGCTGCAGTGAGCCTCAGCTGCTGATGGGCTTTATTAACCATCTGGAAACTTTCTGCTTGGCCTTTGCAATGCCAAAGGTTGAGGTTTGTGTGCTTTTGCACTTCTGCCTTGTCTTGCTTTGCCTTGTTTCTTGTCAGTATTCCTAGTCTTAGTCTGTGTTCCTAGCTTGTTTGAGTCTCCTGAATCCTGTCTTGAATCCCGTCCTGTTTGCTCCTTCCTTGTCTGCTTTTGGCTTCCTTCCCCTTCTGGTTGTGAACCTTGTATCCCTGTCTGTTTGAGACCCTGTATCTTGAACCCTGTCTAGTCTATCTTGTTTCTCCTCTCGGTCCAGTAAGTCCTGCCGGCTGTCCGCACCTAGGGGCTCAACCCCTAGGGAACGGCGGTCAAGCGCAGGTGAAGTCCTGTTCCAGTCACGCTAGTTCCTGAATCCTGCTTGTGTTTCCTGATTCTGGACCCTGCCAAGCCAAGTCCATTCTGGTTCTGCTTATCCCTGCCTCGCCTGCCTACAGCTTCTACTCCAGTCCTGTTGGTCCAGTCCTGGTTGGAGGGTTTTGCCTGCTGCTGCTGCTCCTCATCAGCAGCCCAAGGGCTCACGATTCCAGACTATCCTTGATAACCTGACATTGGAAGCATTTAGTCATATAGATTTCCAAAATGGAACATATACATGTCTTCATGTCAGCACTTACACATAGGACCAAATTCTATAAATGGCACTGAAAAAAATATGAAGCACGATTCCATAAATGTCACTCAAGGTTAGGCCCGTTTATAGAACAGCACTTAGCACCAGGATCCGAGCCTAACTTTAGGCATGAAGATTTACACATTCTAGTCCTCTGAACCCTAAACTGCCTTTTTAGTTAAACTAATCTAGCTCTGTAATAGTCAATATTGTGAAGTGCTTAGTATTCACCAGCCATGAGTATCTCTTTATATCAATAGTATAAATCTATAGCATGTGCCAGTGGTTATGTGAAAGTGAAAGAAGTAGGCATGTTTCCTATGATAACAATACTGAAATAAAAGCACTTATTGGAATTGAGAAATGGATGTGGGGAGAGGGGGAGGAGCAAGATGGTGACATGAACAGCTGGCTGTGAACCATGCAGATTTCCTTTTGCCTGACTGATCTGATTTTTCCTAGAGCTATGTCTTAGAAAAAGAGTTTCTTATGGTATCCTCAGTGGCTTCCTCTCCAATGTTGGGACAATCCAAGATTTTTGGTTTTCTGCAGTCCCCTGCTAAAGGCATGTCTCTGGGTGAGGTTCCTGCAAAGAGGCAGAGAGAAGTAGATTCTTTCTCATTGGGGAAAGAGGTGTCACTTTCCACCATGGAGCTACTCCAGATGTAACGACTTGAGCTGAGCTCCAGAGCCATGACATTGCAGGCATAGACGAATAAGGTCATTTGGTGCGCTCCAACAAGAGGATTACCTAAGATCCTGTAGAGTGTAGCAGCAGCAGTCCTTGGAGTGCCTGTCACTTTAACTGGAGGTATGGTGGCATCAGCTAGAGTCAAGTAGTCCTCTGATGAGGGTAAAAGAACCAGTGAAGAGCTTCTCTCTGGCATTGAGCCCCATCCTGCCTTTAATGAAGCCACTGACTATTACCTTAAATTCCACTTGGAGTGTGCTACTGAGACTTAATGAGTCTATTTGTTAAGGATGATTCCTCAGCTGCTAAGAATGTGGAAATATTAGCCCAGAAACAGAACTACAGTTGTCTGGGGAGACCTCCAGGTTTGAGACCTTGAACAAGACTTGAGGGAAGTCAAGCAAGTAAATGTCAATTTGATAAAAGACAAAGACATAGTCAGCTGTAAATTGGAGCAAATGGACAATGTTCAAATGAGCCTTAATTTTAGGTTTGTTCATTTTTTTTTTTAGGTCTATGATCAAACATCTAAGTCTTGAAGAACGTTATGGAGATATAACATCTGCCAGAAAATAGTATGTGACCACTTAATGAAGAGTACAATCTACCATGGTAGAGATGGAGTGGAGGTGCATCACCTTATCATAATTTTGATGTAACAACATTATTATTTATTTATTTATTAGGATTTGTTTACTGCTTTTTTGAAGGAATTCATTCAAGGCAGAGTACAGCAAGAATAAGTCAAACATAAACAATAGACAATTACAGCATATTCAAATAACAATGCAAATTATGGCGTAGTATACTACTTACAATGTCAACACAATACGTAATAAAACATTTTAATAGACAGCATAGGGTATAAGCAAATATGGAACTTATAAATAGGTAAGATAGAGTAACAGGAGGGGATTAATTTCAGAAACTTGGATACCCCTTGGGAGGACCTTTGTGTCCCTGGAAGTGTGTAGAGGGTAATCCTGTTCTTCAAATATTCTGGGCCTTTTCCTTTGAGCCTTGAAGATCAGACATAGAGTTTTAAATTTGGCCCTGTATTAGACTGGTAGCCAGTGAAGATTTTGCAAAAATGGTGTGATATGGTCACGTCACATACAACCTTCTATTAGCCTTGCTGCAGTTTTCTGAATCAATTGGAGCTGACACAAACTCTTTGTAGTCAGATCAGTGTAGAGTGCATTACAGTAATCCAGTCTTGATGTTATCATGGCATGCACAGCTGAGACAAGATTTACCTTCTCAGTATAAGGAGAGAGGCACCATAGTTGTTGCAAATGATAGAAGCAGCTCTTCAAGGTTACTTGGATTTAGGAGATCAGAGTAAATATTGAATCTAACTGTATTCCAAGGTTCCTGGCTTGTGACTTGAGGTAGAGTTCGTATTTCCCAAAAGAAATTTTGATGTCAGGTATCTGCCCACTTGTGTTAGGGACCCATAGAAATTCAGTTTTACTTGGGTTCAGGCAAAAAATTTTGTTTTTAGTCCATTATTGAATTGATGTTAGACAGGTAGTCTATTCAGGGCTGTGAGGAAGTCAGGTTCAATGGGTATGAGTAGCTAAACATCATCCGCGTAGATGTAGAACTGAGTGTCCATTGACTGAATCAGCTCATCTAGTGGCTTGAGATAGATATTAGGTGACAGTATCGATCCTTCTAGTACCCACAGGTCAGTATCCATGGAGGCAATGAGGTGCTGCCAAACAGTATGGACTATTGCATATCTGACAGATAGCAACCAAAGAACAATATTTATCTCAATGCATTGAACAGGCTGCCAAATTCAGCCAAGCACCTGTTCAACATAGTACTGTTCCATTGATACCTGTTTCTGCCAGTCATGCTAGCATGATGATCCACAGTGTCAGAAACTGCTGAGAAATCTAGCAGTACTAGATTTCACCGAGGCAAATCCCCTGTCTCGGTTTACAGCAGTGAATATGGAGATGGAGCCCTTTAAGTTCTCAAATATATGCAGCAGACATGGAAGCCGTGTTTTGCTTATCTCAGTTCTGGATAGTAATGTCTCCACTCTCTTTCATTAGCATGTCATGCACCATTGGTTGGATTAATTACTGATACATATTGTATATTATCCTCGAAGAAAGCCTCATTTATTTTTACACCATGCAGGATTTTTTTGCATTGCTAATTATTTATCTATTCCCCGTTGCGTAGCATATGAGCTGGAGATCATTCCTGTTTCACTCACATTCAGTTTATGAATGAGACTCCTCATGTAGCTGAGCCAGGGTTTCTCCACTGGACTTCAGGACCTCCCTCTGCTGCACACAGTGCTAATCAGCCAGCCTGAAAGGAAACATTTAGACAACAGTTTTCAAAATGCTTTCCCAAGAAGTTGCCTCTTCGTCCGGGTGTCCAAAAAATATTTCTAGCAGCAAAAAGTTACCCAGTATAGGATTCTGAGAAATAGGATGCCTGTCACTATCCCACTGTGCCCCACCATCTTGTGCTACACTTTCTACTTAAAGTGTGAGCTCTTAGAAAGAGGAAAACCATAGGAAGGGAAACTCTATAGCCATTTGCAGCCTTTCTGTCACATACCTTGTAGAGCACTGCACACACCATCACTGCAATATCAGCATGAAATAATAATCAGCTTCATATTGAGAAAAAGATCTGCATCTCTGTATTACCAGCTCATGGTGAAGAAGTAGAGACCTTACACATTGGTGAGGTCCATCTTCCACATATATCATTCTGCTATCATTTCACTTTGGTTTTCTAATATAACCCAGTCACTTTGTGCCACAAATTACCCAGCAATCAAGCCACAGTTCAGACTGCAAAGTGAAATGAAATGAATCAGAGATCTTCCTTCCACCAACAGGCCAATGAAAAGCTTCCTGCTGTATAGTACTGGGAACATTCTCTGATGCCAGAACAGATTTTGTTTAAAACAAAAATTCAGTACATAGATACATGTTGTGATATTATTGGGTTGGCACAATTGCACTGAAAAACCAATTCAAATCATTCATTATAATTCAGTGAGTATGGAAGACCCTCAGGGAAGACTATTTTCCCCATTAACCATGCACACAGGCATCTGGTAGCATCACCCACTTACGGATCAGCCTATAAATACTACGAAATGTCACAAAATCATCTCTCAAATGGAGGATGGAAAAAACATTCACCTCCTCTCCTATGTAAGCAAATTTCTCTAAGAAACAGAACCATCTTGAAAGCAGCTACAAATGTTCCCCATGGAAAATTATCTATCAAAAGTGTAAAATTTATCCTGCAATGCCCTATATGTTTTGATACCTCAAAGCCACACAGTATACCACCATAAATTATACATTCAAAGCCACATCAGCAAACAGACGGCACAAAGGGAGCCGCAGCATCCCACACACTGCTGACAGATGATACCCTAACAAACACAAATCAGATCAGTGTGTTCCACAGGAGAGCTCAATGTTAAATGTTATAATTATAATGCTAGTTTTCCCTATTTCAAGTTCCCTTAAGGTTAAAAAATAAAAATAAAAGTAACCTCACCACGCCTCATTTACTGCACTTTGGTAACCACAGCTGGGGCTTTCACACTCCTAGAGCAGCTCAGAGGTAGATTCTGTTCCGTTTTGTGGGATACACATTACCTAATCAAAAGTCACATTTTGTATTGGAAAGTTTTCAATTGTTTTCATTTTCTAAATATAATCATTTTAATCTGTGCTAATTTCTTTTTTCTTTTCAACTATGTTCCTTCCCCCTGTCAGTTCCTCCTCATTTCTTTGCCTATTCTCCCGCCCTTTTTTATGCCTCTCCATTAGTTTCACACCCCTCATTCTTCCTTATCGGGCATTCTTCTCTGCTCTTTTCCTTCAACAGGTCTTCCTCTTCCTTCATTGTGACACAGTTGAGCTGTGTGAGCAGCGACAGGGCCAGCACCAATTCTCACAATTCCCTACCTGCAAATTCTATATAATGCAACTAGAGTTTCGCGTGCAAATCTGGGCATATTCTGATTTGCGTGCAGAATTCAATTGGTTAACAAGCCAATCAGCACTGATAATTGGATGTTAACAAGCAATTATCAGCTCTAATTGTCACTAATTAGAATTTACACTCACTAACCCACCCTTTTACAAAGCTGCATGTCAATGCCGACACAGCCCATTCTCTTTGAATGGGCTGTGTCAACATTACTACCGCTAGCATGGCTTGTAAAAGAGGGGGAGGTAAGTGTATTCTATAAAGTAGTCCGCGTAAATTCTACCGCACGGATCTCAAAAGTGGGCGTGGCCAAGAAAGGATCATGAGTGAGTCATGAACATTCCTACAATTTACACGCAGTGTTATAGAATAACCCATTCCACGCCTAAAGTTTAGGAGTGCGCATTTACACTAGCTTTTCATTGGTGTAAATGGCTGCGCCTAAATTTTAGTTGCATGGATGGTGCTACGCGTATTCTATAAACTACGCCTCTTAGGCACAGTTTATAGAATACGTGTAGGTGTGTTTTCTATCCATGCTGATTATTTCAGCACCAAATATAGAATCTGGCCCTTAGTGTCCATGCAGTATGCACAGTTTACAGAAATGAGACCACTGCAAGCGCACAAGAAGAGGACAAGGGGACAGGTGGGTGACAGTAATGGTGGCACTCTGTGGACTGTAAGGAGAGCCCTGCATGGTTGTCAATTTAGGCCCTACACAGGCTATCAAAATAGATTCTGCAAGGCCATGGGTAATGGGGAACAAGCCCAGTGTGGACCATCAGAGGAAACTCTTATTAGGCCAGAAGAACATTGCATGAGACAGAACAAAAATAGTAGATGATGACTGCAGTGATTCCAGATTTTGTGGCTGGGGCAAATTCTGCAGAATGATGAGATACTGGGGCCCTGAGTATTGGTTTGATTTTAAATGGAAGCAGTGGGGTTGCAAGTGCCACAGTCTCACCTAGAGAATTCCTGACTAATGAAGTATAGGATTGTTTTAATACCATGCTGGTCTTGGACGCTAAATTGTTGATCCCATGGATACCTGAGGGAGCAACTGGCTGAACCTGACTATGGGTCGCTGGTGCAGAAGTGGTCGGTGAACCTCCCTGCTCCTGTGCAGGTGACTCACCTGAAGACTTGCCTAGCACAGGTGTACATCATAGTGAAAAGCGCCACCCATTGAGAATTACAATTTAAATTAATTTATTGATTGTATGTCTCACCACACAGAGCCTTCTGTACGACTTTGAAACCAGATGACCATTGTCCGAAGTGCGGGCGAGAGGCTGCACACCTGACATACATGTTCTGGGCATGCCCTTTAATTCATGAGTTTTGGAATCAGTTGGCCAGGCATGTCTCCCAGTTGTGGCAGGTCCATTGGGCACCACCTCCCCCTTCAACGTTTTGACATTTTTTCCTTAAGAGGGTCCCATCTGGCTGGTCTTTAGGCCTTTTTGCACCGAGCCAATCTGATGGCAAAAAGGAATATTTTGAGTTTGTAGCTCCAGTCGGAGGCACCCACACTGTCTTATTGATGGTCACCTATGATCCAACTTAGTGCCCTAGAGTGTAAAAGCATTCCAGACCTTGCTACCCCGGTACGGGATGAGTTTTTGCGTGCCTCGTCTCCCTTTTGGGATTCCTTAACTCCAGTGGTCCATAGTCACATTTCAAATGCTTAATGGAATGAGAATGCATTACCTAAGGAGTTATTTACATTGTGGGCAGGAAGGGATGGGATGGGTTGTGGGGTTATGTAAGGTTGGGACTCTTTGTACATTTATATGGAGAATTCTGTATTTGTTTTCTCATTTGTTATAAAAGCTAATAAACACAATTGAAAAAAAAACATTTAAGGTTTTGTCATTGATACATATGGCATATTATGAGCAGCAGCCTTCCAATCTTCAAGCTTTAGCAATTCCATATACCTCTGCTCAGGTTTTAAGAACCTTTCAAAATAATAGGTTAGTTGTACTTCATACATCAAGGGTTAAATGGGAATCCACTCGCTCAAAGGTCCTTTTTTGGATCACCCATCATTATGGAATACCTTGACCAAGGAAATATGTACTGAGGCAAAATTTTTTAAGACCTCCCCCCCCCCCCCCCACCACCCGATATTAAAACTATTTAACCGGCCAGAAGCCAGAGTTTAAGCACCAAACCATTGATATTCAGTGGGAGATAATAGGTTATCTCCTGCTGAATATCCCAGTTTGGGGCAAGCCATTAACTGGATATATTGCGCAACATAACTGTCAGGCGTGTATGTACTACTACTACTTATCATTTCTATAGCGCTACTAGACGTATGCAGCGCTGTACACTTGATATACAACACCAAACTGGCTATGTTGAGTGGTCAAAATAGGCTGCTTAAATAACAGGCCTAACTTTGACCACTAAACAGTTAACTGATTAGCATTGAATATCAGCAGAGCCGGTTAATTTTTTAGTGGCCAAAATAAATCTGGATATTCAATGCTGGTCGCTGGATACAACCCGGCACTGAATGTTCAGCACTTGCAGCGGAGAGCAAATGCACTGCTCACTGCCAGCTGAATATTGGGCCGCTTGTGTTTTTTTAAACAAGCTTTTAATCTTGAGGTTGTAGATGAGGGAGGAATAAAGTAGTGACTCTGAAGACCACCGTTATTAAAAAGTAGTATATGTTTGTACTGTATGACTGTTGGATAACTGTTTTAGGCTTTTACTAAATATTTTATAGAGTTCTTTTTCTATTGTATTATTGGGGGTTTTTTATTGTAAACCACTGTGATCTGTCAAAGTTAAGTAGTATATCAAGTTTAATAAAACATAAACAATAAAATATCATTTCTTATGTTCTGCAATTACCTTTGACAGTTCAATGCATTGTACAAAAAAAAAAAAAGACTAGACATTACTAGGAATTACCTAAAATCAGTAAGCAGTCTGAATTTTAAAACTTAGATACCACAACTTTCACTGAAATAAAAATGTTTTTAGTTTTCTCTAAAATAACATACAGGGTCCCTTTTACTAAGCAGTGCTGAAAAGTGGCTAATGCTATCCCCAGCACGGATCTTTCCCACTCGCTGAGTGGTAAAATGACCCCATTTTCATTTTTCCTATTAATGGCCATGCACTAATGTCCCCCCATTAGCACAAGGCCATTAGCGTGTGAGCCCTTACTGCCACCTATTTTGTAGGGCTCATGCGCTAACCACACGCTAATCAGTTAACATGCGGTGATGTAGCTGCACTAACCACCTACTCTCCGCTCTCAAACATGCCCCCAGTGCTAAGAAATAAATTCTGGTTTTAGTGCATGAGTAGCATGCGCTGATCCCAAAACTACCGCAGGATGCCTGAGTGTGCCCTGCAGTAGTACTTTTTAATCTGCAGTAAGCTTGCTCTAGGGCTTACCACAGCAAAGTAAAAGGATCCCATTATTAATAATTGACCTTATCTCAAATGGCAAAACTATTCCATATCCTTGCTACCTGATAAGAGAAAGATTGTCCTTTATATCTTTTTTTTATAACTGAAATTTAAAAATCTTGATGTAAATAATTATATTCTATTATCTATTCTCCACCAATTAAATATGATGTAATATGATAAGAATAAGAATATGTAAGAAAAGGGGGAATTAAATAATATATTTGTTGAATTACATTATCCCTCACTGTAAGGTTTATGGACATGTGCTCAGAACATAAAGACCATATATTTAACTTTAAAATGTTTATTTACAATACAAGTAATGTAATAATGTTACAAGAGAGAGGCAGTTTTTAGGAATCTTTCACAAGGGGAATGTGCTTTCAAGATAGCAAGTCTGAATTATAAATTAGGCTGGATTAATGGTAACTCATTTTGATGGAGGCTGCTGGTTGGTGTGATGAAGGAGATCCTTGCTGGAAAAGAAGTCTTTTTGTTGCAGGGTTGTAGCTGGAGCCTGGAGAAAGTCTTATTTGGGATGTGTGTGAAGTCTAGCAAGGTTCACTGAAGGTCCAGATCAGGAAGCGGACAAAGAAAGCAGGGCCAGAGCGCAAGAGCGAGCGGCGCAAAGAAAAGCTACGAGAATGGTATGGGAATTGCGTTCCAAGACGTATGAAGAGAGACTTGCTGACCTGAACATGTATACCCTGGAGGAAAGGAGGAACAGGGGTGATATGATACAGACGTTCAAATATTTGAAAGGTATTAATCCGCAAACAAATCTTTTCCAGAGATGGGAAGGCGGTAGAACGAGAGGACATGAAATGAGATTGAAGGGGGGCAGAATCAGGAAAGATGTCAGGAAGTATTTTTTCACAGAGAGGGTGGTGGATGTTTGGAATGCCCTCCCACGGGAGGTGGTGGAGATGTAAACGGTAACGGAATTCAAACATGCGTGGGATATACATAAAGGAATCCTGTGCAGTAGGAATGGATCCTCAGAAGCTTAGCCGAAATTGGGTGGCGGAGCAGGTGGGGGAAGAGAGGTTGGTGGTTGGGAGGCGAGGATAGTGGAGGGCAGACTTATACGGTCTGTGCCCTGAAAAAGACAGGTACAAATCAAGGTAAGGTATACACATATGAATTTATCTTGTTGGGCAAACTGGATGGACCATGCAGGTCTTTTTCTGCCGTCATCTACTATGTTACTATGTTACTATCTCTTGTTAGACCATAGGCTGAAGTCAGGTGAGGTGTACTCGATGCAATGAAAACTGGTTTCATCTAGTTTTGAGATGGAGCATGGTAACTGCTCACATGTTTTAATGACATCATAAGACTTTCTGTCTGGACATCTGCTGTGATATACATCCAGAAGGCATCTGACAGGATTAAAAGAGTCTTTGTCTGAGAGTAAGTGGGCTTCTTTTGTCAGGTTAGGTGGGCAGAAGAGCTTTTCAGTCTCTAAGTCATTGTCTGTGAGTTTCATCCAGTCTTTTTGATTGCTCTCAATATGCAGACTTTTGTTCTTTGGAGCTGTGTTGATTAACTATAAGTATCCACCCGGCTAACCTTTGTTAAGGGAGGGTGATGGTCAGACCAATTTATCTGATACTGTTCCAATAAGTCTTTGCAGCTGTATATTTTGCATTTGTATCTGATCCAGCAAAATCAATAACTCTGACAATTAAACTCATATCATGTTAGGTGTTCAGCGCTGTGTGCATCTGGTAGCGCTATACAAATGCTAATAATAATAATCTATATATATAAAAGGCACCTCCAACGTTCCAATGAAGCCTCAAGCCGGATGAGGCGCCCGAGATATCTGGTTTGGCCTGCAGTCAGTGTAGCTCCGCCCTCACGTCAAAACGCGGTGACGTCGAGGGCGGGGCGGCGAAGGCACAACGCACGAGTTCCAGAGATTCAGTGACAGCAGTGGGGAGAGCGCTGTGAACTTTCATCACAAACTCGCAACCAAGAGACGGAGAGATGGGGGGGGTGGAACTCGGAAGGGAGGGACAGAGGGGGGTCTGGAACTCGGGAGGGAGGATGGTGGTGGGGGGGGGTGGGGGGATTACCTGGCTAGCACCCGATTTTTTTTCCGAAACGGGCATTTCTTACTAGTAATAATAATAATATCATGCTACATTGACACAAAATCAAGATAACATAATCATTCAATATAGGTAAAATAAACAGATTACATAACAATAACAGGAAATTGGATCGCTAAAACGGAACTACCGCCAGCTCAATACAGCCACCAGAGGTAGTTCTGGCTGGAGAGCATGCCATTTCCAGCGCTCTGTAAAAAACATTTTTTCTCTAGCTCGACACTAACCAGGCAGTAATTGGTTATCTTTCCACATGGCTTTTTTTTGGGGGGGGGCTTTTTACCCGCTGCAGTAAAAGGACCCTGGCACACAGGAAAAATGGCCCCCGCTGCTACTGCAGGGCCCTTTTTGCTGCAGCTTAGTAAAAGGACCCCTTAGACCACAACTAAAGGGACAGACGTACTACCTTCTTACAAAGAAAAATAAGGAAACTATTATTAGAAAATCACTAACTCAAAGATTAGGATTCCTAAACAATTTAAGAAGCAATTTCAAATAAAGGTCATTTATCATCCCCTCCCCAAAAAGAAATGACAGAAAAAATCAAGTTGTTACTTCCTACTTCACAAAAAAACTTTCCGTTTGTGTGGTATCATACTTAATCCTTACCCTACCAACTGATCAAACATTTACAGGGAAATCTTTAAAAAAAATGAAACAAAGGTAGCCCCTATAGATAAAACATAAACTTTTAAGTCAAGAAATTGCTTCTTCATCAGTTGTGTGAAATGAGCAACATCAGAAAAGATCTGAATTCTATGACCACAAAATACATCTATATTCCTACAGTAAGTTTTTAATACCAAAGCCTTATGTTTCTCCAAGACAAAAGTGACCAAGAGAGCGGTACACGTAATTATTACATCATTAGAACTTTCCAGGAAATTATTCAAATCCAAACTAAATTCCACAAGGGAATCCATTCCACCCTCTGTCTGATTCACCACAAGAGAACACTATGGGATACAATAACTCTGAGAAATAACTGTTTCATCCAATTGAGGAAGCTTCAAAATCTCTTTGAAATATTGTTTTAACAAAATTTCTGAAGATAGCAATCTAGTCCACAGAAAATTAAAAAATCTCAGTTTCTTGGTCTGCTGTGAATTTTCATGTTTCTCCAAGCCAAAACACACAGAAAGGCTATCTTTAATCGCAGAGGCACTATTTGAGGGTCCAAACCTTGAAGCCTCTTATCTATCAAAGAAAAATATTTGTCAATCTCTTCAAATTTCTCTGCAGGCTCCTGCGTGAAGTCACAGAGCTGGTGGACCTGGAACTTAACCATGGACTCAGTCCTGGCAACTACTGCCCATATATCCTCTAAAGTAATATTTTGATTAACCTGGGGGACAGGAACATCCACCAGGTTCACTGGAGAAACAGTTTTAGGTCTAACAGTCACCATGGAAGAGTCCACTTCTCCTCAGAGTCCCCTGCAACTGCTTCCTCCTCTACTACAGAAACTGTGGTATGAGGAGACTTCAAAGAGAGCATTTGCATAGGGGCGGGGAGTTTTCTCAGGCAAACTAATGGAAATTCCATCTGGAGAGACAGAGAGATCAGGTTGACCACCATCTATAGCCACCACATCTTTATCCATAGGGCCTCTAACAGGGGTACTCACAATCACAGGAAGTGCCTAACTTTTTTCCCCCATCGTGCCAAAGAGATGAAACTCCTCACTGCTCCTCTGTGCTCCAAGTGGCTCCCAAGGGGCCTGTCATGCCCTGTGGCCACATGCCATAGGCGCTGCTGATGTTTAAGCCATCTCAGGGGGCTCCAATCACTGATATCAACCACAAGTGCCAAAACCCCCGAATGGGCTGGAAATTTCAAAGGGGGGGGGGCTCTCTCAGTGTGTCTCAGCTCTCCCAAATGCCTCCTCTCCTGCCTGTGAGTACACTGAACCCCCAAATACCTTTATATCTTACTCCTTTAGAGTTTGAAAAATATAAAACTAATTGATTCCAAGGAGACCTACAGGCTCATTTTCAAAGCACTTAGACTTACATAGTTACATAGGTTACTATTGAGCTCATTTTCGAAAGAGAAGGATGTCCATCTTTCGACATAAATCGGAAGATGGACGTCCTTCTGCATTTGGTCGTTTTTGACATGGACATCTTTGGTTTCGAAAATCGCCGAAAGTCAGAAACGTCCATATCTAGGGATGACCAAATCTAGGGACATCCCAATTTAAGGATTTGGACGTCCCTGACGGTATTTTCGAAATGAAAGATGAACGTCCATCTTGTTTTGAAAATACGGGTTTCCCCACCCCTGAACTTCATCGTTTTGCAAGGACGTCCAAATCGCAACTTGGACGTCCCTTTTGAAAATGTCCCTCCAAGACATGCCAAGACACCAACCGGGCACCCTAGGGGGCATTGCAGTGGACTGCAGAAATTGCTCCCAGGTGCATAGCTCCCTTACCTTGTATGCTGAGCCCCCCAACCCCCCCCAAACCCACTCCCCACAACTGTACAACACTACCATAGCCCTAAGGGGTGAAGGGGGGAACCTACATGTGGGTACAGTGGGTTTGTGGTGGGTTTTGAAGGGTTCACATTTACCACCACAAATGTAACAGGTGGGGGGGATGGGCCTGGGTCTGCCTGCCTGAAGTGCACTGCAGTACCCACTAAAACTGCTCCAGGGACCTGAATACTGCTGTCATGGAGCTGGGTATGATATCTGAGGCTGGCATAGAGACTGGAAAAATATTTTTAAATTTTTTTTTGAGGGTGGGAGGGGGTTAGTGACCACTGGGGGAGTAAGGGGAGATCATCCCCGATTCCCTCCGGTGGTCATCTGATCATTTAGGGCACATTTTTGTGGCTTGGTCGTAAGAAAAAAAGGACCAGGTAAAGTCGTCCAAGTGTTCGTCAGGGACGCCCTTCTTTTTTCCATTATCGGCCGAGAACACTCATGTGTTAGGCACGCCCCAGTCCTGCGTTCGCTACGCCTCTGACACGCCCCCGGGAACTTTGGTCATCCCCACGACGGAAAGCAGTTGAGGACGCCCAAAATCGGTTTTCGATTATGCCAATTTGGATGACCCTGTGAGAAGGATGCCCATCTTGCGATTTGTGTCAAAAGATGGGCGTCCTTCTCTTTCAAAAATAACCCTGCCAGGCACCCAACTGTCAATTTGATGGCACCTTTGATGCGTGTAATTGGTGCCTACCTCTAGGTTCCACTTTATAGATTTGCCTCCTTAGCTCTTACTCCCTTTTCACAAGGATAACTTGTGGCTCTCTTCCACTCAGGATCCTCCCCAAGCTTACTCTGTCTCCTTGAAGGTTTGGGGACTCCATTCTCCCTTAAGCTCCAGTCATTTTCCCTGGAGCAGAACTAATGAAGACAGAACAGGGGACTTCCAAGCTCTTGTGCTATATAAAAATAGCTCTCCTATAAGATATGTCCTATTGGGAAGTGTTTGTAAAGCCGCTTGTCTCTCTGGATTACTTCATTGATGTCTGTGTAGATAATTATCATATTAGTAAGAGACAAAGACATTTTGTTCTTAAGCCCCTAAATACACTGACATGCCCCTTACACTAGAGGTGTAATTATTTTTTCTCCGAAGATTTTCTTTCTCTGGATATGTTAAGGGGGTAATTTTATAAGCAGCTTAACATAGGTGGTCATACATTTGAACTGGCATACACATGCATCTTCTCTGTTACTGTTTCATAATTATTTTAACACTAATAAAAAGCAATATTTGAAAGAACAATGAAACCTCTCTTTCTTTGTCTCAATGTTATTCATTTATCAGTGTAATCAAAGTCATTCCAAAGAGAAGATGAAGAGATGGAAAACTGACAGGTTTTTTTTTCTCTCTCTCTCTCTCTCTCTCTCTCTGTCTCTAAATGAAGCTTGAGTCAGAATCTTCAGGAAGGATCTAAGGTATAATTTCCGCCTCTGCAAATAACTCCATACTAAAAAAAAAAAAAAAATTCACCTGCCTGCCAGAAAACGCTGCTGTTCACAATATATACAAGCATGGCATCTTGCTGAGCTCAGGATGTCAATGATGGCAGTTTTAAGCCGGCAGCAGCTATGCCAAGTTTCTCTGGATATTTCTGACTTAAACTTACTTAGTACGTCAGATCCAGATGCGTTTTATGTAGAAAGGAGTTCAGAAAACGGGCAACTGCTTCTTGGATGTTTGGCATAGTGGCAAGATTTTTGCGCAGGACCGTATGGTACTTAGTAGAGGGAAAGTAGAATAACGTTCTTATATTATTGGTTACGTGGAGGGGCATAATCGAAAGGGGCGCCCAAGTTTTGCTGAGGACGTCCTCGCAAAATGTCCCAGCAAAGGGGCGGGGAAACCCGTATTATTGAAACAAGATGGGTGTCCATCTTTCATTTCGATAATACGGTCGGGGATGCCCAAATCTTGACATTTAGGTCGTCCTTAGAGATGGTTGTCCCTAGACTTGGTAGTTTCTGATTTTCGGTGATAATGGAAACCAAGGACGCCCATCTCAGAAACGACCAAATCCAAGGCATTTGGTCATGGGAGGAGCCAGCATTCATAGTGCACTGGTCCCCCTCACATGCCATGACACTAACCGGGCACTCAAGGGGGCACTGCAATTGACTTCAGAAATTGCTCCCAGGTACATAGCTCCCTTACCTTGTGTGCTGAGCCCCCCAACCTCCCCCCAAACCCCCTACCCATAACTGTACACCACTACCATAGCCCATACAGGTGAAGGGGGGCACCTAGATGTGGGTACAGTGGGTTTCTGGTGGGTTTTGGAGGGCTCACATTTACCACCACAAGCGTAACAGGTAGGGGGGGATGAGTCTGGGTCCGCATGCCTGAAGTGCACTGCAACCACTAAAACTGCTCCAGGGACCTGCATACTGCTGCGATGGAGCTGAGTATGACATTTGAGGCTGGCATAGAGGCTGGCACGACATATTTTTAAACATTTTTGTTTAGGGTGGGAGGGGGTTAATGACCACTGAGGGAGTAAGGGGAGGTCATCCCCAATTCCCTCTGGTGGTCATCTGGTCAGTTCAGGCACCTTTTTGTGGCTTGGTCGTAAGAAAAACAGGACCAGGTAAAGTCGTCCAAGTGCTCGTCAGGGATGCCCTTTTTTTTCCATTATGGGTCTAGGACGCCCATGTGTTAGGCACACCCAAGTCCCGCCTTCATTACACCTCCGACACACTCCCGGGAACTTTGGTCGTCTCCGCGACGGAAAGCAGTTGGGGACGCCCAAAATCGGCTTTTGATATTGCAGATTTGGGTGACCCTATGAGAAGGATGCCCATCTTCCGATTTGTGTCGAAAGAGGGGCGTCCTTCTCTTTCGAAAATAAGCCTGCTAGTGGACTGTGTAGAACACACAGATGGAAACGCAACTTTCACTTGGTGACAAAGAACATGAGCAGTAAATTCTACTGTTTCCAGTCGGTGTCCCCCACTAGCCTATTCTCTTTACTAGTTACCGTCCTCTGGCTGAGCTCTGCTTCTCCCCCAAACTACTAATTCTCTACAGGCCACTATTCAAATGCTACAGTCAGTGTGTTTGTTTTAAATGTTGACTGTGACATTTAAATTGTCCACTTTTATTCAGCACTGTTATTTGCAGAAGTGATAGTGCTAAATATACAGGGTGAGGCAAAAAAAAAAAAAAGTAACCCCCTACAGTTTTGCTGCTGCTTTCTCAGCAACCGCTTTGAATTTTAACATGAAATTTTACAGCTTTATTTGTTGTTACTATCTATGTCAGTGGCGTTCCTAGGGTGGCTGACACCCGGGGCGGATCGCCGATGCGCCCCCCCCCAGATGCAGCGCGACCCCCCCCCTCAGCAAAACAATGGACACCCCCCCCGGGTGCATCTTTACCTGCTGGGGGTGCCACGCGTCTGTCGGCAACGCTCGTTCCCTGCTCCCTCTGCCCCGGAACGGGTTACTTCCTGTTTCAGGGCAGAGGGAGCAGGGAACGAGCAATGCCGACAGACGCGCGGCACCCCCCCAGCGGCGAAACAATGGACACCTCCCCCCCCCCGGCGAAACAACACCCCCCACTGGGTGTATCTTTACCTGCTGGGGGGGGGTGCCGCACGCCTGTCGGCTTCGCTCGTTCCCTGCTCCCTCTGCCCCGGAACAGAAAGTAACCCATTCCGAGGCAGAGGGAGCAGGGAACGAGCATTGCCGACAAATGCGCAGCACCCCCCCTCCCCCCAGCGGCGTGCACCCGGGGCAGACCGTCCCCTGCCGCCCCCCTTGGTACGCCACTGATCTACGTTTATGTGCTGATTGGCATGAGACTTTTTAGCATGGCCACCCAGTGATTTTCACATGTTCAAAAATTTTTGCACTGTAAAACTACCGTTATCTGAAAAAAACGGGGTACCAGCTTACTATTAACGAGGCCTTCTTTGGTAAATAGTAGTTTTTTTTAAAGGCTTCCTTTGAACAGTTCCAATCCTAAGTTTTAGCAAACATTTTTTTCTGGTAGATATTGATGTTTGCTATCCCACTAGATTGGTATCCCTAATTAATATGCATATATCAACAACTCCACAGTTATACTTCACCTTTGATTCATTTAATATGGTTTATATCACTATACTTTTCCAAACAAACACATGCAACAGCCTACATTCATACCACTCATACCTTCACATACCATCTCCTACGCAGAGACTGCTAACTAATATAACTCATTAACTAACTACCCCCCACAAACAACATATTAATGATGATCCAAATATTTTTGCCTCCACAAAGGGCAGCTTTACCAGTCAATTATGTCCACATAGTTAACATGTGGCTAAGCAGCGTAACACTAAAAGTCCATTCACAACCAAATTCAAATCAGTCCACGGTTCAAGTTCACAAACTGTTGTCGGCATGCGTCGGTGTTTTACGCTGGGAACAAGTGCCTGTGGGCGGTTGAGTTTCCTCCCGTCTTGTATCCAAGAAAACTGTACAATGAATAAATGAACCCGACTCCTGAAGACGCTCGAGGAGCGAAACACAGTCTGTGTAGAGTGTAGGGTGATTTATGGCAGATGGATTGTGGTCTGAAGATTAAGTGGAGATTGGCTTAAAGTTGATGGGTGTGTTTCTATCATCAAGCCCTGAACCACAAACACGGTAGAATAACACCAGTGGGCAGATGTAATCAATCCAAGGAAACAGCAGTTTGTGAACTTGAACCGTGGACTGATTTGAATTTGGTTGTGAATGGACTTTTAGTGTTACGCTGCTTAGCCACATGTTAACTATGTGGACATAATTGACTGGTAAAGCTGCCCTTTGTGGAGGCAAAAATATTTGGATCATCATTAATATGTTGTTTGTGGGGGGTAGTTAGTTAATGAGTTGTATTAGTTAGCAGTCTCTGCATAGGAGGTGGTTTGTGAAGGTATGAGTGGTATGAATGTAGGCTGTTGCATGTGTTTGTTTGGAAAAATATAGTGATATATATTAAATGAATAAAAGGTGAAGTATAACTGTGGAGTTGTTGATATTTGTAATATTTAGTACAGTTATTCAGCGTTTAACGAACCCAGGATTAATATATTGTGGATAATGAATATGCATGAGATAGGTTTGCATACACTGGAGGAAAAAGGCATACAAATCTATCTCATGTATATTCATTGTGGTTATCCTGAACACCTGGCATGTTTGTGGCTCTTGGCCACCATCAATGAATAAATATCATTGATCTGTGGTGTACGTGGCAAACACAAATGTCACGATCACACTTCCTGAACTGCATAGAGTTCCTACAGTGAGAGAAGTTAGCTGGTCTCACACTTCATGTTCATGGCAAACACAAGTGTCTTAGCAGCCCTTCCAGAACTGTTAAGAATTCCTACAGTGAGAGAATTTAGCTGGCCTCTCACTCACCCTTCTCCACCTTTCGTCTTCCTCTTTACTGCTTGAATGGAAGCTGTGAGCATCTGTTATCTTGACAGATCCGATCCCTGCACTGTTTACTACACATATCACTGGTGCAATTTATTTTCATCAGCAGCTATTAGAGACAACAGCAGAAATCATTTTAGGCATCTTGGCTTCTGTAACTACAAAGTAAACCCCCTCCCCCTTTTTCAGCCCCAATAAAATAGGAAGACAGACAGACACCATTAGGCCAAGACTGACAGGAAATCTTAGTCACTGATATCACAAGACTTCTCTTATGTAGTTTCATGAATTTATATAGCAGATTTATACAGGCATTCTTGAGATCTGTATGATGAGCCTGAATGCAATAGTAGATAAGAAAGCCTTGCAGTAATTGGTTTTTCCACCCTTATTTTAGTTTGCATAATAACTTAGCAACCTACAGCCTCCTTGGGGAATAAAGAAACAATGATAAAGCGAACCTGGAAATTTTTCCATCAGATAGATATATCCCCATTACTCTCTTTAATGCCTCCATTGATGATCAGAGAGCCAACCACCAGCTGATCCTACATTGAGTTTGAGGCTTCCCTGGTCTCTGTAGAATCCCATTTCCGTAACTTGTAACATATATGGAGGGGCATTTTCAATATGATGTCTAAATCCAACTTTGGATGTTTTGCTAAAATAGTCCAAAATTCAAATGGTGAACATGGTCATTTTTGAACCTGAAAAATGTTTACCTTTTTGTTTCAAAAATGGCCATTTCCTAGATCTTTTTAGACATTTCCCCCCCCCCCCGGATTCTATATTGCGCGACTTAAGTTGCACACACAAATACGGTCATATTCTGGATTTCTGTGCACAGCTTAGGGGGGCTTTTACAAAAGATTAGCTCAAATTATCTGCAGCAGGACCCATAGGAATAAAATGGGCCCTGCTGCAGATAACTCGAGCTAATCTTTAGTAAAAGACCCCCCCTTAATTAGCTACCAAACACTAACAAGCCAATCATTGCTGATAATTGCCAATTAACAAGCAATAATTGACACTAATTGGCATTATTTAGAATTTACGCACACAGCTGTCTAAGCATACTCTGTAAAGTGATGCACGTAAATTCTAAGGTGCATAGCTGAAAAGGGGCGTGGCCATGGGTGTGGAATGGGCAGGTCATGGGCATTTCTAAAGTCTATGCTCATTGTTATAGAACACACCTGGTCTGTGCCTATCGGCATTTACACCAAGTTTTACTTGGCGTAACTGCTCATGACTAAATTTAGTCATTCAGATGGGCACTCAGTGCATTCTATAAAACATGCCAAAATTTAGGAATATTCTATAATGTACACCTAAATTTAAACATACTTTATAGAATACACCTAGGCATATTTTTTTCGGCACTGATTTTTTAGGAGTGATATATAGAATCTATCCCTTTGTGCTCAGTGCATTTGTGACCATTTATAAAATAAATTCCAAGGAAAAATGAACAAAAACAAGCCATTGGAACTAGGGAGGGGCAGCATTCTTAGTAGACTGGCACTATAGACATCCATAGGGGGCACTGCAGTGGACTTCACACAAAAGGTCCCAGGTATACATCTCACTGTTACCCCTTGTATTGTATCGTGAGCTCTCCAAAACCCACCGTATCCAATGGTACACAATTTCCCTTATGTCTGCAGGTGTCACCTTTATGTGGGTACAGTAGGTTTTTGGTGGGTTTTGGGCAGCTCACACTTTCCACCACAAGTGTAACAGAGTGGGATATGGGCCTGGGTTCCCTTCTCTACAGTCTACAGCACCAACCACTAGGTGACTCCGGGGATCTGCTTGTTGCTGTAATAGGATTGACCATAACAACTGAAGTGGTCATAGAGGCAGGTATGTACTGTTTCTTTCACATCTTTGGGGGGTGAGAGGGTGTTAGTGACCACTGGGGGATTAAGGAGGATCATGCCTTAATCCCTCCAGTGGTCATTGAGCCTGCAAAGAGGTGGGAAAATGTGGGATACAAATGCAACAAATAAATTTATGGCACCTTAGTCGCTATTGAAATATGTCCAGTCCAAAACATCTAACTTTTAGCCCTGGATGTTTTTGCTTTGTTCCATAATGGCAGAAAAATGTCCAAGTTTTGGGAATGCCCAAATCCCACCCCAACACACCCTCTTGTGATTTGGATGCACTGCAGAGGGACTGCATAGAAAAACGTCTTAAAAATGTGTTTTGAAAATAGCAAATTGGACTTTTTTGCAAGAAAAATGTCCATCTGCCACTTTGTGCCTTTCTTGGATGTTTTTCTGTTTTGAAAATGAGCCCCATAGTAATACAGTAACATATGGTAGATAAAGACCAGCTTGCTCCATCTAGTCTGCCAAGCAAGGCTGCTACTCTGTTCAGGTAGGAGTAGCACAAGGACTGGAGGAGTAGCCTAATGGTTAGTGCAACAGCATGGGAACCAGGATTGATTCTCACTTCTCCTTGGGCAAGTTACTTAACCCTCCATTGCCTCAGGCATAAAATAAGTGCCTGTATATAATATGTAAACTGCTTTAATTGTAACTACAGAAAAGCAGTATATCAAATCCTATCCCCATTTTCCTTTCCCCTTTTATTTCTAGAGTTGTACCTGCTGCTCTATGCATTACCCCTCTTATTTTGCTTTTTTTTCAGTCCTCTTGCTATAAAGGGATCTTCTGTGTTTATCCCATGCCTGTTTTAATTCTGTCACTGTTTTTGTCCCTACCATTTCTGCCAGGGGGGTGTTCCAGGGATCCACCGCTCATGCTGTAAAACATTTTTCCTGATTTTGCACTTGTTTCCCTCCTTGCCACTTCATTTCATATCCTCTAGTTCTATAGCTTCCCTGTCCTTGAAAATAATTAATTTGTTCATTAATAGCTTTCAAGTATTTAAATGTCTATATCATATCTTTCCTTTCCTCTAGGTCCTGGGGTATATGTATTCAGGTCTTCAAGTCTCTTCTTTATATGTCTTTTGGTGCAGACCCTGTTTTGGTCACCTTCCTGTGAACCACGTCAAGTGTTTTCATACCCTGAGCAAGATACATTCTCCAAAACTGAGTGGGGCCTTACCAATGGCTTGTACAGGTGCATTATCACTTCCTTCCTTCTGCTGGTTATGCCTATCTCTATACAGCCTAGCATCCTTCTGGCTTTGGCACCACCTTGTCACATTGCTTTGCCACCTTGAGCTCCACAGACACTATCATACCAAGGACCCTCTCCCGGTCAGTGCACCATCAGCCTCTCTCCTCCTATTGCATGCAGCTACCTTGGATTTCTGCACCCAAAATGCATCACTCTGCATTTCTTCCCATTAAAGCTTAACTACTAGGCATTAACTCATGCTTCTAATTTGTGTAGAATGTTATTTACTCCCTATCCAAATTTGTGTAGAATGTTATCTACTCCCTATCCAAATTTGTGTAGAATGTTATCTACTCCCTATCCACTCTGTTCCAAATTTTCTTGTCATCTACAAAAAAGCAAATTTTCCTTCTAACCCAGTGATTCCCAAACCTGGTCCTGGAGGCACCCCAGCCAGTCAGGTTTTCAGGATATCCACAATAAATATTCATGACAGAGCTTTACATGCACTGCCTCTACTGCATGCAAATCTCTCTCATGAATATTCATTGTAGATAGCCTGAAAACCTGACTGGCTGGGGTGCCTCCAGGACCAGGGTAAGGAACCACTTGTTCATAAAAACATTGAACAAAATTGGTCACCCGGATCACTTCCTGAGCCACTCCAATACTCACCTTCCTTTCTTCCAAGTGAGTTCCATTTACCACCACCCTCTGTTGTCTGTCAATCAACCAGTTTCTAACCAAGTGCACACCTTGGGACACATCCTACAGGAGCACTGGCTCAAGGGGCACAAAGCCTCTGATGACGTGGCGGGTGTCTCCCACAGTGCCTGTTGGTGTCAGCACTATTACTCCCTGACGGGAGTCTCAAACTCCTTGCAGAGATGGAGGGATCAAGGAATGCAGCAGGTAAAACTCCTCCAAGGAATTAACTCTGAAACCGGCTCCATATGGGGCACAAAGCCCCCAATGATGTGGACGAGTGTCTCCCACGGTGCATGTTGGCATTGGCACTGCTACTCCCCGATAGGAGTCTCAAACTCCTTGCAGAGATGGAGGGAGCAAGGAGCGCAGATCTACCGGCCACCAGGTCACAGGTAAAATGCCTCCATACAGCTGTTCTTTGACAGGCAATTTTTCTGCAATAATTGATTTTCAAGGTGACATAGATCATGGCAGTCTATGATCTGTGCTTTTAATGAAGTTTTGGTTTTCTCTTAGCATCCTGGAAGTCATGAACAGAGGCTCCTTCATCAAGAATTAAGCTAAGTGCTTTATTTGCTTGAAGACGCAATATTTTATGAATAATTGGAAAAGTAATGTTCCATGTATAATTGAATTACAATGTTGGAAGACACTTGGAGAAGTTAGAGTGAACTATATATATATATAAATTATCATTTGGAGGGTTTTTTTAGACTGATGAAAAGACTGGACTGGAGTAATAGCTGGAACTAAGATATTCTATCTGCTGCCAAGCTGGGAAATTTCAGATCTTTTTCCTTCATTAGTGATGATTTTCAAAGTAATTATATTGAATATGGTTTAAGATAAGAGATATACAAACATAGTCAAATTTTCAGCTTATAAGTTTGTTACATATACAAAGTTTTTGCTGAAACTGTGTCTAGTGATTAGTGTGCCCTTTATAGCATAGCGCTTAGCACCAGCTTCCACACCCAACTCAGGCACCAGGATTTACACCAGGTTTCAGCAGGTGTAACTGGCACCTACAGTTGGGCATGGAGACCCATTATTCTATAACACTGGGCACAACCTTTTGGAATGCCCATGACCTGCTCATGCTCCTCCCATGGCCACACCCTTATGGGTTGCGAGCTATGGGATTTAGGCTCCTGGCGTTATAGAGTAGTGTGCAGCCAGATGCATGTGCACATCCTAATTGCATCAGTAATTAGTTATTAGCATCCAATTATTGATGGTTAACAAGTCGTTAGCAGATTGAGTTATGCATACATCTTGGCAGCAAGCCCAAATCTGGGCAGCATATGTAGACTCTGGGGGATACTGTACAATTCATCCATTTCTATCCTCTAATCTCCAGCCCAGATGCTCCATCACTGCAAGTTTCTTTGCTTGAAAACATTTCTGAGATCTCTTCACTCACATCTTTAATTCATGTTTTTAAACTTCTGTTTTGATATCTTTCACTCCTGATCTGTTTCATTACTTGTTTTGTCTTTTGAATCTTACAAGCTGTAACATACATACGAAAAAATGGCAACGTGAGAGTTCATTGGAACTAACAAACGGAAAAGGAAGACCTGACTTGGAAGGAAACCAGAGACGGCTCAACTGACTGAATCTTGGCTGCCTCCATTCTGGGGAACATTAATCTTTCTCTCTCTCTCTCTCTCTCTGGGTGCATTAGGGTGGAACAATTCCCTGTTGCATTAGCTTTACAGCTGACCACCTGATACAGCAATAATTTGTATGTATTCAGAAGCTATTTGATTATAACTTCTCTCACAGGAACACTAACTTTCAGCATGAGGTAGGGATGCAGTGGCTGATTAATATAATATTGAGAAAGGAAAATACTGAATTTTGTTTTATCCATCCAGCAGAGGTAGATGTGCCATTTATTCCTGCACATATTTGAGATGTATTTCCTATTTGTTCATGAGTTAATGGTTTTAGAATATGCATAAAACTCATTCTGCTTTTCTGTGCAGGGCCATATGGAGAATCAGCATCACTAAAAGTCAGCTACCTTGGCATTTTTGGAAGCGATGTGCAATTTATGGGATAATGAACAGAATATTCTGGGTTTTTTAGAGCAACAGTGCCAACCACAGAAATCTTACTCTATCAGGCTTATTTTTGAAAGAGAAGGGCACCCATCTTCCGACACAAATCGGAAGATGGGTGTCCTTCTCTCAGGGTGGCACAAATCAACATAATCAAAAGCCGATTTTGGGCATCCTCAACTGCTTTCCATCGCGGGGACGACCAAAGTTCCCGGGGGCTTGTAGGCACCATAGCAAAGGCGGGACTGGGGCGTAATTAAGAGATGGGCGTCCTCGGCCGATAATGGAAAAAAGAGGGGCGTGCCTGACTAGCACTTGGCCGACTTTACTTGGTCCATTTTTTCTTGCGACCAAGCTTCAAAAACGGTGCTCAAACTGACCAGATGACCACAGGAGGGAATCGGGGATGACCTCCCCTTACTCCCCCAGTCATCACCAACCCCCTCCCAACCTAAAACAAAAAAACAAAAAAAAATTTTGCCAGCCTCTATGTCAGCCTCAAATGTCATACCCAGCTCCCTGACAGCAGTATGCAGGTCCCTGGAGCAGTTTTAGTGGGTGCAGTGTACTTCAGGCAGGCGGACCCAGGCCCATCCCCCCTTACCTGTTACACTTGTGGTGGTAAATGTGAGCCCTCCAAAACCCACCCGAAACCCAATGTACCCACATGTACGTGCCCCCCTTCACCCCTTAGGGCTATGGTAGTGGTGTACAGTTGTGTGGAGTGGGTTTTGGGAGCAATTTCTGAAGTCCACTGCAGTGCCCCCTAGGGTGCCCGGTTGGTGTCCTGGCATGTGAGGGGGACCAGTGCACTATGAATTCTGGCTCCTCCCATGACCAAAGGGCTTGGATTTGGTCATTTTTAAGATGGGCGTCCTTGGTTCCATTATGGCCGAAAACCGGGGACGACCATCTCTAAGGCTGACCATCTCAACATTTAGGTCGACCATCTCTATGGTTGACCTAAATATTGAGATTTGGGCGTCCCCGACCATATGATCGAAACGAAAGATGGACGCCCATCTTGTTTTGATAATATTGGTTTCCCTGCCCCTTCACGGAGCTGTCCTGCGAGGACGGCCCCAGGAAAACTTGGGCGCCCCATTCAATTATGCCCCTCCATGTAAAGGATGCAATAAACCCACATGCTCTGCCACCAAAAAAATAAAGATAGAGACTTTGTGTCACAGCTCTTTAAGGATTTTTGGTAAAAGGTAAATTGCTTCTGGATCAAACTCTCCTTGCTGGTTACATTTCTTGTTGAATTCAGCTCTGCTATACTGTGTACTGTTATTTGAATGCTTTTACTGCTTATTGTCTATATCCTGGTTATTCTTGCTGTACACTGAATTTCTTCAAAAAGGCAGTAAATAAATCCTAATAAATACATAGAGGTGACAAGCTTAAGCTGTAAGAGAAAGAAGCCCTTTGTGGGTTAGTAGATGGTTCCACAGTGTGGCATTCATCATCCATCTACTCTTTACCATACCCAGTGGCAGCCCTAATCATTAAGCCACCTGAGGTGGGGGCCTCAGGCAGCACTCTTTTGGAGCAGCATCCATCCCCACACCGTGCCGCATTCTGGCATCGCCCCCTGCCCTTCCTTCTCTCAATTTACCTGCCTTTCTTGTGTTCCAAAAGTCCATACACTGTTCTGCTGCCAACCCCTTCTCTCTTACAGCTCACCTCTCTGATGTATTTCCTGTTTTCTCGGAGGCAGGGCAGGCCGCAGTAGAAGAGAGAACGGGCCGAGGCTGGCAGCAGGGCAGAAAAGCCAGAAAAGAAGGTAAATTTGGGGAGGGAAGGAAAGGGGGAGATGTCAGACTGGGGGGGGAGCAGAGGCAGAGCCAAGGGAGGAGAAGATCAGGGGCAGAACGGAGTCGGGGGGGGGGGGAGGCAGCAGACCATCCCCTCGCCTCAGGCAGCAGACTGTCTTGAGCTGGCCCTGACCATACCTCAGCCTGATGTTCCATGTGGAGCTTTCTTTCCACATTTCTGCATACCCCTAACTACAATACCAATATCACTTTATACCCGAAATGCAAAACAGTGCTAAATAAAAAAAGCAGACACTACACATTCGTTTCTGGGTTTGGTGATCAGTCATTGAGTGGGCATTAAAATTTATGCCAGGCAATTAACTTACTTATCTTTCTAGCTAAATCGGTTATGCAGTAATCATATCTATTAGGTACAACACAAGGAAGGGGGGGTTAATACCGGAGACCCATTAAGAGACCCTCAGAACCCTTACATGGAGAGCTACTAACAAAGGAGAGACCACAGAGGATTATCTGCACCATTGGACCACAACAGCAGGGATTCAAGTGGCTGTGTCCATTGTATGAAAAACAAATTCAGTTTCAAAGCAGCTCACCTTCACATAAAGGCAGGCTGGTATCCATCTAATTAGAAGAAATAATATGTTTGGGAGAGCAAATTAGTAATAACTAAACTTAATTTATTTACTAAACTTTGCTCCAAGAACTGTTAAAGAAGGCACTGGGTTGAAGATTATTTTACAATTTAAACAAACGTAAACCTCAACAACCCCAAGGGAAGTCCTAGACTTTTCAACAAACCTCAATGAGGTTATCCATCATTGGTTTCTGAGTGCCTGAATAAACAGTGATGGAAAATTCCCCTTTCTGGGAGGAAAAAAAAAACACCATTGAAAAAACCAGTGCAAACCCAAAAACTTGTAAATCCAAATCAAAACCCACATTGTCTACTAAACTCAGTTCTATTCAAGTCTTAAATGTATCAGTTCTATAGAATAGAGCCAGCATAGAACAATGAAAATATTTAGCTTTGCAGAACATGCTGTTCCACTGCATACTCAGCTCTAACTTAGAATAAAACTTGAAAAATTGTCCCATGCCTCCAAGGCTCAAATTCAATACCCCGACAAAGGGCTCTCTTGTTTTGCAAAAGCTGCTTCAGAAGGAGGAACTGTTAGGGGGAAAGTGAACTATGCTATGTTTTAACCTCTTCCTAAAGCTATGCTTTTTACCCAGAGGTGATATTAAAAGGAAGAAACCTTTCTCTGTGAAAACTAAGAACTTTATTCAGGCATCAATTAGAAAGAATCGCAATGTAAAATTACTGCTACAAGATTAAGGTTTGTACTAAGCAGAGGAGGACTGACCATTCGGGCAAATGGGCAGTGCCTGAAGACCCAGAAGCTCTGCCTGGTTGCCTGCCGACACCGGAGGTCCTACATTGAAGGGCCCTGGGGGTCTAATGGCTTCTTCTTGGGCAGCTGGGCAAGAGAGAATCCCACTCTTTCCTGCCTGCTGTCGCTAGTGTGCCTGGGGCCGGCGCCACCGTGTTTTCAAAATGGCTGCTGAGACTTCCTGTGGCAGTCTCACAAGACTACCAAGACCCATGAAAGGATGTATCACTTCATACCATATGCAATGAGTTTATCTTATTGGGCAGACTGGATGGACCATACATCATCTACTACGTTACTATGTAAATCTCGGCAGCCATTTTGAAAACACACCGGCACCAGCCTCAGACACAATAGCAGCAGCGGGCAAGAAAGAGTGAGATTCTTTCCTGCCCAGCTGCCCCCAATGAAGCCACTAGACCACCAAGGACCTTCAAGGTAGGACCCACTTTCAGGGGTCTGTAGTGTGTGGGAGGGGGCGGCAATTGAGGTGGTGGGGGAGGCTGTGATGTGCATGGGGGGGGGCAGTGGTGCAGCAGCGGGGCAGCAGGCAGTGGCTAGGGGGCCCCAATGAACCTTACTACTCGGGGGCACCCCTGACAAGAAGATTGGCTGGATCAGTAAAAATTATAACCATGATTTAAAATGGGATAACAATGAAATTCTTCAGCTGAGCCCTGTATCTTGTGGCCTATCACTGTATAATCATCTCACAGTAATATGACTTCCCTGTCTTCCATTTTAAATCCTATTTTAGCCTAAGTATCCCCTGTTATCCCATGAAATCTTTAATAAATTTAATTCCTAGCAGAACAAACTTGCAACAATCTAATCAGGCCAGATTTGGATAAAGTTTTCTGTATTACAACATGAAAAACACAGACCTGTAGAACTTTTTCTGACCAGATGGAGGAATGTGTTACATCCTTGACAGTGAAATGCCAGGCTCCCTGAAGCCTTACATACAAGCAACTTCGAAGCTCTTCTGTACTGTTCAGAGTACCTAAAGGGTGCCAGAAAAAGGCTGGCACAGGTCCTCAGAAATAGTTCATTTTGATTTCACGGTCAATGAACCAAATTAGCAAAGTAATCAGTAAAAACACTGATTCATTTGAAGAGCTCATACATCAGTCTGTCGATTGTCCCTGTGGCAGTATTAAACGGCTCATAAGTTAAGACCACCGTGGGCCACAGCTGCCAGTTTGCATTCACTCATCTGCCTGATCTCAATGGTTATCCAAAAATCAGAAAAACAGCCCAAGTAAACCAAAAATGTTTGCTCTGTGTACATCCCCAGTCACCTTATCTCCATCTCCCCAGTGACATGTTTTGATCTGGATGCAGATCGGCTCATTGATGTGCAAACCTGATGAGTTCCAGTAAACTAATGTTATACAGTGGAGAAAGGGCAAGTTTCAATTTAGAAATTTCTAAATAAATAATGTTCTTAGAAATGGTGGAACAGGATCTGATCACAGCTCCTCTGTCCTTTCTGGTTTTTCTCTCACTGTTGCACAGGTAGTACAAGCTGTAGCACTGAGTGTGGATTACAAACAGCATTTTCCTCCTATGAAATCTGAGTTACAGCTCTAACAGCAGAGGCCATGCTGAGGAGACTGTGGTGTTTCATCAAAGAACAGTTAAGTATGACTCAGAAATTACCCTGCAATCTAAGCCCACCTCTCCTGAATCCTGGTTAGAGCAGTAGGCTTAGAGCCAGGGAAGGCCAGTTCAAATCAGGGGCGTATCTGAGGTTCGGCGGTAGGGGGGGGGCAGGGGCTAGAGTGAGGGGGCACATTATAGCCCCCCCCTACCGCCGTCAACCCCCCCTCCCCCACCGCTGTCAACCCCCCCCCCTACCGCCGTTAACACTCCCTCCCTCCCCCGCCTACCGCCGTCACCTACCCCGAGGTCCGCTTCCTCTGGCTTTTTAAAATATTGCTTCAGCTGGTGGGGGACCCCAACCCCCCGCCAGCCCAGCCGCGATCTTTAACTTTTTCATCCTCGTCGTGCAGCGTGCTGTGAAAGCTGCATGCATCTTTAGATCCAGTTGGATGGAGTCTGACGTCCAACTGGATCTAAAGATGCATGCAGCTTTCACAGCACGCTGCACGACGAGGATGAAAAAGTTAAAGATCGCGGCTGGGCTGGCGGGGGGTTGGGGTCCCCCACCAGCTGAAGCAATATTTTAAAAAGCCAGAGGAAGCGGACCTCGGGGTAGGTGACGGCGGTAGGCGAGGGAGGGAGGGTTAACGGCGGTAGGGGGTCCGGGGCAAAATCTGCGGGGGCCCAGGCCCCTGTGGCCCCACGCAGATACGCCCCTGGTTCAAATCCCACTGATGGTCCTTTGGCAAGTCATTTAAGCATCCATTGCATCAGATACAAAATTAGACTGTAAGCCAGTGGTTCCCAAACCTGGTCCTGGAGGTACCCCAGCCAGTCAGGTTGTCAGTATATCCACAATGAATATTCATGAGATAGTTTTGCATGCAGTGGACCACAGCTGTAAGCTCTCCAGGGACAGGAAAATACCAATTGTATCTGAATGTAACATGCCTTGAGCAACAACTACAAGAAGGCATCAGCTGCATCCAAAATCCCTGGCTGCTCCAAAAACAAACATGTAACTTATTTAGTACTAGTAAAAAAGGCCCCCCTTCATCGTTGTGAAGCCACTGATGCCATTGCTCCACACCTCGTCAACGCACCTTCCTCACCTTCTTCGTTCTGACGCCACTGACGCCATTGCTCCACCCTCGTTGTGTGATGCCATTGCTCCGCTCTCAACGTCATCACGTTTGACGCAAGGGCGGGGCCCAGAAGCTTGGTGATTTCGGTGGCTTCACCACCACAACCCCTTCATTCAGGAAGTGACGTCAGTGTCTTGGCTTCAGTGACGTCAGTGTCTTCAGAACATTGAGGGTGAGTTTTATTATATAGATATGGGGGAAGAGATAGGGATGGGGGTGAGATTTGATGTACCACCTTTCTGTGGTTACAGTCAAAGCGGTGTATATATTATACACAAGTACTTATTTTGTTATTGGTGTAATAGAAGGTTAGTTGCCTAGTCATAAGGAGCTGCAGTGGGAATCAAACCCAGTTCCTCTGGTTCTCAGGCTGCTGCACTAACCACATTAGGCTACTCGTCCATCTGACTAATTTTCCACTGACCTACTGAAGGGTCACAATAGTGTTATCAAAGTCCAATAAAAAAGGTCACACCTACAGCTTAGTTGCTGACCTATCTTTTTCTTCTTCTTTGTACACTGAAATTGTCTTGAACTGAGCTGGAAATCAAACATTGGGAAAAGCTCTGTGATTTGCACCTCCCACCCTGAAGCTGTGTGAATATTAGATGTCAGCTTTTCATTTCCTTTGCTCACTCAGAGACAGGGTGATCATCAGTCAGAACCATGGGGACGAGGGATCCTTTAGGATTTTGAGAACTTAGAAGCCTAACAGTTCAGTCGCAGGTCCCGAGCGACAGCAGGAGGAGGTCATTAGGAGAAGAATGGCTCTTCTATTCTCATTACATGACGGATTGATTCAAGACAGGGCATATTGCTGAAGCTTTTGCAAAAGAAAGAAATGAGCCTTGTTTATTATTAGTCATTTGTTTAAGAAATAAATAAACACTGTATGGCACAGTCTGTAAATGGCGCCTTAAGTTGTGCGCACTAATTTGGCCACATGGGCAAATTGCACACACAACTTAATTGAACAAGCTAATCAGGGCTGATAATTGGCAATTAACAACCAATTATCAGCACTAATTGGCAATAATTAGGATTTATGCACATACCTAATTCTATAACAGAATGCGCCTAGTATCAGTTCTATAGAATTTGGGGGCATGTTTAGGGGCGTTCCTGGGGCATTCCCAGATACTATGCACATGATACAGAATCATATCTAAGTGCGCCTAACTTAGGCACCAGTATTTAAATTGCAGCCACGTACAGTTAGGCACAGCTTAGTGCTAAACATGATCTATAAAGAATACATACTCTTTACAGAAACACGCTAAGTGTGTTTTTAATCAGCACCAATTTTTCAGGTGCAATATATAGAATTTTGCCCTGTGTTAATACTCTAGGGTTTCACCTCTTTCATGTCAGAAAGCTTTTGATAAAGTTCCTCGTAAGAGACTCCTGAAAAAATTAAAGAGTCATGGGATAGGAGGCAAGGTTCTGGTGTGGATTAGGAATTGGATATTGGACAGAAAACAGAGGGTAGGGTTAAATGGTCATTTCTCTCAATGGAGGAGGGTGAACAGTGGAGTGCCGCAGGGATCAGTACTGGGACCGGTGCTATTTAACATATTTATAAATGATATGGAAATCGGATTGACGAGTGAGGTGATTAAATTTGTAGATGACACAAAACTATTCAAGTTTGTTAAAACACGAGCGGACTATGAAATATTGCAGGAAGACCTTAAGAAATTGGAAAACTTGGCATCCAAATGGCAGTTGAAATTTAATGTGGACAAATGCAAGGTGATGCTAAAAGAAAAGAACAATCCGAATCATAGTTACCTGATGATAGGGTCCACCTTGGGGGTCAGCACTCAAGAAAAAGATCTAGTTGTTGTTGTAGGTAATATACTGAAATCTTCTCCTCAGTGTGCGGTGGCAGCCAAAAAGACAAACTCAATGCTAGGAATTATTAGGAAAGAGATGGTGAATAAGACCAGAAATACTATAATAGTAACATAGTAGATGACGGCAGAAAAAGACCTGCACGGTCCATCCAGTCTGCCCAACAAGATAAACTCATATGTGCTACTTTTTGTGTATACCTGACCTTGATTTGTTTCTGCCATTTTCAGGGCACAGACCATAGAAGTCTGCCCAGCACTAGCCCCGCTTCCCAACCACTAGCTCCGCCTCCCACACAGCAAACAAACACAAGAACAGAAAAGCAAGTCAATCACAGCGAGGGTGACTGCCTCTCTGTTGCTCCATGGTGCATCTGCACCTTGAATATTGTGTTCAGTTCTGGTCACCATATCTCAAAAAAGATATAGCGGAATTAGAAAAGGTTCAAAGAAGAGTGACCAGAATGATAAAGGGGATGGAACTCCTCTCATATGAGGAAAGGCTAAAGAGGTTAGGGCTCTTCAGCATGGAAAAGAGATGGATGAGGGGAGATATGATTGAGATCTACAAAATCCTGAGTGGTGTAGAACGAGTAGAAGTGAATCAATTTTTTACTCGTTCCAAAAGTACAAAGATTGGGGGACACCCAAGGAAGTTACATGGAAATACTTTTAAAACAAATAGGAGGAAACATTTTTTCGTTCAACGAATAGTTCAGTTCTGAAACTCTTTGCCGGAGGATCAGGGCCACTGAGAGGGGGCGGGGGGGGGCAAAATTTCCCGGGCCCAGGACTCCAAAGAGGGCCTGGCGCCGGGGTCTCTCGCCCTCTCCTGCTCCCAGGCCACCGGCACCGCAGTCCCCAGTCTCCACCTGTCTACCCTCAGCTACCTTCTGTCTGCCACCCGGTCCCCTGCATTAAAAAAAAATCTCGAAATCGGCAGCGCAGCGCCTTCTGTGTCAAAGCGACAGATCGCCTCGGGTGGGCCTTCTCTCACTGTGTCCTGCCCTCCTCTGAAGTAACTTCCTATTTCCATGAGGGCGGGACACAGTGAGGGAAGGCCCGCCCGAGGGAATCTGCCGCTTTCACACAGAAGGCGCTGTGCTGCCGATTTCAAGATTTTTTTTAAATGAAGGGGGTCAAATGGCAGACAGAAGGGAGCTGAGGGAAGGTAGGTGGAGACTGGGGACTGCGGTGCCGGTAGCAGAAGAGGGAGGCAACAGCAGTAGCAATTGGGGGGAGGTGGGGCGGGGCAGCGGCAATCCTTGGGGGGGCCTTGCCCCGGGCCCGGCTCAGTCTCTCGGTGGCCCTGCGGAGGATGCGGTAACAGTGGTTAGCGTATCTGGGTTTAAAAAAGGTTTACACAGGTTCCTGGACGAAAGATCCATAGTCTGCTCTTGAGACAGACATGGGGAAGCAACTGCTTGCCCTGAGATTTGTAGCATGGAATGTTTACCACGATTTGGGTTTCCACCAGGTACTTGTGACCTGGCTTGGCCACTGTTGGAAATAGGATACTGGGCTCGATGGACCATGGTCTGACCCAGTATGGCTATTCTTATGTGCTTAAATAACAACATCTGGCTGATATAGAGACAACTAATAATATCCATTAATTACTGAGCTGCACTTTTCTGAAACAATGAACTACGTTCCATACACACTGAAAATGTTGGGTCTAATATTCGATGCTACTTAACCAAGTAGAAGAGACTCCTACCTACATAACGGGTATGTTGTCAAGCTGCGTTAGAACTTTAAGTTGCATTATTTGCCCATTAATACAACTTAAAGGGGACTGACATAGCTGTTCTTGTACTAACGTGTCGATATTTAAGTGACTACAAAACATGCAAATGCAAGTAAAGCAGCTTGTTACTACATAAATTACATAACATGACTTGCAGTGAACAGTGGGTACACATTGTAAGTCATGTTATAGCCCTAAAATTACAGTACAATAACCTCACTCTTCCTGCCTTTTTGGTGTCATCTGTCAAAATAGTGCCTCGAGTGGTAGTCTCACAAAAATATCTCTAGGGATCATCTTTCCATTTCAGTGGGAGCTTTTGAACTGGGTGGGGAGCAGATAGGGGGCTCTACTTGTGGGCCTGGATGGGAGGGCTCTTGATCGGGAGGGGGCCAAGAAGTCATGGATGGGAGTATCGAGCTGCAGCTTGGCAGCCCGATGTTCTGGCCACTAGAATAACTGTGCTCATGGGGTGGTTCACAAGCAGCATTATTCATTTACCACAGTAGTCAGCAACATGTGGGACTATTATACTGCAGGTTGATGACTACCATAGTAAACTGAAGTGTAAGCTTGCCTTTTATCACACCTTGATAACTTCCCCCTAAATGCTTCTGACTGAGACATACTCAGATTTTCAGAAGCCAATAACCAGATAGTACTGCTGAAAATCCAGTCTGGGACAGAGTCAGGGTGAAGCCAAGAGTTACCCGAGCAGTACCCAAATAACTACCTGGTTAATTTAGGACAACAAAAAGGCTGTCTTGTTAACCAGGTAGCTATCATGATACTACCACTGCATTTCGGCAGTAGGTGAGAAACTCTCAGAGACCACCACATCAGTTCCTGGGAATTCAATGCTGGTAACCAGATAGGAGCTCCAACTGAATAAACAAACACAAATCAGCCAGCAGCAGGCAGCCTCACTGGCCAACTATTAACCCCATTATCTTTAATGAAAAGAGAATAGTGTTGCAGCCATCTCCTGGGATGAAGAGTCCAATACTCACAGAGAAATTCAGCATATAACCTGTTCAAAACAGCAGAATTATTTAATTAACATCACTGCCAGCATTTCAGTCATTTCATGGAGAATTTCATCATGTGGTGAATGATGATTGCAGTATTGGCAGCTCAGAATATGATCATTAGATAAGTGTGCTATTTGAAAAAGGTTATGTGAAGGGTCCTTCATTTTAAGTCAGTGAAAAAGAGGGGTGGCTGAGACTGAAATCTCAGGATTCCCAGGGTCTCTGGCTGTTGAGAGAGGAACAGGAACTGAGTGATATGATTTCCTCTGGTCAGGAACTAGGAAAGATATTGTCCTGCATTTAAATGCTGGTGCACTTTACAACCAGATTTAGCAGTCATTATATCGCCATTAACTGTATATCACTGTCTGCTAGAAAATAATGTCATCCAGTGAGTCTTATTATTATTATTATTCAAGTATCCTTATTACGCAAACAGATTACTAATTGGAACTGCTCAGCTGAAGCTGCACTGAGCATGGCAGTTTGAAAACCATATCTGCCCATGGATTCAAGCATTTGCTGCTCTTTGCCTCTGGTGTATTAGAGTGTATATGGGAGCTCTTGACTCTTTATAGAGTGGATTCCACTACCTGGGATTAATGTGGAAGCTACAGTTTGTCATGACCAGATGTTGTTTGCTTGCATTTGAGTTCAATACACTGAGAGGTAGAGACACTGGTAAGCTGAGTCTCCAAGGTTTTCATTTGAAGACCAAGGAGGATCTTGTGGATCGAGATGGTGGCTACCTCCCATGAGATGTCAAGGAATCTTATTTTTCCCATCACCTTATTCTATGAATCAGACTGAGCCTTTAGGAAAGTGTTAAGGAGCTTATCAGCCTCCTTGGTGAACAGCAAAAATAAAGTAAAAATAATAGAGACGACAACTCCAAGGGGAGGTGGGAGGGATAGTGAGAATATAAAGCCTGCAGTCCTCAGGCAATACCTTCTACAGGTAAGTATCTTCTCTTTCTCTGAGGACAAGCAGGCCTTTTTATTCTCACAAGTGGGGAATCCCTACGCATCCAGACTCACCAACAACAACAAACATTGGTCAATTGGGCCTCGCAATGGCAAGGACAGTACTCAGATTAACCGGAAAGTATATACAAACTGAGTGAGAGTGCAGCATAGAACAGAATAAAATGGGCCTAGGGGGGTGGAGACCCCAAACAGATTCTGCAACACTGTCTGCCCGAACAGATTATCGCGTCTTGTATCCTGCTGCAGACAAGTAATCAGATGTGAATGTGTGGACTGAAGACAACTCCACAGCTTTGTAAATTTCTTCAATGGAGGCAGACCACAAATGGGCTACTGACACAGCCATGGCTCTGATATTTTGCGCCATGACATGACCCTTGAGGGTCAGCCCAGCCTGGGCATAAATAAAGGAAATGCAATCTGCCAGCCAATTAGAGATAGTGCATTTCCCGATGGCTGCCCCCATCCTGTTGGGATCAAAAGAAATAAAAACTGGATGGACTGTATGTGGGGCCTGGTCCACTCCATGTAATAGGCCAATGCTCTCTTGCAGTCCAAGGTGTGCAAGGTGTTCTTGGTAGGATGGGCATGAGGTCGGGGAAAGAATGTTGGCAAAGCACTCGACTGGTTTAGATGGAACTCTGACACCACCTTTGGCAGGAACTTAGGGTGCGTGTGGAGGACTACTCTGTTGTGATGAAACTTAGTATAACATAGTAACATAGTAAATGGCAGCAAATAAGCAGAGTAACTTCAAAATAACGACACTCAGATTACCTATTTAACTCTGTCTACTATTCCTCAAGTTTAAAAGCAATTTCTCAGCAAATAACTTAACAGTGAAGTTCTGTCCTGCTCTGGAAGTCCTCTCACAACACCTCTTCTGGACAGAGGGCTGAAGAGTGGGGGCAAAGAGCAGAGCCCTGTGAAAAAAACATAGTTGTTCAGTAGTAGACCCAACTTTGTATGCTAGATGATAAAGGGGATGGAACAACTTCCCTATGAGGAAAGGCTAAAGAGGTTAGAGCTCTTCAGCTTGGAGAAGAGACAGCTGATATATGGTAGAGGTCTAGAAAACCTTGAGTGGAATAGAATGGGTGGACATTTACTTATTGGGCTTTATTAATTGCCTTTATGAAGTGGTCCATCCAGTCTGCCCAACAAGATAAACTCATTTTACATGGCATGTGATACTTTATATGTATACCCGAGTTTGATTTGTCCTTGCCATTCGCAGGGCATAGACCATAGAAGTCTGCCCAGCACTGTTCTTGTACTAAAAGTTCTGAAGCTAACATCAAAGTCCCTTAAAATTTACACTCCAGCCCATTCCTATCTATTCAGTTACGATCAGGGCGTAGGCCGTAGAAGTCTGCCTAGCACTGGTTTTGCTTACCAATTACCAGTGTTGTCACCCAATCTCCGCTAAGATTCTGTAGATCCATTCCTTCTAAATAGGATTCCTTTGTGTTTATCCCACGCATGTTTGAATTTCCACCACCTCCCGCAGGAGGGCATTCCACGTATCTAAAAACCCTTTCCGTGAAAAAATACTTCCTGACATTACTCCTGAGTCTGCCCCCCTTCAACCTCAATTCATGTCCTCTAGTTCTACCACCATCCCATCTCCGGAATGAGTTTGTTTGCAGATTAATACCTTTCAAATATTTGAACTTCTGTATCATGTCACCCCTGTTTCTCCTTTCCTCCAAGGTATGCATGCTCAGGTCAGCAAGTCTCTCCTCATACGCTTTGCAACGCAAATCCCATACCATTTTTGTAGCTTTTCTTTGCACCATTTCCAGTCTTTTTACATCTTTAGCAAGGTATGGCCTCCAAAACTGAATGCAATACTCCAAGTGGGGCCTCACCAATGACCTGTAGAGGGGCATCAACACCTCCTTATTTCTGCTGGTTAAATAATTTAACAAAAGGACAGTCTTTTTGCCTAAGTATTGCCACTATCTGAAACCTAGGCAGAAACACCTTTATTCCACCCCAGCAGTAGGCAGTAGAGTGCATTACCCAAATGGGCAGTAATTCTCTATAGTTTGCCTAAAGTCAGGCGCCACAATGATGCACACTAAACGCAAATTGGATATTATAAGTACATAAGTAATGCCATACTGGGAAAAGACTAAGGGTCCATCGAGCCCAGCATCCTGTCCACGACAGCGGCCAATCCAGGCCAAGGGCACCTGGCAAGCTTCCCAAACGTACAAACATTCTATACATGTTATTCCTGGAATTTTGGATTTTTCCAAGTCCGTTTAGTAGCAGTTTATGGACTTTCTCCTTTAGGAAACCGTCCAACCCCTTTTTAAACTCTGCTAAGCTAACCGCCTTCACCACTTTCTCCGGCAATGAATTCCAGAGTTTAATTACACGTTGGGTGAAGAAAAATTTTCTCCGATTTGTTTTAAATTTACTACACTGTAGTTTCATCGCATGCCCCCTAGTCCTAGTATTTTTGGAAAGCGTGAACAGAAGCTTCACATCCACCTGTTCCACTCCACTCATTATTTTATATACCTCTATCATGTCTCCCCTCAGCCGTCTCTTCTCCAAGCTGTATAGCCCTAGCCTCCTTAGTCTTTCTTCATAGGGAAGTCGTCCCATCCCCGCTATCATTTTAGTCGCCCTTCGCTGCACCTTTCCCAATTCTACTATATCTTTCTTGAGATGCGGCGACCAGAATTGAACACAATACTCAAGGTGCGGTCGCACCATGGAGTGATACAACGGCATTATAACATCCTCACACCTGTTTTCCATACCTTTCCTAATAATACCCAACATTCTATTCGCTTTCTTAGCCGCAGCAGCACACTGAGCAGAAGGTTTCAGTGTGTTATCGACGACGACACCCAGATCCCTTTCTTGGTCCGTAACTCCTAACGTGGAACCTTGCATGACGTAGCTATAATTCGGGTTCTTTTTTCCCACATGCATCACCTTGCACTTGCTCACATTAAATCATCTGCCATTTAGCCGCCCAGTCTCCCAGTCTCGTAAGGTCCTCTTGTAATTTTTCACAATCCTGTCGTGATTTAACGACTTTGAATAACTTTGTGTCATCAGCAAATTTAATTACCTCGCTAGTTACTCCCATCTCTAAATCATTTATAAATATATTAAAAAGCAGCGGTCCTAGCACGGACCCCTGAGGAACCCCACTAACTACCCTTCTCCATTGTGAATACTGCCCATTTAACCCCACTCTCTGTTTCCTATCCTTCAACCAGTTTTTAATCCACAATAGGACATTTCCTCCTATCCCATGACCCTCCAATTTCCTCTGTAGCCTTTCATGAGGTACCTTGTCAAACGCCTTTTGAAAATCCAGATACACAATATCAACCGACTCCCCTTTGTCCACATGTTTGTTCACTCCTTCAAAGAATTGAAGTAAATTGGTCAGGCAAGATTTCCCCACACAAAAGCCATGCTGACTTGGTCTCAGTAATCCATGTCCTTGGATGTGCTCTGTATTGGCAATCGTGTGCATGACTGTCATGATAGAATACAAGCATAAGTCTGCATTTTTGTGCCTATCACTAGTTCAATGGCTGGTGTAAATGCTTGCACCTAAATGTAAGTAGTTAGGCAAGTAACTGCTACTATTCTAGTACCTGCGTGCATAAGAGCTGGGCTCACCCATGACCCGCCCATGCTCCTCCCATGTCCACACCTCCATTGCCGTTGCATGCTATTTACAGAATCCTGACTAAGGTCAGTTGCATGCATAACTCCTAATTGGTGCCAATGACCACCGGTTAACACCAATTACAGCCAATAATTAATGTTAATCCCAGTTAGCGCCTCATTATTATATTAAACTATGAATGCAACTAACACTATTCTATAACTTGGGCATGCAAGCTTATAGAATTAGGAGGATAGTTGTGTTAAAAATTGATGGATAAGGCACTTATCCGTATATTGGCTACCACTATACAGGTAAGTGTGTTTGAATATCAGGTCATTTGATTTTCCACCTAAGTTCAGCCCACACCACACATCACAGTAACGTGGTTGCACTGTAAATGACATCAGATAAAGATCAGCACGGCCCATCTAGTCTGCCCAGTAAGGTGTTTAGGATTGTAACTGCCACTCCGTGCAGGTTACCCCCTCTATGTATTTATTTAGGGTTGTATAGAACATTATTCATTATCTGTAAACTAAACAGTCAGTCAGCAGAATAATCCCATAGGATCCTTCCAAGTTGACTAGCTGAATTTCCAAGTAGAACCATCTGCATTTCTTGGATGTAGAACTATTTTTATCATTTTGGTAAAGTTCCTTTTTTTTTTTTCATTTTTTTACACGTCATACCTTAACACTATAACTCAAAAGAACTGTAGAGGTCAGGAACACACAGCTTCTTGGCACTTAGAGGCAGAAGTACAAAATGTACTTTTCATAGCCTTGTTTTCATCAGAAAATGTGTTTAAAAAAAATCTGGTTGTACTACTCCTGCTATATCTTGTCTTGGAACAAATGACTGGACAACAGATTGGTCAGGCTGCCATCGCCTGACCACAAGAGAACTGAATACTGATACTCTCATTGCTATGGTGTATTCACCCGTGTCAGCAATTCATTATGACCTAGATTGGGACTGCCTTTCCTTGATTAACTGTACTAGTGGATAATAATGCTTTAGTGGAATAAATCCTTGATATTATACACAAGAAAAGAATATTGACAGAAGCTTGGTGTTTTTCATATTGTCAAACATTTTGTGTGGAAGACTGTAGAACTTCCCCAAGCACATAAACATCACCTTATTGGAACTCATCATAAGTACATAAGCACCGCCATACTGGGAAAAGACCAAGGGTCCATCAAGCCCAGCATCCTGTCTCCGACAGCAGCCAATCCAGGCTTTAAAAACCCGGCAACCCCCCCCCCCCCCCCCCACACACACACACACACACACACACACACAAAAAAATTAATAATGTTCAATGGACTTTTCCTTCAGGAATTTGTCCAAACCCCCTTTAAATTTCGTAAGGCCAGCTGCTGTCACTACATTCTCTGGCAATGAGTTCCAGAGTCTAACTACACGCTGAGTAAAGAAAAACTTTCTCCTATTTGTTTTAAATCTACCATGTTCTAGCTTCATTTTGTGTCCCCTGGTTTTGTTGTTGTTTGAAAGTAGAAACAATCACTTCACATCTGTCCGCTCTACTCCGCTCATTATCTTGTAGACTTCTATCATATCACCCCTCAGCTGCCTCTTCTCCAAGCTGAAGAGCCCTAACCTTCTCAACCTTTCCTCATAGGGAAGACGTTCCATTCCCTTTATCATTTTCGTCGCCCTTCTCTGCACCTTTTCTAATTCCTTTATATCTTTTTTGAGATGCGGCGACCAGAATTGGACACAATACTCGAGGTGCGGTCCTACCATGGAGCGATACAACGGCATTATAATATCCTCCTATTTGTTTTCCATCCCTTTCCTAATAATACTCAATATTCTGTGCGCTTTCTTAGCCGCCGCAGCACACTGGGCAGATGTTTTTAACGTCTTATCAACGATTACTCCCAGATCCCTTTCTAGGTCCGTAACTCCTAACGCGGAACCTTGCATGACTTAGCTGTAATTCGGGTTCCTCTTACCCACGTGCATCACTTTGCTCTTGTCGTTGAACTTCATCTGCCACTTGCAAGCCCAATCCCCCAGTCTCACGAGGTCCTCCTGTAATCTTTTACACTCCTCCTGCGACTTGATGACCCTGAATAATTTTGTCATCTGCAAATTTAATTACCTCACTAGTAACTCCCATCTCTAGGTCATTTATAAATATGTTAAAAAGCAGCGGTCCCAACACAGACCCCTGCGGGACCCCACTAACTACCCTTCTCCACTGAGAATACTGACCATTCAACCCTACTCTTTGCTTCCTATCTTTCAACCAGCTCGTAATCCATAGTAATACCCTACCTCCGATCCCATGACTCTCCAGTTTCCTCAGGAGTCTTTCATGAGGCACTTTGTCAAACGCCTTTTGAAAATCCAGATACACAATATCCACCGGCTCCCCATTGTCCACATGTTTGTTCACCCCCTCAAAAAAATGCAGTAGATTAGTGAGGCAAGACTTCCCTTCACTAAATCCGTGCTGACTTTGTCTCATCAGCCCATGTTTTTGTACGTGCTCTGTAATTTTATTCTTGATAATAGCCTCTACCATTTTGCCCGGTACCGACGTCAGACTTACCGGTCTATAATTTCCCGGATCTCCTCTGGAACCTTTTTTAAAAATCGGCGTAACATTGGCTACCCTCCAGTCTTCCAGTACCACACTCGATTTTAGGGATAGATTGCATATTACTAATGAACTCTACAAGTTCATTTTTCAAATCAAAGGTCCATCAAGCCCAGAATCCTGTTTCCATCAGTGGCTAATCCAGGTTATAAGTAACTGGCAAGATCCCAAACAAATAAAACAAATGAGCACCTTAATATTAGTTAGTGGACTTTTCTTTTAGGACTTGTCCAAACATTTTTTAAACCCTGCTGTATTAACTGCTGTTATCACATTCCAGAGCTTAATTACAAGTTGAGTGAAGAAATACTTTCTTCTATTTATTCTAAATGTATTACTTAGTAACACTGCATGCCCCCTAGTGCTTATACTTTTGGAAAGAGTAAACAAGCAATTCATATTGTTAAAAAAAATGATACTTACAGATAGATATGTTGAGCATTAAAACCTCTGGCTCAAAGCCATAATCAAACCAGACATTTAGACTTTGTTTGGTTCGGTTATACATTTCTTTGAAACATTTCTGTCAATGTCTCAATTCAGACATAGACGTCATTTTGAAAATACCCATCCAAGTCAGTTTCAGCCATTCAGGAAAACAATCAATGGATTCTTCAACCTGAGAATGACGTCTGGAGTGTACATTGAATGGGACAAAATATCAATGCAAACGCCACTGCTCTCAGTTCTATAATATACTTACCACATGTCCCCTTACAATTCACTATAAAAAATATACAAATATTAAATCTCAGCAACAACTCACATTCTTCAGTGAGACATGCTAACATTGTATTATATCTCTGGTATTTGAATTCCAGTGCTGTTAAGTGTGTATATTTTTCATAGTTTCAAGGTAGTTCTATTATTAGGTTTCAATTTACTGTTTTCAAGTTTACCTCATTTATTGTATTTATGTTTATTCTTGGATATTTTACTATTGTTATGCTGTTAACAAAATTGTAAGCTGTATGTTAAACTGTACCTGCTTTACACCGCCTTGGTTGAATCTCTTCATAAAGACAATTAATAAATCCATATAATAAATGTCCACCCATTCTATTGCACTCAAGGTTTTATAGACCTCTACCATATCTCAGCTGTCTCTTCTCCAAGCTGAAGAGCTCTAACCTCTTTAGCCTTTCCTCATAGGGAAGTTGTTCCATCCCCTTTATCATCTAGCATAAGTTGGAGGAGTGTGGTAGCCGTGTTAGTCCACTCTTAAGGTTATCAATAGAAATTAAACAAAATAAAACATGGAAAAGAAAATAAGATGATACCTTTTTTATTGGACATAACTTAATACATTTCTTGATTAGCTTTCGAAGGTTGCCCTTCTTCCTCAGATCGGAAATAAGCAAATGTGCTAGCTGACAGTGTATATAAGTGAAAACATTCAAGCATTACTATGACAGTCTGACAGGTTGGGAGGATGGGGGTGGGTAGGAGGTATGCATGGGGACATCAAAGCATATCATTGATATTCTAACAGGATGGGTGTGGATAGGTGAGGGGTGGGGTGATCAACAGACACATACAGCTTTATGGTTTATAATGGGCTAGGAACCCCAGATCCTTGTTAAGTCCTTTCTGTTGGGTGTTAAAATATTCAATCATTCTGACTTCAAAGGTCTTATGTTCTTGTATGGTTTTAAAGTTACCTTTCAGTATTCTCACTGTGAAATCACTGGTACAGTGTCCTGGTTCTGTGAAGTGCTGTCCCACCGGGGTGGGGGCCCTACTGGCTGTATTGTTCATGTGATGTGTATGTAAATTGAATCTTGTCTTAAGCATCTGGCCTGTTTCTCCAATATAGCATCCTTCGTTACATTTTTTACACTGAATGATATATACCACATTGGAAGATGAGCAAGTGAAAGATCCCTTTATGTTGAATATCTTTCCTTTGTGGATAACTGTGGGGTCCTGTGAAATATTTTGCCATAGTTTGCAACTGGATAAATTACAGGGACGTGTGCCCTTCTGTTCCTTTTCAGTCTGTGATGGAAGTTTACTTCTGATTAGCTTGTGTTTTAAGTTGGGTGGCTGTCGGAAGGCCAGTACTGGTGGGGATGGGAATATCTCTTTCAGTAATTCATCCTCCTGGAGTATAGGTTGTAGATCTCTTATGATTTTCCTCAGTTTTTCCAGCTCTGGATTATATGTCACTACAAGGGGGATTCTGTCTGTGGATTTTTTCTCCTTGTACTGTAGCAGATTCTCCCTGGGTGTTTTGAGGGAGGAGGCAATATTCTTGGAGATTATTTTGGGGTTGTAGCCTTTCTGTTTGAAGGATGCAGTCAGGCTTTTAAGGTGTCTGTCTCTGTCCCCTGGGTCATCTAGCATACAAAGTTGGATCTACTACTGAACAACTATGATTTTTTCACAGGGCTCTGCTCTTTTCCCCCACTCTTCAGCCCTCTGTTCAGAAGAGGTGTTGCGAGAGGACTTCCAGAGCAGGACAGAACTTCACTGTTATTTGCTGTGGGATTGCTTTTAAACTTGAGGAATGGTAGACTTAGAGTTAAATAGGTAATCTCAGTGTCTTTATTTTTAAGTTACTCTGCTTATTTAGCAAAGGCAGTTTAAGGAATAGTTTTTTGTTTGTTTGCTAGCATTTAAAGTTTCTATTACAGTTTCATAGGCTAGCAATTAAGGGACTATTCTGGAGTTTACCAAAGCATCAGTGTAGAGCAGAGCTGATAATCACAGGAAGCTTCAGTTTAGAGTTTAATTCACTCTCACCCACCCCTGACCTGATCTCTGATTAATAGTCCCTTGAACTACTTAGAAGGGAAAGGGAAATGGGACTTGATATACCACCTTTCTGAGGTTTTTGCAACTACATTCAAAGCGATTTATTTTATTTTATTTTTTTTTTTGTTACATTTGTACCCCGCGCTTTCCCACTCATGGCAGGCTCAATACGGCTTACATATTGTATACAGGTACTTATTTGTACTTGGGGCAATGGAGGGTTAAGTGACTTGCCCAGAGTCACAAGGAGCTGCCTGTGCCTGAAATGGGAATCAAACTCAGTTCCTCAGTTCCCCAGGACCAAAGTCCATCACCCTAACCACTAGGCCACTTTACATGTATTCAGGTACTTATTTTGTACCAGGGGCAATGAAGGCTAGAAAGAATTAGGGCATCTCTATCAGACAGTAATTAGCTTTTAGAAGTGGAGGGGCATAATTGAACGGAAACGCCTATCTCCATGGGCATTTATCTCTGAGAACGGGTTCATGAAGGGGCGGGCCGAACCGTATTTTCGAAAAAATGGACGTTTTTGAGCTGGGCGTTTGTTTTCTTTAGCGATAATGAAAACTAAAAACGCCCAGCTCAAAAACGTCCTAATCCAAGCCATTTGGTCGTGGGAGGGGCCACGATTTGTAAGTACACTGGCCCCCCCTGATATTCCAAGACACCAACTGGGCACCCTAGGTCAGTGCAGTGGACTTCAGAAAAAGCTCCCACATGCATAGCTCCCTTACCAAGGGTGCTGAACACCCAACCCCCCTCCCCCCAAACCCACAAATGTACAATACTACCATAGCTCTTAGGGGTGAAGGGGGCACCTACATGTGGGTACAGTGGGTTTTGGAGGCCTCCCATTTACCAGCACAAGTGTTACAGGTGGGGGGGGGGATGGGTCTGGGACCACCTGGCTGAAGTGCACTGCGGTACCCACTAAAAGTGCTCCAGGGACCTACATACACACAGGCCTCTAGGACTGGTTGCTGCTATATAACCTTGGCACACCAGTTGACACCTGAAGACTAATCTCTACGAAAACGTCCTTTATTGGAATAACATCTTTACTCACAGTTAACTGCAGATCAGAGGTTGTGCCCCACTGGCAAAGAGTCTCCCTGGTACTGAGATGAGCAGTAGGTCATAACTGGCAGAATGCTGTACAATGCCCTCATTCAGCCACGATTATACCAATTTGCGAAACAAACGTCTATCTCCCGATTTAGGTCGCACTATAGGCATTTTTCTCTTTCGAAAATAAGCTGGATAGTCTACTTAGGTCTATAGAGGGGAACCTACAAATAACAACACAAATAAAAATAATTTAAAATAAATTTGATTATTGTAATGCCTTATATGCTGGCTGTAAGGAGTACCTGTTGAAAAAACTCCGAACAGCTCAAAACACTGCAGCCAGGTTCATATACAAAATCTCTCGTTTTGAAAGTGCCTCCCCTTTATTAAGCAAATTACACTGGTTTCCCATCAAAGCAAGAATCACCTTCAAATTATGTACCTTTATTTTTCAAATACTAAATGGCACAGCTCCAGACTATATAGAACCATTAATAAAATTACCTCAAAGAAACAGGCCAGAACAATCAGACAGATGAAGACATGTTAACAGAAATTAGAAAAACTAGCAAATTTGGCAACAGCACAATAATGAGTGATTTCAATTACCCCAATATTGACTGGTTAAATGACACATCAGGCAAAATTCCTAGAAGTAATAAATGACTGCTTCTTGGAGCAACTGGTCCAGGAATCGACAAGAGGGGGAGCTATTTTAGATCTAATTCTTAGTGGAATAGAGGACTTAGTATAAGAGGTATTGGGTTCGTTGAGAAACAGTGATCATAACATGATCAAATCTGACACAATAACTGGAATGCAGTCCCAAAGGAAATCTACTATAGCAGCCTTTAATTTTCAAAAGAGTAAATATGATAAAATGAGGAAAATGGTTCAAAAAAAAAGCTGAAAGGCTCAGGTGCAAAGGTTAGGGCTTTAAATCAAGCATGGACGTTGTTTAAAAATACCACTTTAGAAGCCCCGATCAGATGCATTCCACAGATTAATAAAGGTGGAAAGAAGAGCAAACTACATCCAGCATGGTTAAAGGGACAAGTGAAAGAGGTTATTAGAACCAATAGAACATCTTTCAGAAAATGGAAAAAAGATCTGAACGAAGAAAACAAGAAGCAACATAAACACTGACAAAATGATACAAAGCACTGATAAAGAAGGCCAAAAGAGAATACAAAGAGATACTTGCCTTGGAGACAAAAACTCATAGTAATAACTTTTTCAGGTATATCAGAAGCAGAAAGCCTGTGAGGGAATCCATGGAACTGTTAGATCATCAAAGAGTAAAAGGAGCACTCAGGGAGGACAGGGCCACAGCAGAGAGGCTAAATGAAGTCTTTGACTTGGTCTTTACTGAAGAAAATGTAAGAGATCTATCTGTACTGGAGATGAATTTCAATAGTGATGATGCAGAGGAACTGAAAGAAATCTCGGTGAACCTAGAACATGTACTGAGCCAAATCGACAAATTAAAGAGTAGTAAATCACTTGGACCAGATGGTATACAACCCAGGGTACTGAAAAAAAATCAAACATGAAATTGCAGATCTGCTGTTAGTGATCTGTAACCTGTTGTTAAAATTGTTCATAGTAACTAAAGATTGGAGGGTAGCCAATGTAATGCCTATTTTTAAAAGCGATCCAGGGGCGATCTGGGAACTTACAGACCAGTAAGCCTGATGTCAGTGCCAGGTAAAATAGTGGAAACTATTATAAAGAATAAAATCACTGAACACATAGACAAATGGTTTATTGGGACAGAGTCAAAATGGATTCAGCAAAGGAAAGTCTTGCCTCACCAATTTGCTTCATTTCTTTGAATGCGTGAATAAACATGTGGCTAAAGGTGAGCTGGATGAAGTAGTGTATCTAGATTTTCAGAAAGCATTTGACAAACTCTCTCATGAGAGACTTCTAAACCCACCTCTTCAATGCTCCATTCGGCACCTAACTCTTACCATTCACTAAATCCAGACTGCCCCAATTTGACCGCCCCTATCGGACTGTCCGTTCACTTGTCTCTTAGATTGTAAGCTCCTTGAGCAGGGACCGTCCCTTTATGTTAAATTGTACAGCGCTGCATAACCTTAGTAGCACTTTAGAAATGTTAAGTAGTAGAAGTAGTAGTTCTAAGAAAATTAAAAACCCATGGGATAGGAAGCAATGTTCTGTTGTGGATTAAGAATCAGTTGATGGATAGAAAACAGAGGGTAGGGTTAAATGACCAATTCACTCAGTGGAGGATGCTGAATAGTGGAGTTCCCCAGGATCTATACTGCACAGGTGCTATTTAACATATTTATTAATGATCTGGAAATGGGAACAATGAGTGAGATGATTACATCTGCAGATCATACAAAACTATGTGGCTTGTGAAAATTGCAGGAAGTCCTTAGGACTGGGCATCCAAATGGCAGATGAGATTTAATGTGGGCAAATGCAAAGTGAAGCACATTGGGAAGAATTATCCAAAACATAGTTATTTGATGCTAGATTCCACCTTAGGAGTCAGCACCTGAGAAAAAGATCTAGGTGTCATTGTGGATAATATGCTGAAATTTACTGTCCAGTGTGTGGCAGCAGCCAAAATAGCAAACAGAATGCTAGAAATTAAAAAAGGGATAAAAATAAAACAAATAATATTATAATGCTGCTGAGTAACTCCATGGTGTGACCACACCTTGAGCATTGTGTGCAATTTTGGTCGCTGTATCTTAAAAAAGATATAGCAGAATTAGAAAAGGTTCAAAAAAAGGTGACCACATTGGTTAAGGGGATGGAACTCCTCTCATATAAAGAAAGGCTTAAGAAGTTAAGACTCTTCAGCTTGGAAAAGAGATGGCTAGGTGGCCATGTGATAGAGGGCTACAAAATACTGAGTGATGTAGAACGAGTAGAAGTAAATTGATTTTTTACTCTGTCAAAACGTACAAAGCAGGGGCGTAGCTACAGGTGGGCCCAGGCCCACCCAATCTTGGCTCAGGCCTGCCCAAACGACGACGACTGGAACGGCGACTTTTACCCGAAGTCGCAACGACGAACGGGCAGGCAGCGCTGCGGTAGTAAAAGCAACAAGGAGACTGGTTCGACTCTCCGTCCTTCACTTCCCTCCTTCTGCGTCCCGCCCGAAAGGAAATGACATCAGAGGAAGGCGGGACGCAGAGGGAGGGAAGTGAAGGACGGAGGGTCGGACCAGTCTCCTTGTTGCTTTTACTACCGCAGCGCTGCCTGCCCGTTCGTTGCTGCGACTTCGGGAGTAGACTGGAACGGAAGTTGGCTTGGAGATGCTGTGAAGGGGGAGGGGGGACACGCTGGATAGAAGGGGGAAGGGGATGGACAGAAACAGGATGGGCAGGGGAGAGAGGAGAATTGCTGGACAACAGGGATGGATGGAGGGGAAAGGGGAGAGAGGAAATTTGCTGGAGATGGATGGCTAGAGGAGAGGGCAGGGGAGAATGGAGAGTTGCTGGACATGGAGCGGAGGGCAGGGGAAAGAAGAAAATTGCTGGACATGAATGGATGGAGCGGAAAGGGGAGAGAGGAAATTTGCTGGAGCTGGATGGCTGGAGGAGAGGGCAGGGGAGAATGGAGAGTTGCTGGACATGGAGCGGAGGGCAGGGGAAAGAAGAAAATTGCTGGACATGAATGGATGGAGCGGAAAGGGGAGAGAGGAAATTTGCTGGAGATGGATGGCTAGAGGAGAGGGCAGGGGAGAATGGAGAGTCGCTGGACATGGAGCGGAGGGCAGGGGAAAGAAGAAAATTGCTGGACATGAATGGATGGAGCGGAAAGGGGAGAGAGGAAATTTGCTGGAGCTGGATGGCTGGAGGAGAGGGCAGGGGAGAATGGAGAGTTGCTGGACGAATGGATGGAGGGAGGGGAGAGAAGTCAGGAAGGAGGTGCACATGGATAGAGGGGATGGAAGAGAGGAGAAATGCTGGACATGGATGGAGTGGAGGGCAGGGAAGAGAGGAGAAATGTTGGACAAGGATGGAGGTAAGGAAAGACAAAGGAAGGAGATGCACATGGATGGAGGGGAAGGGAGAGAGGAGAAATGCTGGACATGGATGGAGGGGAGGGAAGACAGTGGAAGTAGATGCACATGGATGGAGGGAAGTGAGGAGAAATGCTGGATATGGATGGAGGGAAAACTGCTGAGTTTAAGGGCTGATTTGGAACATGTTGAGGGCAGATACTGAAACTCGAGGAAGGATAGGGGCAGGGCTACAGATGGTACAGGACGCATAAGGACACAGGAGTATGGTGGACATGGTGAGTGAAAAAATATCAAATGGAAAGAAGACACTGCGTAAAACAGAAGACACTGGGACCAAAGCGAATAGATCAGACAACAAAGGTAGAAAAAAGTATTTTATTCAGAATTTATTAATTTGAATATGTCATCTTTTGGAAATGTGCATCTGTGATATTTTGCATGTAAGTTTAAATTTTTCTGGTATTGCTGCATGCTGAGTCTGACTTCTTGAGTTAACTTTCCAGTTCAGTATTTTGCCTTCATATTTTTTGACTTCTAGTTCCTTGTGTCATGTCTGTTGTGTCATGTGTTTTTCAAGTGTGATCAAGGTGCAGTATTCTGCTAGCATGTAGTATTCGCAGCCCTTTTTGTTTTGCTTTTTTTCACGAGGTAGTGTATTGGTGTTTTAGAGCCTAGTGTAATTACAGTTCTGCCTTTTCAAGCATAAGGTTGTAGCTCATCCTGTCCTTGGAATTAGTGCTGTTATGGTTTTAAAGATATGAGTGTGTTTTTGCACAAGTTTGTGTATAGCATTTTGCAGTGGAGAGATTGTGGGATAATGTAATTATATTTAAAAATATCAATTTTTCCATTAAGTATGTATGTGGTTATACTGATGCAGGGCAGCTGTTGGGCAGACTACTTAGAAATCCATCATCAAGACAATTCTTAGGCATTATTTTGTAGGATCCCAAGAGACACTACTCATACTTATATAGACAGTGCGTGCCCACCCATATTAGCTCTGGGCCCACCCAAAATCTCAGGTCTGGCTACGCCACTGGTACAAAGACTAGGGGACACTGAAAGATGTTACATGGTACTACTTTTAAAATGAACAGGAAGAAATATTTTGTCACTCAATGAATAGTTAAGCTCTAGAACTCATTGCCAGAGAATGTGGCATCAGCAGTTAGTGTATCTGGGTTTTAAAAACTTTTGGACATGTTCCTGGAGGAAAAGTTCATTGATCAAGATAGACATGGGGAAAACCACTGCTTGTCCCTGGAATCAGTAGCATGAATTGGGCTACTCTTTGGGATTCTGTCAGGTACTTTTGACCTGAATTGACCACTGTTAAAAGCAGGATACTGGGCTAGATGGTTTATTGGTCTGACCCAGTATGGATATTCTTATTTTCTTATGTTGACTTAGCAAATGAAGCCCCACAATAAGTCCCAAAAAATAGACAGAGTCTATGTTGCTTGCCACCTTCTCACTTATAAGTTTCTCACTTATAAGATTGCTTTGGTTAGTTATTTAAATATTTGTTCATCTTCACGTCTCATCCTTTAAGGTAACCTGAGCAATGCTATAGACAGTTTCTACAGATGAGAAACTGACCTGTTACAAAGAATAGCACTGTCACATGAGTAATGATACCACAGTTCATTTTTCTGCATTCATTTTCACTACATTTTAAGTGATGCTATCGTTCATGTAACAGTCATTAACCATTAAAATCACTTTGGAAATAACAATTTTTAACTGGACAAAGAGAGACATCTTTATTAAGGTTTTAGGCTCTATAAACCTCCATACCAGGGACCTGGGTTTTTTAATTAATTTTCCGTTCTTACAATATCATGGAACATCCAGGATAATTAGAAAAAAAAAGAAAACATATAATGAACTCTAAAATACCTTAGAAAACTAAATTAAATATCCATCCACAATGCTTAAACAAATAATCCAAGATAGATAAGAAAAAGATAGGAAATCAAATTAACAAAATATATCATTTTCCAAATCTCCTTCCCCAGCCATTCCTATAATGACATTAACATAGCCCCAGGGAAGAGACTATTCCTAATTAAATACAGGAAATTTCTGACTGGTTTGATATTGTTTGAACTGCCAAGTATCCACAGTTACCTAGTAAACCTGGTGTGGAGTTGGGTCCAGGACTGGGAAAGTCGAAGCACAGCCAAACGGCGTGGGAAGTGTTTACAATTGGTGTGAGAAGTGGGATCTGCTGAACCTTCATGCGTGTGGAGAACCAGAGGACGGGAGTCTGGCCAGCGGACGTTGTGAGAAGTGATTCGGAGGGCCGGTCTGGAGGATATTACTGACAGGCACATGTTTTCCTCTTTCTGGTAAGCGCATACCAAAGCAGCAGGAATTGCTGTTTGTTCTGAAGATCCTGGGAAAGGGAAACAAGTCAAAGCCGCACTTGGGTTGTGCTTTTCTTTTTGTTTTTTTTTCAGGTGGGAAGATGGAGCGGGAGCAGTATGGACCTGAATGAACTGTTCCAGTGGATGACCCACCAGTGTCAGAAGCAGCAGGAGTTGGCCTAGAAAGCAATGGAGGACTCATTGGCGGCTGCCAGGGCCCAGCAGCAGCCCTTGCTGGTCATGTTCCAAGACTTTTTGAAGAAGGAAGGAGTGTCTAGTAGGAGACAAGGTTTCTCCCTAGAGCCAAGTGGAGCAGAGGGGGCTTCGGGAATGGTAGGACCATCTAACCTTAATTTGTTTTCTTGGGGCAAACTCTCTGAAACAATGTGGATGATTTTCTTTGTGCTTTTGAGAGGGTTGCTATGGCCACAGGGTGGCCCCTGGAGCAATGGGCCATATGCCTAGCCCCGTCCTTGTCCGGGGAGGCCCTGGCAGCCTTCAGGAATCTCCCACCGAATAAGGAGGCGGACTATGTAAAATTAAAGGCCGCCATTCAGGACCGATTTGGGTTGAATAAGGGAGCCTATCGCAGGAAATTTAGGGAAACTTGTTGGACTGAGGGGGAGACACCTAGGGCTTTAGCCCAAAAACTGACAGATCTGGCTAAGAAGCGTCTTGAGCCAGAGACTAGAACTGTGCAAGAGATAATGGGGGAGCTGATCCTCGAACAATATTTAGAAGCCCTCCCTAGGGAGCTCAGGGTGGATTTGGTTAGAAGGGGTTGTAGGACCTTGGAGGAGGCGGTGAAGAACATGGAGTATTTCCTTGAATCCCAGCAGGTGAGAAAGCCGGATAAGGGGCCCGGGAGGGGTGGAAGTGGGTCAGGGCCTAAGCCTCCCTTCCCTGGCGCCAGAGGGAGGATATAGAGAAAGGCTGTGTTATAAATGTGGGAGGAGAGAACATTACTGCAGAGATTGCCCCAGGAGGTTGGGGTTGGCCTCTCACGTGGATCAGGGAGTAGCGCCCCAGTATACCCAGTGGGTAGAGGTGGAGGGGATTCCTGTTGTAGCCCTGCTGGATTCGGGAGGCCGAACAAACTATGATGTCCCGAGCGTCTATAGCAGCGTATCCAGGGGGAAAGGGGGCTCTTGAGAGAAGTCTTATAAAGGTGATGTAGCTATACAGTGTATCCATGGGGCTACCACACATTATGCTTTGCAGCGGGTGGGGACTAGGGGACCTTCGGGTAGACATTTTCTTCCCGTAGCGGTCCTCCCCCGGTTACCCCAGGAATTAATATTAGGACATAACTGGCCTCCTTTCTTCCAGTGTATGAAGGAGAAGGAGGCATTGTTTACTACACGTGCCCAGGAGAAACAAAACCAGGATAAGGAGCCGTCCCTCGAGCAGCTCTTCCCTTTTCACCCAGAGGTAATTGCCCCACCTGGAAAGACCCGGAAAGGAGGGCTCTTAAGAGGGCTGCTCTTAGGATCAGGAAGCAGACTATGGACATGGTTGAACGGGAGAAGGAGTTCCCCACAGAGCCAAGCCTCCTTAGGGAACAATTTCCCCAGTTCAATAGGGAGCAAGAATCTGACCCATCCTTAAAGTTTGCCCTAGAACAAGCGGGAAAGGGGGGGGGGGGTGGACAGCCACCCAAGGTTTATCCTAGAGAATGGCCTACTATTCCGCCTAGCTAAAGGGAAAGGAGGGGAGGAAGTGAAAAAGCAGTTAGTGGTTCCTAGGGCGTTTAAGCAGTTAGTGATCCAGCTAGCTCATGATCATCCTCTTGGGGGGCATAAAGGAGTGCAAAATACCCTAGCCCAGGTTTTAAATCGTGTCTATTGGCCTGGGGTTTATAAAGAGGTAGAACTGTACTGTAATTCTTGTAAGAACTGTCAGAGGGTAACAGATAAATCTCCCAGGCCTGTTCCTTTGTGCCCTCTCCCGCGGATGGGGCAACCCATAGCCCGCCTCACTATGGATATAGTGGGGTCCATTATTAAGTCTAGCTGTGATTATTCTTATATTTTAGTAGTCATGGATATAGCTACCCAGTTTCCCTGGGCGATTCCTTTGCGTAACATCTCAGCAAAACTAATTGCCGCAGAATTGATTTGTATATTCTGTGAGGTGGGCTTCCCAAGGGAGGTGTTGACAGATAGGGGTACCAATCTTATGTCCCATACCCTGGCCCAAGTCGGGGAGGCATTCAACATTAAGCATATATGTACATCAGCCTATCACCCTCAAACAAACGGGCTGGTGGAGCGCTTTAATAAGACCTTAAAATCTATGCTTAGAAGAGGCTTAGGGCAGGATTATGAAAACTGGAACCAGCTCTTGCTTTTTGTGTTGTATGCCCATAGAGAGTGTGGGCAGGCTTCGATGGGGGTATCCCCTTTTGAGCTCATGTATGGGTACTTACCCCGGGGGGTCCTAGATATTTTAAAGGAACAATGGATGCCTCCAGACCCGGAGGACTGAATGGTTGTATCCTACTTGCGGGACTTAAAGGGGCGCCTCAGGCGGTTAGGAGAGCACTCACAAGAAAAACTAAAGCGGAGCCAGGAGCACCAGAAGGCATATTATGACAAGGGTGCAGTAGAACGTGAGTTTCAGGTAGGGGACAAGGTCCTGATTATGGTTTCAGAATCCCAACATAAATTCACGGCTAGGTGGAAAGGGCCATTGACTGTGCAGCGCAAGTTAGGTCCCTATACCTATGAGGTACAAACTGACCAAGGGCGTAGGCAAACCTAGCACATTAATTTAATGAAACTTTGGAATGAAAGGGCAGTCCTTATGGCTAACTTGAGGGAGGAACAAGAGGAAGAGTTAGGCCCTCAGATAACGGAGATTTTTAAATCCAAGAAGCCGGACATTATCCCACATCTTCACCCTAGGCAGCAGGAGGATTTAGCCCTGGTTTTAGATGAATACAAAGATGTGTTGACATCGTGCCCCGGAGAAACTCACCTCCTTTGCCATGAGGTTATAACAGAGCCTGGGAAGTGGTTAGTCAATGACCCTATAGGCTATCTCCCCAGAAAAAACAGGAGGTTATTAAGCAGGTTCGTGAGATGTTAAAGTTTGGGGTTATAGAAGAGTCCTATAGCCCCTGGTCAAGTCCCCAAGTCTGATGGGACCTGGAGGTTTTGCATCAATTTTAGGCAAGTTAATACCGTTTCCACATTAGATGCTTAGCCCATGCCCAGGATCGATGAGCTGCTGGATCTCTTGGGCCCTGCACAATATCTTACCACGATGGATTTGACCAAGCGTTATTGGCAAATTCCCCTCACCCCGGAGTCTCGTCCCAAAACGGCTTTCAGCACACCAGTGGGGTTATTCCAGTTTGTGCGTTTGCCATTTGGGTTGAATTCTGCAGCGGCTAGCTGTCAACACTTGCTGGATCGGGTCTTGCGCCCCCATCAGGACTATGCGGTCGCCTATATGGACGATGTTATTATCCATAGTCCTGACTGGGAGACCCATATTGAGCAAGTGAGGACGGTTCTGAGATCTTTTAGGAAGGCCGGGTTAACCATAAATCCCCAGAAGTGCCACTTTGCTCAGAGGGAGGTTAGGTACTTGGGATATAAAGTAGGACAGGGAGAAATTAGACCTCTTTTAGACAAGGTCAAGAGTATTAAGGAATTCCCCGTGCCCAGTGTGAAGAAGCAGTTAAGGGGGTTCCTTGGGCTAATTGGATATTACAGAAGGTTCATACCCCACTTTGCCACGCTCTTAGCTCCTCTGTCTGACATGCTCAAGAATAATAGACCCAACCAGCTGTGCTGGGATGGAGGGGGGGAGAAGGTGGCTTGTGAGCAATTGCAACAGGCCCTATGCCAGGAACCAGTTCTTAGAGCGGTTGACTATCTGTTCCCTTAACTCTATTTCCAGGACTTCCTTTCCATTTATTTCTTTACTTTCCTCATTTCTTCTTCATTTCTTGCCCTACATCCATAGGTAAAAGCTGGGTCCTCTGCGGACATGACTGGAGGAGGTATAGAGTGGATCCAGCTTTTGCCTATTTTATTCATCCATGTGCAGTTTTTCTCCTCTTTTTCCTTTCCCTCATCTTGTCAGTATGCATCTCCTTCCCATCCACATCCAGCATTTTTCCTCTCCCCCTCCATCCATCCTTGTCCAGCATTTCTCCTCTCTCCTCCCCTCCATCCATGTTCATCTCACTTTCTCTCTCTTCCCGCCCCTCCATCCATGTCTAGCATTTCAACTCTCTCCCCTCCATCCATGTCCAGAATTTCTCCTCTCTCCCCTAAATCCATGTACATCTCCTCCTCTGTCTTCCCTCCCCTCCATCCACATCCAGTATTTCTCCTCTCTCCCTTCTCCTCCAACTGTGTGCAACTCCTTCCTCTGTCTTTCCTTCCCTTCAACATTTCTCCTCTCTTCCCTGCCCTCTACTCATCCATGTCCAGCATTTTTCCTCTCTCCCCTCCATCCATATGCATCTCCTTCCTGTCTTCCCTCCACTCCATTCATGGCCAGCATTTCTTCACTCTCCCCTCCATCCATGTGCATCTCCTTCCTGTCTTCCCTCTCCGCCACCCATGTCTAGCATTTCTCCTGCCCTTCCCTCCAACCATCCATGTCCAGCAACTCTGCTCTCTCCCCTGCCCTCCCTTCCCATCCATGTCCAGATTCTCCTCTGCCCTCCCCTCCCAACCATGTCCAGCGATTCTCCTCTTTCCCCTGTCCTCCATGTCCAGAGATTCTCCTCTGCTCTGCCCTCCCCTGCCATCTATGTCCAGCGATTTCTCCTCTCTCCCCTGTCCTCCTCTCCCATCCATCTCCAATTATTTTCCTCTGCCCACCCCTCCATATCCAGCGATTCTCCTTTGCCCCCTATCCTCCCCTCCATGTCCAGTAACTCACCCCAGCCTCCACCTGCCCCCCTTTTAAACCCCCGTTGAGTTCCAGTACCCCAGCCCCACCTGCCCACCCATAGCTCCCCGACAGCCCTGCTTTCTGTTCCTGTCGCCCATTATGTGTTTAAATCTTTTTTTTTTACCTGAAGTCACAGCGCCGGTGTTAGTGAAAGGACCAGGCTCGCCTCCTCCAGCAGCCTTCCCTTCATTCCCTCTCAGTGTCCCTCGCGGAAACAGGAAACTACGTCAGAGAAAGGCGGGACGCTGAGAGGGAACAAAGGGAAGGCTGGAGGAGGCGAGCCTGGTTCTTTCACTAACGCCAGCGCTGCGACTTCAGGTTAAAAAAAAATAAAAGATTTAAACGTGTCACGGGCAACAGGAACAGATAGTAGGGCTATTGAGGATCTGGCAATTAGTAAGAGTGGAGGTGTGAAGGAGATAATGCCCAGTTATCACCGGGTTACCACCATGCAAGTCATTTCCAGGGTTTTTCTTTTTGTCCAGGAAATAGTGCGTCCTTGGGGCAGAACTACTGCCAGCAGTAGTCCCGATTTAGCATTCAGTAAGCTCGCATTAGGCTTACCGATGCTTTATAAAAGACCCCCTTAGTTACTTTACAACACATATGCCTAAGTAATAATGAAAATATAATGCCATGATTTGATAGCATGTAAAGAGTCATGGATTTGATATACTGCCTTTCTGTGGTACAACCAAAGCAGTTTACATTTATTTTATGCAGGTACTTTCTCTGTCCATAATGGACTCATAATCTAAGTATTTGTACTTGGGGCAATAGATGGTTAAGAGGGGCATAATCGAACGGCGCCAGCGAAATAGATCGCTGGCGATCTTTTTTGGCGGCGGCGCAACAGCTAGCCGTAACCGTATTATCGAAAAAGATGGCCGGCCATCTTTTGTTTCGATAATACGGTTTGAACCGGCGAAATGCCTTGGATTTAGCCGGGTTTGAGATGGCCGCTTTTGTTTTTCAGCGATAACGGAAGCTAAAAGCGGCCATCTCAACCCCGGCTACATCCAAAGGAATTTGGTCGTGGGAGGAGCCAGTATTTGTAGTGCACTGGTCCCCATGACATGCCAGGACACCAACCGGGCACCCTAGGGGGCACTTCTAAAAAATTTTTTTTAATACACAAATAGCTCCCAGATGCATAGCTCCCTTACCTTGGGTGCTGAGCCCCCCCAAACCCACTCCCCACAACTCTACACCATTACCATAGCCCTTATGGGTGAAGGGGGGCACCTACATGTGGGTACAGTGGGTTTTGGGGGGGGGTTGGAGGGCTCAACGCTTACCACCACAAGTGTAACAGGTAGGGGGGGGATGGACCTGGGTCTGCCTGCCTGAAGTGCACTGCACCCATTAAAAACTGCTCCAGGGACGTGCATACTGCTGTCAGGGGGCTGGGTATGACATTTGAGGCTGGCAAAAAAGGTTTTTAGTTTTATTGTTTTTAGTGTGGGAGGGGGTTGGTGACTACTGGGGGAGTATGGGGAGGTCATCCCCCATTCCCTCCGGTGGTTATCTGGTGAGTTGGGGCACCTTTTGAGGCTTGGTCGTGAAAATAAAAGGACCAAGTAAACCCGACGAAATACTGATTAACGCCGCTTTTTTTTTTTCATTATCCGTGAAAGCCGGCCATCTGGTAGCCACGCCCATGCCCTCCCATGTCCTGCCTTCACTACGCCACCGACACGCCCCCTTGAACTTTCGCCGGCTCGGCGACGGGAAAGCAGTGATGGTGTCAAAAAAGCAGCTTTCAATTATACCGATTTTGCCGGCCATCTCCCGATTTATGTCGGAAGATGCCCGGCGATTACTTTCGAAAATAAGCCTGTAAGTGACTTGCTCTGGGTCACAAGGAGACACAGTGGGAATCAAACCCAGTTCCCCAGGTTCTCAGCCCACTTTTCTAACCATTAGAATACTTCTCCACTCTGGTAGACATACTGTGGGCAGAGTCTGAGTGCACATGGATGATGCTCACAGGTATGAGCATATATTAAAGAGTTCTATTGTTTACAAGTATACATTTTAACATCTAGGCAAAAGGCTATAGGACTGGTATAAGTGATTGTTCTTAATGTACATATATTTTTGGCCATTTGTACAATGCAATATAGAGTAAAGTAGGTGCCTACTTTTCTTTATAGAATAGGCTTAAAATTGGTGTCATAGGCCTGGGATCCAAGATGGCGTCTGGAACAGACGTGTGCTCGTTTAGCTCCTGACTACCAGATGAACGCCAATAGCCTGGGGCTTCCTTGGATCCCGAGATGGGGAAAAGGAAGGGAAAGTCTGTGGTACCTACCTCCTCAGGCCGCAAAGACTCTTCAACCACGCGACAGGCGACTCTGGATACGATGGTACTACGAGCACCGGCATCCACGTTGAACGCTTCGGTAAACCCACAAGATCGGGAACATAGTGTAGAGGAAGCGACGTTGAGCCCTCCCTTGCATACAGCCCCCCCTCGACCCGGCGATGAAAGAGAGGCATCGGAGGAGCAGCAACCGGGTATACCCGGAAGTGGTCTAACCCTGGCTGCGCGTGTTGGAGGCCCCGTAGCCACTTCTTCCCCTGTGAGATCTCTGGAAGCGGGAGGACAGGATTTAGTTCCCTTACCGCTTCCACAACAGGGTGAAATCACCGAAGAATTTCGAGGGATTAAAAGACCGGCTGTGATAACCCTTGACAGTATCTGGGAAGCGATTCAAGGTATGAGCCTCACTCTTCAGCAAAATTTGCTTAATATGCGAGGAGAAATGGCGGAGGTTAAACAAATACAGGAACAAACTGTACTTCGCATTGAGACTATGGAAACTAAAGTTCAGGTATTGGAAAATGAAGTACAAACCTTTAAAAACTTTTCAGTAGTGGTTGCTAAGGACAAATTATTCCAGCTCCGTAAAACTGAATATTTGGAAAATCAGCTACGAAGAAATAACTTGAGGCTTTTGGGTTTCCCAAAGTCTCCAATGATTTCTCCTTTGGACATGTTTAAAAAATATCTAATGGAAGTTTTACTTATCTCCTCAGATAATTTACCACCTATTACTAGGGCTCAATATATATCTGGCGTTAGAAACGTAAGAGACTCTGGTCCCACAGATATGAATTTAACAGATTTTCTTCAAAACTCATTAGAAATTATAACTGAGAGAACCACTCTTTTAGTAACGTTTGCTCTTGAATTTGATCGAAACAACATTTTCAAACTATACTTCCGCCATATTAATGAAAACTTTCTGGGGGCAAAAATTCAAATATTTCCCGACTTGGCTAGGGATACTCAGAAAAGACGGAAAGAATTTCTTCAGCTTAAATCCAGAGTACTTAATTTGAATGGAACTTTTCTGCTTAGGTACCCTTGCCGTTGTATGATAGTACATGATTCCTTAAATTATCTTTTTTTTGACCCAGTAAAGTTACTTGAATTTATTTGTAGTAAAGAGCGAACTCTTAATACCTGAATAATATATACTATGTACCGGCTGCGTTCAAAATGTATGCTTCTGTTTCTAGCATTGTTTTGCTATTTTTTTCCTTTATATTTCTTTGTACTTGGATCATATTGGGGACTAACTATTGGATAATTTACCTTTGTTAATTGGAGTATTTGTAAATTTCTATATTTCCATATATTTTTGTTTTAATGCATGAATATAAAATTGAAACTTATAAATAAATAAAATAAAAAAAAATTGGTGTCATAACCAGCACCTTAATGGAAACCCTTTCATAGAATTATCCTCACTGTGTCTCAGAATGTGGTCTATCAACCTCCGGTCATTAGTGACCATGATTTCACTTTCCTTCCCCTATCCCCACCCCTTTTATCTTTTCTGAGTCAAGAGCAATTCAATGGAATGTTCAGTTATCTCTCTCTCTCTCTCTCTCTCTCTCTCTCTCTCTCCTGAAGAGGAAGCTAAGTATCTCTCATGCATCTTTTCTTGTAAAGTTGTTGCACAAGTCCATCATCATCATCACCATTTTCTTTTAACGCAGGAAACTAAAGTGAAAAGTCAAGGATTAATATGACCAATTTTTGTATTCAGTTTAAAAGGTCTCTTTACCAACAATTGAGGAAACTAGATAGTGGGCGAGAACATTTCATTATATCCTGTAAGAAATAGCGTTAGTTCAGCTGCGATGATTCAGGCAGAGGAGATTGGCAATTTCTTCCCCGTCTCCCAAGTGTTCAGTCAGACAGGTAGTCTACAACCCAGTTTTCTTGTACCTTGATGTCTTGAATCATTCATAGCCATGAAAACAGGGCTCAAGAAGGCAGACAGTGTTTCTCTTAAATAGTTTGATTGATGAAATGTGTGTCTAGCAATTTTGATTAGCATGCAACATTATTCAACCGAAGAAAGAGAATTTTCTGAGGTTTAACACTAAGAATGCAGCAGCACAAAAGTTTTTTCTCAGGGCAGCATTAGACACACACAATCCAGTGGCACAGTTAAGTGGTGGGACCAGGTAGTACATGGTCTCTAAACTTTGCTTCAGGGATATCACCCAGTTTTGCCAAGGAGTGTCCATTTTGTTCTTGATGCCAGAGTGTGGCCACCAGTCCTCTTAAGACCATATTTATAAATTCCCTAAAATGCATGTTAATTTTAACCAACTCCTTTATCTGGAGTGGCTGCAAAACAGTCTATTGTTATGTGTGGCTCCAAGACAGGTTAAAACAGCTTTTCTTAATATGACTATTTTCCTGTTCTTTTGTTGTGTTTTCACTGCAAGGCAGACTTCTGCTGTGAAATGATAATGCTTATGGGCTGGTGTTTTTTTAATGTAATAATATGTAAGGTAATTAATGTTAGTGCAATCATATAATTTGTCTTATGTCTTTGAATGTGATATTATATTGCATCACATTATTATAACCTTATATGCCTCAACTACCAAGTTCAGTGTGGGTAACAATGAAAATCTGAAGAATTCTTCAGAGAATATACAATATACAATACTACTTTTTACTTTTGTTTTATTGATTTAATATTGAATTTGATTAGATTTTTTTATATGTTTTAATTATGTGTTAGCCCTGTATGTATTTTTGTAATCCATCTAGATTGTAAAATAAAGCAGGAAGATCTGGAACTGTAAACCTTCATAAAGCCTCTGTGGCTTACCCATGGCTGGTTCAGGTCTAAATGGAGGTCATGAACTGCTTTTCAGAATCCTGATTCCAGGCTTCACAATCTGAGACTGCAAAGGCTGTGATAAATAGTGCAGTGGGTGGGGAACCGGGTTTGATTCCTACTGCAGCTCCTTGTGAGACTGGACAAGTCACTCAGGGCCTCTTTTGCAAAGCCGTGCCACTGATTCTCAGTGCAGCAAATGAGAGGAAGCCCATTCAATTCCTATGGGCTTCCTCTCATTTGCCACGTGGGAATTGCTAGCACAGCTTAGTAAGAGAAGCCTTTAGTCCTCCATTTCACCAGGGTCAAGTATTTGATTCTCATGCCATTCTGTGGTACAGCCAAAGTAGTTTACATATTATATTCATGTACTTTCTCTCTCTGTAGCAGGTTCACAATCTAACCCCCTCCCCCACACACACTTTACAAAGCTGCACTAGCGACTGCTACACAGCAATGCAGACACAGCCCATTCATGTTGAATGGCATGTGTTAGCATTACCGCACCAGCAGCCACTAGCCTGGCTTTGTAAAGTGTGTGGGGGGGAGGGGGTTAGATTGTGAACCTGCTACAGAGAGAGAAAGTACATGAATATAATATGTAAACTACTTTGGCTGTACCACAGAATGGCATGAGAATCAAATACTTGACCCTTTAGTTGTGATGGCTTAACTGCTTGATGTGCTCACCAAAAATAAGTTAGCTTGGAGGAGTAGCCTAGTGGTTAGTGCAGTGGACTTTGATCCTGGGGAACTGAGTGCCATTCCCACTGCAGCTCCTTGTGACTCTGGGCAAGTCACTTAACCCTCTGATGCCCCAGGTACAAAATAAGTACCTGAATATATGTAAACCGCTTTGAATGTAGTTGCAAAAACCTCAGAAAGGCGGTATATCAAGTCCCATTTCCCTTTCACTTTCCCTTCTTACCAAATCCATTGACTACAACCTGTTCAGAATAGGGCAGTAAAAATTTTATATATTGGTAAAAAAATTTGCTCATATATCTCCAACTCTTTTTGAACAACATTGGCTCCCAGTTAGTTTTAGGATCTGTTGTAAAATATTACTTTTGACTCATAACGCCCATTATTATGTGATGCCGTTATATTTAGCCTCTCTCCTGACCCCCTACTGGCCTGGACATACACTTAGGTCTCTGGAAACAAAACATTTGGACATTCCTTCTGCTGCATATTTGCACCTTGCTACTTCCTCTGAGACAGCTTTTTGTTGCTGTGCCCCATCTTTATGGAACAACCTCCCTCCTGGTTTGTATTCCTTTACTCCTCGACCTACATTTAAAACTACACTGAAAACCTGGGTTTTTAAGCAAGCTTTTGATTCACTTATTGAGGATTGAAATGTATCATCTTTTTCACATATTATAATTTTTCCAACTTATACCTTTCTCTCCTTATGTGTGCAGTTAATTAGATTAGATTTATTATTTTTAGCCCACCCTTATCCAGGGCGGGCTGCAATAAAACATTCATAAAAAATACAAGAACAAATACAGAAAACAGAAAAATCAAAACGTAATCAAAAATACATCATCACTCAGAATTATAAAAGGCCTTAAATAAAAGAAAGTCTTTCAGATGTTTCCGAAATACTGATTTACTGGTTTCACATTTAAGCCGTAGTGGAAAACTGTTCCATTTAATAGGGCCTCTGATGGAATAAGTACCCAACTTTGTAAGTTCCAAACGCAACATGCTGTAATGCATAAACTGGTGCTCAGACAGCAAAGATTGAGATGGCGTATACCTCTGCACAGCAGTTTTCAAGTACAGTAATACCTCGGTTTTCGTTGACTTCGGTTATTGTCAGTTTCGGTTTTCGTTGATTTTTTTCAGCGAAAAATTTGTCTCGGATTTCATCGGTTGCCTCGGATTTCGTCAGTGTGCCCATGTGACCTCGCTGCTAATTTTGCAAAAACAAAGGCGACCCATGCGTTCTCCTGCTCATTGTGGCGTTGTTTCTCATTGTGTGAGCATCACCCCACGCATCTAACGCAACGCACGTAAGATAAAATCACGTGCTCAAATCTCATTTTCCCTGTTAAGTGTTTCCCTTGCTAATAAGTTAACCCTTTCCCTTTAGCTCCATCATGGGACTGTATTTATTCTCTATAAAATGTGTTTTTGGTATGTATTTTGAAGTGTCTAGAATGAATTAATTGGATTTACATTGATTCATATGGAAATAATTGCCTCGGTTTTCATCGGTTTCGGTTTTCGTTGATTGTTTTCGGATGGATTATCAACGAAAACCGAGGTATCACTGTAGTGTGCTGAATCTTGGTAAACAGCCTGATGAACTATGATCAACAACTTATACAATATTCTCCATTGTACTGGTAACCATTTCAAGTGCTTCAAACAAGGAGTAATATGTTCAGAACCGGAAAGTTCAATCAAGAATTGCACAGCAGAATTCATGACTGTCTAAAGTGCTTGAAGTAAGCACTTTGGCAGACCAACGTACACAATGTTGCAATAATCTAGGCAATTAAACACTTACACCTGTGTTTACAAAGGCGCGCTATAGGTGCATTAGCGTTTTTAATGCGCGTTAAATGCTAATGTGCGTCAAACACTAATGCACCTATAGGAATGTATTGGCATGTTAGTGTTTAACATGCCTTAAAGTTAAACGCTAACATGACTTAGTAAACATACCCCTTAGATTGCAACACTGTTTTAAAATCATGCCATGAGAAAAGATTTTCAATCGAGACAACATTCTCAATTTAAAAAACAATGAACAGATCAAAGTTTGGACCTGTGTTCTTAATGTAAAGGCTGAATCTAACACAATTCCCAAGTTCTTAATCTGCATTACAGTCTTAACAGGTAGCTGGAAACTACAGGCCGGTAAACCTCACTTCGGTTATTAGAAAAGTAACGGAAGTGATGCTGAAGGAAAGGATAGTGAATTTCCTGGAAGCCAATAAGTTGCAAGATCCGAGACAACATGGTTTTACCAAAGGTAAATCATGCCAAACGAATCTCATCAAATTCTTTGACTGGGTGACCAGAGAATTGAATCATGGACGTGCTATAGACGTAATCTACTTAGATTTCAGCAAAGCTTTTGACACGGTTCCCCACAGGAGGCTCTTGAATAAACTTGACAGGCTGAAGATAGGACCCAACGGGGTGAACTGGATTAAGAACTGGTTGACGGACAGACGCCAGAGGGTGGTGGTTAATGGAATTCGCTCGGAGGAGGGAAAGGTGAGTAGTGGAGTGCCTCAGGGATCTGTGCTGGGGCTGATTCTGTTCAATATATTTGTGAGTGACATTGCCAAAGGGTTAGAAGGTAAAGTTTGCCTTTTTGCAGATGATACCAAGATTTGTAACAGAGTGGACACCACGGAGGGAGTGGAAAACATGAAAAAGGATCTGCGGAAGCTAGAAGAATGGTCTAAGGTTTGGCAATTAAAATTCAATGCGAAGACATGCAAAGTGATGCACTTAAGGAGTAGAAATCCACGGGAGACGTATGTGTTAGGCAGTGAGAGTCTGATATGTATAGACGGGGAGAAGGATCTTGGGGTGATAGTATCTGAGGACCTGAAGGCGACAAAACAGTGTGACAAGGCAGTGGCCTTAGCCACAAGATTGCTAGGCTGTATAGAGAGAGGTGTGACCAGCAGAAGAAAGGAGGTGTTGATGCCTCTATACAAGTCGTTGGTGAGGCCCCACCTGGAGTATTGTGTCCAGTTTTGGAGGCCGTATCTTGCTAAGGATGTAAAAAGAATTGAAGCGGTGCAAAGAAAAGCTACAATAATGGTATGGGATTTGCATTACAAGACGTATGAGGAGAGACTTGCTGACCTGAACATGTATACCCTGGAGGAAAGGAGAAACAGGGGTGATATGATACAGACGTTCAAATATTTGAAAGGTATTAATCCACAAATGAACCTTTTCTGGAGATGGAAAGGACATGAAATGAGATTGAAGGGGGGCAGACTCAAGAAAAATGTCAGTAAGTATTTTTTCATGGAGAGAGTGGTGGATACTTGGAATGCCCTCCCGCGGGAGGTGGTGGAGATGAAAACAGTAACAGAATTCAAAAATGCGTGGGATAAACATAAAGGAATCCTGTTCAGAAGGAATGGATCCTCAGAAGCTTAGCAGAGATTGGGTGGCAGCACTAGTGGTGGGAGGCGGGGCTAGTGGTTGGGAGGCAGGGCTAGTGCTGGGCAGACTTCTACGGTCTGTGCCCTGAAAATGGCAGATACAAATCAAGTCCAAACAAAAAAAACAGCACCATGGGCCTTTAAAAATGGAACACAGTTCTTTAATGAATGAGCCTTGACAAAAAGACCTGACACGGGCCGTGTTTCAGTGACTAGCACCTGCGTCAGGGGTCACAGTGATGACGTGGAAAACTTGGGGAATAACTCGAATATATTCCTCTACAATTTTTTCCACCCTGTGTGACGTGGTATTAAAAGCAGAGCCTTTTGAGAGCACAGCTTTTCATCCATTTGGATACAGAAAGTGAAAGTGCCTTGGTGCTTTGTAGCTTTTACTATATGAGACGTGGGGTAAGAAATAATATATTGTAGAGGAATATATTCAAGTTATTCCCCAAGTTTTCCACGTCATCACTGTGACCCCTGACGCAGGTGCTAGTCACCGAAACACGGCCCGTGTCGGGTCTTTTTGTCAAGGCTCATTCATTAAAGAACTGTGTTCTATTTTTAAAGGCCCGTGGTGCTGTTTTTTTTGTTTGGACTTTAGTTTGTACTTCGTTCCCTCTCTTTTGTTAGATACAAATCAAGGTCAGGTACACACATAAGTACATAAGTAATGCCATACTGGGAAAAGACCAAAGGCCCATCAAGCCCAGCATCCTGTCCCCGATAGCAGCCAATCCAGGTCAAGGGCACCTGGCAAGCTACCCAAACGTACAAACATTCTATACATGTTATTCCTGAAATTGTGGACTTTTCCCAAGTCCATTTTGTAGCGGTCTATGGACTTGTCCTTTAGGAAACCGTCCAAACCCTTTTTAAACTCTGCCAAGCTAACCGCCTTCACCACATTATCCGGCAACGAATTCCAGAGTTTAATTACGGGTTGGGTGAAGAAAAACTTTCTCCTATTTGTTTTAAATTTACTACACTGTAGTTTCATCGCATGCCCCCTAGTCCTAGTATTTTTGGGAAGCGTGAACAGACGCTTCACATCCACCTGTTCCACTCCACTCATTATTTTATATACCTCTATCATGTCTCCCCACAGCCATCTCTTCTCCAAGCTGAAAAGCCCTAGCTCCTTAGTCTTTCTTCATAGGGAAGTCGTCCCATCCCCGCTATCATTTTCGTCACCCTTCGCTGCACCTTTTCCAATTCCACTATATCTTTCTTGAGATGCGGTGACCAGAACTGGACATAATACTCAAGTTGCACATACGAGTTTATCTTGTTGGCAGACTGGATGAACTGTACAGGTCTTTCTCTGCCGTCATCTACTATGTTACAAGTTTTTAGCTATACTTACCCTCTTCTTTTTCTTGGTATTTGTTTCATGTCTTTGTTTTTATCTTTTTGGGGGTTGAATGTTTCTGTACACCGCCATGATATTTCTTAATCATTTGCCGCCTTATTTTCGAAAGAGAAAGACACCCATATTTCGACCCAAATCAGGAGATGGGCGTCTTTCTCCCGTGGGCGCCCAAATTGGTATAATCAAATGCCGATTTTGGGCATCTTCAACTGCAATCTGTCGCGGAAACGGCCAAAGTTAACAGGGGTGTGCCGGAGGCGTGGTGAAGGCGGGACTGGGGCGTGTTTATTGGCCGAGGAGAGATGGGCGTCCTCGGCCGATAATCGAAAAAAAAGGCGTTTTTAGCGTGAATTTGGGTCACTTTTTTTGGACCCTTTTTTTCACAAACAAGTCCCAAAAAAGTGCCCTAAATGACCAGATGACCACCGGAGGGAATCGGGGATGATCACCCCTGGCTCCCCCAGTGGTCACTAACCCCCTCCCACCCAAAAAAAAAAACAACTTTAAAAACTTTTTTTCCAGCCTGTATGCCAGCCTCAAATGTCATACCCAGCTCCATCACAGCAGTATGCAGGTCCCTGGAGCAGTTTTTAGTGGGTGCAGTGGACTTCAGGCAGGTGGACCCAGGCCCATCCCCCCCTACCTGTCACACTTGTGGTGGTAAATGGGAGCGCTCCAAACCGCCCCCAAAACCCACTTTACCCACATCTAGGTGCCCCCCTTCAGCCATAAGTGCTATGGTAATGGTGTAGAGTTGTGGGGAGTGGGTTTTGGGGGGGATTTTGGGGGCTCAGCACCCAAGGGAAGGGAGCTATGGACTTCAGATGCAGTTTGCTTTGTTTTTTTAATTGTTACAAGTGCCCCCTAGGGTGCTCGGTTGGTGTCTTGGGATGTCAGGGGGACCAGTGAACTACGAATCCTGGCCCCTCCCACGACCCAATGCCTTGGATTTGGTCATTTTTGAGCTGGGCGCCTTTGGTTTCCATTATCGCTGAACAACTATACCGCCCAGCTCAAATCCACACAATCCGATGCATTTGGCTGGCACAAACCGTATTATCGGAAAAAAGGTGGACCCCATTTTTTTCGATAATACGGTTTGTCCTGCCCCTTCACGTACCCGTTCTCGGAGATAGACGCCCATGAAGATGGGCGTTCAATTATGCCCCTCTTGGTAGTATAACAGATGTTCAAATAAATAAATAAATGTGCCAGCAGCACAAGCAGAAAAGAAATTTCTCCTATCAGTCAGGAGGAAGAGGCTGGGCATTTGTTAGCAAGGCTATTCAGGAAGCCATGTGTACTATTCTAATTCCCTAATCAGGAACATCCCGCACCAGAACAGCGCCTCCACCCTGCCCACTGTGCAGCAGCTACTTCAGAGGAGAGAATGGACAGGGAATTACTTTTTCACCCCCCCCCCCCACCGTCTCCATTGTATTGTGTACAGACACACCATTCACACAGCCCTTGGGACTGCCCTGGCTATAGCTCTCAGCATCCCAGTCTGTTGTGACTTGGAGAAGTGTTCTGATAAGTCAGCCATGTAGCCTGATGATCCAGTCCAGCAGACAAGTCTTGACAAAGCTAGGTTTTTCAGTTCTAACCTGAAATCTCCAGCCTCTGACAAACAAACAGCCATAAATACCCAGAGGAAGAGGCACAGCTGACAAAAGTCAATAACTGAAAAGGCTTTTATCTTTTTAATGTTGAAAGGTTTTAAAAGACTTGTAAGCATCGTAGTATCTTGAAATTAACTGGGCTTTTCATTTTGTCTCTTGATCTCTAATAAATGCAGCCTGCGGCTGATGGAAACCGATAGCGCTGAGCTTTATGTTTTTGTTTATTTCTCAGATCCACACTTCCGACATAGCAACCAGCTCTGAGGGTGCTGTGGGTCCTTGAGCACCTCCAATATTGAGCAAACTCCTTGACTCTATCCAGGGAGGGGTAATTTCTATTAGGTTTAGCATCCCCAATATTTTTGAGAAGTTGACTCCTATGACTTCTCAATCAACATGCAATGTTCCCCCTAAGCTCCGCCAGAGCCCGCTGTCTGCATTCTACCTGCTGGGCATGTTGTAGCCATCTTTTGGTTCGGACTGCATGCAGAGCTGAGGATTACCATAAGACCTGCCCATTCTGCACACTTCAAACTCAGAGTTCATAGACCAGAGTCCTGTATTTCCCTCATGTAACAGTGGATTTATTCTCTCCCCCTCCCCAAGCCATACTGGGTCAGACTAATGGTCCATCTAGCCTAGTATCCTGTTTCCAAATAGTGGCCAAGCCACGTCACAAGTACCTGGCAGAAACCCAATTAGTAACAACATTTCATGCTATAAATACCAGGGTAAGCAGTTGCTTTCCCATGTCTGTCTCAATAGCAGACTATGGACTTTTCCTCCAGGAACTTCTCCAACCTTTTTAAAACCCAGATACGCTAACCGCTGTTACCATATCCTCCGGCAAAGAGCTTAACTATTCATTGAGTGAAAAATAATTCCTCCTATTTGTTTTAAAAGTATTTTCATGTAACTTCCTTGAGTGTCTTCTAGTTTTATACTCTTGGAACAAGTAAAAAAATGATTTACTTCTGCTCATTCTACACCACTCAGGATTTTACAGACTTCAATTATATCTCCCCTCATCCATCTCTTTTCCAGGCTGAAGAACCTTAACTTCTTTAGCCTTTCCTCATACGAGAGACGTTCCATCCCCTTTATCATTTTGGTCACTATTCTTTGAACCTTTTCCAATTCCGCTATATCTTTTTTGAGATACGATGACCAGAACTGAATGCAATACTCAAGGTGATGTTCCACCATGGAGTGATACAGAGGCATTATAGTATTTTCGGTCTTATTCACCATCCCTTTCCTAATAATTCCTAGCATCCTGTTTGATTTTTTGGCCGCCGCCACATACTGAGCAGAAGATTTCCTAGCTCTTTTTCTTGAATCCTGACCCCCAAGTTGGACCCTAGCATCAGATAACTATGATTTGGACTATTCTTCCCATTGTGCATTATTTTTCATTTATCCACATTAATTTCATCTGCCATTTGGATGTCCAGTCTTCCAAATTCCTAAGGACTTCCTGCAATATTTCACAGTCTGCACGTGTTTTAACAATCTTGAATAGTTTTGAATCATCTACAAATTTAATCACCTCACTCATTGTTCTGATTTCTATATCATTTATAAATATGTTAAATAGCACTGGTCCCAGTACTGATCCCTGTGGCACTCCACTGTTCACCCTCCTCCATTGAGAGAAATGACCATTTAACCATACTCTCTGTTTTCTGTTTAATAGCCAATTCCTAATCCACACCAGAACCTTGCCTCCTATCCCATGATTCTAGATACACTACATCAATCAGCTCACTTTCATCCACATGTTTATTTACGCCTTCAAAGAAATGAAGCAAATTAGTGAAGCAAGACTGCCCTTGGCTGAACCCATGCTGACTCTGTCCCATTAAACCATGTTTGTCTATGTGTTCTGTAATCTTATACTTTTTTAATAGATTCCACTATTTTGCCCAGCACTGACATCAGGCTGACCGGTCTGTAATTTCCTGGATCACCCCTAGAAACCTTTTAAAAAATTGGCGTCACATTGGCCACCCTCCAATCTTCATGTACTATGGACAATTTTAATGACAGGTTACATATTACTAACAGCATAAGTACATAAGTACAAAAGTATTCCCATACTGGGAAAGACCAAAGCCCAGCATCCTGTTTCCAACAGTGGCCAATCCAGGTCACAATATACCTGGCAAGATCCCAAAAAAGTACAAAACATTTTATACTGCTTATCGCAGAAATAGTGGATTTTCCCCCAAGTCCATTCAATAACGGTCTATGGACTTTTCCTTTAGGAAGCCGTCCAAACCTTTTTTAAACTCCACTAAGCTAATCGCCTTTACCACATTCTCTGGCAACGAATTCCAGAGTTTAATTACACATTGAGTGAAGGAAATTTTTCTCCAATTCGTTTTAAATTTACTACATTGTTGTTATGACTGGGGATGTGAGCCCTTGTGCCCCGACTGAGCACGGCGAAGATGGAGTGCACCGCACTTGGTCAGGCAGCCAGACAACCCCTAGCTTCACCTGCACTTAGCCACTATTCCCCGGAAGTTGAGCCCCTGGGTTCAAGCGGCCAGCAGGACTTCCGGAACCGGCGGGGTTGTAGGACCACCAACCAGACAGGCAGCCAACAGACACAGTCCAAGAGCCAGGAAAACAGTAGAGCTGAGAATAGTCAAAACACAGTCTAGGGTCAGAGGCAGGCAGCAACACAATGCGTGGTCAGGAAACAAGCCAAGGTCTGGAACACCGAAAATACTGGAAACAGGATAACCGCCAAGGAACACAGATGTGGACCACGACCTCTATGCAGCAGAAGCCGAAGCAACGAAGGGCTGGAGACAGTGCCTTAAGTAGGGAAGGAATTAGGCTCAAGCATGTGCAGCTGATCCAAGATGGCTGCCCCTATCAGCAGAGTAGCCTAACGCCCAAATATGGGCTTACTTCCTGTTCTCGTATACAAGATGGCTGCCCCCTCCTGAGCTAGCCAAGATGGCTGCTGTCCTTGATCCAACCAAGATGACGGCTGCCAGAAATAGGAAATAGAAACAGACCCATCCTGGAGAAACCACATCCAAAATAGCCGGCTATCTCTGCCGGACCGTGCCTCGCCGGCGAATCGGCCGCACAGGCCTGGAACCAGGTGAGGAACGTAACAATTGTAGCTTCATCGCATGCCCCCTAGTCCTAGTATTTTTGGAAAGAGTAAACAGACGCTTCACATCTACCCGTTCAACTCCACTCATTATTTTATGGACCTCTATCATATCTCCCCTCAGCCGCCTTTTCTCCAAGCTGAAGAGCCCTAGCCGCTTTAGCCTTTCCTCATAGGGAAGTCATCCCATTCCCTTTATCATTTTCGTCGCCCTTCTCTGCACCTTTTCTAATTCCACTATATCTTTTTTGAGATGCGGCGACCAGAATTGAACACAATATTCGAGGTGCAGTCGCACCATGGAGCGATACAAAGACATTATAACATCCTCGTTTTTGTTTTCCATTCCTTTCCTAATAATACCTAACATTCTATTTGCTTTCTTAGCTGCAGCAGCACACTGAGCAGAAGGTTTCAACGTATTATTAATGACGGCACCTAGATCTCTTTCTTGGTCTGTGACTCCTAACGTGGAACCTTGCATGACATAGCTATAATTCGGGTTCCTCTTTCCCACATGCATCATTTTGCACTTGCTCACATTAAACGTCATCTGCCATTTAGACGCCCAGTCTCCCATTCTCGTAAGGTCCTCTTGTAATTTTTCACATTCCTCCTGCGATTTAATGACTTTGAATAATTTTGTGTCATCAGCAAATTTAATTACCTCACTAGTTACTCCCATCTCTAGGTCATTTATAAATATGTTAAAAAGCAGCGGTCCCAGCACAGACCCCTGGGGAACCCCACTAACTACCCTTCTCCATTGAGAATACTGACCATTTAACCCTACTCTCTGTTTTCTATCTTTTAACCAGTTTTTAATCCACAATAGAACACTACCTCCTATCCCGTGACTCTCCAATTCCTCTGGAGGTACTTTGTCAAATGCCTTCTGAAAATCCAGATACACAATATCAACTGGCTCACCTTTATCCACGTGTTTGTTCACCCCTTCAAAGAAATGTAGTAGATTGGTGAGGCAAGATTTCCCTTCACTAAATCCATGTTGACTTTCCAGCTCATTTTCGAAAGTGATCACCGGCCATTTCCCAACATAAATCGTGACATGGCCGGCGATTTCTTAAAAGTGGCGAAATCTGTATAATCGAAAGCAACATTTTTGATAGCATCGCCGCTTCGCCAGCGAAAGTTCAAGGGGGCATGTCGGTAGCTTAGCGAAGGCGGGACATGGGTGGGCATGTGCGTGGCTACCAGATGGCCAGCTTTCGCCGATAATGGAAAAAAAAAGCGGCGTTAAGCAGTATTTCACCAGGTTTACTTGGTCCTTTTATTTTCATGACCAAGCCTCAAAAAGGTGCCCCAACTGACCAGATGGCCACCGGAAGGAATCGGGGATGACCTCCCCGTACTCCCCCAGTGGTCACCAGCCCCCTCCCACACTAAAACAATAAAACTAAAAACCTTTTTTGCCAGCCTGTATGCCAGCTTCAAATGCCGTACCCACCTCCATGACAGCAGAATGTGTTCTATCCTCTGACAGCCTTTCCCTGGTTGTGATGTGGCTCTCAGGTGAGTGTCCAAGAAAGCACAAAGGCAGACGGTCTGCAAACTCCAAGATGGAAAATGAACAGAGCAGATCGTTAACAAGCAAAAAAAAGAAGTTTATTATTGGAAAACAAATTGCACAATATGTATACACACAAACAGCCTGACACAGGCCGTGTAATATACATCATAATGTGCCCATGTGCATTATGTTATGTGGGACAGACTTCCCGTACTTTAAAAACTCTGTTAATAGAACACAGACACTGCATCCAAGCGGGAAAGGCATATGAACCTATGGTCTCGCATTGTTTACAATATCATCATCAGTTTTCGGAATTGAGATGTATTGTATTGGAACAAATGAGAGTTACAGAAAGAAGAGGTGATATTAGTCGACTTTTGAGACAAAGAGAACAACGATGGATATTTGAGTTACAAACTGTCATACCTAAGGGTTTAAATGTAGCTATTGAATGGAAAGCTTTTCTCTGACAACTATGCTATGTGATTGGAAGATTCATGAGTGACATCAGACGCCGAGTATATAAGCAGTTTGTGAAAGTAGAGAAGCCGTCCACCATTTTTGAACCAGAGTGAATTGGAGACGGCGAGATGTAAAGAGCTTGGACTGTCTTTAATTATGGAAATATTCCCCTGAAGCAGCTATACAATAGCGAAACAGGGCGACCCTGTCGGGACTTTATGGAAGTGTGGAGTACATTGTATGCGAAGCTGGATTCATGATATAAAGTTGGATAATCCTTCAGCCGAGATAAGTACTCTTTCCAAGCTTTGTAAACTGTGTTATTTATGTCTCCTTTACAAGTGTTTGTAGAGCACATGGTTAAGCCAGTGGTAAAATAGTTTTGTGGAGTTTTTTTTTAAGACATATGACTGATATGGTTCCCTCATTATACAAAAGGCTTGTCCTTTGACAAAGAGGTGTTTCCGTAAGATCTGATGTCTTTTTTTCTCCACATTTTTTGTTATTGTTAGTTTTTTGCCCAGGGGATGCCATTGTTGCTTGTAAACACTTTGTATATAAGGTAGAAAGGTACGCTTTTGTTTGATAATATATTCTACCTATTCCGGTGGGTAATTGAAATCACTCATTATTATTGTGTTGCCCAGTTTGTTTGTGTCCCTAATTTCCTTTAACATTTCTGCATCCGTCTGTTCATCCTGGCCAAGCGGATGGTAGTACACTCCTATCACTATCCTTTTCCCCTTTACACATGGAATTTCAATCCACAGTGATTCCAAGAAGTGTTTTGTTTCCTGCAGAATTTTCAATCTATTTGATTTAAAGCTCTCGTTAATATACAATGCTACCCCTCCACCAATTCGATCCACCCTAGCACTACGATATAATTTGTACCCCAGTATGACAGTGTCCCACTGGTTATCCTCCTTCCACCAGGTCTCAGAGATGCCCATTATATCTAATTTTTCATTTAGTGCAATATATTCTAACTCTCCCATCTTATTTCTTAGGCTCCTGGCATTTGCATATAGACATTTCAAACTATGTTTATTGTTCCTATTTAAATCATGCTTAGTACTTGACAGTATTAATTTGCAATCTTTTGTCTGATTTTTATTTTTATTTAAGGACACCTGATCTACTACGGTCTCTTTTGCAACCTCACTATCAGAATACCCTATCTTCCCTGTTTTGGTGAAATCTTTGAAAGATACCTTATCCCGAACCATGCGTTTTTGAGCGACTGTCGGCCTTCCCCCCGTTTCTAGTTTAAAAGTTGCTCTATCTCCTTTTTAAATGCCGATGCCAACAGCCTGGTCTCACCCTCGTTAAGGTGCAGCCCATCCTTTCGGCAGATCAGCAATTTCATCAGCAGATCAGCAATTTCATCAGCAGATCAGCAATTTCATGCTTGAGTTCTTTGAATACCCTTGGATGTATGCCATCCATTCCAGGTGATCTACTACCCTTTAATTTGTCAGTTTGGCTCAGTATATCTTCTAGGTTCACTGAGATTTCTTTCAGTTCCTCCACATCATCATCCTTGAAAACCATTTCCGTTACAAGCAGATCTCTTACATCTTCTTCCGTAAAGACCGAAGCAAAGAATTCATTCAGTTTCTCCGCTATGGCCTTGTCCTCCCTGAGCACCCCTTTTGCTCCTTCATGAACTAACAGTCCCACAGATTCCCTTGCAGGCTTTCTGCTTCTGATGTACCTGAAAAAGTTATTATTCTGAGTTTTAACCTCTGTGGCAAGTTTCTCTTCATATTCTCTTTTAGCCTTGTTTATTACTGCTTTGCATCTGATTTGCCAGAGCTTATGATGTTTCTTATTTTCTTCATTTGGGTCCTTTTTCCATTCTTTGAAGGACAATCTTTTGGTTGTAATAGCCTCTTTTACTTCACTTTTTAACCATGCTGGCTGTCATTTAATCTTCTTTCCACCTTTGTAAATATGTGGAATGCATCTGGTCTGAGCTTCCAAGATGGTATTTTTGAATAATGCCCATGCCTAATTTAGTGTCCTAACCTTAGCAGCCAATTCTTTTAGTCTCTTTTTAACCCTTTTCCTCATTTTAATGTAGTCGCCCTTTTGAAAAATAAATGCAGCTACAGTAGATTTCCTTTGTGGGTTCATCCCAGATAGTAGCTCAGACCTGATCATGTTATGATCACTGTTTCCCAGGAGACCCAACACCTCTTGCACTATGCCATGCATGCCACCAAAGACCAGATCCAAAATACCTCCCCCTCTTGTCAGTTCCTGGACCAGTTGTTCCAAAAAGCAGTCATTTATTACATCTAGAAATTTTATCTCCCTGGCACTCCCTGCTATAACATTTATCCAGTCAATATTGGGGTAATTGAAATCAGTTGCACTGATTAACCCCAAAGGGATAGTAGAATATAATCAACACTTTATTTCAATGAAATTCTACTAAAATACAACCCGGTATTGGAGGTGTATAATCACTAGTATACATGAAATGTGGAGAAAAAAAGACTTCAGAAACCATGGAGAATTCTCATTATGTAAGAACAACCTTTCAGTTTTAGAGTACTCCTGTTCTTCAATCACTAGTCTTCACAAAAAAAACTCCACTCTTCTTATTCATGCAATACATGCACATACACCTTCCACAATACTCAATGGTAAAGGCTTGTAACAATTATATGCATTCGGTGAAACAATTGTTACTTAGCTTGAATGTTCTTATTGCTGAAAATCCGTGCTATCTTCAACAGCATACGGTATTCACGAAGCCCAAACCTTTATCACAGACAGCTATCTTCCATATTTCTTACTTCACCGCATTAAACTACCTCGTATCGGCGTCCTAAAAACGAACCAGACTTCCCTCCTATATATACGTCATTTCCTTCTTCCCTGACGTATACAGCAACAACTTTATTGACAAAAGATCATCTCACAAAAAAGCTTTCCACTCAATTGAAATATTCAATCCCTTAGGGATTACGGTTTGCAGCATGTATATCCATCTTTGTTCTCTCTGTCTTAATTTCTTCCTTATATCTCCTCTACGTTCTGAAACCCGAATTTGCTCCAGAACTACACATTGCAAATCGCAAAAATCATGTTGCTTCAAAAGGCAATGAGAAACCAAAGGTTCATATGTCTTCTTAGCTTGTATACAATGTCTGTGCTCAATTAACCTCGTCTTTAACATCCTAGAAGTTTGTCCCACATAGTATAAATTGCAAGTGCATTTTAATAAATAAATCACATTCTTTGATTGACAATCCGTCAAAGATTTTAAATGAAAAGACTTGCCAGTGTGTACATCCGTGAATTTATCCACTTCCAGCATGTTTCGGCACAATCTAAAAAGACAGGTGTACAAATGGCTGCTCAATCCTGATATAAATGTAGCGGAGCAACAAGAGGTGGTGACTTTTGTAACAAAATATAATACACATACGAACAGAATGGTGAAGATCATTAAAAAACATATGGCAATGCTGCATATTTATCCTTGCTTCCGTGATTTAAGGATTTTGTTTGCTTACCAAAGACAGAGCAATTTGAATGACTTGTTATGTGCTGCTGACACGTGGAATCGTGAGAATAATTCGGTTGACAGGATAGGACAGCATAAAGCATGTGGCCAGTGTTCGGTGTGCCGAAACATGCTGGAAGTGGATAAATTCACGGATGTACACACTGGCAAGTCTTTTCATTTAAAATCTTTGACGGATTGTCAATCAAAGAATGTGATTTATTTATTAAAATGCACTTGCAATTTATACTATGTGGGACAAACTTCTAGGATGTTAAAGTCGAGGTTAATTGAGCACAGACATTGTATACAAGCTAAGAAGACATATGAACCTTTGGTTTCTCATTGCCTTTTGAAGCAACATGATTTTTGCGATTTGCAATGTGTAGTTCTGGAGCAAATTCGGGTTTCAGAACGTAGAGGAGATATAAGGAAGAAATTAAGACAGAGAGAAGAAAGATGGATATACATGCTGCAAACCGTAATCCCTAAGGGATTGAATATTTCAATTGAGTGGAAAGCTTTTTTGTGAGATGATCTTTTGTCAATAAAGTTGTTGCTGTATACATCAGGGAAGAAGGAAATGACGTATATATAGGAGGGAAGTCTGGTTCGTTTTTAGGACGCCGATACGAGGTAGTTTAATGCGGTGAAGTAAGAAATATGGAAGATAGCTGTCTGTGATAAAGTTTTGGGCTTCGTGAATACCGTATGCTGTTGAAGATAGCACGGATTGACAGCAATAAGAACATTCAAGCTAAGTAACAATTGTTTCACCGAATGCATATAATTGTTACAAGCCTTTACCATTGAGTATTGTGGAAGGTGTATGTGCATGTATTGCATGAATAAGAAGAGTGGAGTTTTTTTTGTGAAGACTAGTGATTGAAGAACAGGAGTACTCTAAAACTGAAAGGTTGTTCTTACATAATGAGTATTCTCCATGGTTTCTGAAGTCTTTTTTTCTCCACATTTCATGTATACTAGTGATTATACACCTCCAATACCGGGTTGTATTTTAGTAGAATTTCATTGAAATAAAGTGGTAATTGAAATCACCCATTATTATAGAGTTGCTCAATTTGCCAGCTTTCCTAATCTCTGTAAACATTTCTTCATCTGTCTGTTTGTTCTGTTCCAGTGGACAGTAGTACAGCCCTACAAGAATACTCCTTCCCTTCACACATGGAATTTCTATCCACAATGATTCCACACTGCTGTTTCATGTGGAATGTTTATTTTATTTGACTCAATTCCCTCTTTAACATACAGCACATCCCCCCCCCCTCCAATTTGATCCTCTCTATCATTGCGATAAAATTTGTACCCTGTTAACACAGTGTCCCATTAATTGTTCTCTTTCCACCAAGTCTCTGAGATGCCTATTATATGCGCAAGATAGATTTGCATGCACTGCCTCTTTGATATGTAAGTCTATCTCATGCATATTCATTGTGAATATCCTGATAACCTGATGGGACTAGGTGTGCCTCAAGGATTGGGTTGAGAAGCACTGCGCTAGGGAATGAAGGACACTAAACAGACACTTGGTCATGAGAGATTTATTGCGCTAATCTGACCTTCTCAATCTCTGCTATTAACGTTTTTCATTCCTGAAATTATTTATAAATGCTTGGTTTGATGTCACCAATCATAGAGGGTTAATACAGGAAACTGTTTGGAATACATGAAGAAATAAACAATAACATCTCATCTAAATTTTAATAATAGTGTAACCCACTGGGAAACCGGTAATAGAGTTAAGTCTGGGTGAGATTCCCCCAGGGCATTACTAGATCATAGTTGGCTCCTATACAGGGGTTGGGAGGAGTGATGGGAGTGGTTGTTGGCTGGGGGGAGGGGTATACCCAACCAATTCATATGTGGTGTCTGTGTAGGGGTATAGTTCAGGTATTTGAGAGAAAACAATACTTTATTGATTGACAGGGAATTCGAATTGGGAGGAGGGGCAATATTGAGATAAAAGTGTCTGCCATTTTAAGTACAAGGTCTTTGGTTGCCCAAACCCTCGCCAGAACCTATGAAGTTAAGGTGGTATCCTGCCTGGCATCAGAAACAGGGGCTGCTACTACAAACTAATCTCTGCTGAGGAGCAGAGGTTGCAGTGAGAAAGCTCTGGGAAAGGGAGGACGAGAATACTCCCCCCCCCCCCCCCCCCCACTCCCCTCTTAAGCATGGATTAGGTGCTTAGGCACTATTCTATAAAGTGCAGATACCCTTTATAGAATAGCACTCGATGCACAATGTTTCCCGCACTGAATTTTGGGGGTGATTTACTGAATCTAGTCCTAACAGGCTACCGCAGAACATGTTAAAGTGTTTTGAAGTATTCTGCCTGTTTGTGCATGGTAATCAGCTTGTTAGGAAAAACAAAAAGGAGGTGAAATCCCTCACGAAACGTGAGATATGAAACAAAAAAGTGAGGAGAATGAGTGAGGATACCAAGAAAAATGTTTATTCACATAATAAATGACCCGACACGGCAGTGTTTCGGCCCAAAGGCCTGCCTCAGGGGTCTTTATAACCTCAGGTAATCTGATGTGAAGCGTGCACTCTGAGAAAAATGGTGTGGGTAAACCCTCTTGGGTCTCCTCTCCTCTAGTCAAATTTTTAGATATTAACCAGGAACTAGCCTGTTATACTCCTCTCGTAAAAATGGTTTGCGATTACAAAAATGCTATAATCAGCTTGTTACCCATTTTAAAAAATATATTTTTAGAGGGGGGTGTAGCTGTGTTATCATTAACTGGTTAACACAGGAGCTTTTAGCACCTCTTACATAGGAGGCGGCAAGTGCTCCATCGTTCATTTTTTTTTTTTTAGGTATTGTGCCCTAATGGGAAAATTAGTGCATGATATGCAAAAAATAAAGAGAAAAAGTCCTACAAAAATGCTGCATTAAATCTGGGTTTAGTATATGGGAAAGTCACACATTAGAACGTGCTAAACCCAGATCTTACCGCACTTTAGTAAAAGGCCCTCTAATAAACTTTTTTGCCCACAGACATAGAATGAAATTTTTTTTATAAATCAGGCTCATACATTTACACTTGATTACATGCTTATCCATGAACCTTCAAGTGAGTTAGAGTAAAATTCCATAAAATAATCACCCCGATCCACGTTACATACAATCAAAACAGCATATGCTGAAGTCATAGACAGCACAGTGCCCTAAGTATTAAATATTTGCTTAAACAAACAGATTTTCAGGCCCTTGTGTCCATTACAGCACACAACTCATTAGGTATTACTTTTCACATGAAGGGTAAAGATAAAAGACTCAGGTTTGAGTTATTGGTTTCTGCCTGTGTTTCTCACATAAGTATTCTCTGAGCACTCTCTCAGTGGTCTGCCAGATGCATGAATCTGTAACAGCGTGGAGAGGTAACCAGAGGAAAGATTATGTGTAATTTTAAACATCAAAAGGAACATCTTACACTCTATGGGAAGCTAAAGAAGCTGTAGGAACATTGGGGTTACATGGTCATGCCTACATTACCTTGGTAATAAACTTGCTGCAGTATTTTGTAGCCATCTGTAACCCTTTCAGAGTAGAGGAGGCAGTCCCTGATAGATAATATTTATTTACTATGTTACAATAATCCAGGCAAGGTTGTATTAGAGCTCGAAACACTGTAGGGTATTCATTTTTGGGCAAAAAAACCCCACAGCTGGTGCACCACCCTCATCTTATGAAAAACTGTCTTTACTACCCTACTGACCTGTGAATGTAGGGATAATTTGCCATCCAGTACCAACCCTAGGTACTGCCGCTCCCAAGAGTGCATCAAAGCAATCCATTGTACTGGCGACTGTGTCTTTGAGGGTGCACAGACTGAACTGATGGTGATGGTTGGTGACGGCGATAGCGTGCTCAAGAAGAACTGTTACAGCCACTCACTTGGCTGAGATGGGCCATTTCCCGTTCTTTCAGGTACATTTTTTAGCAATTGCACATAGTGAAACTAAGTTACATGTGGGTAAATGTAAGTATAAATGAGAACCATCTACTGATCGAGCTATAATCATGCAGTGTTTGGATCCATGTCACGCTGACATTTCAATCTCCCAGGAGTGGACATGCTTGATTAGCTCTAATGAGGATGCTGATAGCTTTAATAAAAGAATGATTTCAGCAGCTGGTTATTAATCCCGAACTTCTCCCCTGTTAGCAGATGGCTGCACAGTTAAAGTCTGGATGTCCTGCTTGATCTGTTGCTTAGGGCCAGCCAGCAGCTGACACTTTATCCTCACACACAGAACCCATGAATGGGCACGCGGTTTCTTCAAGTTCAGACCAGCTAATTAAATGGTTGTTTTACCAGTTATTCATAGCTTAACAGAAAAATGTCAAAGAAATATGGAACTTTAGGGGTTTTGGCATCAACAGCCCTCCATATCAAAGCAGGGGATGTCAGTGATTTCTGATGCCCATTTCCCTCTCTTATCATGAAGTGGCAGAGAAAGAGGAAGCAACAAATTTTTAGAATTACAGGCAAGAGAGCATTAGCAATTGGTCAAATCTTAACTTCAAAAGATGTGATGGAAGCAATTTAAAGCAGGACTAGCAAGGAAGGTACATTAACAGTGGGACAAATGGTAGCCTGGTTCCACATAGATTCCCCTAAGCATGCTAAGAGGAAGGATCAGATGGTGAACCTTCTCATAAAGGTGATAAATAAATTCCAATCAATCAATAAATACAACATAAGTTTATAAGGGGCCATGAAACTCTTTAGCTTAAGGGGCCAAACAAACTAAACTCTTTATTCCTCCACCCCGCCTGCCCAGTCTCCCTAGTTGCTGATGTCTTGAGGTCCATTGCGTGAGCAGCTGGATTATGAATCTGGGCTATGATTGACCCTTTTTTCCCAGTTTTTCTTTCTGTGTTCTGGCACGCTTCGAACAGCACAAGGTCTGTTCCCACATTCTGAGTTTCTAATGCAAAAACTGATAGGAGACATGATTCATCACTGGGTACTAATCACCATCCTGAGCACTCAGTTCTTTCTGCATTTCAGATGTCAAATGACATAATATTGGAAAGAGGAACTTGTTTATTGAAGGAGCCATTGTCACCTTTCAATTGCACAAGATTATTCAACTAACTTCAGCCCACTTGGAAAAGTGAGGTTTACTGTAAGATCACAGCAGTTTGTTTAAGAATCTTCTATTCTACCTTACATCAGAAGCACCAGGGAAAATGAAAAAAGCTCAGCACTTGAAAGAGGTTTGGAGTATGCTAATAGAGGATCTACTGATGTAGACTTGATGTATAGCACAGTAAAGCACATTAAAGTACAAAGGCTGGAGAACATACAATAAAGTTACTAAGTAGTACAATTACAACAAATTGGCTAAAATACTTTTTCACTAAACGCATAGATAAGCTGAACTTGTTGCCGGAGGATGTGATGAAAACAGTTAGCATAGCTGGGTTTAAAAAAGGTTTGTATAAAATTCCTCTACGCAAAGCCCATAAACCATAAACCAATTCTAAGGTAGACCTAGGGAAAGCTGCTGCTTATCCCTGGGGATAAGTTACATGGAATCTTGCTAGGTTTTGGGATCTTGTTAGGTACTTGTGACCTGAATTGGCCACTGTTGGAAACAGGATACTAGACTTGATGAACCTTTAGTCTGACCAAGTACAATTCTTATGTTCTAATGTTGCATAACTTTTCTCATGTGAAACAATTCCGTTCTACCATAACCGACCTCTCCTCCCTTCCTGTACCTTCAGTTTTGTAGATACAGTGATACTGACAAATAGCAATCACTTCCAGTCCACAACCAGTGGCTGGTTTATATCCACAACTACCCTTAGGAGTGTGAACAGCCAACCTCCTCTTTCACCCTCTGGAATACAATGACTTGCCTGCCAGCTGGTCCCCCTACAATAACAGTCACTCAGGAGCATCCACTGAAGTTTGCTTCAACCCGCTGAGGTGGCCAACTGGATGCAAATAAGAACAAGAATATTATAATGCCTCTGAATCACTCCATGGTGCGACCGCACCTTGAGTATTGCGTTCAATTCTGGTTGTCATATCTCAATTAGAGAAGGTTCAAAGAAGAGCAACCAAAATGATAAAGGGGATAGAACTCCTTCCATATGAGGAAAGGGAGGTTAGGGTTCTTCAGCTTGGAAAGAGACGGCTGAGGTGGGATATGATTGAGGTCTATAAAATCCTAAGTGGTGTAGAACAAGTAAAAGTGAATTGATTTTTCACTCTTTCAAAAAGTACAAAGAAATACTTTTAAAACAAACAGGAGGATATCATTTTTAACTCAAAGAATAGTTAAGCTCTGGAACTTGCTACCAGTCCAGAGGATGTGGTAACAGCAGTCAGCATTACAAAAGGTTTGGACAAGTTTTCTGGAGGAAAAGTCCATATCTATTATTGAGATGAACACTGGGGAAGCCACTTCTTGCCCTGGGATTGGTATAATGGAATGTTGCTACTAATTGAGTTTCTGCCAAGTACTTGTGACCTTTATTGGCCACTGTTGGAAGCAGGATATTGGGCTAGATGGACCACTGGTCTCACCCAGTATGGCATGTTCTTAGGTTCATAACATACATACACACTCATAGACATAGGTACACATAGACATACATATACTCATACACACACATAGACTGTGGTGTAACCTAGAGGCCACCATGGATGCAGCCAGAAAAGTGGGGAAAACAGGAAAAGTCGTCTGTTCAAGTTCAGAGACTTTTAAATTTTGTCCCTTTAAAAGGGGTTTTGACTGCATTTCTCAGCAGACAGTAGAACTGGAATTGGAAGGAGCATGTGCTTGAGGATGGAGAAAGCTGGACTACATTTCCCAGCAGACAATAGAGCTGGAGTTGAGAAAGAGCAGGTGCTTGAGGATCCTGGGGAAAATGGCTAATTCACAACCTCCCAGGTGCTTGATTACTGACCCTCGTGCTATGAGGGGAATTTAAAAGAAGGTTGTGTCTTTTAGAAGAGGTTTAACCAGGGTACAAAGCATACAGGGAAATGAGGAAGGATTTCTCCAAGAGAGTGAGTGATTAGCCACTATAGCAAGATTCTCTCTCCTTGCTTGTTTTCCTACTAGGCAGAAGAGCCTGGAGAGCTTTTTGGTCTCCACAATAAGTAGCTGGGAGTCTGAGGAAGGAGAAGAGGTTTGCCTCCAACAGGCTGCCATGTCAGCAGCTTAAGGAATTTAAAAGCCCTTGGGTAAAAGGGTGAAAAACAGTCTAGGAAGCCACCAGTGAGTTGGTTATATAGGAAACTTTGGTTCTAGTTTGGGGAAATTTGCTCTGTTATCCAGATTCTACAGGGGTAAATGATAAGAGAGGGAAAATTTAAGGTTATCCACCGCAGATGCAAAAGACTGTTCCAAAATATGAAGCAGAGGTGCATAATTGGAAAATGGAGACTGCAATTCAGCGCATAGACTTTGTATTAAGACACTGCTGTGTGTCAGAAGACCTGGACTGGAATGCCATGTCAAACAGAAATTGTAAAAATGGGAAGTAAGGAACTATCTGTTGTACAGTTGTAAGTAACTGAGAAGAGAAATGAAGGAATCCCAAGTCAGTGATATGAAGATGCCATGAGTTTTATTTTGTTAAGAACCATTAAAGCTTTTGATTTTTGAAAAGTTTCAGAGTGGTTCTGCTGTGTGTGTGTCATTGAGGCCCTTGAAAGTGGAGTGGAGGAGTGGCCTAGTGATTAGGGTGGTGGACTTTGGTCCTGGGGAACTGAGGAACTGAATTTGATTCTCACTTCAGGCATAGGCAGCTCCTTGTGACTCTGGGCAAGTCACTTAACCCTCTATTGCCCCACGTAAGCCGCATTGAGCCTGCCATGAGTGGGAAAGCGCGGGGTACAAATGTAACAAAAATAAAATAGATACTATTGGAGATTCTACATGGAATGTTGCTATTCCACTAGCAACATTCCATGTAGAAGACTGCGCAGGCTTCTGTTTCTGTGAGTCTGACGTCCTGCACGTACATGCAGGACGTCAGACTCGCAGAAGCCTGCGCGGCCATATTGGTGATCTGCAAGGGCCGACTTCTACATGGAATGTTGGAATAGCAACATTCCATGTAGAATCTTAAATAGTAGCAACAGTGGAGGAGTGGTTAGGGTGGTGGACTTTGGTCCTGGGGAACTGAGGAACTGAGTTTGATTCCCACTTCAGGCACAGGCAGCTCCTTGTGACTCTGGGCAAGTCACTTAACCCTCTATTGTCCCATGTAAGCCGCATTGATGAGTGGGAAAGCGTGGGGTACAAATGTAACAACAACAAAAAAAATAGTGACTGCTTAATAAGGCCCTGGGCAGAGTTGTCTGACTGGCCTATAGAGGGTGCTAGGCCTGGGATCATCAGAATACGCACACACCTAGACATAGACATATACAGGCATTCATACACACAACACAGATGTGCACACATAGACTTACAGACACTCACATACACAGAGACATCTACATGCACACAGAGTTATAGACACACATACTCACATGTGAACGCACTCACATGCACACATAAATAGACATCTGCACACACAGTTGCACACAAATATATTAAATGTACTGATTGTGGTTTCAGTAGGTCCCTAATGGCTTGTAAATGTAGCTCATCCCATTTTATTCTAACACCCATCAGATATAATAGATTTTCAGTTTTGTGGCCTAATGGAATCCAATTACTTGAGCTGGTGTACTTGCAAAATGATGTTCATTCTTTAATAAAAAAAAAATATAGCTGAATGTGTAAATGAGAAGGCCTTCAACTGGTGCTTGTGAAAATTTAGTTTATGGCTTGCTTTTGGATGTTATCTGAATTCCTAATTGTTTCTTGCTAATTTATTGCACTAGCAGGCAGGAGCACTGCTTTCAACTGTTGTTTATACAGAAAGACTGGGGGGGGGGAGGGGGGGAAATAGAGCACCCACTGAGTTATTCCACACAGCTGTGGGAGGTACTGACCAGATGGCTCCAAGGAATCAGAACCTGGCTGATCCAGCCCTGGGTTGCTTGTTGCATTCTTGAAGGTGACGTTCCATTTCCCAGGCACTGTCCCAAAGGAAATGGGAGCTACCCACAGGGCAAAAGCAGGCTTGGATCTACCTGTTCCAGACAACCTGGAAGTAAGTATATGGAAACCCAATGAAATGTCCCTTCATATGTGGCAGGATGTTTATGTTGTTCAACAGAAAATTCATGCACGATAGACTGGTTGAATTTGCACAAATTTCATATTTGTTTTAATTTCATCCCCTTATTGTACATAAAACTGTGTAAAATGACTGGCAGACCTTTCCACCCTAATTTTGCCCAGTCCTAAAATCTTACCCATAACGTTCATGTGAAAAAGCCAACTGAGCAACTTTCCCTTAACACAGGGACATTGCCCCCTAGTGAGAGTAGGGGTGAAATGCAGTTTTCTTATGCTGGGTGTCAGCCTCTGCTCTACTGCTTTTTCTCTCTTTTTCTTGCCACTTAGTAAAATTATAGTTTCATAAACTTAAATCTGTTTTGCTTAGAAGTCATTTGGATAATTATCAATCATTCCCAGCTCAGTATTCAGACCTTATCCAAGTCTGGTTTTCAGGATTTCCACAGCTGTACATTGGAGACCTAGTGTATGCAAATATAGCTCATGCATATTCATTATGGATATCCTGAAAATCTGATCTTTTGTGAGGCCTAAGCAACATGCTGGGAACCCCTGAATTGGCTCAAGATGGATAAAGAATTTGAAAGAATTTACACTATTCTCATCCCAGAGGTCAGCTACATGGTGACTTGTCATCAGATGTGCCTTATTTCATAAGGATACAAATGAAACAAATAATAATAACAATTACTATTCATGAAAATAAAACAGCCAGTCTGAAGAAGAGAATTGTTGTAAATCCAAACCTTCTATAAGTGTTTATGATTTTTGCTTTGTACATAGACACAGGTGCAGCTGGAAGGTTGATTACATCTTTCGTTAAGACTATTAAAGTCCTTACAATGACCATACAGAAAATAAAAGAAATATTTTCCTATGTGGTCTCATGGTTCATGTGTTGAAGCACCTTTCTTGTTAGGGCAATGTAAGGAGATGCCCCTTGGCCCATCCAACCCCTGCTCTTCTGCTTGCATCCATCCTCTATCTAGCTCTTAAGTAACTCACTTTACTTCAGTGCATTCAATCCCATGAACTCCAATCAACCAGATGTGGGTGCAGACTTATTCCTACAGGGCAATGTTGGAGATGTATATTTGTGTATGAAGTGCAATGTTAAAGTAAATATATTGGCTGAGATTTACTCTTGTAATAAGCACCTGCTATTGCTATGGAGGCTGGTGTTTGTCACACTAGAAGGAAGCAAAACCAAAAGATGCTGCTTTTCCCCCTAAGGTTATTTTTCTCTTTACATTCTCACATTACATTCAAAGGCAGAGAAGAGCAGAAGTTTCCAGCACAGATTGTTTCAAATGAATGTACTACTGTTAACAGGACAGCCCCAAAATTGCAGCCTAAATTTCATGAAATGACAAAATGATGCAAGCAAATATGACATCAGAGAGTAATTTTATAATGTTGTTATAGTAACTGCAACAGAATGCTCAAACTGGGAATGATGAATCCATCTCTGGAAAGGATTGTAAAGCGCAAGCTATTAGGGTTGATAGCAATATCAAGTGCCATATAATTGTATTTACTGTAAGAAATATCATTTTGACACAATGCAAGAATGCACAGCATTAAATTGAAGCCCTGTCTATTTGCATTTGGCAACCTAGGTTCAAAATTCCAACTTGTATTCTTTGGTGAATAAAGGAAAGCGCGCTCTTTAAGTGTACAGGTCACTTTACCCTCCATTGCCTCAGGGAGTGATGCAGAAATCCATGATCTGGGGCTGTGCATAGGGGAACCGGCGATTTGATGTTTTCAAACTTGGACACACGTTTCCAGCCTCCTTAATTTGTGGGTTTTGGATATTCCCAGTGACATTTGTTTTCCAGAAGAAACATCATTGTGGTTGCAGGAATATTCCAATTCACTTATGTATATGGTGCAACTGTTTTAAAGCTGTTTCAGCTATACAAAGGACAATGGATACAGACTATACGCAGGTTTCTAAAGATTTATAGAACCAACGTTTATGATGAGCTCATTGGTTAATCGATGAGTTTCAAATTGACATATGCACATTGTATTGAATTATGATGAGCTGTATCATCTTTGTAAGAGGCATCTATAGTTGTACACCATTGTTATGTATATGGATGGAGGGTATAAGCGTGTGAATGTCTGAGTGAGGCATTACAGGGTATGTAGGTTTGTATGAATAATTGATATTTATTGTGAATAAAAGTAAAAGATTTTTTCATATGTTCTGGAGTCTTTAGTAGCTATGTATTAATACTGACTCTGGTTGTTCTAAAATAATCCCTATAGTTAATTAGTTGGTTATAACGTATACACATAGAGGTATGGCTGCCGCCGGGTGGGATTCTAAGGCTGGCCTGTCGGAGGATCGCATTACGGAATTACTGGGTGGTGTTCGATTGTTCTCTGGTGCACAGGTAGAGCCTGATAGTTCCTGGGATGAGGTACTTCGGGTCCATAAGGCACTGGTGCGTGCCGAGCTTCATTCAGCAGCACTTATTGAGTACTGTCATGTACAACGGGTTCCCAGGGGTCTACGGATTCCCAAAGAACCCAGATTTCTTGGTAATGACCAGTATGTGGCCAGATGGAACTCGGTAATCACGCAGTGCTCGTTGGACCTGATGTTACTTACTATTGATGCCCTTCAGGAGGAGATGCAGGGCATTAGGGAAGATTTAACATTTAAACAGAATGCCATGCGTACAGCCCAAGACAAAAACATTTTTGAGAAAAATTTGGAAGAACATAACACAAAAATAGATAATTACAGCAAAGAACAACGTGCTATAAAGGTTGCTAAATTCCGCCGGGACGAGTATGATTACACTAAAGGATATATATATAGTTGGATGGATAAGAAACGAAGGGGTCGTCGGGGCAGGCCTGGTGGCAGAAAGGTAGCGTTTAAATTATCATCTAGTGAGTCCTCAGGTGATGAAGAAAAACTAAATAAAAGAGTTATAACATCAGTTATGAGGGCAGGTGAAACACAGGACTCTATGGTAATGTTACCTGAGTCTTTTTTACGCATACCGCAACGGCCTCCAGACATATCTCACGACCCCAAGCAGAGCAACAAATCCACCAAGTCCAAACGGAATCTCAAGAAATAAGCACGGTAATTAATATATCAAGCAACAGATTGACTGTGTTGCAAGAGGAGACCTTGACCAAGGGATTATCATTTGTTCCTTCGAACAGATATGACCCTTTTGAAACTAGAAGAGGTTTACATAGGTTCTTTCGTGATTTAAGGCTACGTCTCCATTTTGGTAGTCCCGCCCAACTAGATAATGATAACAAACCCCTTATTAAACCAGGAGTTAGATCTCGATGGGTGCCCCCTGGAGTGGTGGACCCTTCCATTGTGGCCTATCAAAAACTAGTTTTGGCGGCGGTAGATGATCTGGAATCCCGAGGGTATAAACAAGTAAGCAACTTGTCTCGAATGCAGCGTCAAAGTATAAAGGATTTGGCTAATGATGATAGAATTATTATTCAGCGGGCTGATAAAGGTGGATCCACGGTGATCATGGACAGGGACAAATATATACGAGAAGGGATGAATCAATTGAATCAGACACAATACTATACTCCTATTGATCATGACCCTACTAAATGGTTGCAGGACCAAATAGAAACATGTGTTGCTGAGGCTGTGTTGAATGGGGTTCTTACTAAGACCGATCAGAAATATTTATGTCACCCCAGTCCAAAATTACCATATATATATTTTGTCCCTAAAGTTCATAAATCTCTCGTGGATCCACCTGGTCGTCCAATAGTCTCCACACGAGACTCGGTATTAGAACCTATATCCAAGTATATTGATAAACTGCTTAACCCTATGGTTAAAAGAGCTACATCTTATGTTCGTGATTCCATGCATTTTATTCAGATATTAGATCAGATGGACCCTTGCTGTGGCGAGGAGTTTTACATGGTAGGGTTGGATGTCGTCGCCTTATACACCAATATTCCGCAAGCACAAGCTATACAGTTAGCAGTTGACCATTTGATTGATCTACAATTGCCTTTGCCCAAAATTGAAGTGTTAAAAACACTGTTAACCTTGGTGATTGGGCATAATTATTTTCAATTTAATGATCAGTTTTATGTACAGACCCGGGGAGTTGCGATGGGAGCTACAGTCGCACCTTCCCTGGCCTGTCTATACATGACTCAATATGAAAGCACTTATGTTTACACTTCGAGTTGGTACCGCCATGTTGTTATGTGGAAAAGGTACATTGACGATGTTATTTTGTTTTGGCGTGGCCCTCTTAGCGCTCTTAATGCCTTCATCGAAAGTCTTAATGGTGCCGATGTCAATATTAAATTTACCTCTAGAAGGGATACCCATGAGCTTGATTTTTTGGATATTAAGATCATTAGAGCATTGGATGGTGGATTTGCCACGACTATTTATCGCAAGCCGACCGATAGGAACACCCTTCTACATTATCAGAGCTTCCACCATAAAGCTCTGAGGAGGGGTGTTCCTGTGGGCCAATTTTTGAGGTTACGCCGTCTATGTTCTTCAGTTAATGAATTTAGAGTTCAAGCTCGGGAGATGAGCGGTAGATTTATAGAGCGCGGATATCCGAAGCAGGTTATATGGAGTGCTTATAAGAGGGCGCTATATGCCTATCGTCCTTGGTTGTTTTATTCAGGTCAGGTCTCCTCCAGAAACACAATGGCATGTGTCATTCCATTTTCACATAGAGCAGTGGGCATCTCTTCCATCATCCACAGATACTGGCATGTTCTGTCTGTTCATCCAGAGTTCAGGGAACGCCCCAAAGTAGCGTATGCACGACAGGCCAACATAGGGGAATTGCTCAAACGTTCCAAACGACAGAATAGTGTAGGTAGACATTCCCCGTGTGGTAAATGTGTGTATTGTCGCTATTCTGTGGACACTAGCGTGATTGACATTCCACATAGTGATAAACAATTCTTTTTAAGGCAAAACACCACATGTGCTAGCGAGTGTGTGGTGTATTGTATCTGGTGCCCGTGTGCACTATATTATATAGGTCATACAAAGAGACAATTAAAGAATCGACTGGCAGAACACGTCAGCAATTTAAGGTTAGGTAAAAAGGAGAATCCGCTGGTGTCTCACTGGCAGCGTCATAATCACACTATTGAACAGCTTCAATGTGCAGTATTATCGCAGATTGTACCTACCAATAGAAGCGGAGACATTAGTGCTCGTTTACTACTATTGGAGCAGCGATACATTTACACATGGGGGACAGTAACACCGCATGGCCTCAATTTGGAGGTCGAGTGGGTGTGATGTAATTATTGACGTGTACGTTTGTTTAATGCGCCCAAGGGTATTTAATTCATGTGCCGTTGTGGGTGACGTGCAACAGTTTCCGGTGGTGCGATTCCGGGGCGGAAGTCCGGCCGATTACCACTCGGTGTGCAGCCTGATGTAGTATTATTAGTAAGTGCTATTTAAAATGCTTGTTTGTACAATTAGATTTGAATATATAAAAGTATGTAGAAGGTGATGATTACTAATGTTGTTACAGCTTTGGTTCCTCCTGAGGAAGGAAACGAAATGCCGATCAGCATCGGGGAGGGGAACCGGCGATTTGATGTTTTCAAACTTGGACACACGTTTCCAGCCTCCTTAATTTGTGGGTTTTGGATATTCCCAGTGACATTTGTTTTCAAGAAGAAACATCATTGTGGTTGCAGGAATATTCCAATTCACTTATGTATATGGTGCAACTGTTTTAAAGCTGTTTCAGCTATACAAAGGACAATGGATACAGACTATACGCAGGTTTCTAAAGATTTATAGAACCAACATTTATGATGAGCTCATTGGTTAATCGATGAATTTCAAATTGACATATGCACATTGTATTGATTTATGATGAGCTGTATCATCTTTGTAAGAGGCATCTATAGTTGTACACCATTGTTATGTATATGGATGGAGGGTATAAGCGTGTGAATGTCTGAGTGAGGCATTACAGGATATGTAGGTTTGTATGAATAATTGATATTTATTGTGAATAAAAGTAAAAGATTTTTTCATATGTTCTGGAGTCTTTAGTAGCTATGTATTAATACTGACTCTGGTTGTTCTAAAATAATCCCTATAGTTAATTAGTTGGCTGTGCATAGGTGCCAGCTCTGGGGGTGCTTGAGCCCACCCCCCCCCCCCCCCCCCCACACATGCGCACACATATACACTCTCTTATTGACCAAATTCCTTTATTATGAGCTCAGAGCAAAAAATTGGCTTAATACACACATGTAAAAAAAAAAACCAACAACAACATTTTTCAATACAGTAAACAAATAATATAGTAATAGGCTGTGTATAAAACACAAGTGCTAACCTACCAGATGCATGCAGACATGGGTTTGTTCTAGCAGCTGCTATATTTGGTGCACAAGAAAAATTGTACGGCACCTACAATTGCATACACCTGTCCACACATGCACTGAAATGCTATTCCACACATACAATTTTTTTGTATATTGTTTGGCATTCCATCCTGTTTGCACACCTATACATGATTTTTGCAAATAATCACATTCTGGTGTTTCTTTCAAGCTCCGTCTCTGGCTGTCTTCAAATCGAGGCTAAAAGCCCACCTTTTTGATGCTGCTTTTTAACTCCTAACCCTAGGTATGTTTTATCATTCCCACTTTTGTAATTCCCTTATTTGGCCTGTTTGCCTGTCCTGCTTTTGACACTGTCGATCACAGCATACTTCTCGATACCCTGTCCTCACTTGGATTCCAGGGCTCTGTCCTTTCCTGGTTCTCTTCCTACCTCTCCCTCCGCACCTTTAGTGTTCACTCTGGTGGATCCTCTTCTACTTCTATCCCTCTGCCTGTCGGCGTACCCCAGGGTTCTGTTCTTGGTCCCCTCCTCTTTTCTATCTACACTTCTTCCCTTGGTTCATTAATCTCATCCCATGGCTTTTCCTACCACCTCTATGCTGATGACTCCCAAATCTACCTTTCTACCCCTGATATCTCACCTTGCATCCAAACCAAAGTTTCAGCGTGCTTGTCTGACATTGCTGCCTGGATGTCTCAACGCCACCTGAAATTAAATATGACCAAAACCGAGCTTCTCATTTTCCCCCCCAAACCCACCTCCCCGCTCCCCCCGTTTTCTATTTCTGTTGATGGCTCTCTCATTCTCCCTGTCTCCTCAGCTCGAAACCTTGGGGTCATCTTTGACTCTTCTCTCTCCTTCTCTGCTCATATCCAGCAGACCGCCAAGACCTGTCGTTTCTTTCTTTACAACATCCGTAAAATCCGCCCCTTTCTTTCCGAGCACTCTACCAAAACCCTCATCCACACCCTTGTCACCTCTCGTTTAGACTACTGCAATCTGCTTCTTGCTGGCCTCCCACTTAGTCACCTCTCCCCTCTCCAGTCGGTTCAAAACTCTGCTGCCCGTCTCATCTTCCGCCAGGGTCGCTTTACTCATACTACCCCTCTCCTCAAGACCCTTCACTGGCTCCCTATCCGTTTTCGCATCCTGTTCAAACTTCTTCTACTAACCTATAAATGTACTCACTCTGCTGCTCCCCAGTATCTCTCCACACTCGTCCTTCCCTACACCCCTTCCCGTGCACTCCGCTCCATGGATAAATCCTTCTTATCTGTTCCCTTCTCCAGTACTGCCAACTCCAGACTTCGCGCCTTCTGTCTCGCTGCACCCTACGCCTGGAATAAACTTCCTGAGCCCCTACGTCTTGCCCCATCCTTGGCCACCTTTAAATCTAGACTGAAAACCCACCTCTTTAACATTGCTTTTGACTCGTAACCACTTGTAACCACTCGCCTCCACCTACCCTCCTCTCTTCCTTCCCGTTCACATTAATTGATTTGATTTGCTTACTTTATTTATTTTTTGTCTATTAGATTGTAAGCTCTTTGAGCAGGGACTGTCTTTCTTCTATGTTTGTACAGCGCTGCGTATGCCTTGTAGCGCTATAGAAATGCTAAATAGTAGTAGTAGTAAGCTCTTTCGAGCAGGGACTGTCTCTTCGTGTTCAAGTGTACAGTGCTGTGTACACTTATAGAGATAAGTAGTAGTTGTATCAGCATCTTCCCCCCCCCCCCCCCCCTCCCCAGCTCTTGCTCTTCAACAAAGCTAGAAACAGCTACAGGTCTTGTATGCTCACGTAAAGAGAAGAAACGGGCATAAAATCCTCACCAGCAGCACTGACCACAGAAGACCATGCTACCCCTTGTAATCTTCCTCAGAGCTTGCATTGAAAACCCTGTGCTAAAGCCATCTTCCCTTCTGTGAATTTCTGTCTCTGCGCTTAATAGCTAATATGTTCATTACTATGGGATTTAAATGAGTTATGAACTGTCTGCTCAAGGTTTTGTGCACAATTAGCTTTTACACAAATCTCATTTTTTATATAAGGCACCCACAAGATTATGTATAAAAGCCAAGCTAACTGTGCACAAAGCCTGGTACAGTATCAGCTCCTTAGATTGAAAGTCCTCTGGAGGTGGGGAAATAGAGACTGAACCTGAATGTAACTTGCCCTGAGTTACCAATAAAATATCTCATTTTAAAAAAATGGTTTTATTGTGAAGTACAATACCTGAGGAGCTGAACACTGGTTATCTCTCCTGCTATTTTTACAAGCTCGTAAATTTAGGGACAAACTCTTTTTCTGAAGACGGACTCTTGGCTGCTTGCCTTATATGTAGCTATTTACTGCCAAGCTGGAATATTTCATTTTAACACCGAGTTCTTTGTTCTATTACATTTATTATAATTCATCTTTGACACCTATCCTCTTAAAGCAGTAGAAATTCAAAAGCACAAACCGTGAGCATCAGGAGCTGTGATCAGTCTTATAAACCCCACAAAACTATTCAAAGCTACTGCCAGTGTAATTCAGCACAGGACAAATAATCAGTCAGCAGCTGCCAAGAGCTGAATTTACAGCTCATGAGTTGAAAGGTAGGGTTGGAGGGCAGGGCTCTTTCTTTGAATCCCACTGAACTGTATTGACTTGAATGAGATTAAGACAATTCTGCCTTAAATGCATCCAGCCAGGGACAGGAAAAGTAAAATGAGCCACAGGGAAATACATCCGCCTATACCAGTCCCTGGAGCAAGGCAGCTTGAATGAACAGAGCTTTTCTTATTATCCAGCTGCAGAGCTTTTTTCATTTCAGAGGCTGCTGTCATATCCTGCAGGTCTGGGGTCTCATTTTGGGTTTGAGCTATCAGCCGAGACCACTCCTCGCTGGGCCTTTTTAGCTGAGATTGAGAATGTGACTATATGGTCCCTTTGCCTTAATTAAATCTAGTGAAGTGATATGATTTTATTTATTTGAATTTGTACTGCTATACCACCCTACCCCCCCCCCCCCCCAAAAAAAAAGGAGCCTAAAATGGTTTGCAGAGTGTAACAAAATATAGTTCAAAATCCCTAGTAGAGACTGACTCACTCTGTTACCCTCTCTAGGGAGAGAAACAGATCCAGGGGTGTGCTGGTAAATTTTTAACAACAGGCTCTTTCTCCGGACATAGCCAGCTCTGCAGTTGGAAGGGCTAGGGGTGGCCGGGTGGGGTGGGGTGGGAGAGCAACACTTGCCTCTCTCTCTCTCCTCCTTCCCTTTGTGCGGGCATGCTAGGCATACCTTTGCTGGCAGCCAATAAATGGACTGCCACCACTCCCAACGTCTTGCTCTGAGCAGCATGCTGGAACTTCTCTCACGTGCTCGAGAAGTCCCAGCCTGCTGCCCAGAGCTGGAAACAAGGAGCGGGGAGCAGCAGTAGTCTATTTACTTGGCTGGCAGGGCTCAGCATCCCCACCAGCAAAGTAAAAGATAATTCAGCAGGGGGCCCAAGCCCACATTTTGGGAGCCAGTTGTTAAGTAGCCATGGAGGGCCCTACTTTAACAACCGGCTCCCAAAATTCTTAAAAACTTAACAACCGGCTCTTGCGAGCCTGTGAGAGCCTGCTCCAGCACACCACTGAACAGATCACATCACAAACCACAAAAATTCACATCAATCACCACTACCAGTACCATCACTATCACTACACCTTTACTTTCACTACCAAGGCTGGTTTAACCTATGGACCAGGTGAGGCTCTGGCCCAGGGAGCCAGAGATAAAGGGTGCCAAATGCCTCAGCCTGTGATGTTATTGGCTCTATAGGTTAAGCTGGCCCAGAGCTTACCTAGCAGTGTTGCATGTGCAGGGGAAAAAGAAGAGCAGGCAAACCCCTTCCTCTGTCTCAGGCCACCTTCCCCTATTTAACTTTAAAGGCAGTTTTCCCCTCCCAAATATAGACAGTGTTTCACCTACCACTACCCACATCAGCCCCATCTGCTGCGTCCCGGCCCCTCCTTTGTTATAACTTCCTGTTTCCATAGGGGTGCAACAGAGGGAAAACACAGGGGCTGATGCTGGTAGCATTAGGGAGGGGAAAACTGCCTTTAAAGGTAGGCCGGGGGTATGCCAATAGGAGGGCGCCAAACCACAAGTTGGCTCAGGGTGCCATGGAGCTTTGACCAGGCCCTGGTCACTACCACCACCATCACCACCAAAATATCATCATTACCACTACCACCATCACCACAGTACTACAATTGTCACCGCTACCATACACACACACAAGCCTGGATTAAAGATTACTGTGCCCATAACAGAGGAATGGTGGGGAAAGGAATTCCCCAGAGATTGGAGAGAGAGAATCCCAAGCCCCAGTATTGAGGCACAATCAGAATTTGGCAGTTAGGTATGTATTTATGTTGCCCACACCTAAATCCAGCGTCTCCCCTCCCCCATGCCTTTTACCGTCGCACAACCCAGCTCCTTCCACTGCTTCCTGTATCTGTCCCAAGCATGTTTAAATTCTAATACAGGCTGGATGGTTACACACAGGCCCTGAAACACAAAACCTAATGCCAGTGCAATTAGTGCCAGAATTGCATGCATATTAATATGTGCAGGATGCACAAAAAACTGCAGCCTGTATGCTAACATGTGCATCAAAGATCAGCGTAAATTGTATTTAAATGGATTCAAATGAGGTGAAACACACTGCCAGGTTGGGGATGGCAGGTTTTGAGGAGAGGGTTTCTTCTGTATTTTTCACATTAAATTGCTGATTTCTGGCTTTTTATTTATATTTTATATCATCTTTTTCAGAAGTACAGGTACACTGGGAATTTCTCTGTCCCTGGAGGGCTCATAATCTAATTTTGGACCTGAGGCAATGGAAGGTAAAGTGACTCACCCAGGGGCGTAGCCAGACAACAGATTTTGGGTGGGCCTAGGCAAGAAATGGGTGAGGCAACAAGTGTTCTCTCCCCCCCCCCCCCCCCACCTCCCAAAAAATATCTCAGTTGGCAGGAAAACGTTTCTTTCCACCTTGGCAGTCTGCAGCAGGCATGCCCTGAAAACTGAGCATGTGTAGGTGCCGGTATCATGGAGAGTAGTATTTTCATTCCCATCAGGGAGAAGTCTTCAGCTGACGGAGCTTGGGATCCCCATACGCCACTGCCCAAGATCACAAGGAGCAGCAGTGGGATTTGAACTGACCACCTCTGGATGTCAAGACTGGTGCTCTAACCACTAGGCTCAGGGCTTTTTTTGAGGGGGTACTGAGTACCGGCACCTTTTCCATTGTCTGCTAAAATTGACCCACCATGGTCCCCAAGTTTTAATGAAAGGCTCTACACACTTGTCATAGATTCTGTGACTGGTTGCGGGGGGGCTGGCTATTGTGGGGTGGGTCTCTCAGCGATGACCCCCAACCCTGAAGGGTGGCCTAGCTTATGAATGCCGGCACCTTTTTTGCTAGAAAAAATGCACTGACTAGGCTACTCCTCTAAACTGCTTCGCTCTTTAAAAAGGAGAAAGAAGCCCATGCAGCCTGGGTGAGAAAAAAAGACATGTCTGAGTCCAAGCAAAGCTGGAAGTGTGGGCAGGTGGCATTGGCACCTGTTTTCCTGAGCTTTGGTGTGAGCCTTTTAGAGATTTGAACTACAAAACTTTTGAAGGGGCTTATATTTCATGCTGCAGGGGAAGGGCGCCGATGTGTGCTTGCACTTCCTGTTTTACCTGGCTCATACATACAGAAGTGTCACGGTAAATACAGCTGTTGTGCTCGTGTGTCAGTCACGTTCCTGCCCCTTGCGTGCATAAAATTTGCATCCCATTTGCCTTGAGCATTAAGGAGGTAGTTTTCAACGCTATCCCATGCGCTATACAATGTGAGCTCATACCTCTAGTGCCGGAGTGGTGAGCATCGGGTCCACAGAGGGGTAATGGCTTATCTAGTTCTAGTCTCTTACAGACTGATAATATCCTTTAAACACTCAGCAGATAACATCCTTCCTCACACTTTGGGGATTAACAGAGGCTCTAATTATATCTTTTTCCCAGAGAGGGTGGTTGATGCCTGGAATGCCCTCCAGAGGCAGGTGGTGGAGAAATTCAAAAAGGTGTGGGATGAACACAGAGGATCTCTGATTAGAAAATAAATGGTATGTCAAGTGGTGCTTAGATGGCAACTCTGGCTGTAAAACCTGAGGGCCAGATGCACTAAACAATCGTTAGAGCCCTTCCCTTACCGATTCCCTTAGCAAATCGGTAAGGAACGGGCATGCATTAAGGAAAGGGAATGCAAATGAGCTGCTCGTTGTAGCTCACTTGGTGCTGGGCTGGCTTGTATGATCTATGCAGTGCCGTAGCGAGGGCAGCTGACACCTGCGGCGGGCCACCGCTGCGCACCCTCCCCCCTCTGGAGCGCACCCCCTCCCCGGAGCGCATACTTACATCGCAAAGTGGTGAGGGACGGGCGGTAGGGCCGATCCGCCCCGACTGCACGTTGCTGGGAGCTGCGTCGGCTCCGCTGGTTCCCTGATCTCTCTGCCCCGGAACAGGAAGTAACCTGTTCCGGGGCAGAGCGAGCAGGGAACCAGCGGAGCCGACACCCCCCCCCCCCCAGTGGCGTGCACCCGGGGCGGACCGCCCCACCACCCCCCTCCTTCCTACGCCACTGGATCTATGTCCACATATAGCAATCTAGTTTAGGATGGAATAGAAAGAGCTTTGGTGGAAATTCCAGTAATTTGGAACGTGAGGACAGTACCGGACAGATTTTTACAGTCTGTGTCTTGCAAATGACATAATAGATTCAGATAGGCTGGAGTGGGCGTTGATGGCAACTCCAGTAGTTAGAACATAAAACAGAGCCGGGTGGACTTCTATGGTCTATGACCCAGAGAAACCAAAGAAAGACTCACGTTCATTGCTGATTTAATCTTGAATTGATAATGAATGTGACTGTTTGCCAGACTGGATGGACCGTTCAGGTCTTTATCTGCCGCCACTTCTTACTATGTTACTATGACTGAGATCAATAAAAGGGCTAAAAGGATTTGCCCTACACATAAAGTTAATTAGTATAATAGGCAAAGAATACCTGCAAAAGAAATTTCCAGTGGGCTGATGCTCAGAACTCGGAACAGCGCTGCAAAATAGCTCCCTAATGCTCAACTGTAAAAAGATGCAAATGAAATGCAACTGCTTGACTGAAAGCAAGGGGGAGGAACATGCCTGGTGTGTGCACACAAGAGTTTTTCAATAAGCACAGCTCTTGTACACAGCCTCCAGACAAACCGGGAAGCAAAGCACACATCAGCACCGTTCTTCTGCATCTTTAAATATAAACTTTTCATTTTTTTTTTTTTGCATCTGAAAAGCTTATATTTAAGCACAAAAAACAGGCACCAATGTGTGCTTTTCACTTTCAAGTTTGCTCTGACTTGCATACATTTGTCTCTTACTACCAGTGCTTAGAGGCTTGCATGGGCTTCCTCGGAGCTGACGTTAGATTTTCAGCAGGCAGAGCAGCTGTGTTTTGTGCGTTGTTCTCTGAGCATTGGGAGGAAATAGGAAATTAATGACCTGATTAACATTCATTTGACTACATGTGCATGCTATTTCTGCTAATCTTTGGCGTGCACATTGTCTCCTGCACTACAGCCCTCTGGTCATTCTGCGCTCACTAATGCCAGCACTAGTCTGGCCCTAATTGTCTCTAGCACCGGCATTAGGTTTTGAGCATCGGCCCACAGGAGCAAAAATCAGAGGTGAGTAACTGAAGGGTAGCGAGGTTGTGACGCCAGAGGGAGCGGAGAGGCACATGCATGCACTTCATAGATGTGACAAACTGCCTGCAAAATAGGCGCCATCGCCATCTGAAGTCCATTTGGGGGAGCAGTTGCTCCCCTGGTAACCCACCTAACTACGCCTATGGTGAGTAATTCAAGAAGCTGTTATTGTATTAATCTTCTGACCTGTGAATGCATTTTCCCTCAGACAGCAGGCCAGATGATTTGAGCTGAAATCCCAACAAAAACAAAGAGGTTTGCAACAATGAAAAATGACTGGCAGTAATAATTATATCTAACATCCTAAAATGAAATAAAAACCAAAGTGCCTGAGTCAGAGAAATCAGAGGAAAGGATTGAAGAGGAATCAGTACTACACTGCATGAAGACCTGAAGCCTTTCAGAGCACTCACCAGCGCAGTGATACATTTCCAGTTGCTGCTGGAGAAGGGCACGCCCTCCATCGCCAAGTGCAATATGCAGGATTACAAGGGCAGGAGGGGTTGCATCGAATTAATATCGATCGGTTGGTGAAGGTGACTGAGCCAAGAACAGCTTGAGATGCTGGTGGAGGTTATTATTGTCGGATAACTCACAGCCCTCTTTTCTTTATCACAAATCTCTTGCCTTGGTCAGTGATCCATAGTTTACCAAAGGGGTCCCCAAACTCTTCAAATGAAGGGCCTCAAAGGTCATTACAACATAGAAACATAACATAGTAAATGACAGCAGGTAGAGACCAGCATGGCCCCTCCAGCCTGCCCAGGAAGGTGGCCAATGTTATACCTGTGATTCTGTGTGGGTTACCCCCACACCTTTAAAGTCTTTCGGGTTGTAGCTGACACTCAGTGCAATCTATCCCCATGCCTTTTTTATAGTTAAAGTGTGAAAGTAATTTAAGTTTTACTGAGTGGAAATGCTCCTTAGTTTTATTCAATCTTCATGCTATACAGGGAACCTCTGTGCTATTTTGTTACAGCTTTTGAGCCCACCACTTTCGCGTGGAGGGGACAGGGTACTGCAGCACCTGTTAACATGGAGGGTTTGCTGAATACCACTTCCTGTGGAGGGCACAGGGCACCTCACCACTGTCAGCATGGACAGCTTGCTAAATTCCACCTCCCGTGAGGGAACATGGCACCCCAGCACCTGTAATTATGGAGAGCGTGCTGAATCCCAGTGTAGGAATTGCTGCTTCTGCACAGGACCAACCACTGCTGTGCATCACAGGAGTGCTACTGCATAACAGCAGTGGTGATGCCCCCCCATATGTAAATTCAGGCCTGGCATAGGGGACAAAATATGATGTGATTTCAAATGCTGGGGAAGGAAGGACACAGGAGACAGAATCCCAGGGGTGTGGCACATAAGCCTCCTCTTTACTTGTTTACTTTTTCCAGCATCTGCCTCCAGGGGAGTGAGAGAGGGGTGGATGACAGGTTGGACTGTGCTTGTGGTGCATTCTTTCCCACTCACACCCTCCCACAAGCTTTTTTTTCTCTTTTTCCTTCCTCTCTTCTCACACTCCTTCCTCTAACTGCTTTCTCCTATCATTCCACTATCTCTTCCCCTTCCCTTTCCTCCCTCTCTCTCTCTCTCTCTCTCTCACCTGCCTATCCTCCCCACTAATCCTGCAGCCCCAGAGCAGGGCAAACATGCACACACACACAAACTGCCAGTACTGCTTCACTGAGTAAGGAGCAGTAATATATACAACCCAGTCCTTCAAGTCTGAAACTGAAAACACCTGCTTACACATACCCTGCTCCTGCAGTCCCAAAGACCAAAAGATCCCATATATACCCTGGTCCTGCAGTCCCAGTGGCCAATAATATCCACAGACACCCTGGTCCTACAGTCCTAGCAACCAAAAGCAGTCACATATACTCCTGATCCACTGGTAGGGAGAGAAACACATTTCCCAAGCTCTACCCCACCAGTGGCATAGAGTAAACCCCTTCCCACAGTACTGACAGTGCCCATCCTGGGACAGGTATAAGCTTGAGCTAAGCTGCGATTCTGGGGATAGGAGGCAGTTGAGCGGGTTCACATTGGGCAGATTCAGCTGTCCTGGACCCCAAAGATGGGGCTATTCCAGGCCCTGTCACTCTCTCACCTTTCTTCTGAGCAATTAGCACTTTCTCAGTAGAACCTGAGCCCTGGGAAGTTCAGCAGAGAGGGATATGGGTTTTGATTTTATGTTTGTTAGTTACTTTCCTTGTGCAGATCCAAACTCAAGGTTGGTTATATTCAGTTACAACACCTCTATCCATTAGCCAATGATCTAGCATTTTATTTTTCTGATAACATTTCTAAAATCAGATTATTGTTGCCTCCAAGGTTAGATGATGTGGTGAACTGTTCTGAACAAGCCGGAATTGATTAACTAATTTGTCCAGCTGATAGACTGTGGTCCCTCATTTTCAATGGCTAATGTGTTGATGGTTAAATCCCTTTTAAAGAAATTATGAGCCCTCTATTTCAAAATTGTCCGATGCTATTATCTCGGAGATGCTGCCTCATATTTTGCAATCTTATGACTGCATCAGTGTTTTATAATTTGGGTTTAGGGCTGCTCATAGTACAGAATCAGCTTTATTATAATTGGTTACTGAGGCTAGATTGATTCTTTCTAATGGTAAAGCAGTGATTTTGCTACAATTTGATCTCATTATGACTTTTGAAACAGTTGATTTTGATATTCTGTTATAGAAATTGTCATCTCTGGGTATCATTGGGAAAGTGATAAATTGGTTTGGGGAGTTTTTATATAACAAACATTACCAAGTTAAAATGCAACACAACCTATCCAATATTTGGAAGCCTCATTGCGGAGTTCCTCAAGGATCTCTACATTCTCCAATATTTTTCTGTCACATACGCTCCATGTTTTTCATGGAGAGAGTGGTGGATACTTGGAATGCCCTCCCGCGGGAGATGGTGGAGATGAAAACGGTAACAGAATTTTAAAAATGCGTGTGATAAACATAAAGGAATCCTGTTCAGAAGGAATGGATCCTCAGAAGCTTAGCGGAGATTGGGTGGCAGAGCTTGTGGTGGGAGGCGGGGCTAGTGGTTGGGAGGCGGGGCTAGTGCTGGGCAGACTTCTACGGTCTGTGCCCTGAAAATGGCAGATACAAATCAAGGTCAGGTATACATATAAAGTAGCACATATGAGTTTATCTTGTTGGGCAGACTGGATGGACCATACAGGTCTTTCTCTGCCTTCATCTACTATGTTACTATGAGAAACACTTTTCTTTTCTTTTTTTATTTATCATTTTACTTAATTACATTCACATTTATCAAATAAATGTAAGGAAAAACAGAAATTAATATAAAGGAACAAGAAAACATTTTCTCTCATCAATATATATTATATAATTGTCCACAATTGGGAGATCCAAGATCAGGAAATCAATCTCAAAGAAAATAAGAAAAACTCAAAATGGTTAATCTTACAATTCACATTTTCTGAGGGAGGAAAGTTAATCGGTAATTGCAGCCGGTACAGTGGTAACTAAAGGAAGTTGCTGCAGAGGGTTCTTCATCTGTTCTTTCAACTCCACAAACTCTTGTAATTTCTTAGGTTCAACAAATAAGTAATGAGGAAATAAAAAACTTACAAGGGAACCGCACTAGGAAGGTCCCACCTAGGGCAATGATTCCTGGCTTAAAAGCCAAGAATTCACACCTCCTAGTCTGCGATTCCCTTGATATGTCAGGAAATATATTCATCTTTGAACCCAAAAAACTATCAGCCATGTGTCGGAAATACAATTTCAAAACCTTGTTCCTATCTAAATCAAAGGCGAAAGTCACTAATAATATAACTATCTGTAATTTCTGAATTTTCCAAAATGTCAGTTAAGTTCACATCTCTTTTCTCTGATAAAGAAAATTTTAAGGGAAATATAAATCACTTTAGACACCAGAGGGTGGCTATCAGAAGGTATTTGCAAAATATCAGAGAAATATTTCTTCAACACAGTGGCGTACCAAGGGGGGGCGGTGGGGGCGGTCTGCCCCGGGTGCACGCCGCTGGAGGGGTGCTACGCGCCTGTTGGCTCTTCGTTTTCATGCTCCCTCTGCCCCGGAACAGGTTACTTCCTGTTCCGGGGCACCCCCCCCCCAGCGGCGTGCATCCGGGGGGGTTCACTGGGGGGGCGTCGCGCTGTTCCGGGGGGGCGCTGCACCCGGGGGGCGGGGCGCATCGGCGATCCGCCCCGGGTGTCAGCCCCCGTAGGAACGCCACTGCTTCAACAGTTCAGATTACCAAATTAACTGATTTTCATAGAGAAACCATTTCCGTAGTCAAAGTCTCTATTTTTATATCTTGGACTTCCACTTTGTTAGATAAGTATTAATATAAATTCTTTAACTCACATGTTCATTCCTGAAAAATTTTAAACATCTGAAGAAGAGAGTTATTCATACTCTGCAGGACTTCCCATAGTACATCCATTGTGACATTACTGGCTTCACCAGATCCAATTTCTTCACAGAAACCGCTCCAGATATCTTCGGGGGGGAAGAGCTCACTCTCCAATCCCCCAGTTGGTTTATTATCCGGAGTCGATGCTGCACCAAGACCTCCTCGGGTCACATTAAAATCCTAACCCACTACGGGCGTTTCCACTGTCGACCTCCATAGCGAAGCGTTACTGTTTCTGGGTCTTGGAGGAGTCATGCCAGCAGGGGGACTCAAAGTCACTCCCTCTCCACTGAGATTCGGTGATAAAGCCTTGCTGTTCTCCGAAGCAGGAACCGATATCCCCGATGTTATGACCCCGAATCTCTCCAAAGTAGGCTGAGGAGCGCGCCTACTTCTTCAGGTATTCTGGTGTAAAACGGAAACTCAACTAACGTACGTCCTCCCTCGATGCCATCTTGGATCCTCCAGTTTGGGACACTCTTTGTCTGGTTTCTCCTCAGAGGCCTGTCTGATATGGGTAACCCTTCAGCATAGCCCTCTGAGTCATTGAAACATGGAAGCCCCTCCACCCCTACAAGGTGGTGTCCCTTCGGAGGGGACACTTTTCTATTTTGGTCCAAGCACTTACATTATTGTAATGGATTATATTGTTCTCTTTCTTCTCAGTTGCTTTCTAAACTCCAGAATCTTTCAAAATGCTGCAGCCAAAATGATTTTTCACCTTAAGAAATTTAATAGTGTGACACCTTAAGAAATTTAATAGTGTGACACCATCAATGATTAAGTTATACTGGCTCCCTATTCAGGCTCGTATGGATTTTAAACTGGCTTGCTTGATTTTTAAATTATTTGATGGTTTAAGTCCAGAATATCTAATGAGCTTATTTTCATTTCCGCTTCATCCAGCATTTTCTCATGCACAGATATCTTCTCTGATCTTTTTTCCATCAATTTTAGGAGTGCAATATAAGAACTTATTGGAGAAATCAATATCTTATCAAGCTGTTAAGATCTGGCATGATTTACCAAATAAGCTGAAAACTTTGTCTTATTTGGATTTTCAGAAGAAATTGAAGACATCTGTTTTGGAAGTACTTACTATATTAATGCCTGCTCTACATTGATTTTTTGCAATTTGTTTTGAACTTTTGGCAATTGTTGTACATTAATTTTTTTGTAATCTGCTTTATCCTTTTTTGGGGAGTTGGCAGAATATAAATACCGTATCATAAATCATATAATATCAAGATGATTTACAAAAGAAATTACAGAATGAAACATTACATTGGCTGACAGTTTGCATTAAAACACAGAGGAGGTGTACTCAGGTCTGAGGAAGGAGGGAAGATAGTAGCTAATACTGTGGTAACCCCCACCAGCTAACGTGCAATGCCCAGGGACAGGGACAGGCCCACCACTGAGAGACTGTTGGGGGAATTCTATAAATGCACAAATTAGGCATAAAGGACTAGTTTCTATATATGGCACCTGAAAAATCCATGTCAACAAAAAAACCCACCTAGGCATATGCTCTAAAGTACACCTACATTTTATAGAATAGGCTTAACGTTCTGCGTGTATAGAATATGCCGAGTGGCTTTCCATGCAACCAAATCTGGTCATGTTCATTTAGGCCACATTTTTTTATTTATTTATTAATTTCAAAATAATTAACAAGAAATTTCTTGTACAGAAAGAGTAATGTCACCATCTTAAAGAAATAGTTATTAAGTAAATATATCTATCCACGACAATTACATCTCAAGTCCACAATTCAGGCAAGGCACAATGCAAAGATTTATCATCAAGCATTTATATAAAGGAAAAAAACACACTTTAAAAAATTTATCATCAAACAATAATTCAATAATTTCAGGATAATTAGTAGGAGTATAAACCGAGGGTATTTCTCTTACGGAGTAGATGTTACAGGGATTTCTAACGATGGGGTAGTGGCCAAAACCTTTTTAGAATCCAGGAAATTCTGCAAATGCTCACTTTCATAAAAATCATACTTAACTGAGTGAAGTTTTATCACACATTTACAAGGAAAATTGAGCCAAAAAATTCCTCCTAATTGGAGGACTCGAGGACGGAGTTTCAAAAATGCCTGGCGCCTTTTCTGTGTTTGCCTAGAAATATCAGGAAATATTTTTACTTTACAATTCAGAAAGATTTCCTCTCTGGGGCCACATTTTTTTTGGTGTAAATCCCGACACCTAAATTAGGCGCAAATCAGGTGTATTCTATAATAATGCACATAGATTGGAGAAACAATCATGCCCTGCCCATGGCCATGCCCCCTTTTCACCTATGTGACTTAGAAATTAGGTGCACCACATTATAGAATACATTTAGCAAGTTGTGCGTGTAACTCTCAATGCCAATTAGTGCTAATTGCTTGTTAACATCCAATTAACAGTGTTGATTAGCTAGTTAACCAATTAAGTTATATGCATTATTTTAGAATACGGTTTCGATTCCACACGGAAATTAAGGCACCTTATATAGAATCTGGGGGGAAACGTTTGGCACGGCAAAGGGACTTAACAAATGTAAGGCACTAAAACATGGCTGAAACAGCAGTTAAGTGCAAAAATGCACTTAGGCGCTGTTCTATAAGGGCCCATTTTACTAAGCGGCGATAAGCCCAATGCGGGCTTACCGCTCACTAAACAGGAAGTATCGCTGGGCTACCGCAGCATCCCGGCAGTACTTACCACTCCTAGTGCGCCGTCATATCTGGAGTGTACCTGGCGGTAATTGAGCAGTGCCGTGCGCGGGAGCCTTTACCGCCACTTCAATGGGAGGTGGTAAGGGCTCCCCCCCAAAAAATGACCATGCAGCAAGTGCTTTACTTGCCGCATGGGCATTTCATGCAGGAGAAACTTCCCTTTTACCCATTACGGTAAAAGGGGGCATCGGCGTGTGTGTGAATAAAACACGCGCTGACGCCAGCGCAGATCCCCTTTTGCCACAGCTTGATAAAAGGGGCCCTAAGTGGGCTCCTAAGTGTTCTTGTGCATAACTGCAAAGGGGGCGTTCCCGTGGGCGGGAAATGGGCATTATGAAACTATTTCAGTGCATGCTTTATAGAATGCTATAAGGCACCCAACTGCTGATTTTAGCAGCCAATATTTACATCATCACAGACATGGCATAAATGGTAATGCCAAAAGTTAAGCACGAAACTGCAAACTTACACTAGTATTCCATAGGAGATTTGGCACCCAACTCTGCCATTATAGAATACTAGCTTAACACCCAGTATTTTTGGTGCCTAACTTTAGGCACCATTTATAGAATCCCCCCCCCCCCCCCCCCGTGTGTTCCAGATATGACCCCATTTTTCTGCCCTGCTTTTCAACCCCTAATGACTTATGCAAATGAGACCCTCAATGAGTCTCTGCACATAGCCCCACATTTCTATGCATCCTCCATGGGCCACCGCTGCCCAGAGAGTACCCCTGAGAAAGTACCCCTCCAGGTCTGGGGCCAGTGATGAGGAGGGATTCCCATATCACCCAGCCATGCCATCTGGAGTGACTGCAGTGGTAAAGGCAAAAGTAATGCAGACTTTCCAGGAAAAGGAGTCAGAAAACAACAAGGAAAGATTTCCGCCAAGTCCGACGTGGAAGATAAAACCAGGAGACAGACCTTGTGAAGAACATAATCTTTATTTGTAAATTAAAAGCTTCCAGGAGTCCAACATTCAATGCCCAACTTTTATGACAGATTCTGTATTTTAACAATTTACCAAGTATGAGAGGAGACATTTTAAGTTGAGTCCCTTGTGGGTTTCACATTTTCATAATGCTTTTTATCAAGATAGTTTCATTTTTACACTGGTAGACTCTTTCCCCAAGGTTTGTATGGGATGGTTTACCAGCATTTTAATCGCAATTTTTTTCTTATTTATTTTTATTTTCATGGGTTGGTAGAATCCATAATTGGTCATTTGCTTCTGTTTTTATGAGTTCTAGCACATATTAAGATGTTTTTGAGATGTTCCTCATGTGTTTTATGGAATCTTTGATACTTTGAAGTTTCTTCCATGGTTGGAACGCATTGATGACATCAGGGAACTGCACTGAGGTCACTGGAACCACATTTTTAAATGTTTTTAATTAATTCTGAAGATTTTTAAGATGTTTTTCACAGTGATTTTGGTTGTTATGGATTTTAGAATATCTCAAGATATTTGGGATACAATTTGGGTTTTGTTTTTTGAGTGATGCAAATCAGTAGTCAGCACTACTTCTTCATGGCTGTGGCCATGCCCCTGCATCCAGACTCACCTTTTTCCAGTGATCTGGCTCTGTGGCTTCTCTGGACTGCTTCATCCCTGCATTGATGCATCTGCTGTCTGGTGTTCCTGCTATGCAGGCCTCATTCGAAGTTGTGACATCATCAGCAAAGTCCTTTATAAAGTACCTTGGAACTCTCGTGCCTTTGCAACAGGTCTTTTAACCTTGTCTTTGTGTTCCCTGTTTGGATCCAAGTCCTCTTTGGCTTTTCTCCTATACCTTGCTTCCTGCCTGGCTCCTGTGAGTCTTGACCCTGAATGCCTCGTTTCTGAATCTTGTTCCTGAAAGCCTTGCTTTGGTAAACCTTGAAGCTGTCTTCCTATGTAGTCTTGTTCCTGAAAGCCTTGTTTCTGTGTGTCTTGTTTCTGAAAGCTTGACTCTATAGCCACACCCTGCTCTTGGTGTCTGTTACAGTTTGACTCTACCTCTGACTCCTCCTTTTAGTCTAGCCCTAGCCCTGTTCTAGACTCTTGCTACAGTTAAACCCTGTTTCTGCTTTCTGCTAAAACCAAGCTCTTTGCCTGTCCCTGCTAAGTCAAGTCTATTCCTGAATCCTGTTCCTGCCTAGCCAAGTCTGTTCCTGTTGCCAAGTCTGTTCCTGAATCTGGTTCCTGCCTAGCCAAGTCTGTTCCTGTTGCCAAGCCAAGTCTGTTCCTGAATCCTGTTCCTGCCTAGCCAAGTCTTTCCTTTTGCCAAGCCGTTCCTGAATTCTGTTCCTGCCAAGCCAAGTCTGTTCCTGGTTCCTGTGCCTGCCAAGCTAAGTCTGGCTACTGCCTTGTCTATAGTCTTGCTTCTGTTCTGGTTGCCTAGTTCCTGCCCTGCTTTGTCTGCCATGATTTGTGCCTAGCCTTGTCTCATCTCGTCTCATTCAGTCCAGTCCTGTCTGGATCCAGTCCTTGCCTTGTCCTTTTCTGGACCCAGTTTTAATCTAGTTCCGTGTCTTGCCATGATCTGCCTTGCCTTGTATTGCCTGGGTCCCAGTCCTAGTTTTAATCTAGTTCTGAGTCTTGCCTTGTCCTGTCTGGGTTCCAGTTCTAGCCCCTTTGCCTTGCTTTCCTTGCTTTGTCTGGATCCGGTCCTTGTCTTGTCTATTGTGCTTTGTTACCTCTGCCTTGCTTTGTCTAGTCTCCTGCAGTGGCGTAGCCACAGGTGGGCCTGGGTGGGCCAGGGCCCACCAATTTAGGGCTCAGGCCCATCCAACAGTAGCACATGTTTAGCAGTAGTTGGTGGGGATCCCAAGCTTGGCCAGCTGAAGGCTTCCCCCTGATGGTAATGAAAACACTACTCTCTACGATACCAGCATCTGCGCATTCTCAGTTTTCAGCGCATGCCTGCTGCAGACTGCTGCAGACTGCCAAGGTAGAAAGAAACATTTTCCCGCCAGCTGAGATATTTTTTTGGTGGTGGTTGGGGGGAGGGAGAACACTTGGTGCCCACCCACTTCTTGTCTAGGCCCACCTAAAATCTGTTGTTTGGCTATGCCTCTGGTCTCCTGGTTTATTCTAGTCTTGTCTAGTCCAATCCAGGTCACAAATACCTGGCAAGATCCCAAAAAAGTACAAAATATTTTATACTGCTTATCCCAGAAATAGTGGATTTTCCCCAAGTCCAATTTAATAATGGTCTATGGACTTTTCCTTTAGGAAGTCGTCCAACCCTTTTTTAAACTCTGCTAAGCTAACCACCTTTACCACATTCTCCAGCAATGAATTCCAGAGGTTAATTACCCATTGAGTGAAGAAACATTTTCCCCGATTCATTTTAAATTTACTACTTTGTAGTTTCATCGCATGCCCCTAGACCTAGTATTTTTGGAAAGCATAAACAGATGCTTCACATCTACCCCTTCAACTCCACTCGTTATTTTATAGACTCTATCATATCTCGTCTCAGCTGCCTTTTCTCCAAGCTGAAGAGCCCTAGCTGCGTTAGCCTTTCCTCATAGGGAAGTCATCGCATCCCCTTTATCATTTTTGTTGCTTTCTCTGCACCTTTTCTAATTCCACTAATTCCTTTCTTAAACCCAGCTATATTAACTGCTTTACAACATCCTCCTGCAGGAAGTTCTAGAGCTTAACTATACACCAAATGAAAAACTTCATGGTGTATCCTCTCTTCGTTATATTTTACCCATTCTACTCCACTCAGTATTTTATACACCTCTGTCATATCTCCTTCAGTTGTCTCTTCTCCAAGCTGAAGAGCCCTAACCTCTTTAGCCTTTCGTCATGTAAGGGTTCTTCCATTCTTTTATCATTTTGATCATCTTTCTCTATACCTCTTCTAGTTCTGATTTGTCTTTTTTGAGATACAGCGACCAGAATTGCACACAATTGTTAAGGTGTGGTCACACCATAGAGTGATACAGTGGCATTACGATAATCTTTGTTTTATTCTCTATTCCTTTTCTAATAACTCCTAACACACTCTTTGCTTTTTTGGTCACCACTGTACACTGAACAGATTTTAACATATTGTCAATTATGACATCTAGATCTTTTTCTTCTGAATAAAAAGTTTCTAGCTTTTAACTGTTCAGAAGCCCATTCTCCAGCAATATCACAGATTCTTCCTGTGAGTCAGACAGAGAAATTATTACTTTACTATCCATAGCCACATCCTTTGATTACTGCTGATAATTAAATGGAGCTTCATTTCTGATTAGATCTTCTTGCACTCTCATTTCTCAGATTGCATCAGAGACTTGCGCTGAATGCAGTTTTCTATTAAGTTTCATTTTTCATTGTTGATTCACAAATTGGTTTTGGCACTTTCTGCAGTATGATCGCACAAAGAGATCAAAGCTCCTGTTCTCACTTACTTGAATTCTTATTTAATATTCAGGAAACCTGGACCAGAGGGCCCCAGATTTTCAAAACACTTTCCCAGTGGCATGCGGTGACATAGCAGGGGATTCAATAAATGTGCTAAACTGAGGGTGACCAACCTCGGTGCTCGCCAGGCCAGGTTTTCAGGATTTTCACAATAAATATGAATGAGATCTATTTGCATACAATGGAGACAGTGCATGCAAATAATCTCATGCATATTCATTGAGGAAATTCTAAAAACCCAACTAGATTGCGGCCCTCCAGGACCGAGGTTGGACACCAATGTGCTAAACATTAGTGCAATGCGTACCCTTAATTAAGGCAGTAAGTCAGAATTGCCGCATGTTGGGCACGCGTAGGTGCTTATGCGGCTTAGTAAAAGAGCCCCATAAACTGCAAAAAAAAAAAAAAAAAGCTTCAGCAATGTACAACCATCATCGGTCTAAAAATAATTCCACTTCATTACAGAAAATCACAGAGTGAAAAAGTGCATTAGCGACAACAGGAAAACAAACAAAAGGACGAGCAGTATAGTAATATATTCATATTCACGGTATGTTCATTACTTATCGTCAAATGTCGCCAAAAATCAAAAACTGCTCAGCTTGTCCAACAACATGGCAATCCATTTTGAGACTGAGCTGTGGCCAGCATACAGGATTGTTTCCTCTTGAAGCCGCTACAAGCAAAACCGGGATTACCTGCCGGGTATTGTTGGACAAGCTGAGCAGTTTTTGATTATTGGCGACATTTGAAGATAAGTAATGAACATACACTGGTAGGAGTGTAGGTGAACTCTTGCTCAGTTTAGAGGGAACAGTGATGTACACATTTTCTGATAGCACACACATGTGGTAAAATTATGTATAATCATACCTGATAATTTTCTTTCCATTAATCATAGCTGATCAATCCATAGACTGGTGGGTTGTGTCCATCTACCAGCAGGTGGAGATAGAGAGCAAACTTTTGCCTCCCTATATGTGGTCATGTGCTGCCGGAAACTCCTCAGTATGTCGATATCAAAGCTCCATCCGCAGGACTCAGCACTTAGAGAATTACACCCACGAAGGGACACTCTGCCCAGCTCACCACCGCCGAAACGGGGGAGGGGAATTAACCCAGCTCATCCCCACACAAGTGGGGGAGGGGAATCCGTCCAGCTCATCCCCGCGGAGCGGGGGAGGGACACCACACCCGCCGATGCGGGGGGATCTGGCTTATCCTGCAACCGCAACCGCGGGAGGAGCTGACTGACCCTAACACCGCCGAAGCGGGAGGGGTACAAAGCTGCCCTACAGCCGCACGAAGCGGGAGGGAGTGCCGGCAGAATTTATGTCTCAATCCAGCCCCGTAAAACGGGGGGGAGAGGAATGCAGCAGCTCACTGTAACACAAACTCGTCTCAACTCTTGAAGAATCCAAGTGAAAAAACTTGAACACGAAGTCTTTCTGAAGTAACTGAAGACTAAACTTGAACCTGAAATGCAACCAGAATAAAAACAGTACAGATATCTGGGAGGGGCTATGGATTGATCAGCTATGATTAATGGAAAGAAAATTATCAGGTATGATTATACATAATTTTACCTTCCATATCATCAAGCTGATCAATCCATAGACTGGTGGGATGTACCGAAGCAGTACTCACCCAGGGCGGGACATTGAAATCCCTGACCTCAACACTGAAGCTCCAAACTGGGCCTCCGCCCGTGCAGCCACCGCCAAACGGTAATGCTTGGAGAATGTATGAGCCGAAGCCCACGTTGCCGCCTTGCATATCTCTTCCAAGGAGACGGAACCGGCCTCTGCCATCGAGGCCGCCTGAGCTCTCGTGGAGTGAGCCTTCAGCTGGATAGGCGGCACCTTCCCCGCGGCCACATAAGCCGCTGCAATGGCTTCCTTGACCCATCTTGCCACTGTAGGCTTAACAGCCTGCAGACCCTTACGAGGACCTGCAAACAGGACAAACAGATGATCCGATTTCCGGAAATCATTGGTCACTTCCAAGTATCTGATGATGACCCGTCTCACATCCAGATATTTAAGAGCAGAGTACTCCTCTGGGTAGTCCTCCCTACGAAAGGAAGGGAGACAGAGCTGCTGATTCACATGGAAGCGAGAGACAATCTTGGGCAGGAAGGAAGGCACTGTGCGAATAGTCACTCCTGCCTCAGTGAACTGCAGAAAAGGCTCTCGACATGAGAGTGCCTGGAGCTCGGAAACTCTTCTGGCTAAAGTGATAGCCACCAAAAAGACTGCTTTCAATGTCAGGTCTTTCAGAGATGCCCTCGACAAGGGTTCAAAAGGCGGCTTCTGCAAGGCTCTTAGCACCAGGTTGAGATTCCACGCAGGCACCACTGAGTGCAGAGGAGGGCGCAGGTGATTAACTCCCTTGAGAAAGCGCACATCTGGCTGCGAAGCCAGGGAAGCACCCTTCAGGCGGCCCCTGAAGCAAGCCAGAGCCGCTACCTGGACTTTAAGGGAACTGAGCGACAGGCCTTTCTCCAGACCTTCTTGCAGGAACGCCAACACTGAAGAAATTGGAGCAGTGAAGGGAGAAAGTGAGCCTGCTTCACACCACGCTGCAAAGATACGCCAAACCCTGGCATAAGCAGTAGAAGTAGAGCGCTTCCTCGCTCTCAGCATAGTGGCGATGACCTTGTCTGAGAAGCCCTTCTTCCTCAGACGCTGCCGCTCAATAGCCAGGCCGTAAGACCAAAGGGGGAGGGATCCTCCATCACCACGGGACCCTGATGCAACAGGCCCTGCTTCACTGGCAGCCGCAGAGGATCGTCGACTGAGAGCCTGATCAAGTCCGCATACCAGGGACGTCTGGGCCAATCCGGACCCACCAGGATTACCCTGCCGGGATGCTTTGCCACCCGGTCCAGCACCCTGCCCAACATGGGCCAGGGCGGGAACATATAGAGAAGCTCTTGTGTCGGCCACTGTTGGAGAAGAGCATCTACTCCCAGGGATCGAGGGTCCCGTCCTCTGCTGAAAAAGCGCGGCACTTGGCAATTGGCCGATGACGCCATCAGATCTAGGCTCGGCTGGCCCCAGCGCTTCGTGATGTCCAAGAACGCCTGAGCAGATAGCTGCCACTCTCCGGGCTCCCAAGGTATGGCGACTGAGAAAGTCCGCCTTGACATTCATGACTCCGGCAATGTGGGCCGCTGAAAGCTGCTCCAGGTTCGCTTCTGCCCACTGGCAAAGATTCATAGCCTCCTTGGCTAGAGGGGCGCTCTTGGTACCTCCCTGGCGGTTGACATAGGCCACAGCCGTGGCATTGTCCGACAGGACCCGTACAGGCTTCAACACCAGTACCGGGATGAACTCCAAAAGCGCCAACCGAATGGCTCTGAGTTCCAGGAGGTTGATAGACCACTTTGCCTCTGCAGGAGACCAGAGCCCCTGCGCTGTCCTTCCCAAGCAGTGGGCTCCCCAGTCCGACAACGAGGCGTCCGTCGTGACGACAATCCACTCTGGGGTCACCAGAGGCATTCCCGCAGACAACTTGTCTGTCTGCATCCACCAGCTCAGCGCCTTGCGCACTGCTGGGTCCAAGGGAAGGCGCACAGCATAATCCTCCGACATCGGAGTCCAGCGCTGCAGCAAAGAGTGTTGAAGTGGTCTCATATGAGCCCTGGCCCAGGGCACTACTTCCATCGTGGCCGTCATAGAGCCCAACAGCTGCACATAGTCCCAAGCCCGAAGAGGAGAGGCTACTAGGAACTGGTCCACCTGAGCCTGAAGTTTGACAATCCGATTGTCTGGCAGGAACACTCTGCCCACTTGGGTGTCGAATTGAACTCCCAGGTACTCCAGGGACTGAGTCGGGCGCAGCTGGCTCTTCTCCCAGTTGATGATCCATCCCAGGGAGCTCAAAAGAGCAACTACCCGGTCCACAGCTTTGCCGCACTCTGCATAAGAGGGGGCTCGGATCAACCAGTCGTCCAGATAAGGATGGACTTGTACCCCTTCCTTTCGTAGGAAGGCCGCGATGACCACCATTACTTTGGAAAAGGTCCGCGGAGCAGTAGCCAACCCAAAAGGGAGGGCTCTGAACTGGAAGTGTCGTTCCAGGACTGCAAAACGCAGAAAGCGTTGATGAGGAGGCCAGATGGGAATATGCAGGTACGCTTCCTTGATGTCCAAGGATGCCAGGAACTCTCCCGCCTTCACTGCCGCTATAACAAAGCGGAGAGTCTCCATGCGAAAGTGCCGCACTTTCAAGGCCCGATTGACCCCTTTGAGGTCGAGGATAGGCCGGACAGAACCTCCTTTCTTTGGTACCACAAAGTAAATGGAGTAACGTCCCTTGCCAAGCTGACTTTCTGGCACCGGAACGACCGCGCCCAGGCGGATCAGATTGTCCAAGGTCTGCTGCACTGCCACAGCTTTGACCGGAGACTTGCAGGGAGAGAGTACAAACCCGTCTCTTAAGGGTCGGCAGAACTCTAGCTTGTAGCCGTCTCTGATGACTTCCAGCACCCACGCGTCTGAAGTTATTGTGGTCCACTCGCCCAGAAACGAGGACAGCCGTCCTCCAATCTGCACTGGGGCGTGGACCAAGGCCCCGTCATTGGGTACGAGACCCTGGGGGAGGACCGGAGGGAGCACCTCCGGGACGGCGGTCTCTGCGAAAGGAATGCTGCTTGGGGGAGAAATTCCTCTTGAAGGAAGAGGGGCAGAGTAACCCGACTTGCCCGGGCGGTACCGACGGGCTTCCTGCAACCGTCCTCTGGAGGTACCGGGACGAGAACTAGCCCGAGCCCTGACCTCTGGTAATTTCTTGCCCTTAGACGTGCCAAGATCGGTCACGATTTTGTCCAGCTCAACCCCAAAGAGCAGCTTGCCTTTAAAAGGCAATCTAGCCAGGCGGGATTTAGAGGCGTGGTCAGCAGACCAATGTTTCAGCCAAAGCCACCGCCGCGCAGAGATTGTCTGAGCCATGCCTTTCGCTGAGGCCCTCAAGACATCATACAGCAAGTCTGCCAAATAGGCTAAGCCCGATTCCAGGGCCGGCCAATCAGCCCTCAAGGAATGATCCGAGGGGGAAGCCCGCTGCACCATAGTCAGGCACGCCCTGGCCACATAGGAGCCGCAAACTGAGGCCTGCAAATTTAAAGCAGCTGCCTCAAAGGACGACCTTAAAGCCGCCTCCAATCTTCTGTCTTGGGCATCCTTTAGGGCCGTGCCACCTTCCACCGGCAACGCCGTTTTCTTAGTCACCGCAGTGATTAAAGAATCCACGGTAGGCCACAAATAGGCCTCACGTTCACTCACAGCCAAAGGATAGAGGCGGGACATAGCCCTAGCCACTTTAAGGCTCGCTTCTGGGACATCCCATTGAGCCGAAATTAATGTGTGCATGGCATCATGCACGTGGAAGGTTCTAGGCGGGCGCTTCGTCCCCAGCATAATGGCAGAGCCAACAGGGGCTGAGGGAGAGACGTCCTCCGGAGAGGAAATCTTCAAAGTGTCCAAGGCCTGTAAAAACAGGTTGGGCAAATCCTCTGGGCTAAAAAGCCGCGCTGCAGAGGGGTCATCCGCTCCATCCGAGCGGGGATCCGTCTCCTCCAAGGAATCCGCAAAGGACCGTTGGGAGACCTCAGACACGCTGCCCTCATCTACATCGGAGGAGACAAAGTCCTCCAAGGCCTGGGAATCAACCCGAGGGCGTTTACCTCTGGGAACCTCAACCTCTTTACCAGACGAGGGAGCAGGGGCAGCGTTTTGCATGAGGAAGGCCTGATGCAGCAGCAAAACAAACTCGGGGGAGAAACCCCCCAGACTGTGCACTTCCGCAGCCTGGGCCACAGCCCTAGACGCACCCTCAACCGGCGCTCGCAAGAGCGGGGGAGAGACATGCTGCGCATCCAAAATGGCGTCCAGCGCGACACTCCGCAAAGGAGCCGCGCGGGAAGAACGGCGCTTAACTTTAGCCGCTTTTGTGCCGTCGCCCAAATTAAGGGCGTTCATGGCATTAATGTCTCCAACCTCAAGGGCAGCCCACGAAGAAGCCGTCCGAGCCGCGTGGCCGGCCAAGATGGCGGAGGCGAGGAGCGGGGGATGGGCGTTTATGGTGGGAAAAACCGCCACGCCGGAGGAAGGACCGGGACATTCATCGGTCACGAAACTGTCACCCAACAAGGGCGAATCAGGCTTTAATACCCCCGCATCCCCTCTAGAAGCGCTCCAGCGATCCGGGGAGCGACCCTTTGCGCCCTCGCCCTCCGACGCCATATGCCACGAGGAGAAGAATCGGGGAACCCCCTGCCCGCTATAAAAAGGTAAAATTACCTGCTTGCCGCTCCGAGCTGTAACGAACTGGTGTCCCAGTGAGTAGCTGCAATGAACGTTTAAATAAACGTCGAAATAAACGCCTTTAAAGACGTTTAAAATTTTTTTTTTTTTAACGGAGCCAGCGGGAGGGGGGAGAAAAGGAGGGACCTGACACCACCAGGTTTGCACTTGCTCAAAAGAGCCCTCAACCCCAGGCCTCAACAAAACCTAAGGATTAGGCTTGGAGGCCTAGCCAGAGCTGCTGCTGTGTGTGTGTGTGACCACCACCTGCTGAGATAGAGAACATACTGGGGAGTTTCCGGCAGCACATGACCACATATAGGGAGGCAAAAGTTTGCTCTCTATCTCCACCTGCTGGTAGATGGACACAACCCACCAGTCTATGGATTGATCAGCTTGATGATATGGAAGTGATGGTTTGTGCATGCATGATATTTCAAGCACATGCACATTATCAGGAATGAGTGTGCACTCTTTTGCAAAGAGTGAACATTTGTTCCAGAACAAAACAACACAAAAATGTTGTGCTTGCCCTACCATGGAGAAGGCTGGGTTTTGTCAAGATGAAAATTGTAACTCAGCAGTACCATGAAACATTTTGCATTTGGTGAGTGTAGCGGAGTTAGACTGGGTTGTAACATTACTGCCCTTATAATTTGGATGGGGCTCTGAAATTATACCACTACAGCAGGGTTTCCGCCCAAAAGCTCCAATGTGTTGGCTGTTTAATAATATTAATTCAGAATGCTGAGAAATGTCATGTCAGCCTCTGAGATTAAGAGAAATGAAGCAACAAGAGGAATCGATTTACAAGAGACTTGAAGATGGAGTGAAGCGAGGCTGCTGAGTAAGAGGCAGTGATGTGAGAGAGGAAAGCAGAGGAGACTGGGAAGAAAGTGAGAAGTAGGAGACAGGCAGAAGAGAAACAACAGGCAGGAGAAAGTGAGAAAGAGATTCAGGAGAGCAGGGAGAAAGACAGAGGTAGGAAACATGTAGGAAAAGTACAGACACAGAAGAGACAAAGGAGCGGGGTAGCAGAGAGACAAGAAAAATGTAGGAGTCATAAAACAGGATGCAGGTGGTAGGAAAAAGCAGAAAAACAGAGATAGAAAATCTAGGACAGAATTCAGAAGACAAAAAGAGTATATTTAAATTCAGTCCAGGAGTTGATAAGAGTTGGTTTAATTAATACAGTGGTGGGATTATTTACATCTCATTATTTGTTCTTACATTTTTATAGTCCATTTGTTCTACATAATAAATTAACCTGATATAAGTATTGTAGCAGCATCGAGGTCCCCCTGGGCCTAAGGGTGTTTATTTTGTCTTCCACTATCAGTCATCTGACCATAATCACTAAGTAGAGAAAATTAAAAAGTCTAGAATTTCTCTTCTTGTTTGTTAATGACTTCCTCAGTGCAAATTTTTACTGCAATAATAAATCAGAAAGGATAGGTTCTCAGTAAAAAAAAACAAAAAAAAAAACATATCACCTATAATATTGCAAATTGCTCCTTGCGATTACCCAAGCTTTAAAAATGAATATTCCAAGATAAATCTTCAAAGGTTCCTGGAGGAGGCCGAACGTGATAAAATAAATATACTGCAATATGCCCAGCTACAGAATAGCTGTAATTATAGGCATCAACATTTCAAACTGATTGAGGGAGCCAAACACAATACAAATCATCCTTCCCTGGACACAGTGAAGGAGCTTGTCAATATTTGGGATGTTCAGGACCCACTGGCACCCACAGAGCCGACTCCTGTGGCTGTAAGCAACCTACATCAGCAAGAAATCACATCAGTATCCCCTTTGCAAAGATTGCATATGGGGCCATGTTCAAAGGAGGATCAGGGCAACTAGCTGAATCAATGTTAAGCCACCTTCACAGCACCCCGCACAATTCTAAAGAAACTTTGCTATATTCCAGTTGCCGCAGATTCTCTCTGAAAGGAAGAGAAAGGAATCAGTTTTTAAGAAACACTTCACATATAAAAACTGTATTTTTTTTATTTATAGACATAAGCTTATTAATCACCTGCCTCAAAGTGATCTGCAACATCAGTTAAAACCATCAATTCCTTATAATAATACAATTCAATATAAAATAAGTGTAAACAAGGGAAAGGGAAATGGGACTTGATATACCGCCTTTCTGAGGTTTTAGTAACTACATTCAAAGCAGTTTACATATATTCAGGTACTTATTTTGTACCAGGGGCAGCAAGCACAGTAAAGCACAAAAATGACCTTAAATCCATCATACTCTCCTATTCTTTTTTGTTTTTCCAAAAGCTTGTACACCCATGATTTAACTGTGATTAAACGATTTTGACCACAATTGGGGTTTTCTTTTGGGGGGGGGGGTCAGTGACCACTGGGGAAGTAAGGGGAGGTCATCCCTGATTCCCTCCAGTGGTCATCTGGTCATTTAGGGCACCTTTTTGTGGCGTATTCATTAACAAAACAGATCTAGACCAAAATGTTTAACTCACAAAAACTGGTATTTTCAAACCCACTTTTTAGACGTTTTTCTATTGAGTCCATCAGAAGTGCGTTCAAATTACAATGGGGTGTGTTAAGGGAGGGATCTGGACATTTTTATGCCATAATGGAACAAAACAAAAAAATTCAGGGCTATAAGTTGAATGTTTTAATCTAGACCTGTTTTATTAATGAATAAACCACAAAAAAGTGCCCTAAATGATCAGATGACCACTGGAGGGATTCAGGGATGACCTCCCCTTACTCCCCCAGTGGTCACTGACCCCCCTCCCACCCACCCCCAAAATGTGATTAAAAACATTACTTACCAGCCTGTATGCCAGCCTCAGATGTTATACTCAGGTTCATTAGAACAGTGTTTCCCAGCTTCTTCAATCCAGGTACCCTTTAAGTCTAACAAGTGTCAACCACGTACCCCCACCCACCAATCGGTGCGATCAGCAGAAATTTTGAAAGTGGAGTGGCCTAGTGGTTAGAGCAACAGTCTTGACATCCAGAGGTGGCCAGTTCAAATCCCGCTGCTGCTCCTTGTGATCTTGGGCAAGTCACTTAACCCTCCATTGCCTCAGGTACAAAATTAGATTGTCAGCCCTCCAGGGACAGAGAAATACCCAGTGTATCTGAATGTAACTCACCTTGAGGTACTATTGAAAAAAGGTGCGAGCAAAATCTAAATAAATAATTAAACAGTTAACTAATTTGGAAACATATATAACATGTGTACCGATCATTGGAAATTGTATTCAGAAACAAGACACAGTTATGTTTCACTACCTTATAAACTCTCTGGCCCCTTGACAGCTGGTATGTTGTTCTTACAGTCTGAGTAAAAATGAACAATGAGTCTAACAGATGGGTCTATTTATAAAAACAGGAGAAAAGAAAGTTCTCCACAAAAGTGAACAACTTCCCCCTAGTGACCAGTCAGATTCCTTGTTTCATTTTCTCAGAGAATAAAAGATGAATCTTGACTGATCAGTATGGGCAACTTCTCCACTTTTGTGAAGACATTTCATTTTTGTCTTAATAAATAGTTCCCAATGAACCAAGACACTTTTCTATGCACATAACAGCTGCCAAGACTTTTTGAGGGGGTAAGCAAACATGTGGACAATGGGGAGCCGGTTGACATTGTATATCTGGATTTTCAGAAGGCGTTTGACAAAGTGCCGCACGAAAGACTCCTGAAGAAATTGCAGAGTCATGGAATCGGAGGTAGGGTATTATTATGGATTAAGAACTGGTTGAAAGATAGGAAGCAGAGAGTAGGATTGCATGGCCAGTATTCTCAGTGGAGGAGGGTAGTTAGTGGGGTCCCGCGGGGGTCTGTGCTGGGTCCGTTGCTTTTTAATGTATTTATAAATGACCTAGAGATGGGAATAACTAGTGAGGTAATTAAATTCGCCGATGACACAAAATTATTCAGGGTCGTCAAGTCGCAGGAGGAATGTGAACGATTACAGGAGGACCTCACGAGACTGGGAGAATGGGCGTGCAAGTGGCAGATGAAGTTCAATGTTGACAAGTGCAAAGTGATGCATGTGGGTAAGAGGAACCCGAATTATAGCTACGTCTTGCAAGGTTCCGCGTTAGGAGTTACGGATCAAGAAAGGGATCTGGGTGTCGTCGTCAATGATACGCTGAAACCTTCTGCTCAGTGTGCTGCTGCGGCTAGGAAAGCGAATAGAATGTTGGGTGTTATTAGGAAGGGTATGGAGTCCAGGTGTGCGGATGTTATAATGCCGTTGTATCGCTCCATGGTGCGACCGCACCTGGAGTATTGTGTTCAGTACTGGTCTCCGTATCTCAAAAAAGATATAGTAGAATTGGAAAAGGTACAGCGAAGAGCGACGAAAATGATAGTGGGGATGGGACGACTTTCCTATGAAGAGAGGCTGAGAAGGCTAGGGCTTTTCAGCTTGGAGAAGAGACGGCTGAGGGGAGATATGCTAGAAGTGTATAAAATAATGAGTGGAATGGATCGGGTGGATGTGAAGCGACTGTTCACGCTATCCAAAAATACTAGGACTAGAGGGCATGAGTTGAAGCTACAGTGTGGTAAATTTAAATCGAATCGGAGAAAATTTTTCTTCACCCAACGTGTAATTAGACTCTGGAATTCGTTGCCGGAGAACGTGGTACGGGCGGTTAGCTTGACGGAGTTTAAAAAGGGGTTAGATAGATTCCTAAAGGACAAGTCCATAGACCGCTATTAAATGGACTTGGAAAAATTCCGCATTTTTAGGTATAACTTGTCTGGAATGTTTTTACGTTTGGGGAGCGTGCCAGGTGCCCTTGACCTGGATTGGCCACTGTCGGTGACAGGATGCTGGGCTAGATGGACCTTTGGTCTTTCCCAGTATGGCACTACTTATGTACTTATGTACTTATGCTGTTTTTCTGAGGCTGGGAGGCTTCCACCCCTAGAGAAAACAGGATGAAGGGCTCAGCAGACCCAACAGAAGTCAAAATTCAGCACTCAGATATCTGTGATAAAATATTTCCCAAAACTAAAATATTCCAGTTTGCAAATTCAGAATAAAAATAATTTTTCCTACCTTTCTTGTCTAGACATTTTATTTTTCGAATCATGTTGGCCCTAGTGAGTTTCTCTCTTCTGCTTTCCTGTCTGTCTTCTGCCCACTTTCTCTATTTGTCCTTTCTCCTCACTCCTCCTGTCTTCTATTCCCTCACATCTGTCTCTGACATATTTATCTTTCCCTTTTAGCTCTTTCCTCCCTTTCTTTTCTGCCTTTCTGTCCATTCAGATTTTACCCTCTATCACCCTCCAGTTCTCCTTCTTTTTACTTTTCACATACCTATCAACTTTCCAGCTCCTCCTCTCAGTCCTTAGCTCTCCCATTTCTGATCTCACGCCTTCCCCATTCTCTTATTCCCTTTTGTCCCCTCCCCCATTGCCAAATTTTTATACTCTGTACTCACCACCCTCCTCTCACTCACTCCTTGACAACCCCTTTCAGCCTCTCCCTCATGGTTCCATCATGTTCAGCATTTTCCCTCCTTCCACCTTTGTAGCTCAGCATCTTGTCTCTCTCTCCCCTTCTTGCCACCCCCACCCTTAGAGCCCATCTTCTCTCTTTCCACCCCTACTCTTGTAGCCAAATGTCTTCCCTCTCTCCCACACCCCCAACATTTATAGCCTATCATCTTCCTGTCCCCTCTTCATTCCCTACCCGAAAAATGCAGCGTCTCTCCTTTCTAGCCAACAATGTAATCTCCCTTTTTCTCTCTGCTTCCCCCATAGTCAGCTCCCCCTCTTTATCCCTTTCTTCTCATTCCCCTCATAATCAGCATCTCCCCCAGTCTCTTCACTCCATCTCCTCCCCCTTTTTCCCATTCTTCTACTCTCCCTCAATAGTCAACATTTCCCTACTCTTTCTCACTTCATGTCTAGAATCATGCTGTCTCTTCCCTCCCCTTGTCCCCGTTATGCCCTCTCCCCTGTCTAGCATTTCTCCTCCTCCCCAGTGGTCCTATATTTCTCCTCCCCTTCCCCATCCTATCCCATCCTGCCCCACTCATTTGGTCCAACTTTTCTTCTTTCCCCCCACCCACCATTGGTCCAGCTTTTACTCCTTTATCCCCATTACCAACCATTAGTCCAGTTTTGCTCCTTGTTCCCCCCTCATTCTCCCCTAATTTTCTCCTTCTCTGCCCTATCCACCAACCAACTGTCCAGCTTTTTTCCTTCGCCCCCCTCCCACCCTACATCACCTCAACTCACCTCAGTCCAGCTTTTCTCTTTCTCCTACCCTCACCTCACCCACCATTAGCTCAGCTTTTCTCCTTCTCTCCCCCCTCCCCCCCACCTACCTACCCATGTCCAGAATTTTTCCTTCTCCCTTCAGGCCCACCCCTACTCCTACCCCCACTTCCATTTCTCTATCATCTTCCCTCCCTCCAGCCCCCCTCCAAATTAGTCCAGTTCTTTTCCATCTCCTTCTCCTCACCCCACCCCATCATCATTGGTCCAGCTTTTCTCCTTACCCCTCCTTCACCCACCATCGGTCCTGTATTTCTTCTCCTCCCACCCCGCGGTCTGGCTTCACTCCCTTTTGCTCCTTCTCTAATTCATAATGGCATCCCTCCCTCCCTCTCTCCTCCCCCATACCTTTTTAAAGCTGTCTTAGAGATTGCTAGCGGCAGAAATTCACAGTGTGCTGCCCATGCCAACATCGGAGCCTTCTGTCTGACCACAGGAAGTTGTCATATAGAAGGCTCTGATGTTGGCATGAGCAGGACGCTGTGAATGGCTGCCCTGCTGTCGGCAACCTCTGTAAGCTTTGAAAAGTTATGGGAGGTTAGGGAGAAGAAGGGAGAGGGAGGGAAGAAGGGATGACATTGCGTATTACAGGAGCAAAAGGGAGAGAAACCTGACAGCGAAAGGAGGGACCAAGAAGGGGCAACTAAGCTTTTTTTTGGCTTGGAGCTGCACAATGTGCACTCCCTGGGGAGGTTTGCACAGTGGTGTGCTGGTAAATTTTTAACAACAGGCTCTCTCCCCGGTCCACCTTGGCGCCCCCCCCCCCCCCCCCCCCCGTCCACCTCTGTGCCCCCCCATCCACCTCTGCGCCCCCCCCCCCAAAATTGCAGAGCTGGCTATAGCCGGGGGGGGGGGGGGGGCAATGCATTACTCTCGCCAGGAAAAAAAATTTAAATGATCCCAGGTTCCAATCTAATTCATGTTTAATGTGGGATAAAATGCCATAAATAAGTAAATAAATATAAACTTTTAATGTTGAGCACCTGATTTTCAAAGTGAACATATTCCAAACACTATAATGAAAATAAAATGATTTTTTTTCTACCTTTGTTGTCTGGTGACTGTTTTTCTGATCATGCTGGCCCAGTATCCGATTCTGCTGCTATCTGTCCTCTTAACTCCGTTTCCAGGGCTTCCTTTCCATTTATTTCTTTCTTCTTCATTTCTGGTCCTCAGCTTCTGCCTATTTTCTTCATCCATGTGCAGTTTTTCTCCTCTCTTCCTTTTCCCTCATCTCATCTCATCTCCTTCTTCACTCTTCTCTCCCCTCCATCCATGTCCAGCATTTCTTCTCTCTCCCCTCCTCTCCTCTGCCCTCCATCCATCCATGTCCAGTGACCCTCCTGTCCCCTGCCCTGCATGCACCTATCCCAGCGATCCTCCTGTCCCCTGCCCTGCATGCACCCATGTGCAGCAGTGACCCTCCTCTCCCCTGCCCTCCATCCACCCATGTCCAGTGACCCTCATGTCCCCTGCCCTGCATGCACCCATGTCCAGCAGTGACCCTCCTCTCCCCTGCCCTCCATCCACCCATGTCCAGTGACCCTCCTGTCCCCTGCCCTTCCCTGCATGCACCTATAGCGACCCTTCTCTCTCCTCCCCTCCCCTCCATTCACAAATGCCCAGCGACTCCCTTCTCTCCCCTGCCACCTGCTCCCGAATTCGGCGAATTCAACTCGCTCCCTCCGGATCCGGTCCCTTACGTCAGTGACTTCACAAATTCTTCGGGGTCGCTGCAAGCACTGACTCTCCCCCGCTGGCGCTGCAGGTTCGCGATTCAAAATGGCTGCCGAGACTTACAAGGGCGGCCTCCAAGACTTCGGCAGAAGTCTCACGAGGCCGCCTCTGGAAGTCTCGGCGGCCATTTTTAAAATGTGAACCTGCAGCGCCAGCGTGGGAGAGTCAGCGCTTGCAGCGACCCCGAAGAATTCGTGAAGTCGCTGACGTAAGGGACCGGATTGGGAGGGAGGAAGAGAGCCGGCTCACGCAATTCAACAACCGGCTCGCAAGAGCCGAGCAAAGTTAACAACCGGCTCTTGCGAGCCGGCTCCAGCACACCACTGGGTACGCATATCACGTGTTGGCTCTGCATTAGAGATGCATGCAGGTCCCTGGAGTAGTCTAGTGGTGGGTGCAGTGCCTATACCTCCCCCTACCGGTTACACTTGTGGTGGAAATTGTGAACCCTCCTGTTCTGCTTTAGGTTCTTTTGAGTATATCTCTGTCAGACATAGACTATAGAGGTGGTCAAAGGTTATTAAATAAACTTTATTCAAGTAAGTAAATCATAAACCATGCATTACCGCTTCAGTTGACAACATCTCCTGTCAGAGGCTGGGAAGTCCCGATGCAGCCAAACAGAGAGAGTCTCAGCGGGAACAAGGGGCCTAAGCAACACGTCTGTTCCTAGTTGAGACCTCTATTTGTTCACCTTTAACTCCCAGCTTTTATACTGACCAATAAACATGATCTCATTCAATTGAATAAGGCTGATGTGTAGCTAAGGAGTGACAGTTTCTTAATGCATCCCCAGGAACTGGCCAGGTTTCCAGAGATTCATGTGAAACATCATCCTTAGCCCTAAGCATGTTGTCATTCCATTAGGTACAAATTACTTCATTTAATATGATAATGCTATCAATTCCTGTTCTGAGAGTCCATTACTTTCAAGAGAGCATTAAATCTGATATCACTACTTCATTATGTACTTTCAAAAGAACATTAACTATGATATCAACACTTAGGCAGAACTCATTATGTACTTTCAAGGAAACATTAAATATGATATCAATACTTAGAACTCAATGTCAAGCACAAACTTTTCTATAACACCTCCAAAACTCACCAGAAACCCGCTGTACCCACATAAAGGTGCCCCTTTGCCTATAATGGCTATTGTAGTGGTGTACAGTTAGGGGTAGTGGGTTTTAGAGGGCTCAGCAGACAAGATAAGGGAGCAAGGTGAGATGTGTACCTGGGAGCATTTATTTGAAGTCCACTGCACAGTGCCCCCTAGAGTGCCCTATTGCTCTCCTGTGATGTCTGTGTGGCCAGTCTACTGGCTTCTCCTACATCCCAATGGCTTGATGTTGTGTGTTTTTCACTTGGACATTTTTTCCCCGAAAATGGACCAAAAAGATAAATGCACAGAGCACAAAAACATGTAGCAAATAGTCAATTTTGAAAAAAAAAAATAGACATTTTTCATTTTGAAAATGGCTATATTCCCCACTTGAATTTTGGACATTTTTAACAAAACATCCATAGTTGGACGTAGACAACATATCGAAAATGCCCCTCTACGTAACTTTGTGCTTTGAAAATACACCTCATTGTCTTGTTTGTGCAAGAGCAAGCAAACCTACATTTTTTAATAAAAGCAGATAACTGAGGCCCCCACCATCAGAAGAAGCACATAACTGTTATCACCCACTTTAGAGAATATAAGAACAATTATAGAAAGATTCAACAGTAAGAACATTCTCATGATAACAAATAAATAAAAGAATAAATACTTTTAATACATTTTGGACTTTTTTAAAGTTCAATATTTGTAATGAAGATTAAAACAATAAAATAACATAAAAGAAGACACAAGGAAAATAGGGGAAAGAAAACTGCATATGAATAAGGGAACAATGTCGGTGTAAATAAATTATTTCAACATGTATATTGAAAACAAACTTTAAGATTGAATTAGAAGGATGTTACAGAGGAAAGTAGGAACAAAAAAAAAGAAGAAAGAAAAAGGAATAGGAACATCAATCATAGTAGGGAAAACAGATAGTATGGGGCAATGGAAGCAAAACCCGGACTGGATCTACGTGTCCTCCTTTTTCTGGATCAATATAGTAATCGGGTTTTCATTAAATTCAGTTTCCTTATATGTCACATGTATATAAATCAGAAACTATATCAGTTCAAAATTCACAACTAAACAATTACAAAATAACAAAATAAGATAAATTATAAATAATAAATGATGTTTGCTCAGTTTTTTTAGATGTATATACATAGACTCAGGAGTCAAAGAGTAAAACACCTCATAGACATCATAGCACGCCCTGCCTCCACCTAATAAAGAGTTGTTCAAAGTCTTTGAAAAATTACAAAAAATATATAAAGATGTTACTTAGCTTTGAACCATGAACTCAGTCCAAATACTTGACGTGCATGAAAACTTTCAGTAAGACTTCCTGGTCGATGCAATACTTTTATTGTGCAGCTTGTCTTCAAACCATCACAAAACAAAAATCAAACAGTTTTCTAAGTTCCCTACATGGGCCATGTTTCGCCAGTAAAATGGCGTCTTCAGGGGAACAAAAAGTAAAGCAACTCTGAGAGGAACGCTCTCCAAATTGATCCAAATCCCTTTTTCTGGAGCCATATGGTAACCCTAGTATGGGCAAAATACATGTATACATCACAGGATTTTAATAGCCAGTTTTTTGGTAAGAAAAGAGTCAATGGGTGACCAAATTTGGCATACAACATGTGGTAAGGAGGATTTCTCGGATGCTAGGCTGCTCCTTCCTAAACACACTTCCTTGAAAGTACATAATGAGTTCTACCTAAACACGTCACATGTGTTAGATGCTAGCAGTGATAACTGCTAACATGTTGCTAAGATGACAGTAGTACACAGTACAAATAAGTTATGCCCTAATAACTGCATTCACTCTGTCTAGAAAGTTCCAATAAATTGCCTCAGATGACCTCTTCTGTGGGTGCGGGCACCACTGGTTAGAACCCCTGATATAGCAGGACATTGTTATACTGTCATCGAAGGAAACTGCTCAAAATGAAGGCAGACTTTGTATACATGTGCTGAAATGATTTTCTGGTGCAACATACCTGTGTGATTTATCATGCAATATGAGTATGGCAATAGCTTCCTGTGTCACAGAGAGGAGCCTGGAACATTGCGCTGGTTCCATAATCCAGTGAGAGAAGACTAAGTAGCAGTCAACAAATGTTGTGTGAGTTTCTACGTGATGTGATGTGATGTGTAACTAGAGATATTTCAGTCAAGAACTCAAAAGAAAATCTGAGGTTCCAAAAGAAACTGTACATCACTTCTTTGCTTAATGTAGTTTGCGCCATTTCATTTGGGGGCTGTTCGCCCATTAAATGCAAGAAATTACAGTCTTTCTAACAAACAAGTGAAAGGCCATTATTAATAGGGTGTAACTGCACCACAGTCAGATGGGACTGAGGCATCCAAATTACAGGAAAACTGGCTTGAGGAGATTTCTCAGTATCCTATTTTAGGATAGAAGAGAAATATGACCAGTAAATTAGTTTCCATAGAGACTCTGCTGAACCTCTCCACTACTCTTTCATTCACTTTGAATGAGGGAATGTGACCCGTAGGAGTGCAACAGGTTTGTGAACTACAAAATCATTCACTTTCTAAAGTGGAAAAACTTCCTTTCCTTTCCAGAAATCATAAATCTTGAGCCTTGGAATGGGACGGATCCAAGACTGGAATTCCTGAGTCATCCAGTTCCTCTTTTCAGCTTTCTCAAGACCAGCTGTGGTTGTGGCCCAAGGAAGAAATGTAAATTACACATGCGAAAGGCAATTCTATAAGGTACGCCTAATGTAAAGTACCGGCTTATAGATTAGTTGCACTTACGTGTGTGATTGGCGCCATAAATTGGCAGTTACATAAGCAAGTGCTAGGCACTCTTCTGTAAACTAGGGGCTAGATTCTACATATGGTGTCAAAAAATGGTGCCAAATAAAAGCGCTATTCTATAATCCGAACTTAAATTTAGGCATGGTTTATAGAAGAGCATTTATGCCCAGGAATTGTGCCTAACTTTAGGTGCGGCTACTTGCACCAACTGAAACATGGCACAAAGGTATGCGCCTATATTAGGCGTGCATCCCCCATTATTCTATAACAAAGCATATTCATTTTAGGAATGCCCCCATTATGCCCATGACCCTCCCACTTCCGTGTACCTTTTTTAGGTCGCGTATAAATTTTAAGCATGGCATCTTAATTTAGGTGCCACTTTATAGAAATGTCACCAATGTTTGTGAAAGATGTTTCAATCTGTTTTGCCCCCTTGCCTTAAACCCTCGACTTGGCATAACAACAGGGACTAGTGTGAAGCCTGGGGCTGCAGGAGGTGATATTCAATGTAGGCCATTGCCATGGACACTGGTCCAAAATCAGTACCAGAACCTGAAAATCCAGGATGTCTGTTGACCTTATTTTACAACTGTCTTCCCATCAGTAATACTGGCCGCTGTGGCTCTTCCTCATCTCTCTCCACAATCCCACTTCTGCATGATAAATCTGAAGGAGATATGCAGCTTCACACACAATAATGATTCACAAAGAAAGCTTCACTTAACATTTAAATCAATGCTGCTAATCTGCATATGAATTAAGCAGAAGAAAACTTCACTTTGACACAGTACACCTGACTGAGCCAAAACCATTGCTCCACCACCTCTGGGCCAGCAGTTGGGTTTAATTTATTTAAAATGTTACTATACTGCCTTTTAATCATACACAACAGAGCAGGTTACATAAAAACTGAAATAAACATGCAGCAGACCAACATCTAGGATAGTAAATAAATGAGCCAAAAACTTGCACAAACAAGTTGCACCCAATCCAGGCAAAGAAGCAGCAGGACAAAGGACATACAAGCAGTTTATGCCTAAATCCCATACATCAACTAGATTCTGACGTTATGATGTGGCCCAACCAGGTTGGGGGTGAATTTAGAATGCATGCTTCCCAGGGGTAGACACATATAGAAAACAGGTATGTGGAATGTTAGCACTTATTTTCCTTGATCTGTACCTAAGTATTCTCAGAGGCACAGCTTGGGTGGAACAGTGGCAAAGTTGTGATGTATATACATATTTTATAAAATGCCCAGGTGCATATTTGATGGTAATTTTTTGGCATTTAGATATATATGTCGTAAAATAGCTCGGATAAAATTGTGCCAGGCATGTCCCTCAGGCTAGCAGCCCAAGGATGTGCCATAGCATTGGCAACCAGCCAATGTTATCCTGGTCCTTCTATGTCATAGCATTACTTGGTTCATTCACCTCCATCCCATCTACCACCACCCTCTGTCACCTGTCGGTTAACCAGTTTCCTATCCAGTTCACCACTTTCAGTCCTAAGTTCAACCCTTTCAGCTTATTCACGAGTCTTAGGACCGAAAGTGGCAAACTGGATAGGAAACTGGTTGACTGACAGGTGGCAGAGGATGGTGGTAAATGGACTCCGCTCAGAGGAAAGGAAGGTGAGCAGTGGAGTTCCTCAGGGGTCGGTGCTGGGGCCTATTTTGTTTAATATATTTGTGGGAGATATTGCTGAAGGGCTGGAAGGAAAGGTTTGCCTTTTTGCGGATGACACGAAAATAGCCAATAGAGTGAATACCCTGGCGGGAGTAGAAACAATGAGAAGGGATCTCTGAACGTTAGAAGAATGGTCGCGGGTCTGGCAGTCAAAATTTAATTTAATAAGTATTCTGGGTTTTAATTAAATTTCCGGTTTCTAATCAATAAACCATAAACTTTTAAACAGAAACCAAATGGTGTCAACATAAAATAAAACAGATAACTCAAAACCACAAAAAATAAATATTTATATTAATTATCTGATTGTGCTCAGTTTTATGGTGTATTACATGGACCCGAAGACTCGAGATGTGTAACATCACCGTGCCACCATCATTGCACACCCTGCCTCCACTCCCTACTGTTTCTAAACTTCAAAATGTCAATCCTTAAATGAAAAATGAAAGACTACTTAGCTTGAGTGGGAGGGATGGGATTATGATCTTCCAGACGTTCTCATATTCAGAAAAATTATGCGAGTCCAAATTCAGGTCAATGCAGTACTTTTGAATATCAAAATCACCCCTTATATCCGTGACTTGTGAAGACTGTTATAACAACGCTCAACGCACGATGGCCCCTTCAACTTGAGGTAGGCTCCAAAGATGGCAGAGGGTGTCCACGTCCTCTAAGAAGTCTGTGCAAAAACCCAGCACTTCTGCAGCAGAGACATGACTTGGATAACATATTTCCTTAGTGCTGGTTCATCTGAAGGACTGACAACTATGTCACTGTTCTTCTGTGAAAGATGTGTATTGAGGGTATGCTGGGTGTGAGAGGAGTGTGCATGAGAAGTATTAAGGGTAAAAACAGAGTAGTAAGAGTGGATTTGTGGTGGGGGGGGAGGGTTTGGGGATGTTGATTTTGTGTGTTTTGAATGCAAAAGTGTATGAATGAGGAGTGCGGTATCTGGTGGGAAGGTGATCATGGGAGAGGAAGGAAGCAGTTGGATGCCAGGGGAAGAAAAGCGTGTGGGGGGAGGGGAATTTGAGGGACGGGGTTGTCTGGGGTGGGGTGGTTCACTTCCTTGAAATCCCATTCAGGGGACTTGGGTCCACTGTCTGGTGAGTGTAGTGGGATAGAGGGGGGGAAGTGGAGGGTAAGTAGGGATTTGTTGGGTGGTTGTGACCAGGTTATAAAAATGTTTGTAGCCCAGACCAGAAAGCCTTTATGCCTGAAGTGGAATGGCTGTTTGGAGCTTCCCATTATTTATTGCATTTGTATCCCACATTTTCCCACCTTTTTGCAGGCTCAATGTGGCTTATAATGTATCGTTCTTAGTGGTATATAGATTGGAAAATATACACTTAGTGTTACATAAAGATTTTGAGTATAATAGTCGTAGTTTAAACAGCAGATATGTGAATACAATTCTGAATATAAGTAGGAGGAGAGGTGTACAATTACATTTGTTGATCTCTTACATACTACGAAATACTGGTTGTTGATGAGTGTTGACTTAAAGATGTCATAAAATGTCAAAGGCCTTAATATGCCACAGAAACGACAAAAGCTCTTTAAAGAATGATTGCAACTTAGGCCGCATATTGTGTTTTTGCAGGAGACACACCTTCGTCGGATGCACGAGAGGCTTCTCACTCACCCTAGTTACCCACTCACTTGGTTTGCCTCATCTGAGTCCTCTAGGAGGGGTGGAGTGGCAATATTAATTCACACCTCGGTGCCTGCCAGGGTTATTAAAATTAAAGAGACCTGGGAGATTTTTATACGCCCATATAGTCCTTGATGAAACAGATGTTACCTCAGCGACAATATACGCACCGAACGAGAAACAAGAAGATTTCTATGTTTGTGTAAGGAATACCCTCTTTGAATTTACTGTCGGGTTCTCGAGGCAGAACCGGAATACATGAGTCCTTGGGCCACTGCTGAGCAGCGGCAGTGGCAGGCAAGACCACCCTGGAACTGGATACACAGGAGAGCAGGACTGGGACTCTGGACTGGAGTAGTACTGAGGCAGGCAACTAGAACAGGCAGAACAGGAACAACTTCACCTGCGCTTGACCACCGTTCCTCCGGAGTTGAGCTGAAGATCCAGAGGACCCACTCTGGGTCTAGGATATACGAGGGAGACTAGGCTAAATACTAGACTCGGACTGAAAGCTGCATGCAGCCACTAAACCAGAAACACAAGAGAGACCAAGGGGACAAGACGTACACAAAGGCTAGGCAGAGACAGGATTCAGGATATACACTCAGGATAAACACACTAGCTAGGCAGAGACAGGATTCAGGATATACACTCAGGATATACACACCAGCTAGGCAGAAGCAGGACTCAGGAAATACAAGCAAGCTTGGCAGAAACAGGACTCAGGATATACAAGCAAGCTAGGCAGAGCAGACAGAAGAAGTAACCAGGAACTAGCAGAGTCTTTGGGCAGGCAGCGGCCAATAGAATAAACCAGGAGCAAACAGAGTCTTTGGGCAGGCAGCAGGCAGAGGAATAAACCAGGAGCTAACAGAGTCTTAGGGCAGGCAACGGATAATAGAATAAACCAGGAGCAAACAGAATCTTTGGGCAGGCAGTGGACAATAGAATAAACCAGGAGCAAACAGTCTTGGGCAGGCAGCGGGTAGAGGAAAAAAACAGGAGCTAACAGAGTCTTTGGGCAGGCAGCAGGCAGAGGAATAAACCAGGGATAAGAGTCAGCGCTGAAGCTTCAGCAGCTCCAAACACAGACAGAGAGAAAATGGCTGAAGCTTCAGGCTCCAAACACAGAGCAAGGCAAAGGAAAGACTAGCAGTCCACAGACACAAAACAGAAGGGCAAAAGCCCACACGGAAGGACTAGCAGTCCACAGACACAAAGCAGAAGGGCAGCGCCCACACAGAAGGACTGGCAGTCCACAGACACAAACAGCAGATGGGCAAGAGCCCCAGAGAAAGGCTAAGTAGCAGCGCAACAGTGCTCTCACTAACCTCACGGCTTATTGGCATAACAATCTTACTTACTATTCAAAGGCCCTGAATGCAAGAACAGCACTTCCTTATGAAGGCTCTCACTGATGATGTCACCTACTGCAGGGCAGGAGCAGGGAACACACTCACACCAAGGAGAGGCTTGGAACACATAGGAAGAACAGGCAGGAGCCACCTTGGAAGCTGGCACAAAACAAGCGGGAGCCATCTTAGATGCTGGCTCCTCAGAGAGGCATAGCCCACACAGGTGAAGTCTAGTGAAGCAATCAGCACACAGAAACAGAGACAAGACTAACACAGAAACAGACAGAAGCCAACATAGATGCTGACCCCCAGAAATAAGGTAAGTCTGAAGGTGGTCACGACCACAGACGTGACAGTACCTCCCCCTCAAGACCCCCTCCCTAGTCTCCACCGGGAGCTCAGGTGTCCAGGGGTAACTGTGGTGAAACCTCCAGATGGATTTCAAAAGGCAAACATGGATCGCTGGACTGGAAGCAGCAAGGAAGTCCAACACTTGAAGACAGGAGTGGGGCTTGAAGACCGGAGGCTTTTTCGAATCCCCGCTGAGCAGAATCAGGATCTTGGATGCAGCAAGAGGAACAAGATTCAAAAGGAACCCTTCCCTGAGGGAACCCACAACATCCTTGACCTCCTGGCAAATCCATGTAGTGACAGGAACAAGGCTGGAGCCAATACCCACGCTGACATCAGAAGCTGGACTGGGGCCTGAAGTGACATCCAAGTCTTGACGGGAACTAGAAGTCTGAACAGAAGTAGAACTGGGACTGGAACCTGGAGTAGTATCCAAAGCAAGCCGGGATTGTGACCCAAACTGGAATCAGAAGCTTGACTGTGACTGGAACCAGGAGCTGGACCGGGGTCAGGAGCTTGACTGGCACTGGAACTCAATGCGGCCTCAGCTTCTTGGCTGGAACTGAAGCTTGGAGTATACTCAGCTGCTTGGCTGGAACTGGAACTCAGAGTAGATTCAGCAGCTTGTCTGGATCTGGACCTCGGACTAGACTCGGATGCTGGGCTGGAACTGGAACTCAGAATAGATGCAACAGCTTGGCTGGAACTGACGCTCCACCGGCTGGACTGGGACGACTTTCTAAGCCGTCTCCTTTCGGCGTTGGCTTCAGGAGTAATCCGCAGGGCAGGCTCCAAAAGAAGACTGCGGCGGTACTCATAGAGCGTGATAGCAGGATCAAAAGCAGAAACAGGACTTCTCTGGACCCCAAGCCGTTGAACACGCCTTCTCTCAGCTACCGCTTCGGGGGTATTCTCCAAGGCTGGATCAGAACAAAGTTTATCACGGTACTCTTGGAGCGTCATCTCATCATTAAGAGCAGAAACTGAAGAAAAATTCATGGGCTGGACGCCCACACTGGTATCAGGAACGGAACCGGGACTAGGACCCGGGCTGGCATCAGAGTCTGGAGTGGAACTAGAACTCTGAACAGGAACGGATCTGGGGCTGTACCCCGGACTGGAATCACCCTCTTCCTTGGAACAGGCAACCTTTGCCTCCTGGCGGGGACGGAACTTTAACTGGGGCTTGGCAGAAAATGCCCCTTGGACAGGGATCAGAGGCTCGGTCTGAAGCGCCACTCGAACTGGTCTCAGGAGCTTGATTGGAGGTGCCATCTGGACTGGAAACGGAGGTTCAGTCTGAAACACCCTTCGGACTGGCATCAGAGGCTTGGTTAGAAGCACCCCTTGAACTGGACTCAGTGGCTTGACCGGACGGGTCACTTGGACAAGAACCGGAGGCTTGACCTGGAGCGCCACTCGAACAGGACTTGGAGACTCAGTTAGAAGCGTCCCTCGCACTGGACGCAGAGGCTTGACTGGAAGCGCTACTCGAACTGGAATCGGAGGCTCAGTATAAAGTACCCCTTGGATTGAACTCAGGAGCCTGGGTGGCGGCACAACTTGGACTGGAATCAGAGGTTTGGTATGGCGTCTCACTCGGCCTGACCTCAGAGACCTGGTCAGGACCGACCCTCGGACTGAACTCAGAGGCTTAGCTGGAAGCGCCACTCGAGCTGGAATCGAAGGCTTGGTTGGACAATCCCCTTGGTCTGGACTCAGACCCAGGCTGGGCCCGAGATCCAGAACAGGAACTAATCTGGAACGGTAACCCAGGTCGCTCTGTAAAAACTGCTGCGGAGTCTTGAGCGTGGGAATTCCACAGTGCCTTCTTTCAGCCTCAGCTTCAGGAGTATCCCGCAGCACTGGGTCCTCGAGAAGACTGTGGCGGTACGCAGAAAACATAGTACAAGGATCAAAATCAGAAACTGGACTATGGCGGACCTGACGCCACCAGAGACGCTTCCTTTCGGCTGCTGCTTCAAGAGTATCCTTCAGGGCTGGGTCAGACAAAAGTTTATCGTGGTACACCTGAAGCATCATAAAAGAATCCAGAAAAGTAACTGGGTTGGCATAGGGATCTGAACAAAAATCAGGAGCTGCACCCGGACTGGAACCCGGATTATCCATAGAGAACGAAGTCATGGGCAGGAATCCCACCTGGACAGATGATCTTGCCGGACTCATGGCCTTTGCATTCTGTCGGGTTCTCGAGGCAGAACCAGAATACGTATGTCCTTGGGCCACTGCCAAGCAGCGGCAGTGGCAGGCAAGGCCACCCTGGAACTGGATACACAGAAGAGCAGGACTGGAACTCTGGACTGGAGTAGTACTGAGGCAGGCAACTAGAACAGGCAGAACAGGAACAACTTCACCTGCGCTTGACCACCGTTCCTCCGGAGTTGAGCTGAAGATGCAGAGGACCCACTCTGGGTCGGGATGTACGAGGGAGACTAGGCTAAATACTAGACTTGGACTGAAAGCTGCATGCAGCCACTAAACCAAAAACACAAGAGAGACCAAGGGGACAAGACGTACACAAAGGCTAGGCAGAGACAGGATTCAGGATATACACTCAGGATATACACACTAGCTAGGCAGAGACAGGATTCAGGATATACACACTAGCTAGGCAGAAGCAGGATTCAGGAAATACAAGCAAGCTTGGCAGAAACAGGACTCAGGGTATACAAGCAAGCTTGGCAGAAACAGGACTCGGGATATACAAGCAAGCTAGGCAGAGCAGACAGAAGAAGTAACCAGGAACTAGCAGAGTCTTTGGGCAGGCAGTGGACAATAGAATAAACCAGGAGCAAACAGAGTCTTTGGGCAGGCAGCAGGCAGAGGAATAAACCAGGAGCAAACAGAGTCTTTGGGCAGGCAGCAGATAATAGAGTAAACCAGGAGCAAACAGAGTCTTTGGGCAGGCAGAGGAATAAACCAGGGATAACAGAGTCAGGGCTGAAGCTTCAGCAGCTCCAAACACAGACAGAGAGAAAATGTCTGAAGCTTCAGGCTCCAAACGCAGAGCAAGGCAAAGGAAAGACTAGCAGTCCACAGACACAAAACAGAAGGGCAAAAGCCCACATGGAAGGATTAGCAGTCCACAGACACAAAGCAGAAGGGCAGCACCCACACAGAAGGACTGGCAGTCCACAGACACAAATAGCAGATGGGCAAGAGCCCCAGAGAAAGGCTAAGTAGCAGCGCAACAGTGCTCTAACTAACCTCACGGCCTATTGGCATAACAATCTTACTTACTATGCAAAGGCCCTGAATGCAAGCACAGCCCTTCCTTATGAAGGCTCTCACTGATGATGTCACCTACTGCAGGACAGGAGCAGGAAACACACTCACACCAAGGAGAGGCTTGGAACACATAGGAAGAACAGGCAGGAGCCATCTTGGAAGCTGGCACAAAACAAGCGGGAGCCATCTTAGATGCTGGCTCCTCAGAGAGGCATAGCCCACACAGGTGAGGTCTAGTGAAGCAATCAGCACACAGAGACAGAGACAAGACTAACACAGAAACAGACAGAAGCCAGCATAGATGCTGACCCCCAGAAATAAGGTAAGTCTGAGGGTGGTCACAACCACAGACGTGACATTTACTCAGGGTTCCCTGATAATGGGAGGGGATTTTAACGCAGTAATGGATACAGCGCAAGATCGCACTAGGCCATCACCCATCGGAGACTCCAAATTGTCCACTGCCCTGGGCTCACTCGTACATTCCTTAGTTCTTCTAGACATATGGCAACTTACACACCAAACAGATCGACTATACATACTACTCTCACATTCATGACTCCTATTCACTTATTGATCACATTTTTCTGGATACTAAGTTGGTTGAGATGGGTCCGGATGTGGATATTGGTAGTATAACCATATCAGACCATGCGCCTGCGTGGGCCTCCTTGCCGTCTATTAGGCCAGAGATCCAGAACAAAAGATGGACCATTAATGTGGGCATCCTGCAGGATATGGAGGTGGTAGAAGGTTATAAAAATGTGCTGAAGGAATACCTGGAAATTAATATTAACTCAGGCCCCTCTTTAAGTGTAGTATGGGATGCCATGAAAGCGGTATCTAGAGGTCTAGAGGATATTTCCTACAAGTAGCCAGTAGGCAGGCTCGTCGCCAGAGAGCGCAGCTGGCAAAGTGTTTGGATAGAATTAAATGTCTAGAAGCAAGTCATAAGGCAAAACAGTCTCCCCAAATAATGCAAGAGCTGCATGATTTGAGGTTTCAGCTGGATGCCATTTATTCAGAACAATTCTCCTTGAATACTTAATATACTCTTCTGTCACTTATGAACATTAACACTAGACCACTCTGTATTTCGCTCACCGTGGTATTATGTAAGCCACATTGCGCATGCAAATAGGTGGGAAAATGTTGGAAACAAATGCAACAAATAAATAAATAAATTGAGCATGCTGCAAGCTAGACAGAAGGTATGCGCATTTGAATTTACCAATAAAGCTGGGTGTACTCTTGCCATAAGGTTGCGTAAACAAAAGGTGGACCGCACAATTGTGCGAGTTCGAGATGGTAAGGGGGGCCTACTTAATACAACCTCTCAGATACGTAGACGGTTTAAACAATTCTATCAAACACTATACTCGCAGGAGATCTGTCCAACACCAGAAGTTATCAATGAATATTTGACAACTAGTTATCTGCCAACACTTAACCCAGTCAGTCCAGGTAGCTGAATTGGATAAAATGATAACACCAATAGAGATTCAAAAAGTTATTAAGGGGCTACCCTCTCACAAATCACCTGGTCTTGACGGTCTTCCTAATGAGTTCTACAAGAAATTTGGTTTAGAACTTGTGCCACTGCTTACAGATTTACTTAATCAGATTAGAACTGGAGGGCTATTATCCTCTTCGATGATGGAGGCCTGAATTGCTGTAATACCAAAACAAGACAAAGATCATACTGCATGTGCCTCATATCGCCCTATATCCATTTTGAATGCTGATGTTAAAATCTTAGCAAAGGTTTTAGCAAATTGCTTATCAGCTATCTTACCAACTCTTATACACCCAGACCAGGTGGATTTTGTGCCACAGAGGCAAGCCATGGACAATATTAGACGAGTAGTGGACTTATTGTATCTGACCAGAAGAGACCGGGTGCCAATGTGCCTCCTAGGTTTGGATGCAGAGAAGGCTTTTGATAGGGTGCATTGGCCTTTTCTGTATCAGGTTATGGAAGAGTTTGGGATACGGCCTCTGTTCTGTGGGTGGATTAGGGCTTTTTATAGCTCTCCTAAGGCCTATGTGTGAATCAATGGGGGGAATTCTGAGATGTTTACATTACAGCGAGGTACTCGCCAGGGATGCCCGCTGTCCCCACTGCTTTTTGCAATGGTTATGGAACCCTTTGCAGCAAATGTACGTGCGAACCCAGATATATCAGGTGTTAATATAGGGGCGAGACAGCACAAAATGGAACTCTTTGCCGACGATGTGTTGTTCACTGTAACGCGTCCAATTACCTCAATTATCTCTTGCGCACTGTAGATCATTATTCAGTGGTATCTGGATTCAAAATTAACATGACTAAGTCAGAGGCCCTTAATGTCACTTTGCCATCAAAGTTTGTGGGTACACTGCAGGACTCATTTTCATTTTGCTGAGCAGCGAAAGAAATCCGTTACTTGGGAGTCATGTTGACCCCGTGTTTCTCAGATTTGTATTCCGCAAATTACCCAGGTGTGCTTAGAGCATTAGTCCGGGACCTGGAGAGATGGGGGGATCTCACCTTGTCCTGGTTTGGTAGAATAGCCACGATTAAAATTAACATATTACCCCGTCTCCTGTACTTGTTCCAGGTACTCCCACTGCAGATACCAAGGAGGACTCTTTCTACTCTGCAAGACCGAATAATGCGTTTCATTTGGGCAGGAAAGTGCCCGCAACTCCCTAGGTCATTCTTATACCAAGACAGGAAAAAGGGCGGAATGGGAGTCCCAAATATTTACTGGTATTATAGGGCAACTCAGGCGCACGCAGCAATAGAGTGGTATCATACATTGCCACACATGTTGTGGGTACATTTGGAACAATTTTCATTGGGTACCAGGCCATTGGGGGTGTTAGTGTGGCTTCCCCGAAAGCATAGCTCTTTGGGATCAGGGGTGTGCCCATCGATTTACACTACCTTTTATTACTGGGACACATTTTTTGCATGCCTGGAGAGCAATCTGTCTCATTTGTCGCCCATAGCCTATAATCCTCTTTTCCCTCCGGGGAATGTACAGGGTATGTTCACTAGATGGTATAGGAAGGGCCTGAAGACTCGGGGTCAGATGTTCGAGGAGTCTCTGCAAGCATTTTCTTTTTTGAAAGAGGAATATCCATGTACTGCACACGACAGGTTTGCTTATCTCCAGATTTCACACTTCCTGAGGGGGAAATCTATTTGTTCGCTGGTAACGAGGGAGGACTCCTTCTTGGAAGACTTATCTGTGTACTCCAGGTCCACGAGAGGGTTGATAACCTGTCTTTATAAGCATATTTGCTCAAAATATCCAGTGTACACCCTCCATAGGAGGAATTGGAGCCGTGAGCTGGGACTGGAGCTGAGGGACGACAAGTGGGGGGAACATGGAAAGGGCCTCGACAAAGGTGTCTCTTCATGTGCCTCTTAGAGAAAATGCTGTTAAAGTATTATTTTGCTGGTACCTAACACCTGCTCGACTCCGGCGCATTTACCCAGCACAGTCGGGCATTTGTTGGAGGGGATGTGGAGAAGCTGGCACAATGGGCCACATGTGGTGGTCTTGTGTAAAAGTAAGAGCCTTTTGAACAGCAATACATTGTAGGTTACAGATATGGCTGGGGTTCTCTCTGCCTTGGGCACCAGTTTATTTTTCATTCCCTAAAAAGATTCTGGGTCTAGCACCTGCTAATGCTGTTTTGGAAAGGTATGCAATGAGTGCGGCCCGTGTAATAGCGGCTGCACATTGGAAGCAGAACTCAGTGCCTCCATTGGCGAACTGGCTTAATAAACTGTGGTATATCTGTGAAATGGAGTGGCTCTTAGCAGAGCGTAGGCACCAGATACATAAATGAGAAGCCACGTGGGAACCTTTTATTTCACATTGCACAGTTTGAGTATTGTAGGGCCTTGGTCTGGGAAATTATTAGTCTGTTTACCTGGATGACAGAGCAGGGTTGGGGGGAGGGGACTGGGGTTATGAGTAACTTGTTCCTGTTACAAGTTGTTTAGGGAATAAAATGGAAAATAAAATCTCAAGACGTTTTTTATTGAGCAATGTTGCGCTAGTTTGGATTGTGGGGAAGGCATTTTTGTTTAACCTTGTGCCCCCTTCTATTTTGTGCATGCAATTGACAATTGGATGTGCCAAGATTGCATAATGCTGTTAAGTGATATGTTGTATGTTTTGCCCACTTGTTTGAACTATCAATAAAGACTTCTGGCAAATTTAAGAATAAAGTTATTTAGGAGAAGTGTTGATGGTTCCAGAAGCTAATTTTCCACCTTTGGCTCAGGTTTATTAATTGCCAACCAACAACCAAATGCAGAGTTGATAGACTGAATGCTTCAGACTTACTAGAATCTTCTTCATCTGAGCAATACTCTTCTTCTACATTAATAGTGACTTTTGTACTATATTCAGACAGAGAATGGCTCCTAAAATTGTTCTTTAGGCACAGAGGGAAATTGTTTCATTCTTTTAGAGTTTCTCTGTTTCCTGATTTAGCCAGACAGAAACAAAGGAGGAAGCAGTTCCTGTTGCTCAAGCCTGAAATTGTGCAGTTGGGGGCAACATTTTTCCTAAAGTTTCCATGTAAATGTGTAATTAAATTTCAATCCTGCTCATTTGTCTCAGTTTCTAGCTGGTAAATGGATTGAACAAATTCCTCTTCCATGAGATTGTTCTGGTGTAACCTCTGGGATTTAGCTCTTACATAGGAGAATTGCAGTCAGACCAGCTAGCTTTATCTCCTATATATTTTACTTGTTATGTGAATTCTCCCTTATTCTCCTTTTGGATCCTTATATATATTGAGGACTTAAACCGTATGTATTTGGGAAAACATTACTTATTGTAATAATTGCCTTTTATTTTGAGATTTTATTCTCATTCATATGGCATTTCTGTACAAGTTGTGTTTATTATTGCCTTGATTGTATTTTTTGATAAATAAAATAAAAAACAAAGAGACAGAACAACGCTCCATTTTTAAGGTAGTGCACGCAAGCTCCGACTTTTACTTTTTTGGTCCGCTTTTCTGCCCTGGAGCGTTCATTCACGGATTTAATGCATTCCTATGGACATTTGTTATACCAGATCAATCCTTTTTTTTTTTTTTTACCTTGTTCCCCTTTAAGTCTTTCAGTAGTACTGTTTGGTGCATTATTTTGTATGTTCATCTCTTTTCCAGCTCTGTTCAGTTTTGCATATGTTTCAGTCCTCCTATACAGCAACAGCACTCTTGTCTCTGCTTTTCTGCACTCTCGTTGTTCCGTGTTTCCACTTCTCTCCCCCCGTCCCCAGTAATAAACAGACGCGCAGCGGCCTACAGGGGGCGCAAGGTGTCCCTCAGCCCTCGGCCTCTAGTAGTTGTCGCGTCCAGCGCTCGCAGCGTCTCCATGGGGGAAGCGGAGGCGGCGGGTTCTGGCTCGGGGGTTGCTACGGCGGCGGATCCGTGCTCGTGCGCTCCCCTAGAGGAGCCGGTGGTGTGGAGTCCCGAGGTGGAGGTCTGCCTCTTCCACGCCATGCTTGGACACAAACCCGTCGGTAAGGCCGCTGCATCCCCGGCCTCGAGTGGCGGTGGTGCCCGGGAAAAGGAGCTAGCTCCCCGTTCGCCAGAACCTGACATTCACGCTTCATTTATTTTATTTCTACGCTACAGCCACTGGCCTCCTCTCTGATCCTCGGCCTGTGGGATGGTTTTCTAGCCCCCACCCCGCCCCCGTTTATCTGTCAAATGGTTTTCTGCCTACCCCCCCCCCCCCCCATTTCTCTGTGAAATGGTTTGCTGCCCCCTCCCCATTTCTTTGTCTACCCCACCTCCCTCCATCTCTCTCATGGTTTTCTGTAAAACACACACACTCTCTCTCTCTCACTCACTCACACACTCTCTCTCTAATGGGCTTTGTTTAATGCTGCTGTTCTGTTTCTCCTCATTCTCCAGGTGTGAATCGCCACTTCCACATGATCTGCATCCGTGACAAGTTTAGTCAGAATATTGGACGTCAGATCAATTCTAAAGTAATCTGGGATCATTTAAGTACCATGTATGACATGCAAGCCCTGGTGAGTAACTTTATGCATGACATGCAAGCTGTGTAATGAGTAACATTCATACATTGTGCATGACACGCAAGCTTACTGATTTAACACATGCATGTTGTACATGACTAACAAGCCATGGTGATGCATTGTACATATATGTGTGTATGTTGTGTATCATACATAAGCACTGGTAAGTAACATGTTGTGCATGATACTGTTATTGGTGAGAAATGTATGTTGTGCGTGCCACACAGCAGGGGCGTAGCCAGACACCCAATTTTGGGTGGGCCTGGGCCCAAGATGGGTGGGCAGAAGCACTCCGCCTTGTCCCACAAGTGATTTGGTCTCTCCTTCTCTCGCCTGCATCCCCCCTCCCTCGCATAAATAGCAGATTTTCACCGGCAGCGAGCAGCAACTAATACACACTGCTCATGTTGGCCCCACAGTCTTCCCTCTGATGCAACTTCTTGTTTCCGCATAGGTGGGAATGCATCAGAGGAGAGACTGTGGGGCCGGTGCGAACAGTATGTATCAGTCGCTGCTTGCTGCAGACAAAGATCTGCTATTTACAAGGTATGCAGGAGAGACAGTTGTTGGGAGTTTTCGACTGGTAGGGCTTGGGGATCTCTGCCAGCCACGTCATAGGTGTGCTGCTACTGGGTGGGCCTGAGCCCAAAGTGGGTGGGCCTGGGCCCACCCAAGCCCACCCTTGGCTACGCCACTGCCACACAGGCCTTAGTGAATGATACTTCTATGCTGCACATAGTAGGGATTATTTTATAAATAAGGCTCTAACATCTATGTCCAAATCCACATATATTAGAGTAATGGCATATCCATACACGTGTATAAATACCAGAAAGCCACCTAAGCGTTATTCTGTATGCTTCATAGCATGTATTTTACAGGTAAGGTAAAGGGGTTGGGATTTGATATACAGCTACTTATTCTGTACCTGGGGCAATGGAGGGTTAAGTGATTTGCCCAGAGTCACAAGGACCTGCAGTGGGAATCAAACCTGGTTCGCCTGGTTCTCTGGCCACTGCAGAAACCATGAGACTACTTCTTCATTCGGGCATACATGTGAGAGTCTGAGTCTGGGCAGCACTCACATATAACATGTGTAACTTATAGAATATTATAAGTTACGTATGTATCCGATGTTTTGGCACAAGCATTTACACCAGCTTGGTGGCTGGTGTGAGTGCTTGTACATAACCATTTATGTGCGTATATACCCAGTTACACTAATATCTATAGTGGAAAATAGGCACCTACTTTCCTTTATAGAATAAGCTTCCAATAGGTCTCCTTTATAGAGCTGCTCTCAATATCTAGGCCCCAGTGAGTGTGCTATGGAAGCAATTCTGTAAGTGGGTGCCTCCATTTAGACACTCTGAGGCTACACGGTAGGTGCCTAGGTTCCATTACAGAATACTGGTATCAGCGCACCTAATATTAGGTGCCCACAAGTTATGTCAGCCTTAGAGTTTGGTATATGTGTGGGAGCTTAAATATGGCAAGGATGTGTGTTACTTAAAAGGTGAGCACCTAGGTTCTGGCTCGGGGGCTGCGGCGGCAGATCCGTGCTCGTGCGCTCCCCTAGAGAAGCCGGTGGTATGGAGTCCCGAGGTGGAGGTCTGTCCTTCATTTGACATGTGAGCCATTGTATGATAAATAAATGCGCTTTGTATGAAGACCCTGCTGGGTAGTATGTGTATTATGTATGATGTGGACCCTGAAGATTAGCGGACTTGGGATTACACTGCTCTTTCAGTCAGTTTAAATTATGTCTTGAAAATTTAATTTCAGCACGAGTCTGAGATACTTCCATTTCACAACTCAGAAAGGAATTTCATCCTTCCTGAGGACATCATCCAAGAAGTGAAAGAAGGTAAGATTGAGTCCAGTCCAATGCATATTTCAGAATTAGTATGTTTGTAGATATTGCTAGAACTGTTAGTCACTTCTAATCAGAGGAATTATGCAAGAAAAGGTGAAATCCCTACTTGTACTTTGCTTGGAACAGCAAATAGAGGAAGTGGTATTTGTGTGTGACACTGTAAGTCTCATACTGTGCCATAATGTGTATTATTTGAATATTTTTATTGCTGCACTTGTCTGTTACCTATGTCCGGGTTACATACACAGCCTTGGGTGAATTTCTTCAAATAGACATTATATACTTCTTGAATTAAATTTTGCATCACTTAGATGCTTTCTCTTAGGATTGTTTGTTCCCCAAGGGCCTTGGTATTCATTCCCAGTGCTTGAGGGCCACCAATGGGTCAGGCTTTCAGAATAACCCTAATGAATACATGAGAGAGTATTTTGCATGACTACTCCCTCCATTGTATGCAAATCTCTCTCATGTATAAATCACAAGTAACAATGTACAATAATATAATCTTTATTCATTACAATCTTCATAAATGTTCTTTTAAAACTTTTTAACACATTTATTCATCATTCATCCCTGCTAATCTAAAATCCATTCGCTCAGCTCTCAAAAATGCACACAGTTAAGCTGCATACCTATATCAATTATGTGTCTCCAGCATCCTTCCATATGTAGATAATAGTCGTTCCTATCAATATCAAGGGTACAATACCTGACATGCCTTTCCTATATCATACTAATCTAAATAATCTAAAACAAGTTACTCAAATTATAATCTATACAACCTTCAAATATAATAAATCTGTCCCTTAATATACTGTATCTTAGATTTTCCCTTTTGAAACTGTCCGACTCCATAGTGCCATAGGTGAGCTGCCAACTGTATGTTGCTCCACTTACTTCACTGTCTGCTTTTCCATATAGTCAATTTAAAAGTATATCAAATCCAAAACCATTTCATTACTTTCATCAGCTTCTTCTTTCTTGCTATGAATCATCAGCTACTCCTTGCTCACTTTATCTGTATACTTCAGTTCACTCATATATTTGTTGCTGTGAATAACACAATTCAGTGTTTCACCCTAAAGCGTTGTCAGGGGTTTAACTATAATAATATATTAGTACAAAGGAACAAATGAAATAATGTGTGTATTCTTTTCTCCCGTCTATAAACTCAACTATCGTACACATCTTACTGAAATATTACTTCACGTATTGACGGACACACCACCAGGGTTTCACTCTGAAGACAGACAGTGAGAGCAATGGTGCCAGATTAATCCAATTGCCCACGCATATATTCTATACAGGGGTGTAGCTATGGGTGGGCCTAGGCCCACCCACTTTGGGCTCGGGCCCACCCAGCAACAGTGCACCTAGACGCCCAAGCTGCCGGCGCACCGCAAGTTTTGTTACCTCCCTGCTCCCTCCTTCCTCCCCTGTCATCCCCGTCCAGACTCCAGCAGCGGTGGCGCCATCCGCTACGAGTGCTTCCTCTGCGCTGGCCCCGCCTCTTCAGAAAGAGTATCGTAGGTGAGGCCAGCCGGAAGGAAGCAGTCGTCGTATAGCAGCGTGCTGCTGACGGATGCGGCGCCGTTGCAGAAGGGGAAAAGGTGCGTGCAGCATGGGGGGGGCAGGCAGGGGGAGGGGAAAAAGGTGCAGCATGGCGGGGCCCGGGGGGGGGGGAAGGAGGAGAGAGGGGGGAAAGGTGCAGGCTCCTGAGTGGAATTTTTTAAGGGGGAAGACAGGACAGATGCTGCATGGAGGGAGGAAACATGGGGGAGAGATGCTGCACAGAGGAGGGAAGACAGGGAAATATGCTGCATGGAGGGAGGGAACATAGGGATAAATGCATGGGGGGGAGGGAGCATGGGGAAAGGATGCTGCACGGGGGAAAAAGGGAGAGATGCAGCAAAGGGGTGGAGAGGCGAGAAAGGGAGAAATCTTGCATATGAGGTGAAGGGGAGGGAGACAGGCTGCATAGAGAGGTGTTAGGTGGCAAGAGAGGGAGAAATGTTGGACGTAGGGGTGGAGGGAAGGGAGAAATGTTGGACATGATGGTAGAGGGGAAGAAGTGAGAGGCTGCATAGGAAGGGGAGAGAGATGTTGGAACCAGAACACAAGGGAGAGGGCTAGAGAGATTGTGGACAGTGGGAATGAGAGGGGGAGATGGACATGGGGGTGGATGAGAGAGAGGGAGAGATACACAGGAGGTGGTGAGGGGGAAAAGAGGGAAAATGCTGGACCATGGGGGAGAGGGCAGGAGGGAAGAAAAAGAGGACAGGAAAATGTCAGGCTACAAGGGTGGGGTGGGGGGGGGAGAGGGATTAGATGCTGGCTAGAAGGGTGGAGGGAGGAAGATGATGGGAATGGTGGAACCCTGTGGGAGAGGCCAGGAGGGGGAGGAGGGAGTGGCAAGGAAATAAATGAGGATAGTGATTACAGAGGGTAGAAATATGGTAATGGGGAGTAGATTAAAGATGAAAGAGAATGTAGGGCTGGGGAAGGAGTGAGATGGGGAATGGGAGATCTTATGGATGAAAGAAGAAGATGGAAATTTGACAGGTAATTGAAAAGTAAAAAGGAGGAGAAGGGTGTGAGAGAGACAGAAAAAAGCTAAAAAGGAGTGATCAATATGTCAGAGGCAGGAGTAGTGAGGGAACAGACAAGAGAGAGAAGAAAAGACAAATGGGACTGCAGCCGCTTGAAGAAGAATTAGCAGAAAAGAGAAATTGGAACCAGCAAGAAGGAAAAATAGGACAACAAAGGTAGAAACAAAGCATTTTGTTTTGAATGTTTTAAACGGAATATGTTAGCTTTTGGAAACATACATAGCAAATGTCTTGTATTGTGTTCTTTAGAAAAGGACATGCATTTCTGTTTTATATCTCTAGTGTTGCAGTAATGCTAAGTTTAACTTCTTGGGGTTCCCATTCATTTTTGACTAAATATTCTTATTTCTAATTTGTGATCCTTTGTTCTGTATTTGGTGAAGGTCTGTTGGTGTGATAGTAATGGCAGGTGAGAAATTGGAGGGGAGTTAAAGAGAAGAGGGAATCAAGGAGGAGGGGCCCTCTTTTATTTTCTGACCTGGGCCCAAGCAGGTCAAACACCAGTCCTGACCCTTGCTGTATAACTGGTGAGGATCCCCAAGCATCCACAGCTAAGGATCTCCTCCAAAGATGGCCAGAACTCCCTTCTACCAAGCTCTGCAGTTGGCAGCAGCATCCTTGAACCATTGACAACTAAGCATGTTTGGGGTGCATTCAGTGAATCACAGCATTGGTTATAGTCGGTTGATACCACGGACCCTAAGGCAGTCATCGAAACTCGGGCTGAAGTCGGGCCATGGATGGTGTGAGACACAACCACAAAGCTGTTGAGATAAGTGCAACTTAGAACCGTTAAGATTTAAATCATTAGGTTCAAGTGTGAAATTGCAATTCAAGAGGTTTTTAGCCCATGATGAATAAAAGGGGGCTCCCTTAAGTTGGTGTTCCAACGAAGGAGTTCTCCTTGGCATTTGAGGCTTTTTCCTCGTTCAAAACATTGCATCACGCACAACTAATATTTGGATATCTTAGTACATTTTATCAGTGGCATAGGGTGATTGCTGCTGCCTGCCAAGCTTGGTAAAAGAGAGTTCTGGCCATCTTCAGAGAAAGTTTTCAGCTGACATTAGCTAAAGTATTTATATTTTGGGGTGGGGGTAGGGCGGGGCAGAGAAAATTTTGTGCCCACCCACTTTGGGCTCAGGCCCACCCAAAATTGACTGTCTGGCTACGCCACTGGTTCTATATATCCTTACTAACTCTAGTGGATGGAATACTGCCACACCCCCTAAATGACAGACCAATCCGCTTCCTTATTCATGCCCATTGGCATTACCATTTTCCATTCAAGTATTAGTCTTTGTTCCCCTTGTTGCAGTTGTAATGAAATATCTCCCCCTTTACTTTGATCTAATTGAACCAGCACTAAGAATGTAAAGTCTTTCACCCCATGCGGGATTCTGTCCTAATGTTCCACTAAAGATGCATCCATGTGCTTTAAACTTATATTGCTCAAATGCTGTGTCATTCGGTGTTTCACCTTTCGTATGGTCTGCCCAATATACCACAAGCCACATGGACACACTACTCCATAAATTACATGTGATGACTTGCAATCCATTCTGGATTGCAAAACAAACCATTTTTCTTTCATCACATTAGAAACCTGAATAAACTGAGTTTCCAATGCATATGGACAATAACTGCAACCTTCACATCTAAAATGTCCTGTATTTTCGACCGTTAGTAAATTTCCTCCTGCTAACTGATAATTTCTCTCCCAAATTCTGTCCCCTTGTTTATGCAGACTTCGGTATGTCTTTAAATTCCGAATGCAGTTTTAAAATGGACCAATGTTTACAAATCACTTATTTAACCTTATCCATTGATCTTGTATAAGATAATACACAAGTTAGTCTATTTTCCTCATTCCGCTGTGGTTTGCATAACAACCATGTCCTGTGGGCATTATGGACTCTCTTAAAGGGTCTATGGATCACCTTGGAGGGATAACCCCTTTGTTTCATATCTTGTGCTTTTTGTACAAAACCATTACCCTGAGTGCACAATCTACATATTTGCAAAAAGTGACCGGATGGAATGCCGTCCTTCAATCTTCACTGGATGATGACTTTTATAATAAAGGATGGCATTCCTATCCATTGACTTTCAAAATGCTTGAATAGTGAAACATCCCTGTTCATACTGTATTTGAATGTCCGAAAAATTAACTACCTGACCCCCAGTTTGACAAGCAAATTTGATGTCCTCACATTCATCCAGATATTGGAAAAAATCCTTTACAGTGTTTTCATCACCCCCTCCCCCAAATAACAGCACATCATCAATGTAACGTTTCCATTGTAAAATGCAGGATTTATACTGACAGTCATATTCATACTTCTCGTCATATTCTGCCATATAATAACAATCGACTGTGGGAGCCACAGTGGCCCCCGTGGCCACCCCCTTAATCTGAAGGAAGTATTGTTGTTCAAATCTGAAATAATTTTTAGAAATAATTATTTCTGCCATTATATACAAAAAAGTAACTTGTTCTGAAATATCCATTTTCAACAAACTGCACTTAATCATAGACAAGGCTGCCCTCTGGGGAATATTTTTTAAATTGAATATATGGAGAAGCACACAGTTTGCACTTCCTATATGGAGTTGGACAGTTTCAAAAGGGAAAATCTAAAATACAGTATTAAGAGACAGATTTATTATACTTGATGAAAGGTTGTATAGATTTTAATTTGAGTAACATTCTTTGGATTATTTAGATAAGTGTGATATAGGGAAGACATATCAGGTATTGTGCCCTTGATATAGATAGTAACAAGTATTATCTACAAATGGAAGGATGTTGAAGATAAATAATTGATATAGGTATGTAACTTAACTGTGTGCATTTTTGAGAAAGTTGAGTGAATGGTTTTTAGATTGGTAGGGATGAATGATGAATAGATGCTTAAAAAGAACATTTATGAAGATTGTAATGAATATAGATTATATTATTGGAGTACATAGTTACTTGTGATTTATGCATAGAAATAGTTATAACTGATACCCAAAATAGTAGGTTATGCATATTCATTAGGGATATCATTTGGTGGCCCTTGAGAACTGGGGGGGTGAATACAACTGCCCTAGGGTTACCTCTGCAGTTTAGAAGGCTTTAGCTTCTCTTCTGTTTTCCCAGGAAAAATTCTGTCTGAAGAGGAAATAAAAGAAGAGGCAAAAGATGAGACAGATGCACACTCAGTCTCTGAAGAAGGTAGAGAAAATCTTGTGTGATTGTCACATGTCATTTCCTAGATTAAGGGTGAGAAATCTCTAGCTTGCAGACTGTATCCAGCCCACAGCAATGCCTCTGTGCCTGAAATCAATCACACCTCAAGTGCTGGCAAAAATGATGACCTCAGGAAGGATGAAATTCCTTTCTGACGCATTCTTTCCCTATCAATGGGTTTAAATGTGGCAGGAGAGAGCTCCGCCCCTTCTGATTTTTTGAAAATTGCACCAACTGTATAGTTCACACAGCAAAACAGCACCAGCCTCAGGTTGGTCAATATCATCTTGGAAAAGAGAAAAAGAAAAACAGGGCCGTAATGAGGGAGAATAGTGTAGGTTTTTCTAGACCATGTTCAGGTAGTGTAAAGCCCCTTCCTCATCTGCAAGCATGAAACATCACATGCAGGTTAACCCCAGTAATGGGATTTGGTGTTCCACAGCTGCATGTCCATCCTTCCCTAGTCCCATCAATGGGGAAACAGGCAGATTGCACCATATTCGCCTAAAGCATTTTTGGGAAGTGGAAAGAACAGGAAAAGCAGGAAACATCAATGTGATGGGTAACAGATCAGGTGAAGTGGTGCTCTAGTCAAAAAAGGTTCAAGCTTTGCATTGATGAGCCTGCATTCAGAATACAATTCTGCTGTTTTCAGGGATGGCTTCTGTTTGGACCCTGATTTTGAGTTAGTAGTGACCACTCAATCTGGATAATTCCAGGATCAGGCCACTATGTTTACATCATCGTCCAAACTTCAACCTGCCGCTGATTTTATTAGTAAATATAAAATAATTATTCCTGGAAAGCCACTTTCATGAATGGACAGATAGATATAAGCTGAAAATTATGCAGATTGATGATGTAAAGTAGTTATAAGAGATTACAGTTTCAGTGTATACATTTATTTCTTTTTGTATGTGAGATCAAACCTCGAGAAATGAAATCTTTACTGTTTCAATAACATTTCAGTTTTCCTGTCCTCGGGGATCTCTGGAAAAGTGACAGAAAAACTAAACAACAAAGAGAAGGAACGAAGCTCATCTGAGTCTGGGTGTAAGGACAATGCGGACAAACGGAAACGCAGCCGTGTGACAGAGAAAGTTCTAAACACCAACAGCAACCCGTCCAGTCCCAGTGCAGCCAAACGCCGTCGCACATAGCAGGGAGAGAAAGAAGCTCATAACCAAAGGACTGTAATGGACTATAGGGAGGCTGGCGGACAAAAGAGGGAAAAATAAGGTGCTGGGGGAAGAGAGGGATCTGCAGAGGATAACAGGGCGCTGACAGACAAGAGAGGAGGAAAATATGGGACTTGGGAAAGAAAAGAGGTCTGCAGTGAAGGAACTGCAGTGGATAACAGGATAGAGGAACGAGAGAAGCTTTCAAGTGACAACAGGGGATTGAGTAATGAAACAGGACTGCGGAGAATCAAGTGAAGAGAAAGGACTGCAAGGGGCAACAGGAGGCTGGGGATGAGAGGATTGCAAGTGGTAGGGATGAGGTTTTGACAGGGATGTGTAGTAAGGGGCTATGAACCTCAGGTTTTAAACAGATGAAAAGGGTGATCTGTCTTCAGAAACAACTGAGTGCCGATTCCTTGGACATCAAGGGTAGGCAGTGCTCTTGGTGTGCAGGGAAAACAGGAGATGTAAATGGGCTCTTCCAGCAAGCCAAGTGATGTATCAGTACAAGGGTGTAAAACCAAACACTGTGGTACCAGTGGTTCTGACATCGAGTCACTGGTATGCAACCCTCTACCCAATACACACGCCCATACTCACATATACATGCTGCTTTCTTAGGAGGAGAGAATTGGGTCTTGTGTTATGAGGGCCACACATATTGGAAGCTTCCAGTAGGTGTGAAAGACCTTTCATGTACCTCTTTCATCTCTCCCCCCCTGCACTGGGAAAATGCCTTATCCTGTTCAGCAACATAATAAACCCAAAATCGAAGAAGTTAGTGAGAGAAAAACATTTTAGTGTTTTAAAGAAAATGTGTCTCAGCTTCCTCCATGCCCCATCTAACATGCATACAGTTGTATGATATCCAAATTTGATACTAGTGCAGTGTGCTTGTGAAGATCATGTACATACTGAAGGTGTGTTCCCAGCAGATACTGTACGTGCCACTAGTGCTGGCTCCTCATGAGGGGGCTCCCTGTCTCTTTCACCCACAACATACACACACCTCTCTCAGGAGATGTCAGTACTGTACCCTAAGCAGAGATTGGGGTTTGGGTCACAGGCTTTCCACTGCTGTTGACATCCATTAATTTCCAAAACTGCAGCTGAATCATTAAAAACTCAAACTGGCTTTCTTTTTAGAAGGTTTTTGCCACAAAGAGAAAAGAGGTATATTTCACTGCCAAGGTTAGTGGCCTAGTTAGTAAGTAGTAATTTCATACTAAATGTAAAAATACTTGCAGCAGTACCCTAGGCAGGGAGAAGACAGTATATTTGCATTAATGTCATTAATTTGTTTTTTTTACATGCTGTTGTGATAGTATTTTACATGCAATGAAAATTGCTTTGTAGATCTTGGCAGTTTTGTTTCTTTTGTATATCTCTGTTGTGGTTTTTTTTATACACAAGGGGGGGAATTCTGCCTCTTTTGTGCTTTTTATTCTAAAAAGGGGGTGAGGTTCTATATTGGGATTAGTTTTGTTTCTTTATATGTCTCTATTGTGAAAATACACAAACGGGAATTCTGTCTCTATTGTGTTTTTTATTATACACAATGGGAGAATTTTGTCTCTATTTTACTTTTTATTATAAACTAGTAAAAAAAAAACCCGTTTCTGATGCAAATGAAACGGGGGCTAGCAAGGTTTTCTTCAGAGTGTGCATGTGGGAGTGTGTGTGTCCCTGCCCTCTGCCCTCTCTCCCTCCCCCTCCCCCTCCCCTCCCCCTCCCCCCTCCGAGTCCAGTCCTTCAGTGTTGTTTCCTGCTGTTATGTGTTTGTTACAGAGAGAGTGACGGCATCTCTCTCCCCTCCCCCCTCTGAGTCCTTCACAGTTCGTGGGATTTCCTCCTGTGCTGTTTTCTTTCACTCATGGGGAAACCGGATATCTCTGGCGCTTCACACTTCCGGCTGGAGGCTTCAGTGGTGCCTTTTATATATATAGATAGATAAGGGGAATTCTATATCAGGTTCAGATTTGTTTCTTTGTATTGTGCTTTTTATTATATAAACAGGGGGAGGGGGATTTTATATCGGGATAAGTTCCATCTGTTGTGTTTTTTATTATACACCGGGGGGGGGGGGGGGGGGGGGATTTTATATTGGACTCAGTTTTTTTTCCTTGTATGTCTCTATTGTACTCTTTATTATACACAAGCGGCAGATTCTATAACAGGATGTGTATTAGGAACCTGTTCTATAAAGGAAGACTCTTACTTTCCTTTATAGAGTAGGAATGTAACTTGCTATTAATGCACCCAAGATTTAGGTGTGAAAACTTACAACTGCCATAGAACTGGTGTAAGCGCTAGCACCAAAGTGCAACAGTACGTGCATAACTTAAACAGTACTCTGTGAATTATGCACGTAAGTAGGAGCCCTGTCTGTGTCCTTCTCATGCACCCCACTTATCAGCATGTGTTATGTAAGTTAAACAGGTAATTTGCAGAATAGTACTTAGGTGGCATGCTGGTATTTACGTGTGTAAGTCTGTATGTTGTAGTACTTGGAAGGCATCAATGAAATCATGTCCTAAAAGATCACTTTTTAACCATTTGTTAATAAACACAAAAAGTAAGAAATACAATGGCAGAAAAACATCATCCAGTCCCTCTGATCTGCCTATCCACATTCACTCCCTCAGCTCTGCAAACCCTCCATCATCTCGGTGATCCTTGCTTCTTGTCTCATGGTGCTTAAATTCACTATTTAAGCCTAGTGTACAAGAAGTTAAACTCCCAGCTTCCCAATGATTTATGCTATTACTTTATACTTTAGTTTAGTAAAAAAAAGTGCATGGTGAGACTGTGTTTACAAAACGCTTTAAAAGAAGAGTTACACTATTCATGGCCTGTCTTTGCTTTATTTAATATCTGTTGGGTACACGGAGTGCAGCGAGATACTCTTATAATGGAAATATGTCAGACCTTCTGTGTTCTTGTTTTATAATAGGTTTATGGTTTATTAAACTTGCTGTCCCACTTGGCTTAATACAGTACAGTAAATAAGATGGTGAATAACTAAATAATCAGAACAAAACAAATGTAAAGGTAATTAAGAATCCATGATCTAAATTAAAAAAAAGTCCACAAGTGCAAAGGAGACACAAGCCCAGTATCCAAAAGAAAATTATTAAAGGCAAACAGCATCGCTTAAATGTGGTCTGAGTGCTGATCCCATCTTCTAGGGGCTACTAACTCATTGCAGACTTAGGAGAAGATATCCTCCCACCCTCGCACCCCTTGCTTAGAAATAAAGAAGACAGTCATGCTGGGGCAAAAAAAGACATTTGAACAATATTTTACAAGGACATTTTTTTTTATTCTTTATGTTTCAAATATACATTTACAGTAAAGCAAATGTAGGAAAATCAAGAATTACTTTAATAAAAAGAAACATAACCTTCATCCTTTACATACAAGGACCATATAAGAAATAAACATTGTTATTTAGTCCACATTGTAATTGATGAAGATACAAAGAAATGAAATAAGGAAATATTAAGAGCAAAATAATGCTCTACATAACTAGATTGAGAGGGTAGAAACCCCTTCCCTACCAGCGGTTTTAGCTTCCTGCGGGAGCTTCCAGAACTACTTCACCGCCCCTTTCTTTAGCAATTATAAACTGTTTCAGTTTTTCTGGTTCAAAAAATACATGGAGGCATATTTTCAAAGCACTTTGGGAGGCTAAGTTCCATAGGTTTCTATGGAACTTTGGGAGGCTAAGTGCTTTGAAAATGAGCCCCATAGTACACCATATTCAAGGAAATTAAGACATCTACATGCAAATTTCAGTTTGAAAGTGCCACCTAGTGATAGAATCCGAGGCCTTAGCCCCAGAAACTCTCTCCTCCTTCTCTGAGTAGATTTGCTAATGTCCGGAAACACCTGTATCTTTGATCCGAGAAACTGAGATGAAATAAATCTGAAGTAAAGTCTAAGTACATGATTCCTATCGGATTTGAATGCAAAGGATGCAAGAAGAGTCGTGCATTCCGTTATAGATTCTAAGGATGTTTCAAGAAATTGCATTAAATTCAGATCTGGAGCCTCCACAGCAACTGTTTTGACTCCGGTAATATAGTATGTTTTTATAATTAGAGGTAAAGCTTACTTTGGAATTCCCAAAATTTCAGTAAAATACTTCTTCAGCATTTCTAACGGAGGAATCAAAGGAGTTTTTGGAAAATTTAGGAATCTTAGGTTATTATGCCTAAGTTGCTTTTCAAAGTATTCAATCTTTCTTTGTGCAATGTTACTATATTACCCACAGTAATTTGAAGTTTCTTGATTTCAAGTAAATTAGACTCACATTTTTCCTCTTGGGCCTTCACTGTCGATTCCATAATCTGATGTTGTAATTTCAAATCCTTCACTTCAGAATTAAATGAATTAGAAATTTGAAGCAGGGACAAGTTGAGTATCTGGATCGCGTCCCATAGGGCCTCAAGGGTTACTACTGCCGGTCTTGAACACATACCGACACCCACAGGTGGAGCTGCCTGGAGGGCGAGGAATCCAAACCTCCCGCCCTCCGTGCTGTTGTCGATCCATCCGGCGTCGAGTAACCAACAGGGCCGACACTAGCCTGCAAAGATTCCGTCTGAGGCTCTCCCATCGGTCCCGATTCTCCACCCGGTCTCGGCGGGGCAGTCTGACGAGGCGGACTTAATGACGCCGCCTCCACGCTAAGATCCTCACGCTGTTCTGGGGATCCAACCAAGGTAGGGGCCTGGGTTCCAAGCGCTTGTAGTCCGAATGTTTCCAGGGTCGGCTGACGCAGCATCGAGATACCAGCAGGGCTCGGGGCGGCTTTAGCCCCAGTTTTCCCCTTTTCACCATAATAGTGGTGAAAGAAAGATAGACGCTGCGAAAAACTGCCTTGTTTTCGGGAGCTTCAAGCTGCACTCCCTCTCACTGACGCCATCTTGATCTTTTTCCTTTTACAAGGAAATTTAAAGAAAAATAAAGCTCTCATCTGCAAAAGAAAGAAACTATCTCCTGAGCTTCGTTGGAGACATCTGGGAATATTCCGACTCTTAGATTCATAAATAGTTTATCACTATATCTGAAAAACATGCAGAGAAGCAGCTCCTTATCCACTACAGAAGACAGGGTAAGTACTGTTGTAACCTACTGAACCAGTTCAAAATCTGTGGTTTCCAGTAAGACAGAAAAATCCAAATAGTCCACCCCCAGTACATCTTTCAAATTACTTCCACCTTTTACTCTTTTACGATGCAGTACATTATAGCATTTAACCACTGGTGAAATAGTTTCAGGAGGCATGCTCACTCTGATAAATAACTCTTAAACATATACTTAAGGTGGCCCTCTTGGAAACTTTCATTTTCTTGATCCACACAGTGAAAATGCATTAAACTTTTTTAAGAGTTCAGAAAAATTCAGAAGTGTCAGGGATTTCTTGAAAGACTCCCAGGAGCCATCAGGTCTAATGCTGAATTTGAAACACATCATACACTAATGACTGTCCAGCAGATTCACACCTAGTTCTCTCCTGCTACTCCACCCCTCCTTGTCTGAGCCCTGCACTCATAAAATTTGGGTTTCTTCCTGTTGTATGCAGTGATTCACACAGCTGTTTCTTTGATAGTATTGGTCCAGATGTGTGTATAGGTGTTCTGTGCTTTCACTGGGTGTGATTGACATGCAACTTAAACCAGAGTGTAGAACATCACTATGAGAAGACTCAGAACTCTTGAACCAAAATCTTTAATGCAGTAATCAAACAAGAAAAATAAGAGCCGGTGGTGGGAGACGGGGCTGGTGGTTGGGAGGCGGAGTTAGTGCTGGGCAGACTTATATGGTCTGTGCCAGAGCCGGTGGCGGGAGGCAGGGCTGGTGGTTGGGAGGCGGGGATAGTGCTGGGCAGACTTATACGGTCTGTGCCAGAGCCGGTGGTTGGGAGGCGGGGATAGTGCTGGGTAGACTTATACGGTCTGTGCCCTGAAGAGCACCGGTACAAATCAAAGTAGGGTATACACAAAAAGTAGCACATATGAGTTATCTTGTTGGGCAGACTGGATGGACTGTGCAGGTCTTTTTCTGCCATCATCTACTATGTTACTATGTATGTTACTTACAGTTCAGATGTGCTGGACAACAGTTTTTGCCTTGCAAACTGGGAGTCTGTTTTCCACCAGCTCTCTATGCAACAGCGAAGCTGGGAGTAATTGAACAATACAAGAACATTAGCATTGCCACACTGGGACAGACTGAAGGTCTTTCCAGCAGTGGCCAATCCAGGTCACAAGTACCTGGCAAGATCCCAGAACAGTAAAACTGATTTGATACTGCTTATCATAGAAATAAGTCCATCTTAATAACTGCTTATGGACTTTTCTTTTAGGAAATTATTCAAACCTTTTTAAAACCCTGCTAAAGTAACTGCTTTTACCACATTCGCTGGCTACAAATTCCAGGGGTTAATTACACGTCGACAAGAAATATTTTCTCCGGTTTGTTTTAAATTTACTACTTTGTAGCTTCATGAATGCCCCTAGTCCTAGTATGTTTGGAAAGAGTTGTGACGAAACTGGAGACTTTTGTGATTTGTAATAGAGGTCTGCACGGGAACAAGATTTATGGGGGTCCCGCGGAATCTGTGGGAATTCCCTCTGGGTCAGCGGGAGTGTCGCAGGGATGTTCTGGCGGGATTCCCGTGGGGACGCACGCACATACCTTTGAGAGCCCGCTGCTTTTCTGCCGATCTGTTCCCCTCTCACATCAAACATGCTGCTGGTTCGCCAATCGCCCCTTTTAGTGGGCGGAGACACCAAGCTCTCCTCCAGCAGGAAAAGGACGTCCTCAACTGCGCCGTCGTGCCAGGGACGGCCAAATTTCAAGGGGGGTTTCGGGTAGAGCAAAGGCATGGATGTTCTCCCGAGAAATGTCCATTTTGGGCGTCCTTAACTGCTCCATTGCAGGGACGGCCAAATTTCAAGGGGGTGATGGAGGCATAGCGAAGGTGGGACTTGAGCGCCTAACACTTAGATGTCCTTCATCCATAATCTTAAAAAAAAAAAAAAGGCCATCCCTGACGAGCACTTGCACATTTTCACCCGGGTGTCTCTCTGTCTGAACTCAAGTTCAACACATGCAGGAGATTTGCTCAAGTTGTATGTAGTGAGTCTTGCAGGCACTGCCAGACCTCAGTATCCACAGAAGAGAACTGCACAGAGGTGAGCTCAGCTGTCTGCTTTTATTTTTTATATCTGTATAGGCAGTTTATTTCTTTCAAGGTGGGAACTGGCTGTTTTACTACAGCTAAAGCATTAGCATCCCCACTTGTTTCTTTTGTTGCGGGCATTGTGCTGTTTGGGTGACCAATAATTCTCTCTATTTTAGTGTGGAAAAAAAACCAGTTTGTTTTATGTATTTATTGCCCTTTTTTGTAAGATTCAGTATATTAATGAGTGAAGAAATATTTTCTCTGATTCGTTTTAAATGTATTACTCTGCATTGTGTGGCCCCTGTCCACTCCACTCAGTACTTTATACTTCCTTTTTTTTATGGTGACGGGCGGGGATGGAGGAGATCGCTCACGGGGATGGGTGGGGACGGGTTAGATTCTGGTGGGGATGAGGGGGACAGGTTTGATTCCGGCGGGGATGGGTCGCATTTCTGTCCCTGTGCAAGTCTCTAATTTGTAATGCTTCCCTATGCCATTTTCTTCCCTTCAATGCATTTCCCTTGATTGGACAGCAGGTGGTGTCTGGCATCTGCATTATAGCTGTAGCAGACGTCCGTTTTCTTTTCTTTTCTTTTCTTTGTCCGTTTTCTTTTCTATTCCAAAGAAAAGAAGAATACCCCTGAGGAGAAAATAATCTGCAGTGTCATTGGCCAACATCCTCCATCCCCTGATTGGACCTGAAGCCAAAGACCTAGCCCAGAATGTGCTAGATGAAGTTGCCATGTTGGCAGGAATACCGGCAAATTGGGTGGTTTACCGCAACTGCCCGTGAGATTTCTGTGATACCCACGAGCTTTTGGGTGCTTTTTAGCCCATGACCATGGGTTGGGCATTGTTTTTCGCTGCCCCTGCAGCCCCGAGTGTGCCGCTCTCACTGCTGCTTCTCGTTCCTGACTTTCTGCCCTCAGTGCGCTGAAGACTCCCCTCGCTCCTATGGACCAATAGGAGCAAGGGGAGCTCTCAGGGTACTGAGGGCAGGGAGCATTAGGCGAGCAAGGAGGGAGGCGTTTCACTTCCAGTGCTACTGCTGCCTCTCATAGGGCTCTCTCTGTACCCCCCCCCCCCCCTCCCGGGACTCGGGACTGCAGCTCCGCTCCTCCACGTGGGCCTGCAAACCAGAGGAATCAAGCAGCAGGATAACAAGGTGGTGGTGGCTTCCCCTTCTTGATCTGCTCTCAGAGACAAAGCAGATCATTACGAGAGGTGGGCCCATGGCCACAACCAGAGAGGAGAATGGAGCTGGACCAGAAGAGGCAGAAAGTGTGTGAGTCACAGCAGTAAGTCCTGGATGCAGTGGCGTAGCGAGGGCGGTGGGGGCAGACCGCCCTGGGTGCCAACCAATGGGGGGGGTGTCCTCTGCTGTGGTCTGCCGATGCCCCGCTTCCCGTAATGATGCACGAGCCGGCGCGTGCTCCGCACGCAGCGCTGCTCGTCTCCTGCTTGCTGCTTCTTCCACTTCCAGCCTGTCCAGCGCCAGCGGCTCCGCTCTTGACGAGATGACGACGTCACGACGATGCCTCCTCCCCCTGCGGCACCCTGCGTGCGCATCAGTGCGCCTTGCGGTGTTGTGGTGGGAGCCTGAAGTAGTAGTAGTAGTGTAAGGCAAGCGGCTCGCGTCTGCCGTCTCCAGACTCCTTGATCTCTGAGTCCTCTGGCCCAGGCGTTGAGGCTCTTTCTCTCAGCTGACTCTGACTGCCCCAGTGCCCTAAGCTTAGTTCCGCCCCTGTGGCCTGGCCTTTCCTGCACTGCACTCACTGCTAGTGCACTGTCACTCCGTCCTCCTCCACTCCTGCCGTCCACGGGCCACGCCATCAGTCGGGGGGACTCGTCACTCCGCAGCAGAAGAGAAGAAGAAGAAATCTCTCAATCAAGTTCTTCCAGCAGCAGGTAATGGCCCCGTGGCGCCGGCAAGGATCTTTTATTTATTTCGGCTGCTGTTGTTGTTGCAGTCTGTGCTGCTAGAAGTTTGATGATCAGCACTAGACCAGCAAGCTGTAGTCGGGGGGGGGGGGGGTGTTAAAAAAAGGTCGGCCCCAGGTGTCAAGTATGCTAGCTACGCCACTGCCTGGATGGAGGGGCGTGGGGAGGAGGGAGTGGATCCAAAGTGGAGATGACTGAGCTATGAGCTGCAGCAATCACGTTGTCGTGCTTTATTGTTGGTAGCATTTTATTTAATCTCACTTATATTTTCAAACAGGCTGGTTTGTGCAGCATAACTTTTCATGGGTAGAGTAGTAATTTTGTTATAAATCGTAGTAAGTGTGTCATTTGGAGGGGCTGGTTACAGTGACACCCTAGCATGCGCTGTATCTTGAAGAGATTTTTTTTCTCCTGGTAAAGGGCCACTAAAACAGATATAATTGTTGAGAATCAGGTGCTCAACATTCGGAGTTTTGATCTATTTATTTACTTATTAACATTTATATCCCACATTAAACATTGGAGAAGTAGAGTCTTTTTCTCCTGTGCCTAGATCAAAAGAGATAGGTGGTTTGTAGTGGGAAGTTGCTTGTTTTGTGGGTGGATAGATGGATTATGAATTTGTTCTAATTATGATTCTGCAGATTATGGATCTAATTATACTGATGATGATTATGCTGCTGGTGATTCTGTTTATGATTATGATTACCTTAATATTCATATTGACCTTATCAATATTTATATTAATATTGTGCTATATTTGGGTTGAAAAACTTTTCTGGCAACACTGCTGCTAGAATGCCCCAATCTCAGTTGGGAGTGTGGAGGGAGTAGACCTAGGGACTGAGACCCTGTTCAATTCCTGTCAGCAGTTTCTTTTCCTGATCTCCACAGGTACTACTTAAGTAGTAAAAAGTGTTATTAGTTTTAACATTAAATCCTTGTTATTTTACCTGTTCCTATTTGCTGTTTTAAAACTTTTACCATTTACTGGGTTTTTTTTTAATAATAAACCTATTAGTTTGTTAGTTTTCTTGTCCTGCACTGACTAAGAATCCTGGCAGTTTGTGTTAGTGTTTTTCTAGGAACTGTGGAGCCCCAGATTTGCGGCTCCCTGTGTCTCTAGAAACCACCGTGGAAATAACTTACGGGTGGAAGAACTTGTCCAGAGGCAAGCGGGACCTAGCAGGTGGGTGGAGGGTATGCCAGTGTAGGCTCAGGTGCAGGCAGGCAGGCCTGGGCAGTGCTGGGTAGGACCCTCAAGGTGGCCACAGGGTTAACGCCAGGTGGGTGCTAGGGGTAGTGCTCAGGTGTTACATTACAAGAGAAAACAAGTCATTAATTTCTACTCCTTCCACTCCACTCAGTATTTTATAGACCTCTATCATATCTCCCCTCAGCCGTCTCTTCTACAAGCTGGAGAGCTCTAGCTGCTTTAGCCTTTCCTTAGAGGAGTTTCCGACCAGGAAAGGGATCTAGGCGTCATCATTGATGATATGTTGAAACCCTCTGCTCGTGTGTGGTGGTAGCTAAGAACACAAATAGAATGTTAGGTATTAGGAAAAGAATGGAAAACTAAAATGAGGACATTATCATGCCTTTGTATCACTCCATGGTGCGACTGCATCTCAAATACTATGTTCAATTCTGGTCACCGCATCTCAAAAAATATATAGTGGAATTAGAAAAAACACAAAAAAGGTCGACGAAAATTATAAAGGGGATGGGACAACTTCCCTATGAGGAAACACTAAAGTGGGTAGGGCTGTTCAGCTTGGAGAAGAGATGGCTGAGGGGGAGATATGATAGAGATCTATAAAATAATGAGTGGAGTGGAACAGGTAGATGTGAATCACTTGTTTACTCTTTCCAAAAATACTAGGGGGCACTCAAGCTACAAAGTAGTACATTAAAACGAATCAGAAAATATGTAGTAAAAGCAGTTAGCTTTGTGGGGTTTAAAAAAGGTTTAGATGGCTTCCTAAAGGAAAAGTCTGACCATTATTAAAATGGACTTGGGAAAAATCCACTGCTTATTTCTAGGTTAAGCAGCATAAAAACATATTTTACTGTTTTGGGATCTTGCCAGGTACTTGTAACCTGGTTTGGCCACTGTTGGAGATGGACCTTTGGTTTGTCCCAGTATGACATGTATCATTTTCGTCGCCCTTCTTTGTACCGTTTTTAATTGCACACAGTATTTGAGGTGCGGTCACATTCACATTTTTGTTTTCCATTCCTTTCCTTATCTTAGACAGTGCTGCACACTGAGCACAGTGTTTCAACATATCATCAACGATGACACCTAGACGCTTTTCCTGGGCAGTGACTCCTAATGCTGGCGATAGTTCCGTTTAGTCACGTGATAAAAACCGTTCTCGGGGTCGGGGAGGGGGGGTAGATTAAAGTTCCCTAAACGCCTTTGATACACTGTAGGAACTCTCAGCATCTCTTCAATTCCCGTGGAGCCTTCCGAAATAATGGTGGCAGTCGCTGTCATCATAACCCCGCCTCTTCTCCACAGTAGTAGGTGTGAACAAGCCGGTGACGTCACAATGCTGGAGTGTCTGGCTCAGCCAATCAGGCCGGGTGCGGAGGACGGGTTCGCCTTGTTCATGATGGCGGTCGGTCCTGTGCTCGGCTTTCGGTTTCGTTTCCTGCGCCGGTAAGGTGGTGTCCGGATCGGGTTCGAGAGAGGCTGAAGAAGCGCAATCCCGGGACATGGCCCTGTATCAAGCTGCTTGGGAGTACGACTCCACCTGGGAGGAGGAGGAGGAGGATGAGGAGACAGAGTCCGGGGACGAGGATACGCGATCCGAGTTCGAGCAGCGTCGCGAGCCCGTTGTCCAGGTGATGCTTCGTGATATAATGAGAAGAACCGGTGCGGAACTACCCAAGCCCAGCCGTCGGTCTGCAGCCTTCACGTCTCCTTACCCTGCAATACTTCTCTCTCCCACATCATATCTGTTCCTCTATCGCTTCCCCGTCCCATTTCTTCTTGAGTCATTCTCCTTCCCTTTTATTCCCATACCACATCGTCCCCACTCTACAGCCCCCTCTGGAGCCGTTCCTCCTCCTTTATTCCCTTCCCACATCATACTTCTCTGGAGCCAACCCCCCTCCCCTTCCCATATCTTCACACCCTTTCCCCCAATCTGCATTCTCCTTCTGGAGCCATTTCTCATCCCCTTCATTCCCTCCCCAACCTGCATCCTCCTCTCGAGCATCGTTTCCTCCCCTTCATTTCCTATCCACCTTGCAGTCCCCCTTTGGAGCCCTTTCTTCTCCCTTTTATTCCCTATCCACTCTGCAGCCTCCCTCTAGAGCCCAGTTGCCTTCTCCTTATTTCCTCCTGTTTTTATTCCCCCCTTTATAGACCTCTTTCTGACTCCGTCACACGGGGGACTAATAGGAGAGATAGGTAGAAGAAGTTAGGATGAAGGAGAACAGGAAAAGGGATTGGGGAGGAAAATAAGGTCGACAGAAGAAGAAAGAACAGAATACATGATAAGAACAGGGGAACAGGGATTTGAAAAGGAGGGATTAAGACAGAACACAGGGTGGGATTGGAAGCAGAAAATGCGCAATCTCTAAGGATTGTTAAGCGAGAATGCTAGCATAAAGACCAATCCAAAGATTTTGAACATTGAAATAAACTTACAGCAAAACCCAAATCGCAGTCGCCTGGATTCGTTGTTATGCTTCACTCACACAACAAGCACACTCTTGCGCACATCACGCAAATCAAAGAGACGGACAGGATAGAAGAAATGTAGGGAAGCAGGTGTGTTAGTTCAGCGCAGGGCATGAAGACAGCAAGAAGGTAAAAGAATATGAAAGATAGGGGTCAGAAAAAGTGTGCAAGTTTAGTGCTAAAGAAGGGAACCTGCAAAAAACAAAGGAAGAAGACAGAAAAGATAGAGGAGTAGGTAAAAGACAGGGGTAAGAACAAGAAAATTGGACAGAACAATAGTGCCCAATACCCCTGAAGTGGGCAGTGTCCGTGTGAGGCAGAAGGACAGAAAGTAGCGGCAGGGAGAGGCAGGTGAGTATGAGAGAAAGAGAGAGAAGGAAAATAAAGTAACAGAGAGAAACAGAGAACATTTGAACGCACAAAATTAAGTATCCCCTCTTGCGTTCAAAAGAAGATAAAGAAGGTTAGCGAGTACTGTCAGCGTTCGGGGCTCACCACTGTTTTTAATTACCTCTTCTTATAGACCTCTTTCTGACTCCTTCCCACAGGGGACTAAAGGTACTTATTTCATATATTAGGTTCTGTATAGTTTCTCTAACCTCCATTGTCACCCAATCATAAGGGAGTGGCATTAGGAGCCGTAATTGAAAACTAATTCCCATAACTACTGCTTTCTGTCCAAAACTGAGTGTCACTTGTATGTGATCTACCTTGTAGGCTAAATGTTAGGTAAAGAGAAGATAGAATCAATAAAAATAGAGACAGAGATAGGTTTAGATAGATAGGTACATTTTATTTCTTACCCAAACACAAGTCTTCAAGTTGATACAAATACAGACATCAGATTCTGGTTTCAGCCGCACAGGGCTTCGCCGTCTGACAGAAGCTTTGGAGAAGACTCTCAAACTAAGCCAAAATCTGCCATCTTTTATACTCTATCCTCTCCATAGAAGTGAATGGTGAGAAACCTTGCTCCTAATCTTTCTCACTTTCTGAGATCATACTTTCCCATGCGATCTGCTATCTGATGTGCCCACCTCCTTCCGTTCTCAGCTACTGCTAATTATCAACATGTTTTGGGAAGCGTTGAGATAACAGTTTCACATCTTCCGGCTGCAATACTTTTCATACCTTTCTCATGACCTCTGTATTACCTCTGTATCATTGTATACCAAAACTAATAAGCTCCATTTTATTCATCTGATCTTTCATTACAGATGCTATATTTGATTTAAAAATTGTACCAATTTGTATCAGGACTCATTGTTCAGACCTGCTTTTTGCAGAGTCTCAAATATTAAATCACTTGCTTGCTGTTTGGCCTAGTCAGTACTTTTTCAGTTGTTTTTAGGCTGCATAGCTTTGGCCATCCCTATCCACTCTGCAGCCTCCCTCTAGAGCCCAGTTGCCTTCTCCTTATTTCCTCCTGTTTTTATTCCCCCCTTTATAGACCTCTTTCTGACTCCGTCACACGGGGGACTAATAGGAGAGATAGGTAGAAGAAGTTAGGATGAAGGAGAACAGGAAAAGGGATTGGGGAGGAAAATAAGGTCGACAGAAGAAGAAAGAACAGAATACATGATAAGAACAGGGGAACAGGGATTTGAAAAGGAGGGATTAAGACAGAACACAGGGTGGGATTGGAAGCAGAAAATGCGCAATCTCTAAGGATTGTTAAGCGAGAATGCTAGCATAAAGACCAATCCAAAGATTTTGAACATTGAAATAAACTTACAGCAAAACCCAAATCGCAGTCGCCTGGATTCGTTGTTATGCTTCACTCACACAACAAGCACACTCTTGCGCACATCACGCAAATCAAAGAGACGGACAGGATAGAAGAAATGTAGGGAAGCAGGTGTGTTAGTTCAGCGCAGGGCATGAAGACAGCAAGAAGGTAAAAGAATATGAAAGATAGGGGTCAGAAAAAGTGTGCAAGTTTAGTGCTAAAGAAGGGAACCTGCAAAAAACAAAGGAAGAAGACAGAAAAGATAGAGGAGTAGGTAAAAGACAGGGGTAAGAACAAGAAAATTGGACAGAACAATAGTGCCCAATACCCCTGAAGTGGGCAGTGTCCGTGTGAGGCAGAAGGACAGAAAGTAGCGGCAGGGAGAGGCAGGTGAGTATGAGAGAAAGAGAGAGAAGGAAAATAAAGTAACAGAGAGAAACAGAGAACATTTGAACGCACAAAATTAAGTATCCCCTCTTGCGTTCAAAAGAAGATAAAGAAGGTTAGCGAGTACTGTCAGCGTTCGGGGCTCACCACTGTTTTTAATTACCTCTTCTTATAGACCTCTTTCTGACTCCTTCCCACAGGGGACTAAAGGTACTTATTTCATATATTAGGTTCTGTATAGTTTCTCTAACCTCCATTGTCACCCAATCATAAGGGAGTGGCATTAGGAGCCGTAATTGAAAACTAATTCCCATAACTACTGCTTTCTGTCCAAAACTGAGTGTCACTTGTATGTGATCTACCTTGTAGGCTAAATGTTAGGTAAAGAGAAGATAGAATCAATAAAAATAGAGACAGAGATAGGTTTAGATAGATAGGTACATTTTATTTCTTACCCAAACACAAGTCTTCAAGTTGATACAAATACAGACATCAGATTCTGGTTTCAGCCGCACAGGGCTTCGCCGTCTGACAGAAGCTTTGGAGAAGACTCTCAAACTAAGCCAAAATCTGCCATCTTTTATACTCTATCCTCTCCATAGAAGTGAATGGTGAGAAACCTTGCTCCTAATCTTTCTCACTTTCTGAGATCATACTTTCCCATGCGATCTGCTATCTGATGTGCCCACCTCCTTCCGTTCTCAGCTACTGCTAATTATCAACATGTTTTGGGAAGCGTTGAGATAACAGTTTCACATCTTCCGGCTGCAATACTTTTCATACCTTTCTCATGAACTCTGTATTACCTCTGTATCATTGTATACCAAAACTAATAAGCTCCATTTTATTCATCTGATCTTTCATTACAGATGCTATATTTGATTTAAAAATTGTACCAATTTGTATCAGGACTCATTGTTCAGACCTGCTTTTTGCAGAGTCTCAAATATTAAATCACTTGCTTGCTGTTTGGCCTAGTCAGTACTTTTTCAGTTGTTTTTAGGCTGCATAGCTTTGGCCATCACTATTCCAGTGGTAGCCTTAAAGCTAGGCCATATATTAACACTCCCCATTCTGCAGCCCCCTTATTTCCTCCCCATTCTGCAGCCCTCTCTGGAGCCATTCCCTTCCCAAATCAACCTCATTCCCAAAACCCTCTTCCCCACTTTGCAGCCCCCTTCTCCCATCTCATGTCTTCTGGAATCATTCCCCCTATTGTTCATTCCTAACGTCATGTGGATATGGGTCTGAATATCAGTCAGCACCCAGATAACGTCTGGCAACCACCATTGACCCAGATGTTTAATTCTGATATCCAGATGAGGCCCAGTGTGGAATATCTGGGTCATTTTGGACCTGTGACAGCGATTAAAAAGGCGCTGACCACTGCAGGGCTAATAGGGGCACCAGGATTCGATAATTTCTGGCAGTCACTAGGCTCAAATGTTCAAGTACAGGCCAGTATTCAAACTTGTACCTGGATAAAATTAGGACAACCTTTTTACTAGCTGGTTAACTTCTGGCCCACTCTGGCACCAGAGAGTACCACGGCTGTCAAGATATTCAGTGGCACTGTCCAGTTTAGGTCCATTCCTGGGCTGGCTAGTATTACTTAATTGGGCAGGAGCTTCTTCTGCCCAGTTAAATCATCATTTTAAATATTGCCCTATGTCTTTATAAATAGGAAGAGAGACTATAGGTTTCTATGTATGCCAGACTGAAGACGCCACCCAGCCAGTATGGGTAGGACATAGCAGTGAGTTTCAATTTCTTTTCCAAAGAAAAGAAAGCTGCTAAAAAAAACCCCAAAAAGATTCCTTCTGAAAGTGACCCTCCCACCTGGTCAATACAGATACATAGAGAAAGGGGAAGTTATGCATGAAATGTTGTCTTCAAAGATAAAAAGCTTTAAAATAAACTCACAATCAAGAGTTTATTTAGGGCCCTGTTACTAAGGTGCACTAGCATTTTTAGTGCTCGCTAAACACTAGACACCCATAGGAATATAGGGTGTTTCCACTCAACCAAAACTGCGCTTACTAAAGTCTCCAATGACCTATTACTGGCTAAATCCAGAGGTCTCTATTCCATCCTCATTCTTCTTGATCTTTCCGCTGCTTTTGACACTTTCGATCACAGCATACTCCTCGATACCCTGTCCTCACTTGGATTCCAGGGCGCTGTCCTTTCCTGGTTCTCTTCCTACCTCTCCCTCCGCACCTTCAGTGTTCACTTTGGTGGATCCTCTTCTACTTCTATCCCTCTGCCTGTTGGCGTACCTCAGGGTTCTGTTCTTGGTCCCCTCCTATTTTCTATCTACACTTCTTCCCTTGGTTCATTAATCTCATCCCATGGCTTTTCCTACCATCTCTATGCTGATGACTCCCAAATCTACCTTTCTACCCCTGATATCTCACCTTGCATCCAAACCAAAGTTTCGGCGTGCTTGTCTGACATTGCTGTCTGGATGTCTCAACGCCACCTGAAATTAAATATGACCAAAACCGAGCTTCTCAATTTTCCCCCCAAACCCACCTCCCCACTCCCCCCGTTTTCTATTTCTGTTGATGGCTCTCTCATTCTCCCTGTCTCCTCAGCTCGAAACCTTGGGGTCATCTTTGACTCTTCTCTCTCCTTCTCTGCTCATATCCAGCAGATCGCCAAGACCTGTCGTTTCTTTCTTTACAACATCCGTAAAATCCGCCCCTTTCTTTCCGAGCACACTACCAAAACCCTCATCCACACCCTTGTCACCTCTCGTTTAGACTATTGCAATCTATTTCTTGCTGGCCTCCCACTTAGTCACCTCTCCCCTCTCCAATCGGTTCAAAACTGTGCTGCCCGTCTCGTCTTCCGCCAGGGTCGCTTTACTCATACTACCCCTCTCCTCAAGTCGCTTCACTGGCTCCCTATCCGTTTTCGTATCCTGTTCAAACTTCTTCTACTAACCTATAAATGTACTCACTCTGCTGCTCCCCAGTATCTCTCCACACTTGTCCTTCCCTACACCCCTTCCCGTGCACTCCGCTCCATGGATAAATCCTTCTTATCTGTTCCCTTCTCCACTACTGCCAACTCCAGACTTCGCGCCTTCTGTCTCGCTGCACCCTATGCCTGGAATAAACTTCCTGAACCCCTATGTCTTGCCCCATCCTTGGCCACCTCTTTAACATTGCTTTTGACTCGTAACCACTCGCCTCCACCTACCCTCCTCTCCTCCTTCCTGTACACATTAATTGATTTGATTTGCTTACTTTATTTTTTGTCTATTAGATTGTAAGCTCTTTGAGCAGGGACTGTCTTTCTTCTATGTTTGTGCAGCGCTGCGTACGCCTTGTAGCGCTATAGAAATGCTAAATAGTAGTAGTGTTTAGCGCCCTTAGTGCAGTTTAAGTAGACAGGGCCCTTAATCTGGGGGGGGGGGGGGTTAACTTTTATTTTTAGGAATAAGGTATTTGCTGAGTAATGAAGGGACCTATTTATGTAGAGAGCACAAAATCTGGGTGGAACGTTTTAATACTATGGGCCTGAAGTTATTATTATTACTTGTTATATTTGTATCCCACATTTTCCCACCTTTTTGCAGGCTCAATGTGGCTTACATATAACCGTTAACGGCGTTAGGGATTTAATCTATTTATTACAGTTACTATTCTGCTGTACTCCTCAGTCAGCACCAAAGTAGTTCCAATTTCTATTTTTATTTGTAACCCTTATGTATTTTATTTAAAAAAAACATTACATAGACAACAACCAATACAGTGCCATCTGCTACTCCCTTAGCCCACTAAAACATCAAATTGCACAAGGTCCCACCCCACCCCATCTTCAAATTTTACATTACATTCATGTTTAGTACTTAACAAGCAAGTCTGTATCTCTAGTGCCTGTGTAAATTATCTCACAACTGTGGTGTAAATAAAGTGCAAGAAGTTTTCCAAGTTAGATCCCAGTTCACCTCATGTAGAGCCGAGACTACTAGAGTGATCTGTTCTTCTGACCATAGCATCCCGGACAGCACCTCATATGGAGCTGTGAGCCCTAGAGCAAATCTGTTCTGAACCGTCATCCCTGAGAGCTCCAGTTTGATCTACAAAGCTGCCACAGGCAGAATGACCCAATACAAAAATCTTTAAAATCCAAGATTAATATTTTAAACTTAACTATGCCTTTCTAATGGCAACTGGTGTAGCTGAAACCAAATCGATGTATCAAACTTTCATACTAAGGTATTTTGAGATGAGCTCTGAAAATGTTTTAATATAGTGCATTGCAATAATCAAGATTTGTGATTACCAAAGTTCACAAAACCTTTTTTTTGGGTCACCCATTTCCAGATAAAGGTGTAACTGGTAAATTTGCCTGATACAACTGCCAAACCTGTGGCTTAATTGTAAGCCTCGATCCAATAATATTCCCAAACATTTTACAGTGTATTTTGCTTGATGTGACTATTGACCACCTTGACCAACCCATAAACACTGTAGATCTGTGGGATTTAACTTCAGGCAATGTCACCTAAACCATTCCAAAACCACTGCCAAAAATTTGTTTAAATTCTCAGTATATCTAGTATATCTTGAGAGTTCAAGCCAACCTCTGTTAGCAGCTGAATGGCATTTGTGTGTAGGTGATAAGTTACCTCAGATTCTTTTGATCTGAACCAATGGAGACATATACAAATTAAAAAGAAAGAGAGCATCGATCCCTGAGGGACCCTATATTTCAACCTAATTCCTTCCTTAGCGCACACTCTCCTACACACTAAACACAAAATATCTTTTTGGAAAGGAGACACACCAGGCTGTAACCTGGTCGGCTGTACCAGCCTCCCTGAACCTCTTCAAAAGTCACTCGTGATCTAAAGTATGTCGGTAAGATCAAAAGGGAATCTCTTTCAGTTTTCACCTCCCTCCTCTTTAATTCTACACCATCTTTGGTGCTATGTCTCATTCTAAAACCTGATTAGTGAGCATGAAAAATCTGACATTGATCCAGGAAAGCAACAAACTGGAAATAATGTGTCTTTTCATTCATCTTAGACTGGAAACAGCATAATATGAAACACTATTTTGGGGTCCAGTCTGCCTCTCTTCAAAACTGGCATCACCACTGCCTTCTCCAGAGATACTGGAATGAGTCCTTCCTGCAGGGGTATATTTATAATAATCATTAGTGGTTTATAGATGCCAGTATGCAAAAATGTAAGTTTTCAGTGGTCCCGTGTTTAAAGCACAAGCCCTATAGTTATGGGCCAAGAAGCTTTTCAAGCTCAAATGATGTGACCAACCGAGATGGTGTTTGTCCATCTTATCTCATCCTCTTTCCTGTATACTGTTTTCCACTACACGCCCCATTCTCTCTTTTCTTCCCATCACCCTTCCACATTACTATTACACTCAAATCCCCCTCAAAAGTAGCCATAATGTCTGAAATATCTGCTGAAATAGTCACAAAATACTTGGTAGTGAGGCCTTTCGCACCTTCCTTTGTGAAGAAGTCCCATCCTCTCGCTTCACCACTTGAAACAAGATACTAGCACTGTTACTTGCTAAGTTCACTGCTTAGTGATATAGGTGCTCATTTTTGAAGCACATAGAGGCTCATTTTCAAAGCACTTAGCCTCCCAAAGTTCCATAGAAACCTATGGAACTTAGCCTCCCAAAGTGCTTTGAAAATATGCCTCATTGACTTACAAAGTTACATAGGTTACTATGTGCATTGAAAATGAGCCTTCATGCGTTAATATTTCCTTTCTAGTTGCTTTTATTATCCCTTCAAACCATCCTATAGAGAATATTATGTTCCCTAATTTTTGCATTTACACAATTATTCTGCCTGATGTACTATGTTGATAACATGATCTAGCCTTTTTTTTTAATTGTCACATATCATCTGCATATTTTCAAAGAAATGACTATCAATAGAAATCAAACAAAATAAAATATGGAAAAGAAAATAAGATGATACCTTTTTTATTGGACATAACTTAATACATTTCTTGATTAGCTTTCGAAGGTTCCCCTTCTTTGTCAGATCGGAAATAAGCAAATGTGTTAGCAGATAGTATATATAAGAGAAACATCAAAGCATTACTTTGACAGTCTGACAGAGTGGGAGGGTGGGGGTATGCATGGGGACATCAAAGCATTTCATTGATATTCTAACAGAATGGGTGTTGGTAGGTGAGAGGAGGGTAATAAACAGAGAAATACAGCTTTATGGTTTATAAAAGAAATGACTGAAGCAGTACCTTCGCACAGTTTAATGACTTGCGTCACAACTGGTTCTATTTCATCACTCACAATTCTAACCGAATCATTCCAAATCTTGACTGCTTTATCCAAAGATAATCATTGTAATACAACTTCAACTGATTTTAAACTGACTCAACCTCTTCGTTCTTGAAAAACTTATGTATTTGTGCAACACACTGCATTACAGCATTAAACTAAACAACTTGATGATCAGTCAACAATACTGGCCTAGCTTGAGGAGCACCTCCTAAATGTCACCAGATCCATTGTGTGACTATCCTGATGGATTGATTCTTGCACCAACTGAAATTTAAAAAAAACAACCCTTTTCATTCTACTCGAAGCATCTGCATGAACACTAAAATTTCCCAAAATAACATGTTTCTTATATATTGAATATTCAGCTGTAAAACTCATTAAGGTCATTCAAACAGAAATTTGTTGCTAGATAAACAAGCAAAAAATTCAACTCTTCATAACCATGTATCCTCGTTATCGTCAACTTTATTTGATATAATGCAAACCCAAAATTGTCTAAGCAGTTTACGAAGTAAAAACTGAGAGGGGATACAAGAAACACAGTAACACAAAAGAAGCTAAGAATGAAAGTTAGAGTATATAATCAATATGCTGCAGAATTACCTTTTCAGAGAAAGGAAACAGTAGGGAAACAGAGTCACTAACCCAAAAGAGCAACTAAGGAGAGGCCTTCTGCATTGGAGCTACAAACCAGATCCCAGCTCGGGAGCATCATGCTACAAGAAAGGCTTGGACAAAATAATGGGTCTTCAACCCTGTTTAAAAGGCAAACATTCAGCAACCATCAGGTCTTGTAAATGCAGCTGATGTAGCTGAAAAGTGTGTGGAAAAAAAAAACCTTACTCTTCCTTCTTGATCTACTGGTGGACGTGTTGCACCAGAAAATGTTCCTCCCACAACCCATCTTTCTTTCCAAAAAAGCAAGTCCATCTTATAGTCCACAATCAATCTCTTACCACTAGCAAATGTGCATTAACCAACCCAACCCATATTAATCTCTCAAATTCCTGCTTCTGAGATGCCAATATCTTATAAAATAAAACCCTCCCACCTACCTCTAGGCCAAACTGCTCTTCCACACACTACAGGAATTGAATTGCCCTTTCCCCTTCCTCCCTTACGTAAATGCATCCATTCCATTCATACCCTCTAAAGTAGAGATAAGCCCTTCAACTAATGTGACTAACTCTACAAGAAAATAACACAACGCCAAGAAAAAAAAACCCTCAGTACCCCAACCTAATAACCCCTGCAACTCTACTGTCCTTCCTATTGCGTGCTCACCAATCTGAACACCTGCCCTCTCAATAACTCCCCACCTGTGCATCCCACAGTCACAGATGAACAGTGGCCGTCAAACGCATAACTTCCTTATTTCTATTTTCAGCTCTCCTGTGAATGGAATTGGACCCTTTAGCTAAATGGCTAATTTTTATCCATAGAGAAAGGGTCCAGCACCAGGCAGGACATAAAGACAGATAAATTACTACTATTTATTAGTCCTTTTTTTAAAAAAAATTTATTTATAACCATTTAAATTTTTACAAGTGATAAAACAACTTGCCGGAAATACAGAGAAGGTAATAAATAGTCAGGTAATTCTATTCTCTTCCTTAGACCACTAAATAGGGAGAGTGAAACAAGACAAGGAGATCAATTAAACAGTAAACAGAAAAAGTGGTATTAACCTGATTATCCCCAGATATTTCTCATCTAATTCATTATTCCACATTGATCATCTGGTTGGCTTCTTCAAGGCCAATACGGTGTATAGTCAAATCATTTCATTGAAAACATACTTATTGTCCAATATTAGTTAGAAATAATACATCTGATTTCTGGTTTTTAAAAGAGAAAGAATGTAGTTATTTAACAATACATATACTTAAGTCTCTAATTCAAATCCCACTGATTAAAGTAATCCCAGTTTTCACAGGCTTCACTCCTTTTAAAGTAATAATTGAGGAAATATTTCTGAGGAAAACTTTAGGAGTCATACCTGGAACTCTGGGAAAAACAATAATCTTGATATTAATCATCTATAATAATATTCATTTTATTATTCAAAGTTTCTGGTCTATTATCATTTTCAAAATCATAACCACTTCTTGCTCGTGTAGAATCATTTGTTATATCAATTTTTCACTCTGAAAGGGTTCAGTTAAATTGTCCATGTAACTCTTTAATAAAATTATATTTACTGCCACCGTTAGGTCCCGAGGCGCCTTCCAGATGGTATTCAATGTAACCTCCACAGGAGCCAAAAACTCCAAGTTGATTTCTCTTAGGTGTTTAGGAGGGGTTCTGCTGTAAACGTCCTCCGTTTCAGCATGTGCCTCTAACTCACTCCTCCACTCCTTTGGACATGGTGGTTGAATAATTCGGGAGCGATGGAGTTGTTTATTCCAGGTCCAAGAGCGTCGACGCTCCTTCGCCGGCGCTAATCAAAGGACTCGCCAACCCTTTCATCTGTGGGCAGTTCGTCGCGCAGCAGTCCCGCACTTGCTGCTCAGGGGACAAAACGCTAGCCATCGGCAGCTGACTGCCGCTGGTTGTCCCCTTCCTCTCAGTTAAGGTAACTGCAATTGCAGAGAGGAAATTTACGTAATACGAAACTTCAGAGGGCAGCTGGGCCATTGGGCATACGAACCTCAGGTCGCCACCTTACCACTCTCCCAGTTTGGGACACTCTTTGTCTGGTTTCTCCTCAGAGGCTGTATGGGTAACCCTTCAGCATAGCCCTCTGAGTCATTGAAACACAGAAGCCTCTCCACCACTACAAGGTGGTGTCCCTTCGGAGGGACTATTTATTAGTCCTAACTAAACACGTAACTTTGATAGATAAGTATCAGTGTGTTCTTGCCAGTCAGCTGTATATTCAGTAGCGCTAGTTAAAATTAATATAGAATACAGTTAAATGTAGATGCTGGTGTTTAACTTTATTCGCCAGATTGGCCAGCTTAATATCGGGCCCAAAGTGCATGGTGTGATTAAGCAGTTGATTAGACTGTTTAGCAGGTTGAAGATCTTTTCACAGTGTTTTCAGCTTCAATATCCTTCCTGGTTTGTATAAACAAATTGAAAGAAAAACAGAGCTTGTGTTTCTGGAAACTAAGAGTTGTTTTTTGTTTTTTTTTGTTCTAGGAGAAAAAGAAACAGTACTGGTCAAATTCCTACCAAGGAACAAAGGTATTGTTTGTCATTTCTCTGCTGCAATAATTGTGAAGTACTTTGTTTTCGAAGGGTGATAATTGTAAATTTTTAAACATAAACTAACTTGTATGTGATGCTCCTGCACTGTGTGGACGGTAGCTTAATATGTGCTTCTGCCGGCCACCACAAAGTTGCCATATTCTAGACAAAAAGCTCTTTTCACCTGGTTGCCATGGGGCAGAAGTGAAGACTAGAGACTTAGATAACATCCAGTTGGCGACAGTCAGTGTTTCTTTAAATTCCGACTACCACTGTATAGAAACATATAGATGATGACAGATAAAGACCTGTACGGTCCATCCAGTCTGCACAACAAGATAATCTCGTAGCATAAGGTATGATGTGATACTTCATAGGTATAATTGATCTTGATTTGTCCTTGCCATTTTCAGGGCACAGACTGTAGAAGTCTGCCCAATACTGTCCTTAAAGTCGTCGAAGCCCCACTCCAGCCCATCCAAATCTCCAGCTACTGAAGCTGTCCAGCCAGAACCAGGACACAGACCATAGAAGTCTGCCCAACACTGGCTTTGCTTCCCAATTATTGGTGTTGCCATCTAATCACTGCTAAGCTTCTTTGGATCCATTCCTTTGTGTTTATCGATGTGTATTTGTTGTTTATATTTATTTTTATTGTGTTTGTTGTGTTTATGGTGTATATTCATGGCCCCTGTCTAGGTGCTATCACTGAATAGGTGGTTGGTTGGTGGTGGCTGGAATTTATCCTGGTATGGCCGATGTTTGGTGCTATACTAGGATAGTTCACTGGATAGTTAGGGCAGTATTATCCCCTGGATTCTATATAGCAAGCCCAGAGATCGGATTTTATAACTATGCGCATAACTTAACAAGTTTAATAAGCTAATGAGTTCTGATAACAGCAGTAATGAACACTAATTGGCACTGAATAGAATTTACGCGCACAACTCCCTAAGCATATTCTGTAATGAAGTGCGCCAAACTTCTAACGCGTGCAGGCAAAAAGGGGCATGATTATGGGCAGGGAAATGGGTGTTTCTTGGGCATCTTGAAATTTACACGCGTAGTTATAGAATATGGCCCAGTGCGCATAAATCTATGTGCCAGGATTTACACCATGTTTTCATTGGTGTAAAAGGATGTGTGTAGTTTTAAGCGCTGAAATATCAACTAAGTTTATTCTTAGGCGCCAATTATAGAATACGCTTAGTTGGCACTGATTTTAGTGCCGATTTGTTTTTGTAAGGCACTATATATAGTATCTCCCCCTTTATGTGGTCCATTGTGCCTGATTAGCTATCCTGCATTGGCATTGAATATCTGCGATGGTTCAGCGGTAAAATCCTGTTAATTGCACTGAGCGTCTGGCTAGGATCCCTTAGTTCTTTCATGCCTAAATATAATCACTGGTATTCGGTGACTGAAAGAGCTGCTGCATCCTCCATTGTGCCTCAGTGCCTCTGCCCGACTCTCCTTCAGTGCAAAGCATACCACATTTCTTCTTATGTGATGAGCGATGATAATGTAATGAGGAATAAGTGGCAAGTAACTGACAGGGAGATGGTCAGCTGGAGGAGTAGCCTAATGGTTAGTGCAGCAGCCTGAGGACCTGGAGGAACCAGGTTCAATTCCTACTGCAACTTCTTGTGACTCTGAGCAAGTTGCTTAACCCTCCATTGCCCCAGGTACAAAAATAAATACCTGTATATAATATGTAAACCACTTTGATTGTAACCACAGAAAAGCAGTATATCAAATCCCATCCCCTCTCACTTTCCCTCTTGTGTTTGTTTGATCTATTTATTTTGATTTGAAAACTGCCTCTATCGAGAGATCCAAAGCAGTAAATTCAAGCATAAAATTTCAATCAATAATACTTAAGAAAACATCAACCACAGATAAGTAAACAATCTGAACACCAGAAACCATCACCCTGACAGATGCCCTCCTAAAAATTGTTCACAATCCCTGGAAGAACTTGCCTGAAAAGCCAAGTTAACAACTCCTGAAGTCCCACAAATCAGCGCAGCCACAAAAACCCTAAGGCCACTCGTTCCATTGCTGAGGTACAGCCACTTTGCTCCTGTCCCTTCTTCAATTTCCAAGCAGTCTGTTGATCATGCTGCCTCTGCAGTCTGGAGACTGAAGTCTGTGATCTCACTGGTGCTTTTTCAGGGAATAACCACCTTCGGAGTCACCGGGTGGTCTCTGACAAAGACTGATGTCTGCCTTCACGGTGTTCCCTGCTCTAACTGGCCTGAAGAAGTTTGGTACAGATTTGTAACTGGATCCTTGTTTACAGTGTGATAGCATAGAGAGAACCTCAAGGGGTCATTGGACTGGAGAGGTTCAGCTGTCAGAGGTTCATTCTGAGCTGTGATGTGCACTAAATCTTCAGGAAAGGTGGAACAGAATTTAGGTATTTTCCTTTATTTTGTTCATTCCATTCTGCTTCTCTGTTCATGACTTTGCACTTACCTCCCTGCAGAGACCACAGCGGAACTGGAGAGCAGCACGTGATATGCAGCAATACAGACATCATTATCCGGTAGGAATACACACCTCCAGTCCCCTTCTGATGCAAAGAGCAGTTTAGCACATGTATTTCTAAATCAGTCAATCTTTTGAATGTCTCTGAACTGCTTACTGCCTCTTACTGCCTAAATCTCTTAGGACATGTACCTGGGGGGGGGGGGAGAGGGAGGGGGAAGGAGGTATAAATGATACAGGCTGGGGGTTGTCTGTTAAGCAAAACTCTTCAGGGCAGTGTACAAGTCAGGTCAAGAAAAAACAGATGGTGGGAGAGCTGGACTTGGATGCTGTAAGGATGCATCTGGCTGCAAAAAAGCAAACAGGATGCTAGGAATTATTAGGAAATTGATGGTAAATAAGACCGAAAATACTATAATGCCTCTGTATCGCTCTATGGTGCGACCTCTCCTTTATTGCATTCAGTTCTGGTTGCTATATCTCAAAAAAGATATAGTGGAATTAGAAAAGGTTCAAAGATGATCAACCAAAATGATTAAGGGGATGGAACTCCTCTTATATGAGGAAAGGTTAAAGAGGTTAGGGCTCTTCAGCTTGGAAAAGAGATGGCTGAGGGGAGATATGATTGAGATCTATAAAATCCTGAGTGGTGTAGAACGATTTGTTCCAAAAGAACAAAATTACTGAGCATATTCAAAAGCATGGATTGAAACAAAATCAACATGGATTTAGTAAAGGGATGTTAAATCTACTACATTTCTTTGAAGGAGTGAACAAATATGTAGATAAATGTGAGCCGGTTGATATTGTGTATCTGGATTTTCAAATGACATTTGACAAAAGCACCTCATGAAAGACTCCAGAAGAAATTGGAGCGTCATGGGATAGGAGGTAGTATCCTATTGTGGATTAAAAACTGGTTAAAGGATAGAAAACAGAGAATAGGATTAAATGGTCAGTATTCTCAATGGAGAAGGGTAGATAGTGGGGTTCCACAGGGATCTGTGCTAGGACCGCTGCTTTTTGACATATTTATAAATGACCTAGAGATGGGAGTAACTAGTGAGGTAATTAAATTTGCTGATGACACAAAGTTATTCAAAGTTGTTAAATTACAAGAGGACCTTACAAGACTGGGAGACTGGGCATCCAAAATGGCAGATGATTTTTAATGCGAACAAGTGCAAAGTGATACATGTGGGAAAGAGAAACCTGATGCTACTTGATGCAAGGTTCCACATTAGGAGTCACCAACCAGGAATAGGTGTCATCGTTGATGATGCGTTGAAACCCTTTGCTCAAGTTTGAGTCTGCGGCTAAGAAAGCAAATAGAATGTTGGGTATTATTAGAAAGGAATAGAAAACAAAAATGAGAATGTTATAATGCCTTTTTATCACTCCATGGTGCAATCGCACCTTGAATACTGTGTGCAATTCTGGTCACTGCATCTCAAAAAAGATATAGTGGAATTTATAAAAGGTACAGAGAAGGGTGGCAAAAATGATAAAGGGGATGGGACGACTTCCCTATGAGGAAAGGCTAAAGCAGCTAGGGCTCTTCAGCTCGGAGAAAAGATGGCTGAGGGAAGATATGATAGAGGTCTATAAAATAGTAATTGGAGTGGAATGGGTTAAACGTAAATCGCTTATTTACTCTTTCCAAAAATACTAGGGCTAGGAGGCACACAGTGAAGCTGCAAAATGGTAAATTTAAAGCAAATTAGAGAAAATATTTCTTCACTCAACGTGTAATTAAACTGGAATTCATTGCCAGAGAATGTGGTACAAGCAGTTAGCGAGTTTTAAAAAAGGTTTGGATAACTTCCTAAAAAAAGTCCATAAGCCATTATTAAGATGGACGGGAAAAATCTACTGCCTGTTTCTAGGGTATATAACAAAATATTCAAACACACATGAATGCAAGTATGTTTTATACTTGCTTTTTTAATTGTCTAAAGTGGAGTGGTCTCATATTTGTCACACGAAACAAAATGATATTTCTTCACCCAATGACTGGGTGTATTGCCCGTGTGTATATTCTAATCATTGACTCTACCTCCACCAACCTTCACTATTCACTTATTTATATTTTAATTAGTATCTCTATGCTTAAAGATGAACAAACAAAGTTTGTGTAGCACTTAACTTGAGCGGGTAGGTGCTCTCTGAACCCCGACAGGTCCCCGTTTCGTAACAACTTTGTCAAGGGGGAGTCACCAATTCTAAGTGCAAAAGAAAAAGATATACAACCAGTAACTACGTATATACTAACAATACTTGCATTCATTTATCTAAAACGCTGTTGGCTTACCCGGTAGCCGCCTCAAATGCATGTGCAATACCTCTCTGCCTGACTCAAAATGGCGGCGGCGTCCTTTTATTAATGAACAGCCGCGCCAGCTGGTTGAATGACGTCATCCAACACAGCTTCAAGAGAAAAGTCTGCACCAAAGACTTATATCTATGCCAAAGACTAATGACAAATCTATGAGTGGCTTAAATGTGATCAAAATAAATTCTGAAAACAGACCAAATTGTGTTTTATACTTATATAGCGAATGCATTCTTAGAGACCAGGATTATTACTCCAACAACGAAAGTTATTAACCAAGGATTATTGCATTAAAAAAGTTATTGCTTTTAGAAAAAGTTATTGCTTTAGAAAAAAAATTATTACATCGGAAAAAACAACTCCACTGGGTATATGTATTAAGTCCCCTGGGTTCGATAGTGTCCAATGTGAAAATCCAAAAGGTCTCACGTTGTAAAATCTTCCTGTTTAGATCGCCTCCTCTGTCGGAGGGGATCACTTGTTCAATCACCATACAATTCAAATCTTCAATGGTGTGTTTTTCGGATACCCAATGTTGAACCATGGGTGCTCCAAAATTTTGAGCTTGGATCCGTGAACGGTGTTCAATAAGTCTGTCATGTAAAGACCTAGTTGATTTGCCAATATAGTATTTCTCGCAGGGACATTTGATGTAATAAATGATGCCCACTGACCGACATGTAGTTCTATACTTTAATGTGTATGTCCTATCGTTGCAAACAAAATCTGAGCCTTCGATGGTCGTAAGGCATGTTTTGCAACGGGGTTTCATGCACTTAAAATGTCCTGGATTAGCTGTGTTTTCAATAGGAACAGTGGGTGGAACCGCGGGGCTTAAAAGTTCTTTAAGATTTTTAGAGCGCGAGAATGCAGTCCTAATGTTAAAATTTGCAAACACTGGATGTGCTTTGATGATATCCCAAAGGGCGTCGAATAATGGCCGCCGTCGCCTCACCGCCAGGAGTGTATCTTGTGACAAAAGTCATAATTTGTTCGTCATATTGTATACGTGGTGTTGATTGAAGTAACCACTCTCTGTTGTTATGCTTGGCCCTCGTATATGCTCTCTTTATTATTTTATGTGGATAGTTTCTCTGCGATAATTTAGCACCAAAGGTCTCTGAGTGTGCTTTGTAGTCAGCATCTGTGGTGCAGATCCGTTTGAAACGAAGGAACTGAGAGAACGGAAGACTTTGTCTTAAAGACTTGGGATGACAGCTTCCATATTCTAAAAAAGTGTTACGATCAGTACTCTTCACGAAAACTTTCGTGGTAAGCAATAACTTTTTTAATGCAATAATCCTTGGTTAATAACTTTCGTTGTTGGAGTAATAATCCTGGTCTCTAAGAATGCATTCGCTATATAAGTATAAAACACAATTTGGTCTGTTTTCAGAATTTATTTTGATCACATTTAAGCCACTCATAGATTTGTCATTAGTCTTTGGCATAGATAGAAGTCTTTGGTGCAGACTTTTCTCTTGAAGCTGTGTTGGATGACGTCATTCAACCAGCTGGCGCGGCTGTTCATTAATAAAAGGACGCCGCCGCCATTTTGAGTCAGGCAGAGAGGTATTGCACATGCATTTGAGGCGGCTACCGGGTAAGCCAACAGCGTTTTAGATAAATGAATGCAAGTATTGTTAGTATATACGTAGTTACTGGTTGTATATCTTTTTCTTTTGCACTTAGAATTGGTGACTCCCCCTTGACAAAGTTGTTACGAAACGGGGACCTGTCGGGGTTCAGAGAGCACCTACCCGCTCAAGTTAAGTGCTACACAAACTTTGTTTGTTCATCTTTAAGCATAGAGATACTAATTAAAATATAAATAAGTGAATAGTGAAGGTTGGTGGAGGTAGAGTCAATGATTAGAATATACACACGGGCAATACACCCAGTCATTGGGTGAAGAAATATCATTTTGTTTCGTGTGACAAATATGAGACCACTCCACTTTAGACAATTAAAAAAGCAAGTATAAAACATACTTGCATTCATGTGTGTTTGAATATTTTGTTATATATTTCAAGCTCGACAGAGTGCAGGCACAGTTTTGTTTTGTTTCTAGGGTAAGCAGCATAAAATTATACTAGTTTGGGATCTTGCCATGTATTTGTAACCTGGATTGGCACTGATGGAAACAGGGTGCTGGGCTTGATGGACCTTTAGTCTGTCCCAGTATGGCAAAGCTTATGTTCTTAAATATTTTTTTCACACAACGAATAGTTAAGCTCTGGAACTCTTTGCCAGAGGATGTAGTAACAGCAGTTAGTGTATCTGGGTTTGAAAAAGGTTTGGACAAGTTACTGGAGGAAAAGTCCGTAGTCTGCTATTGAGACAGACAAGGGGGAAGCCACTGTTTGCCCTGGGATTGGTAACATGGAATGCTGCTGCTGATTGGTTTTCTGCCAGTAGTTGTGACCTGGCTTGCCACTGTTGGAAACAGGATACTTAGCTAGATGAACCATTGGTCTGACCTAGTATGGCTATTCTTATGATGTTATGTACAGGGATGGGTGGGGGGATCCTTTGTTGCCACTAGAAATACCAGTCTATCCCTTCTTTTCCTTCAGCATTTGCAGGACAGAGAGGATGAAGAGGAACCCATGTGGAATTTAAAATTTTACAAGAATGAGGTGAAATTTCTGCCCAATGGTGAGTGTTCTGGGGACTCCTGTGCAGGAGGGAAAAGGTGTTGCTGGGATCACCCTTCTACTGCAGTGGGTGTTGTTGGGAAGGGGGTCTTTACCTGTGCTCTACTGTTTTTTTGACAATCAGAAATCATCACGAATAAAAATTTGCTAATGTAATGAAACATTACTGACTGATGCAATTATAACCAGGGAAGCCCAGTTCAAATCCTACTGCTGCTGCTGCTTGTGATCGCGGACAAATCACTTAATTCTCCATTGGCTTGAGGTACAAACTTAGGGGTCCTTTTACAAAGCTGTGGTTAAATATTAGCCTTAGTGTGCCCTTAGTTGGGTCTTTCCCACTCAGTAACACCCTTTTTACTTCGGCCATAAAAACTCCATTTTGACTACGGCCATGAAAACTCCAATTTTCTATTTTACTTTTTCATTGATGGCCATTCACTAATATTGTCACATGCTGTGCTAGTCCATTTTTTGCTGCATTGGGCACGTATTACTACCTAACGCAACTTAGTAAATGGATCTCTTGGAGTGTAAGCCCTCATAGGCACCCTGTATAAGAGGCTTGGGGAGGCTCAACCTCCCCAGGGGCAAGTGCCACCCCCCTCTCGATTCTCACTTCAAGCACTGTGCCGCTGCTGGCAGTTCTTCCTCTTCCCACGGCTCACTGGTGCTTCTAACTATCTTGATCGCTGCTGGTAGAGGAACCATGGCGATTGGAAGGAGCTGTCTTGGGGCATACCAGTGCATGGAAATCTATCTTTTGCATCTTAGTTGTGGGTATCCTGAAAACCTGACTGGCTGGATGTGCCCCATGGACTGGGTTGAGAACCACTGATTTATTGTATGATATATGCTTTTAATATGAAAGGTACTTGCTTTGAACTTGGTTAATACCTGTGTAACAGTAGAATATATATTGTTAGGATTTAATTGACCTTTTCAATTTTTCTTCCTTTTCCTCTCTACAGGGATTAAAATTGAGGAGCTGCTGACATATTGGTTGGAGGACTATGAGATCTTGGAGGATAGACATACCTATATCCAATGGTAAAACAGCTAGATGGGGGCTTTTGATAGCCTTGGTGTCATCCAGTTTCCCTCACCTTGGTTGGTGCCCTTTGATACTTAGCTTTGGTTCAGTTCTTTATTTTCGGAGGTGGTCGTACTTGAGGGTAGTTCTTGTTTTGAGGTGCTGTTTGCTCTAATGTTTGGTAGCTGCTCCATTTGTGAAATTCAGCTCAGAGTGCTTTTGACATGTGGGAAATGAAAAGCAGCTGTCTATCAAATGAGGGTATCCTGTGGTATGTGTTGCCCCCAGTGTAACTCTTCCCTTTTTTGTAGTGCTTTGCACAACATAAAAGCATCACTTGGGGGGGGGTGGAGGGCCATAAATGATAGAGGCTGGATGTTGTCTTTTAAGCAGAATTCATCAGGGCAGGTCAGTCTCTCCATGCGTCTGCAGGAATGATAATGTTCCGGGGGATGTACTGAGTTGGTTAAATGAGGTGGGAGCTTCCACCATGCTTTTACATGGAACACTATTGAAAGTGATGGGTGCCCTGATGTGGGTGAACTAATTTTTAACAGGGTAACTTTGAAAAGTTTCAGGTGATCCATAGGTATGCTGGACTTCCATTTATTTTTTCTTTTATCATTTCCAAATGCACTTATTGTATTTTCTGCTCTTGGGCATGTGTCTCGTTTACTCTTTATTAAATCTCTCTGGCTTTTTTTTTTTTTTTTTTCAGGTTGTTCCCTCTGCGGGAGGAGGGCATGAATTGGCATGCAACGCCGCTGACACAGAGGGAAATTCAGGTGCACATTTTATTTGCAGGGTTTGGTATTGAGTCAGAGGAGTCACACTAAAGATTGTTTGAAAATATAAAGCAGAATGGAGTCATCCGTTGGATATCATTACTTTTAAATATATTTTATTGAAGTCACAGATGATACAACTTAGGCAAACAGATGCACAAATTTGCCTCAATATATACCATTGCTGTTGTGTTACTATAACATAAGGTTTATATCTATATATATATTCACCCAATTGAAACCGTAATCCCCCCTCCCCCTCTTTATGCAGTATACACCCTTACAAACCAAAAGAAGCTTGGAATCGGGAACATGCCACCAGTACATAGTTACACCTCTAATGTATTTAAAAAAAGTAGAACGAACTCTCGTCAACATAGTTGTCAAGTATGTGTGCCATATTTTTAGAAAGCGTTTTTTCAGTCTAGGGCCCTTTGTATCCATTGTGTGGTGCTCCGTGAGCAGGAGTTCATACATCTGATTCCTCCATTGCATGAGTGTTGGGGATTGATCTTTAAACTGTTGGATCAGAATACAATGTTTAGCTATTAGGACAGCTTTACATAAAAACAGAACTGACACTCTTGTGCCCTCCTTTACATTTTCCATCTTGTCTAGGAGGCAACGCTGCAGGATCAAATTCCACTGGCTTCCATACAGTTGACATTGTTGCCATAAAGAGCCCCAGAACTAACTAACAGGACCACAGTGTTTGTGTTGCATCCATTGTGCCACACTTTGGTCCATTGGAAGACCTATATTCTTTGCTTGAGAAGGTTGTATTTAAGCATGCATCAAAAATTTATAATGTAGTTCTTGCAATGTAACACTCTCTGCTAACCTAGGTCCCTCCTGTAGACAAGTCAAAAAATCATCCAAATCATACAAGTCAAAGTCGACAATCCATTTATCCAAAACAGTCAACAAATAGGTGGGGCCTAGAAGTTTCTGAAAGCCATCATAATAACTGCCCAATAAGCGCTTTATGAGTTGCCAACTGCGACCAATGTTCATCAAAACTAGATTCTTTTCAACATCAACACAAAACTTCTGAAATAAAGACTGCACTTAATGGTAAAGCTCTCTATAAGTATACCAATCTGGAGGCGTGAGTCCATCTTCTGTTTACAAGGATTGAAAAGATCTCATCATCGGTTCATCCTCCTCTTGTAATTTTTTTTATTAGGTTGTTAAAATAATATACAATATCCAAATAGTATCACAATACCAGGATACAAAGAAAACACAGAAAAATACAAGTAATCAATATTTCAAGAATAGGTTCTGATCTTCATCCATAATAAGAAGAAATCGGATCCAAGATAAAGGAAATAAAAAGAAAAAAGATGAAATACTTCTAGGAAATACGTCCCTCCCACCCGTTGACTTCGACCACCTTTTAACAGTGAACATTAGGAACTACATTTTAACATGCACTTTTCTGGCATTCAGAAATTCTTCAAATTGTTTGGGTTCAAAAAACTGAAATTGTTTATCTTCAATCAGTATTATACAATTACAAGGAAAACGTAACACATAACTACCGCAAAGAGCCAGTACTCTGGACCACAGGGCCAAAAGGCCTTATGCCTTGCCTGTGTTCCTCTTGCCAAGTCAGGGAACACCTTATGTTTGAATCCATAAACAAAGTTTCCATATATCGAAAGGAAAGCTTTAGTACAGAATTATGGTCGGGTTCAAAGGCGAAAGTCACCACCAACGTAGTCCTCTGGGCAATAACCAAAAAAGCTGTTAAATTCAGGTCCCCTTCACTTCTAGGCTGAGCAGTCAAACCATTGGAAATCCCAGGGTTTGGAATATATTGAGCCCTGGTGATGGGTGGTAAAGTATCAGATGGCATATTTAAAACTTCCACCATATATTTCTTAAACATTTCCAACACAGGTAATAAGGGAGCCTTTGGAACTTTCAAGAGTCTCAAACTAAGTCTTTTAGACTGATTCTTCAAATGTTACAAATGTCTTGCAACATTCTTTTCCTTAATTGAGGCTGCCCCCAAACTCTCCACTGTCTGTACTTTAGATTTAAGAGAATCAACTTCAAGAGCTAATTGGCCCGTCGCTTGAGTCTGCACCAAGACTGCATCAGAAAATTAAATCCTTAGTGTTTTGTCTTGTAATATCCAGAAGAGAAGTTTGCATATTACCAATGACGTCCCACAGTGACTCAAATGTCACTACAGCTGGTCTCACCAATGCCTGCCTTGAATCAGAGGCGTTTCGAGTAGCAACTTGAGTTAAAGCATTAACAGTGCCTTCCCCAAGGATCTTGTTAGCATGCTGGTAGTTAAAACTGTACTCACAGTCAAAGTCCCCCCTGAAACAACAGGATTCTCCCCAAGCTGGGTCACCAGTGCCGTTTCGACTGCAATTGTGGATCTACTTCCTGATTGCGGGGGATTCACATATTCGACAGGGCTCAGCAAGTCCCGCTCAAACTGCCTTCTGAGGTACCTGCCTCAGGAAGAGGTGAGGAGAAGCTGGTAGCACTCGAAAATGCTCCAGAGTTGCCTGCTTCGTCATAGGTATAGAGAAGCTAGCTGAGGGAAGCTGTCAGATTTTTCCTCTCCTCTTTCCCATTTCGCTCCAACTGAGCCTGATCGAGTAGCAATCTCCAGAGAAACAGAGCACCACCAGGTATGTTGCTCCTCACAGTGCCATCTCGGATCCGACATGTTGTAATAATTTAATTCCCTTAATTACCCAACTCAACCCACATCCCAATTGTTCCGGAGGAAAGGATGCATTGCCCAACGGGTAGAAACTAAGAGCAATGGGCATGCAGATGAAAGCATCTTCTAAATAGTTCCATGCCCATTTCAATGGTCTCAACAATGAATGTTTCCGCAGCCAGGAAGGCAGTTGTCTGCCATATGCATTCAGCAAGTCCCTGATGACATTCCGCATGAAGCTCTTTTTCCAGTGCTATATTACAATACTCTAATGTATCATATATCCAATCTCGGATCTGCTGGAACTGACAAGCCCCATTGTATGCCTTCAAATCTGGCAGACCCATACCCCCCTCCCTGCGGTGCAGTTGAAGATGTTGCAATGGTAGGCGAGATTTCTTTACCCCCCCCCCCCCCCCCCCCCCCCCCCCACACACACACACACACAAATCTCCTAATGATAGCATTCCAGTGACTTAATTCAGCTGGCCTTAAAATAATAGGTAAATGTTTGAGCGGGTATAGCCACTTTGGCAGCACAGTCTTAATAAGATGAATTCTACCCCACAGAGAGAGGGGCAAAGGGGTCCAGCGAGAACATAGAATCTTAGACATCTGCAAGAGTCTGCCACATTAACCGCATGCAGTCAAGCTCAGTTACTAAGTATGGCCATTCCCAAGTATTTCAAGGTTGCATTCGCCCAGTGTGAAGGGAAAGTTCCCCACCAATCTCTCGCCTGCCCAGGTCTTAAGCTAAGGACCTCAGATTTATCTGCATTGATCCAAAGTCCTGAAAAGGAACCAAACATTCAGTATATCCAAAGTCCTAGGCAGAGAATTCTACGGATCTACCAAGGCAGTCAGTAAATTGTCAGCATAAAGTGCTAACTTGAACTGCTGAGTGCCAATGGGTATGCCTTCGCTAGATATCATTACATAAGTACATAAGTAATGCCACACTGGGAATAGACCAAGGGTCCATCGAGCCCAGCATCCTGTCCACGACAGCAGCCAATCCAGGCCAAGGGCATCTGGTGAGCTTCCCAAACGTACAAACATTCTATACATGTTATTCCTGGAATTGTGGATTTTTCCCAAGTCCATTTAGTAGTGGAAACCGTCTAACCCCTTTTTAAACTCTGCTAAGCTAACCGCCTTCACCACGTTCTCCGGCAACGAATTCCAGAGTTTAATTATGCGTTGGGTGAAGAAAATTTTTCTCCGATCTGTTTTAAATTTACTACACTGTAGTTTCATATATTATTGTGGAAATAACATGGTGGTATCGGCACACTCACAGCCATGTGACCTGAAATGCACATGTGGAGGAGTGGCCTAGTGGTTAGGGTGGTGGACTTTGGTCCTGAGGAACTGAGTTCGATTCCCACTTCAGGCACAGGCAGCTCCTTGTGATTCTGGGCAAGTCACTTAACCCTCTATTGCCCCACATAAGCCGCATTGAGCCTGCCATGAGTGGGAAAGCGCGGGGTACAAATGTAACAAAAACAAAACGTATATACAGCCATGTGATTCATTTCATACATTCAAAGGCATTTTACACATCATCGGCTAACATCTCACAACAGTGTTGTACTAGTAGTGTGATTCATACATGTGTACACCAGAGTGCCATATCACCAGCAGTGTGATCTTGGTTACTGGTTCATGGCATTGGTGGTGAGCTTATTGGTATATAAAATTTATATTTTTACTGTACAAGGACTAAATATAAATCTGTCCATACAGCCCCTTCCCCTCCCTCAGATCCCCTGTGCTTGTCCTTCGCTTTGTTGAATTTGGATACAGTCCTTTTTCTCTTGTACATCACTGGGAGGCTGTTCTACATATCCACCACCCTTTCTGAAAAGATTTTTTTTTTAACTGCTCTGGAGGCTGACCAAAACTGGTTTCTCGGTTTTGACCAAAATCGGATCAGCTGCCGAAATTAGCTGTTTGGTTTCAGTTGAAACTGAACCAGAAAGCAAAAAAATAGCACATCCCCCCCCCCCCCCCCCTCCAGCAAACAGCTGGTTCTCCTAGGCTGCCAGCACTAATCCCCACAGAGACCTGTTGCTGCCGGGGAGGGAGGGGGTAGGGCTGATGCTGGTACTGGTCATGCCCCCCTTTCCCGGAGAACAGTGGGTGCCGCCTAGCCAGCCCTCCCTGGGGCTGCCTTTTAACTTCCCTGGTGGCCTCTTTAGGGCAGGAGCTATCTCAGTTGCTCCTGCCCATCGACAGTCATTTTAATGGCGGAACCGGCACAGGCAGGAGCAATTGGGTTAGTTCGTACCCCAAAGAGGCCATCAGGGAAGTTAAAGGTAGGCCCGGGGAGTGCTGGCTTGGTGGCACCCGCTGGCCTCTGAGGGGGGGTGGCTGGAACCAGCCAGGCCCACCCTGCCAAGTCTCTGCGAGGGGGGAGGGGTAGTGGGTAGTTCCGGAGGACTCATTCTGATGGGGGGGGGGAGGAGAGGAAGTTTCAGTTTTAGTGGAAAATGCATTTGCATTTTCAGCAGAAACCCAAACTTGGATTTCGGGCCAGTTTTGGTGGTGAAACCGAACCAGAAATTCAGTCGGCCTCTAGACTACTCTTTAGTCTGACCCCTTGTTACAGAGCCTCTCTTCCATTGGATAGTGGTTGCCAATTGCATACACTAAATTCGGGCACTTTTTTTTTTTTCTTAAGGAATTTAAAATGTCTGCCGAAGTTATGGATAGGTTAATTCAAGCCTATGAGCTCATGCTGGGATTTTATGGTATCAGACTGGTGTCTCGAGAGACGGGGGAAGTGGCCCGGGCAGAAAACTGGAAGGAGAGGTTCCGGAACCTGAATGGGTGAGACAGTCTTTGACCTGTTGATCTGCCCTATCTGTCCATACTACTGAGCTGATGTTCTCTGTTCCTGAAATGCCCTATCTCTCTCTTGCTAACTCTTTCTTTGATATTATTTTACTGTTTGCTGTATGCCTCTCTTTCACTGGCTGACTCTGTGTCTCTTTCTGCCTGTCTTTCTCTTTGTTGGATGGTGACTCTCTCATTACTGCACATTTGGTCCATAGCGACCACGTACTAATCACCTGGGCCAGGTACTTGCTACAGAAAGCTATTAAAGTAAACAATCGGTTCAGTATTTGAAAACACTTAATGTGACCAGCGTCAGGTGCTAGTTATCCCAGGGCTTTTATTTGAAGTTCCCAGGGCACTCAACAGATGCATTTTGACTCTATAAGTCAATATATGGCAAAAATTAATTTGTATGTCATGTGAAGGGACTGGGGCAGGGCCTAAAGGTTATCTGGATAGGGGTAGTATTTAGTTTTTATCTAGTCTATATAAAGTTAGGGCTGCTTATTCACTGACTAGGCATGTACAGATATTTCTGCTGACTATCCACATACAGATATAAATACAGCTTTGCTTCTGTTTGCTGGTAGATGATAACATCCAGCAGTAGAACAGGATTTTGATACTTGTGTTCATTTCTGAGTAGCTAGGTAGATATTGTGAGACTAACTTCTTTTCTCTTGGTATCTTGTGTTTTTTTATTCCAGGCATACACACAATAATCTCAGAATAACGCGCATTCTGAAGTGCCTGGGCGAGATGGGGTTCGAGCACTACCAGGCTTCACTTGTGAAGTTCTTCCTGAAGGAGACGCTGGTGGAGGGCACTCTGCCCAACGTCAAGCAAAGCGCCCTGGACTACTTTCTCTTCACCATCCGAAATAAGCAGCAGCGCAGAGTGCTGGTCCACTATGCCTGGAAACACTTCAGTCCAAGGGAAAACTTTGTGTGGGGCACACTGAAGAAGCTGGAGAGGTTTGAAGCCCAACAGCAGAAGACGGCCATGAAGACAGGTTGCACTGACTCGCGAGGAGAAGATGAAACAGCAGAAGAGTACAGCACCGAGGAGGAAACAAGATCGCAGCCCAAGACTGTGATGAGCAAGGATGCTTCCCAGGGTTCCATCTTAGACAGGGACAGCAAGTCTGAGGCAGGAAATAGTGACAAAGGGGAAATAGGTCATCAAAGTCCCAGTGCTGACATGAACGCCAACAATGGTACTGGGTTAGGGATGGCAAAGGACTGTAAAAAGAGAAAACTTGAGAGTCCGGTAACAAAGAACAATAAGAATGGCACAGAGCAGACAAATTCACCAGATGTTGACGCCATATCCAGCAGCTTCCAAGAAATTAGCATGGTAGCATCAGCAGTGGACGAGAAGGGAACCACAATGCAAACTGAAGACATGAGAGAGTTAGATGATACTGCCATGAAAAGGAGGAAAAAGGACCAGGCAAAGGCAGAAAAAGGAAGCGCAAAGGTTCCAGAAAGTCTAGACAATGACCTAAGTCAAAATGACGTGAAAGGAACTTCCACAGAAGAAGGCTGTATTGATAAGGAGCCCTTGAAGCAGGTTAAGGACATACTGAAGATGGAATTCTCACAGTCTGATGATGGAAGTCGATTGCAGAACTCAACTGTGAGCTCTGATTCTCTACTGCTCACACAGCAGCCCCACCCTGAAGGCGGTCTTGAACATGAGAATAATACAGCAACATTCAGCTCGGAGAATAAGGTGCCAGCCCTGTGTGATGAAGCTTTGTTACCGAATGTAGATAAGGCAGAGAGCACTGTAGATGGAGTGAGGTGTATGGAATTGGGTAAAGAAATAGAGAAGGGAGTGGATCCAGGCGGAGATGGGCAGAAAGAGAGCAGTGTTACAGAGTCTGCAGAGGGAGCACAGGACAGGAGTTCATTAACTAATGGTGAAAGATTCACAGAGGCCCTGAGCAGTAGGACAGCCACAAAATTGGCAGATGTGGCCAATGAGCTTAACCAGAAGAAGGAGGATGTCCCTACAGATGAGGTGAATGGAATGGAAATGGAAGGTGGAAACTCTGAGCATCACCCAGCAAAGGATATATCAGGAAGCCCCCAGACTCCTATACCCATACAATAGTGTAATCGAAAGGGCCCTGCAGAAGGGCAGGAGCTGGAAACATCACTGAGCATTGGCAATAAGGAGCAACAGGAGTGTGAAGCTGCTCCATGAAGAAAAGACTTAACAAAGGCAGTGCCAGGAGACTCTGCTGCAAACAACATGCAAAGTATAGAGGGGCTATGTGGAGAGCTGCATCATCCCTCTGGTGATGCACACTGAAGCAAGTAGGAGCTAAGCTGAAGGAAGTGGCCAAATGGCAACACAGGTGTGATCCCTGTGTAGAGAGGGGAAGATCAGAATGAGGAAGGAAGGGCTTTCTTGCCTTGGATATGGGATAGATTTCCTTATTGTTGCTCCTATTTTGCATTTAGAGGATAGTGCTTATTGGCTTGGATCTCTGTAGTTGGAAGGGTGCTCTGTGCTTGCAGTTCAACAGTGTGGATAAGACAGTCTAAATTTGCCTTATATAATTTGGTAGTCCTGGGGAAGAGTTGTTTTTGGGGTTTTTTTGAGCAAAGACTTCCCTCAACAAGAAACAGGCTGTGAACTGAGGCTGGGGATGCTGTTTCCATGGTAGAAAGTGATCTATGGCTAAAATTCTCAATATTAAATCTTACCTCATGATTCATGCACTGTTCTTATGTCGAAAAAAATACAGGGTAATAAAGAGTTTTGTATTACTTTTATTGCAACATCTCTAAGAATGTATTTTCTTGTCTGAATCACTTCACAGGCTTCACTGCTCCTCGCCCAAGCGCTGAAAAACGTCCTTCCTGTGGAGTATTTTCCCCCAGAGGGCAGTGAGTGCCTGTAGAGGGATTTTGTACGTTCAGAGTGAGAACTTGACTAGACAGCCATCCCCAGAACTCTTCCGAACAGTGCAGGTACACACTGAGGTTTTAGGGAATAGATTCAATGCAGCTCTGTGTGTTAGAGGAGCCTGATATGTATTGGAGGACTGCTGTCAGCCCAGACACAGGAGCAGGGCAACCCAAACTGCAGAAAAAAAAAACCTGAAGCTGTGGGGTTTTTTGTTCTGAAGTAGTCTTGTTAAAGAACTAATTTATTAGTAAAATTGGTGTAAACACAGTTACTTGAGAGCCAGAACCATAGCAAGTGGGCCCATGGATTCTTCCCTCCTTCCTTCACACCGTGACCTTGTCTTCCAGTCATGACCCTTTCAAAACGCATGGGTTGTGATTGAGGGAGACATGGGCTAGCTCTTTCTTGTTTACATATCGTCTGCGTAATGTGAAGGAAGTAGACTACAGACTGATTCTCCTCAGGATCTCCTTTTAAAGTGTCTAAAGCAGAATCATACACATCTCACCTCACTGCAGAACATCAACAGCACCACACACTTTTTCTAATTAGAATAATTCCCTTTGTAAACTTAATTTGTTTAAAAAAAATTAAAACTTGTTTACGCATAATGGAGGGGAAGATCCCATAACCACAGCATTTTGATTGGATGCATGTTGTTGGGTGTTTCATGCTATGTACCTATATTTTATGTCTGCATTTGAGTTCTTGTTTTCATGGAACATTCACAGTTTGCTTTTTCTTTCTGTTCATATGACGTGCTGTAAATCACATTCTGTTAATATTAAATTACTTTTGCCAGTTTAATTAGGTTTCTTACTTAATGCTGGATTGGTGGGGGAGGTCTTGGATTGCGGTTTCTTTTTTCTGGAGGGACACACAATACAAATGCATTTTGCCCCTAAAGCACCCTCAGTTGCATCTGCCACGACACCTTACAGTAGGTCACTGTACTCACCTTCTCAGCTATACTGTGAGTTTAGAGATAAAGTTAGGGTAACTTGGGGTGGAGGTAAAAAGCAAAGTGCTAAGGGGAAAGAGTAGCAGTATTTTTATTCACCTCATGGTGCCACGGGGTCTGCTCTACTGTCTTTCCACTGCTCAGGGACTGGAAGATTGGGTTCTGCCAGCCAGTGGCGTAGCCAAGTAGGCCCATCCACTGTGGGCTCAGGCCCACCCAGTAGCAGAACATCTACGATGTGGGTGGCAGGGATCCCCAAGCCCCACCAGCCGAAAACTCCCAACAACTGTCCCTCCTGCATACCTTTTAAATAGCAGATCTTCACCTCCAGCAAGCAGCTACTGACACATGCTGCTTGCACCGGCCCCACAGCCTTCCCTGTGATATATTTCCGCCTATGCGGAAACAGGAAGTTGCATCAGAGGGAAGGCTGTGGGGCCAACATGAAAAGAGTGTGTGTGTGCATTAGTTGCTGCTCGCTGCCGGTGAAAATCTGCTATTTAAAAGGTATGTGGGGGAGGGGGAAGTTTGAGAGACCATATGGCATGCAGGCGAGAGAAGGAGAAACCAAATCACAAGGCAGAGTTTTGCCCACCCATCTTGAACCCAGGCCCACCTAAAATTGGGTGTCTGGCTACGCCCTTGCTGCCAGCTACACCAGGTCTACTCGAGAAACTTAGGACAAGGCTTCGAAACCTACCAAGAAAGCTGTATGCATTTTAGGTTTAGGCAGGCATGGGAGTCCAGGACAGTTGCTCCCCACAATTTCTTCCCTGTGAAGGTTGCTGGAAGGGTGGGCTTTTGGGTTCCATAGGATCATTATTGGGAAATGAGGTGGGATCGGCAGCCAATCACAGCAGCAGGTTTCTCTTGGGTAGCTAGTGAAATGGGTTTTTCCAGCCATAGTACTTTTGAGGGGGGGGGGAGAGAAGGGAGTATAGAACAGGCGAAAGGCAGCTGGGGGTTACAATGATATTGGGGGGGGGGGGGGGGGAGGTAACATGGCACCAAAACCTGCAGGCAGTAACCTATTGGAGCTGTCTTTCAGTACGAACGTAAGTTTTTTCCTACTTTCCACGCATGATATCTGAGAGAGTGCTTAAGCATGGGTGCCTGATCTCTCCCCCAAAAGTCCTGACTACACCCCAGACTGTGTAGTAGTATCCTATTCATAGATGTAAATGTACATGGTAATCAGTATAGAGTACCGAAATAAATATCCACCATAACCAGTATTAGATGCACTCAATGTCACTGGTACAGGTGATACAGGAGCATCTCATGCCCATTTTCTAGAGCACAATGAGGCATATTTTCAAAGCACTTAGCCTTCCAAAGTTCCATAGGTTTCTGTGGAACTTTGGAAGGCTAAGTGCTTTGAAAATATGTTCACATCTGTAACTACAGCTGAATTCTACTACTCAGAATCTTTTGAAACAATCCACCAGAAGAGATCACTAAAAACATACCTGTGGAGGCTGTCAGAGGATCCCATTCCAGTAAGGAGCTAGGTGGATAAAAAGCAATCATCTCGTCATCCATCCAGTGACTCTTCATGAGGCTGCGAAACTGCAGCTGAGATTGCGCTGGACTGAATGCAGACAGCTGAGCAATGTCCAGTGCTTGTGGATTATTGATTGTGATAAATTGTGAGGGGTGGCCATCAGTATCAGAGGAATCACACTTTCAAATTCCATATTGCTTAATGCTGCTATTAAAACAGGGAGAGGGGTGATATTGGAATTTTTTTTTTTACCATTTTTATTTATTTATTGGGATTTATTAACCTTTTATGTAAAGAAGCCCCAGGTTACTCTGTACAGATATCGCTCTCCTAGCAGGAGCAGTTCACTTTTGCTTCACTTTTTCCAATACACTGGGCCAGGCTATTTCATTTGAACTGAATATTTATAAAGCTGTTTTTAACTTTGTTTAGAACAACTCTTTTTTATTTTATTTTTTCTTATGACTTGGTGGAGAGGAGATAGAGGACAGTATTTGGTTATCAAAATGTTCAACAACAATATATCCATTAGGTAACTGTGAATCTGATTGTACCAGAAACAATGAACAGACGGAAGAATGTTCAGAAAACGAGAGGTATGGCCTCTTCTGTTCACTTGAAATGCACACTTGCATTTCTAGGAATCAAAATCCACTAGTGAGATCTTTACCCATCCAGACTGGAATTCTCATAGGAAAGCGAAACCATCCTATTGGTGGTTTCTTTTGGAGAAAGCTTCCTCCGTAATGTACCTTCTTCACAACCTGGCCTCATTCCCTTGTGCCTCTTCCTGATTCCTCTTTACTTCCAATGCTAGTGCTGGGGCTCAGGGCTTCCCAGCTGCCAGTCACTGGTGGGAATGTGTAGCTCCTTTCATAGCTGACCAGCCTCCCCCCTCCTCCTGATTGCTGCTGCTCTGCTCAGCCCCTGCAGCTGGACACTTTTAGAAGTTAAGACCTGAGAGGGTGAGGGAAGGATCTGTTGACACCAGTTGAGAGGAGCCTGGGAAGAGCTGGGGAACCATGATGGGATTTTCAGCTCTCTGGTTATTCTTACTTTCACACCTATTAGCCACCTATTTGGCTCAGGTAAGTTGCTTTCTTTAGCAGTTAATGGTGGGAAAGTCTGCTAGTAAACTCTTAGATCTGAATGTTTTCCAATTAAGGGTCTGATGTGCTTCGTTAACTGGTTTGATTTTATTCTGTAAAAGTACTTGAAACACTGGAATAAAAGGCTTAGAGCTCTGCTTACTAAGGTGTGCTAGCATTTTTAGCGCATGCACAAAATTAGAGCACGCTAACTGTAGGCGCCCATAGGAATATTGTGGGTGCCTACACAGCGTGCGCTAATGGTTAGCATGCGTTAAAAGCATGAGCGCGGCTCAGTAAACAGTAACCCTAGTAGCGCTATAGAAATGTCAAGTAGTAGTAGTTGCATAATTCTTGTGTAAGAGCAGCTCCCCTTAACATACCTAGCTTTGTTTTTATAAGCCAAAAAATGAAGGTGAATAGCCTTAGAAAACCTTGTTTCATGGTTTATATTCTGGCATGATGAAAAAGGATTCAGCACTCCTTACTGCTTTTTCAATTTAGGGCCACCTTTTTACAAGCGTTAATAAATTTTTGACCTGTTTTTTTTTTTCACATTTTTGAGAAAGCTGCAATGTGGCTTGTGATTCCTGCGAAAGACTGGTTGCAAGTGGCAGCAGGAGCTGAGCATCAGCTCTCCAGGTCAAGTTCCATGCCCAGGAGGGCCAGCTTGGGTTTATTTTGCTAGAGGTTGGCTGCTGGTCCTGGAATGTTTGTCTGCTGTGAGCTGATGGGAGAAGGACAGAGGGACAAATGAACCTTTGTTCTTAGTTTTATAGATTGCTAGATTCTTCTAGAGCATAGTCTCGAACTTAAATGCTGTCAGTATTAGGTAGAACAAAAAATCCCGTTTGTCAGATCTACTGCTATTTTTAATGTGCCTCAGTCAGAAAAGTGTGTAAGTGTACAGATCAAGGTACAACCCATAGATTGTGTTTTAGGCCAGGAGAAGATGAAATAATAGGGAGGGGATGCAGGAGACGTGAATGCAGAGAAATGTTATCCTATCCTTGACTGTCTTATGGCTTTACCTATTTGCTGTTTCCCAGTCTGACTGTTTTAGACTGTTTAGCTTTTCTTTCCTGTTGCAGCCTCCTGTAATGACCTGTCACTCCTGGTCAGGATGAGAGTGACCATGCTGATAATTATATTCTGTGCCCTTGTGCTGTGATCATGTTTATTTTATTTTCTCTCTAGCTCAGCGTTGGACCCCGTGGCCCTCCTGGACCTCCAGGACCCCCTGGAGCACTTGGCAAAATCGGCATAGATGTAGGTGTAGGAGGGATTTTTATGAGGGGGGGAGGGAGAAGCATTGGGCACCAAGGGGAGGGGAATGGATTGGAGGGGGCACCTGGAGCAAAATAAGGGTTCAGAACCCCTGTAGAGAGAGACCAAGAAAAATAGTTATGGGCACATCTCTAAAAATGAATCTTCCAAAGGTAAAAGAGGCAGGAGCATAAGGCTGGAGGAAAGGAATGCTGACTTTTAGGGGAATCTCTGGGGAAACGAAGCAACGGAAATGTGGTAACAGCCCATTGTGCTGAAGCAGAATGTTTGCCATTGTTGCTTGTAGCCCCTTCCCCAGCATCAGAGGAGGGCCTGAGGAGAGACAAATGTGCCCAGTCTTCTGCTGAGCTCAGGTTTCATCTACTGACTGAGAAGTCCTTATAGTGAGCTCGGCTATAAGACAGCAGTGTGCTGTGCAGAAGACATCTCTTAACCAGTATTTTCCCCACCTCCGGGTCTGTGAGGACAATTTCTACTTTTCCAATAAAAAAGCAACCTGCACGTTTTCAGGCAGGTGGGGGTGAGTGGGTTGGGGAGTTATTTCTTTTAAAAAACAAAATGGAATAATGTTTCAAACAACTGCATGTCCATGTAAGTTGCAAATCCCAGCCTGGTTTGCCACCTGACCTGTTTATCCTGTGGAAGGACATTTCCCCTCTGAATCCTTGTGTTGCAGTTGTTGGAGCCTGATTAACAAACATACACAAATCTGTCCCATAGATCAGTGCAGTTGTCCTGAAAACCTGAGCTGTCTGGTTGTAAAGGACTGGAGCTGGTGAGCACTACTGTTTTTTGTAAAGATGGTTTCAGAGTGAGGCCACGGGATGAAGCATCAGCTCAGAAACCCAATCAAAATCTTCAGCTTCCCTCCCCCCCCCCCCCCCTTCTTTTAATGTATGACATACCCACAATGGTGATAATTCTCTACAGGTCACCTAAGGTTATGGTTACATTTATTTGATATACCATCTTATTTAATAACAAAGCAGTGTCCGATTAAAAAAAACCCAGGAGCAATTAGCAGCGGAAGTATGTGCAGTAAGTGGAGGGGAGCAGCCTGAAAACCAGAGGAACCAGGTTCAAATCCTACTGCTGCTCCTTGTAACTCTGGGCAGTCACTTAACCTTCCATTGCCCCAGGTACAAAATAAATACCCACATACAATATGTAAACCCGCTTTGGTTGTAAACACAGGTGGTATATCAAATCCCTTCCCCCTTCCCTATCCCTGTGTGGATTCTATAGAAGCAATTAAGCATGAATTGTCATTATAAAGTACTGGCATAAGTTTTCATTTACCTGCATAACTTTAGGTGTGAGCACTTATGCTAGCTGTATGACTGGCATAAATGCTCACACCTAAATGTGCAGTTGCATAATTAACTACACTATTCTTAAGTGCTTGGTATGCCTATGCCCCTCCTACATCTGAGCCCTTCTCACAATTTAGGTGCAAACATAGGACTCGAAGCTCAAACCCTAACACCGGTGTCGGAGCTGTGCACTAATGCTGGCACTAATCTGCGCAGAATGCTCGGCGCTAGTACAGGAAACGGCATACGCCCCGGAGATTTTAAATGTGGTCAAAAATGGATATAAATGAGGTCATTTGCTACTCCCTCTCAACGGTCAGATAATAGCACACAAGCAAACCCTGCTTTTACCGCTGGCGTTGGGAGAGTTTGAAGAGAGGGTTTCTTGTGATTTTCTCTTTAAAGATCTGCTGGTTTTCGTTTGTTTTAGAAGCAGAAGAAAGCCTGTGCAAGTCTCTAAGCATTGGTACTGAAAAATGTGTGTGAAGCTGAGCAAACCAAAAGTGAAAGCACACGTTGGTGCCTATTTCTGTGCTTAGCCTTTCAAGTGAAAATGTTTTTTGAAAAGCTTATATTTAGACACAGAAAAGTGGTGCTGATGTGTACTTTACATGTTTGCATGTGCACAAGAGCTGCGCTTATTGTGAAACTTGTATGCGCATGTGCATAAGTACATAAGTATTGCCATACTGGGAAAGAGCACCTTCCTCCCCCTTGCTTTCGCTTACACAGCACACATATAATTTGAATTCCATTAGCTTTGTGCATTGGAAGGCTGTTTCTGCACTGTTCACTTCAGCACCAGAGCTTTGAGCATCAGGGTCATAGAATAGTGCCAATTAATGCCAATTAACTAGCCAGTTCATGCCAAATTAAGCAATTAATTTATATGTGTAATTGGTACTATTCTGTAACCTATGTGTGCGAATGTGCATCCAAGGCATGTAAATATGAACATGAGAAGATTGAACGAGGAGGAATGTCTTATTTTGAGACCAGAATTCAAAATCTGCAATATGTCCTCCATCCTAAAGTAAGAGAGTCAAGACTACTCCTGCCATCAGTTTTTCAAACCGAAGAACATATGAGAAAAAAAGGCAAATATTTTTGAAAGCTGAGAACTGATGAAATGGATATTGTCTGGCCTGGTCATTCTCTCAAGCAGTAATCTGTAGCAAGACATAGTTCCAGAGAAATGGGCTGCTGGAAGGAATTGGTAATCATTCTTTTATTTTTTTTCTTTATCTTAGGGAGAACCCGGTCCTCCTGGCTTGCCTGGCGCTCCTGTAAGTATATTTACCAACTCACCTGCAGAGCCACAGTAAGGTGGTAGGGAGGGTTTCCATTGTGGAGGAACCAAGCCATGGTTTAACCCTCTTGTGCTTTTGCCCTTATAATCTGTAGGTGCAGTTGAACAGATTCAGCCTGGCGCTGGTTGCATGGAGCAAGTTAAAACCCTGATAGCAGTTAATTCATAACTCCCTTTTTCAGTTTTCACTCGGAGCATTGAGGGGTTTTGTACTTCTGTCAGCTGAGCTGATGGTGCTGTACATATCCGAGAATATGGAAGGGCAGGCTTGTCCAAGTTCAGTCCTTGAGGGTTGCAAACAGGCCAGGTTTTCAGGATATCCCTAATGAATATTCATCTCACCATCACTGAGTAACTTATTTTCAATCTACTTACAAAATATATATTCACCACCACAAGTAACTACTGTCTGTCTCATCAACAAACAAATTTTTTTTATTATGAACATCTTTTATTACAAACATATTATAAATTCAGTCCTTCCTCACTATCTCGTGCACATCACTCACTCAATTCACATCAACCATCTTCACACAGGGACTAATGACCATTATATATTCTGGTCAATATATAATGGTCATTAGTCCCAGTGTGAAGATGGTTGGTGTGAATGGTGTGAGCGATGTGCATGAGATAGTGAGGAAGGACTGATTTTTTTAAATAGTGTATTTATAATATGTTTGTAATAAAAGATGTTCATAATAAAAATGTTTTGTATATTGATGAGACATAGACAGTAGTTACTTGTGGTGGTAATGAATATTCATGAGAGATTTGCATGCTCACTACATCTATTGTATGCAGAATTCTCTCATATTTATTCATTAACAATCTACTATCCTGGTATCGTAATTTCAGTATCGTTACAGCAAATTTTATACAATAACCACTAATAACTGTATAATCCAATACTACAATCTTTATTAAATGCAAAGTATATAAAATATCACATATAATCTTCATAAAACATCTAATCACCATTCATTCCTCACTATCTCACCATCACTCATTCTTTTCACATCTTTCGTATACAGTCTGAACTTAATTGATTGTATGGATACATATTATACATCTCTAATAAATATCTATCTCTAACCCCCCTTGGCTATCAAAAGATCAGTTTTTCAGCACATGCATGCCCCTAATGAATATACACAAAGAGAGGTCCTTGACTCTTGTACCTGCTGTATAATGCTTCTTTGTGTTTTTGTCTAATTTAGGGACCCAAAGGTGCCAAAGGGAAGCCTGGGGAGGTGGGGAAAATGGGCATGTCTGGACTTCCCGGCATTGATGTAAGTGTCTTAGTCACATTGATTCTGTCTTGCTGGTCTTGTCTTGTTGCAGCAGCCTGCCTGTTGTCGTAAGTGACAGTGAGATGAGATGAGATGAAATGCTGAAGTTTCCACAAATGAAGCTCTGAGTTTCAGAGCAGGATAAAAAGTGATAGTGGTCAGTGCTTCGGTCAGAGAGACGTCAAGGTCGCTGAGTAACACTATCCATTCAAATGGAGCAGTCACCTCTCTTTACATCGGAAAAGAATCTTGGTGGCAACCTAGGGGCAGTCCATTACTGAGGTAATTTCTTCCATGAAAACATCACAGATGTAGATAGTCCTGTAAAAAAAGGTCTCACTTACAAATGATTTTTGGGCTGTTTGGGGAATTGGTGATATTTCTTTAAAGAAATGGAAATTAAGAATACTATTAAGATCCTGAACATTCAGATTTATGAGCAGGTGAAACCAATGCATGCTGTGTGGTGTTCTAAGTTCCCTATCTGTCTGAATTTGATGCATTTGCTATTTGAGTTTGCTTTCAAACTTCTCTTCTTGCCTCCTCAGATCTGTCAGGGCTTTCCAGCTTCCCCTGACTTTGTATGGTGCCCTCTTAAGAAAACCTGTGTCGCCTCGCCCCCAAATGTGCCCCAAAGACTGCAGTAATTCTCTCAACTCATCTCTTTGTCACATTGAAATCTGAGGGTGCCATAATGATTCTGTGTGTGTCAGGTGTCGGAGCTGTCATTAGCACCAGCAGAATGAAATCTGTGGCTATTTGATCTGATTCCACTGTTTCTGCTCTTCTTCTTGGCAGGGTCTGACTGGTCCTGATGGTAAGCTTGGTCCTGATGGGCCGCCCGGACAGAGGGTAAGTCCTGAAGCACACAACTGTGCTTTGCTTAGCAAGCTGGGATTCTTTTCACTAACAATCAAGAGCTAGTTTAATGACCGAGTCATGCTTTGCAGTTTGTACAATTGGTTCCTAGGAAACAGGAATCTCCTGTCAGGAATTTCTTCTGTTTATTTCAGCATTCAGACGAGTAATTTTGGACATTGCCATCTTTAGCTGCATTACTGATATTGGTGAAAAACTGTTTTGACTGGAACTATTATTGCCTATTCATGTGGTGTTGCTGTTTGCAACCTATTGTATTAGTGGAGTTTTATTTCTTTGGCCAATGATCGAAGGGGAGCTTATGACTTTTTATCAGCTGTGGCTATAAGTTTTAAAGCCCTGTTATTTCACAGGTTCTTTTTCTCCACATTTTTGTTTGGGATTGCAAGGCAGCCGGCGGCGCCCTGAATAGGTGATTTTTGTTTTTGAATACAGAGTGTTTTTCCATCTCTTATCCTGTTTGATTTTTCTTGATTTCAATTACCCCAATATTTACTGGATAAAAGCTACATCAAGGAACACTAGGGAGGTAAAATTCTTAGGTGTAATAAATGACTGCTTCTTGGAGCAACTGGTCCAAGAACCGACAAGAAGGGGAGCTATTTTAGATGTAGCCCTTAGTGGAATGCAGGGCATGGTGCAAGAGGTAACAGTGTTAGATCCGCTAGGAAACAGTGATCATGACATGATATTTGAGATGATATCTGTAGTGAATTCACTAAAGAAATCTACCGTAGTAGCATTAAATTTTCAAAAGAGTGACTATGACAAAATGAGGAAAATGATTAAGAAGCTGAAAGGGTCAGCTGCAAAGGTTAGGACTTTAAAAATCGGGTGTGAACATTGTTTAAAAATACCATCATGGAAGCCCAGATCAGATGTATTCCATGTATTAATAAAGGTGGAAAGAGCAGCAAATGACAGCTAGTGTGGTTAAAAGGTGAAGTGAAAGAGGCTATTAGAACCACAAGAGCATCCTTCAAAAAATGAAAAAAGGATCCGAATGAAAAAAATAAGAAGTAACATAAGCAGTGTCAAGTTAGATGCAAAGCACTGATAAAGAAGGCTAAAAGAAAATATGAAGAAAAACTTGCCGTGGGGGCGAAAAATCATAGTAACACCTTTTCCAGGTATATCGGAAGCAGAAAGCTTGTGAGGGAATCCGTGGGACCATTAGATCATGAAGGAGGAAAAGGGACACTCGGGGAAAAGGCGGAGAGATTGAATTAATTCTTTGCGTCTTTCTTTATGAAAGAAGATGTAAGAGATCTACGTGTACTGGAAATAGTTTTCAAGGGCAAGGTTGTGGAGGAACTGAAAGAAATCTCAATGGGAAACTGTAAGACGTACTGAGCCAAATTGACAAGTTAAAGTGCAATAAATCACCCTGGTGGATGGCATACACCCCAGGGTACTGAAAGACCTCAAACATGAAATTCCTGATCTAATGTTAGTAGTATGTAAGCTGTCGTTAAAATCATCAGTAGTACCTGAATATTGGAGGGGGCCAATGTGACACCGATTTTTAAAAAAGGTTCTAGGGGTGATCCAGGAAATTATAGATTGGTAAGCCTGACATCGGTGCCAGGCAAAATAGTGGAAACTATTATAAAGAAATTATAGAACACGTAGACAAACATGGTTTAATGGGACAGAGTCAGCATGGGTTCAGCTGAGGGAAATCTTGCCTCACCAATTTGCTTCATTTATTTGAAGGTATGAATAAACATGTGGATAAAGGTGACTCAGTTGATGTAGTGTATCTAGATTTTCAGAAAGCCTTTGATAAAGTTCTCAGTAGTCTCGCATGAGAAAAATTAAAAAGTCATGGGATAGAAGGCAATGTCCTTCTGTGGATTAGGAATTGGTTATTGGACAGAAAACAGAGGGTATGGTTAAATAGCCATTTTTCTCAATGGAGGAGAGTGAATAGTGGAGTGCCACAGGGATCTGTACTGGGTCTGGTGCTATTTAACATATTTGTAAATAATTTGAAAAACGGAACAAGTGAGGTGATTAAATTTGCAGATGACACAAAACTATTCAAAGTTGTTAAAACATGTGGATTGTGAGAAATTGCAGGAAGATGTTAGGAAACTGGAAGACTGGGCATCTTTGACAAACAGTGGGTTTTTAAGCCTGTAAAACTGTATTATTTCTTGAAGTACATTTCTCTAGTTTGGCCAGCAGGTGGTGCATATTTGTTTAGTTAACACAGATAAGAGGTAGCCTGCAGTGATGTGGCCAGCTATTTTTTAAACTTCTTGTTCTTGGCCCTGATTAGCCCAGGAGCTCAATTCATCTAGTATGTACTGCCCCCCCCCCCCCCCCCACTCCCCCAGTCTTAGCCAGGGAGTAAAGAGAGAAAGATCTCTTTGCTGAGACCCTGTGAACAGTTGTATTTGATAACCTGTGAGCAGCTATTTATTTATTTATTTATTAGGATTTATTTACTGCCTTTTTGAAGAAATTCATTCAAGGCGGTATACAGTAAGAATAAATCAAACATGAGCAATAGACAATTACAGCAGTAAAAATATTCAAATAATACAAAGTAAGGCATATTATACTACTTACAATGTCAACACAATACATATTTTAATTGTCAGTGTAGGGTATAAGCAAAGATGGAACATATAGATAGGTAAGGGAGTAAGGGTGTGGTTAGTGATAGTCCTTGAGAAGGTCTTAGAGTCCTTGGAGGTGTATAGAGGATCATCCTATTCTTCAGGTTCTCAGGGCTATCTCATTTAAGGGCCTTGAAGATCAGCTATATTACCTGTACTCTCCAGGCACTATTCAGGTAGTGAACAAATGTTTAGATAGTTTTATATTGTTTAATACTTGTTTCTGTTTGCACCTTTTCTGTTCCTTGTTCTAATCTTTTCATGAGAATAAACTTTTTTAGTGTATTGCCTCTGCTCGTCTGGACTGACTAAGAATCCTGGTGGTTTGTGTGTTGTGTCTGTGGATGCTTTCTAGGAACTGTGGGACCACTGGGAGGTGTGGCCTTACTAATCTAGGAATCACTGGGGATAATTTGAGAGCGGGATACTCGCCCAGAGGCGGTTTGGACCCAGTCGCGGGGGGGAGGGGGTGCTATTGTACAGTACAAGTGGCAGGTGCAGGTAGACCTGAGCTTGCTGGGGATAGACCCTCTAAGTGGCCACGGGGTAGCCCCAGGTAGGGGAAAGGTTGGATGCCAACATTGGCTCTCCTAGGGCCTGGCACCAGTCTTTCTTTTGGGACTCCATTACACACCAAGCCAGAGTTCTTCATTGAATCTTGGACTTACAGCATATTTTCAGGGGTGGGGGTGGGTGAGGGGGGCAGTGGGACGGACTTGTTTTATATGCACCAGCTGTCTAGTCCTCTGAGTCTCGTGAAGTAATAACGTGGTGACTCAGGTCGGGATGGTATTTGTATTTGTGCAATATGGTGGTAGGTTTTGGTTTGGGTGGATGTAGGAGTGAAGGGGGGGGGGGGGTAGAATGGGTTTTCATCAAAAAGTTGGTCACTTTTTTTGTATTGTCAGCTGTGCATATTCCTTTGTTTTCTTTTGTGACTTTAATAAAATATCATTTAAAAAAGTAAATTAAAAGCCATCAAGCAAAATAAGCATATGCTTAGGGCACCAAGGGAAGGGGGGCATAACAAAGGGTTTTTTTTCCCCCTAGCTATCATGCCCTTAGCACTCTCTCTGCCGTCTGCTGCACCCATTATCCAACATGAATGTCAGTGTTTGTTTTTCTAATTACTATAGATATATATGATTGTTTTGTACAATAATATTTCTCAGCACTTATTGAGTATTAATTTCTTGTCAGTTAAGCAATGGAAGGGTCAGGGGGCCCCATTGGGCTGTTCTTAGGGCATCAGTTGGCCTTAATCCAGCCCTGTTAGCAATGCATAATAAAATAGTAAAAACAAAACAAGTTCAGATTTTCAATATACAACAGAAGATAAAAAGAAGAGTCTGAACTTGGTGTTTTGTTTTGTTTGTACTGTTTTATTATGCATTGTTAACAGGGCTGTATTAAGGCCAACCTATGCCCCTAATCACAGCCCAACGGGGCTAAGAGTTGCCAATATTATAAAAGGAACAGGAAATGTTTGAGTCATATTTTTAGGAAGAGGTGTAATTTTATGCTGCAGATGGTTTTGTTACATAGTCTGTTTCAGTTCCTGGTGACAGTGGGGATGGTCAGAGTGCAGTAGGGGTTTTTATATTGATGTATTGTGTATTTATATTTTTATGTTATGATGCATTTAATTTACTGTTATATGTACACTTCATTTTCTCCTAATTACATTGGGTTTAACCTTTCCCTCCAAAAAGGTGTGAATAAAATGACATATTACATTACACAGAGCAGCTTAGGTCTGATTGGTTCATATCAGCTATGATGTCATACATGACATTACACACCATGAACCAATTGGCACCCTGTCTATGTAATGTCATGTATGATATTTTTAAAACATGGCAGCTGTCACAGAATCAGCAGACATAGATATACTGCTAACAGAATTTCCATTATTTTTTATTTATTTTATTTTTGTTACATTTGTACCCCGCGCTTTTTCCCCACTCATGGCAGGCTCATTGCAGCAGGCAATGGAGGGTTAAGTGACTTGCCCAGAGTCACAAGGAGCTGCCTGTGCTGGGAATCGAACTCAGTTCCTCAGTTCCCCAGGACCAAAGTCCACCACCCTAACCACTAGGCCACTCCTCCACTTCAGTCTTTGAGAAAAATCATTTTTGAATAAAGCCCTTTCTGTGCCCATAGAAATCATCTTTGAATAGGAACATTTGTAGGTTGTGAGACATTAGTTTTAAAAGATGGACAAAGCAGATGTGAGAGTCTTGGAGATTTCTCATACATGAAGGGACTATGTGATCTGAAAAGCTTGTCATCTTGCTTGTTTGATGTCTTCTCCTGACCATGTTGTGTGTCTAGTAAATACAGAAATCAAATTACAAAAGTCAGGACTGAAGCAGGGGCTCCTGCTCAGGTGGAATTAATGTTTCTGAGGGGATATATTGTCAGTTGCAAACAAATGAAATAATAGCCTTGTAGGGCCCCTGTGTTCTCCAGGACTAGTATGGCTGTAGAGACTGCACTTTAGGTGTAAGAACTAACTTTTAATTCTTATGGAGCAGATCTTCCTAATAGATCTTTGGACCCATTGCACAGTAGGTGGTTGATAGGGGTTTGCTGTTATCTGTCTAATAAGCTAAAATATTTTGAAGTGCTTAAGAACATAAGAGTAGCCATACTGGTTAAGACCAATGGTCCATCTAGCCCAGTATCCTGTTTCCAAACAGTAGGCAAGCCATGTCACAAGTACCTGGCAGAAACCCAAATCGTGGCAACATTCCATGCCACAAATCCCAGGACAAGCAGTTGCTTCCCCATGTCTCAATAGCAGACTATGGACTTTTCCTCCAGGAACTTGTCCAAACCTTTTTTTTTAAACCCAGATACACTAACTGCAGTTACCACATCCTCCAACAAAGAGTTCCAGAGCTTAATTATTTGTTAAGTGAAAAAATATTCCTCCTATTTGTTTTGAAAGTATTTACATGAAACTTCCTTTTTTGGGTGCTGATCCCTAAAGTGGACCCTAACATCAGGTAACTATGATTTGGATTATTCTTTCCAATGTGCATCACTTTGCATTTGTCCACATTAAATTTCATCTGCCATTTGGATGCCCAGTCTTCCAATTTCCTAAGGTCTTCCTGTAATTTTTCACAGTCCGCATGTGTTTTAACAACCTTGAATAATTTTGTGTCATCTGCAAATTTAATCACCTCATTTGTTGATTCATTTATAAATGTTAAATAGCACTGGTCCCAGTACTGATCCCTGTGGCACGCCACTGTTCACCCTCCTCCATTGAGAGAAATGACCATTTAACCGTACCCTCTGTTTTCTGTCAATAACCAGAATATTGTCTCCTATCCCATGACTAATTTTCTCAGGAGTCTCTCATGAGGAATTTTGACAAAAGCTTTCTGAAAATCTAGATACACTACATCATCCGGCTCACTTTTATCCACGTTTATTCATGCCTTCAAAGAAATGAAGCAAATTGATGAGAGTGTTGGGTCTGTGAGTTCTTTCTAGGAACTATGGGAGCACTGGGAGTGTGGCCCCAGTAACCTAGAAATCACTGAGGATAATTTGAGAGCGGGAGACTTGCCCAGAGGCGGTTGAGACCCAGTCGGTGGGAGGAGGGTGTAAGCGGACCTGAGCTGTGCTGGCGATAGACCCTCTAAGTGGCCGCGAGGTGGCTCCAGTTGGGTGGCTAGGATTTTAGGGCAGCACATCTTTGATATTTTCCATTTTAGTTGACTCCTTGAGGTTTCCAGTTCAGTTTTATTGCCTTCAAATTGATCTCTGGCCCCTTGTGATAAATTTGCGTTGTCATGTGTGTTTCATGTGTGACCACGGTATGGCATTCTGCGTAGGGATCTTGTTTTTGTTTTCATTAGGTAGTGTGTTGGTGATTTAGGGCCCAGTGTAGTATTTACACTGCTGCCTTTTCACACATGAGGTTGTAGCTATTTGTGTCCAGGCAGTTAGTGCTATTATGCTATGGTAATATTCTGAGTGTGTTTTTGCCATAGGCGTAGACTGGGGGGCGATTGCCCCCCAAACGACGACGAGGCGCCGCCGCGCCATTAGTTAAAAAAAAAAACAAAACATGCAGGCACACGCTCCTCTCCATCCGCTTGGCTTCCCTGCCCTCTCTGTCTGCGTCCCGCCTTCCTGCTCTGACGTCAGAGGAAGGCGGGACGCAGACAGAGAGGGCAGGGAAGCCAAGCGGACGGAGAGGAGCGTGTCCGTCTACCCCTCTCTCTTCCTCCCTCCCTCCCTCCGGCGCAGGCAGCAGTCTTTCTCAGCATTCCTGGCAGCGGTAGCGATGTACACGCTGCCTTCGGCTCTGCCCCAAAGCCTTCTCTTCAAGTTCCTGTTCCCGCATAGGTGGGAACAGGAACTTGAAGAGAAGGCTTCCGGGGCAGACCGAAGGCAGCGTGTACATCGCTACCGCTGCCAGGAACGCTGAAAAAGTTGAAGACTGTTGCCTGCGCCGGAGGGAGGGAGGAAGAGAGGGGGTAAACGGAGTAATGATCTTGGACCTCGCGGGGGGGGAGCAGAGGGAAGATGGATGGTACTGGGAGGGGTGGGGAGCAGAGGGAAGGAGCAAGAGATGGATGGGACTGGGAGGGGGGGGGAGCAGAGGGATGGACCAGGAGATGGATGGGATTGGGAGAGGTCAGGCACAGCAGAGGGAAGGAGCAGAAGATGGATGGGACGGAGGGATGGTGAGCAGAGGGAAGGAACAGAAGATGGATGGGACTGGGAGGGGTGGGGAGCAGAGGGAAGGAGCAAGAGATGGATGGGACTGGGAGGGTGGGGAGCAGAGGGAAGCCTACTGGAAAGAAGACACTGCATAAAACAGAAGACACTGGACCAAAGCGAATAGAAAAACTAAATGATCAGACAACAAAGGTAGATAAAAGTATTTATTCATAATTTATTAATCGAAATGTGTCAGCTTTTTGAAATGTGCATCTGTGATATTTTGCCTGTAAATTTCAATTCCTTCCTCCATATTAGCATATTCATTTGCATATGTATATATGCAAATGATATGCTAATATGCTCCACCCATTCTTTGCCCCCCCCCCCCCCCCAAATGAAACAGTCAAACTACGCCTAAGGTTTTTGCTCAGGTTTGTGTATAGTGTTAAAGATATCTTAACAAGGTGTGGTTTGCATTTTAAAACATGCAGGGGACTGTGCTTTGATGATGTAGTAATGTCTCAGGAATAAGGAATGGAGTGCAAGCTAAACTTCGGAAATGGATCTTTGTGTTAATCTTTGAATGTGGAGGGAGAACATTGGGTTGTGTTCAGCAACCCCAATCATTTTGAAAAGTTGGCTCCAATGCTGACATTTACTATGTTACACTTCTTCTTTTAGCTGAGCAGCATTGACTGCCAATAAGCTATAGAATGAAATGTAAATTTCTATTAACACATTAAGGATTTTACTCCAAATTACCTCTTTGAACTGTCTGATCTCTTATATTCCAGCTTGTCAGTTGAGAGCCTTGAATAGACATTGTCATTCTGTGTGTAAAATGTTCTCGCTTGGGGAGTACCTGTCGTTCTGCCTGTATCTAACCCCCACTTTGTGAAAGGTTTAAAACTGGATTAGAAGCTTACTTTGTCTGCAGGCTTTTGATAGCTGTGATAGGTAGTTTATTAGGTGAGGGTTGGTAGCCCAAGGTATGAATACATTTTGTCAATTTTATTCTTTTTTGAATTTGTTTATTATATTTTTATATTTTGATTTTAATTATCATTTATATGTTTTCTTGTCTAAGTTGCTTATTTGTAATTTAAAGTAATTTTTAAATTTATATTGTTATGTGAGCTACTTTGTTATTTACTATTGAAAGGATATATAAGAAGTCACTTTATAAGTACACACAGAGGGGCATTTTTGAAAGGATGCCCTGCTCATAACGTCCCAAAAAAAAATCCATCTTGCAGCCGTTTTTAAATAGGAAAAATGTTGGGATTTCATGTTTGAAAATACATGAGAAGGACATTCTTGTGCTGAAAATGTCCAAAATGAACAGCCATTTTCCAAAATGAAATGTCCAAAATATAAATGCCAAAAAACCAGACACAAAGATGTCTGCTAGCGTCTTTTGTACAAAAATGGCTGCACAGACATCCATGCAGAGCAGAAGGGTAGCCAAGTGGTCAGTGCAGTGGACTTTAAACAACCGGACCTAGGTACAGATCCCACTTTAATTCCTTTATAGGTTGTTGTGAGTTCTCCAGGAACTGATGATAAACTACTATATACTTAAAGTTTCACCACCACAATAGCCATCATTCTTATAAATCAAGGTATCGTAGGAATTTCTGTGTCCCAGAAGGGCTCTCATATTTGTACAGAAATAAGACTTAAAGTGGGAGTTACACCTGGATCACATTGTTCAAAGTTCACTGCACTGACCACTAGGGTCGCTGCTCTATTAGGAATGCCCATAATACCTGAAGCTGTCATAGAGCCTGGTATCCACTGCCACTTTCACTTCTTAGTTTGGGAGGGGGGTCAGTAACCACTGGTACATGAAGGAATCATTCCTTCAATCGCTCCAGTGGTCAGGTGCTCAATCAGGACACCTTTCTGTACCCTGGACATGATTGAAACTGATCTAGATAAAAATGTTCTTTTTTTGCCTTGGTTTTTCTTCCCGTTCTATTATCGCTGAAAGACGTCCTAATTTTGGGTCCTCCCTAGTCTCATCCAAACACATTCTCTCGTTATTTGGATGAACTGCAGTGTAAAACATCCAAATTCTGCCTTTAGATATTTTGATTGGATGTTTCTGGCAGATGACGGGGTTTGTTTTTTGGCCATTTTGAGACATCCTATCTGCTTCGAAAATGAGCACCACAGTGTTAGCCTTCATAAGTATATTGGTCATCCTACTTTAGCCCAAGACCAGTTACAACAATACTCTACTGAGTCTATAATCAGCAGGTGGTAATGTTACAACTGCTAATCAAACTCAGCTTTGGGTATTATAGCAAGATTTTGACATCAAAGTAGTGGGTTTGCCTCAGAGTTTGATGTCCAATCCTTATGTTGTTTCTGTCATGGCCTTATTAATACTTTAAATGCCCTTTGGTAAGAAAATCCTTTCCTGTTAGAGACCATATTTATTTTTTTTATTTTGTTACATTTGTACCCCGCGCTTTCCCACTCATGCAGGCTCAATGCAGCTTACATGGGGCAATGGAGGGTTAAGTGACTTGCCCAGAGTCACAAGGAGCTGGCCTGTGCCTGAAGGTGGGAATCAACTCAGTTCCTCAGGACCAAAGTCCACCACCCTAACCACTAGGCCACATATTGACTACAATTGTTAGAACTGAAATATGTTATCTGGTATTCAGGAAGACTTCTGGAAGTATCTTTGGTCTTTCCTTTTCTGCTTTTTCCCTGACAACTAACATGTTTGTGTGATTTACTTCAGATAGATACAGCCTGTTTCTGTAACCTCATCATTTTGGTGCATACATGAGTAGCACAGCAGCAGGGACACAGGTTTAGGTTCTTCAGCCAGGGAAATTGCTTTACCAATTAGAGAGGAGGAGGATTCCCACAGGGCCATCAGGAGAAACCCTGTTGAGTTAAATGGTACGTTTGTCTTTCAGAAATTTGAAAGACTGTTCCAGAGAAATCTCTGCTGAAGATTACCTGATGAACATGTACTAGTATCTCTAACGTTTAGCCCCTCATTTACAAAATGTTATACAATGTCTTTCTACCCCAGGAGCATCCATTTGAATATGTACTAATATCCAGTCAACCTATGCAATACACGTGTGAGATGAAATTGTTCACAAAGGTGGATTAATCATATAGCAGAGCAGGGAATGCAGTGGAATGGGACCCCACTTGTCCTGAAGAGCTGGAATTGCCTGGTTGCTCCTAGAATAAGTTCTCTCCTGATTTAGTTCTGCAAAGAGAGAGTTAGATGCTTTGGAAATGGCTGTGACTCTGATCTGCTGGTTTTGGCAGTCTGGGCATTAAAGTTACGATGATCAGAAGCCCTGCGCTGTTCCAAACAGCGCTCTAAAATTAGCATCGGAACAGCACGGGGCAACACGTCCCCATGATCAGAGCTAATAGCTTGCAGATTAGGCATGCTATTAGCTCTGACCAGGTGGGAAAAGTGTGGGAGGATTGGCCCGAGTCAATCCTGCACTTGTTTGACAGGTTGTGGCAGTCAAAGCCCAGACTGAAGTCCATTGGACAGCCGGACCCCTGCCATTGCTCAGCCCTGATGGCCTAGTGCACCTCCCGACCAAGGTCCGGGGGGCTATAGACCATCGGGCTGCCTGACTTTGATGGGGGGGGGGTACAGGGCAAGCCTTAACTCGAATGCCAGCTTTGAGCTGCATAGGGTTCAAGTCACTATTCTGCCCCTACGATTAGAGCACTGTTCTCTGATCATAGCGGCTGAACACAAGCAGAACTCATTTAAGTCTAATTTAAATTAGTTCTGCGGTATTGAGGGGTGTAGGTGCAGTTTGCCTGATGATCATGGGTGCAAAAGTAAATGCAGGTACTAGTCCAGCGCTAGTGGCCTGTAGTGCCCTCATTTATCTTTGATCATCGGACTGTAAATGATTTATGTGTTTGAAGCACAGAGTTCACCCGTTCCACCTCACCCTAATGGTATTCCCATCCCACAGGTGACATAGGACCAGCAGGACCAGATGGACCCGCTGGAAGTACACCTGACACATCCAACTCTTTTCCACATTCAAGCCCTTAGCTCATGGCATTAAAATCAGAGAGAGACAGAAACGTTGTGTGACTGATGGTTATAGTTGGATATAATACAAATATGTTGTGATGGCTTAGATGTAGACCATGGTCAACTGTATACAATATTTATAAGGCACCTAGGCACCTTGTGCCTTTTTATAAAATAGGCTGCCAAAAATTCTTGCCAGAAGCACAGATTCTCACATATCTGAATTGCTGTACGGCAGTGTAAATATGTTCATGTGCATTGCTCAATGCATTACATGGGTATTATGTTACATCACAATTCTGCCCCGTAAATGTAGGTGCAATCTGTTGGTGCGCCACCGCCTCCTTATTCTGTGTGAACCCCCACATAATTTTTATAAGAGCTGTTTTCATGTATATATCCTGCTATATATGCAGACAGTTCTTATAAAGGTGCCAACTTATGACCAAATTCTATAAATGGTTGTCTACAAATCAGCACTGAGAACCTAGTTTAGCTCTATTCTGTCAACCTCACCTAAAGTTAGTGCGGTTTATAGAATTAAACCGTAACGCCTGTCCCAGTGACTAAAACTTAGGCACAACCATTTACACCAACTAAAAACCTGGTGTAAACGCCCATGCCTAACTTAAGAACGGATCAAGCATATTCTGTAATGGTATGTGTAATTTTAGGAACACCCACGACCGCGCCCCCTTTTCTTTTCCACGCATTAGAATTTATATGCACTTCTTTACAGAATACGCTTAGAAAGTTGTATGCGTGAGTTCTAATTAGTGCCAATAATTGCTTGTTAGTGGCCAATTATTGGCGTTGATTAGCTTGTTAAGCAATTAAGTTGCATGTGCAAATTTGCTACACGTTCTAATTTGCGCAGACAACTTTAGTGTGTTGTTTTATAGAATCTGGGGGTTTAGGGGGTAATTTTATAATGTGTGCCTATAATTGTGCTAATTAGCACCTGGCAGGAGTTTATTATGTGATGGAAAGTAGGCACCTACAATCCTTTATAAAATACCAGCATAACTTACTCCTGCCGGAATTCTGTGCCAAAAAAATAAAATTCTGTGCAAAAAACTTCCGTGCATAAAATTGCAAATTCTGCAAATTTGTTAATTATAATTTAACCAATATTGCAGCCCCCCCCTCCCTGTACACAAATACATCCATAGTTTTTCCCGCATCCATATTTTTTCCAGCCCCCTCCCTGCACCCACACATAGCATCCACCTTTCAGCCCCCTTCCCTCCCTATCCACACACACACATGGAGGGGCATTTTCGAAAGGTCACTTAAGTATGAATTAGGACGCCCTCGTGAAGTCGGCCAAAATCAGGTAGGTATAATCGAAAAATAGTATGGACATCCTTAGACATTCCATTATTGCAGTGCAAAACGTCCAAATCAGGGACGCCACCACCCGCAGCAGAGGCTCTCCCTCCACCACCCACAGCAGAGGCTCTTCCTCCACCACCCGCAGCCTTTGCTGATGGTGCACTGAAGAAGAAGATGCAGAGGTGGGGCACCTCCTCAGCAGAGGCCATCCAGCCAGAGGAGGCAACTACTGCGCCTCGCCACACAATTGCTGGGACAAGGTGCACATGGAAGACTACTGGCGCAAGAAATTGGAGCTGCAACGGGAAGCGGTACAGGCCCACAAGACGTGAAGTTGTACAGCAGCTCCAACGGCTAGGAGTACAGCATTGAGGGCCTAAACTGTGGACTGAAAGCACCTAGTACAGCCCTGATGGCAGCAACAAGTGGCGTCTACTTCCACCACTGCACAGCAACTACCCGCTAAGAAGAAGAGATCCTCAGCCTCCCCAGCCACTGGTTCAGCAGCCACCAACCAGCTCCCCTTCTGGGTCCTGTGCCCAGGTTGCAGGGCAAGCCACAGACCACAAGATGGCCGGATTTCCACAGAGCAGCCGAGGCAGCAGGCTGCCTTGTGGACACAGAAGAGGAGAGTGGGAGCTCATCAGAGGACTCTCAACCGAGTTCCCCTGCAGCACCAGCTGCATAGGAACACGATGGGAGGAGTAGGAGGGGACAGGGAGGGGGCGGGGAAAGTGATGGGACATGCTGGGGGGGGGGGTGGGGGGGAGGGTTGGAGGGAGGGGAATATGCACAGAGCGGGTGATGATGGTTGGAGGGGGGTGGTAGTGGTGTGTAAGTACTATGTCATAGAAATAAATGTCAACTTACTCTCACACAAAACTTGTCTTGATCAGGCTTTGCCTGGCTCTGACCCCCAGCTGGTGTGCGCTCTGCTCTGTGGGCGGGAGGTGGAGGGGGCTCCTCATCCTGTTCATCTGGGGCCTGGTGCTGTGGTGGCTGTGGCTCTTCTGGGAGGGCCTGTCCTCTGTGCATTGCCAAATTATGTAGCATGCAGCAGGCCAGGAATATCTTTGCCACCGTTTGGGGGCTGTAGAGGAGCTCCCCTCCATAATGGTCCAGACATCGGAACCTGTTCTTAAGTTGTCCGAAGGTGCGCTCGATATGCCATGGGTGGTCCCGATGTCTACTGTTGTAGTTCTCCTCTGACCCCTGTTTGTGGGTGCAGTATGGGGGTCATGAGCCAACTCCACTGTGGGTAGCCTCTGTCACCTTTGGGGAGAAGCAGGATGAGAAAGATAGCGGGTACCTTGTGAAGGTGGGGAGGGGAATAGTGGGTTGTGGAGTGAGCTAGAGAGAGACAGTGCTGAGGGTTGCCCGGTGGAGGAGGTATAGTTTGGGCAGATCCATGCTGCACTTACCTAGGAGCCATCCACCGGTGATCTCCCCTCGGTCAAACCTGCGGAAGATTCCTGAGTGCTGCAATATATAGGCATCATGGGTGGAACCTGGGTATTGGGCACACACGTCTAGAATCTCCCCCTGGGCCTCACACACAACTTGCATATTGAGTGAGTGGAATGCTTTCCTGTTCCTATAAGTGGCCTCTCATGCCGGGGGGGGGGGGGGATCTGAGTGCGACATGTGTGCAGTCAATGGCGCCTATGACCGAGGGGAAGCGAGCTACGGTGTAGAAGTCAGCCATGTTGTTCTGCAGGTCCTGCTGGGGTGGTGGGGAAGTTGATCTACTCAGAGGTGTGGGTAAGGAAGGCATCAAGGAACTAGGTGAGGCAGTTAGAAATGGAAGCCTGGGTGAGACCCGTGTTCTCACATAGGACAGACTGGAAACTCCCAGTGGCCAGAAAAGATAGAGAAGCAGTGATCTTTAGGTGCACAGGGATGGGGTTGTTCCTACGGGTCCTGGGCTGCAGGGGGGTGTTGGAGCTGGTCACAAAGGTGCTGAATGGCAGCCCTATCAAAGCGGTACCTAGTGAGACTGCAGGTCAGTGAGGTCTAGGAAACTGCTACGGGGCCTGAAAACTCTGGGGCGTGAGTACCTCCTGCGGTGCCTCCCCTCTTCCTCCAACATGTAAGCCACCTGTGCATTTAGTGCCTTCCGCAGTAACACCAGTGCTCACCTCTCCCTACCAACTTGGTGAAACACAGCAGCAACAAACAGAAGCTGACACTCACTCTCCCACCACCGACAAACAATGCGGTCACACACAGCAGAGCCACACTGCAAGCACTCTCTGACCCAGTACAAACTCTCCTGCCACACCCTCTAGCTACTCACTCTCCAAGCAGCAAACAACAGTCTTCACAAACATGCTGCAGCAGTACTCAGGACAAAGAGACAAACAGACTACAAACAGGTAAGGGAATGAAATATGAACTTGGGGACAGTGAATGGAGAAGAATAGGGAGAGGGGATGGGGGAGATAGAGGAAGGAGTAGTGGTATCTGGGTTTGGGGGCTAGAAGGGGTAGGGAAAGCTGAAAATGTAAAACACAAATGAGGCAGGTGAGGGTGAAAAATGTTCCGACTATGGCACACAGACAAAGGTAACAGGTACTCAACAAACTCTCAGCTTTCTCTGCAAACAACGATTCAGCTTTCTCTCCCAACAATGCTCTCGCCACTCTCCAACTGCACAAAATCGCTAATGGGTCTAAAGACGACTTCCCCCTTTTCACTTTTATTTCAGGTCTAACTAAGGACACCCATGTTCCCACCCATGCGAAACCATTTCGCTAGTCGTTATACACTGGGGGCACCCATCTCGTAACACCGCCCATAACATGCCCCTGACATGCCCCCTGTGGGTATGACCATAGATGGGTGTCGCGCTGAGGACGTCCTTACGGCCCTGTTTCGATTATTGGATTTGGCCGATCTTCACAGGGATGCCCATGTGCCTTTTGTGTCGCTTTTTGGATGCCCTTCTCTTTTGAAAAAGAGCCTGATAGCATCCACCTTATTTATCTCCCTCTACCTACCTACACATAGCATACACCTCTTTATTTTACAGCCCCCTCCGCCCCACAGCATCCACTTTTTTTTACAGCCCTCTCTGCCCCACAGCATCCACCTTTTTTTTACAGCCCCTCCCCCTCCCACAATAGCCATCTTTTTTTTTTTCAGCTCCCCTCCCTAAATCCACTGCCATATTTTATTCCAGCAGGAGTAATAACTGGGTGTGTACACCTGTACACATTTAGGTGCAAGAATTTAGTCTAGCCATAGAGCCGGTGTAAGTGCAAATGTGTAACTTGTAATACTCTTGTGCCCTGCTCAGAACCTGTCTATGTGTAATGCTCACCTGCAAACTACACACCACCAAAGATATGCATGTAATTGTAGAAAGCTGGTATCTATGTGAGCATCTATTGGTATTCTAATCCATTTATGTGTATAATCAGTTTGTAAATGTTAATGCTTACTTTATACAATTGACCCCTAACTTGGATTCTGTATATGGCACACAAAATTGTGCACACAAATTTGGATATGTGCCCAATTTGCATGCACTATTTAATTGAGTAACGAACCAATTAGTGCCAGTCATTGGGTGCTAATTAGCAATAATTAAAATGGAAATACACATCTTGCTAGGCGCTATTCTATAAAGATGTGCGTGTAAATTCTTGTGTGCGGATCTGAAAAGGGGACGTGGTCATGGGTGTTCCAAGAATTTGCACACACAGAATATGCCTGATCCGCATCTTAAGAATGGGGATTTACACCAAGTTTCAGTTGGTGTAAGTCTTCGCACCTAAAAGTTAGATTCTGTTCTATAAACAACACCCAACTCAGTGTGCTGTTTATAGAATAGCACTTAATGTTCTTTTTTTTGTTTTTGTTTTTTTTTTGGACCCATATACAGAATATGATCCTAAGTGGATAGTTAATACTGTGGTGTGTTCAATCTTAAAATCTCCCTTCTCTCTTGTGTTTGCAGGGGAGGGGACCACCAGGGCCTTCAGTAAGTAGGAGTTTGTCAACATCAATGTTGTAAATAGTTGAATGACCATGAAATGTTGATGAATGGATAAACCACTGGGTGGTGACTGACTGCCCTTTGCACTGCACTGAAAGTGACCTGGGTTCAGGGGACAACTCTCTAGAAGGGCAACCAGGCTAATAGGGTAGGAAGGTGCCTGTTTTATAAAGACATATAAAATACTGCCATATCTTAATTGAATACATACTTCTCCCTAACAAGTACCTGCCTACATGTACTGTTTGTACTTTTTAGGTATGATAACATTTTAAAAGAGGCCTTATGTGCACATAAATAAGCTGTTCATGCTTATAAAAGGGTTTATTAAATGACCTCGAGATTCTGCTGGAGTCCAGTCTCGGGTGGGGGACACTGACTGCAATTGACATTCACAGAGCACTGTGCAGAATATGTGAGTTGCGAAACCATCTCAGCTGCAGAAGAATGTTACCTTTTGAATATTCTTGAGAATAATTTACCAATGTGTATATACATGTTTGTACATCATTTTTCTCATCATTTATGTGTGTATTTTCCTCCTAATTCTATAAAAGTCAACAAAAATTGCCCATGACCAATTTGAGCACACAATTTATTTGAATAACTAGCTAGTTAGTTCCAATAATTAGTAAATTTAGTTGCGTAATCCACACCTAAATGTTTATGCGCATCGAGAGAGGAAGTGATGTCGCCATCAAGAATGGCTTCTTTGAACGAAGAGCTTGTGCACCATTCAGCAAAAATTGCAGCTTATTGATACATCCAGCTACTGAATTTGAGGTCTTTTCCTCGCTGATATTTTATAAAGCTGGGTCGCGCTATTTTGGATGGCCAATCAGCGAAATTGGGTGATTAATTTGCAAGACTTTGCCTTTCAACAGCGGGCTGCGGCCCTGACTAGTATTCCACCAGAAATGGAGATGGAAAAGGGGGCGTTCGACCCACTTGAGTCTGACTCAGCAGCCACTGTAAAATCTACGCTCCCTATGCAATTCGGGGAGACTGAGGACACGATTAGGGCTATTGGCGCCTTCCTCCAAGTGACTTGGGGACCTTGGGAGCGGATCTTTGGGGAGAACTGAATGAATTGGGTCAACACATGGCAGATATGGAGACTTTCCTGGAGGAGCATGCAACAGAGGGAGAACTGAATGAATTGGGTCAACGCATGGCAGATACGGAGACTTTCCTGGAGGAGCATGCAACAGAATTATCAGGCATTAATAAAAGATTAGATGAAAATAAACAGAGCACTAGATATCTTCTGGATAAGATTGAAGGTCTTGAAAATCAAAGCCATAGGTCTAATCTCCGGTTTAGAGGAGTACCGGAAGGCCCTGATTATATGGATTGTGAAAATGTTGTTCAACTGATAGCAGGGGCCCTTCTTTCCTCAGGCACTGCTCTAGTGGATCCCTCTTCTATTATGCTTGACAGAGCTCACCGAGCACTGGGCAACCCGAGGCAAAACCGTGCTAAAGATATTGTCACCTGCTTTAAAGACTTCAAGTTGAAAGAAACAATATTGGCTAAAGCTTGGGCCACTACTGACTTTGAATGGGACACTTACCATATTGATATTTATCAAGACCTGGCTACCACTTCACCGAAGCAAAGGGCTGAGCTGCGACCCCTGACACAATGCTTGTGGGAGGAAGGCATTAGATATAGATGGCAGCACCCCTTTGCCCTGGTTTTTTATGAAGAAGACAAATTACATCGGGTCTGCTTCCTTGAAAAGGCAATGAGTCTTCTATGGAAAGGGGTGCCTTCAGCAACAACATTCTACAAGAAGCTTCATTTCTGAATGCAAGAAAACTGGACTGTGAGGTTATGAGATCTATAGTGTTTCAGGGTGGAGCGTGGACATGGATTCGAGTTATGCATGCAATTATAGAAGGGGGTTCTGTGCCAAAATTTTGGTGGGGAAATTTGCACTGTATTTTCGTTGGTACAAACGCCCCTGTCTAAATTTACGTGTGATCCCTGCACTTAAGTGCTATTCTCTAAACTGTGCCTAACTTTAGGTGCAGCTTATAGAATAGCACTTAAGCATATTTTTTTCTATGTTGCGTTTTTAGGCACAGCTTATAGAATTCACCCCTTGGTGTATATGTGTTAGTTTTTTCTTTATAGAATTTCCCCCCCCCCCCCCCCCCCCGGCATTCTATAGACGTATGCATCCAACTTGTTACTTAGCGCCCAGAAAGCAGAGGCTACTTGCTTCTACATCTACCCAACTGCAGAAATATAATCTGCAAAACCATGTACATGGCTGGATTTACTTACCTGGGTTCCAAATGGTGGAACTCAATACCAATAATCACAAGAAGCATCACCAACTACCTCCAGTTCAGAAAAGAACTGAGAACCTACCTCTTTAAAAAAATTCTACAACTAAGTAACTAAACTGTCAAAGAACTTTCTGCTTCCTATCTGTATACCCCCACTTCTAATTGTTTCCTAATTGTCAATCACTTTGTAAATGTAAATCAGCATCACAACTTCTACCAGAAGGTTTTTGTAAACAATCATTGTAATTTAGGCCAGAATATAAATTGTAAGCCACTTTGAACCAAAACGTGTTTTTGGATAATAGTGGAATACAAGAATGCATAAATTAATAAATAATTAGCACAGCTGAGTGAATGTTATGTTTCTAGATAGTGAGCCCTTCGTTGGTAGTTGAATACTATGATAGACCAATCTCAGGCAAGCAGAACACATGGCAGGAACCATGCAGGGTCAACATCTGGAAATAATACTGGAACTAGACTAGGTAAGGTTGAGGCAAGCCACCCAAGCTCAGGAATGAGGTGACCAGAAGCCACGTATACAGAGGTGGAAAGCACTACCATCACCTAGTCAAGCACAGAAGCTGGTGACTTCTCAAGAACCTATTCACACACAGAAGCAAGACACTTCAGGAACCCAATCACATACACAAGCTGGTGGCTTCTCAGGAACCCATGCACACACGGAAGTAAGAGACTTCAGGAACCCATGCACACACGGAAGTAAGAGACTTCAGGAACCCACGCACACACAGGAGCAAGAGACTTCAGGAACCCACGCACAGATAGCGGCTGGAAGCTAGAAAAGATCCAACAGCAGTTGAAGAAGAGTTGGAGGCATCTTAGGGCCCACAGAACACCAGACAAGCATCTAGGGTAGCTATAACACAAAGCACCAAAGCCTGGATTTGGCAGGGTTAAACATCCTGACACTGCAGCATAGTCTAGCGTCTGACATCACTGCGGGATTGTACCCGTTAGCGAGTCGTCTGCGTGGACTCTGCAATGCTCCAGAGGCTGCAGAGATTGGGCTTTCCATTTGCCCAACACCACTGGACAAGGCTGGCCCTGGAGTCATGGTAAGACTGTGACAGTGAACTTTTCTTAGGCATTTGCGCATGACCTTGGGATACCTTCTTTCCATGTAGAAAGTATAGAATAAATCTGGGATTTTTATTTATTTATTTTTTTCAATATGAAAACATTCTGTAGATGCAAGTCCTTTAATAATTGAGGTTGGCTCACCTCTAACTTCTGTCTGCCAAGAAACATGTAGGCTACAGCTACTTGAACTGTTTGTTTCTCAAGGGAAGATGGAAAAAGAGGCCAGAGAAGAGACACTAAGGCAGACTTTTTACTAAAAACACTTTAGTGAAAGTAATACAGATCCAATAAACACTGTTCACAGAACAGTTTAGGGAAAAGAGAAAGTAATTAGTGAGCAAGTCTTTAATTCAGTCCCTCTTTATGGACAGAAGTTGAGAGATTTATGGACTGTGATTGAACTGTTTTGTGCAAATTATTTCTGCCTCAAGGAGGAAGCAATGAAACTCAAAGAGTGCAATAAACCCTTTTAGGAAGTTAAAATAGCATTAGTGAAGGTTGCTCAAGAGGCAGTACATGTGGGTGGTGAGTACAAGCAAAAGACTGATGTATTGGAAAGCTGTAAGCCAGGACCACAGAGCTGAGACTCTGGGTTCTCATACTTGATCTAAGGTCATATGAATCTTTAAGGATTAGTGCATGTTTTACTGTAAAGATCAGAATTCCTGATGTTCTGTTTTCTCCTTTCAGGGACCTGCTGGTAGAAGTGGTCTTCCAGGTGGGAGTGGTCTCCAAGGACCTCTGGTGAGAAGCAATTTCTTTCAGGTTGTAACTGATATGTGGGAGATGCAGTGCAGTAGGCAGATGGAAAGGTGCATGGTAGGAGGAGGGACACTCTGTACATAAGTAATGCCACACTGGGAAAAGACCAGAGGTCCATCGAGCCCAGCATCCTGTCCACGACAGCGGCCAATCCAGGCCAAGGGCACCTGGCAAGCTTCCCAAATGTACAAACATTCTATACATGTTATTCCTGGAATTGTGGATTTTTCCCAAGTCCATTTAGTAGTGGTTTATGGACTTGTCCTTTAGGAAACCGTCAAACCCCTTTTTAAACTCTGCCAAGCTAACCGCCTTCACCACGTTCTCCGGCAACGAATTCCAGAGTTTAATTATGCGTTGGGTGAAGAAAAATTTTTTCCGATTTGTTTTAAATTTACTACACTGTAGTTTCATCGCATGCCCCCTAGTCCTAGTATTTTTGGAAAGCGTAAACAGACGCTTCACATCCACCTGTTTCACTCCACTCATTATTTTATTTACCTCTATCATATCTCCCCTCAACCGTCTCTTCTCCGAGCTGAAAAGCCCTAGCCTCCTTAGTCTTTCTTCATAGGGAAGTCGTCCCATCCCCGCTATCATTTTAGTCGCCCTTCGCTGCACCTTTTCCAATTCTACTATATCTTTCTTGAGATGCGGCAACCAGAATTGAACACAATACTCAAGGTGCGGTCGCACCATGGAGCGATACAACAGCATTATAACATCTTCACACCTGTTTTCCATACCTTTCCTAATAATACCCAACGTTCTATTCGCTTTTCTAGCCGCAGCAGCACACTGAGCAGAAGATTTCAGTGTATTATTGACGACGACGACGACAACACCCAGATTCCTTTCTTGGTCTGTAACTCGTAACGTGGAACCTTGCATGACGTAGCTATAATTTGGGGTTTTTTCCCCCACATGCATCACCTTGCACTTGCTCACATTAAACGTCATCTGTCATTTAGCCGCCCAGTCTCCCAGTCTCGTAAGGTCCTTCTGTAATTTTTCACAATCCTGTCGCGAGTTAACGACTTTGAATAACTTTTGTGTCATCAGCAAATTTAATTACCTCACTAGTTACTTCCATCTCTAAATCATTTATAAATATATTAAAAGGCAGCGGTCCTAGCACAGACCCCTGAGGAACCCCATGTTTCTATCAACATGCAGCAAATTAATGAAATACCAACTTAAACTAATTACATTTGCCTCTTAGTGGATTCAGAATTATTGATGAGAAAAAGACCTCAGAATGTTCACAGCTGTATGCCAATACTTTTCAGAGAGGCTATGAGGTATAATCACAGGTAGACAATGACACGGGGTCAGAGTTTATCCCCGTCACACCCCGTTCTGTCTCCATCCCCACCTCATCCCCGCAGGTTCTGTCTGTCCCTATCTTCGTCCTGTCCCCGCAGGCCCTGTCTCCGTCCCATCCCCGTGGACTCTGTACTCATCTGCAGAAGTCTCGAACACTTATGATTTTATATTTAAATCTTTTTATTAAAGTATAAAAAGGAACAATATGTTGTTTATAAATCACTAATACAAAACAATAATAACAACGAGCAACTATAATAACCCCCTCTCACCACCACACTCTACCTCTCTAATCCCAATAGCTTACTTCTACTAGCCCAAGGAATCCTAATCCACTCTGTTAAAATGTCCGGAGGTTCAAAATACAACGCATTCCGTATGCCCTAGTGGGGAAGAAATAAATATGCCCTATGAAGCACTGTTATGATTTTTTAATCTGTGGATGAATAAGTCATCAATAATCTCAGTATTCAGTCTAGCTCTCCTGTCTTCCACAGTCTTTCCTGCAATAGAACATATGTTCTTAGCAGGAATGTACAGGAATCCCCCATACAAATTTTGCTAGTTGTGGCCAGCATATTTGCTTGTTTTTCCAAAAAAATCTAAATATCGTCATCTGCATCACTCAATAACAGCCCAGTTCATTAACAGGCTTCAAAGTAGAAAATGACATAGGAACAAAGTTTGTCTCCATCCCTGTGGGATCTGTCTCTGTCCCTGCCCCATCACCATAGTCTCTGTCCCTGTCCCTGTGTCATTCTCTAATCACAGGTCAAAAATCTCCTCTTTAATAAAAACAGTAAAATCAGTGCAAACTTAGATCATTCAATATTACTACTTAATGATTGTGAATAATAGTGCACTTAACTGATATCAGTCTCATCCCAAAAGAGGTCCCTGTTTCACTAATACTGTATTATGGAAACATCTTTTCTACATTCTGAGGGCGAGAGCTTAGTGCAACAATCTTCATAAATGTTTCAGTGTCTTACAATAAAGTTAAGCTGAAAAGGAGTAGGCCTGTTTTTGGTTTGCACATTCCTCTGGCTCCTTTGGGGCTTCCAGCTCAATTGGGAATCGGCATCTGTCGGATTACAGCACCATGTGCCTTCACCCATGACTATCTGGGAATTTAATAATAATAATAGTAACAATAAATTTGTATTCCACCGTATACCGTACAGTTCAATGCGGATCACACATTAAAGAAAACTGGATATTTCCAGGAATAACAAAATATAACCTAACAAAGACAAGATATCCTTAAACTACATATTCTATTCGGCATGATTTAAAACAAAATTTTTTAAGTAAGTAAGTTTTGATCCGTTTATGAAATTTTGGACATCAAGAGATCTTTAATAGCTGTGTCCAAACAAACCACTTGATATGAAAAAAGTGTGTCTATTAATCTGGTTCCTCTCATATTTTTAGAGAAGAAAAGGTACAAAATTCTAATGTTTTGGTAACTCTAGTTTATTTGTGAAAATAAGGGAAAGGGGAATGGGACTTTGATATACTGTCTTTCTGAGGTTTTTTGCAACTACATTCAAAGCGGTATACATATATTCAGGTACTTATTTTGTATCAGGGGCAATGGAGGGTTAAGTGACTTGCCCAGAGTCACAAGGAGCTGCAGTGGGAATTGAACTCGCTTCCCCAGGATCAAAGTCCACTGCACTAACCACTAGTCTACTCCTCCACTCCACTTCACTAATAAGATGGTTCAAAAAGTAAAATGGGGATTGACTGTATGTAATTTTGAACACAAGCCAAGAAAATTTAAACAGGACCCTGGCCTGCACCGGGAGCCAATGAAGCTTCACATCATAGCAGGATACACTCAAACTTTTTTTAAAGAGAAGATTTAACGTAATGCTACATTCTGTATAGTGAGACGTTTGTTTGGAAGTTCCTAAATAGACAATATTACAATAATCAAACAAACTCAAAATTAAAGCCTGGACAATAAGCTGGAAATGATCTTGATCAAAATATTTCCTAATTTGATGCAAATTGCGCAACAGAAAGAAGGAACTTTGTGTCAGAGTGTTAATTTGCATCCCTAAAGACAATTTATTAGCCAACCATACCCCCAAAATGTTAATGGATGGAGAAAACTGATACTGAGTCTTATTTATCATAACACTCTCTTCATCCATTTCAGAACTAAGGCTGATTAACATAAATTTAGTTTTGGCTGAATTTAATTTGATCTTATGCTTTTAGCATCCAGTGTTCTATTTCATTTAAGATGTTTTGCAATAACTGTGCGACTGAAAAGGCGATGAGGTCCATAACCATGATATCATCAGTATAGCTGAGAAGATAGATTCCCAACTTTTCTAAAGCATATCCTAATGAATGCATTTAAACATTGAAAAGAACAGGAGACAGCGGTGACCCCTGTAGAACCTCGCATTGATTGTGCCAATTCTCTGAACAATTACCATCAAATCTCACTCTATAAAAGTGATCTTTAAAAAAAAAAAAACCTGAGAATCATTTATAGACGTCACCAGTTATTTCCATACTGTTCAGAGTATGCAAAAGAATATCATGATCCACCAGATCAAATGCACTAGGTAGGCCTTCCACCAGTGCCTTCCTGCCCTCATCCAAAATTTTACACTCGTCCACCACAGCCCCAACTACCAGACCTAATCTGGTCATTGCAATGATGGTCCCAGGCTGCTGAAACCCTGCAATCATGGACCTGAATCCAACTGCTAACTATTAACTGTTCTGTCATGTCTGGGGTTGATAGTCTGGTACAGCAATGTAGGTCATTCTTTTTATTTCTCTTCTATTAATATTGTAACTTTTCTTATATTATTGGAATTATATGTAAACCACTCAAGTATTCCTGATGATGGGTAGTATATCAAATGTTTAATAAACTTGGGACCCTCTCCTCCCAGTGCCTGTGCACCATTCTTGGTCTCCGCTGGAAGCAGATATTGAGCTAAGAAGCCATCCCAGGACCTGCCACATTGTAGTACATACTGCTGCCACTGAGCCTTCAGGCCACCCTAACAGTCAATGTTCTTTGGCCAGTTTCTAGCGCGTTCCTAATACTCCTGTCTGTTCACTGTCAGCCAGTCACTCTGACCTGCATGCACCGCTCAGCCTGTTTCTGTATTTTAACGGAGGTGTGAGTGGTACTTTTTCCTGTACATCTGTATTTCCAGGGCTATATACAAGAAAAATCTGGAGTATATGTTTGAGAGAAATGGAAGTGTTTAATATTAATTTTAATTTGTGATAGGGACCACCTGGACCTCCTGGGCTTTCTGGACCACCCGGCCCTCCTGGACCTCCAGTGAGTAAAATGTTTTCTATTGATTCTGGAGAAAACCTACAAACTTTAGAAAGTAGCATCCTGATAGCCAAGGGCTGAGAAACAAGGGAGCGCTAGTCTTGGAAGAGGCTCCTCTGGAGACTTCACTGCCAGTAGAAGTGTAGCCGGGATGTGACGCCAGGGGGAGCGGCATGCGCATGCACTGCATAAGCACGATGGACTGCGTGAAAAATAGGCTCCGGTGCAGTCGGAATTCCATTTGGAGGAGTGGTTGCTCCCCTTGCGTCCGAGCTAGCTGTGTCTCTGACTGCCAGTAAATACTTTATCCCTAAACTGTCAGGATTGTTGACTCCGTATTCTTAAGGAGGGTAGATTCTTTATTAAAGGTCACCTATATGTGAAGGCCACATACAGCAGATGGCCATATTTAGCCAATTAGAAAAAGACACGTAATTGCTCATGTGCCAAGCTCTGCAGAAACAACTGCTAGAAAAAAGCTGCTCAGGAGAAGGCCTAAATGTTACTGCACAAAGGATGCATCTATTGCATATTTTATAAAATGTGTACACAAATTGTGACTCTGCCTGCATGTCACCTTTTATTTAAATAAGCTGTCATCTATGCATGAAAAGTATTTTATAGAATTACTGCCTTTGAGTGGAAGTTGTCAATGTGGGCTACCATTATTTTACTGTTAACCCCAGTTGTTAGTAACTAGGTCTCATTGCAGAAAACAGGACCTGTGCTAAAACAGCACGAGCTAGTGGTAAAATAACACATCTTAATGTTAGTCCACATAGATAGCTTCCCCCCCTTAGTGTGAAGAGTTTCGGTTTCTGGTAACCAGAGCTGATATTATGATGTCATAATGCCTCATTCCACTAGTGCCTAAGAGCCAACCTCATCAGTGATGTCACAATGGCTTGATTGCCCTATACTTGGCTCACTTTCATTACATAGTGATTTTGATTTCCAGAGACATTTCTTTTTTTTCTTTTCTTTTCTTTAGATAAGAGGAGGAGTTAACCCCAGTTATTAGTAACTAGATCTCATTTCAAAAAAATGGGACCTGTGCTAAAATAGCAAGTTAGTGATAAAATAACCCATCTTGATGCTAGCTCACATTAATAACTGTGTAATGATTATGTGTGCGTGTTATCTTTTAGTTACATTAAGCTGTAGTTTGAAAGACAAAAAGGAAGTTTAAAGGAAACAGTGTCTTAACAGGGAGGGTTCCTAGCTGCAGAAAAGCCTTGTGATACATTTAAACTCATGAAAATCCCTGTAAGGAACTGCCAGTTCCTTCCTCCTTGGCTCTGGTATTTCTTTTCTAGCAGGAAGTGTGAGAGATGGGGACTCCTCTGAGCTCAGGGATTTGGAGAGCAAGAGGGACGTCGCCTACAGGTCTGGTCATTTCTCAGATGGTTTGGTATCGTCTTTGGCCCCTTGCAGGGATTTCTGATGTTTTCCCAGCTCAGATGCATAAAATACATTTTGGGGTTTGTTTTCATCAATTGTACCAAAGTCTTTTGCTTCAGTTACTTCTACTACTACTCATCATTTCTATAGCGCTACTAGACATACACAGCACTGTACACGTTATATGCAGGTACTTTCTATGTCCCTAGAGGGTTCGCAATCTAAGTTTTTGTACCTGGGACTTGCTGAAGGTCACAAGGAGCTGCTGTGGGAATTGAACCCAGGTCACCAGGATCAAAGCCCGCTGCACTAATCATTAGGCTACTCCTCCATGCTTAATTCTAGCTCCATGCTGTGGTGTGCAATAAAATGAACTTCCAAAATAAATTTAGCCCATGTACAACTGATTTTATCTAGTTGAGACAGAATAACATCTCCCTCATTTTGATACACAATCTCCACCTTATCAGAAAGTGGTGTGATTGGTTTTGCTTTCTATGCTAAATTAACATCAGAATCATTGCATTGCCCTGATGAGGGCTGAACAAAGCAGAGAGCCTGACAGTAGATAAAGACCATAATGCCCATCTTGGACCCCCAGCTTAAGAATCCCTTGAAATGTTCAGGTATTTCACACTTCCATCCACAATTAACTAAGTACTTAATTGGTTCCAACTGCTTTTACAGGTTCTGTCTCCATCCCTATCACTGTCCCAGCCCTGTCTCCATCCCTGCCCCATCCTCACAAGTTCTCTCCCCGTCCCTGCCCCATCCCATCCCTGTGGGTTGTCCACCTGTTCAAGCCTCAAACACAATTTTCTATTGAAATCTTTTTATTAAAGTATAAGGAGGAACAATGTGTTGTGCAACTGTTGTTTATAAATCACTAATACAAAACAATAATAACAACGAGCAACTATAATAACCTCAACCACCACTCTCTACCCTTCCAACCCCAACAATAGCTGACTTCTACTACCCAAGGGAATCCTAATCCACCCTGTTAAAATGCCCAGGGATACAAAATACAACCCATTCTGTATTCCCTAGTGGGGGAGAAATATGCCCTAGAAAGCACTGTTATGATTTTTTAATCTGTGGATGAATAAAGTCATCAACAATCTTAGGATTTTGTCTAGCTCTCCTGTCTTCCATAGTCTTTCCTGCAATAGAAGATGCATTGGTAGCAGGAATGTACAGGATCCCCCATGCAAATTTTGCTAGTTATGGCTAGCATGTTTGCTTGTTTTTCCAAAAAATCAAAATATTGTCATCTGCATCACTCAAACATAAATAACCTCCAGTTCATTAACAGGCTTCAGAGTAGAAAATTATACGGTGACAAAGGTTGTCCCTGTTCCCGTGGTTACTGCAGGTTCCCGTCCTCATGCCATTCTCGGGTTTTTTTTTAGACCTCACTGGTGTGTGTGAGAGAGAGAGAGGGGTTGGGAGGGAGATTTTTTGTCTCCTAGAATGCATAAGTCTATCTGGGAATAGTTTCTGTCCAGAAAAGTGTGGAAAATAAAAAAATCTTTTTGAAAAATTCCAATAATATGATCTGGTTTAATTGGATTCTGATACAAAATTTTGAAGGAGTTTTGTGTGGATATGGAGCATAACTCTGTTAGAGAATAATTGGGTTTGTGGGGACATTCATATCTATGTTAGTAGAGCAGTGTTTCACAACTTCTTCAAGCCAAATACCCACTTAGTCTAACAAGTATCAACCGAGTACCGCCGATCGGTTGTTTCAGCAGAGCTTTTGCAATTGACATTTTATTATTAAACAGTTAACTAACTTGGAAACACATATAACACATGTACAGATCATTGGAAATGGTATTCAGAACAAGACACAGTGATGTTTCACTACCATATAAACTGTCTGGCCCCTTGACAGCTGGTATGTTGTTCTTACAATCTGAGTAAAAATGAACAATCTTATTGATGGGTCTGTTTATAAAAACAGGAGAAAAAAAAGTTCTCCACAAAAGGGAAGAACTTCCCCGTAGTGAGCAGTCAGATTTCTTCTTTCATTTTCCCAGAGAATAAAAGATGAATCTTGATTGATCAGTATGGGCAACTTCTCCACTTTTGTGAAGAAATTTCATTTTTGTCTTAATAAATAGTTCCCAATGAACCAAGACACTTTTCTATGCACATAACAAATGAAAACTAAAAATAAATAGCACATAATGACACAGAAGTACAAACTGTCTTCAGAATATGCAAGGAGTTCAAACACAGCCACTTAAATGCAAAATGTGACCTGTTATCTCTTTTAGCATTCTGTGCTTAGAAAATCAACACAGTTACCATTATTTGTTATATTTCACGCTCATGTACATTCCAAAACTCTGACCTATTCTAACCACACCATAGAAAATAAAATCACTTTTCTGCCTTTGTTCACTGTTCATTTTTATAATTATGTTGGTCCCAGTGTCTGGGTTATGCTTTTGTCTATTTTCTTTTCTCTCTTTTGTCAAGGTCTCCTGTCCATTTGACATTTCTTCTCTCTCCATGTCCATTATCTATTTATTTTCTCTGTGTCCCTGTCTTTTCCCCCCATTTTCAGCATCCCTAGAACAAGACAGTGGCTCGACATATCACCTTCTACCCCCAGAGAAACAAAAAGAGGGGCTCAGAGGCTCCATCAAATTACCTCTAGTGGAAGGTTACAGATAGGGGCTGCCAAGACTTCTTGTTGTTTTTCTGAGACTGGGAGACTTCCACCCCTAGAGAAAACAAGATGAAGGACTCAGTAGACCCAACATATCACGATTGTTGCAGGGGTTGGGTCTTCCCGCATCTAAGTAAGTTCCACTTACTCAGACATGGAAAGACTCGAGCAAGTGCAACAATCATTACGCCAACAGTGGAAATGTAAAAGAAACAACGTATCTCCTTCCAACCCCAGAGAAAGATAGAGGGGCTTGGCAGCCAGGGCTGTGGAGTCACTCACAGTAGTACAAATTTGTAACATTACCAACAAAATCTTGGACTAATCGGTGTTTTTCTCAACATTTACACATTTGATACTACAGTATTCTCCAACTAAATTTTTGGCAGCCGGGAGGCATGAAGGAGTACTGCCCTGCAATGGGAAAAAAGAAGCAAGTTTCTATTTTTACAGAAGCACTTGCTTCCTTTTACCGCTGCAGGGCAGAGTAGTTGGGTTGGAGCAGAGGAATGCATACATTTCCAAGGACCTTTGGTTTGACACAGTATAGCAGTTCCTATGAATTAAATATAAACATTCTCTGTATCCACAAAAATCTAACCTCCCCCCCCCCCCCCCCCCCCACCAAGAGGACATTTCTCCTTGGAAGTCACCATACAAATATATTCTGATTCTCGTGTCATCTGAGCAACAACAACATAAATATCTCCATTATCAGGCACACTGTAAAATGCAAAACCTGACAACTCACCATATATGTAACAAACCTGACATACACTAAACTAGCACTAATTCCTAAAATTCAAATAACACTACAAATATTACATTGGGCCAAAAAACACCAAAACACCTACTATTGGTCAAACAGCTATGTGGGATTTCTTTAGATCTCTACACAAATTACATGCAAACAACAAACTGCACGTCGGTCACAGGCAAAACACAGCCACATAGGAGCTATATATGTGGATCTAGTGGGTACTGACAACCCCCAATATTGAGCAAGCTCCTTCATTATGTCCAGGGAGGGGTTATTTGTATTGTTTGGCACCCACAATCATTTTCAAATGGTAGCATCTGTGCACAGTCAGACCCTCACCAAATAGAGATCACAAATTAGAAATAAAAATATGTAAACAAAAATTGAGCTGGTAACTCCCAAGCAGTCAAAATTCAGCACTCAACACTAGAAAAATAAAACCACATTCATTTACTCTTGTATTGAACACAATACTAAGATATCTGCGATACACGTGTCCCAAAATTAACATATTCCAGTTCGTAAATTCAGAATAAAAATACCTTTTTATCCTACCTTTATTGTCTGAACATTTTATTTTTCCAATCACGTTGACCCCAGTGAGTTTCTATCTTTTGCTTTCCTGCTGTCTTCTGCCCACTTTCTCTTTGTCCTTTCTCCTCACTCCTCCTATATTCTATTCCCTCACAACTGTCTCTGACATCTTTATCATTCCCTTTTTATCTCTTCTGCCTTTCTGTCCATTCAGGTTTCACCCTCTATCACCCTTCAGTTCTCACTCTTTTTACTTTTCACATGCCTATCAACTTTCCATCTCCTCCTCTCGGTCCTTAACTCTCCCATTTCTGATCTCACTCCTTCCCCATTCTCTTATTCCCTTTTGTCCCCCTCTCCCCCACCCATTACCACATTTTTATACTCTGCACTCACCACTCTCCTCTTACTCATCTCCTTGACAACCCCTCATGGCTTCTCCCACATAGTTCCATGATGTATAGCAGTTTCCCTCTTTCCACCTTTGTAGTTCAGCATCTTGTCTGTCTCTCTCTCTCCTCGCCACACGCACCCTGAGAGCCCATCTTCTTTCTTTTCACCCCTATTCTTGTAGCCAAATGTCTTCCCTCTCTCCCACACTTCCAACATTTGTAGTCTATCATCTCCCTGTTCCCTCTTCATTCCCTGCCCCCTCTTCATTTCTTGCCCCAACAGTGCAGCATCTCTTCTTTCTGGCCAACAATGTAGCTTCTCCCTTTTTTTCTCTCCATCCCCCATACCTCCCCATCTCTACCCCTTTCTTTTCCTTCCCCTCATAGTCAGCATCTCCCCTGCTCGCTCTCCACTCCATCTCCTCCCCACCTCTCCCATTATTCTCCTCTTCCTCAATATTCAGCAGCTCCCCATTCTTTCCCACTTCATGTCTAGAATCCTGCTGTCTGTTCCCTCCCCTTGTCCCCATTATGCCTTCTCCTCCTCCCTAGTGGCCCAACATTACACTTCTCCCTCCCTATCCCACCCCACTAATTTGGCCCAGCTTTTCTCCTTCTTCCCCCCCACCCACCATTGGGCCAGCTTTTACTCCTTTACCCCCACAAACCAACCATTGGTCCAGTTTTGCTCCCCCCCCCCCCCCCATTACTCCAGCTTTTCTCCTTCTCTGCCCTATTCACCAACCATCCAACTATTGGTCCAGCTTTTTTCCTTCTCCCCCCTCCCACCCTACATCACCTCACTTCAGTCCAGCTTTTCTCCCTTTTCCTACCTGTATCTCACACCATTAGACCAGCTTTTCTCCTTCTCCCCCCCCCTACCTACCTACCATGTTTAGCATTTCTTCTTCTCCCTCCAAGCCCACCCCTACCCCTACCCCCACTTCCATTGGGCCAACATTTCTCCATTACCTTCTCTCCCTCCAGCTCCCCCTCCCCAAATCGGTCCAGTTTTTCTCCATGTACTTCTCCACCTCACCCCACCCACCAAGCCATCATTAGTCCAGTTTTTCTCCTTATCCCTCCTTCCACCCACCATCAGTCCTGCTTTTCTTCTCCCCCTCCTGTGACCTGGCTTCACTCCCTTTTGCTCCTTCTCTAATTCATGATGACATCCCTCCCTCCCTCCCTCTCTCCTCCCACCCCCCCCCCCCAAAATACCTTTATAAAGCGGTCTTAGAGATTGCTGGCTGTGGGCAGCGATTCACAATGAGTTGCCTGTGCTGACCTTCCCGCCTGCTTATACAGAAACAGGAAGTTGTGTCATACAGAAGGCTCCAATCTAGGCATGAGCAGTGCGTTTTGAATCGCTGCCTCTCTGCTAGCAACCTCTGTAAGACAGCTTTGAAACGTTACGGAGGGTTGGGAGAGGGAAGGATGCCATCACACATTAGAGGAGCAAAATGGAGAGAAACCCAACAGCAAAAGGAGGGACCAAGAGGGGGCAAATAAGCTTTTTATTAGGGGGGGGGGTCAGGAGCCGCACACCTTGTACCCCTTGGGGTACGCATACTGCATGTTGGGTAATCCAGAGGCTATTACAACTAGGAATAGTGTCTGCCAAGTTAGATATCCTAGAGGTGCCTTTAGAAGTTGGGCAAGTACAATATTGGTAACCCATGAAAGGGCTGAGTTTATACAGGATTGTGCTCCTTAGCCATCTAATATTCCTTCAAAATGTGGCATCAGAATTCCACCTTCACTGGAACATTATACTATCGATAATTTCCCCAGGTTCTCACTCCTACAAAGGTGAACTCGAACGGTGCTGGTTGAGACCCCAGGTATAACCTGCTTCATTGCTTGAGGTTGTGTATATCTTGTGTCCATCATGTTTCTTCTTTTCTGTAGTTACATCTTCTCAGACTTCCAATCAAATTCTCATGTTATATTACAAATCAAAATTGTTTCTTTTCTTATTAGGGTCTGCCTGGCATTATTCCTGATGGCAGTGGGGATCTCCAGGTGTGTCTAACTTGCTTTTGTATATGAAGCCTCAACCAAAAGGAAGTGTAGTTAATGGAAACTACACATGGCTTTGGAAAAATAACCTGAAAAGCGTTGCAAGGAACACTGAAAACAATCTAGCTGGTATTTAAAATATTTATAGATGCCTTCACTTCTTCTTTACAGTGTCCAGCTATCTGTCCTCCAGGACCCCCAGGACCCCCTGGAATACCAGGCTTCAAGGTAAGGACAATCCTGAGTTATTAACCCTTTAGTGTCCAATGTTCTCATCAATCTGTTTTCATATGGCTTATTACGGGAACATTGGACACTGAACCCGAATCCAAGAAATGCCATAAATATGTTACAGCTTGGTCAGTGGCTAGAACCCATAAAACCGTTAAATTATGGATTTTCCTTTCAATATGTTTCCATCATACCTAGAAGCCGCTCCCACTTAGCCATACTCACCCTTATGAATCATGGTGCTGCTGTGCTGTGAGTCATTAGTGTCATGCCTGGGCATCCCACTGATTATTACGAAGCAAGATAAATGGTAGAGAAGTAGCTGTAGATAGATTTCAAGATAAAAGAGGGAATAAATTGAAGTGAAGGCTGCACATATTTTTCAAATAAAATTAATACAACAGTTTAAAATGACCTATTTTCAAAAGGATCTGGGTATAGTCCTATTGTTTGAAAATTGCTTTGGAACAGACTGGCTAATATAGTGGCATAATTTCACAATGTGGTTACTACTTGGACTGAGGCAAAAAACTACACACCTGCAACTGAATTTGTAAATATTGGCACACATTGTTTCTGACCTTGGAACCCAGCATGAGTACTTGTGCCTGCGCACCATTAGGTAGTTTTCAAAGCATGTGTGTGCAAAGATTCTCCCTTAAGCCTTCTTTAAATATGGCTACAACTCTGTGGTATATTAAGTGTAGATCTTTGGCCACATCAAGAAAGAGCAAGTTTCAGACTGACAATTTAAGTGCATAAATTACAGTTTATAGAAGTAAATGCCTACTGAAATATGTCATCCTGTGGGGCACTTTTCATATTCACGTACAAATTACATGCCAGCAGAATCTCTCATAGAACACAGACCAATCCTGGCAAATTACAGAATAAAGGACCAAAAATTAGAAAAGGAAACACCGAGAAATCACATTCTCTGTAAGCAGTACGGTATCGGAATTCAAACATGCGTGGGATATGCATAAAGGAATCCTGTGCAGCAGGAATGGATCCTCAGAAGCTTAGCCGAAATTGGGTGGCGGAGCAGGTGGGGGAAGAGGGTGGTGGTTGGGAGGCGAGGATAGTGGAGGGCAGACTTATACGGTCCGTGCCAGAGCCGGTGATGGGAGGCGGGACTGGTGGTTGGGAGGCGGGAAATACTGCTGGGCAGACTTGTACGGTCTGTGCCCTGAAAAAGGCAAGTACAAATCAAGGTAAGGTATACACATGAGTTTATCTTGTTGGGCAGACTGGATGGACCATGCAGGTCTTTTTCTGCCGTCATCTACTATGTTACAGTACAGCACAGGAGAAATAAAAATAAAAGGGCATTATCTACTGTAGGGGGCAAAATGCAAGATCACTTTCTACCCCAAAATAAAACCCACAAATAAATTATCTGGATACCCATGAAAACTTGTGGGACAACAGTCAGGCTTATTTTCGAAAGAGAAGGACGCCCATCTTTCGACACAAATCGGAAGATGGGCGTCCTTCTCACAGGGTCGCCCAAATCGGCATAATCGAAAGCCAATTTTGGGCGTCCCCAACTGCTTTCCGTTGCGGGGACGAGCAAAGTTCCTGGGGGCGTCGGAGGCGTAGCGAAGGCGGGACTTGGGCGTGCCTAACACATGGGCGTCCTTGACCCATAATGGAAAAAAAGGGTGTCCCTGACGAGCATTTGGATGACTTTACCTGGTCCAGTTTTTCTTACGACCAAGGCACAAAAAGGTGCCCAAACTGACCGGATGACCACCGGAGGGAATCAAGGATGACTTCCCCTTACTCCCTCAGTGGTCACTAACCCCCTCCCACCCTCAAAAAAGAACTTTAAAAATATTTTATGCCAGCCTCTATACCAGCCTGAAATGTCATATTCAGGTACATCGCGGTAGTATGCAGGCCCCTGGAGCAGTTTTAGTGGGACCCAGGCCCCCCACCACCTGTTACACTTGTGATAGTAAATGTGAGCCCTCTAAAGCCCACCAGAAACCCACTGTACCCACATCTAGGTGCCCCTCCTTCACCCCTAAGGGCTATGGCAATGGTGTACAGTTGTGGGTAGTGGGTTGGGGGGGCTCAGCACACAAGGTAAGGGAGCTATGTACCTGGGAGCTTTTTCTGAAGTCCACTGCAGTGCCCCCTAGGGTGCCCGGTTGGTGTCCTGGCATGTCAGGGGGACCAGTGCACTATGAATGCTGGCTCCTCCCATGACCAAAGGGCTTGCATTTGGTTGTTTCTGAGATGGGCGTCCTTAGTTTCCATTATCGCCAAAAATCAGAAACGACCAAGTCTAAGGACGGCCATCTCTAGGGACGACCTAAATGTCAAGATTTGGGCATCCTCGATCATATTATCGAAATGAAAGATGGACGCCCATCTTATTTCGATAATATGGGTTTCCCCGTCCCTTCGCTGGGACGTCCTGCGATGGCGTCCTCAGGAAAACTCGGGCGCCCCTTTCGATTATGTCTCCAGCCTCAATATTTAAATATGTTCTGCAAAGACATGTCGTGTAAGTTAAGTAGGTATTTGCTGAATAACAGTTAGACACCTGTAATAAAAACAGCTGTTGCCCAACAAGGTCCATCAATCTGAATCTGAGTAAATCAGGGGAAGGGAACACAACAGTGCCAATCAACGTTACCCCTGTTCCCTTAGCACTAACACTAATGAAACATGAATATAGGGACACATAAAATCTGGATACCCCAGATCTGTCAAATCCAGTCTTTATCGCTTTAAATCTAGAAGATCACCACATCTCTGGATCCTCTGGTGCATTGGCTAATCCTGCCAAGGAATCTTGCCATTTTTTTTCTTCACATTAAAGGCAGATCTGACTTTATTGCTGACAGTCAACCTGCCTGGGGATGTACAGAGGCAGCCCGAAGCAGGATCTGGAGACCTCTGGATCCAGCTTTAATGTGAAGATGATAAAATATTTATATTGATCAGGAAATGTAGCAAAGCAAGGCTGACCATGGAAACAGATGATCAAGGGACATGGCTGAGCAGAGGACAGGGAAAAAGCCAGGTCGTCTGAATTGAAGTTGTTATAGACTGGATCAGATAGATCCAGGAGATCTGGCTTTTACCGAGTCCCTAAATACGGCACTCAACAGCAGAGGAGGTGTTCTTTGGAGCCCTGCGCAAGCACACCCATTCAAAAAGAAATCAAAAAAGGTAGCAACGGTCCCACAGCTCAGCATCTTCCTCTGACCCCTGACCTTTTATGCACCCTCACCCCCTCATATAAATCCTGGCATCTCCCCTGCCCTTCTCTATACCTCATCCCCCAGCCTCTCATACTCCAGCATCAATCCTGACCCTCTATTCCCCCATCCCCACATCAATTCTGCTTTTCTCTGCCCTTCCCACCTTCACTGCCTTTCTCAAATCTCAATCCCACCCCAAAGCCCAGCAATTATAAAGTATAAAAAGTATAATTTTAAAACTTTTGTTTTTATTTGGGCACTGTGGTGGAGACTGAAGAGGAGGCTCAAGGTTGAATAGTGGCAGGCACTAGCAGTGCCTGTGGGCCATAGGGGAGGGAAAAACTTAGCAGAAAAAAAAAAGAACCAAACAGCTGTCAATCTCTTCTCTTCCCGTGGTCTGTCGGCTCTCCCCTTCCCCTCCCATGGTCTGTCAACTCTCCCCTTCTCCTGCCCCCCCCCCCCCCCCATGGTCTGTCAGCTCTCCTCTTCCCTGTCTATTCTACCCTTCCCCCATGATCTGTCAGCTCTCCCCTCTCCTTTTCCCACCCCATGGTCTATCAGCTCTCCCCTGCCCCCTCCCATGATTTGTTAGCTGTCCCCATTCCCTTCTACCCTCCCCCCATGGTCTGTCAGCTCTCCCCTCCCCTTCCTCCTGCCCCCACCATAGTATGTTAGCTCTCCCCCTTTCCCCTTTTCCTCCTTCCCCATCCCATGGTCTGTTAGCTCTCTCTCCTTCCCCTTCTACCCTCCCCCTCCCATGGTCAGCTCTCTCCTTCCTTTCCTGTCCCCTCCCCTGCAGTCTGGCATTTATCTCCTCTCCCCCCCCCCCCCCCCCCCCCCCCCGTTGCAGCGCTTCTTGCTTCCTGCATCCTCTCCCCCTTGGGATCCGGTGCTACTCACTCCCATCCAGCTCCCTGCACCGCTGCCCTCCTTCAATTTTCCGGGCCTCCATCAGTGAGGCAAGCACACTGCCTTCAGCAGCTCCAGAAGCTTTCCCTCTGTTAAGCAGGACAGTAGCAGAGGGAAAGCTTCCAGGCTGCTGAAGGCAGGGTGCTTATCTCACTGACACTGCTGGCAGCCTGGAAAATTGATGAGGACAGTGATGCAGGAATGGGAGAGCAGCCAGTGGTGCCCAAAACAAAGGTACTTGACTGGCCACCAGAGTTGGGAAGGCCTGAGGCAAGAATGGGGGGGCCTGGGCCCCCAATGCCCCCCATAGCCATGACACTAATGTAAATGTTAGCATGTACTTCCTAAAATGTGCGTGAATGTTCTGACTCTGTCCATGCTCCATGCCTGTGCACGCCTACCACAAAAATACATGCCAACTTGCACTGTGTACACTTTTAGGCAGGACCTAATTTCATAAGAGAGATTTTACATGTGAAAATGGCTCTTAAAAGTACCCTCATACTGCTTAAAAGAAGTACATACTGTGTATTGGCATCGCATACTTTTATGCTTGAATACCATTGTGCAATTCTGTAAGTGGGTGTTTGTGAATGTAAAGTGCTGTTTACCCACAAGAAAGGTTTATAGAAAATCAGCCCACAGTAGGTTGACGGCAATAAATATCTGTGGTCTTAATTTTTGATTACAGGGTCATACAGGGTACAAGGGAGAGCCAGGAGAGGAAGGGAAGATTGGACAGAAGGTAAGTGTTTTTTTTTTGGTTTTTTTTGAAGATCTTTCACAAGATGAATGTCGGAGACCTTGGTAATGGCACTGTAAGGCCCTTTAATTCTCCAATCATTAGCCACTCGCCTGCAACTGGTGCTGTTCTTCAGAGCTGGGGTAACTGGTGTATATGCAGGAAAGGATGGAAGTGTGTGGGGTCTGTTTTCAGGGGTTCAAAGTGTCGTGGCATCCCTCAACCCTGAGAAAGGGAGACGCAGAGCTCAGCATGTCTGTTGTGCAGTGTTCTGGTAGCTTGTCCAGAGGGCCACAGCCGAACCTGGATCTGCCACAAGAGTGAGTGAGAGTATACTGCAGACGTATAGATGATAGAGAGATGAGTTAATGACTAATGTATTATGACTTTGGATTTCGCTGACAACTGTAGCTCAAGGTAAGTTACTTTCAGGTATCAGTAGGTATGCCCATCCCTAGAGAGCTGTTGATCTAAGGTTGTGCCTGAGGCAATGGAGGGTTAAATGATTGGCCAAGATCACAAAGAGTCGCAGTGGGATTTGAACTTGGCTTTCTTGGCTTGCTGGGGTGTTTATAGGTTTCTGTTATACACTGGGGAAAATAAGGTGGTTATAGGACCCCACTGTAAACTTTGTCCCAATCCCAGTGCATCTGTCTCTGCCCCATCTCTCTCTCCTGGTCCCTAAGGACCTAGATGTCTCAGGTAACATTCTCTATCCCAGCATAAGTGAATGCATTTCCTCTGTCTCTGCAGCACAAATGTCCTTGTATGACCTCTTTGCAATGCATTTAAATCTGCTTTCAGACCTATAAATATCAATAGACTGTGTGATGAATGGAGAAAGTTTGTTTTGTTTGTCAAAAAGTGATTTGGAATCAGTTTTCAGTCTGCTGCTCAGACTCCCCCACCCCACCTCCAGCTCTGGCTTTTTGATAAGATCCCGCTGTTCTTGTTTTCTTCCATAGTACCTTCATCCTATATAATAAAACGCACCTCCAACATTCTGAAGCTGACTGCATGGCTGAGGCATTCCTGCTCTCTGTATCCATCTCCTGAATTGACATCATGTACTTCCGGGTTCGTCACAAGCAGACGTGACCAACCACACAAGGTTTCTCGGCTTCAGAATGTTGGAGGTGCATTCTATTAAATATGATTGGTCAGTTCCTTGAAGCACAGCCAGAGCTCAGCGTCCTGCACAGTAACACTCAGACACCAGAGAGAGGGGGGGGGGCCTGACACCAGAGAGGGGGGGGAGGTATCTCTGTCACACACACACTCTCTCTCTCTCAAAGTCAATGTCTCTCTCTCACACATTCTCTCTCTCTCTCTCTCACAGTCAATGTCTCTCTCTCTCACTCTCACACACTGTCTCTCACACACTGTATGTCTCACACTGTATCACATTCACTCTCTATGTGTCACACAGTCACTCACACACTCTCTTGGTCTCATACACTCAGTCTCACAGAGAGTCTGTGTCTCGCACACACTGTATCTGTGTGAAACACACTCTCTCTCGCTCACACTGTGTCTCACACAGGCACTTGCACACACTCTCATTCTCACACACACACTCTCTCTCTCACAGACCACTCGCACCCAGACTCACTCACTCTCTCACTCGCACATTCACTCTCTCTCACATACACTCTCTCAAACATACACACTCCGAGGAAAACCTTGCTAGCGCCCGTTTCATTTGTGTCAGAAACGGGCCTTTTTTACTAGTAGTAACATAGTAAACAGCAGATAAAGACCCGTATGGTCCATCCAGTCTACCTAACAAGATTTTATTTTATTTTCTTTTTTTTTTGTTACATTTGTACCCCGCGCTTTCCCACTCATGGCAGGCTCAATGCGGCGGGCAATGGAGGGTTAAGTGACTTGCCCAGAGTCACAAGGAGCTGCCTGTGCCGGGAATCGAACTCAGTTCCTCAGTTCCCCAGGACCAAAGTCCACCACCCTAACCACTAGGCCACTCCTCCACTCATAGCATAAGGTACGATGTGATACTTCATATGTTTACTTGATCTTGCTTTATCCTTGCCATTTTCAGAGCACAGACCAGGGGCGTATCTGGAATCCGGCGGTAGGGGGGGCCAGAGCCAGAGGGGGGGGGCACATTTTTGCCTCCCCCCCCCCGCCGCCGCCTCTCTCCACCCCCCTCCCCGCCGTCAACCCTCCCCCGCTGCTTACTTTTGCTGGCGGGAGGCCCCAACCCCCGCCAGCCGAGGTCCGACCCGCAGTCTCCATATTTCGTCTTCCTCCGTGGCCATGCTGCAAGGAAGTAACGCTGCAGTGCTGATTCGTTGAATCCAGTTCGGAGTCTGACGTCGCAGCACGTTGTACGCGTGTACAATGTGCAGCGACGTCAGACTCCGAACTGGATTCAACGAATCAGCACTGCAGTGTTACTTCCTTGCAGCATGGCCACGGAGGAAGACGAAATATGGAGACTGCGGGTCAGACCTCGGCTGGCGGGGGTTGGGGCCCCCTGCCAGCAAAAGTAAGCAGCGGGGGAGGGTTGACGGCGGGGAGGGGGGCCAGGGCGAAATCTGCAGGGGCCCAGGCCCCTGTGGCCCCACGCAGATACGCCCCTGGCACAGACTGTAGAAGTCTACCCAGCACTGGCCTTGTTCTCCAACTACTGAAGCTGAATCTGTTCAGCCATGATCATGGCACAGACCATAGAAGTCTGCTCAACATTGGCTCTTCTCAATTACTGATGTTGCCATCTAATCACCGCTGTTTGTTTGGTTCCATGCATTCCACACAGGATTCCTTTGTGTTTATCCTACGCAATTTGGAATTGTTACTGTTTTCATCTCCACCACCTCCTGCAAGAGGGTATTCCAGGCAGCTACCACCCTCTCCGTGAAAAAGCACTTCCTAATGGTATTCCTGAGTCAGCCCCCCTTGCAATCTAAATTCATGTCCTCTAGTTCTACCACATTCCCTCCTCAGAAAAAGGTTTTAAATATTTGAATGTCTGTATCATATCACCTCTTCTCTTCTTTCCTCTAGGTTGCACATCTTCAGGTCATCAAGTCTTTTCTTATGCATCTTGTGGTGCAAACCCCATACCATTTTTGTCGCTTTTCTACTACTACTTATCATTTCTATAGCGCTAAAAGGCATACGCAGCGCTGCACACCATACACAAAAAGACAGTCCCTGCTCAAAGAGCTTACAATCTCTGAACCATTTGTCTTGAGAGTCCATAGATATAACATACTTGGTATCATTCAGGCATCTTATGACTTTGTAAGGTCCTGCCCAGTTAGCCTGAAGTTTGTTCTGACGGACTGGGACTATTTCGGGCCTTACGATCATACCAGGTCTTTTGCTTAGTCTGGGCTGCCTGAAAGTTATCTCTGACAAGGCTCACAAGGTCTTCTAATTTCTGCCACATGTTAACTACATATTCAGTTACAGGGGTGTCAGAGGAGTCAATTTTCCCCTTCCAGTGTTCTCTTATTAGGTCAAGGGGCCCTCTCACCTTCCGGCCATAAAAGAGCTCAAATGGGGAGAACCAGTGAACTCCTGGGGTACTTCTCTGTATGCAAACAGTAGGTAGGGCAAGTACTTTTCCCAGTTTCGATCTCCCGACTCCACAAAAGTCTTTAACATATGCTTTAATGTCCATTTAAATTTCTCCACCAACCCATTTGTTTCAGGGTGATATGGGGTGGTACGTACAGATTTCACTCCACAATGTGTCCACAGCTTCTGGATTAGCTCAGACATAAACTCTGTCCCTTGATCTGAAAGTATCTCTCATGGGTATCCTACCTGAGAAAATATTTCTAACAGGGCAGTAGCAATTTTTTCTGCTTCTATAGAGGATAAGGCTACCACTTCAGGATATCTGGTAGCAAAGTTCACCACTGTAAATATAAATTTTTTCCCAGCCCGGCTAGGAACAGCTAGAGGCCCTACTATATTCACAGCTTTTCTCTCAAATGGCTCTCTGATAATGGGTAAAGGTTTCAGGAGCGCTTGGGGGGTGATCTTGGGTCTTACCTACTCTTTGGCATGCATCACAGGTTCAACAATAGTCAGCTATGGCTCGAGATACTCCCAGCCAATAGAATTTCTGTGTCAATCTAGTGCATGTGCAGGTCACCCCCTGATGTCCTGCTAGTGGAATGTCATGTGCAGTCTGTAGGAGTTGTTCCCTTTATGCTTTGGGCACTATAAGCTGTTTGCGTGCTGCCCATGCCTGTTAGGATCAACGGGATCAGTCTCTCTATACAGCAAGCCTCCTTTCCATAGGATACCTTCTTTACAAGTCTTATTGATTGGCTGGCCAGCCCTCTGCTTCAGGGCTTCCAGGTCAGGATCAGAGTGTTGTGTTGCCTGAAAAGCATATCTCTTTCATATATGAGTATCCATATCTGGAAGGGTCTGTGCTGGTGACTCTGACAATTCAGGGTCAACAGTCTGATCAATAGGTGTGTCAGTTAAGTTGGGCTGTTCCATAATCACGGCCCCGGTCATCTCTGGAGCTGGTGCTGCTGGAAGCACTGGAGCGCTGCCTCCTGCTGCTTGGTCAGCTGGTTCCACCTAGCCTGGCTCAGGATCTGCTTGTTGGGCTGCCTGGGCCTGACTACGGATCACCATAGCAGAAATGTTGACTCCACTATCAAGGGTAATGTTCACTGGACCCATATCGGTTCCACACAACATTGGTACCGACATGTTCTTCATTATTCCTACTTCTCTGAATCCAGGTTTGGTACCTCCATCCAGGTATACTTGAGCAATGGGTAAAGTCTCTCTGGATCCATTGGCTAACATTACATCTGCAATGCGCCCTGGAAGAATAGCATCCTCCGGCACCAGCTCTGGTCATAATAAAGTCATGCTAGAGCCAATATCCACGAGCCCAGCCACCTGGGTCTGATTCATAGTTATTGGGGTGCTGTAGTGTTGTGGAAACCCATCTGCTTCCTTGCTTGATGAATGGCCAGGAAATTTTGTGCTGCAGCTGCTGCATAGGCCTCCTCCGTGGGACTGGAGCTACCCACGAAAGCCACCAGCTTCGGTGCAGGAGTTGGAATGCTCTTCAGTGCAGGCTTGGGGGTTATCTGGGCAATCTGCTTTGAAATGTCCTGTGTGCCCACAGTTGCAGGGATATTTGGCTGATGGCCCTGGCTGTCCTTAGATCTTGGCTGCTGCGGATAAGGACGGCTTCTCTTTGTCAACCAGGGATGGTTAGCCAAAAGGATTTCAGCCAATTCAGCCGCCTTCTCTGAAATATGGGGCTGGTGATCTTTAACATGTTTCTTCACTTTTGAATGACAACGCTGAAGAAAATGCTCCAGGACCATCAGGTTTTGGCAGTCTTCCAGGGTTTTAACCTCAGCTCCACTGAACCACCACTGATGCTGGTATCTTTGCTGGATCACAAACTCGCTGTGAGTATCATTCGCCCCCTTTAACAAAGTCCAAAACTTTAGTCTGTAGGTCTCGGGGGTAATAGCATAATGGTTCAACAAAGCTTTGTGCATCTCCTCAAACTGGGAGCATGTCTCCGTGTACAGTCCTTGGAATACCTAAGATGCTCTACCAGTGAGCTTTCCTCCCTCCCAATCTTTCTGAGGAAGCTCATTGAGGTGGCAAATTTTTTCAAAGGCAGTTAGATATCCATCTATGTCACCTCTGGTATCATCAAACTGCGCAAACAAGTTGGACCCGATCCGGGCTGTGGATCCTGCCCCGGCACAGGGGTTGGGCTGGAGCTTTGGATACGAGCCATTTCCATTTCAATCTTTAATTTCTGCAGCTGGAAATCCTACTCCTCATGCCGCTGTTGCTCAAAATTTCTCTCACCGCAGCTGATCTAGCTGCTATCACTGTACCATGTAGATCTGCTGGACCTGAGCTGGTTTGTCATCTGGCCCTATCAACTCATGGGCCTCTGTCCACAAGGAGTCTGGCCTTCTCTCAGGAGAACTATACACAGGCCAGTCCTGCAGCTCCTCCCCGCTTTGGTCATCCGGTCGCTCTTGTGTTAGGTCAGGCATATCCGGTGTCTGAGAGCCACTACCAGTCACCATCAGCATGCTGCTAATCTCCTACCAAAAAAAGACTGAACGGGGAAGGGACCCTGTTATTTCTGTACTCATTCACTGTGCTCTGTGTCTGGAGGTTACAGATAAAAACCCTGAACCACTCGGTGGATAGTGACCCTCACACCACATACTGACAATCCCACTATGCTGACACCAAAAAAGAAGGACAATGTCTGTCACGAAATGCCTAGCTACCCACCTGGGGCTAACCCTATGGCCACTTAGAGGGTCTATCTCCAGCACAGCTCAGGTCCGCTTGCACGTGGGCATGTGCTCTACACTAGCACCCTTCTCCCACTGACTGGGTCCCAACTGCCTCTGGATGAGTCTCCTGCTCTCAAGTTATCCTCGTTGATTTCTAGGTTCCTGGGCTACACTCCCAGTGGTCCCACAGTTCCTAGAAAGCACTCACAGACCCAACACACAAACCTCCAGGATTCTTAGTCAGTCCAGACAAGCAGAGTCAATAAACTAAAAAAAGGTTTGTCATAAAAATACTGAACAGTGAACTATAAAAATAGATGGAAAATAACAGGCAAATAACAGGTAACTGAATAAGGATAAATTATAAAACTATCTAAACATTTTATCTATAATTGGATAGTGCCTGGGAAGTACAGGAAATATAGCAGCTCACAAGTTCTCAGTAAAGAGGTCTTTCTCTCTCTACTCCATCCCAAACTGGCTGAATTTGAGCTCCTGGTCTAATTGGAGTCCAGAACAACATTATTATTTTTTTTTTAAAGTAGCTGGTCACATCCCTGCAGGTTACTTCCTCTCTGTGTTAAAAACAAAAGAAGGAATAGTAGTTTTTCTGTAACAGCTTTAAACATAAAATATGCACCATCTGCTGGCCAAACTAGAGAAATACACTTCGAGAAATAATACTGTTTTGTCACACCACATTTTACCAAAATCAACAGTACTTTGAATTTTGTGCATCTGCACTCTGCTTTTGCTCTTATATCAGACCTTATTGTGTGATGAACACTGTTGCCTAGGTGGGCACCCACCTGGATATTGGAAACACTTCCTCTATTTGTCAACACTAGAACCAATCCCCTGTTTCCTTGTGGGTTCTGTCATTTGTCTGAGCAAAGCAATTTGATAGGCATCCACAATCTCTCTGCTTCTTTCTGATTCTGCCAGTGGGATGTTCTAAACCTCATCAGGCAAGTTGATCTCCCAGCAACAGCGCCTTCCCCTTCATTCCAAGCTTATGGATACCTTCGGTCGGATCCTTGTCCAGCTTCTCCATTTGTGCTGGAGGTCTATAGGTATGCGTTCCATCTCCTCTTTCCTGGACGATCCATATAGCTTCTTCATATCAACAGAGGAGTTAATGAGTTTCTTAGCGCAGTTGGTACTGATGCGCTGTTTGGACGATGGCTACCATGGCCACAGTTCCTAGAGTTCTTCTCTGCCAGCAGTATTTCTGATTGCTTTTATGCACCTATGGAGGGGGGAGGAAGAATGCTGAAAGCAGTGGGTAGCCCCTTCCCCAAAATCAGGAAGCAGCACTGATAGCATTTGGAGGAATAAGAGTAAACAGTTGGAACAGGATGCATGGTGCATTTGTATATAATCATATTTATTACATTTTTTTAATGGTTTCATGGAGACACCTATTGTAATCTGTCAAAATCACATCTAGGGGGTCACTCTGCTGTTACTGTCTGCATATTAACTCGTTAACACCTGTGAAGATCTGTGTGTCAGACTGGATTATACTAATCCAGAGATAGGCAACTCCAGTCCTCAAGTGCCATTGGTAATTGGTTTTCAGGATATACACAGTGAATACGCATGAGATAAATGTGCATGCAGTGGAGGTAATGCAATCAAATTTCTCATGCATGTTCATTATGGATATCCTGAAAACCTGACCTACCTGTTGTATTCAAAGACCTGAGTTGGCTATCCATGTACTAATCCATATGGCATTTGGTGGCTCTACGTTTCTGTAAGACTTAAGGATTTTCTCCACATTGTGCCTAAGAGAGGTCAGATGCTGAGTGGCATCCCAGTTTTAGGCTTCTTAAGCAAAGCCAGAGGTGAGATGCACTTGAGTCATAGCTTGGAAACATTTGTCATTAGGGTATGAAAACTCTGTTGCCCCTTTGCCACAAGAAATGGGTTTCATGCAAGACCGGTGTTAGACATGTTGGGGCCCAGAGCAGAAATTTGCAGTGGGGGGGGAGGGGCCCAAAGCCAGTCAACAGACAATGCTGCCTTTAGTTTTGGGCAGGCTTGGGGTCTGATCTGGCATGAGGGCCCAGGGCAGGTGCTCCATGTGCACCCCCTCCTAACTCTAGCTCTTCACTCCTGGCCAGGGTTTGAGTGGCATTGACGTGGGTACATGAGTTACCTCACACTATTGTTGACCTGCTTTGCTCTTGCTCTACTGGTAAAATGGAAAGCATTCATCTGTGGCTCTGGTGATCAGGCATCCTGGCAAGCATGTTCTGTGGAAGATCATTGCGGATGTGTCAGGAAGTGCTCCATGATGCTGCTTCCACAGACTGGAATTCATTCATTCATGCTATAATTATCTTTCTTGACTCATAGGGTGACCCCGGCCCCCCAGGCCCAGCTGGGATTCCAGGCAGTGTAGGCCTGCAGGTAAAGCTATTGTTTCAATGTATTCACTTAACAAATTAAACAACATGAGCACTATGTACAAGTCTTGTTTTAAGGGTGGTGATTTAGAATCCGGGGTTGGTAGACTGCTTCCTGCAGTGGATTAGAAGACCTGATAGTTTGAGGGAGTCCAATATTGGGCAGTGATTGTAGATCAAGAAGGAGATCAGGTGATTGACCATTTGTCTTCAGGACATGGTCATGTGAAAAGAAATCTGTGAATATCCAAGCATGAAAATAACATTGTTACTGTCTCAAAAGAGGTGAGAGTGAAGGCACATGCCACAGGCACCCAATTTCTGCCTCCTCGTACCATTCAGTCTAATCTCTCAAACATGCCTGAGGTTATATGCAAAACCAGAGTTTAAACCAGAGTGTGATCTTGATGAATTCACAAAAGCTCTGCGTACCTGCCCGGAGAGGTACACGTGATCACATATGGGATTCGCTCCCACCTGGGAAGACCCTCTGGTGCTAACATTCGCCAGCTTTAGAATTCCAGTTGTTGCAGTTCAGACAGGTTCATTGTCATGGTTCTGTCTAGTCACTCAGGCCCTCATGGCTCTGTCTAGTCACTCGATGCATAAAGACAGTCGTAAAATATGACTGCCTCGCTAAAATTTAGCAAATCTCTAACAACCAGCGATGCACAAAGGGATTGCATGCAAATGAGCTGCATGGATCCCCCTTTGTGCATCCTTGCTGTTTTGCGAGTTCAAGCTGTCAGATGGATTTGACACTGCTGTCAAATCAATTTGACAGCTCTGATGCCCTGGACCTCCCTGACCACACACTTTTAAAAAAATTTACCTTGACCCTGACCACCCCAACCTTTTTTTCCAGTGGACCATAGCAAACCCCCCATGACCCCACAAACCTTTTTTTTTTTTAAATTTCCATGGTGGTCAGTGGACAGAACACCTTCCCCTACACATGCACACACAAACCCTCCCATACATGACCCCACCCTGCCCCTCCCTGTACCTTTACAACAAGGTGGAGGCAGGAGGGCAGGAGCAACGGCTCCTGCCTGGAACAAAATGGTGGTGCCCAGGCCCTGCCCAGTCCATTCTGGGATGCACTGGGCAAGGCTAACACCATATAAGGAGTTTTTTTTCCCTTATATGGTGTTTAGCCCTACCCAGTGCATCCCAGAATGCACTGTCTGGGCGCCGCCATTTTGTTCTGGGCAGGAAGGAGGAGCTGTTGCTCCTGTCCACCTTCCTCCACCTTGTTGTAAAGATACAGGGAGGGGCAGGGATGTGGGTTGGGTGCGGGAGGGAGGGGTGTGTGCCTTTGCAGGGGAAGGGGTTTGGTCCATTGGACTACCAGGGAAAATTAAAAAAAATGTTCTGGGGTCACGGGGAAGGGGGGTCATGGCCCACTGGACCACCAGGGAAAGTTTAAAAAAAGATTGAGGGATCAGGGTCCACTTGACCACCAGGGAAATAAAGAAAACAAGATGCAGTGGGGTGTTGTAGTCCATTAGACCACCAGAAAAAAAAAAATTTAATTCGGTGGGAGGAGGGCACTGGGAAAGTGAGAGGTAGGAAGCATAAGCAGGCAGCCTTTATAGCTTCTTGCTTGTGCTTCTCTCCTCTCTGACAGCTCCAGAGCAACTGTAAAATTTGCTCATTAAATTAGGGCTGCTCTGAAGCTGTGCATCCCCTGAAATACACATTAGATTATGAGTGAGCTCATTAGAATACTAATGAGCTCATTGTAATATATTTGCATGGGGTTCTTGGTGGCTGCTAATGGCACATGTTAGAGCCACGGAAAACCCCTTTGTGCATTACTTGCTACGTAAATGTTTACTTTAGATTGGCTAGAACCAGTCTAAAGCAAAGGTTAATAGCACAGTAAGCTTTGTGAATCTGGCTCTCGCAGCTGTACCATCCTGCTCATATTTCTATCCTATTTCAAACCCATTCTCATCTTTTTTTTTTTTTTTTTTCTGGAATAATGCAAGCTCAATTTCTAAAGAAAATAAGACAGATTTTTAGAAGTTTAAATTCACAGTTTATTATTTTACATTTTACTAATTTTGGTGGACATAGTCAAAGAGCTTTGCAGGAGACCTGCATCTCTTGCACACAGTCCACTGAGGTTAAAAAAAAAAAAAGCACATCGGAGTGGAAGGTGATGGTATGTTTTCAGGGCATTTCTCACTTCACATCCCATGTGGGATGCATTCACATTTCTGGCATTCTGAGTATAACGCTGCTTCTGCTTGTTTGCCATATCCATTTAACTGCAAATAGGAGTTTGATTGATTGTTTTGTTTTTGGTTTAATTTTAGGGGCCACGAGGGCTACAGGGCCTTGTTGGGCCACAAGGTACTCCTGGGGATAGAGTAAGTAAAATTCAGCTAGGATGGTGGTTTTGATTGTTAAAGTGCAAAGTGACGCCATATCAAGTCTTAACTTCTCTTATCTTGGTTTCAGGGAGACATAGGCTTTCAAGGGCCCCCTGGACATCCTGGGCCTCCAGGGAAAACTGTATGTATTCATTTTTATGAATTGTCAGGTGTGCCTTCAGATTGTCATGACTGGCAACCCATCTGTTCCTGTTCACCTAACTAGATTAGTGCCTGTTTATTAAGTCTTTTATAGATGTTTATAGAATGCAGCCTCTAGTGGCCGGAGGTCAGTGCTACAGGAGAGAAGATTAGTGCAGCTCCTGTGTTCTTGACATTATGGATAACCCTAAACCTAATCTCGACTGCTCATGATGGATTTTGTTATTTTGCTTAGTTGATTATTTTGTATTTATTCATAATGTGCTTTTAGGTTATTGGCAACACGGGACAAGCACTGAGGATTTCTGAGGGAGAGGGAGAGACTGTAGTGCTTAGCAGTTTGGCATGAATAGGATTTTAGATCTCTATCTGCCATCATTTTCTATGTTTCTCTTAGATATTGGTTTCAGCAGCATAATTAGCAGCTGTTTCAATACTGAGAAATTATCAGTGATCGCCCCAGCGCAAAGACCAGTATGCAACTAGCCTTCTGTAGCCTGGTAATAGTTAGTATTACATAATAGTTAGTATTACAGATAGCTGTTGTATGGGGAATTTATTTCCTCTATATGACATTTTTCACTGGTTTACGGGAAGCAGATGATGGCATAATGCTCTAGTCTGTACCATAAGATTAAAAGTTTTCAAAAGAATTAAACCTTCTGCCTTTAATTGTGAACAATACACTCTCTTTCTTTTCTTTAATTCCAGGGAGACCAAGGTGTCCGAGGGCATCAGGGCTTCATTGGACCTAAAGGAGATGATGTAAGTGAAATGAGTTATGGATTGGCTTGTGCATAGGACGAGGTAATACCTTGTACCAATATTTAAATTATTTTTCCCAGTGACTTTAGGAGTTAATACATTTTGAATTTCCCACCTTGTAGACCAGTTAACTTTTGTGCAGACCACTAACTTTCCATTTTTATTGTAAGCAGCTTAGATGTTGGTATGATGGGTGGAATGTCAGGCCATTAAATGAAATGAAATTGGTTAAATGTGGGACGAGGGTGAGGCTTGCCAAGGATGTGGTTACATTTTTTCTGGTTAAGTCTGCCTGCATATTACCCATCTTAAATTTAAGCAGTGACTTAACTGATGTGCCATATTTGTTTCATTTCACTTGGAAAATAAAGTCAAAGAAATATGAAAAAAAGTTTGTTCTCTTTGGCTTTTGCGACTGGCTTCATGATTGTTGCAGTTATTCAGGTCTTGCCACATCTAAGTAAGTGTAACCCACATTTCAGCCCTCATGCTGTGGCTTTCTTCAGGGTATGTAAACACAAACTGCAGACTTCACACAGCATACCCTGAAGAAAGCCACAGCAGGAGGGCTGAAACGTTGGTTACACTTACTCAGAAGCGGCAAGACCCAGACAACTGCAACGATCATGAACAAAATTTTGTTCATTTCTGTTTTGATTTTCTTCGAAGCAGCCACAGTCTGGGCCTTCTCATCCCCTTCCTCCACCTCGCCGCCAGAATCAAAAAATTCAAGGCTGCCAGGCACCTCTTATCCCATTCATGGGGCATCCAAAGTGAGGCAAGAATGATTCTGCTGGATCTATATTTCAATATGGTGGAGGCCAGCACAGCCTAAGACTGGCACCATTTTCTTATACAATTTGGAAGCCTCAGCCCGGCAGGGTAGAAGTGACTATTCGTTCCTGTCTCATTTTGACTTTAGAGACCCTACTGATGGGTAAGAGGCTTTGAAGGGGGCAGGCCCAGGGGACCTTGACAATTTTTTGAATAGTGGGAGTGGGCCCACTTTCTGTTTGATTTTTGTTTTCAGCATTTTTTTAAACGATGGCCGCCACAAGCTGGTTTAGATGTGGGTGTTCAGTGCTGGTCCATATTTGGCTACTGGTGCTGAATCACTGGTGGCTGCTGGAAGTTTATCCAGGTTAGGACTGCTGTGTATATGGTCCAACTTGCCTGGATATTTATCTGGGCACCAGTACTGAATACCCCCAGACCACCCTGGCACTAGGTGGTTTAATTACCACTAGATATTTGTGATGAGACCAAGTCAGCAGGAATTAAACAGGGAGGAGCTCCTTCCTACCCTGTTAATTCTCGCTAAATATCAACCAAATTTTTTTATTTTGTTTAACAAATGAAATGAAATAATCTGTAAATAAAATGGGAAAAAAAGCAAAAACAAAACAGAACCAAAATGTGCACATCTTTGTGATTTACCTAATTCATAACTGACTTTCCAAATAAAAAAAACATAGCTTTTTGTTAATGTGCACACTGAGTCTGAGTGTGCAGGGGTTTCAGGTTTTATTTTATGTGATCTGCCACCTATCGGTAATATCTAAGTGGTTTACAATAGTTCTTTTATCTATTTTTGCTTTGAATTAACAATAATATACCATACCATACTTATGCAATAAGCTACATGCCATGCTGCAGAAAGGTCATACGTAGGCTGACACTGTCAAGGATAAACAAGGACAAGGGAAAGAATAATTGGCAAGAGAGGTGTGTGAGATACAAAGGAAAAGACAGGGGTGGGGAGGGTGCTAGAGTTGCTCCTTGGACAGCCTGATTCAGGCCAGGCCAGCATGCTGATGTCAGCTCCAGTTTAAATACCCTTTCTTTCTTTATGTATTTTTAATGTATGTATTGTATTTCAAAATTTTAACCGCAAAAATAGCATAGGAAAAGGAATGTAAAAGAAAACATAAACAGGAAGTTACGTACAGGAGTGGAGTGAGAATTGCTATCAAAGTACACTGGGGGTTCATGGGTGGGTTAGGAATAATCCTTTTATGCCTGAGGGCTGCAGGAAAGAACTAGGTAGGGATCACTCTTTGACTAGCCAATATATGCAGAGAAGGGCTGAGAGTCTCTCTTCCAGTACCCCAAAGATGGAATTTCAAGTTCGTTCTTTGGAATGCTTCATTGAGGCTGCGATATATCATTCCCTGTCCTGCCTCTTTTTTTTTTCCCTGTTTCCTATCCTGTATTGTAATTCTTTTCCTTGCTGGTTTATAATTTTTGTGATTTTAAACTGCTCAGATGGTTTGTAAACTAAACTTGAAAGATGCAGAGGTGGACTGTGACTCTTTCTCATGCCTGAGCATGCAGAGGTGGGTTGGAAGTCAGAATTTAGACTATGGGGGTGGGGAGATGGGAAGGAAGAGCAAGTTTGAACTGAGTAGGTTTTTAGTACTGGTTGATCTGACTTTGCTGTTTATTTCTAGGGAAGGCCTGGTTCAAAAGGAATGCCTGGATCTGCTGGACCCATAGGAGAACCTGTAAGTCCTTATGATTTGTTGATTCCGCTCATACCAGATGTTCACCAGAAATACAATTGGAAGATAAGCTGGAATAGTTTCATTTGATCTATGATATTATTTCCTCTCCCCACCCACCCCACCCCCAGTTCATGCCTTAAGCTCATTCCATTCTTATTGAAATGTTTTATCCCCTTTCCCATTGATGACCTACACAAGAACATAAGAGTGGCCATTCTGGGTCAGACCAAATGGTCCATCTAGCCCAGTATCCTGTTTTCCAAATAGTGGCCAAGCCAGGTCACAGGTATCTGGCAGAAACCCAAATCGTGGCAACACTCCATACTACAAATCCCAGGGCACTTCCCATGTCTGTCTCAATAGCAGACTATGGACTTTTCCTCCAGGAATTTGTCCAAACCTTTTTTTAAACCCAGATACGCTAACCACAAAGAGTTCCAAAGCTTAACTATTCGTTGAGTGAAAAAATACTTCCTCCTATTTGTTTTAAAAGTATTTCCATGTGGGGGTGATCCAAGATGGCCGCACACATCTAGTATGCTGAGGACCTCGTTTCCTACGATATTCAAAAATGCCAAAAAGAAGAGGTAAGGCAGCAGCCCGGGCTTCCCTGCTGCCTACCACATTACCTGTCGGTCCAATGGGCCATTTTGTGAGGACTCCAGAACAGGGAAGTGAGATCGGGAGCGGTCCCTTAGGAAACGCTGGCGATTTGGAGGAAGTATCTGCGTTTTCAGGGCATGATGTTACACTGAGCCCCGACCTCAGAACTCCGCTCCTGCAATCACAGCCGGCTAGCTCTCCCTCCAAGGGATCGACGGGGCTCCCACCTTTGAGTGGAGCAGACCCTGAATCGAGTGAAGCTCTTGTGAGAGGACAGGTGGAGAGTTGGAATCCCCCGGGGTGAGCAGCCCGGTTACAACAGGAGCGGGTCAACGAGGAAACCGTTGGAGAATATGCCTCCTGGAATACTGAAGAAACCGGCAGAGGTAACTTTGGATTCCCTATGGGACTTAATTTCTCAATTGGCACAAACTTTCTCACAGCAGACTAGTTTAGTGTTGCAAAATGATGCTGCGGTTGAACAAAGAGTGAAAAAACCCGAAAATGATATAAAGTCTTCTTTTGAATGATTTGAGACAGTGTAAAAAAATATTTCAAATATGGGAAACTTACAAACAGCAATGTTTAAAGATAAATCAATCCTGAGAAGTGAAACAGAAATTTATGAGAATCACGTGTGAAATTGTAATCTTAGATTTATAAATTTCTCAAAGATAAAAATGGTGAAGCCATTGGATATGTTAAAAAGATATCTTCAAGAAATATTACAAATTCCAGAAACAACTTTACCTCCTTTTACTCAGATATATTATATACCTCAAAGAGAACAGGGACAACAGCAGCAACAGAATCCCCCAGATGTTACAGCTCTCCTGGAAACATCTGAAGCTGAATTGGCCATGGCGGCAACTTTGGTAGCCACAGTGGCTTTACTGCCCGACAAGCAATGGCTTTTTCTAATGTTTTTTCAGAACAAAGACAGAATTATTTTTGAGCTTTAAAATACTCTTGTTCCCAGATGTCTCAAGAGATGCGCAGAGAAGGCGCAGGCAATTTTTATTATTGAAACCTGCCGTTTTGCAGCTAGGAGGCTCATTCTATCTTAGATTTCCTTGCAAATGTATAGTACGATACAATATGGTAAAATATGTGTTTATGGAACCTTCTCATTTAACATCTTTCGTGGCCTCTAAAAGAGTTGAAGGAGTTTAATTGTTTAAATTCTCTGTTCTTTACCAGGTGGTAATTGTTTCCCTTAAATCCTCCTAATTTAGCGATCTTGGATTCCAAATATAAAGGGGACTTGAGTGTTATTATATATGCTTTAATATATTATTACTTTTTATTAATTTGATTTTTATAACACTTTTCTTGATCAAGTGTGTATACTCTTGAAATATGATTTAAATGTATAAATTAAAAAAAAACGTATTTCCATGTAACTTCATTGAGTGTCCCCTAGTCTTTGTACTTTTGGAACGAGTAATTAATTGATTTATTTCTACTCGTTCTACACCACTCAAGGATTTGGTAGACCTCAATCATATCTTCCCTCATCTGTCTCTTTTCCAAGCTAAAGAGCCCTAACCTCTTTAGCCTTTCCTCATACAAGAGGAGTTCCATCCCCTTTATTATTTAGTCACTCTTCTTTGATCCTCTTCTAATTCCGCGATATCTTTTTTGAGATACGGCGACCAGAACTGAACGCAGGAGTGGCCTAGTGGTTAGGGTGGTGGACTCTGGGGAACTGAGGAACTGAGTTCGATTCCCACTTCAGGCACAGCTCCTTGTGACTCTGGGCAAGTCACTTAACCCTCCATTGCCCCAGGTACAAGTAAGTACCTGTATAAAATACATAAGCCGTATTGAGCCTGCCATGAGTGGGAAAGCACGGGGTACAAATGTAACTAAAAAAAAAAAAAAGTGCGGATGCACCATGGAGCGATACAAAGGCATCATAGTATTTTTGGTCTTATTCACCATCCCTTTCCTAATAATTCCTAGCATCCCGTTTGCTTTTTTGGCCACCGCCGCACACTGAGCAGAAGATTTCAGGGTTTTATCTACAATGACACAGAGATCTTTTTCTTGAGCGCTGACCCCCAAGGTGGACCCTAGCATTACGTAACTGTGATTCGGATTATTCTTTCCAATATGCATCACCTTGCATTTGTCCACATTAAATTTCATCTTCCATGGGGGGGGGGGGGGGGGGGGGTCACGTGATGCGGTGAACGGTAGCGGTTGCATCGGAGATCACTGCAGGGGAACTCTGTCTCTATTTGGACCATTTGCTGACAGCGGTTGCTGAAATCACAGCATACCTTGCCTAAGCAGGGTAAGACTCTATGGACAAATGTTTAGCCAGATCTCCCCAGCTGATGGCAGCCAAACATCCGTGAAGAGGGCAAGACCGTGTAAAACAGGGCGAGGACAAAATGGCGCACTCCCCTCTGCCACCCTCAGCACATGCGGAATTCATACCAGAACTTACTGCGGCTGTACTCAAAGCAGTGGAGCCAAGATTCGAACAATTATCAGAACAAATAGCGGGCATAGCACACAGTACTGCTGAATTGACGCGTAGAATTTGGGAGCTAGAGTGTCGTGTCTCAGACGCGGAAGATCTCTTACAGACACAAAATGAACACATAGAACGTTTGGAGGCGTTGAGCCGTGCGCAACAGGAAAAGCTTGAGGACCTGGAAAACAGAGCAGAGCAAGGAGAGAGAACCTCCGTTTTGTGGGCTTTCCGGAGTCGCTGCTGGACACAGCTTTGCCTAACATACTGGAAACGTGGCTACTGGCACGCTACCCTATGGTGGAATGCCAGGGTAAGATATACCTTGATAGGGTACACCGAGTGGGCCCACCATGCACTAACTCTGATAAGCCAAGAGTAATCATCACGAAATTCCACAGTTATGCTCAAAAGGCCCAAGTTCTGCGTATGTACAAGGACAAAATGGAGGAGGCGCAGTTCGAAGGGAAACCTATAAGAATATTTCAAGATTATTCTCCGGGGCTTACCATAAAGAGAGAGGCTTTTTTGGAAATTTGTTTCCAGCTGGTTGCAAAGCAGCTGCGCTTCTTCCTGCAATACCCAGCTACCCTGTGGGTTCAACAGAATAACCAGTGGCATATGTTCTCTACCCCAAAGGAAGCTACATCCTGGTGCCAAATTGCTAGATCCCACTTGAATAAAAGACCCGATTAACTTGGACTTGTATCTAAATTCGGATTGCACAGATTAGGACTTGAGAGGGTGATCATAGGCGCCCCGTATAAGAGGCTTGGGGAGGCTAAGCCTCCCCAGCCCAATCGTGGACTTCCCTTGGCTGCTCTTTAAAAGAGATGGTGCCTAAGCGCCAAAATGCTGCAGTGACCGGCGGTCTCTGCCTCTTCCCCCCTCCCGCGTGAGTCTTGCACCTCCCCCCTCTCCCTCAGATGCATCCCGCCTCCTCTAATTCAACTTCCTGTCTTACGCAGAGGCAGGACGCGTCTGAGGGAGAGGCTCCGACACAGGCAGATTAAGGCTGGCTATGTGCATCGCTGTCGCCGATTCGCCGGCATCGGAGGGAGAACGCCTCAGGTCGGAGATGGAGTGACCACGCGGATGGATGGGTGAGAGCGGGATTAAGGCTGGCTATGAGAATCGCTGCGTCAGAGGGAGAACGCCTCAGGCTTTAATAACGAGCAAAATATACTGGGCTAGGACTGGAGGAAAGTGGAAATGGGAGATCAGAGTGAGACATTCTGGATACAGAGGAAGGTGGGAGGAAAGATTGGGAAAAAGGAAGAAGGAAATGGAGATTGGAGAAGCATGCTGGATATTGTGGAAGGGGAGTTTGAGGGCATGTTGTGCACAGAGGAATGGGGGAGGAGAGATTGGGGAACATTCTGGGCATGGACAGTGGAAAGGAAGATCGGGAACATGGTGGAAGGGGAGATTGTGGGACATGCTGGGCATGGAGAAATGTGAGAGGAAATGGGGGGTTAATGCTAGGCATGGAGGAGGGTAGAAAAAGGGCGATTAGGGTGACATGCTGGGCACAGAGGAGTGAAGGTGGGAGGAAAGATCAGGGGGTGGTACTGGAGAGGAGGGAAGGTGGAAAGAGAAATCAGGGAGATGCTGGTTAGGAAGGAAGGTGGAAGAGAAAACCAGGAAGAGATGCTGGGCAAGAAGGAAGGGGGAAGAGAAAACCAGAAAGAGATGCTGGCAAGAAGGAAGGGAAGAAAGGAGAGATGCTTGGCATCAATGGAAAGGAAAGAGGAGAGAGGGGAGATGTTAGAAATGGGTGGGGAAAGAGATGCAGAGCTAGATAGAAGCAGTAAAAAGAGGGAGCTGGAAGACTGGAGGATGAGAAAGAGAGATAAAGTTTGAGAGGCAAAAAAGTGTATTGGGGGAAGATGAGCATGAAAAAAATCAATGTCTGAGTGGAAGAAATTGAGAAAATATAACATGGCAAATGAGCAGGAGGCCCTGGACAGTGATCTAAGAGATACAGAGAGAGAATGAGACTACTATGCTTAGAAAAATAGCATTACCAGGCATAAAGATAGAAAAATAATTTTATTTTCCATTTATTGATTGAAATTTGTCAGCTTTGGGAATTAAAATCTGCTATCTGTATATTTTGCACTGTACATAAGGAAGGTTGCTGGACATGGGTGGATGGAGGGGAGAGGAAGGTTGCTGGACATGGATGGAGGGGAGGGAAGAGTGAGGAAGGAGATGAGATGAGGGTTCTGCCCAGTGTAATATTTATGGTACAGTAAGGTTCTGAGTGTGTTGTTGCACAAAGTTGTGCATAGTGTTTTGCAGTTGAGCGATTGTGGTTACTATATGCTTTGAGCAACCACTTTATTCTTTGACATATGATACATAGCTAATATCTAAATTTAATAAAAGGTATTAATTGTGACTTTTATTTTTATTTTTTTTCTGTGTGTTATCAGACAATTATGGATTTAAGCTCCACCCCTGGCCCCACCTCCTAACCCCGCCCCCTTTAGCCTCCCCAAACAGTTGGGCCACCGACCGCCTATGAGGGTAATGATGTTTTTGCAGTTGAAACACTATGCTGTAGTCTAAGATTCTTTTTGAGAGGGGAGAGAGTTCCCTTTGCTCTATAACATCGAGAAGGCTCCAAGTCTCGATCTCCCTGCAGAGGCGAGACATAAGATGTTGAAAGGGGAAGGTAAGGGAGGTGGGGCAAGGGGGGGAGAATAAGGGGTGGGTAGGGAGATATCAAGGGCGAGGGGGAATGGGACAGGGTGAGGGGTTGTTTCAGGAATAGTTGCATGGTTGGGGATTTAATGAAGTGAGTTGGGAACGTAAGCGTGCAAATAATATGATGACCTTTGGCTCTCTGCTCTGATGGCTCATGGAGATCCCCTGGGAAAGGGGCTGGGCCCCCGGGGGACTACGCACGACACAGTAGGGCCCGATTTTTCTGCTTCCACTTTCCCAGAGGCAGATGACACATAGTACAGTCCACCGCATTGTGTCATGGAATGTCTCAGGTATATCTTCCCCAGTAAAACGCTCAAAAATACTAGCCCAATTAAAATACCACCGGGCTGCAATAGTGTGCCTACAAGAAACTAAATTGTCCGACACAGAGCATGCAAAATTACGCCAGCAATGGGTAGGCAAGTGTTATTTTTCCTCTACGGGCAGTGGACGTGTTGGGGTAGCGATTTTAATTAAAAAGGGCCTGTCTTGCCAGTCACGCATGGTACACAGGGACAAGGAGGGGAGAATAGTCTTGATTCACATATCCCTTTATGGGCAAAAACTTTTTGTTCTATATATGGACCAAACGTATATTCCCCTCAATTTTTTCAAATATTAATATCATTGGGTTTCCAATATGCAGATGCACCTTGGGTGTGGGCAGGAGATTTTAATCAACTAATGGATCCGCAAATGGATAGATCAGGAATCCGGCCTGGGGCTGGAACAGGCATTTGCAAGGGATTACCCCTTATGTGTAATTCACTGAGCCTCGTAGATGTAAGGCACCTTCTTAATCCAACAGCACGTAATTATACACATCAATCCAAAGTACACCAATCTCGATCACGCATAGACTACTTTCTTCTATCTCAAAATTGTTTTTTTTAAAGTGCAACGGGTAGAAATTGGCCCTATGGAAGTTTCAGACCACTCACTAATTTGGCTAGATCTAAAATTTGAGATCCCAGGAGAAGGGGGCTGTTACTGGTGTTTCCCAGCTTACAAATATCGGGACACCACCTTTTTGGCCTATTTGAGAGAATAGTGGGACTTGTACGTGGAGAACAACGCAGCCTCTTGTGACTCACCAACCATACTTTGGGAAGCCTCGAAAGCAGTTTTAAGGGGTGGGGTGATAGCTTACATGAGTGCCCAGGCCAAGTGGTTATCGGCGGGCATTCTTAGGCTTGAGCGGGAATATGAAAAGGCTAAGAAATCATTTGTGTCCTATCTGTCTCAAAAAACTCGGGACAATATGTCGGTGGCCCTGGCAGCACTTAACTCGCTAATTCACGAATAAACCAAAAAGCAATTAGAAACGAGGCGCCTATGCTTTCATAGATTTGGGAATAAGTCTGGGAAGCTGCTTGCAAACAGTGCCCACAAGAGCTCAGGGCGACAACTGATCTCAGAGATAGTTAACCCTGGCGGCTTAAAGATAAATAGCCCTGAGGGAATCACCCAAGCATTTCACGATTACTTTACCAAAATGTTTGCCAAAGATAGTACTGATGAAGGACCCTCTGTTATTATTTGGAGGATGCAGGCCTGCCTAAGCTGTCTCCAGCAGCTCAGACCTAGCTCTCCCAACCACGTAGAGCTCAAGAAGTACAGAAAATAATCAAATCGCTTCCTTTAGGATCAGCCCCGGGCCCAGATGGCCTGTCAAGTGAATATTATAAAATGTTACCCCCGCAATTCTGTAGCTCTCTTCTAGACTATTACGAGTCCGTGATACAACAGGGCTCTTTCCCACCACATGCAAATGAAGCTTTAGTTACTCTGATACCCAAGCCAGGCAAACCGTGAGACCGGTTAGAATCTTACAAGCCAATCTCCTTATTAAATGTAGATATTAAAATCTTAGCACGGGTCTTAGCAGACCACCTGGCGCTGCATTTGCCCACACTGGTGGGAGACCACCAAGTGGGATTTGTGCGGGGCAGGCACTCAACTCTAAATGTTTGCAAGATCCTTCTATCTATCACCCACTGCCAATCCTTTAGAACACCATGCTTTTGACCAGCCTAGACGAAGAAAAAGCATTCGACAGGGTTAACTGGAACTACTTATTCGGGGTATTGTCCTATGTAGGGGTGGGGGGCTGGTGTCTCCAAGCAATAGAGACTCTTTACAGGAGACCGACAGCAAGACTGCTGGTCAACACAATGAGATCGCCTCCTCTGGAAGTACAAGTGAGAACAAGACAGAGATGCCCCCTTTCCCCATTGTTATTTTTGTTAAATTTAGAACCCCTTCTGCGTACTGTTCTAGCAGACCCTGATATAATGGGAGTCACCCTCCCAACACAATCGGTAAAAGTCCTGGCCTTTGCAGACGATCTGTTCTTGACACTCACCTCCCCATAGAGGTCTCTGCCTCATCTGATGTCAGCCATTGATGAGTTTGGGTATTTTTCGGGCTTCTCGCTTAACTTACAAAAGTCCATGGCTTTACCAAACCAAGCTGAGATAAAAGAATGCTGGGAGGGAGACTTTCCACTGAAATGGGCACAGCACTCATTAACTTACTTGGGAGTGCAGATTCCAATGGACCTAACCTGTTTATACTCTGTAAACATGGAACCGTTAAAAAAAAGAGCTGGGGATATCTTGGGAAGCTGGCAGGCCCTTCCACTTTCTCTCTTTGGGAGAGTGGCATTATACAATATGGTCCTTTTCCCTATTTGGATTTCCACCTACCAAATGCTATCTCTGTATTTGCAAAATAGGGACGAGCGATGGTTAAACAAACAATTAAATTTGTTCATATGGCAAGGGAAAAGGGCCCGAATGAATATCTGGAGAGCGCAACTTCCCCGCAACAAGGTAGGGCTGGGTTTACTAAATCTGAATTTCTTTTCTATAGCAAGCTGTTTGAGACACATATCGGACTGGCTTCGGGCTACATTCTATTTTTCTTGCACCACTGCGGAAACCCAATTTATTTGGTCAATTACACTTTGCTTATTGGCTCCACGCGCCTGGGGGATGCATGGGGCCCCTGGGCCCGGTCTCTCAAATCTTTCACCCATTGAGACAAACTTGGCGTTGGCTGAGTAGATTCTTCTCCTTAAACAGAGAGGTCTCTCCTCTGCTGCCAATAAGCAGCAGGTAGTTCTACACTGTCCTTTCAACGATGGGCCTCCCAGGGGATCCAGTATATCTTTATCATGTGCTATCAGAGCTGGGAGAGATTAAGTCATTTGAAGAAATTTGTGAGGAATTTAGGTTAGAAAACAAGGATGTATTTGCTTATGCACAACTATGTCATTATATGAAGTCATTACCTAAAAACTCTTTAACCTCAGACATCTGGGACAAGTATAATGAGATATTGGGCCTAGATGCTCAGCTGAGAGTACCTCTGAAATATTTTCACACACACCTCAAAGACTGTCAAAGCCTTTGATTTCACCGGGGTGGCCCATCAGTGGAGCGAACAACTGAACACTTGTCTTTGGACTGAGCAGATGGAGACCATCTTGATGGCAGTGTATGGCCTGACAGAAAATGCAGCTCGGTGGGAGATACAATATAAAGTCATACTAAGGCTGCACATCTCACCCTGCTACGCTCCGGGACAGTGAACTCTGCCCTAGGTGTGCAGCTGAAGACACCCACCTGGGACATATGTTCTGGACGTGTCCAAGAGTGAAGGTTTTCTGGAGAGATTTGTCTCTGCATATATCTACCCTATGGCGAGCGTCATGGACTCCCACTCCCACTCAACTATTCCATATTTGTAACATACAAGGGCGTGCCCCAGCGAGGATGAAGGCTTTTTTGCAAAGAATGGTACTCATGGGCAAAAAAGTAATTTTGTAACTGTGGTTAAACCCAGGGAGCCCGACGATTGCGCATTACCACCATACATCTGCTCAAGTCTGAGCAAAGTCAGTGAGATTCAGACCTCGCAGAGACCCTTTGCCTATAGTGGTATTACAATTGGTCAAATTTCCCAAAAGCCGTGGGGTCTTAACTGCATATCGGTCCAGACGTGTATGAGACACTGTGGCAGGATCTGGAATCCTGAATGCAGGAGGCACCCTCAGCCGAGGGGGCAAGTAGGGGTGATGGTCTGCAAGGTGTTGACAAGACTGATTGATGTTTTCTTTTACCTGCAGTAGCTCTAACATACACCAAAAACCATCTGGATCATTATAGAGATCTAAAGGAAAAGGAACCGCTGTAGGTTCTGCTCTTGCATGAGCACAGAAATAACAATTGGAAACATTCAAACTTGCAGTGGTATAGTGGGCCCATTCGAGCCACAAGTTAGTATCTCCAAACCCAGTCTCAAGTGCAATTAAGTCTTTGGCATTGTTAATCTGTACAGCCTGATAGGGGATCTTTTCTTCTGGGGCCTTTGTTGGCATTAAGGGGTTTCTTTCTGGTTTGGGGGGAGGAGTAATAAGAAATATGCCAATAGGATCCCTGCCTGTGGTATCTATTCCAAGGGAATAGGCTCTGTACGTGACAGAGGTTATTCCTCTGAAAGTGATAGCCACCTGATTGCACTTGGTCATTGGACAATTGGTAAATACCCGTGGCTTCATAATGGAAATACTCTTCTTGAGTTCAGGAATCGCTTGACCTGAGTAAGGAACCCATGAGCCTGTGTACCACCATACCTCTGCCCAACTTCCACATGTGGAATAGGGACACAGGTATATATCAAAGGCTGAGTAATATCTCTGATAAGTTATTTCACCACACCTGGTGTAGGCACACACATCAAGAGTTATTGTAACCATCTCCTTGGTGGGGGCTAATACTATCTTGTATTCAATCAAACGATCTGGTAGTTGCATTACTTGTGACTTGGAAGGCACCATGATCATGGCTAACACACTCAGTAGGGGGGCAAGGCACGTCATGTTGACAGTGCTTGATGTAAATGAGGTGCGTGAACGCTAAATCAGGACTGTAGAAATGGCAATTGGCGAGTAATGAATATTGTGAGTAATAACATTAGCCCTAGGGGTTTAGCAAGAACTGAAATTATGACAATTATTACTCCAAGGTACAACAGGAACGGATATACCATTAGGTGTTGCTAGTGTATGGGGGGAAGATTCTGGTGGCTCCTGTTTCGGAGAGACTAAATACCTCCAAGGGTCTTGAACCTACTTCCCTAATGAATAGAAAGGGTATCCAATCAGTTCTAAGCGCACTGTAAGTAACTAACCAGAAATCTACTACCTCACGAGTTTCAGGTCTAACCAGGGGTACTTCTGTTTGTTCTACTTGTAAACCTAGGCTTCCTCCAAACAAAGCAAGGGTGTGAATGATAGTCCGGTCAGGGCCAATAGTCAAGGGGTCGAGTAATGGTTTACACAGTGTCTGATATCGGGTCAATGAATCCCAACTGGGGTCGTCTTGTGGGGCCGGGTCCCAGTGAGGATATCTTAGATCACGGGGATCTATAAATTGAACCGCGGGTTCGGAGATTACAGAATCCCAGAAGTCCGAGGGTGACAATGGTGGGAAATCAAGGGAAGGTACGATCTGTTGCGGAGAATGCTGGTTATCTGCTCCCCCATTGGACATACAGTTAAACTGGTGTATAACCCGGATGTAAACGGATGGCAGCAAAGGACCCCCTACCGTCTGGTGAAATACAACATCTCAGGTTAACCGACCGTAGTTCTGCCCTCTGGGTAGAGTTGGGGAAATCTCCAAACTCCTCCCAAATTGGCACTTCTTATATACACTTTTTCACTCTTTAGACCCAATGGGCGTACATATATTAATATGTGAATCATATTTTTCTAACAGCTTAACCGCAACCGCGAGCTAGATTGGAAGCCCAACTCTCCCCCTTCTTATAATTTCTCAATAACTGTCACATCCTGAGTTGTAAACAACTCTTCTAAAATGCAGGGACAAGTATCCATTTTATGAAAAGGACTCCATTTTAAATTCAATTGCTGGACCTAACTTTTAGTTATTCAGGTTATTTAATCCTCCATTTAAGCTTTAAAACTGTATTTGGAAGTTACACCAGATCCTGATTAGGCTTGTCACTTAGGCCCTGCTTCAACAAGTACCCAGTTTCAATCCATCATCAGATTTTCTGGCCTGGTCAGTGCTTCTTAGCAGCCTAGGCTCTAAGGTTCTGCCCACCACTATTCCAGTGGAGGGGTCTCTAGCTGTAACATATATTAACACAACCTTCAATAGTTTTGTATCATCTGCAAATTTGATCACCTCACTCATCATTCCGATTTCCATATAATTTATAAATATATTAAATAGTACCAGTCTCAGTACAGATCCTTTGACACTCCACTGTTCACTCTCCTCTGTTGAGAGAAATGACTATTTAACCCTACCCTCTGTTTTCTGTCCAATAACCAATTCCTAATCCACACCAGAACATTACTTCCTATCCCATGACTCTTTAATTTTCTCAAGAGTCTCTCATGAGGAACTTTATCAAAAGCTTTCTGAAAATGTAGATACACTACATCAACTGACTGACTTTTATCTACATGTTTATTCACGCCTTCAAAGAAATGAAGCAAATTGATGAGGCAAGACTTCCCATTAAACCATGTTTGTCTACGTGTTCTATAATTTTATTCTTTACTAGTAAAAGAGGCCCGTTTCTGAGCAAATGAAACAGGCGCTAGCAAGGTTTTCGTCGCCAACACCCCCCCCCCCCCGCCCAACCCCTTCGTTGTTCTGCCATTGCTCCGCCCTCAACGTCATGACGTTTGACGCAAGGGCAGGGCCCGGAGCGATTTCCCAACACCCCCACGCCTCCCTCCCTGTCAACCCCTTCGTTGTTCTGCCATCAAGGTTTTCGTCGCCAACACCCCCCCTCCCTGCCTCCCTCCCTCCCTGCCTGCCAACCCCTTCGTTGTTCTGCCATTGCTCCGCCCTCGAGGGCGGGGCCCGGAGCGATTTCGGTTGCTTCACCACCATGAACCTTCGAACCCCTTTTTGAAGGAAGACAGTGGCTTGGCTTCACTGACGTCAGTGTCTTCAGAACGTTGAGGGTGAGTTTTATATATATAGATAATAGTTTCCACTATTTTGCCTGGCACCGATGTCAGGCTTACCGATCTATAATTTCCCAGATCACCCCTAGAACCTTTTTAAAAAATCAACGTCACATTGGCCCCCTTCAATCTTCAGGTACTACGGATGATTTTAACGACAGGTTACATATTACTAACAGCAGATCAGCAGTTTCATGCTTGAGTACCCTTGGATGTATGCCATCCAGTCCAGGTAATGTACTACTCTTTAATTTGTCAATTTGACTCAGTTCATCTTCCAGGTTCACTGAGATTTTTCAATTCCTCCACATCATCACCCTTGAAAACAATTTCCAGTACAGGCAGATCTCTTACATCTTTTTCCATAAAGACAGATGCAAAGAATTCATTCAGTTTCTCCGCTATGGCCTTCTCCTCCCTGAGCACCCCTTTTGCTCCTTCGTGATCTAACGGTCCCATGGATTCCCTCGCAGACTTTCTGCTTCTGATATAACTGAAAAAGTTGTTACTGTGAGTTTTAGCCTCTGTGGCAAGTTTCTCTCCATATTCTCTTTTAACTTTCTTTATTAATGCTTTCCATCTGACTTGCCAGTGCTTATGTTGCTTCTTATTTTCTTCATTTGGGTCCTTTTTCTTGGCTCCTTACTGTAAGCTATCCAAAGTGGAAAACAAGCGGAGCAGATCATAGGCAAACAAAACAAGATTTATTAATATAACCCAATTACAGTATATGTATACACGCACAAAAACAGCCCGACACAGTGGAACAGATGCTCAGATGAGTTGCTGATGAGATGAGCCCATCTAGCCCAACTCTGATATTCATGGTGAGGGCATCATATTGTAACTCTTGGTCCATCCTCTGGTTGGATGCTGGGGCTTTTTTTAGGAGAGTGAGAGGAGTGATGACCACTGGAAGGATGATTGATGACTCGGAAGTTGAAAGGTTTATTGGAATCCACAATACATTCATGGCATACACAGACCATATTTTGGCATATAGTGCCTACGTCAGCGGTCCTCAAACTGATATGTCAGAAATTCTAATTTTTTAACAGTGAGAATTCTCAAATATCCTTTGTGCTCCGCTGTTAAAATTCTTAGTGCTGGTGACTTTGTTGGGCGGGTGGGGGGGGGGGGTGGAGCACTGAGACCTGTACATGGTCCAAAGTGTCTTCAGTACTGTGTTTCCTGCTTTGTTACAGGGGATGCCTGGACGTGATGGGCGGGATGGAAGTCCTGGAATCGATGGTGACAAGGTTTGTACCCCATATCTAAACACCACTTCTACAGATGTGAAGTCTGATTTTTCCACAGGACATCTAGGTAGGAATAGGGACAATCCAGGTGGAGATGTTTACAGTTCCCCGAGCCTCTTAATGAAGGCTCTGCTGAATGTGGAACCTTTGTAAAATACTTATAAGGATGCGAGAAAATACATGTGCCTCTTCTGATATGTCCAGCTGCAGCAACTGTTTTAGAAAGACACATATTGAAAAAGAGAACAGCATCACACCGGGCTTTACTCACGTAAGGCCATATTTCACAAAGTTATGCCTATAAGAGGGACTAATTAAGGGCTGAGTAACACTACCTCAAAAAGCACAAAAAGGTTAATTCAGATACTACAGAGATAAATATGGTCATCCCTGGGTTCAAAGCTGACACACCTGCCTCTGATCAGGTGTAAATGCCAATGGGAACATTTCCGAAAATGTACTTCTATGACCATTGTAAAATGAGAATACATGCATATTTATTTTGATCATTCTGAACACTTGCCCTTAAAATTTGTGTCCCGTGGCTTCTACACATATAAATCATATCACTTCAAAATCAATTCTTACATGTGTAGCATATTTACTTGTGTGAATGCCACTATTTAGGTATGTAGGAGGTGCATGGGATTTTATCTTTCTTTTTTCTTCCATTTGATAGCCTGCCTTTTACCATAAGCCTCAAAGCTGTGAACAATAAAGTCACCAGAAAACTAAAAGCAAAATACAAATTAATATATAAATGTACAAACAACTTGCCAGAGTAAGATAATCCCTACAGCACAGTTACTCCAAACAAATATACTGCAATTTAGTCAAGACAAATCAGCTCTTCTCCCCACCTCCTTGTAGTGAAGAACATTCCTGCAAATCCACCCTCAAAGATGGCTGCATGCATCATTCTGCTTAGGTTTCATGTGCTATATATTCTAATCATAACATGGTGCGTGACAGTGAGGCAATATGTCACTGCGTATCCTGCTGTAGAGTATTCTAGAACCTTGCTGCATGCCTGGTGGCAGAATATTCTAGGTAAACTCATGTCTCAGTATAGTGAAGTTACTTACCTTTAGCAGGTATTCTCAGAGGACAGCAGGGCCTATATTCTGACAAGTGGGCGGTCCAGGACTTATGATTAGCAAAAGTAGAACTTTGTGGAGCATGAGACACGTTCTACCACGCATGTGCGAGTGCCTTCCTGCATGCCATAAGAGCGCAATCTCAGTTTTATGCTGCAGCAAAAAATTACAAATAAGAAAGGGGAGAACTCCAAGGGGAGGTGGGAGGGATTGTGAGAATATAAGCCCTGCTGTCCTCAGAGAATACCTGCTACAGGTAAGTAACTTTGCTTTTTCCGAGGGCATCAGGGCATTAATTCTCACAACTGGGGAATCCCTAGCATCCAGGCTCACCAAAAACAATAAGCATAAGCATTGGTCAATTGGGCCTCACAACAGCGAGGACAGATTAACCTGAAACTATATACAATCTGAATGAGAGTGAGTCTTGAACAGAATAAAATGGGCCTAGGAAGGTGGAGTTGGATTCTAGACCCCAAAAAGATTCTACAATACTGTCTGCCTGAACCGACTGTCTCATTGGATATTCTGCTCAAGGCTGTAGTGTGATGTCAATGTGTGGAATGAAGACCATGTCATAGCTTTGGAAATTTCTTCAATGGAGGCTGACCTCAAGTGGGCTACCAATGCTACCATGGCTCTGACATTGTGAGCCATGACATGATGCTCTAGGGCCAGGCTGGGCATAAGTGAAGGAAATTAGAGATTGTGTGTTTCCCGTTGGTGACCCCCATCCTGTTGGGATCAAAAGAAATAAAAAGTTGTGCAGACTGTCTGTCGGGTCTGGTCCACTCCATATAGTAGGCCAATGCTCTCTTGCAATCCAAGGTGTGCAAGGAGCTTTCTCCAAGATGGGCATGAGGTCGAGGGAAAGAATGTTGGCAAGACAATCGACTGGTTCCGATGGAACTTCAACACCACTTTCTTCAGGAACTTAGGGTGCATGTGGAGGACTAATTTGTTGTGATGAAACTTAGTATAGGGTGCATCCACCACTAATGCCTGAAGCTCACTGACCCTACGAACTGAAGTAACAGCCACCAAGAAAATGATCTTCCAGGTCAAGTACTTCAGATGGCAGGAATTAAGTGGCTCAAAAGGAGCTTTCATCAGCTTGGTGAGAACAATGTTGAAATCCCATGACACAGATGGAGGTTTGACAGGGGTTTTTTACAAAAGCAAACCTTTCATGAAGCAAACAACTAGAGACTATCCAGAGATGGGTTTACCCTCTACACGTTGGTGATAAGCACTAAGGTGAACCCTTACAGAGTTGGTCTTTAGACCAGACTCTCTGATAGGTGTACAAGGTATTCAAGCAGGGTCTGTGTAGGGCTAGCAAGGGTATCTAGAGCCTTGCTTTTGGACCAGATGGCAAACCTCCTCCGTTTGAAAGAACAGCACCTCTTAGTGGAATCTTTCCTGGAAGCCAGCAAGTCCCGAGAGACACCCTCTGAAAGTCCCTAGGAAGCAAATTTTAGGCTCTCAACATCCAAGCTGTGAGAGCCAGAGACTGGCGGTTGAGATCTAGAAGAGACCTCTCATTCTTCGTTATGAGGATCGGAAAACACTCCAATCTCCATGGTTCTTCAGAAGATAACTTCAGAAGTAGAGGGAACCATATCTGCTGCAGCCAGTATGGCACGATCAAAGTAATGGTTCTGTGGTCTTGCTTGAGTTTCAACAAAGCTTTTCCTACTAGAGCTATGGGAGGATATGCATACAGAAGACACATCCTCCAATTGAGAAGGAGGGCATCCGGTTCCAGTCTGTCGTGGGCTTGAAGCCTGGAACAGAACTGAGGGACCTTGTGGAGATCCACCGAGGGGGTGCCCCTCACTCAGAAGATCTTGCGGGCAATGCCCATAATGAGAGACCACTCGTGTGGTTGCATTATCCTGCTCAGGGTATTGTTTTTATCCACCAGATAAGTGGCTCGAAGGAACATGCCATGTTGATGAGCCCAGTGCCACATCCGGATGGCGGCCTAACACAGAGGGTGTGATCCGGCGCCACCTGCTTGTTGGTGTAATACATTGCAACCTGATTGTCTGTTTGGCTGAGCACAATTTAATGAGATAACCGATCTCTGAAAGCCTTTAGAGCGTTCCAGATCACCCGTAGCTCCAGGAGATTGATCTGAAGATTCGTTTCCTGGGTGGACCAAACACCTTGGGTGTGAAGCCCATCTACACGAGCCCCATCCCCCTCATCCCAGGAGAATTGCATTCGTCATCAGCACCTTTTGTGGCTAAGGAATTTGAAATGGAAGTCGCAGAGTCAAGATGGATCGAATGGACCTTACTGAAGGGAGTGTAGAAGCTCCGGGGACGCTTGAATGACATATTCCAGGCTCTCCGTGGCCTGACACCACTGAGAAGCCAGGGTCCACTGAGCTGATCTCATGTGAAGACGTGTCATGGGTGTAACATACACTGTGGAAACCATGTGGCCCTGTGGCCCAACAATCTCATCATCTGCCAAGCTGTGACCTGCTAAGAGATACGAACCCGGGAAGCGAGTGTGACAAGAGTGTCCGCTCTTTTCTCCGGAAGGTAGGCTTGAACAGTCCGTGTATCGAGCAGTGCTCCTATGAACTCCAATCGCTGGACAGGGCAAAGATGGGGTAGTTTAAAACAAACCCTGGTAGCGCGAACACCCAAATAGTCATCCACATGGACTCCTAAGCACCATCCGGAAAGGTGCTGTTTACCAGCCAGTCATTGAGATATGGGAACACATGGACTTCCAGTCTGTGTAGCGATGCTGCAACTACCTCTAGATATTTGGTGAAGACCCTTGAAGCTGATGCGAGGCCAAAAGGCAACACATGGTACTGAAAGTAATGTGTTCCAGTCGAAATTGAAGATACTTCTTGTGGGCTGGAAGTATTGGGATGTGAGAATATGCATCCTTTAAGACCAGAGAACATAGCCAATCATTTTTCTGAATCATTGGGAGAAAGGTGCCCAGGGAAACCATCCTGAACTTTTCTCACACTAGGAATTTGTTCAGGGCCCATAGATCTAGGATGGGACGTATCCCCCCTTGTTTTCTTTTGCACAAGGAATAGGATGGAATAGAATGCCCACCCTTTCTCTCCTGGTGGAACGGGCTTGACTGCGTGAGGAGGAGTGGAGAAGGGTGGGCATTCTATTCCATCCTATTCCTTGTGCAAAAGAAAACAGTGGGGATGCATCAGAAGGGTGGAGAGTTCCTCTGCAAGTACCTGCCTGTGGTGAGAGTTGAACAAATGAGCTCTCAGTGGCCAGTTTATAGAAACCAATTGAGTGCATATCTGAGATGAACTATTTGAAGAACCAGCCGGTTGGAGGTTACAAGGGTCCAACTTTCTTGAAAAAATGTCTGTCCATGACCGGCAAGTTGTCCGGGAGAGACATTTTTACTGCAGCTATGCTCTGCTGGAGCCAGTCAAAACCTTGTCCCTTGCTTTGCCTGGAGAGCAGCAAGGGCCTTTGGTGTGCACTATTGACATAAACAAGTACACTGGGGTTGAACCTGAGCAGTCTGGAGAGCCCGAAGGGTTGTACCTAAGCCTCTAATAATAATAAGGACTCCTCCTTGGCTTGCCAAAAGTCCTCCTAGCTGAGGAGGTAGATGCAGAAGGCACCCGACAGGAGAGAGAAGAGATGGTATCAGTATGTTTTTTGATTTGGTGTGTGACCACCTCAACCTTCTGTATCCCCCTCCCCCATGGCATGGGGCATCCACCAACCTCGGCTGAACAGAATGTTCCAAGTCAGAAACACACAGCCATGAGAGTCTGCGCATTGCTATACTAAGGGCAGAGACCCTGGATGCCGCATCAGAAGTGTTGCAAGTGCCAAGAACTTTCGACACACCTTCTGTTGCTTGACCAGCTGGTGGAGTGACTCAGCTTGCTCCGGAGGGAGCGTCTCAGCCAGGTCCGACAACTTGCACACTGAGTTTCACAAGTAGATGCTTGTGAAGAACTGGTGTGATTGTATTCAGGAGATGAGCATTGAGGCCTGGAACATCTTTCTCCCAATAGAATCTAGGGCTCTAGCTTCTCTACCTGGAGGCGCTGAGGCATAGTCCCTGGAACTCCTGGCTCTTTTGAGAGTGGTTTCCACCACCATGGAATTGTGAGGGAACTAAGGCTTATCAAAACCAGGTATACTGTGAATCCGGTATATGGTATCGATCTTGGGCATGACCGGGACTGAAAGAAGGGATTCCCATTTCCTAACGAGGACTTCCTGGAGTATGCCACGACAGTGACAGCCTCCCTAGGAGGAGACATGTAGTCCAGGACCTCAAGCACCTTGGCCCTGGGCTCGTCCTTCACTTCCAAAGGAAATGAAATGGTGTCAGCCATTTCCTTGCCAAAAGAATGGAATGAAAGGCTATCCGGAGGAGACTTTCTCCTTTCAGGTGGAGGGGAGGGTTCAGAGGAAATTCCATAGGACTCGTCTGAGGAAAAGTACCTTGGATCCTCCTCTGAATCCCATGAGTGCTCCTCTTTGGCGTCGGACAACACCTCCTGGTGGGAGTGTTGAGAGTGACCGAACCTGCCTCAACGTGGAGGAGCCATGTCCTCGAGAACAGCGTTGAGAAGTTGGTTCTTGCCTCAATTCTGGCGAAGCTTCCTCTACCAATGTCGAGGGAGTGTTGGCTTGGATGGCAGTCAACATCGGACCTGCATTCGGTGTCAGAGGCCGCACCGCAGTCTGAGGGCCAAGCGGGGCTGCAGCAGGAGACAGGGTAGGTGCAAGCCCCCCCCCCCCTCCCCCGATGCTTTTCATTACAGAAGGCCATCCAGCAGCTCAGGGAGCAAGGTCCGGATGTGCACATCGAGGACCGACACACGGGTGTTGGCTCAAGAGCAGGTTGCAGATCTGCCGGGGTCAATAAGGGAGCTGGCTCTTGGCTACTAGGAAACCAACGCTTCGGCACCTCCTGAATGGAGGGAGAGCAGTCCTCCTGGTGCTGACGCTTCTCGGGTGCTGAATCCTTCTATACCCTGAAACTCCCAGCACCATGCGTTGAGGGCAATTGATGTTGATGCTTCTTGGCCTTTGCCCAGAAGCCAACAAGGACGATGTCGAATCCACATGTCGCCTTGGGGTTGGGTCCAACAGTGGACGGTCCTGGGGGCCCTGCACAACAGGAGGCCTCAATGCAGGTGGAGACCTACTTGATGCTTCACTGATCCCAATGTCTAAGGGTCTAACAGCAGCCATGCTTACCAACACTCCCGATTCAGGTGCGATGCTCAATGCTGATGCCAATGCCTCCAACCTCGATGCCGACGTCGAGGAACCGGACATGGCTCCAAAAATCCTCTCATTGAGCCTGTCTGGATACTTGGGTCCTCTTCTTTATACGAAGGCAGAGAACACAATCGAGCTATTGCCGGGCCTAAGACACTGAAGACATCAAGAATGGGTGCGTTTCCAAGAGATTGTCCGATTGCACCGGGTACAGCGCTTAAAGTCACTGGGAACCTTCGTGGACATGGAAGGAAAAACTTACTTGGCTTAATTAAATGAAGCAATGGTGCCTGAAAAATTGGCAAGGCACCCAAAAAGGAAGGGAAAAAATCCCAGCTGGTCGAGGCCTAAAACGGCTGAATGATGACAAAAAAAAGGAAACTTAAAACCGGGCAAAATCAAACTAGAAAATAAAGAAACAAGGCAAAAAAGGGGGGTTTCCACAATAGGAACACAAAAGGATGAAAGTATTGCCAAAGGGCACAAAAAAGCTCTCTAGACTGAGCAAAGTAAGGAAACGTTTAAAAAAAAATAAAAACCCTCTCCTCACCGCAGTAGAAAACCTTATAATATGCACTCGCAGCTGGCAGGAGGCAGTCACGCATGCGAGATGGAGTGTGTCTCACGCTCCACAAAGCTCTATTTATGCTAATCATAAGTTCCGGACCATGCAATGTGGGTCGGCGTCACCCACTTATGAGAATTAATGCCCTGCTTGTCCTCAGAGAAAGTGAGGCTTCCTTTTACTTCTCATAGATTTTTGTATTTTCATAATTTGTGAACACAGCTTGCTGTTTAGGAAGGATAGGTACTAGTGAGAAACACTGCCAGGGAATAAGATTACTACCAGGATAGTAGGTGTCAGAGCTGTGGGGCAGCCCCCCCCCCCCCCCCCCCCCAATCATCAAGAACAATGTTTGTTTTTTCTCTGACTTTGATGAGCCATCAAATTAAACCAGAATAATCTTTGGACAAAATGAACCTAGGGTAGAAGATACTTTGGTGTCACCTGCCATTTCATACACTGCTTCAAAAGGGCAATGTGGCAATCCCTTCATCACCACCACCACTTGTTGGATAACTGTGCCAATGGACCTGAAAAAAATCACCTTACTTTCTAACTCTTCCTACTTTCTTACCTATCTATATGTTAAATCTTTGCTTTACCCTTCACTATCAATTATAATGTTCTATTACAAATTGTGTTGACATTGTAAGTAGTATACCATGCTATACTTTGTACTGTTTTTGAATATTTTTACTGCTGTAATTGCCTATTGCTCATATTTGATCTATTCTTACTGTACACCGCCTTGAGTGAATTCCTTCAAAAAGGCGTTAAATAAATCCTAATAAATAATAAATAAATACAAATCCTGGAGAGCCCTTCTCCATGCTGACAGGCTGTTGGAGGGGTTTCTGTTTCCCGCCTGCTATGTGCTTCATTTGTTGGCACTGGCTGTACTTTATTGAAATGGAATATGTACGTTGATTCAGTTCAGATTTTGTCAGAGAGGTGTGTGTGGTCAGAGGGAATTAGCCCACACTTAGCCATCCTGTGTGTTGTAGATTTGAGGCTATTGGCACATCTGGATGAAAAATCTTGTCCTTCCCTTCTGTCTCTTCACAGGGAGACACTGGCAAGGGTGGAGTTCCTGGAGAGAAAGGACCCAGTGGACTCCCTGTGAGTATCCAGATCTTTCTTATGTTCAGAGTGGAAGGAGAATGCCTCAGTTTTTCTCACAATATGTTGCTGTCTACTCCAACTCAGGTTATCTATTTCTATTTTGGAGGCACCAGTGAAACCACATCAGTAAACAAATTGCCCAGCGAAAGAGCTGACTGTCCCAGCTTGCTGACATCATTGCTGTTTTGAGTATACAAAAGCCTATACAAGAAAACCAAGCTATGATATCATGAGCTTGCCACAGTTTGTTCCATGGGATTCCACAAAGACAAAATGATGAATTATGGCACCTTTGCAGACAAACTCCTTTCTGTTTGGACTTTGAAAGATTAGAGCATGCAGAGTTCATAAGAATAGCCACACTGGAGCAGATAATGGCCCATCTTGCCCAGCATCCTGTCTCCGATAGTGGCCCCAGTTATTAGTGACACCCACAGACCTAACTGAACTCTTGCAGGTGCGGAAGGCCACTGCTCAGTCTTTCTGCCTCTGTAGACAGGTCTTTCAGTGGAGATTTCCCACAGGTCATAGAAACTAACTTGTCAAAATTATTGAGGGTGCTAAACCCAATGGAGATCACCTTTGTCTGGACACAGTCAAGGAGTTTGCTCAATATTGAGGCTGCTCCTATGCCACAGGTCCAAGATCAAATGAGTTTGATGGTTGCAGTCAACCTAGTCACTAGTAACTTTCTGTTCATTTGACAGATCCACAGTGCTATGTGATATAACTGGTTCCTGTAAGAGAGCTGCCCAGAGCTGGCATAGTGAGATCCTTATGAGGTGCATAGGCAGAGGTGTGTAAGGGAATGTTATATAACACCTGTTTATGTTATGCCCAACTTTGTGAAGTAGAAAGCAGAAAACTGGACATAGTTTTCTGGATAACTTTAATAATAGTTGTTTCTGCCCAACCAGATTTATCCATCTAAATTAAGCTGAACAGTTTCTGCTAAGGTATCGCTGTGCTCTGGAAATGTCACCTGATCTGGTCAGCATAGGAGAAAGTTCAATCCCAAAGATAGCTAGAAAAATCTTTTTTAAACATCAGCCCCTACATATGCAAAGTACACCCACAGTTTTAGATCTGGTAATTACAGAAACGTTCACTGTTTGACACTAGAAAGAAGGAAAGAAAAGAAACAGTTTCACCAGATTTTTAATTCCTTTATATTGTATGAGATCAATTTTTAAAACCAGTGGTCAGCATGTTACGTTCTTTTTTTTTTTTTAAACATTGTCCAAGGCATCTAAAAGATGTTACATAGTGCCACTATACAGATAATCTAAAATATAAAGGAGAGAGAAACCACTCTACAGCAAACAATGGCAAGAAAACAGGAGTAGTAATAACATGACAACAAAGACCAAACTATACTGAGCACTGCATTCTCATATCCCTTCATTTCATTCTATTTAAAGACAAAGAGGCATCAGATATTATTCACAAGAAAAGAGTTCTCAGATCTCTTATAGTGCACAGCTATTCCAGATCCAAGTTCTACCATTTCATCAATTACTTGCTTCCGTTGTCTGTCTAATGTATAAAAAGGAAACAAATGTACCAACAAAGAAAGGTATTACTATAAGCAAAAGCAAAAAGCTTAACAATACTTTTTATACAGGATAGCGAGTACTTAGCTTCTGTCCATTCAGCGCACAGCGCTGAGAAACTGGTGCACTGTGTGTTGTATGCACAGACAAGCTACGTAGTCACTATCTTGTATAAAAAGTATTGTTAAGCTTTTGCTTATAGTAATACCTTTGTTTGTTGGTACATTTTTTTTCCTTTTTATACGTTAGACAGACTTAGGCAAGTGATTGATGAAGAGCTTAGATCTGGAATAGCTGTGCACTATAAGAGATCCAATTGCTCTTTTCTTGTGAATAATACCTGATGCCTCTTTGTCTTTAAATAGAATGAAATAAAGTGATATGAGAATGTAGTGCTCAGTATAGTTTGGTCTTTGTTGCCAATATTACTCCTGTTTCCTTGCTTCTACACAGATAATCAGCAATTCCAATGTCTAATGCTACTGACTACTGTACAGTGACTGTATTCATCCACCATACAGGTAATTATTGTACATTTATATTAAGCCTGCTATCTGTACAAAGGCTGAATATCGCTGCACCCTGATTCCACTGGCCACTAGGATTGATATCTGTCCTTTTAAAAATTGACCCATGTGAATAGTTGTGCTGGAATTAGATTCAATCACTCACTCTGCCATTCTATGGTGTTTAAAGTTCTGTATCATGGGAATTTATTTCTTAGGGACTGCCTGGAAACGCCGGTGCCAGTGGTGAAAAAGGCCAGCCAGTAAGTGTTGCCAATGCTTCAGCTATTTCATGCATGATCACATTGTCTTGTACCACAGTTCTTTCACGTGCTTGGTATGCTCGTTCAGGTGGCACACAAGGTGCAGTTTCCTCTGTCTGTGTGCTGCACTTTGGTGAGTTTCCTATTTGTGTTTAGGGAAGTGTCCTGAATTCTTTGATTTTTTTTTTTCTGTAGTTTTAGTGATTAGGGAGTGGAAGAAATAAGCCTTAGTAAGACTTGAAGATCTAAAGACTCTTTTCTGCCTGCAGGGTAAAGCTGGAGAGTTGGGAGAGGCGGGTCCGTCTGGAGAGCCAGGTATCCCTGTACGTATCTCTCAAGCATGTGCCGTGCACAGAATAATTGCTTTAAATGTGTCAGTCATATATTGCAATATGAGAAAATATTCTAGCACTTTGGCAACAGCCCATAATTTTCTCAACCTAATAAGGTCAATATTCAGCAGACTGGGCTGCATATAATTTGAAGCTGTCTAATTTAAATGGTTTAACACCATTTATATATATATATATATATATATATATATATATATATATATATATATATATAGCAGAGAGCTTCAAAAGTCCACAGAGTTCAGCCAGTACCTTCAAGGGGATCTTCTTCCTCCAGCTGCCAGGTCTCCAGCTCCCCTCTTCTCTTTCACCACTCAGGCAGGCATAAGCTGGTTAATTAGCTTCTCCACCCCTTTAGGCTCTTCCCCATAATTCCAGGCAGGACCCAGCCCATAACCACCTACACCTGTTTCCAGCCCAGGACTCTCCTTGGTCCTAGCAACCTCCACCTGGACATTCCCCTACTGGCTCCCTCTAGTGACTCATCCTGGACATTTCCCCCCATTTCTATGGGAACAGCACCACCTAGTGGCCTCAATTCTTCAAAGAGGGCATACTCTTTTCCAGGCTCATCCCTGTTCTATCCCTGGGCCTCACCACCCCATCTAGGCTCCTCATCCCCCTCTTAGCACTTCACATGGCTTGTGCCTTCCCCTTTCACTAGGCTCTGAGGGGCTCTCACTGCAGCAGGCCCTATCTGACCCTCATCCCCTACAGCCCCCTCCTACCTCCTGGGTGCCCGCCTTTACCATGATCCCTCCGAGGGAGGGGTCATCTAGGTCCCTTATCTTCCTCTTTGCACCTCACATGGCTTGGCCCTTCCCCCCGTTCCCAGGGACCTGAGGTGTCTAATTACATCCGGTCCTATCTGACCCTCATCCCCTGCAGCCACCTCCTACCTCCTGGGGCATCCGACTTCACCACGATCCCTCAGAGAAAGGGGTCACCTGATGACTTCTTCGGGCGCTCTGCAGCAGGTCCTATCTGACCCTCATCCCCTGCAAGTCCCCAAAACCTGGGTCTCAAGGTCCATCTTTGTTAGATCATTTCCATCGGCAATCGACTCAGGCAAGTGCTCCCGAAGCCCTGGCCTTCTCCTCTCCGGCTTGAACTGCCTACAGCTTCTCAGGCCTCCATCCTTCCTGGCCGTACAATGGGGTGCAGCCTGTAATCACAAAAAACAAATCCAAGTGTGGCCTGTTTACTCTCCTGGCCCCCACACTTGCGCTGCACCTCCTTGTGGCCTCCTCCATCCCCTACAGCCACTCCCAAGCCTCCAGATCTTACGAATCTACCCTCGCCTCCCCCCTAGGTACCCTTTACCTGGGGTAGGTGAGTAAAGTGCTTTTGCTTGCGTTGGCCCCCTCGACGGGCTTCTGGAACACGGGCCTCTGGAACCTCCAAGGACACCGCCATCTCACTTCAGCCCCTCGTCTGGTCCAATCTGGAACCACCTCCGCTTCACCGAGAGCTCTCCTCTCCCAAGTGGAAGTTCATTGCAGATCCCACCACTGCCACCACTTTGTGAGCTGGTCACCATTTCAGCAGAGAGCTTCAAAAGTCCACAGAGTTCAGCCAGTACCTTCAAGGGGATCTTCTTCCTCCAGCTGCCAGGTCTCCAGCTCCCCTCTTCTCTTTCACCACTCAGGCAGGCATAAGCTGGTTAATTAGCTTCTCCACCCCTTTAGGCTCTTCCCCCTAATTCCAGGCATGACCCAGCCCATAACCACCTATACCTGTTTCCAGCCCAGGACTCTCCTTGGTCCTAGCAACCTCCACCTGGACATTCCCCTACTGGCTCCCTCTAGTGACTCATCCTGGACATTTCCCCCCATTTCTATTGGAACAGAGCCACCTAGTGGCCTACCCAGGATAGGACAGCCCCTTATTCTTCACATTATATATATATATATATATATATATATATATATATATATATATATATATATATATATATATATATATATTTAGCAATGCTATCCTTTTAGGCAGCGCCTGAGTATACAGGCATAAATAGAAATGTCCAAATTAGACATTTCACATATCTGTTTTTTGTGCAGTGAGAGGCAATGATTGTCTTTGCTGCAGCCAAACAAAGGTGCTTTATGCGTCGTTGCCATTTTAATCCTCTCCTGTTCCCCCATCCTAAAAGGCACCACTTGGGTTCACAAGGAAACTCAGAATCAAGAATTGTAGTGAGGCTACGAGCTACTTCCAACCAGAAATTTTGCAGAGGGGCACATAATCACCAAACACGGAAGAAGGTACCAGTGGCCCTTCCACATCTCCAGCACTGATCGCTAGAATCAGGATACATAATCTTCACCCAATCAGGTGTATAGTACCATCTGCTTAATATCTTAAATGTATTTTCTTTTATCAGAACACACATAGATGCTGTTTTCACCTCCAGGCATACCGCTTTCCACTCTGCCATGCTTAACTCACATTCCAAGTCCTATTCCCATGCAAGCATATAGGGTAATTTGACAAATTCGTACCCCCTGATGTAGCAATACAAAAGAGATATAGCCCTTCCCATCCTATCTATAGAGACCCATAAATTCTCCAGATGTTCAGTCTCATCAGGATCAGTTTTCAGCCATCCTTGCTTAAGGATGAAATGTTTAACCTGTAAGTAAGCATAGAAATCTGATGCAGGCAGGGTATGGGACTCCTGTAATTCCCCAAAAGTCCTTATTTCACCCACATTCATCAAGTCCCAAAATCGAACAAGACCTCGACAGGCCCAAGCTGCAAATACTGCTCCATGCCGACCAGCTGGGAAACCAGGTTCCTGTGTAATATGTGCATAGGTCGACAGGGTTCAGGTTCTACGCAATTTGTATTTTAAAGTACTCCACAGTGTCAACAAGTGTGAAATAAATGGGTTAGTCATCAATTGTTTATAAGTTTTGGCTGAAACTGAGGCCCAGAGAATGGCATCTAGAGAATATTCCAGAACAAAATACTGTTCCAGGATCGTTACCAGTGACTGTTCCCCTCTGCTCCACTCTGCTATCAGAGATCAAGTTTTTATTTCAGTAGGATTTAGCACAATAGAGCTCCAGATTATTCGTATTCGAATTTAAATTAGTATTTGGCCAAATATGAACAATGAATTCCGGGCAGTATTTGGGGCCTAATCGAATAAGAATAGTATGAGGTGCCCAACAGTGCTATGTCTGTAGTTGGACTTGTAATTTATTCTGATTTTGACAGTCCAAATTTGAGTCCTTGTGGTATTGCACTTGGTACCTTGATGACAATCAATACCACTGTTGATTTCTTTTTATAAATTTTCAGTTTCTAATCTCTATATTTTGTGACCTTGTTGAATTCCTTATCTTCCACATTACTCTCTTTCAGAATGGCTGTATCAATAAGCCAAACATGGGGGGTTTTTTCAATGACAGTAAAGTCTGGGATGTTTGTTCTAGCAATTGGTCAGACTGGATTTTGAAGTCCCATAAAATTTTTGTTTATTTTGTATTACTTTATCCCTAATTTCATGCAGTAATTGACCAAAAATCCATATATTTTTGCATACAAACAACGCAATATTTTGCCCACTCAGTTACATCTGGTCAGTCTGTGCAGTTTTGCTGTATTCAGTTAGTATTTGATCAACTGTTTTCATCTTTGTCTTTACACAATTGCCATTTGGTATCATTTCTGGCCTAGTCTATTTTCATCTTTAAGTGTTCTTGGACAGCAGAAATCAATTCTTCTGTTGCTGCTGTTATTAGGTTGTGGGATTAACACTGTTAGGTTCTCTGAAATGGGCTGTAGGATGGCAATGTTGAATTTATTTACAATGGTGTCATATACTGCCAGTTACATAAAAATACTGCTAAGTGGTTTACAGAGCTATGTAGCTAAAGGAAATTAAGAAAAGGAAACTGAAAAGTGATGTAACATTGATAGAAAATCAGGAGATAAAACAAAGTGAACTGTCCTTGTTGTGAGAGGGGCAGAGCTAGATGGAGATCAGAGGATGACAGGAGAGAAGGGTGATGACAGGGGAAACAGGAAAGAAGGCTGTCTGCGCTAGGAGGCAAAGAAAGAGGTAAACCATGGGGTGAACAGAAAAAGCCAAGATTTTATTTGCTTTTGACTTTGGGGAAAAGCTAAAGGAAGTTAATGCTCTAGGTGAAGCCCAAGGTAAGAAAGTAGAGTCAAAAGATATCGATTCTAGGGGAGATGTGAAACACTGAATTTTGTGAAAATAGCACTGGTGGGTTCTGTGCAGTAGGAGAGCATCAGTGGATTTAAGATGGTTCTTGTGAGTCCTAGGACATTTAGTATAGTACTAATGGGTCAAGTCAGAGCAAGAGTTCCTAGAGCCTGAAGTCCACAGAGGGTATGGAGTCCAGGTGTGCGGATGTTATAATGCCGTTGTATCGCTCCATGGTGCGACCGCACCTGGAGTATTGTGTTCAGTACTGGTCTCCGTATCTCAAAAAAGATATAGTAGAATTGGAAAAGGTACAGCGAAGGGCGACGAAAATGATAGTGGGGATGGGACGACTTTCCTATGAAGAGAGGCTGAGAAGGCTAGGGCTTTTCAGCTTGGAGAAGAGACGGCTGAGGGGAGATATGATAGAAGTGTATAAAATAATGAGTGGAATGGATCGGGTGGATGTGAAGCGACTGTTCACGCTATCCAAAAATACTAGGACTAGAGGGCATGAGTTGAAGCTACAGTGTGGTAAATTTAAAACGAATCGGAGAAAATTTTTCTTCACCCAACGTGTAATTAGACTCTGGAATTCGTTGCCGGAGAACGTGGTACGGGCGGTTAGCTTGACGGAGTTTAAAAAGGGGTTAGATAGATTCCTAAAGGACAAGTCCATAGACCGCTATTAAATGGACTTGGAAAAATTCCGCATTTTTAGGTATAACTTGTCTGGAATGTTTTTACGTTTGGGGAGCGTGCCAGGTGCCCTTGACCTGGATTGGCCACTGTCGGTGACAGGATGCTGGGCTAGATGGACCTTTGGTCTTTCCCAGTATGGCACTACTTATGTACTTATGAGCTTAAATATCACTACTATGGTTGGTAGAGCCTAAACACATTGCTACATTCTAAAATTCCTTCCTCTCCAACACTCTAGACTTCATGCTCTCCTTTACTCTCACTGGTGTTCATTACCCTTCTCCTCCTCTCCCTAATAGCCTATACTCGTTCTCCCTTCTCCTCTATACTCCATCCCCTCCTCTCTCCAGACACTTGTCTCAGGTGTTCTGTGCTCATTTTGCTATCTCTACCAGATACTCTGTACTCAGGGCCGGTCTTAGGCCGAGGGGGCCGCATAGGGCCTCGCGCTTAAGGGAGCCCACGCGGCGCACCTCAGCCTCCTCCGCTCCATCCTGGCGCTCCGGTATTTAAATTTACCTCGCTCCAACGTCGCAGCAGCTGTGCAGCATCAGTGAAAGCGCTGCCCGACGTCTCTAAACCTTCCCTTCGCTCGTTCATTCCCTCTCAGTGTCCCACCCTCGAGGAAATGACGTCAGAAGAAGGCGGGGCACTGAGGGAATGAACGAGCAAAGGGAAGGCTGGTGGAGAGACGTCAGACAGCGCTTTCACTGATGCTGCGCAGCTGCTGAAATGGAGGTAAATTTAAATACTAGAAGATTGGAACCAAAGAGGGCGGGCAGGTGGACATGGGAGTGGGAGGGATGGGAAGAGAGGAGCATTGATCAATGGACATGGATGGGAGGGCAGGGCCCAGGGAGAGAGGATTAATTGCTGGACATGGAGGGGAGGGAGGAGAATTGCTGGATATGGATAGATGGAGGGGGGCAGGGGAGAGAGGAGCATCGATGGATATGGATGGGAGGGCAGGGCCCAGGGAGAGAGGAGAAATTGCTGGACATGGAGGGGAGGGAGGAGAATTGCTGGATATGGATGGAGGAGGGAAGGGGAGAGAGGAGCATCGATGGACAAGGATGGACATGGATGGGAGGGCAGGGCCCAGGGAGAGAGGAGAAATTGCTGGACATGGAGGAGAGGGGAGGGCAGGGGAGAGAGGAGAATTGCTGGATATGGATGGATGGAGGAGGGAAGGGGAGAGAGGAGCATCGATGGACAAGGATGGACATGGATGGGAGGGCAGGGCCCAGGGAAAGAGGAGAAATTGCTGGACATGGAGGGTAGGGGAGAGAGGAGAATTGCTGGATATGGATGGATGGAGGAGGGAAGGGGAGAGAGGAGCATCGATGGACATGGATGGGAGGGCAGGGCCCAGGGACAGAGGAGAGATTGCTGGACATGGAGGGGAGGGCAGGGGAGAGAGGAGAATTGCTGGATATGGATGGATGGAGGAGGGAAGGGGAGAGAGGAGCATCGATGGACAAGGATGGGCAGGGCCCAGTTAGAGAGGAGAAATTGCTGGACATGGAGGGGAGGGCAGGGGAGAGAGGAGAAATGTTGGGCAGGAATGGAGGGAAGGAAAGCCAAAGGAAGGAGATGGACATGGATGGAGGGGAAGGGAGAGAGGAGAAATGCTGGACATGGATGTAGGGGAGGGGAGGAAAGTAGATGCACATGAATGGAGGGGAGTGAGGAGAAATGCTGGATATGGATGGAGGAGAAATTGCTGAATTTAAGGGCTGGATCAGAACACTTTGAAGGCAGATGCTGAAACTGGAGAAAGGATAGGGACAGGGCTACAGATGGTAGACAGGACACAGGAGGATGGTGGACATGGTGCAGTGGCATAGCCAGACAGCCAGTTTTAGGTGGGCCTGAGCCCAAAGTGAGTGGGCACAAAATTTTCTCTGCTCCGCCCTCCCTCCACCACTATACCCACCATTTCTCCCTCCTCTCCACCCCTATGCCTACCATTTCTCCCCCTCCCCACCTATCCCCTCTGTATGCAGCATGTGTCCCTCCCCTCCACCTCATACACAGCCAAGACTTCTCCCTTCCTCACCCCTCCACCCCCTGTGCAGCATCTTTCTTTCCATCTTCCCTTCCCCCTGTGCAGCTGCTGTGTCCCCCCCCCCCGTCTTCCCTCCCCCATGCAACATCTTCCCCCCCTCCCCCCCCCCCCCCCCCCCCGTACAGCTGCAGCATCTCACCCTCCTTGCAGGCCCGCCCAGCAGCAAAGTTCCTGACAGCAATTCCAGTCGCAGCGATTCCCACACGCTGCTTGCCGGCTGCCGCTCAACAATCTCATAAGTACATAAGTAGTGCCATACTGGGAAAGACCAAAGGTCCATCTAGCCCAGCATCCTGTCACCGACAGTGGCCAATCCAGGTCAAGGGCACCTGGCACGCTCCCCAAACGTAAAAACATTCCAGACAAGTTATACCTAAAAATGCGGAATTTTTCCAAGTCCATTTAATAGCGGTCTATGGACTTGTCCTTTAGGAATCTATCTAACCCCTTTTTAAACTCCGTCAAGCTAACCGCCCGTACCACGTTCTCCGGCAACGAATTCCAGAGTCTAATTACACGTTGGGTGAAGAAAAATTTTCTCCGATTCGTTTTAAATTTACCACACTGTAGCTTCAACTCATGCCCTCTAGTCCTAGTATTTTTGGATAGCGTGAACAGTCGCTTCACATCCACCCGATCCATTCCACTCATTATTTTATACACTTCTATCATATCTCCCCTCAGCCGTCTCTTCTCCAAGCTGAAAAGCCCTAGCCTTCTCAGCCTCTCTTCATAGGAAAGTCGTCCCATCCCCACTATCATTTTCGTCGCCCTTCGCTGTACCTTTTCCAATTCTACTATATCTTTTTTGAGATACGGAGACCAGTACTGAACACAATACTCCAGGTGCGGTCGCACCATGGAGCGATACAACGGCATTATAACATCCGCACACCTGGACTCCATACCCTTCCTAATAACACCCAACATTCTATTCGCTTTCCTAGCCGCAGCAGCACACTGAGCAGAAGGTTTCAGCGTATCATCGACAACGACACCCAGATCCCTTTCTTGATCCGTAACTCCTAACGCGGAACCTTGCAAGACGTAGCTATAATTCGGGTTCCTCTTACCCACATGCATCACTTTGCACTTGTCAACATTGAACTTCATCTGCCACTTGCACGCCCATTCTCCCAGTCTCGCAAGGTCCTCCTGTAATCGTTCACATTCCTCCTGCGACTTGACGACCCTGAATAATTTTGTGTCATCGGCGAATTTAATTACCTCACTAGTTATTCCCATCTCTAGGTCATTTATAAATACATTAAAAAGCAACGGACCCAGCACAGACCCCTGCGGGACCCCACTAACTACCCTCCTCCACTGAGAATACTGGCCACGCAATCCTACTCTCTGCTTCCTATCTTTCAACCAGTTCTTAATCCATAATAATACCCTACCTCCGATTCCATGACTCTGCAATTTCTTCAGGAGTCTTTCGTGCGGCACTTTGTCAAACGCCTTCTGAAAATCCAGATATACAATATCAACCGGCTCCCCATTGTCCACATGTTTGCTTACCCCCTCAAAAAAATGCATTAGATTGGTGAGGCAAGACTTCCCTTCACTAAATCTGTGCTGACTTTGTCTCATCAGTCCATGTTTTTGTATATGCTCTGCAATTTTATTCTTAATAATAGCCTCCACCATCTTGCCCGGCACCGACGTCAGACTCACCGGTCTATAATTTCCCGGATCTCCTCTGGAACCCTTCTTAAAAATCGGAGTAACATTGGCTACCCTCGCGCTACTAAGCGCTAACCCGGAAGTCTCTCCTGCAGAGGAGAGACTTAGCGTTAGCGCTTAGTAGCGCAAGGAGATTGAGCGGCAGCCGGCAAGCAGCGTGTGGGAATCGCTGCGACTGGAATCGCCATCAGGAACTTTGCTGCTGGGCGGGCCTGACCCGAAATTGGGTGGGCCCGGGCCCGCCCGTGGCTACGCCCCTGACATGGTGAGAGAAAAAAAAGAAGACACTGCATAAAACAGAAGACACTGGGACCAAAGCGAATAGAAAAACTAAATGATCAGACAACAAAGGTAGAAAAAAGTATTTTATTCAGAATTTATTAATTGGAATATGTCAGCTTTTGGAAATGTGAATCTGTGATATTTTGCATTTAAGTTTCAATTTTTCTAGTATTGCTGCATGCTGAGTCTGACTTCTTGAGGTAACTTTCCAGTACAGTATTTTGCCTTCATATCTGTTGTGTCATGTGTTTTTCATGTGTGATCAAGGTGCAGTATCCTGCTAGCGTGTAGTATTTGCAGCCCTTTTTGTTTTTTGTTTTTTTCATGAGGTAGTGTATTGGTGTTTTAGAGCCTGTGATTGCATAACTGTTCTCAGCCTTTCGGCCAAACTGTTGTTTTTGCCTGCCATACAAGTGGCTTGAAGGAACATTCCATGCCAGCGAGCCCATTGCCACATCCATACGGCCTTCTGACATAGAGTTTGTGATCCGGTGCCCCCCTGCTTGTTGATATAATACATGGCAACCTGATTTTCTGTTTGAATGAGCACAATTTGGTGAGACAGCTGATCTCTGAAAGCTTTTAGAGCATTCCAGATTGCCTGGAGCTCCAGAAGATTGATCTGAGGATCTGTTTCCTGGGTGGACCAAGCTCCTTGAGTGTGAAGCCCATCCACATGAGCTCCCCAACCTTGAAGAGATGCATCCATTGTCAGCACATTTTTGTGGCTGAGGAATTTGGAATGGAAGTCCCAGAGTCAAATCAGTTTGAATGGTCCACCACAGAAGAGAGTGAACAAGCTCTGGGGACATTAGGATGACATCTTCCAGACTTGCCGTGGCTTGACACCACTGAGAAGCCAGTCCATTGGGCTGATCTCATGTGAAGGTATGTCATGGGTGTTACGTATACTGTGGACGCCATGTGGCCCAACAACCTCAACATCTGCTGAGCCGTGACCTGCTGCGAGGCTCGAACCTAAGAAACCAGTGCGACTAGAGTGTCCTGTGCTGTGGGAGAAAGGCTATGTATTGAGCAGGGCTCCAATGAATTCCAGTTCCTGAGTAAGGCAAAGATGGTACTTGGGGTAGTTTAAAACGAACCCTAGTAACTCTAGCACCCGAATAGTCCTCTGCATGGACTCCGAGCACCGTCCTTTGATGTGCTCGTCACCAGCCAATTGTCAATATAAGGGAACACATGGACTCCCAGTCTGTGTCACGACACTGCAACTACCGCTAGACATTTGGTAAATACCCTGGGAGCTGACGTGAGGCCAAAAGGCAACACGCGGTACTGGTAGTGATGTGTTCCTAGCCAATATCGTAGATACTTCTGGTGGGCTGGAAGTATTGGAATGTGAGTATATGCATCATAGCCAATTGTTTTCCTGAATCATGGGTAGAAGGGTGCCCAGGGAAACCATCCTGAGTATTTCTTTGACCAGAATATGTTCAGGGCCCTTAGGTCTAGGATGGGACGCATCCCCACCGTCTTGTTTTGCATGAGGAAGTACCTGGAATAGAATCTCCACCCTTCTTCCCCTGATGGAATGTGCTCTACTGCAAGGGCAATCAGAAGATTTGAGAATTCCACTGCAAATAGCTGCCTGTTCTGACAGGTGAAGTAATGAGCTCTCGGTGGGCAATTTGGAGGTTTTAGATGCCAATTTAGGGCATATCTGAGCCAGACTATTTGGAGAACTCAGCGGTCGAAGGTTGTAAGGGGCCACCTTTTTGTGGAAAAACTTCAGCCTCCCCCCTACCGGCAAGTCGTCCGGTATGGATACTTTGACAGCGGCTATGCTCAGCTGGAGCCAGTCAAAAGCTCGTCCCTTGCTTTGACTGGGGAGCAGCAGAGGCCTTAAGTGCACACTGTTGATGAGAATGAGCACGCTGGGGCTGAGCCTGAGCTGGCTGATGAGGGAGGTGGTGTACCTACATTTTAGGGAGTAGTAGACACCTCTTCTCGACTTGCTAAAAGATCTCATAGATGAGAAGGCAGGTGCAGGAGGCATCCGGCGGGAGAAAGAAGAGATTGTATCAGTGTGTTTCTTGATTTGGTCAGCGACCTCCTCGACCGTCACTCCAAAAAGGTTATCTCCCCCCCCCCCCCCCTCCCAGCATGAGGATCTGCCAGCCTCTGCTGGACCGAAGGTTCCAAGTCAAACACACAGCAATGACAGTCTGTGCATTGCTATACTCTGGGAAGAGATTCTGGATGCCACGTCAAAAGTGTAATAGGTGCCCCTGGCCAGGAACTTATGAACATGTTTCCTCACCTCTGGATGACAACGCTGAAGAAACTGCTCAAAGACCATCAGGTTTTGGCAGTCTTCCAGGGTTTTAACCTCATCTCCACTGGCCACCACTAGTGTTGGTATCTTAGCTGGTTCACAAACTCACTGTGAGTATCATCTGCCCCTTTTTGCAAAGTCCAGACCTTTAGTCTGTAGGTCTCGGGGGTGATGGCATAATGGTTCAACATTTTGCATCTCCTCAAACTGGGAGCACGTCTCCATGGACAGTCCTTGGACTGCCTCAAATGTTCTACCAGTGAGCTTTCCTCCAAATAGAGCACCCAGTCTTTCTCAGGAATCTCACTGAGGCGGCAAATTTTTTAAAAGGCTATGTCACCTCAGGTATCGTCAAACAAGTTAGGCCCAATCCAGGCTGTGGATCCTACCTCTGGCACAGGGGTTGGGCTGGGGCCTTGGATGCGAGCCATTTTCATCTCCAACTTCATTTTCTACATATGGAATTCCTGCTTCTCACACCACTGCCAATCTTCCCGTTCCTCTTGCTGCTGTCGCTCTGCCACGTAAATTTGCCAGATTTCAGCTGGCATGGCATCCGGCTCTGCCAACTCACGGGCCTCTGCCCACAAGGAGTCTGGTCTCCCCCCCCCCCCCCCCCCCAGAGAACTTTGTGCAAGTAGGTCCTGCAGCTCCTCCCTGCTGAGGTCATCTGGTCGCTCTTGTGTTAGGACAGGCATATCTGGTGTCTGACGGCCACTGTCAGTCTTCATTAGCACGCTGCTAATTTTCTAACACTACCAAAAAAAAACTGACTAGGAAAGGGACCCTATTATTGCTGCACTCGTTCACTGTGCTCTGTGTCTGAAGATTACAAGTAAAGAAAACTCTGAACCCTCACCCAGTCACTGAGCCTGACAGTCCCACCATGCTGCCACCAAAAAAGGACAAGTCTGTCACGAAACGCTTAGAGCCCATCTGGGGGAGTTAATCCTGTGGCCACCTAATGGGTCTGTCCCAGCACTGCTCAGATCCACTACCACCTGCACATGTGCTCTACACTGGTACTTCCACCTGCCCGCTGGTGTCAATAATACTGATTTGGACGTTTCTGTGAGATAAACATCCAAATGCTGACTTGTGTCACTTTTTGGATGTCTATCTCTTTTGAAAATGAGCCTGTTTGTCCTCCACTGCCCCATATACTACTTAATATTGTGAGCCCATTGGGGACCGTGCCAGTACCTGTAAGAAACTGTAAACTTCTTAGGTCTAGGCAGTTTATAAATGTTTAACTAAATAAATTTGGGGTTTTCATGTCTGAATAGAGCACTCTTTGACACCAGGTCAGTTAATAGCTATTCTCACTGGTCTCTCTTCTTCATTCTCAAAGAAGGGTGCTTCTTAATTTAAGTCTTAGTACCTGTTCTCTTTCCAGAGCCTTCTGATTGCTCCTGTTCTCTCAACTAGGTACCACTGGAAAGGATCTCTAAGGCTATTCCAGTTTATCTATCTCTCTCTGTCAGTTTACTAGACTGGGGAGATTAATGGTATGCTCATTACAAATTCTTCTCTTTTTTGAGTGCTTAGATCTTTTAGCCCTGCCCTATGTTGGGGACACTGCTTTGCTACATTTGTCTGGACTGGTCTGATAGGATGCTATGGAAAGAAAAGTTATATCTTACCTAATAACTTTCTTTCCTTTAATACTATCAGACCAGTCCAGAATCTCTTCCTGGTTGATTAATTTTATTTTGCTTAAAAGTTATATTTTTAAGATATTGCTGATTCTACTTTTAAGTTTTTCCTAACCTATTATATGTCGCATGTTTCCTAATTTAGTGAAATATCTGCATGTCAGAGTATATATGCCTCACTAGCTAGTAAAGTTATAACCTGATTGGGTCATTGGTCTCAAAGTTTCAATATTGGCCATCAGGTAGAGTTTTAAGCACCATTGCTTGGCTATTCGAAATACTGAATATTCTATACTGCATAATACCTTTAAGGGGTAAGTCACAAGAACTGTTTTTTTCCTCTGTCTCCATCCACTGGTGGAGGTACACAACTCATTTGTCTGGACTAGTCTGATAGGGCTAAAGGAAAGAAAGTTATCAGGTAATACATAACTTTTCCATCTTTTGCTGAAAACTATTTTCCAAGGTGAGATGGAGGTAGTAAAGTAGTATACAATAAGGCATCTACTGTGCCTGTCAGCTAAAAGATGATACTTTAGATCTCTAGCTCAAGTGTGCTATAGGATTCCATTAGATTTAAATCAAAAAAATCTTTATAGAGTAAAGCAAGACTGCCTCTCCCTCCTTCTATTTGTTTTTGACAGTGTTAAGATTTTATAACCTGATGGACACAATTTCCTAATTATTGGATCTTCATCAGAGTAAGTCAAGTTTCTGTTAAGAAATAGGCACCCTGATTAATGTAACTCTAGCCAGTTTTTTAATAATATGAGCTTTATTACCTATTGGTCTAATATTTAAATAATATGGAACAGGTATTAAAGTGAAAACTTCCTCTTTAGCAGTTCTACATACTTTAAAACTGCTCCTCGTGTTATGCTGGGAGGTATGGTTGCTTTGCGCATAGCTGGATTGCCTTGAATGTACTATTTTATTAAATTATGCATTCCATCAGCATAATCTGTCAACATTCTGGATACAGAGTTCAAAAACGTTTTTGGATGGCAATTGTTAGACAATATAGTAGGGATACAGCCATTAGCTAAAGCATTAATACCAACAGAGCCTCACCCCCCAAAGAACACAAACATCAAATATAAAAACCACCAATCCATATCTAAAAATTGAAAAAATTAATAGAAGCCTAAAAAACGAATTTTCAGTAATACAACCAAAAGAAAGATCGTACCCATATATATTATCCCAATAAATAAGATTTTAATATCTTAACTGCTGTTTAAATGCCCCCCCTTTTAGACCCCTTCTTGACCCCTCTACACGGAGGGGTAATGAGCGTTAGTTCATCCAAAAGGGTTTGAATTGTTTCCCTGACCTCAAGGGTTACCCAATCCCATGGGGGTCTGTTCTGGGGAGGCATCAGAAGGCGGAGTTCAAAGCTTATTCCCATGACCACAGCTTTCTGTTTAATAGGGTCTAAGGAGATCTTTGGCCATTTATGTTCCCACATATATTCTATTAAACTTCAACACTAATTTGTGCAGGGAGTGAGTGTCATTTGTATGTGTCTTAGTTTGTGGAGTACATGACAAGTAAAGAATAGATAGAAATAAAGACAAACATACTTGTAGAAGAAAAATAATCTTTTTATTCTTACCCAAAGACAGGTCTTCAAGTTGGTACATTCATCAGACAGGTTGTAGGTTCAATTACACAGAGCTTCGCCCTTAGAGAAGTTGGAGAAAACTGTGTGTTGTATCTGCCAACTCTCATCCCTTTTATAGGCCGAGATCTTAATACAAGTTAATGACAAGACCCTGTTTTTTTCTATTCTTGCCCAACTCTTTCCGGCAGGTGTACATCTGTACCATCTGCTTTCCGGTTCTAGCTATTTCAAAACATTTCCGTTCTTTTCAACATGTTTTTCTGGATACCAAAATATCTATTTCAGTTATTGCAAATGATTTTGACACTTCCGTCTTCGTAAACATCTTACTTTTTCTCTTTTCTACAAAAACATCTTAATAATAGCATACCAGTTTCACAACCTAATTTTATATCATCTTATGATCTGTGTGCCATGTTCTAGAAGGACAAACTTCATTTTACAAACCATTTATCCATTATTCAACCATCCTATGTGCCACATTCAATTTGACTGTTGTACCAGAAATTACTGGTTCTCATCCATAAGCCCATTTGTGGGTTATCAGGCCTAGTTAGGGCTTCTCAGCTGCTTAAGGCCATGTAACCTGGCCCACCACCATTCCAGTGGATAGGCCTCAAGCTAGAACACATATTAACATTCCCCTCTTCACCCTATCTCATAGGGTGACACCAGGGTTAATGCACCATGGTACCATCCATTCCAGAAGGTATTCTATAAGACTATCAGTTTTTTGAGAGTCTAAATGTAAACTAACCTGGTACAGTCAGATTTGTTTGGTTTGAGATTACCATGTTGGCACCACTTCGAGTATGTCAATTTTTTTTATCCATATCAGCAGTTTAACAATATGCTATATTATACTAATAATATTTTTCTACCCATTAATATGCAGGTACAACCTTAATCTTACCTATATACGTATATATTGTTAACAATCATTAGTTCTTTGGTTATCTGTTGATTATATCTTGAGTATATATTTGCATAGATTAAATAATCATATTGAATATTGATTACATTGTTTCATAAAGCATTACGTTATTATATTGTATCCCTGTGTGCTACTACCTGATTATACAGTTGCAGACATTTCTACTGTGTCTCTAGCATTTGCATAGCGATTGGTCCGTCTCAAAGGGAGATAGTCCAATGTGTTATCTCCAGTGGTGTTGGGAAGGAGATTTTCATACAGGACATATTGTCCTGCTGTTGTCTTTTTGTATTGCAGTTTCATCAAGCGTTCTACTAAGCCTCGAGCACAAGGGATTATGCAACATCCTATTAGTACAAAAATTGCTACCACTATGATTATGGTGGTGGCCGCTGAAATGATAAACGTCTTCCATTTACCAAAAGCCCTATCCATCCAACCAGTCCAGGATGTGTCGACGCCAGAGTTCTCTGCCAATTCTTGTGACAGTGAGGTTAAGCCTTCCAAAGCTCTGGTGATTGATCCATCTGGAGCAGTATTGTTGGGGATAAAGTGGCAACACTGTGTACCTATCTTTTGGCACACTCCGCCATCTGCTGCCAAAATCTGGTCAAGTACTAATCTATTTTCTACGTCATCCTGCTGTGGCATCTAATTGTGTGCAATTCCTTGAACCGCGTCTCTAGTGTAGTTCACAAATCTCTGCTGGTTGTAATATTATAGTTAATCCAGTCTAAATTTTTATTTATAGTAGCCCACCAAAAGAAAGCTGATTTGAACCCTGCAGCAATCTGGTTCCTGGCTTTGAACTCAATCAGGGACCCCTCTTGGAACTCCACTTGCATCTATATATACCCGATCATCAAGGAGCCAGGCATTGCATCTCTCTTCACTCGTGAGGAAGAGCTGCTATGAGAAGGGAGCAAGGATGCTATAATGATTGGAATACCAATTTGACTAGGGGCACATCTGCCTGTCCAACTCCTGTGGAGTGTATGGTAGATAGTGTGGGTTCCACAATACCACCATATATCTGCTCTAGCCTGTGAAAAATCTGTGAGATTTAGATTTCGCAGAGTCCCTTTTTCTAGGGTTGTATTACAATTAGTCAAATTTCCTAGAAACCGTGTATTCTTCACCCATATCGTTCCAGACATGTATGATATTTGGTGGCAGGATCTGGAATCCTGATGCGGGTGGAACCCTCATCCGAGGGGGTAAGTAGGGGTGGTGCTCGTCAAGATGTTGACAAGACTGATTGATTTCTTCTTTACCTGTAATAACTCTAGCATACACCAAAACCCATCCGGATCATTGCGGAGATCTAAAGGAAAAGGAACTACTGTTGGTTCTGCCCTTGCATGGGAACAAAAATAACAATTAGAAACATTCAAACTCTTGGTAGTATAATGCGCCCATTCGAGCCATAGGTTTGTCTCTCCAAATCCCGTTTCTAGTGCCACTAAATCTTTGGAATTATTGATTGGTACAATCTGGTAAGGAATTTTTACTTCTGGGATCTTTGTTGGCATCAAAGGATTCGTTTCTGGTTGGGCTGGGGGTGGAACAATCTTGAATTTTCCAATGGGATCTCTACCTGTGGCATCAATTCCTAAGGAATAAGTTCTGTATGTAACAGCCGTTACGCCTCTGAAAGTGATAGCCACTTGATTACATTTGGTCATTGGACAAAGGCCATTCACTCGCAATTTCATGATGGAAATGCTCTTTTTGAGATCTGGAATCTCACTACCTGAGTATGGAGCCCATGAACCTGTATACCACCATACTTGTGCCCAACTTCCGCAATTGGAGAAGGGACACAGGTATACTTCAAAAGCTGACAAATATTGCTGCACAGGGTGTTCTCCACACATTGTATAAGAACACACATCAAGGGTTATTGTGGTCGTATCCTTAGTAGTGGGTAATGTTATTTCGTAGGTGGTTGTAATTTCTGCAGAAAACTTCTAAGTCTTGTGCTCCGTATACAATAATGGCATAGTGAGCACAAATGAGAAGAGGGCAAGGCACATCATGTTGGTAGTTTTCATGATTAAACACTGTATCAAGATTGTACGAAGGGTAAGTGACGGCTAATGATTAAGGTGAGTAACAAAATTATCCCTAGGGTCTTAGCAAGAGCTGCTATCACAACAATCAGTATTCCAAAATATATCAAGGCTTGATATATCATTAAGTATGACTTGGGTATGGGGGGTAAACTCTAATAGCCCCTCTTCAATGGGATCGGGTACTTCGAAGAGACTATATATTTCCAAAGGTCCCAACCCAACCTCTCTGAAAACAAAAAGGTATCCAGTCAGTGCCAAGTATGGCGTATGTGAATAACCAAAAATCCACTACGTCACCAGTTTCTGGTCTTATTAGGAGCTCGTCGGTCTGTTCAACTTGTAGACCCAAACTTCCTCCAAATAATACCAGAGTGTGAGTAACGGTTCGACTGGGGCCGAGTGTCCAACTCTCAAGTAAAGGTTCACACAGTGTTTGATATCGAGTGAGGGGGTCCCAATTGGGAGTCGTCTTGTGGAGCTGGTCCCAATGGGGAAATAATAAATTCACGAGGATCTAACAGGTACTCTGGGGGTACAGGATTACCTGCTCACCTAAATTGAAAGGGGACAGTGGTGGAGATTCAAGGGAAGGAACGGATTGGGGTGGAGAAGGTTGGTGAACAGGTCTGCCACGGGACATATATCGATAGTTACTTGGGTGTGGAGCTATCTGGAGGACGACTAGTTGGGACTCTGGTACTTGGGGTGGCTAAGGTAGTATTCGTGGGAGGAGGAACGTCACTATCAGGAACCAGAGAATAGGAGGAGGGGGTTGGGTCGTAATTCAAGCAAGGTAATATTATCCTCAAAGTATTGTACGATTGGGGACAATATGGACCGCGCTACTGATATTATTGGGAACACTGGTAGCATGCAAAATAGGAGAATTAGTGAGGACAGGAGTAGTCGCAGAGTTTTCAATAGGCACTGTAGGATTGCCAGTTGAAAAGTCTGTTGTGGCAGATGTGTCTGCCCAGGGGGTGGGATTACTGGTGGCAATGGGACTGATCTTTGTGATCGTTTGGGGGGATGTGTGTCCGAACAAGCGTGTGAATGTGGTAATTTTGACAGTGTTAAGATTTTATAACCTGATGGACACAATTTCCTAATTATTGGATCTTCATCAGAGTAAGTCAAGTTTCTGTTAAGAAATAGGCACCTGATTAATGTAACTCTAGCCAGTTTTTTAATAATATGAGCTTTATTACCTATTGGTCTAATATTAAATAATATGGAACAGGTATTAAAGTGAAAACTTCCTCTTTAGCATGTTCTACATACTTTAAACTGCTCCTCGTGTTATGCTGGGAGGTATGGTTGCTTTGCGCATAGCTGGATTGCCTTGAATGTACTATTTTATTAAATTATGCATTCCATCAGCATAATCTGTCAACATTCTGGATACAGAGTTCAAAAACGTTTTTGGATGGCAATTGTTAGACAATATAGTAGGGATACAGCCATTAGCTAAAGCATTAATACCAACAGAGCCTCACCCCCCAAAGAACACAAACATCAAATATAAAAACCACCAATCCATATCTAAAAATTGAAAAAATTAATAGAAGCCTAAAAAACGAATTTTCAGTAATACAACCAAAAGAAAGATCGTACCCATATATATTATCACAATAAATAAGATTTTAATATCTTAACTGCGTATGAATATGCTTTGAGATTTTTTTTATTTTTCTCTCCACAGGGTGATCTTGGTCCCCCAGGAGAACGAGGCGAGACAGGGCCACGTGGCATAGTTGTAAGTAACTTCTCCAACCCTTTCAGAGAGAGCTTATAGGCACATTAACATTTTGGAGATTTGCCATCTGCCAGGAGAGACCTGAACACTGGCTGTTTCGCTCAGAATTTTTAAAATGATTTCTCTTTCTGTGGCTTTACTGCCCAAAGGTAAGGAAGCTTCCATGAGCTTCTCCCTGCCCCTACCACTCAGATGCATGTCAACTAAAGGTGCAGGAAGACAGGCCCAGGGCTGTGATTTCTATATTCTTGCAAAGCTCAATGCTGCTGGTGAGATTTCTTAATCAGTTAGTTTTTTCTTTTAGGGTAAAGTTGGATTGCAGGGTGTAATAGGCGTTCCTGGCATCAGAGGCTTCCAGGTTAGAATAAAATTATTCCTAATATTTACAATGTCGTATACTGTAGATATCACTATATATTCCATGCTATATGTATTTACATATATTTCCTTTTAGGCTGTAGGTGTCACTCTGCTCATACTGAAGTGTTGAACATTCTAAAGGTTCTGCATACTTATACTACAGGAAGATTAGCTGGAAGGAGTATAAATGCTCTCTTGTTCCCTGTTCTGTCCAGGGCTTGAAAGGTAGCATGGGCAATCCTGGACTCGCTGGTCCAACAGGAATCCGAGGTGGATTCGGGGATCCGGTAAGATGCAGGGTTTACTTATAAACACTTATACTGGGGAAGGACATAAGAATTGAGTGGAGGAGAGGCCTAGTGGTTAGGGTGGAGGAACTGAGTTCGATTCCCACTTCAGGCACAGGCAGCTCCTTGTGACTCTGGGCAAGTCACTTAACCCTCCATTGCCCCAGGTACAAATAAGTACCTGTATACAATATGTAAGCTGCATTGAGCCTGCCATGAATGGGAAAGCGTGGGGTACAAATGTAACAAAAATAATAATTGGATCTGTGCAGCACGTGTGCTCCCTGTATTCATTTTGGAGCCCTTTTACTAAGCCACGGTAAAGAGCATGGTAGGCCTACCGTGGTAGTGGTCCCATGGTAGTGTTATGCTTAGCGCAAGCTAATCCTGCATTAGAAAATAATTTTCTTTTTCCAGTGCAGGAGGCGTGTCTAGGGATGGAGAGTAGGCAGGCCTACGCTAATTGAGTAGCACAGGCACATTACCAAATGTGGGAAACCCACATGCTGACAGCAGCGCCAGCCACTTTTTAGCGTGGTTTAGTAAAAGTATAACACACCAGTATTCTGCAAAATCCCCATAAGAGTTCATTGCGGTTTACATAAAGATCAAACATGGCATACCTTGTGAATTACATGGTTTAATTTATGAGTTACAAAACTTAATTATACTGTTTCAACAATTGTGTTTTGAGTGCCTTCTTAATCTGATTTTACCGCCTGAAAGGAAAAAGATCTATTAAATATGGATCTATAAATGACCCCTTTGGGATTTGGGTATTGCAATAAAAAAGCTAGTCTATCTGATAAGCCACAATGGCAATGTGACAAAGTTATTAAACGTAGTTTCTACCTCTAGAAAACTGAAAATTTTGTAGAGGTAGAAACTTAACAGCCAAAGAACTTTAAAAGGATAGAAGGAAGGCTCAAATCTTGCTCTAAAAGACAGTTATTTTCTGTTCTTTGGTTGCTGGAGAGGTAGCACTGCTGCTGACCTAAGTTAGATGTTAATTAAGGTGTGAGGAAGTAGAATATTTGCAGAGGTTACTAAGGGCAACCTGATCACTGAGTTAGCTTGAAAGGGCCTGTTTGAAGCAGTCCCCTTAGATTCAATACTATATAAAGAGGAAAGGTCCCACTGAACTTTCTTTCTGAGAAGTTCTGAGAGAAGAGGACATTTCTCTGGTAAGTGAACATTATTTGCTTTGTGCTCTGGGAACTTAAAGAGTGGGGTTTAAAGGAGGAACTGTAGGTTAGTGATAGGCAGAATAAAAATGTTTAACCCCCCCCCCCCCCCCCCCCCGAACTTTATCAACTAATCTCCAAACTCTTTTCCCCCTTGTCTTAAAACTTGAAGTTTGTACAACAGCATTAATAGCCTCTAGCAGGCACTGCAGGACCTGGTTAGTCTTCATCCCACCCCTCCTCCCCAACACCTGCCCACCCCTAGCACAACTCTTTATTTATAGTCAGTTATTGTAATTAGGATAACAAGCAAGGAGTGCTGTTACAAAGTTTTAAATACATTTCATTACCTTCTAAGAAGAAAACACTAAATAAATCACACAATATACCATATAACCTAAAGACATTTTTATATTAGGCTAATATCCTTAATACAATTACTGAAAAACTCAAAAATACCGAGATGGAGTCAGAAGTCCAGCAGCGAGAGCGGTGCTATCCAGTCTTTTGCATCGAGTGTCACATGTAAGATTATCTCCCAGTTGGTGAGTAGTTATATGTGTGTGCCCGATGCAAAAAGCTCCTAGCTCTCAGAGAACGGGTCCGTTGTCTTGAGGCTAGACTTGATGGAGCTGAGGGAGACAGAGAGGTACATAGAGGAGACCTACAGGGATGTTGTAGAGAAGTCCACCTCCAGTCTGGTAAACCCTGTGCTGACTTGGAGGAGTGAGGTCTTCTGAAAGGACAGCATCACCCTGGTGAAGTAGGAATTACTCCTGTAGCCAGGACCTGCCTACCAGGGGATGTACTATCCTCTCACACCGAGGATATGTCTGCCCAGGAGGGAAGGGTTAGGACAGTTGTTGTAGTTGGTGATTCGATCATTAAAGCTTATAGATAGCTGGGTGGTTGCTGAACGTGAGGATCTCCTGGTTACTTGCCTGCCTGGTGCGAAGTAGGCGGACTTCACGCATCACCTAAACAAGATCTTAGATAGTGTTGGGGAGGGGCCGGCTGTCTTGGTACATGTGGGTACCAGTGACATAGGAAAATGTGGGAGGGAGGTTCTGGAAGCCAAATTTAGGCTCTTAGGTAGAAAACTGATGTCCAGATCCTCCAGGGTCACATTTTCAGAAATGCTCCCCGTTCCACGTGCAGGACCCAAAAGGCAGGCAGACCTCCAAAGTCTCAATGCGTGGTTGAGACAATGATGCAGGGATGATGGATTTAGATTTATTAGGAACTTGGGCGACATTCTGGGAAAGGGAGAGGCTGTTCCAAAAGGATGTGCTCCACTTTAACCGGGATGGAACCAGGCTGCTGGCGCTAACTTTTAAAAAGGAGATAGAGCAGCTTTTAAACTAGAATGGAGGGAGGGGGAAGCCGATGGTCGCCCAAGAGCACATGGTTCGGTGTGGAGTATCCTTGAAGGATACTATTGAAATGGGACATTTAGGGAATCCCAGTAGAGAGGTTTCAACAGTGCTGAAAGTAAGCCAGGTGTGCTTAATGAGAGAGCAGGATAAAGGATGCTCATTGTCCCCTTCAACTTCTAAGAAGCTTGTAGATCAAAGGAAAAAACACAATTTGAAATGCCTGTATATAAATGCTAGAAGCCTAAAAAATAAGGTGGGAGAGATAGGATATATAGCACTAAATGATGAGGTAGATATATAATAGGCATCTCAGAGACTTGGTGGAAAGAGGACAATGGGACACTGTGTTAACAGGGTACAAATTGTATTGCAATGATAGGATCAAATTGGAGGGGGGGGGGGGGTTGCGCTATATGTTAAAGAGGGAATTGAGTCAAATAAAATAAACGTTCCACATGACACAGACAGCAGTGTGGAATCATTATGGATAGAAATTCCATGTGTGAAGGGAAGGAGTATTCTTGTAGGGCTGTACTACCATCCGCCGGGTCAGAACGAACAGACGGATGAAGAAATGTTACAGAGATTAGGAAAGCTGGCAAATTGGGCAATGCTATAATAATGGATGACTTCAATTACTCCAATATTTATTGGATAAATATTGCATCAGGGAGTGCCGGGGAGATAAATTTCTAGATGTAACAAACGACTGCTTCTTGTAGCAGCTGGTCCAGGAACCGATGAGAGAGGGAGCCATTTTGGATCTGGTCCTTGGTGGTGGGCAGGGCATAGGTTGAGAGGTGGCGGTGTTGGGTCCCCTGGGAAACAGTGATCATAACATGATCAAGTTTGAGCTACTATCTGGGATGAACCTGCAAAAGAAATCTACTGTAGCTGTATTTAATTTTCAAAAGGTGACTATAATAAAATGAAGAAAATGATTACAAAGAAACTAAAAGGATCAGCTGCAAAGGTTAGGACACTAAATCAGGCATGGATGTTATTCAAAATACCATCATGGAAGCCCAGTCCAAGATGCATTCCATGTATTTGCAAAGGTGGAAAGAAGAGAAAATGTCAGCCTGCATGATTAAAAGGTGAAGTAAAAGAAACCATTACAGCCAAAAGATTGTCCTTCAAAGAAAGGAAAAAGGACCGAAATGAAGAAAATAAGAAGCAACATAAGCATTGGCAAAGCATTAATAAAGAAAGCTAAAAGAGAATATGAAGAAAAACTTGCCACAGATGGTAAAACTCACAGTAACAACTTGTTTCAGGTACATCAGAAGCAGAAAGCCTGCAAGGAAATCCGTGGGATCATTAAATCAAAAGGGGCACTCAGTGAGGACAAGGCCATAGTGGAGAAACTGAATGAATTCTTTGCTTCTGTCTTTACAGAAGAAAGTGTAAAGAGATCTGCCTGTACCAGAATTGGTTTTCAAGGGTGATGAGGCGAAGGAATTGAAAGAAATCTAGGTGAACCTGGAAGATGTACTGAGCCAAATTGACAAATTAAAGAGTAGTAAATCACCTGGACCAGATGGCATACATCCAAGGGTACTCAAAGAAAACAGCATAAAATTGCTGATCTGCTGTTAGTAATATGTAACCTGTCATTAAAATCATCCGTAGTACCTGAAGATTGGAGGGTGGCCAATGTGACACTGATTTTTAAAAAGGGCTCTAGGGCTGATCCGTGAAATTATAGACCAGTAAGCCGGGCAAAATACTGGAAATAATTATAAAGAATAAAATTATAGAGCACGTAGACAAACGTGGTTTAATGGAACAGAGTCAGCATGGGTTCAGCCGAGGGAAGGTCTTGCCTCACCAATTTGCTTCATTTCTTTGAAGGTGTGAATAAACATCTGGATAAAGGTGAGCCAGTTGATGTAGTGTATCTAGATTTTCAGAAATCTTTTGATAAAATTCCTCATGAGAGATGCCTGAGAAAATTAAAGAGTCATGTGATAGGAGGCAAGGTTCTGGTGTGGATTAGGAATTGGTTATTGGACAGAAAACAGAGGGTAGGGTTAAATGGTCATTTCTCTCAATGGAGGAGAGTGAGCAGTGTAGTGCCACAGGGATCTGTACTGGGACTGGTACTATTCAACATATTTATAAATGATATGGAAATCAGAACGACGAGTGAGGTGATCAAATTTGCAGATGATACAAAACATTCAAGGTTGTTAAAACACGTGTGGACTGTGAAATATTGCAGGAAGACCTTAGGAAATTGGAAGACTGGGCGTCCAAATGGTATATGACATTTAATGTGGACAAACGCAGTTACCTGATGCTAGGGTCCACCTTGGAAGTCAACGCTTAAGAAAAAGATCTGGGTGTCATCGTAGATAATATGCTGTAATCTTCTGCTCAGTGTGTAGAGGTGGCCAAAAAAGCAAACAGGATGCTAGGAATTATTAGGAAAGGGATGGTGAATAAGACCAAAAATACTATAATGCCTTTGTATTGCTCCATGGTGCATCCACACCTTTGAGTATTGCATTTCAGTTCTGGTCACCATATCTCAAAAGAGATATAGCGGAATTAGAAATGGTTCAAAGAAGAGTGACTAAAATGATAAAGGGGATGGAACTCCTCTCGTATGGGGAAAGGCTAAAGAGGTTAGGGCTCTTCAGCTTGGAAAAGAGACTGCTGAGGGGAGATATGATTGAGGGTTACAAAATCCCGAGTGGTGTAGAATGGGTAGAAGTAAATGCCTGAAGCATTCCAGTGCTCACCTTTCTTTCTTCCAGTGAAGTCCATTTACCACCACCTTATGAGTTGTTGATTTCCATCTATTTCCCACAATGACTCCCAAGGTCCGTCTCTTTGTGCTAACTCATTGTACACATACAGTTAGGATTATGTTTCCCATGAGCATCATTTTGCACGTAGCACACAGATTATTTCTGTCCATCTTTTTCAGGTTCCTACTGGAGTTTCTGGTCCCAAAGGTGACCAGGTGAGTGTTCGATTGTGCCTTTATTCTCTGTACACTGTTTAAAGAGCTAGTGTGATGAGTGCTATAGAAGTTAAAGCTGTTCAGGTAAGGCTTTGGCATGCTTTTCTGAAACCTATAGACCATTGCCTAGTTATTCTTTCTGCCTGACCCTACTTTGCAGCTGTTCTCTCCAGATGCCACTAAATGAGTGACAGAGAAGCGTGAAGAGAGGGATAGATACCCCACTTCCAGACCTTCCATGATACATAACTCTAAATGTTTCACTGTTTTTAGTTGGAAAATCAAAAGCCAAGTTACAGTCTATTCATGGGAAGTGTGTTTTGGTCTTAGGAGCCGGCACTCTTGCTCCCAGTATAGATACAGCAAGGCCGTTCTACCTACTTAGGCCACACCTCTGCAAAATGTTTGTAATGTGCAGTCCGTGACTGGCAGTGTTCATGACAACTGCACATGGCACCACTCAGTCAAAGGACAGGTGCAGAATCTTGGTGGCTCAGGATACTGTGTGCCCAGTGGTTAATATCTTGTCTAAGCTCTGTTTTTATAAAGCTTCAAATTGGGACCATGCTGATTGCCAGAAATTTTGTGAGGATGTGTGCACCAGTGTTTTTTCTGAGCTCCTAATTGCCACTGTACTGAGGGGCCAATGCTCAAAGGTTTGTGGTAGTCTTCACTACTGCGAAATTTGTGCATAAAAATTGCTGCAGCATGCTCAAAGTAATAAGCATACAAATTAATACCACATTAAATTTGTGGCTCAGCACTAAATGTCAGCTTGAGCAGTGATTGGCTCAAGCACTGACAAGAAAGATGACGTTTTTTAAAAAAGGCATGCGCCCCTCACTCACGACAAACATTCATCTAGTCTGACATGGTCTGGTGTCTAGTGGCAATCACCCTGCCCCCACATACCCAACCTCTCCCCCCCCTTTTTCCCCAAACATCACAGAAATGCCCTGGTGGTCTTGTGGACCCCTAGACCCCCATACCTCAAAGAAGGCAAGAATGATGCTCACACACTCCAGGTACCGCCATCTGCAAAATGGTGACGCCCCAACCCATCCATCCTGGGAAGCCCCAGATAAGGCCTTTGTACAAGATAAGGGAGTGCTTCTCAGGATGCATCAGGCGGGGCAGGGTGCCACCATTTTGCAGATGACAGTGCCTGGAGCCAAGTTGGGTATTGCTCCTGTTCTCTTTAATGGTATGGGGGATGGGGGGACCAGGCTTAGGGTGGGTGAGGGTCTCCCTAGACTATCAGGGATTGGTTTTTGGGGGGGGGGGTCAATGGGAGGAGCTAGGGGCCCAGTAGACAACCAGCACATTTTGCAATGTTTGGGGGAAAAGGGCGAGGTGGGGGGGGTCGGGTCGGCCAGGAGGAGGGCTGAAGTTTTGAGTTGAGTCTGGGGCAGGGTGGTCGGGTTGGAGGGTGAAGGAATGCTGCTAGAATCCTCTCCTCTCACCAACCCTTCTATGCTGCCCTGGGCCTGGTAAAAAGCTTCCCACGCTAAATGAACATGAGAAAACTCTTTTTTTTTTTTTTAGAATGGCTGAGGGGTGGATGACTGCATTAACATGCATTTAAATGCATCTTAATGTGATCTGTGGTAATGATTCCAGCGCAAGTTAATACCCACACTGAAACTGTTTGAGCATAGGACGCACAGTAACGTGTGCACAAACCCAGTGTTAACGCCTGTTAACATTGGCGGTAGTTTTGAGCATTGGCCTTGAGACCCATGTCGGCTCTGACATTCTTGGCTGAAAGGTGCCTCCTACTGGTTTCAAACTTTAAAAACCTGGGGATATCTTGTTTGTCTCACAAGCTGCTATCCCATGCCTCCATCATATTTAGTTAGTATTTATTTTAATGTATTTGAGTTCCTGCCTATTGGCTAGTGGATCACAATTTCCAGCATAAATCAGGACCTTGGGCAGGGATCAGAGTTATTGGGCAATCTATGACTCAGACCTTTCCTTGTCATTCTAGGGCATTGCTGGTTCTGATGGGCTTCCAGGAGTGAAGGGCGAACTTGTAAGTAAACTACAAATCATGAGGCCTCAACCATTCTGCTTATTAGTTTGGACTTGGATAGCGATAGTTAGTGTAGCATGAATAGAAGGCTGTGCATGATAGCAAAAGATGCATAGCACATAGTGTGTTAAAACGGTGAGTTTATTTACAGAATTATAACAGGATGTACTATATACTAGGAGTCACAATCATTGGTACACATTTGATTTGTTAGTGTGCTGTACATTTAATAAATAAAAATAAAACAAAGAATGTAAGTTGATACCTTTCTGTGCAACTATTTTAATACGTTTTATACCAGTGCTGTAGCGAGGCGGCTGACACCTGGGTGTTGCTCCGCTGGTTCCCTGCTCTCTCTGGCCCGGGAAGCAGGGAATAAGTAACCTGTTCCGGGCAAGAGAGAGCAGGGAACCAGTGGAGCCAACACCCCCCCAGCGGCGTGCACCCGGGGCGGACCGCCCCACCCCCCCCCTTCCTACGCCACTGCGTTTACTATTTTAATACATTTTTGAGTAGTTTTCAGAGATTAAAACATTTTTCCTCAAGTCAGTACAGTTATGAGCATAAAAGATGACAGTCCTTGCTCATACTGTCCTGACCTGAGAAATGAGGTTTTACCTTGGAAAACTTGTCAAAAAATGTATTGTTAGGAAAATAAGGTGATAGACTTTCTTTTCTTTCATTTCCATTTATCACCCTTTAAAATGGGACTAACTTGGCAATCACACTACATCAGTAACCAAGTCTGTTAAAGTGTGGTAAGTTATTGCACGTAGTACAGATTAAGTGCAGAATTTAACATGCAGTAATTACAAAGTCTGTGCACTGTTGGGAGGTATCTGCCCTGTGGTTGGCGCACATGGTATAGTAAATGCATCCACCATGGCCTTGGTGTGCTACGAAGAAAAAACAGGACACCAGTCTCTGCTGCAGCATCCCTCCCACTTTACCTCCCTCAGCATAACTCCCTGAAAACACCCAATCCATCCCCAACCCCCTGAAGCACATCAATCTCATCCAGCACTGATATAGTGATGGGGCAGAAATGATCCTCATATGCTTCCTCTCTGCTCCAGTTCAAAATGGTGGCTATGATCCTTAGCATAGTACCGTGAGACTACCACTAGAGGTCAGAGTACCATTTTACCTTGAGACGCAATAGAGTGGGAGCATAAAGAATCATTCCTATCTGCCACCTACCATCAATGATAGCTCCAGTTAAGAGCTAAGTAGGGGAAGGGCAGTTGAGCTTTGAGGATTGGAGTTGGGTTGGGATGGGATGCTGAGGAGGGTTATACTGACAAGGAGTTATTGGGGGGGGGGGGAGAAGCAGTAAGGCATAGAGAGTGTTGTAGAGATCTGGGTGCCACACTAAGTGCATGCTGTGTAACAAAGTTGTACTTAATTGCGCTTCTTGAGATACATTCAGTTTCATTGATTAGCACACAGTATTTTTTTTAATTAAGTCAATGTTAAAATGAGCTGAGCTCAAAAAAATGGCCAAACTGGGAAGAAAGACCATAAGATGTCAGTTTCTGGAGTATTCAAGATGGCTGCACATACTGATGTGATTGAGATCTCCTCCTTACCTGTGCAATTACTGCATTATGCCTAAGCATAGAGACAAGTCCTCTATTTGGACCCCTCAGCAGAAGCAATTACTCACACTGGGCCTAATGAATTCTTTTGTGAGAAAACCGTGATTCCACAAAATTGGCCAGAGATTGACCTGCTTGGGATGCCGGAAGAGATGGGAGGGTTCTCTGCGTCTCTTGGGTTAGACGTTCACCATGAGTCCCGACCAGAGAGACCCCCCCCCCCCCCATTCTTTCAGCCATGAAGCAGTAAGTTGCGGTCTCAGCAACGGCAGCATCCATACCAAGAAGTGCACGGAAGACACCACCATGCTAGTGAATCACTCGGCACTTTTCATATTAAATTTTAACTACTTTACATTAGACTTTTCTTCTAATTTGAAATCCTGGCGCTTGTCTTCAAGGGTTGTCTACCTATCTCTCCTGCTTATATCAATCCTTCTTATCTGTTCCCTTCTCCACTACTGCCAACTCCAGACTTCGCGCCTTCTGTCTCGCTGCACCCTATGCCTAGAATAAACTTCCTGAGCCCCTACGTCTTGCCCCATCCTTGGCCACCTTTAAATCTAGACTGAAAGCCCACCTCTTTAACATTGCTTTTGACTCGTAACCACTTGTAACCCCTCGCCTCCACCTACCATCCTCTCCTCCTTCCTGTACACATTAATTGATTTGATTTGCTTACTTTATTTTTTGTCTATTAGATTGTAAGCTCTTTGAGCAGGGACTGTCTTTCTTCTATGTTTGTGCAGCACTGCGTATGCCTTGTAGTGCTATAGAAATGCTAAATAGTAGTAGTAGTAGTCTTGAAGATTGTGTCGGTAATGGTGGAGATGCAGTTAATATGGACCCTCTTGAAGCATCTGCTGCAGCTTTGTCCAGCATTGGTGGCGGTATCTTTGCCAGAGAAGAGTCGGTTACCTTATCCTCTGATCCAGTAGTGCCTGTGACTACCTTGTGTTAGGCTTCTCACGGAAACACTGGGTTTGTGAGCCCTTGGACCACTGCCGAGGAGCAGCAGCGGCAGGCAAAACCCCCCAACCAGCACTGGGCTAGCACACCAGCAAGGCAGGGACTGCAGACGCAGATAAGCAAGCCAGAACACACAGACTGGAACACACTGGACTGGAACTAGGCTTCACCTACACTTGACTGCTGTTCCCCAGGGTTGAGCCCCCTGGGTGCAGGCAGCCGGCAGGACTTAGAGGAAAGCTGGTACTGGAGCAAGCAGGCTGGAACACCAAGAAACTCACACTAGAAAAGATTCTTAAACAAGCTTGGCCAAAACAGGGTTCAGCATAGGAATTCGGGATTCAGGATTTCCAAACAGGCTTGGCTGGAAGGAAACTGAAAGCAAGCAGGGCAGACACAAGCAGGAGGGGAACTGAAGCTGAAGACAACCAGCCACAAACAGAGGAAGAACGGATACTAAACAGGATAAAGGACTTTAAGATAAGCATGACTAACCAGGGTAGGGCAGAAGTCCAAGGTGAACAGGGACCCAAACAAGACAGACTAGACGGAACACAAAGCTAGGCTACACAGACAAGAACTAGGGCAATGACTGAAAGCTGCCAAGCAGCCCACTAAGAAAGACATGCATTCAAGCAATAAAGCTAGACCGAAGCAGAACCTAGCAGACAGACAGAGAACAGAAAGGCTAAAGTACACACAGGCACAAAGATCTAAACACAGAACAGAACAAGACAAGAAGTGCCACTGCACACCAGTTACCTCGAGACCCTTGGCAATGCAAAGGCCCTCCTGAAGGGCCAGGTGCCTAATAAAGGCAATCAGCAGCGGAGGGCTCAGCTGCAAGAATCTCAAGGCAGCTAAGGGGTGAAGTTAGCTGCCAAAATTCCAACCAAGTCTGGCAGGCTAGAATATCTGGACCGGACTGGAATGAAAGTCTGGAATGTGTAGGAAGACAGCAAGACAGTCTATGGCAGCCACCGGTTCTGGCCACCAGAGGGCGAGGCGAGCACAGCCAAGGAAAATAGTCACGATCGTGACACCTTGCCAGCATTCTTTTAAGTAAAACCAGCTGATGTGACCCTGGACAATATTTGGCAACTCATTGCTGATTTAGGTAAAACTGTGTGCCCAGGTACAAATATTGGAACATAAAGTACAACAGCCAGGAAGAATTCTTCTTATATGATATATTTGACTAATCACGTAGAAAAGCTTGAGAAAGATATGCTTATGACTCAAAATCTACAGTCTACTATTGTAAAAGATGTTGCAAGTTTGAGAAATTTGAGCTGCTTGAAAATTATTCTAGAAGTAATGATATCTGTTTTCTGAACTTCCTTCAAGTGATCACTGTTACCCCAAGAGATATACCAAAAACAGTGTTTTCCCACTTCTTCAAGCCAAATACCCCCTTAGTCTAACAAGTAACAACCAAGTACCCCTGACCACAGATCAGTCGTTTCAGCAGAGATTTTGCAATGGACATTTTATTATTAAACAGTTAACTAACTTGGAAACACATATAACAGGCGTACAGATCACTTGAAATGGAATTCAGGAACAAGACACAGTGATGTTTCACTACCATATAAACCTGTCTGGCCCCTTGACAGCTGTATGTTGTTCTTACAGTCTGAGTGAAAATGAACAATAAGTTCATACAGATGGGGGTCTATTTATGAAAACAGGAGAAAAGAAAGTTCTCCACAGAAGGGAAGAACTTCTCCGTAGTGACCAGTCAGATTCCTTGTTTCATTTTTCCAGAGAATAAAAGATGAATCTTGATTGATCAGTATGGGCAACTTCTCCACTTTTGTGAAGAAATTTCATTTTTGTCTTAATAAAGATTTCCCAATGAACCGAGACACTTTTCTATGCACATAACAAATGAAAACTAAAATAAATAGCACCATAGTAATGGACAGTACAAAGTGTCTTCAGAATATGCAAGGAATTCAACATACAGCAACTTAAATGCAAATGTGGTCTGTTATCTCTTAGCATTCTGTGCGTAGAAAATCAGCGCAGTTATCATTATTTGTTATAGTTCATGCTTATGTACCAGTGGCGTAGCCACAGGTAGGCCTGGGTGGGCCGGGGCCCACCCACTTAGGGCTCAGGCCCACCCAATATTAGCACACGTTTAGCGGTAGCCGGTGGGGATCCCAATCTCCACCAGCTGAACACTTCCCACTGATGGTAACAAAAAACGCTACTGTCCACTATACTGGCACCTGCACATGCTCAGCTTTCGGCACATGCCTGCTACAGACTGCCAAGGTGGAAAGGAGCGTTTTTTTCACTAGCTGAGATTTTTTTTGATTGGGGGGGGGGGGGTGAAGGGAACACTTTGTGCCCACCCACTTCTTGCCTAGGCCCACCCAAAATCTGTTGTCTGGCTACGCCTCTGTTATGTACATTCCAAAAGCTGACCTATTCTAACCACACCATAGAAATAAAATCACTTTTTCTGCCTTTGCTCACTGTTCATTTTAATTGTGTTGGTCCCAGTCTCTGGCTTAAATTTTTGTCTGTCTTCTTTTGTCTCTCTTGCCAGGGTCTCCTGTCCATTTGACATTTCTTCTCTCTCCATGTCTATTATCTGTTTATCCTCTCTGTATCCATGTCTTTCTCCCATGTTCAGCATCCCAGAACAAACAGGGGCTTGACATATCCCCTTCCACCCCCAGAGAAACAGAAAGAGAGGGGTCAGTGACTCCATCAAATTACCTCTAGTGGAAGGTTACAGATAGGCCTGCCAAGACTTCTTGCTGTTTTCTGAGACTGGGAGACTTCCACCCCTAGAGAAACTAGGATGAGGACTCAGCAGACCCAACACATCACGATTGTTGCAGTGGTTGGGTCTTGCCGCATCTGAACAAGTTCCACCAACTCAGACAGGGCACGACCCGAACAACTGCAGCAATCATGATGCCATCAGTGGAAGTGTAAAAGAACCAATATATCTCCTTCCAACCCCAGGGAAAGATTGAGGGGCTTGGCAGCCATGGCTATGGAGTCACCCACTGTAGTACAAATATGTAATACTAGCCGTTAAGCCTGTAAAAATGGGCGAGTATTGCAGCCCTCCTCTCTCCCCTGGCCTCACCCCGTCCACTGATCCTCCCCCCCCCCATATCCAGCGACCCTCCTCTTTCCCTTGGCGTCCCCCCCTCCCCCCATGTGCAGCACCCCTCCTCTGTGCCCTGCTCCCACCCCAAGTCCAGCAACCATGGCCTCTCCCCCCATGTCCAGTTACCCCTCATCACCGCCGCTCTCCCCCCCCCCCTCCGTGCTGGGCCCCCTGCACTGACCTGACAGCGCCTCTCACCTCCGTGTGAAAGCGCTACAGGCAGCAGCAGATCACTCTGCTGCTGCCTGCAGCGCTTCCATAAGGAGGTGAGAGGCCGCTGTCAGGTCAGTGCAGGGGCCCGATCAAAGGGGAGCGGCGGCGGGGATGGGGGGGAGGGTGGAGGTTGTTTCGCGCGATGTTCCTTTCCAGGCGGCAGCGGCAGTGTCCGACAATTCGACTCCGTTTCCCTCTCTGTTCCGCCCTCTGACGTCATGACGTCTTGACGCGAGGGCGGGACAGAGAGGGAAGTCTGTACTGCGCATTTGCAAGTGAGTACAGTCACTTGCCATTTATATGTTTATCAACAAAATCTTGACTACTCAGTGTTTTTTCTCCACATTTACACATTTGATACTATATAGTGTTCTCAGAAATTTTGGCAGCGGGAGGGGGCATGAAGGAGTACTGATCTGCAATGGCAAAAAAAAAGCAAGTGTCTATTTTTACTGAAGCATTTGCTTCCTTTTGCCACTGCAGGGCAGAGTAGCTGGGTTGGAGCAAGGAATGCTTCAATTTCCAAAGACCTTTGGTCTGACACAGTATCGTAGTCTTACGATTTTAAATGTAAACATTTTCTGTATCCACAAAAATCCAACCTCCCCCCCAACAACAGGTAGGACATTCTCCTTGGAAGTCACCATACAAAAATATTCTAATTCTCATGTCATCTGAGCAACAGCAACCATAAATCTCTCCACTACCAGGCACACTGTAAAATACAAAACCTGACAACTCACCATATATGTAGCAAACCTGACATATACTACACGAGCACTAATTCCTAAAATTCAAATAGCAAGAACCCTACCTATGAATAGGCAACACTACAAATATTACATTGGGCCATAAAACACCAATACACCTACTACTGGTCAAACAGAACAAGTGGGATTTCTATAGATCTCTACACAAATTACATGCAAACAACAAACTGCACCTCGGTCACAGTCACATAGGAGCTAGATATGTGGATCTAGTGGGTACTACTGAGCACCCCCAGTTTTGAGCAAGCTTCTTATTATGTCCAGGGAGGGGTTATTTGTATTGTTTGGCACCCACAATCATTTTCAAATGTTAGCATCTATGCACAGTCAGACCTTCACCAAATAGAGATCACAAATTAGAAGTAAAAATATGAAAACAAAAATTGAACTGGTAACCCCCAAGAAGTCAAAATTCAGCACTCAACACTGGAAAAATAAAACCAAATTCATTTACTTTTGTATTGAACATAAATACTAAGACATCCACGATACACATTTCCTAAAACTAACATATTCTAGTTCGTAAGTTCAGAATAAAAACACTTTTTTTTCCTACCTTTGTTGTCTGGACATTTTATTTTTCCAATCATGTTGACCCCAGTGAGTTTCTCTCTTCTGCTTTCCTGTCTGTCTTCTGCCCACTTTCTCTATTTGTCCTTTCTCCTCACTCCTCCTGTCTTCTATTCCCTCACATCTGTTTCTGACCTATTTATCTTTCCCTTTTAGCTCTTTTCTCTCTTTCTTTTCTGCCTTTCTGTCTATTCAGATTTCACCCTCTATCATCCTCCAGTTCTCCTTCTTTTACTTTTCACATACCTATCAACTTCCCATCTCCTCTCAGTCCTTAGCGCTCCCATTTCTGATCTCACTCCTCCCCCATTCTCTAATTCCCTTTTATCCCCCCACATTACCACCTTTTTATATTCTGTACTCACTACCCTCCTCTCACTAATCTCCTTGACAACCCCTCAAGGCCTCTCCTACATGGTTCCATCATGTTCAGCATTTCCCTTCCTTCCACCTTTGTAGCTCAGCATCTTGTCTCTCTCTCTCTCTCCCCTTCTCGCCACTCCCACCCTTAGAGCCCATCTTCTCTCTTTACATCCCTACTCTTGTAGCCAAATGTCTTCCCTCTCTCTCACACCCCCAACATTTGTAGCCAAATGTCTTCCCTCTCTCTCTGTCACACCCCCAACATTTGTAGCCAAATGTCTTCCCTCTCTCTCTCTCTCACACCCCCAACATTTGTAGCCAAATGTCTTCCCTCTCTCTCTCTCTCACACCCCCAACATTTGTAGCCAAATGTCTTCCCTCTCTCTCTCTCACACCCCCAACATTTGTAGCCTATTATCTCTCTGTCCCCTCTTCATTCTCTACACCTACAGTGCAGCGTCCCTCCTTTCTGGCTAACAATGTAACTTCTACCTTTTTCTCTCTCCGTCTCCCATAGTCAACTCCCCCTCTCTATCCCTTTCTTCTCCTTCCCCTCATAGTCGGCATCTCCCCCACTCTCTCTCCTCTCCTTCTCGCCCATTCTTTTCCTCTCGCTCAATATTCAGCATCTCCCCACTCTTTCTCACTTCATGTCTAGAATCCTGCTGTCTCTTCCCTCTCTTTGTCCCCAGTATGCCCTCTCCCTCCTTAGCATTTCTCTTCCTCACTAGTGTTCCAATATATGTCCCCCTCCCTATCCCATCCCACTCATTTGGTCTAGCTTTTCTCTTTCTTTTTACTCCTATACCCCCACCAACCAACCATTGGTCCAGTTTTACTCCTCCCCCCCCCCCCCCCCAACGGACAGCGATTCACAACGCGCTGCCTGTGCCAACATTGGAGCCTAATGTCTAACCTTACCGCCCACCTATGCGGAAACAGAAAGTTGCATCATAATGAAGGCTTTGATGTTGGCACGAGCAGCACATTGTGAATCGCTGCCCTGCTGCCGGAAACCTATGTCAGAAGATGGCGTTCAAGTCTGGTCAGTCCCAATTAGCAAAGAATTTTACAGAAGGCTTGCTGAATGTGTGGGGTCTTTTGTAAAACACTTACATAAGTATTGTCATACTGGTCCATCAAGCCCAGCATCCTTTTTCCAACAGTGGCCAATCCAGGTCACAAATACCTGGCAAGATCCCCCCAAAAGTACAAAACATTTTATACTGCTTATCCCAGATTTTCCCCAAGTCTAATTTAAGGCTACTCGGAAAACGTGGTTCTGATCATTTACAAATCACTTTATGCATTTGCTACCAGACTGAGCATATAAATTGTGTGTGTGTGTGGTTTTTTTTTTAGAGTGACTACGTATCTCTGGAACATGGGCACATGGGCGCACACATTTACACGAGCTGTATGGCTGGCACAAGTGCTTGCACATATATACCTGGTTATTTTGTAAAGGAAAGTAGGTGCTAATCAGGTGCCCTCTGAACATCACTGTTATAGACTCACTCCCATTATTTTTTTTTTAATTTGTTTATTGATTTTCAATTTTAACAAGATTACACTTGTTTTGAAATACAGCAATAGTTAGATTAATAAGAAATTCAATAATTCTTCATATTAACAATAAAGCAAAGAAAAAAGTAATAGCTTATTATCACAAACATACATTTTAAGCTTCCTTAGACCCCATTTAAATCATGGGGCGAACAGAGTTAGGGAAGAATTATTACTTAAACTTATATAAAGGAAATAAGGTGGCGTAAATACTCCCATTTACTTTAACTATTAGATTTGCTTAGAATCTAGAAATGATTTTAGACTATCTGGTGAAAAAAGGTTTATTTAACCTGGCCCAACCTAACTAAGCATTTACACGGATAGGCAAGGAAAAACATCCCGCCTATCTCCAACGTTCTTGCTTTTAATGCTAGAAAAGCTTTCCTTCTCTGTTGGGTCGATTTTGTAACATCAGGGAAGATTTGTACTTCTATCCCACCAAACAGGTTTGAAGATTTTTAAAATAAAGTTTCATTATATTATTCAAATCCTGTTCGAAAATCAGGGAAACTATCAGAGTTGACCGGTCTGCATTTTCATCCACCGAGCGCTCTAGTATTGCTGAAATGTTCTCAAGGTCTAAGTTAGTGTGTAGTCCATCCTGTTTTTTCCCATTCTCTCCTTTAGGGCTTGGAATGTAATATATCTTATTGACAGGCGGCATCGCTTGGCATTTTTACAACTTCATTTAAGTATCTTTTAAATAGATCATAAGGATTAGTCCCTGGGAGTTTGGGAAAATTCAATAGTCGCAGGTTTAATCTTCTATTGAAGTTCTCAATTTGAAACAGTGGACTTAGACTGATGGGAACCCTCAACTGGTAGGAGGAGTATCATTCTGTGCTGTGAGGAGAAAGCCGGAAAAGATCACTCTGGAGCAGTTGTGGGATGCCGTTGGTAGCATGGAGGTAGTTCTGATGGAAAAGTTGGAACAGTTTCAGCAAGGGAGAGACTGTCTTCAAACTCAGGTAATCTGCCATGAGGAATTTGTTTCAAAGTGAAAAGAAAACTTTGGCTATAGAGAAAGATCTGGTGGCAGTGAAAGAAGTTCAAAATACTTTGATTAAAGATTATATGATTACACATCAGAAACTAGAGAAGTTAGAAAATTATGAATGGCGGTTAAAGCTGTGGTTCATTAATTTTCCTAAATCTCCAGTTTTATCACCATTGGATATGTTGAAGAAATACATGATGGAGGCTTTGCAAGTGCCTGAGAAATCGTTACCACCTGTTACGCGGGTTTACTATGTTGATTGGCGAGGGGATACCCAACGAGAAGCAAGAAAAGGTGCCTTGGACAGTTTTGACCTCTCTGGGTTTCTAGAGGGGTCCTGTCCTTTGGTGACAAGGGCTACACTGATTGCTTCTTTTGCCTTAGAGCCAGATCAGAACTGGCTCTTACGATTGTATTTTTGATATAAAAGAAGGGCTTCCTGGGACATAAAGTTCAAATTTTTCCTGATCTCTGTAGAGCTACTCAGCTCAGAAGGAAGGCCTTTTTGTCTCATAAATCTGAACTGTTTGCTCTTGGAGGGTCGCTTTTTTTCTTCAATTTCCGTGTAAATGTTTTGTGAAGTTAGAATTAAAGTCATACGTTTTCCTTGACCTAGACCAGTTAAAAAAACTTTTTCCTTGATGCAAGAAAACCTCCTAGACCTGTTACGGCCTCTACCCCATCCAGTAGTTCGGCAAATGAAAAGTCCTAATGTAATAAAGACTGGCTGTCACTGTAAGAAATTTTCCTTGATTTTCCTTAATTTACCAGTTTTTATCTCTGCTATCTGGTATTTTCTCGAATCCCCTCCTTCTTGGATTTTTATTAAATGGTATAAAGATCCTTGTTATTGCTAGGTTTCCTTTTGTAATTGAAATGGAGAAGTTTTGTAATGAGGAATCTTTTTCCGTTACTCGAGTTGTCTTGATTGTATTTTTAAAATATATAAAATAAAATAAAAATTCATAGTATTTTATGAAAATGTTTTGTATCAATGAAATTCTTGGTTACTGTCTCAATCTCTTTATGTAATCCACTTTAAATTAATTGGTTTTAGCCGAGTACGAGAGATTAATGTAATTAGGAAAAGCATAATTAACATGGATGTCTAAAACATGTTATCACAAGGACCCTGAAGTAGAGCAAGGAAAGAAAACACTCACTGCTTCTGTCTCCTTTTTTGTGTCTTTTTTTCCTTAGGGTCTAAATGGGCCTGTTGGACAGAAGGGAGAGGTACGCTTCAATCAGATTACTCTTAGCATCTGTAGTTTTGCCACATTAAAAATCTTTGGAAGAATCAGCATTAGACTAGCTGTATGAAAGGTGTTACAAAGCGCAGAGTGTTCTTTCTAAAGTCCACCTAAGAGGCCAGATATTTGGATTACAGTTACGCTCATGAAGGCAATTAGATTGTTCCTAATCCAATCCTTTGCATTTCTTATCCACTTATTCCTAAAACGGGTCCAAAACGGAGTGCATTAAGATTACCAATATAATGGATTGGGAGTATACAAAAAAAAAAAAAAGGTTAATCTTACAAATCAAATTAGTATGAAGTAGATATGTTTTCAAATACTTATGAAAACTCCAGTATGGACTGCTGTTCTATATTTAAATATAAACTGTTCCAGATGAGAGAGGCTTGATAAGGGAAAAATATTCTCCAAACTCTGCTTAAAAACATAGGCCCTTAATTTCTGGAAAATGTAATGGACCAAGGTCATGAGAATGAACAGTGTGAGTAGAGTTAGATCTTTTCAGCAAGTTACTTATATGTTCTAGGCCTGTATTGCTTTAAAAGTCAAACAGGCATTTTTGAAGGTAAAAATGAGTCTGTACTGGGAGCTAATGAAGATTTATCAACAATGGTGAGACCCTTTAATATCTATTGCAGCTAAATGCGAAGATCAGCTAAGAGCCTGCAGTCGTGAGCAGGTTTAATGCAATGCAATTTTCTCATAATAGCTTTTGCTGTTTGCTGAGTTGTCGTCTCTCAGTGGCGCCTTAAGGAGCTCGGCAGGTGAGCTCCAGAGGCCCCAAGCGATCAAACCCACCAGAGCCACCCCCACCTGGACCGGAACGGACCGGGAGGATACAGGACCGAAGCCTGAACCTTGCTAAGTTGGTTAGCCCAACCAGGCCCAAAGATCCAAAGGGCAGGCGACTAACATCAAACGAACGTGTCCCCACCACGCGGCACATCTGCTCACTGGTGACCGAGGCCTAGAGAGACCTAACCCACCGGGACCACTCCCGACTGGACTGGAATGGTCTAGAGTTAAATCGGAGTTAGATTGTTGCCGTGCCGACCGATCCAAAAAGGCCGGTAATCTAGAAAGCGAACGGCAAGTTTGGCGAGTTCACCCGAAAACTCCGGTACACATCCCAACGGGGACAACCCGAGAGCGAGCCCACTGAGAAAATCTCAAAAATCGGACCACTACTGGGTGGATCAGACCGAGACCCACCCTGGGCCGAGTATCGAAGAGCGATCTGTGTCACTAATTGCAACGAGCAACGGATTAACTCTCCAGTTCGGACCAAATAAACCACGCGGCGGACAAAAAGAGGCCCAACAACTGAAACAACCCAAGCGACCAACAGCACGAGCACAGAAGAGAAGAACTGAAGTTGCACATCACAACTTTAAACGACCAACCTTAAAGCCCTACCTGGTGGCCAACAGAACCGACCGCCGGGGCATGAGGCGTGCGGAGACCCAGGGAACGAGCCGAAAACCCGGAAGCAACGGAGTGTTCCCCTGCAGTGAAGAGGATCACGAGCATGCTTCTTCCAAGTGTGTGCTGACACGAAGGGAATCCAAGCTCCCGGACAAACAACGAGGTCAGCCATAGCTGCACTTCGGACGGCTAGAACTACAGCAGAGAGAGGTCCAAGAAGGAATAACCCGAAAGACCACCACTAACTCCAGGACCGCTTCTCTTCTCCCCTCGCAAAACTCACGGAACGCCCTTCCAGCAGCCCAGGACGAACCTTCACTGCCAGAGGCACGAACTAACGCGGACACAAACCCCCGCCCAGCTCTCCCACACCAGAAACCAGCTCTCCAGACCACACTGGGCAAAAAAAGAACAGCACAATGGAAAATACCCCTGCACTGCTCCTGGTATGCTCCTTTGAATGATCTAACAATTTATCTGCTAAACAACAATACAACATGCTAAAAGACTTCCCAAAATGCTTCCAAAAAAATCCAGTTTCAAGGTACTGAGAAGGGTCTGCTTAAACTAACGCATGCAGCAATAATTTACATCTATCTATATATAAGTGCCTTCCATGTCGCTGAAAGCAATTACTTAAATGTACATGCTTGTTTAGTTTTAATTTGCTTAATGTAAGCGCTGGCTTTACACTGATCTGCGTAAATTTAAATGTAAATGCTATCTAGCTTTGCTTTGATCTGCTTAATGTAAATGCTGGCTTTGCCCTGTTTTGCTTCAATTTAAATGTAAATACTAACTCTGCTTTAATTTGATCAATGTAAATGCTGGCTTTGCCCTGCCTTGCTCTAATTCAAATGTAATTGCTAACTCTACGTTAATACGCTACACACAAGGCAAGAAGGATACTCCAGCCTAGTGTTAAGGCACAGGAAATAACTGCATGCATAGCTCACAATATTGAACCACTTATGATCGTGTCCTACCTCCTGAACCCCCCCGAACATAAAACAACTGAGCGAACATCTCTATTGATTTAACATAGACACCTCGTACACTCCGCCTTGCAGACTCTGCACACTCCTATTCTAGAAATTGACGCAGTGCCTTACTTGAGGATATGAACCCAAACAAAATACTTTTAATCACTTACGGGCTGATTCCAATCCTACTCTCATATACAACCTTTGATACAGATAACAACAAGCACACAACTCACAAATCATACATTACTCACATACGCAGAATGCCGGCCCAAATAAGCAGCAAAAACCACGATGAGCTCATAGCCTACGAACACCAACAAAGAATACCAAATAAAGACTCCAAACCGGCACACCAAAATAACAGACAACTGATAAAAATCACCACAATCCCGAACTCAAGAAAAACACACCAATTAATACAAATAGGTTAGGAAAACCAACTCGATAACCGACTGGGTAACGGAAGATCACCTTGACCTCCTCCTCATCAATGAAACCTGGATACATAACGCTAAAGACCCAATTATCCTAGAGCTATGTCCACCAGGATATAAAATCATTCACTGGACGAGAGAAGGAAAAAGAGGCGGAGGCATCGCTATAATCTATAAATCACAATTTACAATCACAACTACAGCCGAATTGATCCTCCCCCAACTCAAAATGGCAGCAGTCAGAGTCACACACCCTAACCTACAGGACCAACTAAATATAATCCTATTCTACAGACCTCCAGCCAAATGGCAAGAAGCACAGATCCACTTCACAGACTTCATATCAAACACTTGTCTATCATCCCAAAATATCATCATAGCAGGAGATATCAACCTCCACCTTGAAAACACCAATTCAAACAATGTAGAAGAATGCAAGGAATTCCTCCACCTCTGGGAGTTCCACTGGCCTAATATACAGCCCACCCACAAACACGGACACACCTTAGACATTATAACTCACAAAGTTTCATCAGACACGAACCTCACAATCAAGGACACAAGATGGACAATTACACCTTGGTCAGATCATTACAAAGCAAATACATCCCTCCTTTGGAAAACAAAAGAAAAAAAACAACACCAGGAAAAAAGAACTTACAGTACAAGAGGCAAAATAGACCCTCTAACATTCTGGCAACAAATCTATGCCGCCGAATGGACAACAACCACAGAATCACCCCAATTCTTACAGGAATGGGATAACAGATGCAGAAAAGTTCTAGACAATATAGCTCCACTCCAAACTAGAACCTCGCATAGAACTGACTCTATCCCATGGTTCAACCAAGATCTGAAAGAACTAAAAACAAAGGTCAGAAGACTAGAAAGATCATGGAGTAAAAAAAAAGATGAAAACACACTTAAAGAATGGAAACAATTACAAAGAAAATACAAATACAGCATCAGACATACCAAAAGAACGTACTACAAAACCATAATAGGACCAGACTACAAGGATACACACAAACTCTTTTCACTCGTAAATAACCTCCTAGACACCACACGAGTCACCTCAAATAGCACAGACACCCCATCGGCAGCCGACCTAGCGAACTATTTCAACGAAAAAATTACAAAGCTCCGAAGCATGATACCAAGAAACACCACTGAATATTCAACTATCCTTGAATGCCTAGACCCAAAACCTGGGGAATATCCAGCTGACTGATCATGGACCAACTTTAACCCAATTACAGTAGATGAACTCACACACTGGCTTAAAAAATATGCCAAATCTCAGTGCAAACTAGACATCTGCCCCACCAACCTAATAAGAGCAACCCAAACAATTTAAACATGACCTCACGAAACAGATAAACTATAGACTCCTACATGATCTCTTCCCCACGGAAACTGGAAACATACTACTCACGCCGCTGCCGAAAGATGCCAAGAAAAGCACAATGGACTTAACCAACTACCGACCAGTTGCCTCCATCCCACTCACTACAAAGTTGATGGAAGGCATAGTGACGAAGCAACTCACAGACTACCTGACCAAACACTCAATTCTACACGAATCACAGTCAGGGTTCCGCGCAAATCATAGCACCGAAACCGTACTAGTGTCTGCAATGAACTCCTTCAAAAAAACAATTGCAATCGGCAAGAACATACTCATATTACAATTTGACATGTCCAGTGCCTTCGACATGGTGGATCATGAAATACTATTATACATTCTAGAATACTTCGGCATTGGAGGCCCAGTCCTGAAATGGTTCAAAGAATTCCTCACTACCAGATCCTACCAAGTTATAATAAATAATACCAGATCACCGTACTGGTCACCGGCATGTGGAGTCCCTCAAGGATCCCCCCTTTCACCCACAATCTTCAACTTGATGATTCCACTAGCCAAACTCCTGGCCGACCAAAACCTCAACCCCTACATATACGCTGATGATGTCACAATCCACATTCTGTTTAAGAAAGACCTAAACGAAATAACCAACAAAATCAACCAGAGCTTCCAGATCATGCACTCATGGGCGGACTCATTCCGGCTATAGCTCAATGCTGAAAAAACCCAATGCCTAGTCCTCGCATCCCAATACAATACAAACATATACTCCACTATAACCACACCTTACTGCACACTACCTATAGCAGAAAACTTGAAAATTCTGGGAGTTACCATTGATCGAAACCTCACACTCGACACCCACGTGAAGAATACAACGAAAAAAATGTTCCAATCGATGTGGAAACTCAAAAGAATTAAACCTTTCTTCCCAAGAAATATCTTTCGCACCCTAGTCCAGTCACTAGTTATAAGCCACCTGGACTACTGCAATGCCTTGTACGCAGGATGTAAAGAACAGACCATAAAAAAACTCCAGACAACTCAAAACACAGCAGCCAGACTCATCTTTGGAAAACCTAAATATGAAAGCGCGAAGCCCTTGAGAGAAAAACTGCATTGGCTTCCGCTCAAGGAACGAATTGAATTCAAGTTATGTACAACTGTGCACAAAATCATCCACGTAGATGCCCCACTCTATATGCTAAACCTAGTAGACCTGCCGCCCAGAAACGCCAAAAGATCGGCCCGCAAATTCTTAAACCTGAACCTTCCCAGTTGCAAAGGAGTGAAGTACAAACAAGCATATGCCACGACCTTTGCATACAAAAGCACACAGTGCTGGAATGCACTACCCAAAACCCTGAAAACCATGAACAATCTAACCAGCTTCCGCAAAGCTTTGAAAACGCATCTCTTTAACAAAGCTTACAAAAGTCTCCATCAATGATACAACTGTTCCCCCAATTCACCCAAACACACCTAAACACCTCTCATATAATCTACCCAAGCTTCCACCCAACTACCACCTCTCTTACCTCTGCTTTTGATCAATTGTATTTAAATTAGGCACTGTCTTTATCATAACCTACTCTGTAAGCCACATTGAGCCTGCAAAAAGGTGAGATAATGTGGGGTACAAATGCAATAAATAAAATAAATAAATACCATTCTAGCAAGTTGATTTTTTTCCCCCAGTAACTTTCTAGTTAACCCAGAACAAAGGGAGAATCAGTAACTGGACTAGTGAGGCAAAATTAACTTCTCAAAGTAATTAACTAATCAAAGTATATTATTATGTTTTATTCACTTTATTGTTTGTAAGCCACGTTGAACTTGAGTCTGTTTCGGGCTAATGTGGGGTATAAATGTCATGAATGAACAAATTTTAATTTGGGTTTATTGTAGGAATGTGTTCTAGGAAAATGCGTGAAAAGTATGTAAATTAAATAGAAAAGAAGTTACACCACTTAACTAACAGCATATTTAAAATTTTAAAAACATGTTTGTTTTTTTCAAACAGCATACAGTTAACTATGTACTTTGTTGCCAAAGGATGTGGTGATTGTAGTTAGCATAACTAGAATTAAAAAGATGTTAGATAAGTTCCTGGAAGAAAAATCCTTAACCATGTAGGCTTGGAAAAACCAGCACTTATTCCTGGGGATGGATCTTCTCTTTGGGATCCTGCCAGGTAAGGTACTTGTAACCTGGATTGACTGCTATTAGAGACAAGATGCAGGGCTTGATGGACCTATGATGTCACTCAGTAAGGCACTTTCATGCTCTGCTTTTTGCTTTCTGTAGCCAGGAGTTAGAGGTGAGACGGGTCCAAAAGGTGCTACTGGCCACAATGGCACAGCTGGTGTTCCAGGTGTTCCAGGCCCTCCTGGACCATTGGGCTTCCAGGGAGAACAAGGAGTTCCTGGCATCACTGGGAAAGCTGGAGTTCCTGTAAGCATTCCTTTTTCCTAAATTATAAGCAGATACTACAATAATGCAATTAAAGTGTGCATCTTGTACCAGAACATTTTTTTTGGGGGGGGGGGGGGGGGGGGGGGGGGGGGGGAATCAAGACCCAGGGTGATGGTTCTTAGTTATTCATGTAAGTCTAATTTATCTATTTTATTTATAGGTACAGATGTACAGTAAAGGCCAAAATTGGCTTCAGTTCAGTTTACAATAAACAAACAACAGGCAGAAAAGGGTTTCAGACAGGGGCATAGGCGGTCGGTGGCCCAACTGTTTGGGGAGGCTAAAGGGAGTGGGGTTAGGGGTGGGGCCTAAATCCATAAATGTCTGATAACACACAGAAAAAATAAATAAATAAAAATAAAAGTCACAATACCTTTTATTAAATTTAGATATTAGATATGTATCATGTCAAAGAATAAAGTGGTTGCTCAAAGCATATTCTAAGCACAATCGCTCAACTGCAAAACACTATGCACAACTTTGTGCAAAAACACACTCGGAACCTTACTGTACCATAAATATTACACTGGGCAGAACCTAATACACCAATATACCACCCATACGGAAAATGCAGACCGTCAACAATATGAAACAAGGGATTATATCATCACAATTCTCATGTAGAGCCACAAAACACCCTAATTCATGTTTAATGTGGGATAAAATGCCATAAATAAGTAAATAAATATAAACTTTTAATGTTGAGCACCTGATTCTCAAAGTGGACATATTCCAAACACTATAATGAAAATTAAATTATCTTTTCTACCTTTGTTGTTTGGTGACTTTTTCTGATCATGCTGGCCCAGTATCCGATTCTGCTGCTATCTATCCTCAGTGCAGGTCAGGAAGTCATCCTCGTTAAATATCTCCCTGGCAACCCAGGACACCTCCAGCCAACCCCCCCCTGCTTTCCCAGCAGTAAGGTAAACAAACCATAAACCAATTTCTACAACTGGTTACACAAGGCTAGAGGGCTTTCACTGCAGCTCCTGCTGTGAGGATGGAGGTAAATCAACAATTTAAACCCCCCTCAGAGCACAGCAGGGGAGGCTTAGCCTCTCCAAGCCTCTTATACCGGGCGCCTATGGACAGGGGAGTGAGAGCCACATTTAAAATTTTTTTTATATATGTTAGAGTGAAAAGATGAGTTTTAGGAGCAGCCTCAAACCTATGGTAAGAGGGTTCAAGGTGGAGCGAAGAGGGGAGAGTGTTCCAGAGTTTGGGACTGCACAACTGAGGGCTTTATTTCACTAACACTCATGGCCAGGAGGATAATTCATCTTTATTTAAAAATGTATACACTGTTTTCACCAACAATGAAGTTATTCCATAGTGTCCTCCAGACCAGCACAGACAAATGGGTTATGAACTCCACCTAGCAGATGGATATTGAGCATCACTGACTTTTTAAGTAGACCTATAAGTGAGCTGTGCTGCTCCCCTAGAGTCAGGCTGTTCTCAGTCTACAGCAGATGGTGGACCTGGTAAGTTTGTGCAGTCCTGATCTAGAAGTTCAGTGAGGGGTTTTGGGGGGGGAGGGGGGGAAGGGTTTAGACTCCTTGAGGTTTGTGAGTTCACTGTTTGTGTATATAAAAAAAATTAAAAGATAGAGTAATATTTTTTCCCCTTTGCAGCAGTACTGGTATTTCTGATGGTGGTGGTGGGGAGTCTCCATAGCTTCGGGAGGGTGTCATACCTGGATGGCTGGATCCTTCCCCCCCTTCTCCCCACCTTCCCTGGTGTTTGGTACCTCAGCTGGCCCTCTCGTGAGAGCCTGAGGGGTCTGCTCAGAGTCTTTCTTTAAAAGAAAAAAAAAGGAGGAAAACGAGCACTTGTGCAGCAGCCTGCTTCTTGAAGCCTGCTTCCCCTGCCGTTGCTTGAGCCTCCAGTGTTTCCTCAGGAGGGGCCCCATGCAGTGGCGTAGCCAGAGTTTTGGGTGGGCCTGAGCCCAAAGTGGGTGGGCACAAAATTTTCTCTGCTCCGCCCTACCTCCATCTCAAAATATAAATACTTTAGCTAATGAGGATCCTCAAGCTCAGTCAGCTGAAGACTTTCTCTGAAGGTGGCCAGAACTCTTTTACCAAGCTTGGCAGGCAGCAGCAATGACCCTAAGCCACTGATGCCAGCACCCCACACATGCTTAGCTGTAGATGGCTCAAGGGTGCTGTTGCCAGAGCTTGGTAGAAGGGAGTTCTGGCCGCCTTTGGAGGAGGTCCTTAGCTGGGGATGCCTGGGAATCCTCACCAGCTATACACCAAGGGTTAGGACTGGCGTTAGACCTACTTGGCCCAGGTCAGAAAATAAAGGAGGGCTCCCCTCCCTGATTCCCTCTCTTCTTTGCCTCCCCTCCAGTCTCCCACCTGCCATTACTATCACACCAACAGACCCTCACCAAATACAGAACAAGGGATCACAAATTAGAAATAAAAATATTTAGACAAAATTTGAAAGGGAACCCTAAGAAGTTAAACATAGCATTACTGCAACACTGGAGACATAAAACAGAGAGGCATTTCCTTTTCTACAGAACACAATGGAAAGTCATTTGCTATGCACATTTCCAAAAGCTAACATATTCCATTTAAAACATTCAAAATAAAATGCTTTGTTTTTACCTTTGTTGTCTGGACATTTTATTTTTCCATCTTGCTGGTTCCAATTTCTCTTTTCTGCTTTCATCTCTGTCATCTGCTAATTCTTCTTCAAGCGGCTGCAGTCCATTTGTATTTTCTCCTATCTCCTGTCTATTCCCTTACTATTCCTGCCTCTGACATATTGATCATTCCTTTTTAGCTCTTTTCTGCCTCTCTCTCACCCTTCTTCGTCTCCTTTTTACTTTTCAACTACCTATCAAATTTCCATCTTCTTCTTTTACCCACTAGCTTTCCCATGCCCCATCTTACTCCTCCCCATCCCTACTTTCTCTTTTATCTTTAATCTACTCCCCATTACCATATTTCTACCCTCTGTAATCACTATCTCTCATTCATTTCCTTGCCACCCCCTCCTCCCCCTCTTGGCCTCTCCCACAGGGTTCCACCATTCCCATCGTCTTCCTACCTCCACCCTTCTAACCAGCATCTGATCACCTCCCCACCCCCCCCTGGTAGCCTTATATTTTCCTGCCCCTTCTCTTTTCATTCCTGTCCTCTCCCCCATGGCCCATTTTCCCCCCTCACCACCTACTGTGTACCTCTCCCTCCCTCTCATCCACCCCCATGTCTATCTCCCCCTCTCATTCCCACTGTCCACCATCTCTCTCTCTCCCTCTCCTTTGTGTTCTGGGTCCAACATCTCTCTCCCCTTCCCATACAGCATCTCTACCTTCCTCCCCTCTACCATCATGTCCAACATTCCTCTCCCTTGTGTTCTAATCCAACATCTCTCTCCCCTTCCAATGCATCTCTCCCTTCCTCCCCTCTACCATCATGCCCACGATTTCTCCCTCCTCTCCACCCCTATGCCTACCATTTCTCCTCCTCATCACCTATCCCCTCTCTATGCATCGTCTCCCTCCCCTTCACCTCATACACAGCCAAGACTTCTCCCTTCTTCACCCCTCCACCCCTTTGCTGCATCTCTCCCTTCTTCCCTGTGCATCTCCCCCTCCCTCCCTCCCACCTACCTACCAAACAACCATGCCTCATCTTTCCATCTTCCCTCCCCCCTGTGCAGCATCTTTCTTTTCATCTTTCCTTCCCCCTGTGCAGCTGCAGCAACTTTCACCTCATCTTCCCTCACCCTCCTTGCAGGCAATTTGAGTCGCAGGCTCCGCTCGCAGTCGCAGCAATTCCCACACACTGTCTGCCGGCTGCCGCTCAACAATCTCCTTGCGCTACTAAGCGCTAACCCGGAAGCCTCTCCTCTGCAGGGGGCCGGGTCTCAGTCTCCATCTGCGCAAGGAGATTGTTGAGCGGCAGCTGGCAGGCAGCGTGTGGGAATCGCTGCGACTGCGAGCAGAGCCTGCGACTCGAATCCCTATCAGGAACACTGCTGCTGGGTGGGCCTGACCCCAAATTGGGTGGGCCCAGGCCCACCTGGGCCTGCCCGTGGCTACGCCCCTGGCCCATGTATTATTGCAGCTGGAGAGCGCTGTGTGGCTCAAAAACGCAGTGAGTGCTGAGGGATTGAAGTGCTGCTTTGCCTGCTTCCACAGAGTTCTGGATTTAGTGGAGACCTGTAAGTTTTGTGCCTGCCATGGGGGTGGGTTGATGCAGCCACTGCTCTGTGTCTATCTTCAGAGCCTACCTCCCGTGGGGACTCAGGTATTGTGGGCAGCTCTGGCACTGCTGTGATGGTGACGGCCCCAGCTTTGGTGGGAACCTCTGACATTTTATAGAGCTGGTTTCCCTTTCTATGGCTGGGCAGGTTGCTGGACCCTCTGTGGTATGAATTTTTCACCAGATTTCATTCTAGCTATGTACAAAGCCTTCTGCCTTCGGAAGTTCGGGGGTGGAGGGGAGCAGGGGGAATGTTGTGGCTTGCTTGATGACTGGGTTGTGGTGGACCAGGAGCTAGCAAAGATTGAGATGGGGTCCTCTCTCCTTTTGGATGCTTTGCATGACTTGCTTTGTACTTCAGCTGTCCATGGCGCTCAGACAGTTTTCTCAGTAGCTGTCATTTCCGCACATCAGATTTTGGAGCTTCAGATCTGCCTCTCAACATCAATTTGTCATCCCTTTTTTCTGTATTATTGTAAAAAAAAAAAATAATAAAGGTGCCAGTACGCTGTACCAGTGCATACCCGCACAAAAAAAGTTCTGTGAAAACCTGACTGGCAAGGGGTATTCCAGGACTGGACTTGAGAAGCACTGGTCTAGACGCTCATTGAATCTCCTGCTGCTGCTGCTTTTTTCAACGAACAGCAGCGGCAGCCAAAGCAAGCAATATCGGTCCTTCCCCCAGTGGCATACCAAGGGCGGGCCAGTGGGGGCGGTCTGCCCCGGGTGTAAATACAAAGGGGGGGGGGGGGGGTGCTACGCTCCTGCTGCTCCTGACCCGTCCTTTTATTCATGCTGCTGGCGCAGCTGTTACCTCTTCTCCGCAGTCCCCAGTCTCAGAGAGAAGGGTGCTGTCGAGGGAGCTGAGGGTAGGCAGATGGAGACTGAGACCCGGCCCCCTGCATTTTTAAAATCTCTGAATCGGTAGCACAGCACCAGCGTGCAGCTCCTCGCATCTGTGAAACAAGCAGATTGCTTCGGGCCTTCCCTCACTGTCCAGTCCTCCTCTGATGTAACTTGCTATTTCCGCAAGGGCGGGACACATTGAAGGAAGGCCTGAGATGATCTGCTTGTTTCACAGATGCGAGGCGCTGCACACTGGCACTGCGCTGCTGATTCAGATATTTTTTAAATGCAGGGGGCCGGTTGGCAAAGCGAAGGGGGCTGTCGAGGGAGTTGAGGGTAGGCAGGTGAGGACTGGGTCAGGGGGGCTGAAAGGGGGGGTTTCAGAAGGAGGCTGGAGCTGGAACTGCAGTCAGAATGGGGCCATTCCTGGAGCAGGGGCAAGTGGGAGAATTGGTCTGGGGCTGAAAAGGGGGGCAGATGAGAGAATGGGGCTAGGGCTGAAAAGGGGGGCTATAATGCAAGGCAGCTGGATGAAGGGAACTGGAACTGGAGGCTAAAAAGGAGGGTAGGTGGGATAAGGGGCCAGTACTGGGGAGTGAAAAGGGGCAGGGGGGCTGTAAAGGGGACAAGGAGAAAGTGGCTGTGGCTGAAGCTCGGGACTGGTGGGAGAAAAGGGCTGGGGCTGAAACTAGGAGGGGTGAATGCTGAAAAGAGAGGTAGATTGACACACACACAGGGAAATGTGTTGTGATTGGCTCAGGGACTTCCAGGTCTCTCAGCTGAGTGAAGCAGTGCCAAAAAAGACGACTTTATTATTGCGGGGGGCGGGGGAATGACGGCCAAAATGGACGTTTTTTTTGATGGGCGTCCTCAATTGCACTGTCCTCTGGATCGAGCCGCATCGGAGTGGGTGAGCAGCGCGACGTCTTCGGGGGGGGGGGGGAGGGTGACGGCCAAAATGGACATTTTTTTTAAGTGGAGCGCTATTTTTTTTGTTGTTACTTTTGTTGCAGTTTTTCAATCCCATGCAGCCCCAACAAGAGGTACAGACCTCTCGTTAGATTTTCCAGCGTTAAGGCAATCGGAAAGGGTTAGTGCATCTCATTACAATAGGGTTTCTACACAATTTGCTCATCTGCATTCCGTTTTTGTTAGCTGCTACTGTCGTGGGAAAAAAGTCTTTAGTGCATGCCAGGGTTTACTACTTGCTCGTTAATGGCTCATTGTTTAGTGCATCTGGCCCTGGGTTGGGAACCCCTGGTATAGACACTAGCTGATCTAGGATACTTAACGGCTCATTTTCAGAGCACTTAGACTTGCAAAGTTTTAAAGTTCAATAGGTTACTAGGTAATTTTGTAAGTCTTCGTACTTTGAAAATATGCCTCTTAGGCCCAGATGCATTAGAGTCGGTAGGGAACGAGAATTCACTAAGGAAAGGGAATGCAAATGAGCTACTCATTGTAGCTCCGTTGCATTCACCATTACCTCGGTAGCCAGTCGGAGAATCGGGATGTCCCATTCGGTTATGCTCCTCTTCCAGGTCACTTCAGCCAATCAAGCGCGTCTAGCTTGCTGGTGTCAGCTAAACGCACTCAGATTGGCTGAAGAGACCTGGAAGAGGAGCATAATGGAAAGGGACGTTCCGAACTCTGGATCGACTCGCACGTCCCCGATTCCCTTCTCACACAGCTACAGAAGGTGAGCAGCGCCGGGGAGACAAAAAACAAAACTGCAAAAGACAAATAAAAGACGTCCCTCACAAGCGCAGGCAGAGTACGTCCATAAAGGACGCCCCTCACGTGCGCTCGCTGCTTTTTTTTTTTCTTTTTTACCTTTTTTTGGGGCCCTTTTCCTTTCCGATTCCCTCACAGGAGCCCTAAAGAGAGGTGCAGACCTCCCGTTAGGGTTCCCACGGTAAGGGAATCGGAAAAACGGTAGTGCATCTCATAATGAGCTGCTACGGTAGTGCAGCTCATTATCATAGCCTTTGGATAATTTGCATTCCGTTTTCGTTGCCTGCTACCGTGACAGTGAAAATGCCCTTAGTGCATGCCCCCGGTAAACTACTTTCGTTTTAAACTGGCTGGAACCAGTTTAAAACGCAAGTTGTGGGCTCATTAGGTTTAGTGCATCTGGCCCTTAATGTCATTGGGCCGTCCTTTTGGAATGCTATTGCATTGTCCCTTTCCCTAGAGGAATCTATACAAATCTTTATGAAACAATTAAAATCACTGCTGTTCCAAGATGCTTTTGAAACTTAATTACTACGTTGATGATCCCTTCTGTTGGGCGTTCTCTGGGTGGACTCAGGATATGCTGAAATATATGAAGTATGAATGTTTGTATATAATCTTTTATTGCTTTTACTCATTGTACTGTTCTGCTTCTTTGGAGTTTCTTTTATATTTTTTTAAAATTTTAGTATTGTGAACTGCCTAGATGGTCTTCAAACTTGGCAGTATATCAAATTTTAAACACACTTGGGAAATCTGAGCAGAGAGATGCATTATATGTCTGACTTCAGCTGAGAGGTCCTATGGGTCTTGCTCTGTCTCCCAGGAGCAGTCCGAGTTTGACTCTTCTCCTCTTGAGAAGTACGTGAAATAGTATGTCATCTAAAGCATCGTAAGCCTGAATAGACTGCATATGCAGCAGCCCTGAGAGCTCCTCCTTCAGCATAGCCCAGGTTTCCTCCTGTAGAGTAGGTGAGTTATAGCCTGAGCAGGCATAGGAGAGCTCGAGGACCTCAAAGGCTCTCATTGAGAAATAAGTTGTAGAGAAGGAGAGCAGTCATGGAAGCATGGATGCTTCCCATGTATCAAGGATGTTGAGGCAGCAAAGATTGTTGGCACTGTGTCTGGAGGAAGAATGATGGTGGTGCTTCTTAGGTTTTTTTACATTGTATGTCCCTCGATGCACGTGGCATCAGTGAGGACTATATGGAGTCCTTATGTGGCCGCGATACCAAGTCTGATGCCAAATACTCTTGATTCTGTATTAGTGCACCCGATGCCAGTGCCGATGCAGGTTGTGCGTCAAGCGCTGAATTCCCTTCCATTGAGTTCAATGGGGATAGCCTGAAAAACCCCAACTGCTCTGTCTAAACTATGCCCCTGGAATGCCTACAAGTAGCATCAGTATAAGAACAGTCAAATCCAGTTACTGTCACTGAATGTTTTTTTCCCCAGTCAGCACCCATTGTAACTATTTATCACGCCGTATAATGTCACACAAATCGATTAAATATCAACAACTTTAACTGCCTGGTGGTGTTTTTAAAAATAAAATAAGTACACACCTGCCACAGAGTAGGCTTATATGTGCGCTTCTGTGTTTGTACACTATTGGGACCAGATCTGGGAGCCTATGTTATAAAGGGGAAAGGGAAATGGGACTTGATATACCACCTTTCTGAGGTTTTTGCAACTACATTCAAAGTGATTTACATATATTCAGGTACTTATTTTGTACCTGGGGCAATGAAGGGTTAAGTGACTTGCCCAGAGTCACAAGGAGCTGCAGTGGGAATCGAACTCAGTTCCCCAGGATCAAAGTCCACTGCACTAACCACTAGGCTACTCCTCCACTCCTATTTTGCCTATATAAGATGGGCTTTAAATTGGCACATTCAGTTAAAAACTCAGGCCTTAAATGCTGCTTGTCTTCTCCTAATAGCAGTGATAATCCATTTTGGTGGCAGTAGTAACTTCCAAACAGAAGTGCTTCTTTTCTGCTTTCAGGGAAGAGAGGCCAGTGAGCAGCACATCCGCCAGGTATGCAGTGGGATGATAAGTGGTGAGTACTTCATTATTTCTGTTGGAGAAGAGATAGGGGTATAGACAAAAGGGAAAGTTTTCTGAGGTCAGAATTTTGGTATTTTACTTAGCAAAATATCCATGAAGCAGACATCTTGTTTGCTCCTTTCATGTGAGGAACATAAATTACTGGTGCCACACTATTTATTTATTTATTGTTTGCATTTGTATCCCACATTTTCCCACCTCTTTGCGGGCTCAGTGTGGCTTACAATAAGAGAAGAATGATGAAAATACATTTGTTGCAACTTGGTTATGGGTTATATTGTACAAGTTATGCGAGATAATCGAATTATCATTAGGAACATCACAATGGGACATCAACATTGAGACATTGGGAGGAGACAATGGGAAGCTTAAGAGCAGTGTTAAGACACTTTTTCAGTTCTCACAATGTGTAAAGTATATTTTTGTGTTTTGGAAAGAGAAAAAAATGAATATTGCACAGTGAAATTACACAATAAATTAAGGGACATTGCCACTATTAAATTTTCACTTTGAGGGATTTTTTTTTGACCAATAATCGAATTGCCACTAAAGATGCACTGTGTTACCATAATGAAAAATAGGTGTTAAAAGCATCTTGCAAAGTCTGAAGTCCTTTCCCCCTATATTCAAAGATTGTAAGACAAGTGGACCTGTGGGGTTCTCTATAGGTTGGAGTTTATACTATCTGGAGGAGAGGACCATTGTTTTGCCATTTTTGATATGTATCGCCAGCTTGAAAAACAGGATGAAGAGTGTCTGTAGAAAGCATTTTAATGCCCTTTTAACTTCCTGAGTTTGTTGTATAAAGTTACCTGCTGGTTTACAGGACCCCTGACGAAGGCCTGTGTCTGGTGCATCTTGACACCTTATATGTTAATCTGGAAATAAACATACAGTTTTTGATACTGATTGTCTTGGAACTTGCTCATGGTTCCTTCCACTCTGTAGATGTAGCTTAAGCACGATACTATGCATCCTCATGAGGAAAATGCAGGGTTTAGTTGAAACTAATATCATATTAGTGCAGGTTGTTAGTTTGTTTAAAGAAATGTTCTGATGCTAAAATATCTCCTTAACAACTAACTGCTTTGTAGCATGATACCTGTTAGATAAGTAAAAATCAGAGGGTATCTCGCACACTGTTCTGAAAGCATGTGATTGATTAATTCCATTGCACAGTATACAAACTCTTACAGTAGAATACAACCTTTGTTTGAAATTAATAACTTCTACTTCCATTTTGACTTTTAAGCTCAAATTGCTCAGTTAGCTGCAAATTTGAGACGGCCTTTGGTTCCTGGATTGGCTGGACAGCCTGGTCCTTCCGGTCCACCAGGCCTTCCTGGTGCAACTGGAAAAATTGGCCACGACGGTGCTCGTGGACCACCAGGATACAGAGGACCAGTAGGAGAGCTGGGAGACCCAGGTCCTAGAGGTAAGTAAAGGACATTTCATTTTCATATGATAAAACTTTTTGAGAAAACAAAGTATAAGTAAAGTAGTCTATCTACATACTTTAACTGCAATCATGCAACAGCTTGGCTTGTTGTTTAACTTTTTTATGTGGTGCAAGGCATTGCAATATTTTGAATGAGCTATTTCACAAACAACTTCCATGTTGTACGATAATTATAAAGTACTGTAAGATCCCATCGCTTAAACAATTTGTCCAATTAATTACTAATAGATCAAAATAGTAGCGAAAAAAGACCTCAGAAATAGAGCTCTCTATGTACACAAAAGGTATTGTTGCTTATGTTCAATCACGGGTCAGAAAGACTCCCTTGTACCATCATTTAAACAATGATATGAATGTAATTAATTTGGCTTCCATTGTACCTGGTGCCTAGTAAGGGAGAGGTGCTTCCCTGGAGAGTTGGGAATTCCTGAGAAGCACTGCAAGCCTGAAAGCTAAGTTTTTCTAAATTTATATTTTTTTCAGATGTTTGTGTTTGGTTTGATTTTTATGTTCAAAGCCACTCTCTTAGCTGTGTGTCCCTCTCAATTTTTTTCCTAGAAAATTTGCTGAGTTTACCTCCATCTATCCTATACATGAGGAAAAAAAATCCTTTCCTCTCATGTGCAGAGCTGCTTGCTCCTATAATTTGCTATAATTCTATCCTCCTGCTGATTTATAGTCTCTCCCTTCCCATCAACCTCTATGCTAGTTCTCCCTAGATAGGAAAACCAAGAGACAATTCTATTTAATAAACCCTCTATTGGACAAGCCTGCTTATTGATATCCCTTAACACAGTGCTCTTTCTCACACTTGTTAATAATATCAACATAACTTTCATTCAATGCAGTATATGTTGTGCCTTAGTCATAAAGCAAACCATCTGGAACCTTAGAGCTTGCCCTATCTGTCTCCAAATATCATCTATGAAAGATGAAATCAGCAAACTTTAGAAGGAATTGGTGGCAATGAAGGAAGCATCTAGGACTTCCCAATTCCCAGCCAATCTACCACCAGCACTTAAAGCAACAGAGGAATAGATGGATCAAAGAAGGCTCAGGTAGATTATGGCCTGTATCACAGAAGCATCCACCCTCCAAACCTTTGGCCCTGTATAATTTCTTTGCTGCATTGGAGCATTATGATGCTCAGAAAAGAAGTACTGAGGTTGAGCCAGAGACAAGGAATGTAACTCAATCCAAAAGACATCCCCAAAACAAAAACAAATTGGTTCAAAGCAGAAAATTCTTACTGCTAGGAGACTCCATTACAAGAGGCATTAACTTAGGGTCCCAACCTAGTGAAATGCCTTTCAGAATCCTCTGCTACCAACATAATGTGGTCCGAGAAGAGAGTAAGGATTCTAATACTGATATTGTAATCCACCCAGGGACAAATAACCTGGCCAACAATAGCAAGTTTGGAGCACAGCATTCCAGAAGCATTGGGACAGATTCAAATCTTTGGTTTGGATATCAGCTTTTTCTGAAGTTATTTCTACATACGGAAAGGGAGAGGAACGACTACATAAAACAGAGGAATTCAATAAGTGGCTTGAAGCCTGGTGTGAAGAATGTGGTTTAGATATATAGGAGGATGGGGCAGAACATGGAAAAATAGCAGGCTGTACTGGGGGGGTGGGGGGGATAAAAGGAAACAAGGGGAAATAAGTCACCCCCAAGTAAAAACAGAATATTAATGGGGAAGATAGTGTTAAATATAGAAAACCATATAAACTCACTTAACACATGGAAAGCAATGAGCACAAATGCTCATAGTCTAAGTGAAAAGGTTCAAGGTTTGAAAGCCCAGCTGTTTGAGGAAGACTTGGATATTGTTGCTATTACAGAGACATTGTTCAATGATTCCCATGAAGGGCATACAAACATATAGAGCTATAATCTTTTTAAGAAGGACAAAGAGGGTCAAAGAGAAGGAGGAATGGCACTGTATGTGAAAAATATCAGAGTGGCTGAAATGCAGGGAACCTGGGAAAAGGAAGAAGCTATATGGATCGTCCTGGAAAGAGAGAATGGAGCCTGTATCTACATGGGTGTTATCTATAGACCTCCAGCACAAATGGAGAAGCTGGACAAGGATTTGATCAAAGATACCCATAATCTTGGAATGAAAGGTGAGGTACTTAAGAACAGAAGTATTGCCATACTAGGACAGACTGAAGGTCCATCAAGCCCAGCATCCTGTTTCAAACAGTGGCCAATCCAGGTTACAAGTACCTGACAAGATCCCAAAACAGTACAATATATTTAATGCTGCTTATCCTAGAAATAAGCAGTGGATTTTTCCCAAGTCCATTTTAATAATGGCTTATGGACTTTTCTTTTAAGAAGCTATCCAAACCTCTTTTAAACACCGCTAAGCTTTTCTACATTTTACTACAATTCTCTTGCAATGAATTTCAGAGTTTAATTACACGTTAAGTGAAGAAATATTTTCTCTGATTTGTTTTACGTTCACTACAGGTACAGTTGCAGGGAGATTTCAAACTGCCTGATATGGATTAGAACGTCCCATCGACAGAGCTTGAAAGAAGCAGAGAGATTGTGGATGCCTGTCAAAATGCTTTGCTCAGACAAAGGGTGATGGAACCCATGAATGAAGGGGCAATTCTGGATCTAGTGCTCACAAATGGAGGAAGTGTTTCCAGCGGCTGCCTGGGTACCAGGCAATAATGATCATCATATGATAAGGTTTGATATAAGAGCAAAAGTGTAGTGCAGACACATAAAACTCAAAAGTACTGGATTTCAGATATGCTGATTTTGGTAAAATGGGGGAATATCTGAAGCAGATGGAGTTGACGGCATGAGTAGGCATAGGAGAGAGGTGGAAGAGCAGTGGTCCAAGCTGAAAGCTGCTATAAATATAGCAATGAATCTTTATACAAGGAAGATAAGCAAAAACAAGAGAAACAGGAAGCCTATACGGTTCTTCAAACAAGTGGCTGAAAAAATAAGGGCAAAGAGGCTGAGTTCAAGAAATACAGAAAAACGCAACAAGAGGATCATGGAAAAGGATTACCGGATTAAACTCAAAAAAGCAAAGAAGGAAATACAGCTAGTGAAAGCACAGGCAGAAGAAAAAATGGCTAAAGATGTATTAGGTGACAAGACCTTTTTCAGATGTAATGGATTGGAGAAAGGAGAAAAGCTAGGAATGGAAAGATGCTGAGAACGGCTATGTGGAGAACGATGAGGGTACAGTGAATGTGTTAAATACTTCTCTTCGGTGTTCATGGAATAAAATCCTGGAGGAGGACTGAGGTCAGCTGCTGAGGGTATATCTGGGAATGGAGTTTATATTGCACTGTTCATGGAAGAAAGCATTCGTAAACAACTTGAAAATCTGAACATGGACAAAGCTGTGGGGTTGGATGGGGTACATTCCAGGGTACTGAGGGAGTTTAGAGAAATCCTGGCGAATTGAATGAAAAGTTTGATACAAATAGTAAAAGACTATTGGAGGTGAAACAATGCATTTTGGCACAGGAAGACCTTAGCTTGCATATGGAACAACAAATAGCAGAAATCCGCAAGGAAACCTTAGAACTTCAGACCAAGGCATTGGATTATGAAAACAGGCAAAGACGGAACAATTTACGACTTGTTGGCCTTCCAGAGTTGGTGCAAGCTGCAGATATCTATTAGATATTTAACACATGGCTGCTTGAGCTACTGGGCCTTGTAGCAGAAGGTGGGCAGTACTGCTGTGAGCGGGCGCACTGGGTCGGTTCTAAACAGCAGGACAATCAAAGACCCAGGACGGCAATGGCCTGGTACCTCAACTGGAGAGAGAAGGAGGCCCTTTTGAAGGTGTTCAGAAGAGTTGAGTCCTTGGAATACAAGGGCCCTAAATTACTCCATGCATGTGGTGGCGCAATGTAAGATCATGCCGCCCTACTCGGAACTACACAGGGAGCCCGCTTTGCGCTGCTGTTTCCTGCATCACTATGGGTCTGGTGTATGTTAATCAGACACTAACATTGAAATCAGTGGACTGGAGGAGGCTAGGGCCTTTTTGGAAAAACTGAATATCGTATTGTGAGGGTAGTGAGGGTTTGGGACTATGAAGTAGTGAGCATCAGGGAGAGCAGAGGTCACGGTTAATGTTTCTTTTCTAATATGACTCACTGCTTTCCTTGATTTGCAGACACACGGAAGAACTAGTGAACTCTGACCAAAGTGCCTTGAGGATTGTTTTGTATGGGCAGTCATTTCACTGTTTTGCAGCAGAGATGGAGCTGGGGGGGTGCCCCTTCAGACAAAAGTTGGTGACTGTTATGAAGACCCAGGAGTTTCCAATGGTTTTGCTTTCTGCATGGAGAAGAATATGCATGATGGAGGGGTGTTTGCGCAAAATGGGTTGGGGGTGGGTTAAGATGGGTTGGGTGGGAGAAAACTCCTGAGTGTATATGTATGGATGAGGGATTTTGTGCAACCTGTTCTTTTGGAGTGGGGGGGGGGGGGGGTACAGGGTTCATGTTATATGGGAGACTTTGCATGGTGGTTTCTGTGCTGGGAGGGGGGTCGGGCCTAACTGGGGTCCAGACACACCACGTACATGTTGTGGATTTATTCATAAATCTGTTTATGTTCACTGTAATGAATAACTTAAAGATTGTTACTCTCACTGATTAAACGCATTAGAGCGCTCACTTTTCTTTTCTTTTTTTTTTATTCTTTATTTATAGTTTTCAAAATATACATTCACATAAAATAAATGTCTGAAAAACAGGAAATACAAGAAGAAGAAATCCTCTTTATCCTTTACATATTCAAGGATACTTGGAAATAGCATTGTTACTTAGTCCACAAATAATGATCAAGACACAAAGAAATTAAATAGGGGAAAATTAAGAGAAATACTCTAAATAAAATACAATGAGAGGGTAGGGTCCAGGTCCCTGTCAGCGGTTTTAGCTCCCTTCTGGTGCATTCGAGGTAGTTTCACCACCGCTTTCTTTAGCAATTATAAATTGCCTCAATTTATCTGGGTCAAAAAATATATAATGTGACATATTTAAGGAAATAAGACATCTACATGCAAATTTCAGCTTGAAAGTGCCACCTAGTGCAAGAATCCGAGGCCTCAGCCCCAGAAATTCTCTCCTTCTCTGAGTAGATTTACTAATATCTGGAAACACTTGTATCCTTGATCCGAAAAATTGAGCAGAAATAAATCTGGAGTATAGTCTGAATACGTTATTTCTATCAGTTTCAAAGGCAAAAGACGCAAGAAGAGTCGTGCGTTCTGTAATAGCTACTAAGAACATTTCAAGAAATTGTGTTAAGTTCACTTCTGGAGCCGCCACTGGAGATGTTTTAGCTCCCGTAATATAGTAAGCTTTTACGATTGGAGGCAGAGCTTCTTTTGGAATTCCTAATATTTCGGTAAAATATTTCCTTAACATCTCTACTGGAAGTATCAAAGGAGTCTTAGGAAAATTTAAAAATCTTAGGTTATTACGGCTAAGTTGATTATCAAAGTATTCAATTTTCCTTTGTGCGTTATCCCTTTCAATCACTATATTACCAACAATAGTTTGCAGTTTCTTAATCTCTAGTAAATTTGACTCACTCTTATCTTCTTGTGCTTTAACTCTCGATTCCGTAGTCTGCTGTTGTTGTTTAAGTTCTTTTACTTCAGTATTAAATGAAGTCGAAACCTGAAGCAGGGATGAATTCAAAACCTGGATTGCATCCCAAAGGACCTCTAAGGTAACGACTGCCGGTCTTGATCTCATGCCGATTCCCACAGGCGGAGCAACCAGGATGGGGGAAGGCGAGGAATCGATACCTCCTGCCCTCCCATCTGATGTCAACCCATTCGGCGTCGAATAACCAACAGGGCCACCACTAGCCTCAGAAAACACCGACTGAGGCTCTCCCATCGGCCTTGAATCTCCGCCCGGTCTTGGCGGGGCTGTCTGTTTGGGCGGGCTCAACGACACCGCTTCCACGCTAAGATCCCTCAGGTGTTCTGGGGATCCAACCAAGGTAGGGATCTGGACTCCAAGCGCCTGAAGGCCGAAAGCTTCCAAAGTCGGCTGTCGGAGAGTTAGAGTCTCACCAGGGTTAGGAGTGGCTTTAGCCCCGGGTTTCCCCTTTCTTTTCCCCATATCAAGGGTAAAAGAAAGAAAACACTACGAAACACGACTTGAGATTCGGGAGCATTTCAAATCTTTATGTACCATCAGTCCCACCATGCTGTAAAAAAATTTGGATACACTCAGGCAATCCTTCCTGAGCAAATATAGATAGTCTGATCCCTCTATTCCACAATGATACACTGGCCTCATTTGAGTGATGGGTAGGGGGAAGAGGGACATTGTGATATTATGGTGTGGATGTTTTGGTTGTGTCTGCATGGGGGAGTATGAGTGTAGTGTTTGTTGGTCTGATGGAGGTGCTGGATGAACAAGTGTCTGTGAGTTAGAGGATTGTAAATACTACACAGTATGGGTTGATGGAGACATCTTTTTTCAAGATCGAGGGTTTGTGTAATTGATCTTAGAGTTTGAACTATACAGGTGGAGGCTTGCATGTCTTTGGTATATACTATGCTGTCATGGGTTTGATATTCTGTTTATATGAGACATTGTACTGTTTCTGCCCATTACTGTTAATAAACAAAAAAAAGTAACTCCAATAATAATGGAGAGAATAACAAATATCAAAACAATGCAGTCATTAAAAACAAAACCTTATCTTAAACTTAAAAATTGTAGTCGAACAGATTCTTTGTTTCCTAAAAAAGGAAAAAGAAAATGCAAATCTCAAATCTAAAGGAAGAGTATTCCATAGTCTAACTCTGACACATGGAAAAGAGGCTTTGAGAATAGATGTAAACCAAAAGTTTTTCAAAGAAGGAAAACCCAGTTTCAAGTTCTCAAAAAATCCGATGGTCTTTCTACAGGTGAAAAAAGTCAGTAATTTGGTTACTCCTTCAGAATTCAGACCAAAAATTGACTTAAAAATCAAACATAAAATCTTAAATTCAATATGCTTATATATCCTAAGCTAGTCAGTCTCAGTAAATCAAAGATACACTATCAAAATGCCTGTGGCCTCAAATCAACCAAATAGCTGTGGTTTGCATCAACTGCAACCATTTTAACTGCTTTACTGAGATACCAGAGTAGAGTGAATTACAATAATCCAACTGTGGTAGAAAGACAAACTGAGCAACAGATCTAAACCCAAAGCTATCAAAGTTTAAAGTAAAACCTTCTACTGAGAATACTAATCTGTTTCTAAGATTAAAAAAAAGATAAAGTTGAATCTAGCATTACTCCCAACACTCTAGAATGGTCCTCAATACTTAGTATCTTCCCTGATAATAAAAAGTAATAATTTTACTTGGAAGTTTGACTATTGGGCTCATTTTCGAAATAGAAGGATGTCCATCTTTCGACATAAATCGGAAGACGGACGTCCTTCTCCCAGGGATGTCCAAATGGGTATAATCGAAACCCGATTTAGGATGTCTCCAACTGCACTCCGTCGCAAGGACAGCCAAAGTTCAAGGGGGCGTGTCGGAGGTGTAGTGAAGGCGGGACTTGGGTGTGCCTAACACTTGGACGTCCTTGACCCATAATCGAAAAAAAAACAAGGACGTCCCTGACGAACACTTGGACATTTTCACCCGGACCTGTTTTTCTTATGACTAAGGCACAAAAAGGTGCCTGAAATGACCAGATGACCACCGGAGAGAATTGGGGATGACCTCCTGTTACTCCCCCAGTGGACACTAACCACCTCCCACCCTCAAAAAACATCTTTAAAGATATGTCGTGCCAGCCTCAGATGTCATACTTAGGTCCATGACAGTGCATGCAGGTTCCAGGAGCAGTTTTAGTAGGTACTGCAGTGCACTTCAGACAGGCGGACCCAGGCCTATACCCCACCTGTTACATTTGTGGAGGGAACAGCGAGCTCTCCAAAACCCACCACAAACCCACTGTACCCATATATAGATGCCCCCCTTCACCCGTAAGGGCTATGGTAGTGGTGTACAGTTGTGGGTAGTGGGTTTGGGGGGGGGGGTTGGGGCGCTCAGCACACAAGGTAAAGGAGCTATGTACCTGGGAGCAATTTATGAAGTCCACTGCAGTGCCCCCTAGGGTGCCCGGTTGGTGTCCTGGCAAGTCAGGGGGACCAGTGCACTACAAATGCTGGCTCCTTCCATGACCAAATGGCTTGTATTTGGTCGTTTTTGACATGGACGTCTTTGGTTTCGAAAATTGCCGGAAGTCAGAAACGTGCATGTCTAGGGACGTCCAAATCTAGGGATGGTGAAATTTAAGGATTTGGATGTCCATGACAGTATTTTCGAAACGAAAGATGGACGTCCATCTTGTTTTGAAAATACGGGTTTCCTTGCCCCTGGATTTCCACGTTTTGTAAGGACGTCCAAATTGCAACTTGGACATCCCTTTTGAAAATGCCCCTCCACATCACGAAACCAAAGTACTTTCATTTTTTTTTGTTTATTTAGTTTCAAAAGATAACTTATAGCCCAATTATCTATCAAGGAGATATAGTTTTTGATAGAATCTATGGTACTGTCCCAACTAGATGAAGCAGAAACCAAAAGAAAAATATCATCTGCATAAGAAAGTACAAAAGTCTCATCACTCAGAAAATAACCCAAATACATTAAACAGAGAAGGAGACAGTGGAGTATCCTGTGGATCCCCATAACCAGGATTCTAATCAAAAGATCTTCCACCACTTCCTATAACACTATAAGTCCTATTTTTCAAAAATTGTTCAAACCACCTGAATACACTTTGAGAAATGGTTAGTTTGTTCAGTTTATACTGCATCAAATGCTGCCAAAATAGCCAACTGCAGCAAAAAAGCTTGCTTTCCCATTCAGAGAAAATGTCTTATTTTTGTAGTAAGAACCAAGAGCAATGTTTCCATGTCTTGTATATTCATGCATTGTTTCATGGTAGATGGGTACCACTACCTGATTATGGGGAGCTGATCTGAATATTCTGGCTGGACTGTAGGGAATCAGAGGACATGACCGGAATGTGAACTAATATATTAGGAGATGAGGGGAAGAGCAGAGAACAAATTGAATGTATTAGCCAAAGTTTGTAGAAACAGCACCAAACCATCCGAGAAAATTTGGGATTTGAAGGAAAGGCCCGAATCTAGAAGTACACCCAGGATATGGATAGTCTCTACCTGGAGAACTGGGGTATTAGAAAGAAGAACACAACAAAAGAAGAACTGACCTTCGCAAACATAAAAACTAAGAACACAAACAGCAAAGGTGACAAAGTCCCAGGTGTAGGTAAAACTGGGTTCTCTCTATTAGAAAACAATATACACTTGGATTTTGGGGGATTAGAACCAGTTTGTTTATGAAAGCAATTGGTAATCTGAAGAAGTTATGACTTATAGTAGAGATCTTTCAGGGAAGAATAGGAATCCAGTGTACAAAGGACCTGGATGTCATCTGCATAAATATATATGGTAAGTTCAAGAGACTGAGCCAAGGTCAGCAGAGGAGCAAGAAAAATAATGAATAATGGAGGCAAAAGAATTGAGCCCTGAGCAACCCCAGAACCAGGGCTAAATGGCATAGAGGAAGAGTTACAGAAGGATGCTGCCTCCTCTGCCCCCCCAGGGTATAAAATCACACACATGACAAGCGACAAAAAGAAGGGAGGGGCCTAGCCATCCAATACAGACACTTTTTCCAGGTAGAATTGATCTCCACATTCAGCTCCTCCCACCTGGAAATATTTGCTTGCACTATACACGACAGCACCCTACAAGGCCAATTATGTTGCTGCGTATTCTGTCGAGCCCCTGGCAAGTGGTCAGACTCACAGTCAAAGTTTATGGACTTCATCTCAAACATATGTGTGAACAACTCGAACGTGCCACTACCCGGAGACGTAAACCTACACGCAGTCAACTTCAGGATTAAAAATACCAGCGACAGCTTGATCTTCCTACAACAATGGGACTTCCACCACCCAATTACAACCAAAACCCATGTACAAGGCACACGCTTGATCTGCTCAAATACAGACTCACAGAAACACACAACTTTAAGCTACAGAATGTCAACCAGGAGGAAGTAATTTGGTCAGACCACTTCAAACTAACCTTTACTGTCAACTGGAAAGAAAACACACCTAGACAGCCAACAGCAACCAGATCATACCAGACACAAGGTAAGATAGATAGCAAGCTCTACTGGTCCAAGCTCTAATGGTCTTCAAACTCCATCAACTTTGTCAGAATGGGAGGTCTCAGACCGTATTGAATGAAATGAAACCGCTAAGGACGAAAACAACTTCCAGACCGAAGATTACACCATGGTTTAATAACGAACTTGGGGCACTAAAAAGAGCCTGCAGAAAAAAACAAATTAGATGACAACAAAACAGCATGGAGAAGGACAATAAAGATATACAAGTCTAAAATAAGACAATACAAATTCCAATACTACAAAGAGCAGATTGGACCAGGCTATTTCAACACCAGAAAACTATATGGGCTGGTTAATGGTCTTTTAAACACCTCACCACTGACCGCAGAAAACGGCAACCCACCCACAGCAGACAAGCTAGCAAGATACTTTGAAACCAAAATAATAACCCTAAGAAAGGATCTCAAGAACGACGAAACAGCAAGGGAGTACTACATCAAAGAATTAAGTGATTGCAACGAAACAATCACAGTCGACAGACTGTGATCCTCGTTCTAAACATCTCAACTGGAGGAGGTTCATCATATGACAACCAGATTCTCAACAGTCTATTGCTTGATGGACATCTGCCCTAATTACATAATGAAAGAAGCCCCGACCTCCTTCTGTGAATAACTCATAGCCTACATGTCAACGATGCTATCAAAGGCTCATTACCCTACAGAAAAGACATAATACTAACCCTCATCCTGAAAAATATGAAGATCAGAAGAGGCAACATCAAAAAGTGTAGACCAATAGCATTGATCCCTGTCATAGCTAAAATCATGGAAGGGATGGTTGCCAAACAGCTAATGGAATGTCTGTGCAAATTCTCCATACTCCATGACTCGCAATCCAGCTTCAGACCACAGTTCAGCACGGAGACTGTCCCAACGACTCTAATAGCCAAATTCAGGAAGCAAAGAAGCCTAGGTAAAAAGATCAAATTGCTTTAGTTTGACATGTCCTCGGCCTTTGACATGGTAGACCACCCCATCTTATTAAGACTAGTAGACAAAATTGGAATTGGAGGAGCAGTTCACAACTGGTTCAAGTGATTTCTCACGTCTAGATCATACTAAATTAAAATGAACAACACAACTTCACTAATCTGGAAAGCAATCAGTGGAGTCCCACAAGGGTCCCCCATCTCACCCACTTTATTCAACATAATGATAATCCCACTAGCAATAACGTTATTGAAACGAAGATTTCACTCATTCATCTATGCAGACGATGTAACCATATACATCCCTTTCTAATAAGACCTAATGAAAATTACAAATCTGATTAAAGCCGAGCTAAATATGGTGGAGTCCTGGGCTTCTGCCTGCAAACTAAAATTAAACACAGAAAAGATACAACTTCTCGTAATAACACCACCATACTGCGATACCACATACCCCAGCATCACCACAGAAGGAGCTACATACCCCATCTCGGACCACCTTAAGGTCTACAAAATCCTGAGTGGTGTAGAATGAGTAGAAGTAAATCGATTTTGTACTCGTTCCAAAAGTACAAAGACTAGGGGACACTCAAGGAAGTTACATGGGAATACTTTTAAAACAAATAGGAGGAAATATTTTTTTCACTCAACGAATAAGTCCTCTGGAACTCTTTGCCGGAGGAGGTAGTAACAGCAGTTAGCATAACTGGGTTTAAAAAAGGTTTGGACAAATTCCTGGAGGAAAAGTTCATAATCTGCTGTTGAGAAAGACATGGGAAGCAGCTGCTTGCCCTGGGATTTGTAGTATGGAGTGTTGCCACGATTTGGGTTTCTGCCAGGTAGTTGTGACCTGCCTTGGCCACTGTTTGGAAAACAGAATACTGGGCTAGATGGACCATTGCTCTGACCCAGTATGGCTACTCTTGTATTGTTATGTTCTTATGTCCCAGGAATCATACTAGACCGAAAAACTGTCTTTTGAAAAACAAGTGAAAAACGTAACGTCTAAAATGTTCCACACAATGTGGAAACTGAGGAGAATTAGAGGATACTTCCCAAAGACCATATTCTGCCTATTAGTACAATCAATGGTACTCGCACATACTGACTACTGCAATGCAATCTACACGGGCTGCAAGGTACGACTAGTGAAAAAGCTAAAACAGCACAGAATACAGCAGCCAAGCAGATCAAGATGCCCTTGCTTCCAAAGTGCCAGCCCATTGATGCAAGCATTGGCTCCCCATCAGGGCTCGGATAATGTTCAAGCTATGCACCATGATATATCGAATCCTATTTGGCACCACCTCAGAATACATGAGCGACTTAATCTTGTTACCACCAAGAAATGTGAACACAAATGCACAAAACCAGTAGCTTAGCCACAGGTGTGCCTGGGTGGGCCCTGGGGCTCAGGCCCACCTAACAGTAGTACACATTTAGCAGTAGCTGGTGGGGATCCCAAACTCTGTCAGCTGAAGACTCCCCCCTGATGGTAATGAAAATGCTACTCTCCACGATACCAGCAGCTGTGCATGCTCCGTTTTGTGCATGCCTGCTGCAGACTGCCAAGGTGGAAAGAAATGTTTTCCCACCAGCTGAGATATTTTTTTGTGGTGGTGGGAAGGTGTGGGGGAGAGAACACTTGGTGCCCACCCCGAAATCTGTTGTCTGGCTACATCCCTACATGAAACTACCTGACCCTCCTCTTCCCAAGCTGTCAGAAACTCAGCTTGTATACAATTCATTTACTCCACTGAGTTTTCATACATTGGCACCAAATGGTGAAACTCACTTCCTAACAACCTATGACACATGACAAACTATCTAGAATTTCAAAAGCATCTCAACGCTTTTCTCTTCAGAAAAATTTTCCCCGAAATTAAGTCTGTATAGCTGAAACTAAGAAGCATCTGCTCCACACACCCAAAGCACACCTCTTTCCATATATAGGATAAACAACTCCATTGAATATGTTACTTCTTTAAGCTTTTGTTAGCCACATTGAACCAATTCATTTTAGGTAATTGTGGGATATAAATGCTGTAAATAAATACAGTGTAAATACGATTTTCTAGGTAGGAGGAGAATCTGTATCACATCATACCTTATGCTAAGAGTTTATCTTCTTGGGCAGACTGGATGGACTGTAGGTCTTTATCTGCTGTCGTCTACTATGTTACTGTGTAATTTATATTCATGAGAGGGTGAGGAAAATCTTTTCTAATCTTTTATGCTCTAATTAATTTGTACAAAAAAATGAATTCAACTTATCTGAAAAGCTAACAAAGTTCATCTTACACGGAGCCATTCAGAGTTCTAGGAAAAGTCTGGTTAGACTTATGATTGTTTCTAAAGCAAAGTATATTGGATCTTTGTGGTTTTGGATGCTTGTTTTTCTCAATTTTGGTGTGGTACAATAATTATAACAGTCTCACATACAGTACAAGACGGGGGATTGGGTGAGTGCTTCATATGATAGGGAAGGAAGCCGCACTGCCCTGTTTGCCTTTTTAAATAATGTGTTCATTTGTACCCTCTTCACCACTTCCCAGCATGCTCTCCAGCCCCATGGAAACACTGAAAATGACAGTAGGTAGATAAAGACCATATGGTGTATCAGGTTTGCCCATCCACACCATACTATAGGGGAATTTTGCACAAAAGAAAAATTTAAATTCTGTGCACAATATTTTTAAAATTCTGCATAGTTTATTTGTAGTGTTTTGGGGCAAAATTCCCCTCCCCCATCATAAGGCCTGAAATCCCTTCCTGCCTTTTCCCTTCACAGCCTCCCTAGTTCTCTCTCCCATCAAAGATTTCTCCTACATGTAGTACTCCCACCTTCATTCCTTTCTCCACCCATCCCACCTCCACCAGTGGTGCATACCAGTGGCGTAGCTACGTGGAGCCACGGGGCCCTGGGCCCCCCTAAATTTTCTGTGGGCCTCTGGTTTTGCTGATGTGAGTCCCCAACCCCCACCAGCTGAAGCGTTGTCCAGCAGTGGTCTCTGGCACCGCCACATTGCCTGCCCTGCTCTGTCTTCCTCTCACATCCTGCACGCTCCTTTTAGTGAAACTGAGCATGCTCAATTTCACTAAAAGGAGCATGCAGGATGTGAGGGGAAGACAGAGCAGGGCAGGCAATGTGGTGGTGCCGGAGACCGGTGCTGGACTACGCTTCAGCTGGCTGGGGCTGAGGACCCCACCAGCCAAGGTATTTGCTGTGGCAGTGGGCGGGAAGCAGCGGGGCGGCAGACCAAAATGTGCCCCCCTACCTCGGGCTCTGGCCCCCTCCCACCACAAGGTCTGGCTATTCCCCTGGCGCACACTCAGCTTTCTCTGTTGCTTCATCCATCCTCATGGTGCACAGTCACCTTGCTCTGGCCCCCCTCTCAAGGCACAGAGTCATATTGCTCTACATATATAGCTTTGGGACATATGGAGAAATTAGATCTTACCTGCTAATATTTGTTCCTTGAGTCTCTCCAGACCATTCCTGACGAGTGAGTATGTGTCCTCCTACCAGCAGATGGGAGACCAAGAACTACTGAATAATGTCATAATCAATGTCTGTGCAGACCTGAGCCCACCAGTGTTTGGCTGACCTCGAATAGGACCTCTAAAAACTGTAATTACAGCTAACTATTCTCGAAGAGAGGACATTGCTAAGCCTTTATCCATACCATCCTGAAGAAAATCTATTACCTCTGCAACAGAGGCTTGTAACAGATTAACTTCCCTGTCTTCTCACCAATCTTAAAAATTCTCCAAACTCACATAAGCTAAGTACCTCAACAAGGAACTAATAACTCTGGATGAGTAAACCTTTCTTCAACCAACTTGTCCTCTCAAGGGCCAAGTTGTAAGCAAGAACCAATCCATGTTTGGTATTTGAATTGGGACCCTGAGTCAACAGGTCATCTGACTGGAAAAGACAAAGGATCCCTGACCAGTAAAACTAGGTCTCAGTACCATGGGTGTCACAGCTACCAGACCTACCAGCATCGGGTGAAGCGAATGCTACATACCTGTAGAAGGTATTCTCTGAGGACAGCAGGCTGATTGTTCTCACTGATGGGTGACGTCTACGGCAGCCCCCTCCAATTGGAAACTTCACTAGCAAAGGCCTTTGCTAGCCCTCACGCGCCGATGCGCACCGCGCATGCGCGGCCGTCTTCCCGCCCGAACCGGCTCGTGTTCGTCAGTCCCGTATGTAGCAAGACAAAGACAAGGGAAGACACAACTCCAAAGGGGAGGTGGGCGGGTTTGTGAGAACAATCAGCCTGCTGTCCTCGGAGAATACCTTCTACAGGTATGTAGCATTCGCTTTCTCCGAGGACAAGCAGGCTGCTTGTTCTCTCTGATGGGGTATCCCTAGCCCCCAGGCTCACTCAAAACAACAAACATGGTCAATTGGGCCTCGCAACGGCGAGGACATAACTGAGATTGACCTAACAACTTATCCAACTAACTGAGAGTGTAGCCTGGAACAGAATAAAAAATGGGATTAGGGGGGTGGAGTTGGATTCTAAACCCCGAACAGATTCTGAAGCACTGACTGCCCGAACCGACTGTCGCGTTGGGTATCCTGCTGCAGGCAGTAATGAGATGTGAATGTGTGGGCAGATGACCACTTTGCAGCTTTGCAAATCTCTTCAATAGTGGCTGACTTCAAGTGGGCCACTGACGCTGCCATGGCTCTAACACTATGAGCCGTGACATGACCCTCAAAAGTCAGCCCAGCCTGGGGGTAAGTGAAGGAAATGCAATCTGCTAGCCAATTGGATATGGTGCGTTTCCCCACAGCCACTCCCCTCCTGTTGGGATCAAAAGAAATAAACAATTGGGCGGACTGTCTGTTGGGCTGTGTCCGCTCCAGATAGAAGGCCAATGCTCTTTTGCAGTCCAATGTGTGCAGCTGACGTTCAGCAGGGCAGGAATGCGGACGGGGAAAGAATGTTGGCAAGACAATTGACTGGTTCAGATGGAACTCCGACACTACCTTCGGCAAGAACTTAGCGTGAGTGTGGAGGACTACTCTATTATGATGAAATCTGGTGTAAGGGGCCTGGGCTACCAGGTCCTGAAGCTCACTGACTCTACGAGCTGAAGTAACTGCCACCAAGAAAATGACCTTCCAGGTCAAGTACTTCAGATGGCAGGAGTTCAGTGGCTCAAAAGGAGGTTTCATCAGCTGGGTGAGAACGACATTGAGATCCCATGACACTGTAGGAGGTTTGACGGGGGGCTTTGACAAAAGCAAACCTCTCATGAAGCGAGCAACTAAAGGCTGCCCTGAGATCGGCTTACCTTCCACACGGTAATGGTATGCACTGATTGCACTAAGGTGAACCCTTACAGAGTTGGTCTTGAGACCAGACTCAGACAGGTGCAGAAGGTATTCAAGCAGGGTCTGTGTAGGACAGGAGCGAGGATCTAAGGCCTTGCTGTCACACCAGACGGCAAACCTCCTCCATAAAAAGAAGTAACTCCTCTTAGTGGAATCTTTTCTGGAAGCAAGCAAGACGCGGCAGATACCCTCCAACAGACCCAAAGAGGCAAAGTCTACGCTCTCAACATCCAGGCCGTGAGAGCCAGAGACTGGAGGTTGGGATGCAGAAACGCCCCTTCGTTCTGGGTGATGAGGGTCGGAAAACACTCCAATCTCCACGGTTCTTCGGAGGACAACTCCAGAAGAAGAGGGAACCAGATCTGACGCGGCCAAAAAGGAGCAATCAGAATCATGGTGCCTCGGTCTTGCTTGAGTTCCAACAAAGTCTTCCCCACCAGAGGTATGGGAGGATAAGCATACAGCAGGCCTTCCCCCCAATCCAGGAGGAAGGCATCCGATGCCAGTCGGCCATGGGCCTGAAGTCTGGAACAGAACTGAGGGACCTTGTGGTTGTCTCGAGATGCAAAGAGATCTACCAAGGGGGTGCCCCACACCTGGAAGATCCGACGCACTACTCCGGAGTTGAGCGACCACTCGTGAGGTTGCATAACCCTGCTCAACCTGTCGGCCAGACTGTTGTTTACGCCTGCTAGATATGTGGCTTGGAGCAACATGCCATAACGGCGAGCCCACAGCCACATGCTGACGGCTTCCTGACACAGGGGGCGAGATCCGGTGCCCCCCTGCTTGTTGATGTAATACATGGCAACCTGGTTGTCTGTCTGAATTTGGATAATTTGGTGGGACAGCCGATCTCTGAAAGCCTTCAGAGCGTTCCAGACCGCTCGCAACTCCAGGAGATTGATCTGTAGACCTTGTTCCTGGAGGGACCAGCTTCCCTGGGTGTGAAGCCCATCGACATGAGCTCCCCACCCCAGGAGAGACGCATCCGTAGTCAGCACTTTTTGTGGCTGAGGAATTTGGAAAGAGCGTCCCAGAGTCAAATTGGACCAAATCGTCCACCAGTACAGGGATTTGAGAAAACTCGTGGACAGGTGGATCACGTCTTCTAGATCCCCAGCAGCCTGAAACCACTGGAAGCTAGGGTCCATTGAGCAGATCGCATATGAAGACGAGCCATGGGAGTCACATGAACTGTGGAGGCCATGTGGCCAAGCAATCTCAACATCTGCCGAGCTGTGATCTGCTGGGACGCTCGTACCCGGGAGACGAGGGACAGCAGGTTGTTGGCCCTTGTCTCCGGAAGATAGGCACGAGCCATCCAAGAATCCAGCAGAGCTCCTATGAATTCTAGTCTCTGTACTGGGAGAAGATGGGCCTTTGGGTAATTTATCACAAACCCCAGTAGCTCCAGGAGTCGAATAGTCGTCTGCATGGACTGTAGAGCTCCTGCCTCTGAAGTGTTCTTCACCAGCCAATCGTCGAGATAAGGGAACACGTGCACTCCCAGCCTGCGAAGCGCTGCTGCTACTACAGCCAGGCACTTCGTGAACACCCTGGGTGCAGAGGCGAGCCCAAAGGGTAGCACACAGTACTGGAAGTGACGTGTGCCTAGCTGAAATCGCAGATACTGCCTGTGAGCTGGCAATATCAGGATGTGCGTGTAGGCGTCCTTCAAGTCCAGAGAGCATAGCCAATTGTTTTCCTGAATCATGGGAAGAAGGGTGCCCAGGGAAAGCATCCTGAACTTTTCCTTGACCAGATACTTGTTCAGGGCCCTTAGGTCTAGGATGGGACGCATCCCCCCTGTTTTCTTTTCCACAAGGAAGTACCTGGAATAGAATCCCAGCCCTTCTTGCCCGGATGGCACGGGCTCGACCACATTGGCGCTGAGAAGGGCGGAGAGTTCCTCTGCAAGTACCTGCTTGTGCTGGAAGCTGTAGGACTGAGCTCCCGGTGGGCAATTTGGAAGCTTCGAGGCCAAATTGAGGGTGTATCCTTGCCGGACTATTTGAAGAACCCACCGGTTGGAGGTTATAAGAGGCCACCTTTGGTGAAAAACTTTCAACCTCCCCCCGACCGGCAGATCGCCCGGCACGGACACGTTGATGTCGGCTATGCTCTGCTGGAGCCAGTCAAAAGCTCGTCCCCTGCTTTTGCTGGGGAGCCGTGGGGCCTTGCTGAGGCGCACGCTGCTAACGAGAGCGAGCGCGCTGGGGCTTAGCCTGGGCCGCAGGCTGTCGAGAGGGAGGATTGTACCTACGCTTACCAGAAGAGTAGAGAACAGCCCTCCTTCCCCCATAAAAACGTCTACCTGAGGAGGTAGATGCTGAAGGCTGCCGGCGGGAGAATTTGTCGAAAGCGGTATCCCGCTGGTGGAGCTGTTCTACCACCTGTTCGACCTTTTCTCCAAAAATGTTGTCCGCTCGGCAAGGGGAGTCCGCAATCCGCTGCTGGATCCTATTCTCCAGGTCGGAGGCACGCAGCCATGAGAGTCTGCGCATCACCACACCTTGAGCAGTGGCCCTGGACGCAACATCAAAGGTATCATATACCCCTCTGGACAGGAATTTTCTGCACGCCTTCAGCTGCCTGACCACCTCCTGAAACGGCTTGGCTTGCTCAGGAGGGAGCTTGTCCACCAAGCCCGCCAACTGCCGCACATTGTTCCGCATATGGATGCTCGTGTAGAGCTGGTAGGACTGAATCTTGACCACGAGCATAGAGGAATGATAGGCCTTCCTCCCAAACGAGTCTAAGGTTCTGGAGTCTTTGCCCGGGGGCGCCGAAGCATGCTCTCTAGAACTCTTAGCCTTCTTTAGGGCCAGATCCACCACACCAGAGTCGTGAGGCAACTGAGTGTGCATCAGCTCTGGGTCCCCATGGATCCAATACTGGGATTCGATCTTCTTGGGAATGTGTGGGGATTAGTTAATGGCTTGGTCCAGTTCACCAGCAATGTCTTTTTTAGGACATGATGCATGGGTACTGTGGACGCTTCCTTAGGTGGAGAAGGATAGTCCAAGAGCTCAAACATTTCAGCTCTGGGCTCATCCTCCACAACCACCGGGAAGGGGATGGCCGTAGACATCTCCCGGACAAAGGCCGCGAAAGACAGACTCTCGGGAGGAGAAAGCTGCCTTTCAGGGGAGGGAGTGGGATCAGAAGGAAGGCCATCAGACTCCTCGTCAGAGAAATATCTGATGTCCTTCTCCTCCTCCCACTAGGCCTCACCATCGGTATCAGACACAAGTTCACGAACCTGCGTCTGAAGCCGTGCCCGACTCGACTCCGTGGAAACACGGCCACGGTAGGAGCGTCGAGAGGTGGACTCCCTCGCCAGCACCGGCGAAGCTCCCTCCGCCGACGTCGTCGGGGAGTCCGCCTGGGAGGCGGCCGTAGCCGGTACCGATACCGGAGACCTCACCTCGGGCAAGGGGCCAGCTGTCGCCTCACTCAGCGGTACCGGTGGCGCAAACACCCCTGGTACCGGAGGAGAAGGGCGCAACAGCTCTCCCAGAATCTCTGGAAGAACACATTGAGCCTACTGCTCTGTGGGAAAATGTGGGATACAAATGTAATAAATAATAATAATAATAATATTGAATACGTGCCAGAATCTCTTTGTCTACTTGAGGAACTGGAACCACTGCTTCCAGTGCTAAAAGCCTGTCTAAAGTCTGATGCACAGCTAAGGCTTTGAGGGAAGACTTGCAGAGTGACACAAGAAAAGCAGGAGGAACAAGTTGAGAACATTTCAGAACATAGCCTAGCCTGAGAATGTCCAGGACCCATTGATATGATGTAATTTGGGTCCATCTGTAATACAACAGCTGCAAACTTCCTCTTGTGGGAATTTATTGGAGAAAGGCCCTGAACACCTTAATTGAGAGGCCCTAGACACTCCAGATGCCCCTTGGCCAAGGGAGAGCCTTAACTCCAAAACCTACCTCGCTGGGCTCCACTCGACCTCCTTATGTCTCTAAAACACCCCCTGGTTGTAGAGCGAGTGCCTGAACAAGATCTATCCTGGGGGAATCTAGGAACTTTGTTCATCCAAATCCTTCACCAAAAAGCAACTTACTGCTAATGGAGTAAGTTACTAAAGCCACATCCGCAAACTAATTCCTTAGCCAGAGGAAATGCCAAGGCCAGGTTCTCTGCTGAAGCCCTAACCAAATCATACCTGGTGTTGACCAAAAAGGCTGTACCTAACTTCCAAGTTTTACATCCTCAGAAACTTGTGCCATGATTTCTTCCATGGAACCCAAAAGTCTCTCTGCCCAGGACAAACAGACTCGAGTCACATAACCTCCACAGATGGCCACTTGCAATACCAGAGCAGAGATCTCAAAGGATCTCTTTAGAAGAGCATCCATTCTTTGATCCTGAGGATCCTTTAATGTTGCTCCCCCTTCAGTGGAAATTGTCATCTTGGTGACAGCTGTGACTAGCACATCCATTTTTGGTAACTTGAAATTCTCCAAATTGGTCAAAGGAAACTGGTAAAGGTGAGCCATGACACTGGGAACTCTTAGGGCCATGTCAGGGAGTGTCATTCAGCCTCTACCTTCTCTTTTGAGATCTTTATTATATGGGAAGGTTCTTTCGGGCTTCGATCCCTTTCAAAAGTGTATCTCCTTTTCTAGTTATCGGAGGCTCCTCATCCGACAAACGAAACACCCACAGAATTTCAGTAATCAAGGAAGGACACTCCCAGCTGTTAGGTCATTTTTCTCAGTCAGCTTTCTTGGCTAAAACCTTATTCAGGGGTGTCAAAGAATCCTCTGCCCAAACCATTCAGATCTTGTTTTCCTGATAAATGCTGCCTCTTGGGCTTCAGAGAAGAGACCGGCTAGCCTTGCTTCATAAGAAATCCTGTATCATGGATCCAGGGATGGTGAGCCCTTGGACTGCAGCCAGAGCTGCAGCAGACAAGTCCTCCGAGAAGGTACAAAGCAGAGGTGAGCCAGACACTGAATCCAGACAAGACAAGGCAATAAACAGTGCACACTCTAGGCAGGGTAGAAACAAAGCCTGGCTATAGTAAAAATCAGGAGCGGAGCTTGACTAAAGCAGGAACTAGGGACAAAGGAAGGACACTCATTTGGGCCACAAGGCCGAACTGGAACCCACGCGTACCAGAGGGAAGGGAAAAGAAACATAACTGAATCCCCTGAGCAAGTACTACCCAAGCAGTGCACACACACTGCACAAAACAGAACCACGCACAGGAGGTCAAAAGACCCTACTCAGAGGCACAAAGAGACTGAAGGGGAAAAGACAACCCCACTCAGGCTCACTTAGTAGAATCAACAAGTAAAAGGGGAAACTACACAGGGAGGCAGCTCAGGGCTGGGCATAGAACCATAACTATACAGAGGAAAAGTCCTAACTAACACAAACAGAAAGCACACAGAGAGGTAGCTCAGGTCTGAGCTAGTAGTTCCAGCAAAACGGAAGAGCAGTCCACTCGTGCCACACAGAGAGACAGCTCAAAGCTGAGCTAGTAGACGCAGCTAAATGGAAGAACCACCCACACACACTCAACTAGAAACCAAACAGAGAGGATGCTCAGGGCTGTGCTAGTAGCCACAGCTAAATGGAAGAACAGCCCACTCGTGCCACACAGAAAAGCTGCTCAGGGTTGCGCTAGTAGTCATAGCTAAACAGAAGAGCAACCCACTCAAACCCAAACAGAAAGCATACAGAGAAGTAACACAAGACAGGGCCACACGGCCATACTAAGGTACACTCAAGGCTGTGCCACACGGCACTCAAAGAAAAAGGAAGGGATGCCACTCATAGGAACTCTAGGTTGTACCATACTGCACTCAAGGAAAAAGGGAAGCCACTCATAGGAACACACAAGGCTGTGCCATCCTGCACTCAAGGATAAAGGGAAAAAGCAGGGTAAGGGAAAGGCTGCTTCGAAATACACAAGTCAGAAGAGGAGCAGTGCTCACAAGAGCCAAGTAACAGACACTGCAGACAAAGAGTAAAAGCAGAATAAAGAGAGGCTGCTTTTAAATACACAAGTCAGATAAGGTGCAGTGCTCACAAGCGCCAAGTAACAGACACTACAGACAAAGGGTTAAAGCAGGCTCAAGGGAACGGCAGCTTCTAAATACACAAGTCAGAAGAGGTGCAGTGCTCACAAGAGCCAAGTAACAGACACTGCAGACAAAGGGTTAAAGCAGGCTAAAGTGAACTCTAAACAAAGGTAGAACATTCTTACCACGGACGCAGCCAGCACACACAGCCGGCAGGGGAAGGAAAGGCAGGCAGAGAGACAGTAGACACAGCTGCACAGAAGCAAAGTAATCAGGAAAGAAGCTGGCAACTACTAGCTCTCAGAACAAACACAGACAAGAACTACACACAAACACAAACAGTACAGGCTGTATCTGAAAGCAAAGCTAACTGAAAAGTAATCCACACAGGGAAACAGAACAGGGCTTTGCTTGAGAGCATAGCTAACAGGAAAGTAATCCATTCAGGGTCAAACCAGAACCACCCACACAGGGCTCAGGGCTATGCCCAAAGGCACAGCTAACAAGAAGACCAGCTCCCTCAGTATCAAACACTACAAGAAGAAAAGGAAAAAATAGACTTGTTGCAAAGGCCCGGCATGAAAGTTCCCCGGGTCCTTATAAAGGAGTTGGGGCTGATGCTGTCACACTAGGAAATGAGGCTTGGAAGCAGACACTAAAGCGAGGATCGGCTTCAGGGACACCAAAGCAAGGCTTGGCTAGCAGGAACATCAGCAGCAGGAAAAAGACAGTCTGGAGAGGACACAGAGCCAGATAGAGATAAACAGTAGGTCTGGACATAAGGGCATGACCACAGCCATGACACCCTGCCAGATTCCTGCCTGTGCAGCACTGGAGGTTCATCAAAAGAGGCTGTGTAGAGGTTAAGGTACACAAAACGGCAGTGCTTTCTGCCAGTGTGTTTCCCTCTGAATCCTGTTGGGGCAATTCTGCCGGGTCGGTCTGCACTTCTGCAGTCATTTGAGCTGACTTTGGAGCGCTGCTGGGAGTCCTCTGTAATCCCGAAGCCAGCAGCATTGATTCAGTGCAAACACAGCAAAGGCTGCTAAGAGCAGACACCACATGCCACACTGAGCAAAAAACACAGCAGTTCAGTGTCTCTGAAGAAGCAGTCATCTTGGCTTTATGTCCTCACATTGCCCAGCAGAAAGCTTCCCTCCATTGAACAAAGGATATCTCCCCAGAATGAGGGCTAAGCCACAGGGGAATGAAAACTTAACTCTGAAGGCTCTGCCTGAACATCTTTTCAGTAAGAGTATAGTGCACTTGCATCTCTTTTTTTTGGTTTGTTCTGGCAGCTGTTTCCTTCTGTTCTTTGGAAGCACTCAAAGAACACCTCCCAGTAGCAGGGGGAGGAGGCCGAGACACTGGGCAACTAGCCTGGGGGGGGGGGTAGGGGGGTGAGCATGGACCTGAATAAGTGCACCCCTGGGGCAGGAAAACCAGGTATGGTTAGGTCCATCACAGTAAGCTTCTCCCGCTGTTTTTTTTCCCCCATTCCTTTCTTTCTTTTTTTGCTTTAACCGGATTACGCTTTCTACGGGGCCAAAAGGAAGCACCTAAACCAGGCCAAACTGAACAAGGGCTGCACAGATACTCACCTACCATCTGCTGAGGAGACAAATACTGGAGGGCTTTGGGCTGCACAGGTGTTTGACATCACTCAGTAGTTCTGTCTCCCATCTGCTGGTAGGAGAGCACATATCCACTTGTCAGGAATGGTCTGAAGAGATGAATGCCCATAATAAGCCAATTAATGGGACAAGAAAAAAATATACATGGAGGATTATTCCAGTCTGGTAGCTCTCACCACCAGACTGGAAAATAAAAGTCCCACTATGTAGTGTTTTATGTCCACCATTCTGGAACCCTTGGGAGATGTTTGAACCATCTGTCATTAGAATGTTACATCAGTTGAGCACTGGGCCATCCGTAAGTGTTTCAGAAGGTATGCAAAGAAATCCAAACTGCCATTAGGTTTACCCGCTATAGTGAGCGTGGCAGGAAAAGATGTAGACTGTACTGGAAAGTGCCAACACATTCTAAAGCCAGTCAAGCCTTATGATTAAATGTTCTTTTCCCATTGCTCTGCTCAGAAATACTTTAGGTAGAAATACATTTTACAAAAGAAGAGAATTCCCCCCCCCCCCCCCCCCCCCACACACACTTTGTTTCTCTAATTGAGCCTGCAAATAGGTGGGGGAATGTGGGATACAAATGCAATAAATAATAATAATAATTTATTATATAGGTGATCGGGGTGATAAAGGAGACAAAGGCTCTCTTGGCAAAGGTATTGATGGACCTAATGGTGATCAAGGAGTTCCAGGTATGTTTTGTCAGTAATCAGTACAAAGTAAGGTGGGCCTTTAAGTGATGAGCTGTGCTGTGGAACTTGAAAGCCATGGCCCAGCTTGATTTTAGGACACAGCATAATTAGGCAATGGTGGGAGGTCATTACCTGATGCCAGGTCCTAAGCCAATCTCACTTGCTTATGCATCTTATAATGTAGTAATTAATATATATTTTTATCCAGTAATGATCTATAAGGTGAAAGTTATGCTTATCTTTAATTTTCTTTCCTTAAGGCAGGTATGGGCAAATGTAGTCCTGTGAGGGCTGCAACCCAGCCAGGTTTTCTGGATTTATATAATGACTATAAAAATAATAACTTGACTAGGTTGCAGTCCTTTAGGGCTAAGCTTACCCATCTCCTGCTTTAAATCCTACTTGACAAGTCCAGTCAGGTAGGTTATAGCCCCTTATCAGCAAATGGAGACAAAAACTATCAGCAGCCCTCCGGTTGTCTTACAGCCCGGTGAAAAGACAAATCACCTCAATATACAGAGTGGCTGACATCCATGCGAGGACTTCTGAAGAAGTGCTGAGTACAGGAGCCGCCAGCAGCGCTGTCCCCGAATCACACTGCTGCATGGGAAAAATGAGGCCTCTCCAAGCAGGGCCCTTTCTGGCAGAGGAGAGCCTGCACAGACACTCGGACATAGCAAGAACAGCATTTTAAAACATCAGCAGCCATCAAAAAGACAATGAAAGCATCCACAGTTATGAGAAAATTTAAAGAAACACTCATCCCAGAACAGGCAGCTGTTGGGAGTCCTGTCCATTGAACTCAAGTGCTGCTGGATGCACACTCACACCTTCTCTACTACTAAGCCCTTAATACTGCCGAAACCAGTATCGCTCCTGCAGCCAAGGCTGTGGGCTGTAAATAATTATGCCCCAGTTTTATTTTCTTCAGAGAGGAAGGGTGGGGGAGGGACTGCTTTACTGTGTACTCCAAAGCTACACTGAACAGAGACCCAGAACAGGAGCCATCATCAGATGAGACCAGAAGCTTACAAGAGACCATCCATCTACCTGCTGGCGATAGAGAATACTGACCCAAGGAGTTCAATCTGGCACTCTATCTCCACCTGCTGGTAGATGGTCACAACCCACAAGTCTCTGGATTCATCTGCTGCTGACGCTAAGGAAGAATTCTTTCAAAAAATTTTAAAAAATGGATACAAACGAAGAAAAGAAGCAATAAGCACTGGCAAGTTAGATGCAGAGCACTGATAAAGAAGGCTAAGAAAATATGAAGAGAAACTTGCCACAGAAGCAAAAACGCATAGTAATGTAATTGAAAGAGTTAGCGGAAGCAGAAAGCCTTTGAGGGAATATGTGGGACTGTTAGATCATCAAGGACCAAAAGGGTTCAGGGTGATCTGAGAAATTAGACCGGTAAAATAGCGGAAACTATTATATAAAATTACTGACCATGTTGACAAACATGGTTTAATAAGTCGGTATGGATTCAGCCAAGGGAAGTCTTGCCTCACCAATTTGCTTAATTTCTTTGAATGTGTGAATAAACATGTGGATAAAGGTCAGCCAGTTGATACAGTGTTACCTAAGAACATAAGAATTGCCATACTGGGACAGACCAAAGGTCCATCAAGCCCAGTATCCTGTTTCCAACAGTGGCCAAACCATGTCACAAGTACCTGGCAAGATCCCAGAACAGCAAAACATATTTTATGCTTCTTATCCTAGAATATGCAATTGATTTTCCCAAGTCTGTCTTATTAATGGTTTATGGACTTTTCTTTTAGTGAATTCTCCAGAAAGCTTTTGAAAGGGTCTCTTATGAGAGACTCCTGCAAAAATTAAAATGCCATGAGATGGAAAGCAATGTTCTGTTGTGGATTGGGAACGGGTTAATCGATGAAAAACAAGAGAGTAGGGTTAAAATGCCATATTTCTTGGTGGAAGAGGGTGAATAGTGGAGTGCCTAAGGGATCTGTACTGGAACTGATGCTATTTAACATTTATAAATGATCTGGAAATCGGAATGATGTGATTCAATGTGCACAAAACTACAAAACACATGCAGACTTATGAAAAAGTGAATGAAGACCTTAAGAAATTGGAAGATTAGGCATCCAAAATGTTAATACAGACAAATGCAAAGTTATGCATAGTGGAAAGAATAATCTGAATCAGTTACTTAATGCTAGGGTCCCCCTTAGGTGTGATCACCCAAATAAGATGTAAGTGGCATTGTAGACAATATGCTGAAATCTTCTGCCCAGTGTGTGGCAGTGGCCAAAAAGCAGAGGATACTAGGATTGATTAGAAAAGGGATGGAAAATAAGAAAGATTATAATGCCTCAGTATCACTCCATGGTGTGACTTTACCTTGAGCAATGCTTGCAATTCTGGTCACCATATCTCAAAAAAGATATAGCAGATTTAGAAAAGGTTTGAAAAGAGTGACCAAAATGATAAAGGGGATGGAAGTCCTCTCATATGAGGAGCAGCTAAAGAGGTTGGGGCTCTTCAGCTTGGAAAAGAGACAGCTGAGTGAGGGCTATAATTGAGGTCTACAAAATACTGAGTAGTGTAGAAAAGGTAAAAGTGCATTTTTTTACTCTTTCAAAATGTACAAGGACTAGGGGACACTCAATGAAGGCAAATGGCAATACTTTAAAATGATTACGAGGGAATATTTTTTCACTCAACAAATAGTTAAGCTCTGGAACTCAGTGCCAGAGGATGTGGTTACAGTGTTGAACATATCCAGGTTTTAAAAAGGTTTGGACAAATTCCTGGAGGAAAAGTCCATAGTTTGCTGTTGAGCTAGACATGGGGGAAGCTACTGCTTGCCCTGGGATTGGTAGCATGGAATCTTGTTATTTGGGATTCTGCCAGGTACTTGTGACCTGGATTGACCACTGTTGGAAACAGGCTACTGGGTTAGATGGACCATTGCTCTGACCCAGTATGGCTATTCTTAAGACATTGCCCAAACACCATTACATTTGTCTCCAAGAGCATCAAAAATTTCTATCAAAAGATCAAAACATCCTTCTAATTTCTTATTGACTAGAATTCATTAAACTCACTTTCAGCACATCAACCCTCCACCCACTGGCAGTTTTTCAAGGCACTTGTAATCCCTGGAAACCTATGCCTGCTCCTCCTTGACCTCTTCAAATCTCCGTACCGCTCAAACCCACACACCATCTCTATCATTGTCATACCCTGTTTAATGAAACCACACAACCCCTTCATCCTAGCTACAGAAGTATTTTCTGCTCAAAACCCTCCAAAGTGGCACTCGCTTCTCTGGCTTCAAGTTGCTCCTCTGTACCCTGCTTGATGTCACTCTAGCGGGTGTGACCAGCCATCTACTTGATTTTACAAACTCCGAAGGGGTCCTGTGGGTTCAAGTGGTAGCAGCAGTTGGTCTCACAAACAGCACAGGCAAGTCAGCATTCTACATCCTCTAGCGCCAAGTTGCCCCTCTTCACCCCACACCTATAATCCTCACTCTAGGCGTGGGGGCCAGAACCATTCCTGGGGCAGCCCTCTGCTTGATCTTACATTCTCCAGAGGGGTCCCGTTCAGCTGTTCTCAGTAGCAGCAGCAGATGGTCTCACAAACCACACAGACAAGTCAGCAAACCTTTAAGGTAAGCATTGGGGCTAACACTGCATTGGCTGAGTATCAGCCCAATTCTATATATCAATGCTTTGCAAAAAAAAATCTGATCTTATATCTATTTTACTAAGTTCAAGTTGGCTTTGAACATTTTCTAGTGTTGCTAATGTTGCCTAAGCAACTAAGTCAGTTTATAAATTAGCTCATACCTTTATTTTCAATAGTGCTAGGTGAGTTACATTTCAAGATGGCTTATGGCAGGTGAAATAGATTTGCCCAAGGTTAAGAGGAGCATCAGTGAGACAAACTGGGCTTCCCAGCCTACTCCTTAGCTGAAGTCTAAACTGACAAGTGTGGAGGCTATGAATTTGAAGGCAAAATAGGAGGTATTAGCCCCCACAAGATTTATCACTGAAGAGGAAAAGCATACAGGCTCTAAAGAAAGTGTAAGGTCCACATCCAAATGCTGACTGCTGCACCACCCCCAATTTTAAGGAATTCCATAAGAGTCCCCCCACTTCAAAATTTGCTTTTAGTCATTTGCTGCCATAATATGCACTGTTATAAAACTTTCATTTTTTTTCTAGGCCTGCAAGGTGTGGCTGGTGCAAGAAGGGATGGACGTGATGGTGCTCATGGTGAACCTGGTTTCCCAGGTGATCCTGGCCTACCAGGATTAGTTGGTGCTCAGGGAACCCCAGGAATCTGTGATACATCTGTCTGCCAAGCAACTGCTATAGCTGTAAAATCTGGTCAGTCCAAAAAATCATAAAATCTAAGAGTGAAAAGGCAAGATAAGTGACTGAATATTTAAACTATTGAGCTGTACAGACACACAAATTAAATGTAGTAGCTCCATGAAACAAAGTAGCACCAGAGAGTCTTTACTAGCAAGATGTGGGGAAAAAATCCCCAAAACTTTGTGACGTCCAGATGATAATGTGGAAGAAGGTCCAAGTATCAGAACCCTGTCTATTTTGTGCATCAGTGCTGCTCGCTGGCTCACAGCTGTATTTACAGATTAACTCATATGTTGTCCATATTTGACATTTATTCAACTTCTAACACCCTACCCCATAAAATAATTTACTGGGAACCATTTGATATTTCTGTTACAGTAACAAAAATGTTTTCTACTAAGATACTGCACAAAGTTCCTGAAAGAAAGCAGGTGATACCTCCAGAAACATCAGCCAATGTATTCAGTAATGTAAAACTAAAGGGAGCTTCTTTTCTGTCATAGCTCATTTTAACCTGCTGAATATATATATATTTTTTACATTTGTTTGAGAAAAATAAATTGATGAAAGCTTTTGAATATCCTTGATTTCAAAATAGTATTTATTTTGGGGCAAATATGTAATATTAAAATGTATGTTTTAATAAATCAATAAAGCCACTTTCACAACACTAAATTATTCTACTGTTTTCCAGACATTGCTGTGTTATGTTAAACATTTTTATTCCAATATACATTGGATTAAATTATCTCTTGGGCACCTAAATTTAACTTGCATCGAGTATGGACTTAGAAAAGGTGAGTAATTTAAATCTCTAAAATCCAAATCAATTCACTATCCCACTTCACACAAAACCACCATAAATGAACCTGCAACAAATGCTTGGGGAAAACAGTTTATTTAAAATAGCGTTATTTTAAAAACAATGCCAACAGCACTGTGAGGCATATTTTCAAAGCACTTAGCCTTCCAAAGTTCCATAGGTTTCTATGGAACTTTGGAAGGCTAAGTGCTTCGAAAATATGCCTCTTTGTCTGAGTTGTGCTAGCATATACATTACACTATGTTCGGCAAATTGTAACTATTTAATGCATAAAATACAGAGAAGTAACAGATAACCATGTATGATAGACTTGTTGTGCATCCAAACACAAAATTTAACACAGACATTATAAGGGTATATTGTAAATCTAATATGTATTAATACTGCTACTAATCTGCACAGGTCATGTTGATGTTCTCTCTATTCTATAACAAGTTATATAATAAGAAAACCTGATGGAATTTTGGTGGCTAAAGAGTGAAAAACAAATGATCTGGGTGACTTCAAAAACATTTTCCTATTGCTTCTTTTACCTTGTCAACCCCCCCCCCCCCCCCCAAAAAAAAAAAAAAAAAGAACGCATACCCAGGGCTTATTATGCTAGTTCATTCTTCTCTTATTAGATTAAGTAATCTGTTTACTGTTAAATTTGTAAATATTTTCCAAAGTCACATTGTGGTAACTGTTTTAAATCGGACACTGATATGGAGATTCTGCAAGTCCTGTGCATTACAGCGGATTTTATGCCATATTCTAGGATACCAATATCACACATCACTTCTTCTCTGTTGTTGAGCTGCTCTGCAGATTTTCCTGCACTGGACAGGTCACAGGATCAGATCGTGAGACTTTTAATCGTCTGCCAGTTTTTCCACAGAATACGCTTTCAAATTCCTGAAGTCCAAAAACACGCAAGTTAATTAAATCCCACTGTAATTAAACAAAGTTACTTACCTAAAGCAAGTGTTCTCTGAGAACAGCAGGACTTAAATCCTCACGTGTGGTTGATGTCATCAACAGAGCTTGGTGTGGGAAATAGTACACCCAGCAATTTATTCTAGAAGTGTGTGGGTCGCTCACTGTACAATATGCACCTGTTGCTGTCACACAGGACCACCTCAGTCTGTTACTAGCTGGAAGAATAAAGCTCCTTGGAGGTGGGAGGGTTATGAGGATTGAAGTCCTGCAGTACTTAGAGAACATATATAACTTTCTTTTCTCCACAGCTTTAGCTGTTGCAACATAAAAGGGGGAAACGAGTAACAACAGGCAAACACCGATCAGGTTTTTGGGGGGAGGGGGTGGGGGTGGGGGGGGAGGAAGAAGTTGAATTCTTAACCCAAGTACCTTCTGGAGAACAGTCTAGCCAAACTTTGAATGTCATATTGAGAGTTCTATTCTAGGCAGTAGTGGGATGTGAATGTATGGACAAAAGTCCATATTGAAGATGTGCACATCTCTTCTGTATGAAGCTGACCACGTGGGCTACCAATGCAGCCATAGTTTTGACATTATGACCCATGACACAACCCTCTGGAGTCACGTATGAAGGAAATACAAGCTAGCCAATTGGAAAGCATGTGTCTGAAAGTGGCAGCCCCTATCCTGTCTGGGTCAAATCCAAAACTGCCTATGGCTTTGGTCATGTCAGCTAGAAGGCCAAGGCTCTCCATAGGGTGCACTATGCTTTCAACTTTCTGGGCATGCAGTTTAGGACAAAGGTTGTAAGAATTACTGACTGGTTAAGGTGGAATTCTGATACAACTTTAGGAAAGTTATAGTATAACTTTAGGAAAGTTATAGTATGTCTCCTATCGAGCTAAGCTCTCTTTTTCGTCGGGCACTGCCATTTCCTCCCCTCCCCACGGACAGTTTGAACTTTGTGGGTGTGGCTTGGATCTCTTTCAGGGAGAGAAAGCTAGCGACTTGTAGCAGCAGCTTCAGAGAGCATTTCCCATCTCACAGATAGGCTGCAAAGAATACCTTCTCCTGCTTTAGACTTAGCCTGGCCTCAAAATGACATCCTATATAGTATGTCTCCTATCGAGCTGAGCTCTCTTTTTCGTCGGGCACTGCCATTTCCTCCCCTCCCCCTCCCCACGGACAGTTTGAACTTTGTGGGTGTGGCTTGGATCTCTTTCAGGGAGAGAAAGCTAGCGACTTGTTGCAGCAGCTTCAGAGAGCATTTTCCATCTCACAGATAGGCTGCAGAGAATACCTTCTCCTGCTTTAGACTTAGCCTGGCCTCAAAATGACATCCTATATAGTATGTCTCCTATCGAGCTGAGCTCTCTTTTTCGTCGGGCACTGCCATTTCCTCCCCTCCCCCCCCCCACGGACAGTTTGAACTTCATGGGTGTGGCTTGGATCTCTTTCAGGGAGAGAAAGCTAGCGACTTGTAGCAGCAGCTTCAGAGAGCATTTTCCATCTCACAGATAGGCTGCAGAGAATACCTTCTCCTGCTTTAGACTTAGCCTGGCCTCAAAATGACATCCTATATAGTATGTCTCCTATCGAGCTGAGCTCTCTTTTTCGTCGGGCACTGCCATTTCCTCCCCTCCCCCTCCCCACGGACAGTTTGAACTTCATGGGTGTGGCTTGGATCTCTTTCAGGGAGAGAAAGCTAGCGACTTGTAGCAGCAGCTTCAGAGAGCATTTTCCATCTCACAGATAGGCTGCAGAGAATACCTTCTCCTGCTTTAGACTTAGCCTGGCCTCAAAATGACATCCTATATAGTATGTCTCCTATCGAGCTGAGCTCTCTTTTTCGTCGGGCACTGCCATTTCCTCCCCTCCCCCTCCCCACGGACAGTTTGAACTTCATGGGTGTGGCTTGGATCTCTTTCAGGGAGAGAAAGCTAGCGACTTGTAGCAGCAGCTTCAGAGAGCATTTTCCATCTCACAGATAGGCTGCAGAGAATACCTTCTCCTGCTTTAGACTTAGTCCCGCCCACCCTACCCCTCTACCCACCCATCCCTAGAGTGACATGTCTTATATAACCTCCCTATCAACCCACTCATTACTTTTACCTCACCCATTTCTATTCTTCTATCACCTTCTCCCACTACTCCAACCAGAGTTACACCTAATCACACTGACCCCACCCTTCAACATCTTCAGTCCTTCTGTGACTGTTCTCTTGTGCTTGACTGCTTAAATATTTTAAATTTAAATGCTTTACTTTTTGTCTATTAGATTGTAAGCTCTTTGAGCAGGGACTGTCTTTCTTCTGTGTTTGTACAGCGCTGCGTACACTTTGTAGCGCTCTAGAAATGTCAAATAGTAGTAGTAGTAGGAAAGTACACAAAACCACTTTAGGACTTTAAAAAAAAAAAAAAACACCTTAGTATAAGGTGGATCAGTTATTAAGGCCTGGTGCTCACTAACACTGAATACTGAAGTAATCACCACCAAAAATAAGACCTTCCGGGTCAGGTACTTCAGCTGGCAGGTTATCTACAGACTAAAAAAAAAGCTTTCGTTAGCTGGGTAAGAACACAGAGATCTTATAACACAGGGGAAGGGGGAACAACAACAGACTTTATGCAGGGCTTGCCACATACGAAACCTCCCATCAAGAGAACTAAAGGCTATATACAGTGATGGGTTCACCTATTACTTCATCAGTTCCAATTGCCACTAAGGTGAACCCTTATTGAGTTGGTTTTGAGACCCAACTCCAGGAGGTATAGAAGGTATTCAAGCAGTTTTTGTGGAATCTATAGCCTCACTCTCAAACCAGATGGTAAATCATTTCTACTTAAAACCGCATGCTCTCTTAGTAGTATCTTTCCTGGTAGCTAGCAAGACTTCCAAAGACATTGATAGACAGGTTCAAGGAAGCTAATGTTAACCTCTTAACATTCATGCTGAGGGATAGGGACTCTAAGCTGGAATGCAACAGAACACGCTATTCTTGCATAATCAGCATCTCATAGGATTCCTGATAAGATCCAACAGAACTGGAAACCATGATTGTCTTGGGCAATTAGGGACTACGAGAATCATGGTTCCCTGATCTTGCTCTGGTTTTAGAATGGTTTTTGCTAAGAGGGGTATCAAAATATATGCATACAGAAGTCTCTCTCTCTAATTCAAGAGGAAGATATTCTATCCTGCAGCAAAAAACTGAAGTACTTTCTTCCTCAACAGAGAAATCTATCAAGGAGGTGCCCTCCATTCCCAAAAGATCTTACTGGCAATGTCATTGTCCCACAATCATTCATGAGGCTGCAGAACTTGAATCATTGGATCTGCCAGGGCATTTTCCTTGCCTGCCAGGTAAGTGGCGCTGAAGCATATTCTGTGTGATATGGCCCATTTCCACATTCTGGTGGTCTCACAACAAAGGAGGTATGAACCCGTTCTACCTGATTGTTAATGTACTACATGGCCACCTGCTTGTCCACTTGAACCAGGATGATCTTGTTGAAGAACAGTTCTCTGAAAGCCTTTAGAACATGCCAAATACCTTTATGAAGTTTATCTGATGAAACCTTTCCTGAGCAGATTATACACCCTGGGTGTGAAGCCCATCTAGGTGAGCTCCCCAGCCTAGTTTGGACACATCTGTCAGTAAGAGCTTTCTGGGGCAGAGGAATTTAGAAGGGGATTCCTTTTGCCAGACTGGACTGGTTTGTCCACTAGGACGGAGTTCTGTAGAGGACTGTGACAGATAACATCCTGAAGATTCCCTACAGACTGAGTCCACTGGGTATATAAGGTCCATTAAGCTTGCCACAAATGGAGGCAGGCCACAGGAGGAAAGCCATATGGCCTACTATGCTCAGCGTTTACCTAGCTGATATCAACTTGCTGACTCTCCTGAATTTCCTCTACAGTGGAAATCAAGTTGGTTATTCTTTGCTGCAGAAGGGGAAATGGGATTGGATATACCACCTTTCTGAGGTTTTTGCAACTACATTCAACGCGGTTTACATATATTCAGGTACTTATTTTCTACCAGGGGCAATGGAGGGTAAGTGGCTTGCCCAGAGTCACAAGGAGCTGCAGTGGGAATCGAACTCAGTTCCCCAGGATCAAAGTCCACTGCACTAACCACTAGGCTACTCCTCCACAAGGCAGGCAGTTGCTCGAGTCATGCAATACCATAATGTATTCTTCTTTACCATGTATGTTGTGTTCCATCTATGTTACCATGTATGTATGCACCTTAACGCAAAACCATTTGTAATTCTGTTACCCGGAAATGGCAACCGCCATTGCGGCAAATGTAAGCCACATTGAGCCTGCAAATTGGTGGGAAAATGTGGGATACAAATAAATAAATGTCTACCAAGACTCCTATGAATTCCTATTTTTGTGTTGGATGCAAATGTGACTTGGGGTAATTTATGATTAACCCTAGCAACTGCCAAATAATTTAGCAAACATATCTTTCTGCTCCTTCCTCATTTGCGTGCTTGACTAGCCAGTCATGCAAATCGCATGCATTCCTAGTGTGTAGATAAGGTGTGATAAGCGCTAGCCATTGTTGTGAACACCTGAGGCACTGACGCAAGGCCAAAATGGCATTAACACTGTACTGGTAATGGTGTTTCCTATGACAAATCACAGATTCTTCCTGTGGCTTGGGATGTTTCTGAATATGGATGTCTCTCTTAGATCCAGAGAACATAGCCAGACTGAACTTTTGTGAGATATTTGATCAGGGCCATCAGGTTCTGTAATTGGGCAGTATCCTCCTATCTGTTTTGCGATCAGGAACTAGAATCCCTGCTCTCTTTCCTGTGGTGGAATGGATTCAGCCCCACTCATCTCTGTAAGAGGGAAGAGTTCCTTTGTAAGTATTTTCTAATGCCGAGAGCTTATCTTGATGCTCTAGGCGGATAATGTGGAGGCTGGACTTCCAATAAAAACGGTATCCTATCCAGACTAATTTGAGAACGCACCTGTCGGAGATTACAAGGGAACATTTACATTTTTATTTATATACAAAGTCTTCATCTACTGCCAATCACCATCTGCTTGAAAAAAAATAATTTAACCTCCCTTCTACAGGTATGGGAACTACAGCTATATTCTCACAGAGGCAGTCAAAACCCCACCTCTGGTTTTGGCTGATACAAGCTGGCACATCTAGACCATTCACCACTGGAGACGCGAGTCCAACAGTCTTTATTATATCAGAGATAACGACCCGACACAGGCCGTGTTTCGACGCTAAAAAGCGTCTGCATCAGGGGTCAATAAATACACCAAGTAATGAATGCAAAACGAAGAGTCCTACTTGTATATGTGTTGTCAACTCACTGATCACGTAGCACCAAACAGAATATGCTGGATACAAACTATCAGAGCCTTCTGTGATTCGTCATCGTAGAGAACTTTTCCTGTTCTATATTTTGGCACTTCTAGACCTTCAACTATTTGGGATGAGAGCAAGAACCCGGTTGCGATCGGAAGGAATGAGAGAATACCTATGAGAGTAATAACATCTCTTGCCTTCCACTCTGCTACCTTCTGGATGACAAGGCCAAATTGGAAGTGGGCCAGAAAAGGGTAACTACGGTGCTTGAAGAGAAGCCGTCACTTCTCGAGGTGTATCTCTGAAGAGATTCTCTGTAGCACAGCACATCAGCAAGCTTTTCTGCACCTGTCTGAAAACGCTTGCTGCTGTTTAAAAAATGTAAGTTGCTCACACTATGTATTTTCTACACTTCTTTCCTTTGGTTATTAACATGCAGAGTTCCGTGGAGTTAGCACTAGAAAGAGCGTTCACAAACTCTTGCCGAACTACACACATGCCAAACTACAAGTACATGCCCATGAAAGGTTGATAGAATGTCATGTGGGATGAAAAGCATTCTGAGAGAACCCCTTCCCAAATGGGGAACTGGATGACCAAGATACACTTGCTACTGATGCATCTCCAGGAGCCATGGATAGGGATGCTTCTGCCACCACTAGACTGAAAAGCTTTTCTGTACCACAAATCACTCTCTCTGACATCTGTGACCAAGAATACAATGAGAGGGTTAATGGGCAGGGGGTCCCAGGTACTGCAGGTACCATAAGTGGGTAACGTGGGCCTGTTTAGGCAGAACATCTTTTGAAACTGCTGGGAGTTCTCTTTTGGGACATGTCATGCCACAGCAAACTCAAACAATGCAATGGTTACAAAAATACTCCAGTTGATTGCTAAAGACCAAAACAATAGGCCTAGATTGAGCTAAGTGAAAAAAGAAAGAAAATTTTGAAAAATGGCAATGAGGAGAAACCTATGCAACGGCAACAAGATAGGACTTACAAATTTGTTTATAGAAAATAACCAAGGCGTTGAGGGGACCACCATCCAAAAACTGGTCTGAACAGCTCCATGGGAAAAAAAACCAGACTGAGGCGGTCACCATTGGCATGACTAGTATAACAGGTGTACACACAGTGAGCAACACAAATGCCTCTCTCAAAAAAAAAAAAAGTTGCTGGGTTATTGTTTCTTGTGCTGGGCTCATTCAGTGACATCACCCATACATGAGGATTCAAAGTCCTGTTTGTCCTCCAAGACTAGTACTTTAGTGATTTTTTCCTCCAGTACTAAGCCAACTAATGCTTCACGACATTAACTGGTACAAGGTCTTGCTATATGAACATTTTCTTCCTTGGTATAACGGGGCAGAAGAGAATGTAATTGTTCCTCCAACAGCCTCTCTGCTTTCTTCATTTAAAAATTTACTTCTCTTATATAGAGAGTATTTCCACACACAACATAAATACTGGTAGGCCTGTAAGGTCCATCTAGTCAGCCCAATAAGGTAGGTAGAGTTATACCTTCCACTTAGTGCAGTTACACCCCCTCTACGCCTTAAGCGTGAAGTTAACTTTGTTTTTATTCCATCCTCTTTGTATCCCATGTTTTTTAAATTCTGTCACTGTTTTTGTTCTCCACCAGTCAGTATTCTCACACCACTCATGCACGAGTGCCTTCCCACGAGATCATCAGTACAGTAAAAAAGCTAAACAAGACAACTCCTAAAGGAGGTGGGAGGGTGTGTGAGAATTAATGGCCTGCTGTCCTCAGACAGTACCTACTACAGGCAAGTAGCTTCGCTTTCTCCAAGGACAAGCAGATAATTCTCACATGTGGGAATCCCTAGCTACCAGGCTCATCGAAAATAGGACAACTGAAACTTGTTCAAAACATTAATTAACATGAAACCATATACAAACTGTGTGAGAGTGCAGGCGGTAACAGAATAAAATGGGCCTAGAAACATGTAGTTGGATTCTGGACCCTAAACAAATTCTGCAGAACTGTCTGTCCAAACTGACCATCATGTCAGGTATCTTGTTCAAGGCAATAGTGAGATGTGAATGTGTGGACTGAAGACCACATTGCAGCCTTGCAAATAATCTGTATAGAGGCTGTTCTCAAGTAGGCTACTGATGCAGCCATGGCTCTGACATTTTGAGCCTTGATGCTCAAGAGTCAGTCCAGCTTGGGCATAAGTGAAAGAACAGCAATCTTCCAGATTGTGTGTTTTCTGATAGCAACCTTCAGCCTGTTGGGATCAAAACAAAAAGAAAGCTCGACCGCATGGACCTTTAGAAGGGCGGAGAGCTTCTCTGCAAGTACCTCCTTGTGCTGACAGCTGAAGTAAGACACTCTCTGTCCTCTCTGAGGACATTTTGGTGGTCTTTTGACACCAATGTAGGGCATAACCAAGACAGACTATTTGGAGAAGCCATCAGCCAGAGATTACAAGGGGCCACCTTGCTTGGGAGGGGGGAACTGCCCCCCCCCCCCCCCCCCCAAAAGCAGGTCATCCAGAATGATCACTGTTATAGTGGCTATGCTGTGCTGGAGCCAGTTATAAACCTATCCCATTAAAACGGGAGCCTGATGGGGCTTAGGCACACCCTGTTGACAAGAACGAACACACTGGGACTGAGTCTGCCGAGTAGGAAAGGGTTTACCTATGCCTCAGTGAGTAAGAGACCCCCCTCTTTGACTTGCCCGAAAACCTCCTAAATGAGGAATGTGTAGAATTGCATACCGCAGGAGTGTGAGATGTGTTTCTTGATAAGGTCTATGCCTTCCTCCACTTATTGCCCCAGGTACAAAGAAGTACCTGTATGTGTAAGCTGCATTGAGCCTGCCATGAGTGGGAAAGCGTGGGGTACAAATGTAACATAAATAAATTCTCTCCAAAAAGATTATCCCCCGGCATGTGGCATCTGCCAACCTCTGCTGGATTATCGGGTCCAAGTCAGACACTTAGCTATAAGAGTCTGTACATCGCTATACTTGGGGTAGAAATCCTGGATGCCACATCAAAAGTATCATAAGTGCTCCTGGCCACAAATTTATGACATGCCTTATGCTGCTTGGGCAGCTGGCGAAGAGATTCAGCCTGCTCCGGTGGGAGAGAATCTGCCAAATCAGTCATACTGTGCACCAGGATCCGCACAGGCTCATAGAGGTGGCTCAGGATCTAGGAGAGATGATCTCTGCTGTTTCTGCTTGTTGGGCCACCCATACCTGACTACAGGTTACCATTGCGGAAATAATGACTTCGCTATCAAGGGTAATGTTCATTGGAAAAGACATACAATACTTGAAAGCATGAGAATTGCCCTCAGAAACCAAGGTATTGACCAACAAGACCCGTTATCTATATACGATTTTGGTGTCCGTGGTCTGATCTCTTTCATTGGATAAGAAAATTAATCTCATATGCTTACAATCAGAATTTTCTCATAATGCAAACATTTTCACTGAGAATCAAATATTTCCAAAAGCACAGCTATAGCATAAAATAACTTAGCTTTCCTTAGCTGGCTTAATCACCCCTCATTCCAACTGCTTAATTGTGTTCAACGGGGCTCATATCGTTTCACCCGCTTCTGGGCTTCATCAGGAACAACCCAGTTTAAACAAACTTATACAGGGGCATTCATCTGGAAGGAGATACACAAAAAAACTCAGCAAAATCTTATATAGATAACAGGTCTTGTTGGTCAGACCTTGGTCAATACCTTGGTTTCTGAGGGTAATTCTCATGCTTTCAAGTATTGTATGCCTTTTTACGACCTTTTGGGACTGAATTTGGCTGTTTAGTTTGTTTTGTATTAGTTTACACAACTTAGATCAACAGCTCATACTGTTACTTATCTATTAGCTAATGTTCATTGGACCCTTCCTCTCCGAGCACACCACCCGAACTCTCACCCCCCTCTCTCATTACCTCTCGCCTTGACTACTGCAACCTACTCCTGACCGGCCTCCCACGTAGCCATCTATCCCTCCTTCAGTCCATCCAGAACTCTGCCGCACGTCTTATCTTCCGCCTTAACCAATATACTCATATCACCCCTCTCCTCAAGTCACTCCACTGGCTCCCAATCAGATACCGCATACAGTTCAAGCTTCTCTTACTCACCTACAAATGCACTCGATCTGCGGCCCCTCCTTACCTCTCTACCCTCATCTCCTCTTACGTCCCTACCCGTAACCTCTGCTCTCAAGACAAATCCCTCCTTTCAGTACCCTTCTCCACCACCTCCAACTCCAGGCTCCGCCCCTTCTGTCTCGCCTCACCCCATGCCTGGAACAAACTCCCTGAGCCCATACGCCGTGCCCCCTCCCTACCCATCTTCAAATCAATGCTCAAAGCCCACCTCTTCAATGTCGCCTTCGGCACCTAATCACTACACCTCTTCTCAGGAAATCTTAACTACCCCAACTTGACATTTCGTCCTTTAGATTGTAAGCTCTTCCGAGCAGGGACCGTCCTTAATTGTTAATTTGTACAGCGCTGCGTAACCCTAGTAGCGCTCTAGAAATGTTAAGTAGTAGTATGTCAGTCCCACATACAGCATTGCTAACGGCGTGTTTTTCATTATTCCTACTTCTCTGTATCCAGGCTTGGTACCTCAATCCAGGAATACTCAAGCGATGGGTCTCTCTGGATCCATTGACTAACACTACCTCCACCGTGTACCCTGGTAGAATAGAATGTTCTGGCAATAGCTCTGGTCATAAAGTCCTTTGTCATTGGTGTGACCCCTGATGCAGGTGCGGTAGCACCGAAACACAGCCCTTGTCGGGTCTTTCTTCAATCAAAGTTCACTATTAAAGGATTTTTTTAATGAAAAAATTGTGTTCCCTTTTGTTTTTAAAGGCCCTTTGTGCTGTTTTTATGTGCTTGCACAAACGGTACCTTGCCTATTTCGCAAAACTTGAAAATTCTAGGAGTAACCATAGATCGAAACCTCACTCTCGATGCTCACGTGAAAAACAAGACGAAAAAGATGTTCTATTCCATGTGGAAACTCAAAAGAGTTAAACCTTTCTTCCCGAGATACATATTCTGCACCCTGGTACAGTCAATGGTGATAAGTCATCTCGATTACTGTAATGCACTGTACGCAGGCTGTAAAGAGCAGAACATCAAGAAGCTCCAGACTGCCCAAAATACTGCGGCCAGACTCATATTTGGAAAAACCAAATATAAAAGTGCAAAACCCTTAAGAGAGAAACTTCACTGGCTCCCACTTAAGGAACGTATTGCATTCAAGATCTGCACAATGGTACACAAAATCATTCACGCAGACGCCCCAATCTACATATTAAACCTTGTGGACCTACCTCCCAGAAACACCTCCAAAGCATCCCGCAAATATCTTGACCTGCACTTCCCCAACTGCAAAGGACTAAAATACAAGACGATGCATGATACCACCTTCTCCTACATGAGCACGAAGTTATGGAATGCACTACCTAGAGACCTGAAGACAATCAACGAAACAACTATCTTTTGCAAATCCCTCATGACGTATTTCTTCAACAAAGCTTATAATGAAAACCCAGAACTGTACTAATCCACATGGTTTAATATTCCTACTAAATTCCTTCCTTCTTCTCTCTACTTCTTCCCCTAATTAATCTCTGCACAACAATAATTGTACCTGACATCCATGATTAACTGTGTATAACAAAACTATGTAAGCCACTTTGAGCCTGCAAATAGGTGGGATAAGGTGGGATACAAATGCAATAAATAATAATAATAATACCACAAACTGCCCTTAGTAAAACTCCAGGACCCAAATCACAGGAGCTACTAGAAATATCAGCAACTGAAGTCTAAAGAAAATATCATACTGAACTGTCCGATACACTGGGTGGGCTCTTGGGAGGATCTAAAGAAAATTAGCAGGTAAGGCCTAATTTCACCTTCCTCAGCAATCCTCCAGACCGTTCAAGACGCTTGGGAAGTACCAAAGCAGTAAACACATCAGCAGGTAAGGCCTAATTTCACCTTCCTCAGCAATCCTCCAGACCGTTCAAGACGCTTGGGAAGTACCAAAGCAGTAAATACATCTACGGGTGGGACCTGCGAAGCTCAGAGGACAGAACTGCAGCTCCAAAACTGGCAACCTCCCTTGCCTGTACATCCACTCTGTAATGTTTGACAAAAGAATGCAGGGAGGACCACACCGCCGCTCTACAAATGTCCACCGGTGGAACAAAACTACTCTCTGCCCAAGAAGCCGCCATCCCCCTAGTGGAATGTGCCTTGAACCCCACCGGCACCGTACGGCCATGCAATATGTAAGCCGAAGAGATGGCATCCTTCAACCACCGAGCTATAGATGCCTTAGAAGCAGCCGCTCCCTTCTTGGGCCCACCATGAAGGACTAATAACCTGTCCGAAGACCTGAATTCCTCCGACCTGCGCAAGTAAACCTTCAACACTCTGCGCACATCCAATTTCGCCAACTGACGCTGAGAAGCATCCCCCGTCCGGTCCCCCAAGACCGGCAACAAAATCACCTGATTGACATGAAAGGAGGATACCCCCTTAGGCAAAAACGAAGGGACTGGATGCAGCAAAACCTTTTCTTTAGCAAACCACAGAAACGGAGGCCTACATGAAAGAGCCTGATGTTCCGAAATCCTGCGAGCCGATGATATAGCTACCAAAAAGACCATAGTAAGGTCTTTTATCGAACAAGACTCTAAGGGCTCAAAAGGAGAACCCGCCAAAGAGTCAAGAACGATATTAAGATCCCACTGAGGAACTACCGGCCGCTGAGGAGGACAAAGCAACTTCACCCCCCTCAAAAAACGGACCACATCCGGGGAAGACGCAACCGACCTGCCCTGCACCTTACCCCGAAAACACGCCAAAGCAGCCAGCTGCACCTTCAAAGATGACAATGAAAGGCCCTTCTCAAAACCATCCTGCAAGAAATCTAAAATGCACGACACAGAAGCTGTCGAAGGGACGCACGCCCGGTCCCCACACCAATCTTCAAATATGCGCCACACATGCACATAGGCCAAAGACGTTGAATGTTTGCGAGACTGCAACATCGTTTGAATCACCTGAGGAGAAAACCCTTTCCTTCTCAACTGTTCCTTCTCAAGGGCCACACCGTAAGACAGAACCGAGCCGGATCCGGCATGACAATTGGACCCTGACACAACAGCACCGAGCCCCCCAGCCGCAGAGGCTTGCCTTCTAACAGGCGCATCAGATCCCCGAACCACGGCCGATGCGGCCAATTCGGAGCCACCAACACCGGACCCGCATGACATTCTACCCTCTGTAGGACTCGGCCTATCAAGGGCCACGGGGGAAATACATACAGCAACACCCGCTGAAGCCACGGAAGGACCAACGCATCGATCCCTTCCGCTCGCGGATCCTGACGCCGACTGAAATACTGAAGAACCTGAGCATTCTGTGCCGACGCCATGAGATCCACTACTGGCATTCCCCACTTTAGAACTATCTGGTCGAACACGGACCGGTGCAGAGACCATTCTCCAGGGTCCAACATGTGTCTGCTTAGAAAATCTGCGTTCTGGGGGTCACGTGAGGCCTGCTACCTAGAAGGCAGCGAGCGGGAGAGACTCCGCACGCAATCTGCCAATTTCTGCTGATAAAATCTACTTACAGGACAGGGGAACGCGGGGGACTCATTGCCTCAGACGGTAGATCTGTCTGGCAGTCGTCGATGGCAAACTCTTGCGAGGGATGCCCCCAAAAGCCCCGAAGAAATCTTCAAATCCTCCGAGGACCTGCTTGGACAAAATGGCGGGGACGCAGCCAACAACAACTGCTCCGCTAGTGCCGACCACAGATTGGGCGCAGGAGAGCTCGAGGTCCGTTTCAGCCGCCCTGGAAGATAAACTCAATAAGCTGCAGTCAGCTGTAGACGAGATCAAAGAAAAATTTGATTCTCACTCGACGCGACTCACGGAGGCGGAGCGGCGGATCTCCGAGAGAGAAGAGGAGGCTCAGGAAGCAGCGGCACAAATAACTGCGCTTAAAAAAGAACTCGAGGAGATGCGGGACCGGGTTGAAGAGCAGGAAAAACGGTCCCGCAAAAATCTCAGGGTGATTGGATTGCCCGAAACATTGAAAGATCAGAAGTTGTATGACTTCTTCGCCAAGTGGCTTCCGGAACAGCTGGGCCTTGTAGGGAGGGGAGGCCTTATTTGTTGTGATAGAGCACACCGCATTGGAGCACGAGGTGAGGCGAATACCAGGCCTCGAACGGTGATAGCACACTTCACGAATTGGCAGGTGGAGAGGATTTTAAAAGCAGCAAGGGCTAAAGAGGCGCTACTATATGAAGGCCATAGGCTGCTACTATTCAATGACTACTCCAAACGAGTGACCCTCCTGAGAAAGGCGATGGCACCTACTTGTTCTGTCCTATATAAAAAGGGGGTGAGGTGTGCACTACTTTACCCAGCTAAGCTGAGAGTTTGGATGGATGGGAAAGCCATCATCATTACCGATGTCGCAGCAGCGAAAGCCTTTTTGGCGAACTGTAATGAGGGGACCAGTGCGAGACGGAATAAAACGGCACCTGAGGAGTGAGATTGCGTGAACTGATGCAGTAATTGGAGCATTTCTATTACACCGAGACCTGCGGATTACAATTTGATTTTCTGAGGCAAGGCAGAGAACACTTATAGTAGGGCCTGATATAGTGCACTGGAGCACTGACATCATCAAGCTGGATGGTAAACCAGTAGAGGGCCTGGAGTACTGCTTATAACTATCTGCCCCTTTTTTTTTTCTCTCTCTTGGTGGCGTCTCTGCCATCAGTACCTTACAATGTTTATGAGGGTTTGAGAAACAGATAGTGCCATTCGATGTTATATCATATAGTCTTGTAATGTTATAAATTTGTTTTGTTAGGGCAGGGGGGATGGGAGGCTCCTCCTTCAGTTGTGTTTAGGTATGTGAAGGATGAGGGCCGGCACTGTAGGAGGGAGAGGGAAGGGGGGAGGGATGGGGATTGGGACATAGGGGACTGAGTGAATGGATGAATGAGGTGCGTATGTGGGAGAGGAAAGGAGCTGGATGGGGAGGGGGGGAGAGGTCAGTCTATGGGCTATTGGATAACCAGGGGACACATGGACTTGCAGGGGAACTTGATAAGGACAAGAGGATGATATGTGGAAACAATTTTTGATACTCGCTGGTTCAGCTGGGAGACTGGTGAGGAAGGTACACAAATAATGCGTGATTGGGAAACCAAATGTTTAAACTATGGCTAATTTAAAAATAATCACTCTTAATGTTGACGGTATCCACTCCCCCATAAAGCGTACTAAGATTCTGATGTGGCTAAATAAAGAGGGGGTGGATATCGCGTATCTTCAAGAGACGCATTTGTCGGTGACTGAACATCAGAAGAAGGGTTTTCCTCGTATAATTCAAGACAGCGAGGAGTTGCCATTCTTATACATAAAAGATTGCCCTTTAACATCCACAAAATGGTACATGACCAGGAGGGGCGATATATACTGGCACTGGGAGAGCTTTGGAGACAACAGATATTGCTCTGTAATGTTTATGGGCCCAACGTATACTCCCATAAAATTTTCTCTGAACTGGTGGTGGCCAGAGTGGTTGCCTATGCCGATTATCAGCTTATTATGTGGGGAGATTTTAATGTGGTAGCAGATCCCACAATAGATTGCAAACCGCCGAGACATAAGGGGGGGATCTGGGAGAGTAAAGGGGTCAATTTTGTACTTAATTAGCTAGGATTGGTAGATGTCTGGCGGCTTCTTAACCCACAGGGGGAAGAATTCACATTTTACTCTCACCCCCACGGAGTTTACTCGAGGTTGGATTACTTATTGGTGCCCCCCTCTGTGGTTGCCAGGATTTCCAGAGTGCAAATAGTGGACCCGGTATTGAGTGATCATCAGGCCGTTGAGATGGTGATTCCATGGACAGCAGAGCCCAGCGAACGCATGTGGAGGCTCTCCCCTGCGCTGATTAATGATGGGGAATTTCAGGAATATTTAAGGACCAAGTGGTTAGATTACCAGCAGCATAATCAGACACCAGAGGTCACACCGGAAATATACTGGGCAGCCTCAAAGGTAGTCCTGAGAGGGCATATTATAGCATACACAGCAGGGAAGAGGAAACAGAGGGAGGCAGAGCTCCTGCATCTGTCTTGGGAGTATCACACCAGTTGCACTGGCAGCATATAGCCCACATGACTACTAACTATAGGACAGAGCTGAAACTGGTTAAGACAAAGATCATAGAGATACTGACGCAACGAGCGGAGAGGGGTATCTATTTCCAGCGGCTCCGATTATTTAAGTGGGGGAAGCAAAGCGGGCAGGCTATTGGCCAACCTAGTTATGCCATCCCGGTTATCAAGGATGATATGGGAAGGGTGCACACCACAGAAGCCCAAATATGACAGCAATTTGTAAAATATTATAGCTCCTTGTATCAGGGCAGAGACTATGATCATACTAAGAGTGAAGCTTTCTTTCAACAATTACAGGTCCATCTTACGGCGGAGCAATCGATGCACCTGAATGCGCCTATTTCGGAGAGGGAAATTAGGTTGGGGATTAAGGCCCTGAAACTGACGAAGGCACCGGGCCCGGATGGTTTTGGTCCCGAGTACTATCGTATGCTGACTGACCTGGTGGCTTCACCCCGAAAGAGTGGTTTAATGACCTGGTGGGGGAGGGGGCACACACGCACTCCAACGTAGCGCATATAGTACTCTTGCCAAAACCAGGTAAGGACGCTGGACAAGTGGGGTCTTACCACCCTATATCCTTGCTGAACCAAGATGTTAAGTTGCTAGCAGCCATTTTGGCCCGACGCTTAAACCAGGTCATTCATACTTTAGTTCATGAAGATCAGGTAGGGTTCGTACCAGGGAGATATGCATCTATGAACATCATACAGGCGTTAATGGCCACCTATGAGAGGAAGGGGAAGGGTGGATTGGAAGCCATTGTAGGTCTCGACATGGAGAAGGCCTTTGACAGCATCTCTTGGCCACATCTATTTGCGGTACTGGAGAGGTTTGGCATTATAGGGGCTTATGTATCTTGGATACGGGCTCTCTACACAAATCCATCGGCCAGGCTGCTGGTCAATGGCAAATTGACTGATAGCTTCCCATTTCAAAGGGGGACCAGACAGGGCTGCCCGCTCTCACCACTTCTTTTCTTACTAGCGATTGAACCACTGGCTATAAAGATCCGAACCAGTGGAGACCTTCAAGGAATCCGGGTGGGCAGTAGGGAACTACGCCTGAATTTGTATGCGGATGGCTGTTATGATTGTGGTCATAACCCCTCTCAAACTTACTTTTTCCTGGTGGTCAGCTTAGCTGGCTTCTGTTTCTTTTGTCTGTCCTTTCTGAGCTGGCTCTCTCTCTCTGTGCTGGCAGCTTCCAGCAGCATGACTAATTGTTTCACTTTACTACAGCTGTGTGTGTGGACTGAGCTGCTCTACCTCTCTTTGGGTGTACTGGCTTCATGGTGCTGCATTGGTGCGGGTTGGGCCTCTATGGGTTTCAGTGTCTGCCTGGGTCTAGGGAGTGTGACATCATCAGGGAGGACCTTGATAAGGAAGTGGTGTTCTTTCCTTCAGAGCCTTTGCAACGGTTGTGTTTGCTTTAGGTAGGGTGGTGCAGTGTGCACTTCTGACTTTGTGTCTAGTTTCCCTGCTTGCTTTTGCTAAGGTCCAGGTTAGTGTTAGTGCAGTGTGCACTGGTGTCTGTGTGTTTAGCTTTCCTGCTTTTCCCTTGTGGTTCCCCTGCTTTTTCCCTCTTGGTTTTGGAAGCACCTTGATAGTTTGTGTCTAGCTTGCTAGAGTAGGGCTTAGGAAGCACCTTGTTAGTTTTGTATCTAGCTTGCCAGAGTAGGGCTTAGGAAGCACCTTGTTAGTTTTGTATATAGCTTGCTAGAGTAGTGCTTAGGAAGCTTGTTAGTTTTGTGTTTAGCTTGTTAGTATAGGGCTTAGGAAGTCCTTTTGTTAGTGTAGGCCAAGGAGTGCCCTGGTTAGTCCAGTTCCTTGGAGCACTGCTACCTCTTCTGTTTCCAGTCCTGGTCCCTGTGTCATCCGGTAAGTCCTGCCGGCCACTTGAACCCAAGGGCTCAACCCTTGGGGGGGGGGGGGGGGGGGGTAGTGGCCAAGCGCAGGTGAAGCTGTACGGACCAGTCCTGTGTGCTCCAGTCCAGTGTGTTCCAGTCCAGTGTGTGCCAGTCCGGTGTGTGTTCCAGTCCGGTGTCCTCCAGTCCGGGGGATTGCAGTCCAGTGTTCCAGTCCTCCAGTCCAGGGGATTCCAGTCCGTGTGTTCCGGCTCGCTGGGCGGTGCCTGCAGTCCCTGCCGGTGCCGGTGCGCTTGCCCAGCGTTGGTTGGTGGGTTTTGCCTGCTGCTGTCGCTCGTCAGCAGCCCAAGGGCTCATGTTTGCTCCAGAGCCTGGCCCCGCGGGCTCTGAACCTGAGAACCTGACAATGACATTTTGTTATATGTGGCTAATGCAACTAGGGATTTAAGGAGGGCCCTGGATATAGTGCGGGATTTTGGAGACCTGTCGGGGCTGAGGGTGAACTACAATAAATCGGAATTATTACCGCTTTCAGGATTCGGGGGGATCCTGGGATTGGGGGGGGGGGGGGGGGGGGGGGGGGGGCTCCCTATACGACCGGTAGGGGGGACAATGAAGAACTTGGGGATTTTTCTGAGCATCAGCATTTTATAAGCGAAATGTGGTTGAGGTCCTGGATAGAATAAAAAGGCTGTGTTATAAATGGAAAGATCTGCCCCTCTCGCTGATGGGAAAGGTAGCCCTCGTGAAGATGGTTTTACTACCAAAGATTTTATACCCATTACAAGTAGCCCCGATATGGGTTCTCAGGAGAGAAGAGCGCTTGTTTAGGTCCCTTATTGGCACGTTCATTTGGCGGGGCAAAGGGGCACGTATCGGGTATTTTTATTTATTTTATTTATTACATTTGTACCCCGCGCTTTCCCACTCATAGCAGGTTCAATGCGGCTTACATATTATATACAGGTACTTATTTGTACATGGGGCAATGGAGGGTTAAGTGACTTGCCCAGAGTCACAAGGAGCTGCCTGTGCCTGCAGTGGGAATCGAACCCAGTTCCCCAGGACCAAAGTTCACCACTCTAACCACTAGGCCAAGGGTATGCAAATTATCCTTATCTAAAGCTCAGGGGGGCCTGGGCTTACCGGACCTTCGAAGATATAATGCGGCGGCAATGATGAGAATCATCTATGAGGGAGTAGGAGGCTGTCCACGATTTCTTCCCAGAGAGGGATTCAAGGACTGGAGCCATTCATGGAATTTTCTTAATTTACTTCATTTAGGCTCCGGTGGGGACCCCTGGCTCTCTAGTAAACTGGAATTCCTGAGACCAATAAGGAGAGTGTGGGTATGGTGGAGGCAGCAACAACGTTCCCCGGATGCCTCACCGTATCTTAGCATGATGGGTAATGCAGCATTCCCGGCGGGCATGGGGTATTCGGTGTTCTCTAGGTGGGGAGATAGGGGCTGTAGGATACTGGGCCAACTCATGGACGATGAGCAGTTTTCTTTACCTTTGACCAAGTAAAGAAGAAATGGGAGGTCCCAAATAGCAATTTGCTACAATACTTGCAGGTTCAGCACTACTGGTCATCACTTAGGGGGCAACACAGGGATAGGTGGACATGGGGCCCGATAGATAAAATCTTACTGCAGATGCCCAGTAAGGCCAACAGCCTGTCCACTTGGTATAAGGTCCTAACAATGAAAGGGCCTAAGGGAGGTATGGAGAAATTGGTGAACCGCTGGAATGAGGACCTTGGGACCAGATATACGGGGCTGGACTTTGGAAAACTTTTTTCTACATTATACAATATGGTCAAAGCAGTAGATTTACAGGAGACAATACAAGATTTTACATAGAGCATACATTTCTAAAGCTAAAGGGGCCACCATGGGTCTCTGGAACACTGATAGATGCAGTAAATGTGGCAAGGAAGGGGGAACCCTCCTTCATTCCTTTTTGGAATGTCCAGCTCTGGTGGTCTGGAACGAGGCATTTTTAATCTTAAATAATGTATTACACATAACCTTGGAATGGGACTATGCAACCCTATTATTGGGGGATCAATCATTATTGGTGATCCAGGGGCTTAGGCAACCGCAACGACGATTTCTGTATGTCTCGTTACTGCTGGTTCGGAAAACTATATTGCACTGCTGGATTTCCTCGGAACCGGTATGGGGGAAATGTGGAACATCTGTATGAGAGAGGTGGGCAAATATGAGAATCAGGCCTACCGTGGCTCTCCCAAACTGATTAACCGACAATATGCTTATCTGTGGGCCTCTTGTCTAAATACGATGGGTTAGGGAGGGGGGAAGGGGGGAGTATAGACTGGGAGGGTGTATGGGGGTGTATGATGTGGAAAGATATATAAGGTTTAGGAGGTGGTCTGAGTGTGTATGGAAGGTGCAATGCAGGGTGCTATGGGGGGTTCCCAATACTGGACGGTACATTGTATAAAGTTAGTACGTGTTAAATTCTGATATTGCAGCTTTTTTTTTTACTTTTTATTTTAAATTTTTCATGAAATAACAATACAAATTGAGATGACAGAAATATCTCCAAATACTATAGGGCAGAATTGACATTACATCTTGAACTTATTAATAAAAAGCATAATATACATCATATCCAACCCCTTCATATAAATTCCCCCCTCCGTCCCATCCCTCTAGTTATGGTAAGATACTGAGCTTGTGGAGAAAGCGAATGCTACATACCTGTAGAAGGTATTCTCCGAGGACAGCAGGCTGATTGTTCTCATTGATGGGTGACGTCCACGGCAGCCCCTCCAATCGGAAACTTCTCTAGCAAAGGCCTTTGCTAGTCCTCGCGCGCCCATGCGCGGCCGTCTTCCCGCCCGAACCGGCTCGTGTTCGTCAGTCCCATATGTAGCAAAACAAAGGCAAGGGAAGACACAACTCCAAAGGGGAGGGGGGCGGGTTTGTGAGAACAATCAGCCTGCTGTCCTCGGAGAATACCTTCTACAGGTATGTAGCATTCGCTTTCTCCGAGGACAAGCAGGCTGCTTGTTCTCACTGATGGGGTATCACTAGCCCCCAGGCTCACTCAAAACAACAACCATGGTCAATTGGGCCTCGCAACGGCGAGGACATAACTGAGATTGACCTAACAATTTATCCAACTAACTGAGAGTGCAGCCTGGAACAGAATAAACATGGGCCTAGGGGGTGGAGTTGGATTCTAAACCCCGAACAGATTCTGAAGCACTGACTGCCCGAACCGACTGTCGCGTTGGGTATCCTGCTGCAGGCAGTAATGAGATGTGAATGTGTGGACAGATGACCACGTCGCAGCTTTGCAAATCTCTTCAATAGTGGCTGACTTCAAGTGGGCTACCGACGCTGCCATGGCTCTAACATTATGAGCCGTGACATGACCCTCAAGAGCCAGCCCAGCCTGGGCGTAAGTGAAGGAAATGCAATCTGCTAGCCAATTGGATATGGTGCGTTTCCCTACAGCCACTCCCCTCCTGTTGGGATCAAAAGAAAAACAATTGGGCGGACTGTCTGTTGGGCTCTGTCCGCTCCAGGTAGAAGGCCAATGCTCTTTTGCAGTCCAATGTGTGCAGCTGACGTTCAGCAGGGCAGGAATGAGGACGGGGAAAGAATGTTGGCAAGACAATTGACTGGTTCAGATGGAACTCCGACACAACCTTTGGCAAAAACTTAGGGTGAGTGCGGAGGACTACTCTGTTATGATGAAATTTGGTGTAAGGGGCCTAGGCTACCAGGGCCTGAAGCTCACTGACTCTACGAGCTGAAGTAACTGCCACCAAGAAAATGACCTTCCAGGTCAAGTACTTCAGATGGCAGGAGTTCAGTGGCTCAAAAGGAGGTTTCATCAGCTGGGTGAGAACGACATTGAGATCCCATGACACTGTAGGAGGCTTGACAGGGGGCTTTGACAAAAGCAAACCTCTCATGAAGCGAACAACTAAAGGCTGTCCTGAGATCGGCTTACTTTCCACACGGTAATGGTATGCACTGATTGCACTAACGTGAACCCTTACAGAGTTGGTCTTGAGACCAGACTCAGACAAGTGCAGAAGGTATTCAAGCAGGGTCTGTGTAGGATAAGAGCGAGGATCTAGGGCCTTGCTGTCACACCAGACGGCAAACCTCCTCCATAGAAAGAAGTAACTCCTCTTAGTGGAATCTTTCCTGGACGCAAGCAAGATGCGGGAGACACCCTCTGACAGACCCAAAGAGGCAAAGTCTACGCTCTCAACATCCAGGCCGTGAGAGCCAGAGACTGGAGGTTGGGATGCAGAAGCGCCCCTTCGTCCTGTGTGATGAGGGTCGGAAAACACTCCAATCTCCACGGTTCTTCGGAGGACAACTCCAGAAGAGGGAACCAGATCTGACGCGGCCAAAAAGAAGCAATCAGAATCATGGTGCCTTGGTCTTGCTTGAGTTTCAACAAAGTCTTCCCCACCAGAGGTATGGGAGGATAAGCATACAGCAGACCCTCCCTCCAGTCCAGGAGGAAGGCATCCGATGCCAGTCTGCCGTGGGCCTGAAGCCTGGAACAGAACTGAGGGACCTTGTGTTTGGCTCGAGATGCGAAAAGATCTACCAAGGGGGTGCCCCACACCTGGAAGATCTGACGCACTACACGGGAATTGAGCGACCACTCGTGAGGTTGCATAATCCAGTTCAACCTGTCGGCCAGACTGTTGTTTACGCCTGCCAGATATGTGGCTTGGAGCACCATGCCGTGACGGCGAGCCCAGAGCCACATGCTGACGGCCTCCTGACACAGGGGGCGAGATCCGGTGCCCCCCTGCTTGTTGATGTAATACATGGCAACCTGGTTTTCTGTCTGAATTTGGATAATTTGGTGGGACAGCCGATCTCTGAAAGCCTTCAGAGCGTTCCAGACCGCTCGTAACTCCAGAAGACTGATCTGCAGATCGCGTTCCTGGAGGGACCAGCTTCCCTGGGTGTGAAGCCCATCGACATGAGCTCCCCACCCCAGGAGAGACGCATCCGTCGTCAGCACTTTTTGTGGCTGAGGAATTTGGAAAGGACGTCCCAGAGTCAAATTGGACCAAATCGTCCACCAATACAGGAATTTGAGAAAACTCGTGGACAGGTGGATCACGTCTTCTAGATCCCCAGCAGCCTGAAACCACTGGGAAGCTAGGGTCCATTGAGCAGATCTCATGTGAAGGCGGGCCATGGGAGTCACATGAACTGTGGAGGCCATGTGGCCCAGCAATCTCAACATCTGCCGAGCTGTGACCTGCTGGGACGCTCGCACCTGCAAGACGAGGGACAACAAGTTGTTAGCTCTCGCCTCTGGGAGATAGGCACGAGCTGTCCGAGAATCCAGCAGAGCTCCTATGAATTCGAGTTTCTGCACTGGGAGAAGGTGGGACTTGGGATAATTTATCACAAACCCCAGTAGCTCCAAGAGGTGAATAGTCATCTGCATGGACTGTAGAGCTCCTGCCTCGGATGTGTTCTTCACCAGCCAATCGTCGAGATATGGGAACACGTGTACCCCCAGTCTGCGAAGTGCCGCTGCTACTACAGCCAAGCACTTCGTGAACACTCTGGGCGCAGAGGCGAGCCCAAAGGGTAGCACACAGTACTGGAAGTGACGTGTGCCCAGCTGAAATCGCAGATACTGTCTGTGAGCTGGCAGTATCGGGATGTGAGTGTAGGTGTCCTTCAAGTCCAGAGAGCATAGCCAATCGTTTTCCTGAATAATGGGAAGAAGGGTGCCCAGGGAAAGCATCCTGAACTTTTCTTTGACCAGATATTTGTTCAGGGCCCTTAGGTCTAGGATGGGACGCATCCCCCGTTTTCTTTTCCACAAGGAAGTACCTGGAATAGAATCCCAGCCCTTTCTGCCCGGATGGCACGGGCTCGACCGCATTGGCGCTGAGAAGGGCGGAGAGTTCCTCTGCAAGTACCTGCTTGTGTTGGAAGCTGTAAGACTGAGCTCCCGGTGGACAATTTGGAGGTTTTGAGGCCAAATTGAGGGTGTATCCTTGCCAGACTATTTGGAGAACCCACTGATCGGAGGTTATGAGAGGCCACCTTTGGTGAAAAACTTTCAACCTCCCTCCGACCGGCAGGTCGCCCGGCACTGACACTTGGATGTCGGCTATGCTCTGCTGGAGCCAGTCAAAAGCTCGTCCCTTGCTTTTGCTGGGGAGCCGAGGCGCCTTGCTGAGGCGCACGCTGCTGACGAGAGCGAGCGCGCTGGGGCTTAGCCTGGGCCGCAGAGTGTCGAGAAGGATTGTACCTACGCTTACCAGAAGAGTAGGGAACAGTCTTCCTTCCCCCAAAAAATCGTCTACCTGTAGAGATAGAAGCTGAAGGCTGCCGGCAGGAGAACTTGTCGAAAGCGGTATCCCGCTGGTGGAGCTGCTCTACCACCTGTTCGACTTTCTCTCCAAAAATATTATCCGCAAGGCAAGGCGAGTCCGCAATCCGCTGCTGGATCCTATTCTCCAGGTCGGAGGCACACAGCAGTGAGAGCCTGCGCATCACCACACCTTGAGCAGCGGCCCTGGACGCAACATCAAAGGTGTCATACACCCCTCTGGCCAGGAATTTTCTGCACGCCTTCAGCTGCTTGACCACCTCCTGAAATGGCTTGGCTTGCTCAGGGGGGAGCTTGTCCACCAAGCCCGCCAACTGCCGCACATTGTTCCGCATGTGTATGCTCGTGTAGAGCTGGTAAGACTGGATTTTGGCCACGAGCATAGAAGAATGGTAGGCCTTCCTCCCAAAGGAGTCTAAGGTTCTAGAGTCCTTGCCCGGGGGCGCCGAAGCATGCTCCCTGGAACTCTTAGCCTTCTTTAGGGCCAAATCCACAACTCCAGAGTCGTGAGGCAACTGAGTCAGCTCTGGGTCCCCATGGATCCGGTACTGGGACTCGATCTTCTTCGGAATGTGGGGATTACTTAATGGCTTGGTCCAGTTCGCCAGCAATGTCTTTTTGAGGACATGATGCATGGGTACTGTGGACGCTTCCTTAGGTGGAGAAGGATAGTCCAGGAGCTCAAACATTTCAGCCCTGGGCACGTCCTCCACAACCACCGGGAAGGGGATGGCCGTAGACATCTCCCGGACAAAGGCCGCAAAAGACAGACTCTCGAGAGGAGAAAGCTGCCTTTCAGGGGAGGGAGTGGGATCAGAAGGAAGGCCATCAGACTCCTCGTCAGAGAAATATCTGATGTCCTCCTCCTCCTCCCACGAGGCCTCACCATCGGTATCAGACAAGTTCACGGACCTGTGTCTGAAGTTGTGCCCGGCTCGACTCCGTGGAACCACGGCCACGGTGTGAGCGTCGAGAGGTAGACTCCCTCGCCCGCACCGGCGAAGCTCCCTCCGCTGACGTCGTCAGGGAGCCTTCCTGGGAGGCGACCGCAGTCGGTACCGCAAGCGGCACCGATGTCGGAGACCTCACCCCGGGCAAGGGGCCAGCCGGCGCCTCACTCGACGGTACCGGCGGCGCAAGCACCCCCGGTACCGGAGGGGAGGGGCGCAACAGCTCTCCCAGGATCTCTGGGAGAACGGCCCGGAGACTCTCGTGCAGAGCGGCTGTAGAGAAAGACATGGAAGCCGATGCAGGTGTCGATGTCAGAGTCTGTTCCGGGCGTGGAGGCTGTTCCGGGCTGTCCAAAGTGGAGCGCATCGACACCTCCTGAACAGAGGGTGAGCGGTCCTCTCGGTGCCGATGCCTACTGGGTGCCGACTCCCTCGGCGACCCAGAGCTCTCGGTACCGACGCGGGAAGGGGACCGGTGTCGATGCTTCTTTGACTTTTTCAAACTAAGCATGTCACCGGAGCTTCCCGGCACCGACGAGGAGGAAGTAGAATCCAGCCGTCGCTTCCTCGGGGCCGAGGCCGAAGAAGGTCGGTCTCGGGGGGGCTGTACCGCAGGAGCCCTCAGGGTGGGGGGAGACCCACCCGAAGGCTCACCGCCACCAGCAGGGGAATGGACAGCCCTCACCTGCACTCCAGTCGAAGCACCACCGTCCGACGACATCAGCAGAAGTGGAGGTCCCGGTACCACCGACGCCGACTTCAGATGTCTCGGCCCCGATGCAGAGGGTCGATGCCTCGATGCAGTCGCGGCCGAGGACGGAGGTCTTGACGCCGCCGACGTCGATGCACTCGATACCCCTGGTGCCGATGCCGACGAAGAGCCCGAGAACAAAACGTTCCACTGGGCCAATTTCGCTACCTGAGTCCTTTTCTGTAAAAGGGCGCAAAGACAACAGGCCTGCGGGCGGTGCCCAGCCCCCAGACACTGAAGACACGACGCGTGCCTGTCAGTGAGCGAGATTACCCGGGCGCACTGGGTGCACTTCTTGAAGCCGCTGGGAGACTTCGATGACATGGGCGGAAAAATCACGCCGGCGAAATCAAAACTCGTAATTGCGGTAAGGCACCAAAAAAGAGGGGAAGAAAAAAATTAGACCCGAGGCCTCAAAAGGGCCTATCCCGAAAACGAGAAGAAACTTAACGGGGCAAAATACCGGAGGGGGAAAAAGACCGGAAAGGCCTTTCCTTTTTTTTTTTTTAAAGCGAAAAGCCAAAAAGACGCGCAAGGTCGACTTAAGGGGCGCGAACGGCGTAACACGACCGTACCGAGCGCGAGCCGGTTCAGGCGGGAAGACGGCCGCGCATGCGCGGGGGCGCATCGGCGCGCGAGGACTAGCAAAGGACTTTGCTAGAAAGTGTTCCGATTGGAGGGGGCTGCCGTGGACGTCACCCATCAGTGAGAACAAGCAGCCTGCTTGTCCTCGGAGAATACCAGCTATACAAAATTTTGTGCCCATTCTCCATTAGGGCACTTGAGGTAGAAACTTGTAACAGAGATTTAAACGCCCTGCTCCATTGCTCGGGGTCATATGTCATCCCCATTACTGTTTCCCATTTAACTGTGTAATATGTCACTAGGGAGTCTTGAAGCAGTAGTGCCTTATATATCCTAGAAATACCCCCTCGGCCTCCCCCCCATCATGCTTTGTTCCAGCCGTGTTTCAGTGAGATCTAGCTCCTCCTCTGCTTTGCGTTTAATAAAATCTTTTACCTGACAATATTGATAAGCCTGTAGGGGGGGAGAGCCCATGGGTCTGGCACAGCTCTGTGTAGGGGATCATGTGCCCTTGTTTGTGCATTTGGCCCAATTCGCACAAGCCCATCTCTTCCCACTTTATATAAGCCTCGTCTACTAACCCCGGGCCAAACTCTGGTGCAAATCTAAGGTACATATGTGTGTAATATTTACGGTCAGGAAAGAATATCTCTCTGTGCGCCATGTCTCCAAGGGCCACCATATAAGGGGAGGACTCCTCTTTATAAAATCACCTAATTGTTGTTTTGATGCTCATGGTATTGCCCTCAGTGGGACCGATCCCCACCAGACTTGCTCCAGCACCCCACCTAGTTTATTTTCTTTCTGCAGCCATACTGATATGATTTGCAGGTGTGCTGCTTGATGGTAAGTATGCAAGCATGGTACCCGCATCCCACCTCTCTCTCTTGGTTGAAACATTACTGCTCTCCGTACCCGGGGTGGCCTCTTCCTCCAAATAAAAGCAAACATCTTTCTTTGCAGGCCCCGCAGGTACCCTTTTGGGAATATTATTGGTAAGGCCATGAAGAGATATAGGAGTTTAGGTAATAGTATCATCTTAATGGCACTTATCCGCCCCATCCAAGACAAGTTAAGTCCCCCCCCATCTCTCCAATTCTCTGAATAACTCCTGCGTTTTGTCTGGGAAATTAGCATTGAATAGTTTATCCAGACTACGAGTAATGTTTATCCCTAGGTACCTAATGTGTTGTGTGGAACTGGTTCTTCAATTGCTGCAACTGATCTGTCGGGATATTTATATTGAGAGCCTCTGATTTGGCAAAATTGATTTTAAATGCAGACTCTACCCCATAGCTCTGAATTATCTCACCCAGTTTCGGAAGTGTGACCAGAGGGTCCTTTAAAATTAGCAAAACATCGTCTGCGAACAGAAGAATTTTTGTTTCTAGCCCCCTCCATTTAAATCCTCTAATTTCCGGTTGCTTCCGTATTCTTATTGCCAGAGGCTCCATGACCAGGGCAAACAGCAGTGGGGACAGAGCGCACCCCTGCCGTGTCCCTCTGTAAAGTCTAAATGGTTGAGAAAGTTGCCCATTGACCTGTACGGAGGCCTGAGGTTCTTTGTAAATCAACCGGAGCCAGCTACCAAACCTTCCTGCAATGCCCATGCGATCCATGGCTTTGAAAAGAAAAGACCAGTTCACCCGGTCAAAGGCTTTTTCTGCGTCTAGTGACAGAACACAAAGTGGGGTACCGCTAAGCTGCGCGTTCTGAACCATGAACAGGGCCCTTCGAATGTTATCAAATGTCTGTCTATTCTGGATGAACCCTGCCTGGTCCTCATGTATTAAGGTGGGTAGACATTTTTGTAGCCGGGATGCCAAAATCTTCGTGAAGATTTTGTAGTCTACCCCCAAAAGGGAGATGGGTCTGTATGAGCTACATTGCATAGGGTCTTTCCCTGGCTTAGGCAGTACCACTATTGTAGCTAAGTTCCATGTTGGCGGATATCCCTCATCATTTTCTAATGAGTTAAATACTTTCAGTAATAGGGGACCCACCAGTTTGCCAAATAGCTTGTAGAACTTATTAGTATATCCGTCGGGCCCGGGTGCCTTACCGGGGATTAGTTCTTTTATAGCTTGGTCTATCTCCTCAAGGGTTATAGATTCCGAAAGCGCCTCCCGGGGCTCAGTAGAGAGCTGGGGGAGGTCCACCTCATCTATAAACTGTGTGCCAGGTATATCTGTTTGAGAGGTCTCCAGTGAGTATAATGCCTCATAAAAATGTTTGAAGGCTGATCTAATATACTGCTTGTCCGATCTCACCTGTCCCCACTCATCCCTCAAACTTCCTACCCCATTGCGTGTAGCTTGTTGCTTCAGCTTGTAAGCCAGTAGACTGGCCTTATTTCCAAATTCAAAATGTGATTGGCGCACCCTTTGCATCTGTTCTGAAATATCCGCCAGTTCTAGCTCCTGCAACTGGCCCCTTAGCCTCTTTCGTTTGGCCTCCCTTTCTATGGGCGTTTGGGTGTCCCCTTCATGACTCTGGTGTTCTAAGTGTTGTAATTCTGTCCGCAGTGTGTTTTCCATGGCTGTTCTTTTTTTCCAGCAACTAGCGCTTAAGGCTATGAGGTGACCTCTTAAGACTGCCTTGAAGCCCTCCCAAACCACTACCGGGGAGACCTCTCCGTTATCATTAAAATGTATATAGTCCCTAATGTGATTTTCTATGATAGGGATGTTTTCCGGGTCTGACAGGAGCGCATCATCTAATCGTCATGGCCGCCGTGCCCTGGTGGTCCCCCAGCTTTTTGTGTGTAAGAGCACTGAGGAGTGATCAGACCAGATACATGGAAGAATCTCTACTGATGCCACTAGTCCCGAGATTGAGCCATCCCCTAACCATAGGTCTTACGGGAGGAGGTCTTATGGACCGCGGAGTCGTATGTATACTGCCTCTGTGAAGGGTGGGCCTGTCGCCAAAGATCTATCAATTGCCAACGCTCCATCATCTCTTTTAGTTGGCGTCTGTTTAATTTAGCTTGTTGCCCTCCCGTGGATGAGTTGTCAATCTTTGGTTGCAGTGTAATGTTAAAATCTCCTCCCAGTAGTAGGGAACCCTCCACGTGTGTTGTGAGCATGTTATTTACTGTCTGGTAGAAGTCCCCCTGATTAACATTGGGTCCATATATATTTACTACCGTAAAAGATTGCCCCGCCTGTGTCAGCACCAATAGCAGATAACGGCCTTCCTTGTCCCAGACTACCTTTTTTACCTCCCAGGGTTTAGAGTTTCGCAGGGCTATCAATACTCCCTTGTTCTTTGTGCCCCCCGGTTATGAGGCGTAATATATGTTTGGGTAATATTTATTGGAGCATAATCGCTCATATTTGGTCTTAAGATGTGTCTCTTGTATCAGCGCTATGTCGACCCGAAGTCGATTAAGCTCTCTAAATAAAAGTTGTCGTTTCCGTGGGGTGTTTAATCCCCTTACGTTCAGCGACAACCATTGTATATCAGTCATGTAGTTTAATTGTCATTCTTTCTTTCCTGCAACTCTGGTATCTTGTTTGCCCACTAATATGGTCCTCTATGTGTCTAACCCACAAGCTAGTTACCCCTATATGTGTCTCTCCTCCCTCATTAAACCTCCCCCTCCCCTCCCTTACCAGATTTCCCCGCACTTTTATGGGAACCAGTGGAAAACCCCCTGGGCCCCTTGATAAGAGAAAGTGAAATATAGAACGCTTACCGCTTCCCCTCAACCCATACATCAACATAATGAACCAAACCAATCAAACTGTCTCAAATGTCCTCACGGGCTCTGCTTCTGCATCTGTAGTCACGGCCCCCTGACTTGTAGACTCAAAGGATACTCCCCTGAGAGTCTTTTCAGGGGACCTTTACCGCTGACTGCTGCCGCTTCAGGCGCTTCGGCCCCGTCCCCACTCGTTTCCATTTCGGCGGGGCGGTTTGTAGGTTCCTTCTTTGAGTGCTGGTGGCATCCGTTAGATCTTTCTCTGGCTCGACATCCGGGTATATTGCTCTCGCCTCCGCTAAAGAGCGTACCTGATGTTGTTTACCGTCCTTATAAAAAGCCAATGCAAATGGATGCCGCCATCTATACTTAATGTTCTTCTCTCGCAGCATTCTTGTGAATGGACGCAGGTCATTTCTCCTCTTCAATGTATGAGTCCCAGGTAAAGTCCTGCCGTTGGCGCGATGTTTTAAGGACTTGTTCTTTAAGCTTGTAGCTGCTGAAGCAGGCAATGTCTTTCGACACGTTGTTTCTAGCGGGGCCCAGCGCCCTGTGTGCTCTCTCAATCTGGATAGCGTCCTCTGTGGTCTGCGTGCCACCCGTACCCAATAGCTCCACTACCATCTTTTGGACCACTGCTTCGCAATCCTGATAGGTTGGCGTTTCTGGAAGGCCCCAGAACCTCAGGTTGCTCCGGCGGCTCCTATTCTCAAGATCTTCTAACTTGTCTTGTTGCTGGGCAGATCTCAGTTCCAACACTTGCTGATCCATCTTGGCCCAGGGCCTCCCCCTGGCTCTCCATCTGCGTTTCAATCTCTTCAATTCTGGAGCCCAGGTCCCGTATGTCAGTCTTAAGATCAGACCCCATCTTCACCACTTCATTCTGCAGCGTCTGTAGATTAGTGCTGATCTCTTCGAGCCAGCTCCTCAGCTCCGCTGGCAGCGCTGACCCTGACGGAAGTTCCTCCGTCGGCCCGGGCATTGTGGCTGATGTTTTGTGCTCCTTTGGGCCTTCCGGCACCGATTTAGTCTCCGGAGCCGCCATTTTGTTTGCCCCTGCTTGCACTCATGGCACGTATGCAAAATGCACTAAATTCGCCGACGCAGATTGCTGGATCATCGATCAGGGGAATTGCGCCGTTTGCCGCTACCGTCGAGGTGCTTTTTTGCAGTTTTCTCTCTTGGCTTGTACTGGTTAATCGCCTGTTTTAGCGAGGGGTGAACGGGAGCTCTTTGCTCAGACGTCCATTGTACTCTGTGACGTCACTTCCTCCATATTGCAGCTTTTTATGTACAGATCAGTTGTGACTGCTGTCTCTTTAATCTAGGGTGTTAGCACTGTGTATTGAGACTATAAAGAAGAAAAAAAAAAAAAAAAAAAAAAAAAGAAAATCCACGTTCACGTTGTCCACCCCGGCCACTGAAATCTGCACTAGATGCCTTTCCGCCCAACTCATGAGCAGAGCCGTCTTGATTGCCAACCGCGGACTCTGTACCGCCCTGCCGGTTGACATACGCTACCGCTGTCGCGTTGTCGGACATGACTCTTACCGCCTTTCCGACTACACTTGAGCAAAACGCCAACAGTGCTAGCCGAAACGCCCTGGTCTCCAACGGTCGATAGACCACTGAGCTTCCTCCGTCGACCATCGCCCCTGCGCGGACCGACCGAGACACTGAGCTCCCCAGCCCAGCAGACTGGCATCTGTTACCAGAATCAACCACTGAGGAGGTTCCAACAGCATGCCCTTTTTCAGATGGGCCGAGCACAGCCACCACTGGAGACTGCGCTGAGGAGCCCCCCTCAATGGCAACCGCAACTCCAAACTGTGTACCTGGGGAGACCACCGGGACAACAGAGCCGATTGAAGCTGACGATGCGCCCTGGCCCATGATACTACCTCTATTGTCGCTGCCATGAGGCCCAGAACCCGAAGGTACATTCGAACCGTCAGACTCTGAATGGATATTAACAGCCAAACATGCTGCTGAAGAGAGGTGATCCCAGAATCCCGCAGAAAAACACGACCTACTGCCGTGTCAAACCGCACTCCCAAGTACTCCAGACTCTGCGATGGGATCAACTGACTTTTGTCTATATTCACTACCCATCCGAGCGATTCCAGAAACATGACCACCTGAGCCGTCACCGCAACACTGTAAGCCCGAGACTTCCTGCTCGTGCCAAGGAACGGGTACCACAGCTCCCAACTGGATTAAGCGACCCAGAGTCTCTTGAATAGCCTTTAACTTGACTCGAGAGTGACAAGGAGAGGGAAGAAACAGATCCGGCAGAGGGTGCTCGAACTCGCGCGCATAACTGTCGCGAACGACCTCCCGCACCCACTGATCTGAAGTAATTTGGGTCCACCTCTGATAAAACAGACGAAGTCGCGACCCGACCTTCATCAGAGGCTGGACCCGCATACCTTCATAAGGAGGACTTATTACCATTTCCGGCACCTCCGGAATGAAGAAGGGGATAGGCTCAGAAGTAATCTGAGGAAATACTTCACGGAAACAGTAGGGTCATTCCATGCCAAGTGGTCTAAACCTTCCCACCATCATGCTCTCCAATTTTGTTCAAATTTTATCTGTTGCACCTCCGGAGGAGTCCCGACCTCCTCGATGACCCCCTCGAAAGGACTGCGTCCGCTGGAAAAACCGGCTTTTAGAAGGAGATACAAATCTGCCCGGCCTGTACCGTCTCGCGTCCTTAAACCGACCTCTAGCCGAACCCCCTCGACTAGCCGACTTAGGCAGTAACCTTGGTATCCCCAAGACCACTCATCAGTTTATCCAAGTCCTCTCCAAACAACCTAGAACCTTTGAAAGGTAGAGAACACAACTTTGCTTTAGAGGCCGCATCTGCCACCCAGCCCCTAAGCCAAAGAGCCCTGCGAGCCGTCACCGCCAGAGCCATATTCTTATCCGAAGCCCTTAGCAAATCATAAAGGGTGTCCGCCAAAAACGAAGACCCCATCTCCAATTTGGCCAGCTCCTGAACCAAACCAGTCCTATCTAACGCAGGCTCATCCAAGAGCTTCTCCGCCCAACGGAAACAAGCTCTGGCTACCAAGCCCCCACACACAGAGGCTTGCAAGGCCAAAGCCGACAAATCAAAGCTGCGCTTCAGAAAGGACTCTAGCTTCCTATCCTGAGGATCCCGTAAGGCTGTACCGCCATCCACCACAATGGCCGTAGCCTTAGTAGTCGCTGTAACCACCGCATCCACAGTAGGTGGTTTCAGCAGGGCCAAATCTTCCGGAGGCAAGGGATACAGCTGCGCCATAGCCCTAGACACCTTACAAACCGCCTCCGGCACAGACCATTCCTGAAAAGCCATGCCCCTAATGTCTGAATTCATGGGAAAAGAATGGGAGGCTCTCCGAATCCCCTTAACCAAGGGACCTACCTGAGGTCCCTCCGCAGAGGGAGCGGCCGCCGGAGCAAACTTCAAAGTAGAGATCACCTGATCAATGAGCTCTAACAACTCCTCCTTATGAAAAATGCGAACCACTGATGAATCTTCCCAGGTCTTAGTCTATCCTGATCCTCGGACTCATCTAAGAGATCCTCTTCTCCTGGGTCACTCCAAACCTCCGGACACAGGCAGAGAAAGTATCTCCATAGGCTCCGAACTATCCACCCGCGGGCGCTTAACTCCCACTGAGCTAGCAGCCTCCGGGGAACAAACAGCCTGAGAGGGGCCAGCTCTCCAGGCATTATACAGAGACCAAACAAACTCAGGAGGGAAACCAGACCCCCCCCCCCCCCCCCGTGGCAGCAGGTCCATTGCGTGATCCGTGGCTAAACTAGGCGCGCTTCCCGCCACACACGTGTCCTCCGGTGCCGGTACGGAATGCATGGCCAAAAGGGCCGCGCTTTCCGCCAAAAATGGCTCCGTCGAGGCTGACCCGGGACACTTTTCCCGCCAAAACCGGCCTCGCCTTTGCCGGCCCGGAATGTGCGGTCAAATTGCCGCTCAACACCTCCGCCGACTCAGGGGAAAACACGGGGGGCAAGAGCACTGACAACGTAGGCTCCCAACAAAATTTACATTGGCCACCTTTCACTTCAACGCCGCGCTTCGCACAAAACCGACACCTCGCCAGCTTAGACATAATGGCTGCGAACACAATAAAAACCAACAGTGCTCTGACAGACTAATAGGCAAAACCACCTAAGGCAAGAATGCCCTTGAAGACGTTTTATCTCTGGACTGACACAAGAACGGCCAAAATAGCCACCTTTTAAAAACGTTTTTTTTAAAACCTCGTTGCTGATGCCTAAACGCCTCAAGGGTACAGAACGAGGTCTGTAGCCGAGGTCAAGCGGTCCTCCAGAGGAAGAGCACAGGGGGAGGGACCCGTCACCCGGGTGTCACACCCCACAGGGAATAAGAAACCCCTTAGGAATTACACCCTGTAATAGAGATCCAAGTGTGGGTTCTCTAACATTTACAACCCAATCTAGAAACCCCAAACGGGCCTACCAGACTGAGTACACTGCACAGGCTGCACACTTCTACCCTCTGCTGAGACTGAGAAAATACTGGTTAGTAGAAGGTCTGCACAGGTTACTTGTATAATAAGTTTTAGTGTTCTCAGTCTCCCTCTGCTGTAGGAGTGCATAACCCAAGCATCTTGAACGGTCTGGAGGATTGCTGAGGAAAATAAAAATGTCTTAAAAAAAAAAAAAAAAAAAAAAAAAAAAAAAGATTATGTACAATGCTGGAGACTGCACCTTCAAAAAGATATTAACAGGATGGAGTCAGTCCTGAGGACAGCTACTAAAATGGTCAGTGGTCTTTGTCATAAAGCATTTGGGGACAAATATCTCAACATATATACTTTGGAAGAAATGTAGGAGAGGGGGAACATGACAGACATGGTAAAATTATGTATAACCATACCTGATAATTTTCTTTCCATTAATCATAGCTGATCAATCCATAGACTGGTGGGTTGTGTCCATCTACCAGCAGGTGGAGATAGAGAGCAAACTTTTGCCTCCCTATATGTGGTCATGTGCTGCCGGAAACTCCTCAGTATGTCGATATCAAAGCTCCATCCGCAGGACTCAGCACTTAGAGAATTACACCCACGAAGGGACACTCTGCCCAGCTCACCACCGCCGAAACGGGGGAGGGGAATTAACCCAGCTCATCCCCACACAAGTGGGGGAGGGGAATCCGTCCAGCTCATCCCCGCGGAGCGGGGGAGGGACACCACACCCGCCGATGCAGGGGGATCTGGCTTATCCTGCAACCGCAACCGCGGGAGGAGCTGACTGACCCTAACACCGCCGAAGCGGGAGGGGTACAAAGCTGCCCTACAGCCGCACGAAGCGGGAGGGAGTGCCGGCAGAATTTTAAGTCTCAATCCAGCCCCGTAAAACGGAGGGGAGAGGAATGCAGCAGCTCACTGTAACACAAACTCGTCTTAACTCTTGAAGAATCCAAGTGAAAAAACTTGAACACGAAGTCTTTCTGAAGTAACTGAAGACTAAACTTGAACCTGAAATGCAACCAGAATAAAAACAGTACAGATATCTGGGAGGGGCTATGGATTGATCAGCTATGATTAATGGAAAGAAAATTATCAGGTATGATTATACATAATTTTACCTTCCATATCATCAAGCTGATCAATCCATAGACTGGTGGGATGTACCGAAGCAGTACTCACCCAGGGCGGGACATTGAAATCCCCGACCTCAACACTGAAGCTCCAAACCGGGCCTCCGCCCGTGCAGCCACAGTCAAACGGTAATGCTTGGAGAATGTATGAGCCGAAGCCCAAGTTGCCGCCTTGCATATCTCTTCCAAGGAGACGGATCCGGCCTCTGCCATCGAGACCGCCTGAGCCCTCGTGGAGTGAGCCTTCAGCTGGATAGGCGGCACCTTCCCCGCGGCCACATAAGCCGCTGCAATGGCTTCCTTGACCCATCTTGCCACTGTAGGCTTAGCAGCCTGCAGACCCTTACGAGGACCTGCAAACAGGACAAACAGATGATCCGATTTCCGGAAATCATTGGTCACTTCCAAGTATCTGATGATGACTCGTCTCACATCCAGATATTTAAGAGCAGAGTACTCCTCTGGGTATTCCTCCCTACGAAAGGAAGGGAGACAGAGCTGCTGATTCACATGGAAGCGAGAAACAATCTTGGGCAGGAAGGAAGGCACTGTGCGAATAGTCACTCCTGCCTCAGTGAACTGCAGAAAAGGCTCTCGACATGAGAGCGCCTGGAGCTCGGAAACTCTTCTGGCTGAAGTGATAGCCACCAAAAAGACTGCTTTCAACGTCAGGTCTTTCAGAGATGCCCTCGACAAGGGTTCAAAAGGCGGCTTCTGCAATGCTCTTAGTACCAGGTTGAGATTCCACGCAGGCACCACTGAGTGCAGAGGAGGGCGCAGGTGATTAACTCCCTTGAGAAAGCGCACCACATCTGGCTGCGAAGCCAGGGAAGCACCCTTCAGGCGGCCCCTGAAGCAAGCCAGAGCCGCTACCTGGACCTTTAAGGGAACTGAGCGACAGGCCTTTCTCCAGACCTTCTTGCAGGAACGCCAACACTGAAGAAATTGGAGCAGTGAAGGGAGAAAGTGAGCCTGCTTCACACCACGCTGCAAAGATACGCCAAACCCTGGCGTAAGCAGTAGAAGTAGAGCGCTTTCCTCGCTCTCAGCATAGTGGCGATGACCTTGTCTGAGAAGCCCTTCTTCCTCAGACGCTGCCGCTCAATAGCCAGGCCGTAAGACCAAAGGGGGAGGGATCCTCCATCACCACGGGACCCTGATGTAACAGGCCCTGCTCCACTGGCAGCCGCAGAGGATCGTCGACTGAGAGCCTGATCAAGTCCGCATACCAGGGACGCCTGGGCCAATCCGGACCCACCAGGATTACCCTGCCGGGATGCTTTGCCACCCGGTCTAGCACCCTGCCCAACATGGGCCAGGGCGGGAACACATAGAGAAGCTCTTGTGTCGGCCACTGTTGGAGAAGAGCATCTACTCCCAGGGATCGAGGGTCCCGTCCTCTGCTGAAAAAGCGCGGCACTTGGAAATTGGCCGATGACGCCATCAGATCTAGGCTCGGCTGGCCCCAGCGCTTCGTGATGTCCAAGAACGCCTGAGCAGATAGCTGCCACTCTCCGGGCTCCAAGGTATGGCGACTGAGAAAGTCCGCCTTGACATTCATGACTCCGGCAATGTGGGCCGCTGAAAGCTGCTCCAGGTTCGCTTCCGCCCACTGGCAAAGATTCATAGCCTCCTTGGCTAGAGGGGCGCTCTTGGTACCTCCCTGGCGGTTGACATAGGCCACAGCCGTGGCATTGTCCGACAGGACCCGTACAGGCTTCAACACCAGTACCGGGATGAACTCCAAAAGCGCCAACCGAATGGCTCTGAGTTCCAGGAGGTTGATAGACCACTTTGCCTCTGCAGGAGACCAGAGCCCCTGCGCTGTCCTTCCCAAGCAGTGGGCTCCCCAGCCCGACAACGAGGCGTCCGTCGTGACGACAATCCACTCTGGGGTCACCAGAGGCATTCCCGCAGACAACTTGTCTGTCTGCATCCACCAGCTCAGCGCCTTGCGCACTGCTGGGTCCAAGGGAAGGCGCACAGCATAATCCTCCGACATCGGAGTCCAGCGCTGCAGCAAAGAGTGTTGAAGTGGTCTCATATGAGCCCTGGCCCAGGGCACAACTTCCATCGTGGCAGTCATAGAGCCCAACAGCTGCACATAGTCCCAAGCCCGAAGGGGAGAGGCTACTAGGAACTGATCCACCTGAGCCTGAAGTTTGACAATCCGATTGTCTGGCAGGAACACTCTGCCCACTTGGGTGTCGAATCGAACTCCCAGGTACTCCAGGGACTGAGTCGGGCGCAGCTGGCTCTTCTCCCAGTTGATGATCCATCCCAGGGAGCTCAAAAGAGCAACTACCCGGTCCACAGCTTTGCCGCACTCTGCATAAGAGGGGGCTCGGATCAACCAGTCGTCCAGATAAGGATGGACTTGTACCCCTTCCTTTCGTAGGAAGGCCGCGATGACCACCATTACTTTGGAAAAGGTCCGCGGAGCAGTAGCCAACCCGAAAGGGAGGGCTCTGAACTGGAAGTGTCGTCCCAGGACTGCAAAACGCAGAAAGCGTTGATGAGGAGGCCAGATGGGAATATGCAGGTACGCTTCCTTGATGTCCAAGGATGCCAGGAACTCTCCTGCCTTCACTGCCGCTATAACAGAGCGGAGAGTCTCCATGCGAAAGTGCCGCACTTTCAAGGCCCGATTGACCCCTTTGAGGTCGAGGATAGGCCGGACAGAACCTCCTTTCTTTGGTACCACAAAGTAAATGGAGTAACGTCCCTTGCCAAGCTGACTTTCTGGCACCGGAACGACCGCGCCCAGGCGGATCAGATTGTCCAAGGTCTGCTGCACTGCCACAGCTTTGACCGGAGACTTGCAGGGAGAGAGTACAAACCCGTCTTTTAAGGGTCGGCAGAACTCTAGTTTGTAGCTGTCTCTGATGACTTCCAGCACCCACGCGTCTGAAGTTATTGTGGTCCACTCGCCCAGAAACGAGGACAGCCGTCCTCCAATCTGCACTGGGGCGTGGACCAAGACCCCGTCATTGGGTACGAGACCCTGGGGGAGGACCGGAGGGAGCACCTCCGGGACGGCGGTCTCTGCGAAAGGAATGCTGCTTGGGGGAGAAATTCCTCTTGAAGGAAGAGGGGGCAGAGGAACCCGACTTGCCCGGGCGGTACCGACGGGCTTCCTGCAACCGTCCTCTGGAGGTACCGGGACGAGTACTAGCCCGAGCCCTGACCTCTGGTAATTTCTTGCCCTTAGACGTGCCGAGATCGGTCACGATTTTGTCCAGCTCGACCCCAAAGAGCAGCTTGCCTTTAAAAGGCAACCTAGACAGGCGGGATTTAGAGGCGTGGTCAGCAGACCAATGTTTCAGCCAAAGCCACCGCCGCGCAGAGATTGTCTGAGCCATGCCTTTCGCTGAGGCCCTCAAGACATCATACAGCAAGTCTGCCAAATAGGCTAAGCCCAATTCCAGGGCCGGCCAATCAGCCCTCAAGGAATGATCCGAGGGAGAAGCCCGCTGCACCATAGTCAGGCATGCCCTGGCCACATAGGAGCCGCAAACTGAGGCCTGCAAACTTAAAGCAGCCGCCTCAAAGGACGACCTTAAGGCCGCCTCCAATCTTCTGTCTTGGGCGTCCTTTAGGGCCGTGCCACCTTCCACCGGCAACGCCGTTTTCTTAGTCACCGCAGTGATTAAAGAATCCACGGTAGGCCACAGATAGGCCTCACGTTCACTCACAGCCAAAGGATAGAGGCGGGACATAGCCCTAGCCACTTTAAGGCTCGCTTCTGGGACATCCCATTGAGCCGAAATTAAGGTGTGCATGGCATCATGCACGTGGAAGGTTCTAGGCGGGCGCTTCGTCCCCAGCATAATGGCAGAGCCAACAGGGGCTGAGGGAGAGACGTCCTCCGGAGAGGAAATCTTCAAAGTGTCCATGGCCTGTAACAACAGGTTGGGCAAATCCTCTGGGCTAAAAAGCCGCGCTGCAGAGGGGTCATCCGCTCCATCCGAGCGGGGATCCGTCTCCTCCAAGGAATCCGCAAAGGACCGTTGGGAGACCTCAGACACGCTGCCCTCATCTACATCGGAGGAGACAAATTCCTCCAAGGCCTGGGAATCAACCCGAGGGCGTTACCTCTGGGAACCTCAACCTCTTTACCAGACGAGGGAGCAGGGGCAGCGTTGTGCATGAGGAAGGCCTGATGCAGCAGCAAACAAAACTCGGGGGAGAAACCCCCCAGACTGTGCACTTCCGCAGCCTGGGCAACAGCCCTAGACGCACCCTCAACCGGCGCTCGCAATAGCGGGGGAGAGACATGCTGCGCATCCAAAATGGCGTCCGGCGCGAAACTCCGCGAAGGAGCCGCGCGGGAAGAACGGCTCTTAACTTTAGCCGCTTCTGTGCCGTCGCCCAAATTAAGGGCGTTCATGGCATTAATGTCTCCAACCTCAAGGGCGGCCCAAGAAGAAGCCGTCCGAGCCGCGTGGCCGGCCAAGATGGCGGAGGCGAGGAGCGGGGGATGGGCGTTTATGGCGGGAAAACCCGCCACGCCGGAGGAAGGACCGGGACATTCATCGGTCACGAAACTGTCACCCAACAAGGGCGAATCAGGCTTTAAGACCCCCGCATCCCCTCTAGAAGCGCTCAAGCGACCCGGGGAGCGACCCTTTGCGCCCTCGCCCTCCGACGCCATATGCCACGAGGAGAAGAATCGGGGAACCCCCTGCCCGTTATAAAAAGGTAAAAATTACCTGCTGTCCGCTCCGAGTTGTAACGACCTGGTGTCCCAGTGAGTAGCTGCAATAGACGCTTAAATAAATGTCGAAATAAACGCCTTTAAGGACGTTCAAAAATTTTTTTTTTTTTTTTTTTTAACAGAGCCAGCGGGAGGGATGAGAAAAGGAGGGACCTGGCACCACCAGGTTTGCACTTGCTCAAAAGAGCCCTCAACCCCAGGCACTCAACAAAACCTAAAAGTTAGGCTTGGAGGCCTAGCCAGAGCTGCTGCTGTGTGTGACCACCACCTGCTGAGATAGAGAACATACTGGGGAGTTTCCGGCAGCACATGACCACATATAGGGAGGCAAAAGTTTGCTCTCTATCTCCACCTGCTGGTAGATGGACACAACCCACCAGTCTATGGATTGATCAGCTTGATGATATGGAATTAAATATTTAAATACTGTAGCATAAATACACATGAGGCAATTCAATTGGAGGGAAATTCTTGAACAAGGGGGCATAGGATGAAGAAGGGGATAGGCTCAGAAGTAATCTGAGGAAATACTTCACGGAAACAGTAGGGTCATTCCATGCCAAGTGGTCTAAACCTTCCCATCATCATGCTCTCCAATTTTGTTCAAATTTTATCTGTTGCGCGAATCAGGTGTTAAACGAAGTTTCCCAAAATTTGAGGTCTCTAGTTGCAGATCTAGACCCCCTTTTCTGAAAGGTTGTCAGTCCATGAGCGTGTGACATTTACCAAAATGCCATTTTGGGGTCTAATAAAATCCAAACACATTTATAAGAATGGCTAAAAAATTCAAATCCTGTACAATTTTTGATGCTAATTCCAATGAAATACATTTTAACATTATGGATGCAAAATCCAGTCAAACAAGTTGACTCAAAGTGTGCATCAAAATTGGTCGCCACTCATCGGAACATATTTGGACCAATATTCAGACCGCAACAACTTCCATGCAAACGGACTTGAAATGTTGAACAAGCATTATGCTTGTGCTGGACATAATACTGCCAGATTTGCAACTAACCAGCATCTATAACTGCCCTGCAGGATCTCTTCAAAGTTGGCACTATCAGCGCTAATGGTAAAACATACCAAAGTTCAAAGCCAATTATTAAAAAGAATATGCTGAATCAGCTTGTAAACAGTATCATCTGAAAGAGAAAATTGTGCTCTACAACACTGTGTTTTTGTTTTGCAATGCACCATTAAGTAGCCATTTACTCAGGTCAAAGTATGTTATATTTAGTACGCTTGATGCACTAATTTTTCTTCATTTCTAGGAAATTGAGTCTTAATAGTCGCTTAAAAGTATTGATATATTTATTCATTCGTATTTTATTCGTTGATTGTCCAATCGTTTATTGTGCGCTGTTATGGTGGATTGGAAACGTTTGTGAAGCATCAGTTGAACAGAAAGATGCTTTCATAAGCTTTATGCATCCTCATGGTCCTGTTACTTCATTTTATTGGCCGGTAAAGACGCGATACTTGCTGGATCCCAGAACAACTTATCATTGCTGTTATTCCAGTTCCATCAGTGACATCATCTGGTCAGCAATATAGTTTCCCTGAAACCGTTCTCTTGCAGATCAATGATGCTTTCAGAATGATGAAGTAACTGAAGAAGGCAGGCTTGGGAACCTGCAGTGAAGTAACTGAAGAAGGCAGGCTTGGGAACCTGCAGTGAAGTAACTGAAGAAGGCAGGCTTGGGAACCTGCAGTAAAGAAACACACAATCAGGCTTGGGATCCTACAGTAAAGAAACCCACAATCAGGCTTGGGATCCTGCAGTAAAGATACCCACCTGTGGCTGTTACTGTATGGCTATCGGGCGTGGCCCCTAGGGCGATGGGGATGCTGGTTTCAATGTGATAACCAGTAATGGCTCAGCCATCATGGACCAATGCAATACATCGCGCACACAAAATATAACATACTTTGACCTAAGTAAATGGCTACTTAACGGTGGCTTCGAGGACATGGGCGGAAAAATCGAGCCAGCGAGGTCAAACGCGATGATGCCGAAAGAAGGGGCACCAAAAAGGAAAAAAACCTGTACGCACGCAAAGAAAAGGAAACTTACGGAGGAAAAACTTCTACGACGTAGCGGAAACCTTTTTTTTTTTTTAAACAAACACACACACGAGAGAAGAGGAGCCGAAAAGGCACAAAAATCGCGCGAACGCGATGGGGGCCTCTCTGGGGGAGAGAACAAAATACGTCCGTTCTGACCGTGGAAAAAGAGAGACTGACGAGCACGCTTGCGTTTGGGCGGAAGACGGTCGCGCATGTGCGATGCGCACGGATCACACGAGAGCTAGGAAGATCTTCCGATCCTGGGGGCTGCCGTGGACGTCACCCAATCGTGAGAACAAGCAGCCTGCTTGTCCTCGGAGAAACCCTATTACTATGTAAGCCTTATTGAACATGCTTTGAGTGGGAAAGCGCGGGGTACAAATGTAATAATAATAATGTTTTGAATAATTGTCTATACTTATGGATGTGATTTCTGAACACGTGGCATCATTAAAGCACAGACTTTTAAATGCCCAGTTGGGTATATGTGCTAATCTCAACTTTGTTAAATGTCTCAGACATGAGGAGGAAGTGACATCACCAGCTCGATAGCTCCCGCTCCTCGCAGCCACAAAAAGCAATATTTAGCAGCCATCAGCGATTTTGAACAGTTTCCAACATGTCCTCCGAAGTTACTTACCTCAAATTGCCATGAGCAAAGCGCAGTCTGCGCAAAACAAAGACCCTGAGAAGTCCGCTGGTGGAGGGCCGAGCAAGACGCCGAAGCACCACGAGGTAATGGCGCAGGCCTCGCTCTCGGACTCAGACTCGGCTTTATCGTTGGCAGAATCGTGGAGGCCACCCGCCAAAAAGGGTGTCTCCAGCAAACTTCAAAAATCTAAAGAAGAAATACTGGACCAGATGGAGGTTCTGAGCTCGGACCTCCGGGAGTTGGGGGGACGGGTACAGGATGCGAAACTGCAGCTGGAAGAGCACGCGGAATCCCTGACCTCCCATGAGGCGCACTTGCAAGAGCTGAACCAAAAAACGAGGGACCTGACTTATAAATTGGACGACCTCGAAAATCGGGGTAGGAGAAATCATCTCCGATTTCGCGGAGTTCCTGAAGGCAGCAAAACGGAGGATGTTCCCCAAATTGTGCAAACCCTGTGTACTAACCTGTTGGGGACCGAGGCGGCAGCAGCAGTGGCAATAGAACTGGACAGGGCACACGGAGCCCTGGGTCAGCGACAGGAGAGTAGAGCGCGATATGAAATCGTCCGTTTCCATAAGTATGAAGTCAAAGAGCAAATACTCGCCTAACCCCGGAAGAAACAAGATCTGGAATTGGTGGGGGCCAAAATAACTGTATACCAAGATCTTTCACAGTTCACTCTGCAACAGAGGCGTCAATTGAAACCGGCTTTGGATGTTTTAATCAAGGAGCGTATCACCTACAGATGGGGTTTCCCTTTCTCAGTGAATTTTACAATCAAGGGGGTCAAACACAGAGTCTGCTCGCTAGCTGAAGCGTGGTCGTCCCTGCATGCGGCGGGTCTGGTGAATTCAATAGCACCTCCGGGAGCGGTGGCACCTGCTACTAAAGTGAAGCTCCAAAAATGGCAGCGGATCCCTGAATCCACTACGCGGAGTAACCCGAGGCGGAGAGCAGCGGCAATGGGAACCTGAACTTTGGCGAAGCAGTTTCGTTGGGGTCTGCAATTCGAGTTCAGTGCTTTTGTGGCAATCATTGGGATGATGGACATTCTTGTGGTAAACAGGAGATAGTGACTTTTGAAGACTTGCCAAATTGTCAGTTATCCCTGGTGTGTTTTGTTTTGGGGGGTTTTTTGCATGTAATTTTGTCTGGAAGTATGAGGGGGGAATTCGTAAGGGGGGATGCTACAGGATGTGAGGGTTATGCTTTGAGTGATGGCGGGTGGGTAAAATAGGGGGAGGCGGGAATGTGAGGGGTGTTAGGGTGTGTTTTCGAACTGTTTCTAGAATGAGTATGTGCAGAGGGGACTAGGGTAACGGTGGTGGCTGGGAGGTGGCTGGGGGGGGGGGGGGGGGAGCTGGGTTGTCTGGAATACAGTGGGTTACTTTCTCTTTTTCCCCACTTAGGGGGTTTGTTCCCTCTGGCTGGTGGTTGGATGTGGGGGGATGGAGGGTTGGGGGGGAGGGATTGGGCTTGCATATTATGGGACTAGGGGGGGTGCAGACATATGTAGTGGATTGTTATGTAGTGTTTGCCTTATTCAGTTTTATTCACCCGATATGAGTACAGACTTAAAGGTCTTATTCTATAATGTAAAAGGGTTGAACGTGCCTCAAAAAAAGGCAAAAACTCTTTAAGGAGTTCCAGCATTTGAAACCTCATATAGTAATGTTGCAGGAGACGCACCTTCGCCTGCGGCATGAGAGACTCCTCTCCCATCCTAACTATCCCAGGGCCTTTTTGGCCTCCTCTGCAGATGGCTCTAAGAAGCGAGGGGTGGCAGTGTTGTTCCATAAGATGTTATCAGCCCAAATAGTGAAAGTCAACTGGGACCCAGGTGGGCGTTTTTTGTTTTTACATATCATTATAGACCAAGTGGACATAACTGTAACTTCTATATATGCACCAAATGACCACCAGGGGGCTTTTTACACCAAGGTGAAGAATCTCTTAGCTACATTTGCTCATCTTGGGGGGGAGACTTCAACGGGGTTATGGACCCGGCACTAGACCGGTCTGGATCAGCTCAGCAAGTAGGGAATAGGGATTCTCTGGCTCACTCTTTGGGGACCCTAGATGTTTGGAGATTGAGTCTTGCGCATGTGAGAGATTATACATTCTTTTCTGCAGTGCATGCCTCGTACTCATGTATTGATTATATTTTTCTTGATGTAGCCCTTACAGAACGGGGCCCGAGTGCAGGTATAGGTAGTGCAACATTATCGGATTATGCACCGGTCTGGGTTACACTGCCTACTATTAAGGCGGAGATTAAAGACAAGATATGGACACTTAACGCGAGTGTGCTACAAGAGGGGGAGGTAGTGAAGGGATGCAGGAAAGTGTTATAGTACTTGGATTTGAATATGGAGTCGGGGCCCCCCCCTTAGTATAGTGTGGGACGCTATGAAGGCCGTGTCTAGAGGCTACTTTTTGCAACTAGCCAGTCAGCGTGCCAGGGTCCGTAGGAACCAATTGGCTCAATGTCTGGATAAGATTCGGACCCTAGAGGAGCGGCATAAGGCGTGTGGCTCTCCGGCAGTCCTGGAGGAATTGCGAGGCCAACCAATTCTAGATTCCATTTACTCAGAACATTTATGCCAGCTCCAATCAAGAACGAATGTTCGTTCATATGGATTTACTAATAAGGCCGTCTCTTGGCCCTATGGCTGCGTAAACAAAAGGTGGAGAGGGTGGTAACTCAGGTCCGGGGGAACGGAGGTTATACGAAGGCGTTTTGGCAAATTTTACCAGGAGTTATATGACCGGGAGATCAATCCCTCTGCAGACTCCATTGCAGATTACTTAGCGCTAGACACCCTGGGAGCTGACGCGAGGCCAAATGGCAGTACGCGGTACTGAAAGTGCTGCATCCCCAACCGAACCCAAAGATACTTCCTGTGAGCTGGAAGTATCGGTATGTATGTATATGCATCCTTCAAGTCCAGGGAGCATAGCCAATCGTTTTGCTGAATCATGGGAAGAAGGGTGCCCAGGGAAACCATTCTGAACCTTTCTCGGACTAGGAATTTGTTCAGGGCCCTTAGGTCTAGGATGGGACGAATCCCCCCCTGTCTTTTTCTGCACAAGGAAGTACCTGGAATAGAATCCCTGCCATTCTTCCCTTGGTGGAATGGGTTTGACCGCATGAGCCTTTAGAAAGGGGGAGAGTTCCTCTGCAAGTACCTGCTTGTGCTGAGAGCTGAACGAATGAGCTCTCGGTGGGCAATTTGGAGGTTTGGATACCAAATTGAGGGTGTATCCTAACCGAACTATTTAAAGAACCCACCGGTCGGAGGTTATGAGAGGCCACTTTTAGTGAAAAAATTTTAACCTTCCCCCAACCGGTAAGTCATCCGGAATGGACACTTAATAGTGGCTATGCTCTGCTGGAGCCAGTCAAAAGCCCAGCCCTTGCTTTTGCTGGGGAGCAGCACGGGCCTTAGGCGCATGCTGTTGACGAGAACGAGCGTGCTGGGGTGTACCCTAAGCAGGCTGGCGAGTCACTGGAGCATAACTATGCCTAGAAAAGGCGTAAGTACTCTGAGACCCACCAAAATACCTCCTAGATGAGGAGGTGGTCGCAGAAGGTGCCCGGCGGGACAGAAAAGACAGCATCGGTATGCTTCTTGATCTCGTCAACCAGTTCCTCAACCTTCTCTCCAAAAAGTTTATCCCCCCCCCCCCCCCGGCATGGGGCATCCTCAATTCTCTGCTGGACCAAATGGTCCAGGTCAGACACGCAGCCGTGAGAGTCTGTGATTCGCTATACCCTGGGCAGAGATTCTGGATTCCACATCAAAAGTGCCGTAACCTGCCTCTGGCCAAGAACTTGCGACACACCTTCTGCTGCCTGACCAGCTGGTGAAAAGGCTCGGCATGCTCCGGAGGGAGTGCATCAACCAAGTCAGACAGCTTCCTCACCGAGTTCCGCAAGTAGACGCTCATGAAGAGCTAGTATGATTGAATATGGGCGATGAGCATCGTGGCCTGAAGCATTTTGCTCCCAAAAGAGTTCAAGGTCCTAGCTTCTCTGCCTGGGGGAGCCGAAGCCTAGTCCCTAGTACTCTTGGCTCTCTTGAGAGCGGCATCCACCACCATGAAGTTGTGGGGTAACAGACTTCGCCAACCCAGGTTCCCCATGGATCAGATGCTAGGTGTCAATTTTCTTTGGGACCAAAGGGCCAGAGAGGACGCCCAGTTCTGCACGAGGACTGCCTTGAGTACCTCGTGCAGAAGAGCCATCACTGCCTCCTTAGGTGGAGAGGTGTAGTCCAGGACCTCAAGCATCTTAGCCCTGGGCTCACCCTCCACTTCTACGGGGAAGGGTATGGCCTCAGCTGTTTCCCACACAAAAGAGGTGAATGATAGCCTCCTCTCAGGTGGAGAGGAAGGTTCTGACAAGATCCCAAAAGACTCATTGGAAGAAAAGTACCTGGGATCCTCCTTAGACTTCCAAGAGCGCTCCTCTTCGGTATCAGACAGCACTACCCTCAGGGATGTCCGAGACCAGGACCGCCCCGACACAGAGGACCTGTGGCCTGGAGAACGTCGAGGAGTCGGTTCTTGCCTTGACTCCACCGAAGATTCCTCCACCATCGAAGGCGAACCGGCCTGGGTGGCAGTCGACACCGGAACCACACCGTGGGCTGGGGCCAGGCGGGGCTGCAGCGGAAGGCATGGTAGGCACATCGCTGCATAAAAGCCTCCAAGAGATCTGGAAGCAAGGCCCAGGGTTGCTTGTCGAAGAGTCGCCATCAGAAAAGGCTGAGGGGCCGGTGTGGGCTCAGGTTGCCTAACCGTCTGGGATGCAGGAATAGGATCTCGGCTGCTGGGAGACGGGCGCGTCGGCAACTCTTGAATGGGGGGGGGGGGGTGCTCCTCCTGGCGCCGACGCTTCTCAGGTACCTGATCCCTCGACATCCCATGCGTCAAAGGAGAGCGGTGTTGGTGCTTCTTGGCCTTCGCCCGATGCACCTCACGGAGACTCCTTAGTGCCGACGAGGACAACGAGGAATCCTCAAGTCGTCTCGGGGTCGGGTCTGACAAGTCGGTCCTGGGGGGCCTGCACAGCAGGAGGCCTCGAGACAGGTGGAGACCCACTCGATGCCTCACTACTTGCAGCAGCCATCCCTACCGTGACTCCCGATGTCGAAGGACCGGACTGAGCTCCAAAAAGATTTTCTCTTTGAGCCTCTCGGGAAATTTGCGTCCTTTTCCTCATACGAAGACAAAGGATACAATTTGCCGGACTATGATCGGGCTCAAGGCACTGAATACACCAAGTGTGTGTATCAGTACCTGAGATGGTCCGGTTGCACAGAGTACAATGCTTGAAACCACTGGGAGTCTTCGATGACATGGAAGGGAAGACTGCTTCGGCAAAATCAAGAGACTCGATTGTGCCTAAGGAAAAAACGTAAAAGGCACAAAAAAACAGGGGAAACCCCAGCTGATCAAGCCTAAATGCGGCCCGCACTGAAAAAATAAGAAAACTTAAACGCGGGCAAAAGAAACAGAAATTGAGGGAAAAAAAGGGGTGAAAAAACAGCCGGAAGGCACTTGAAAAAGGCTCTTTCCAGGGCGGAACGAGGAGCTGCAGAAAGAACTGCTGCTCCTCAGGGGAAGGCACTGGCAACTTTGCTATATATTATGCCGGTTCTCAGCCCGACATGGATCATCGACCCACTTGTGAGAATATAGCCTGCTTGTCCTCGGGAAAATGCCCTAAACCTCTCCATGTCTAGATTTATAAATATGGGCCTTCTACACATTTTCAGTTTATATGGCAGCTTTTATTTTCCCATGAATTTATCATTGTTTAAGAGAGAAAAAAAAAAGAAAAACAGGAGAAAAATCAGTGGAAAATGGTGAGTTGTGTTTGCAAATTTAAATATCAGTGTATTTTTGTGGAAAGATAACATCTTCCTATGATGTAACTGTTTATAGTGGTGATTTTTAAACTGAATGGTTACGCTTTTTTATGGCCTAGGTTATAGGGCCTATTCACTAAGATTTTTTCCAAAGTATATGGGGAAGAATGCTTAAAGAGGCCCCCAAAAGCGAATGCTACATACCTGTAGAAGGTATTCTCCGAGGACAGCAGGCTGATTGTTCTCACTGATGGGTGACGTCCACGGCAGCCCCTCCAATCAGAATCTTCACTAGCAAAGTCCTTTGCTAGTCCTCGCGCGCCCGCGCGCACCGCGCATGCGCGGCCGTCTTCCCGCCCGAAACCGGCTCGAACCGGCCAGTCCAGTATGTAGCAAGACAATACCAGGGAAGACACAACTCCAAAGGGGAGGCGGGCGGGTTTGTGAGAACAATCAGCCTGCTGTCCTCAGAGAATACCTTCTACAGGTATGTAGCATTCGCTTTCTCCGAGGACAAGCAGGCTGCTTGTTCTCACTGATGGGGTATCCCTAGCCCCCAGGCTCACTCAAAACAACAACCATGGTCAATTGGGCCTCGCAACGGCGAGGACATAACTGAGATTGACCTAAAAAATTTACCAACTAACTGAGAGTGCAGCCTGGAACAGAACAAACAGGGCCTTCGGGGGGTGGAGTTGGATCCTAAAGCCCAAACAGGTTCTGAAGAACTGACTGCCCGAACCGACTGTCGCGTCGGGTATCCTGCTGCAGGCAGTAATGAGATGTGAATGTGTGGACAGATGACCACGTCGCAGCTTTGCAAATTTCTTCAATGGAGGCTGACTTCAAGTGGGCTACCGACGCAGCCATGGCTCTAACATTATGAGCCGTGACATGACCCTCAAGAGCCAGCCCCGCCTGGGCGTAAGTGAAGGAAATGCAATCTGCTAGCCAATTGGATATGGTGCGTTTCCCTACAGCCACTCCCCTCCTATTGGGATCAAAAGAAACAAACAATTGGGCGGACTGTCTGTGGGGCTGTGTCCGCTCCAGGTAGAAGGCCAATGCTCTCTTGCAGTCCAATGTGTGCAGCTGACGTTCAGCAGGGCAGGAATGAGGACGGGGAAAGAATGTTGGCAAGACAATTGACTGGTTCAGATGGAACTCCGACACGACCTTTGGCAAGAACTTAGGGTGAGTGCGGAGGACTACTCTGTTATGATGAAATTTGGTGTAAGGGGCCTGGGCTACCAGGGCCTGAAGCTCACTGACTCTACGAGCTGAAGTAACTGCCACCAAGAAAATGACCTTCCAGGTCAAGTACTTCAGATGGCAGGAATTCAGTGGCTCAAAAGGAGGTTTCATCAGCTGGGTGAGAACGACATTGCGATCCCATGACACTGTAGGAGGCTTGACAGGGGGCTTTGACAAAAGCAAACCTCTCATGAAGCGAACAACTAAAGGCTGTCCTGAGATCGGCTTACCTTCCACATGGTAATGGTATGCACTGATTGCGCTAAGGTGAACTCTTACAGAGTTGGTCTTGAGACCAGACTCAGACAAGTGCAGAAGGTATTCAAGCAGGGTCTGTGTAGGACAAGAGCGAGGAGCTAGGGCCTTGCTGTCACACCAGACGGCAAACCTCCTCCATAGAAAGAAGTAACTCCTCTTAGTGGAATCTTTCCTGGAAGCAAGCAAGACGCGGGAGACACCCTCTGACAGACCCAAAGAGGCAAAGTCTACGCTCTCAACATCCAGGCCGTGAGAGCCAGGGACCGGAGGCTGGGATGCAGAAGAGCCCCTTCGTCCTGCGTGATGAGGGTCGGAAAACACTCCAATCTCCACGGTTCTTCGGAGGATAACTCCAGAAGAAGAGGGAACCAGATCTGACGCGGCCAAAAAGGAGCAATCAGAATCATGGTGCCTCGGTCTTGCTTGAGTTTCAACAAAGTCTTCCCCACCAGAGGAATGGGAGGATAAGCATACAGCAGGCCCTCCCCCCAATCCAGGAGGAAGGCATCCGATGCCAGTCTGCCGGGGGCCTGAAGCCTGGAACAGAACTGAGGGACTTTGTGGTTCACTCGAGATGCGAAGAGATCCACCAAGGGGGTGCCCCACGCTTGGAAGATCTGGCGCACCACTCTGGTAGTTGAGCGACCACTCGTGAGGTTGCATAATCCTGCTCAGTCTGTCGGCCAGACTGTTGTTTACGCCTGCCAGATATGTGGCTTGGAGCACCATGCCGAGAAGGCGAGCCCAGAGCCACATGCTGACGGCTTCCTGACACAGGGGGCGAGATCCGGTGCCCCCCTGCTTGTTGACATAGAACATGGCAACCTGGTTGTCTGTCTGAATTTGGATAATTTGGTGGGACAGCCGATCTCTGAAAGCCTTCAGAGCGTTCCAGATCGCTCGCAACTCCAGGAGATTGATCTGTAGACCGCGTTCCTGGAGGGACCAGCTTCCTTGGGTGTGAAGCCCATCGACATGAGCTCCCCATCCCAGGAGAGACGCATCCGTGGTCAGCACTTTTTGTGGCTGCGGAATTTGGAAAGGACGTCCCCGAGTCAGATTGGACCAAATCGTCCACCAATACAGGGATTCGAGAAAACTCGTGGAAAGGTGGTTCACGTCTTCTAGATCCCCAGCAGCTTGAAACCACTGGGAAGCTAGGGTCCATTGAGCAGATCTCATGTGAAGGCGGGCCATGGGAGTCACATGAACTGTGGAGGCCATGTGGCCCAGCAATCTCAACATCTGCCGAGCTGTGATCTGCTGGGACGCTCGCACCCGTGAGACGAGGGACAACAAGTTGTTGGCTCTCGTCTCTGGGAGATAGGCGCGAGCCGTCCGAGAATCCAGCAGAGCTCCTATGAATTCGAGTCTCTGCACTGGGAGAAGATGGGACTTTGGGTAATTTATTACAAACCCCAGTAGCTCCAGGAGGCGAATAGTCATCTGCATGGACTGCAGGGCTCCTGCCTCGGACGTGTTCTTCACCAGCCAATCGTCGAGATATGGGAACACGTGCACCCCCAGCCTGCGAAGTGCCGCTGCTACTACAGCCAGGCACTTTGTGAACACCCTGGGCGCAGAGGCAAGCCCAAAGGGTAGCACACAGTACTGGAAGTGACGTGTGCCCAGCTGAAATCGCAGATACTGTCTGTGAGCTGGCAGTATCGGGATGTGTGTGTAGGCATCCTTCAAGTCCAGAGAGCATAGCCAATCGTTTTCCTGAATCATGGGAAGAAGGGTGCCCAGGGAAAGCATCCTGAACTTTTCTTTGACCAGATATTTGTTCAGGGCCCTTAGGTCTAGGATGGGACGCATCCCCCCTGTTTTCTTTTCCACAAGGAAGTACCTGGAATAGAATCCCAGCCCTTCTTGCCCGGATGGCACGGGCTCGACCGCATTGGCGCTGAGAAGGGCGGAGAGTTCCTCTGCAAGTACCTGCTTGTGCTGGAAGCTGTAAGACTGAGCTCCCGGTGGACAATTTGGAGGTTTTGAGGCCAAATTGAGGGTGTATCCTTGCCGGACTATTTGGAGAACCCACTGAACGGAGGTTATGAGAGGCCACCTTTGGTGAAAAGCTTTCAACCTCCCTCCGACTGGCAGGTCGCCCGGCACTGACACTTGGATGTCGGCTATGCTCTGCTGGAGCCAGTCAAAAGCTCGCCCCTTGCTTTTGCTGGGGAGCCGCGGGGCCTTGCTGAGGCGCACGCTGCTGACGAGAGCGAGCGCGCTGGGGCTTAGCCCGGGCCGCAGGCTGTCGAGAAGGAGGATTGTACCTACGCTTGCCAGAAGAGTAGGGAACAGTCCTCCTTCCCCCCAAAAATCTTCTACCTGTAGAGGTAGATGCTGAAGGCTGCCGGCGGGAGAACTTGTCGAATGCGGTATCCCGCTGGTGGAGATGCTCTACCACCTGCTCGACCTTCTCTCCAAAAATATTGTCCGCACGGCAAGGCGAGTCCGCAATCCGCTGCTGGAGTCTATTCTCCAGGTCGGAGGCACGCAGCCATGAGAGCCTGCGCATCACCACACCTTGAGCAGCGGCCCTGGACGCAACATCAAAGGTGTCATACACCCCTCTGGCCAGGAATTTTCTGCACGCCTTCAGCTGCCTGACCACCTCCTGAAAAGGCTTGGCTTGCTCAGGGGGGAGAGCATCAACCAAGCCCGCCAACTGCCGCACATTGTTCCGCATGTGTATGCTCGTGTAGAGCTGGTAAGATTGGATTTTGGCCACGAGCATAGAGGAATGGTAGGCCTTCCTCCCAAAGGAGTCTAAGGTTCTAGAGTCTTTGCCCGGGGGCGCCGAAGCATGCTCCCTAGAACTCTTAGCCTTCTTTAGGGTCAGGTCCACAACTCCAGAGTCGTGAGGCAACTGAGTGCGCATCAGCTCTGGGTCCCCATGGATCCGGTACTGGGACTCGATCTTCTTGGGGATGTGGGGATTACTTAGTGGCTTGGTCCAGTTCGCAAGCAATGTCTTTTTCAGGACATGGTGCAAGGGAACAGTGGACGCTTCCTTAGGTGGAGAAGGATAGTCCAGGAGCTCAAACATTTCAGCCCTGGGCTCGTCCTCCACAACCACCGGGAAGGGGATGGCCGTAGACATCTCCCGGACAAAGGAAGCAAAAGACAGACTCTCGGGAGGAGAAAGCTGTCTCTCAGGAGAGGGAGTGGGATCGGAAGGAAGACCCTCAGACTCCTCGTCAGAGAAATATCTGGGGTCTTCTTCCTCTTCCCACGAGGCCTCACCCTCGGTGTCAGACACAAGTTCACGGACCTGTGTCTGCAACCTCGCCCGGCTCGACTCCGTGGAGCCACATCCACGATGGGGGCGTTGAGAGGTAGACTCCCTTGCCCGCATCGGCGAAGCTCCCTCCGCCGACGTAGTCTGGGAGCCCTCCTGGGAGGTGGCCGCAGTCGGCACCGCACGCGGTACCGACGTCGGGGACCTCACCCCGGGCGATGGGCCAGCCGGCGCCACGCTCGACGGTACTGGAGGCGCAAGCACCGCCGGTACCGGAGGGGTAGGGCGCAACAGCTCTCCCAGAATCTCTGGGAGAACGGCCCGGAGGCTCTCGTTCAGAGCGGCTGCAGAGAAAGGCATGGAGGCCGATGCAGGCGTCGACGTCAGAACCTGTTCCGGGCGTGGAGACTGTTCCGGGCTGTCCAGAGTGGAGCGCATCGACACCTCCTGAACAGAGGGTGAGCGGTCCTCTCGGTGCCGATGCCTGCTGGGTGCCGACTCCCTCGGCGACCCAGAGCTCTCGGTGCCGACGCGGGGAGGAGACCGGTGTCGATGCTTCTTCGACTTCTTCCGAAGCATGTCACCGGAGCTCCCCGGCACCGACGAGGAGGACGTAGAATCCATCCGTCGCTTCCTCGGGGCCGAGGTCGAAGCAGGTCGATCCCGGGGGGGGGGGGGGGGGGGGGGGGGGGGGGCTGTACCGCAGGAGCCCTCAGGGTAGGGGGAGACCCACCCGAAGGCTCACCGCCACCAGCAGGGGAAAGGGACAGCCCTCACCTGCACTCCTGACGATGCACCACCGTCCGACGACATCAGCAGACGAGGTCCCGGTACCACCGACGCAGCTATCCGATGTCTCGGCGCCGATGCAGAGGGCCGATGCCTCGATGCACTCGATGCACTGGCGGCCGAGGATGAAGGTCTGGACGCTGACGACGTCGATGCACTCGATGACCCCGGTGCCGATGCCGACGAAGAGCCCGAGAACAAAACGTTCCACTGGGCCAAGCTCGCTACCTGAGTCCGCCTTTGTAACAGGGAACACAGGCTACAATTCTGAGGACGGTGCTCGGCCCCCAGACACTGAAGACACGAAGAGTGTCTATCAGTGAGCGAGATTACCCGGGCGCACTGGGTGCACTTCTTGAAGCCGCTGGAAGGCTTCGATGTCATGGGCGGAAAAATCACGCCAGCGAAATCAAAATCCGAAATGACGAATTTGAGCACCAAAACTTTGAGGGAGAAAAATCTCGACCGAGGCCGAAAAGAGGCCTACCCTGACGACGAAAGAAAACTTACCGGGGCAAAGACTGGAAGTACGGGAAGGGGCAAACGAAACCCAAGGGGGTTTGTGGAGCACTTTCCGAACGAAATTAAACCTTTTCCGAAGAAAAAACACGTCGATTTGAACAACGGACGCGCGAGGTCGACTCTCCGGGGCTCGACACGGCAAAAACACAGCCGTACCGAGTGCGGACGAAAGAAGACTGGCCGGCTCGAGCCGGTTTCGGGCGGGGAAGACGGACCGCGCGGAGCGCGCAAGGACTAGCAAAGGACTTTGCTAGTGAAGATTCCGATTGGAGGGGCTGCCGTGGACGTCACCCATCAGTGAGAACAAGCAGCCTGCTGTCCTCGGAGAATGCTTAATATACAAGCATACCCTCCCTTCTCCTCTTTCTGAGCACCCACTGTTTTTCTCTCCTCACAGCCCCTGTTGCTCACTCATATGCCTGGGGTGGCTCTAGACAGTTACGTACTAACCCAGAATCTCATGGTCCTGGTCAATCACTGCAATCATACCATAGGATTATGGGTACTGGGCAGCTTCAAGAGTCTAACAGCTGCACTGACTGGAAAGTTGGCAGTCTCTACCCTACCAAAAACACTGCATTTGCTCAGGCTGAGCCCTAGTGTGCTGTACTGTGGACACAATCACAGTCTTCAAAAGCAGCTACCATTTGTTCATACAATTAGGTGAAAATCAGTTTAAATTGAAAATAAAGGTACTTAACTACAAAATAACTGATGCCCTGATGCTCAGAAGCAAATGCAGGGCCATTAGCGCCGCACTAGTGCCCGCATTTACTACTGCCAAATGTTCAGAGCTGGCAACTGCGTGAAATGAGCATGCCAGCTCTGAACTCAATGTGCATGCAAATGCATGCTATAAAGGGTCTTCCATATTCCTCCCCAATGCTCAATGGGCAGCGCGTCAAACAAGGGCACTGCTCCCGCAGCAAATCCTACACCAGCTCGGAGCTGGTGTTAGGATTTGCCAGGCCACTGGGGAGAAATGGGAAGACCCTGTTTAGCATACATTTGCATGCTTTGCAGACCCCTCCCCCCAAAACAAGGGCCTGGAGGTCTGGTGGACCCCAAATGCATAACCCCCTCTAGGAACATACATAAAACCCTGGTGTCCAGTGGGACCCTTACCAGGAAATCCCCCCAACCACAGGCTAGCCTGGTGGGTCTAACGATGAGCCTGCCGCCCTAAACTCCCTCATACCTTTAACCAGGAACAGGGACTAGAACTCCCTCCCTCCTCCTGTGGGCACCTCATCAAAATGGTGATGCACTGGGCAGGGCACTGCCATTTTGAGGAGGTGCCCGCAGGAGGGAGGAGGACTAGTCCCTCCTCCTTCTTTAAGGTATGGGTAGTAGGGGGGTGGTTCCTGGTATGGACCACCAGATTATGTATGTTTTGGTTGGGGGGGGGGGGGGGGGGGAAGAGGGTGTCCATCAGATATTTAGACCCTTGTGTTTGGGGGGTGAGGAGGAATCTGGAGGTCTACTAGACCACCAGGGCTTTAGGCTTGACAGAGCCCAGACCTGTCAAACCTCTTCTGTGGAGGATTGTGCCTGGGCTCTTGAGCGTATGCCCAGGCACAATCCACCCACTTTACTTCATCATGCTCAAAGCTAATAGCGCACATATCATTTGCATACTATTAGCTTTGAGCATGAGGAAGTTATTGTTGGGTGCTGTTGCCAAGCAGTAAACTCCAGCACTGTTCCGTACAGCGACTGAGCATCGGCCTTTCAGTAAGATAACTTCTGATCCACCAGCAAGGAGATGCTTGGAGAAAGCACCACAAAACTTAGGAACTATTTCCATCATACTGACAGATACACAAGAAAAGTTCACCTTTTTCAAAGAATCTCCATGTCTCTCATGAATGTATTTGAGGAATGCTGTTGTCCATTGTAACGTTGTTGCTTTATCAGTCTCGGCATTGCAGAACGGAACTAAAAGATTTAATTCATCACAGCAAATTCGAATTCTTCGCCTAGAGTCATATACAAAGATGCAATTTGAAAGGAATACAATGTAATGAGAAGCCAAGTGATATTTATTGGGGGGGGGGGGGGGGGGGGTGGCAGGCTGTGATCAGATTTAATAATGATCTTCCATTAATAAGTAAAAGCAAGAGACAACAATATCAGGAAAAACAAACAGGACAGAGAATATGTCCAAGTGCTCTCCTTAGGCACAATCAGGAGCATTATTAGATCCAAACCATCTTTTCCCCAGCCACTGGGGGTAAAATGATGTAAATTTACATCCTCAATTTAGTACATTCATTAAAATAAACATGTGATCTATAAGACAGAAACCACTCTAATTCACTGGTTTATATAATTCCCTATTATGCTACACTTCTTTATATCTCTTTCATAGCTCCTCTCACCTTCTATCTCTTTCCATGCGGTTATGCCTTTCCCTACGCTGAGAGCTTCCTCCCTGCTGGCTGCTTTGTGCCTGTGTTGACTGCCAGGTGGCTCCCTGTGCGGCTCCAGAGCTCTGACCATCACCTACATTTTGAATGTCACCAAGAACTCTGCGTTCTAGGTTTGTGTCCAGCTGGCGGATACGACTACGGCTTCTTTTGTTAACTGCCTGTTTACATAACGCTTCTTCTTTGCGAACAAGAAAGAAATGTAATATCAATTTTTTTCAGCAAACTTCCAAGAATTATTGAAACAAACTCAAAAATCCTATAACACTCAAAGAGCCACATTTTTATTTGTAGCATGTTTTAACATCTCAGATCAATACTGAAAACGATTTAGCTGAGTATGAGAAACACCTGCCTGGTTAAACTGCTTTGACCGGCCCTAGAGTAAATATTCAGTGGCATTCAAGAGTGTCACTGAGTATCTGTTCTGACCATCACGGCACTCTTTGGTTAGTTACAGGGCAGTGCAGGTGAGGAATCAAGATGGACCCAGAAATTATCTGGGCACCACCAATATTCAGTGCCAGGACAATTATCTAGGCAAGTAGGAATGTACAAACAGCAGTCCTAGCTTGCCCAGATTGTTATTTGAATACTGCCCTGTTAGCCAGCATCCAGATAACTTCTAATGGTCAGGCAATACCTGGATATTCAGTAAAAGGTGCACAGATTAGGCCTGGAATTGAATATCCAGGTCAAATTCAACCTGTGGTGGTCATTACCTTAAACATTACTGACCACCGCCAGTAGAATATCAATCATAATACATATTGGAGCATTATTTCCCCCCCCCCCCCCCCCCCCAAAAAAAAAAAATCCCTAAAGTGCTATGGAATTTACATTTGCCTTATAGCAGAGGTAAAAAAAAGTTGGTAGTGTAAAGCGCATGCAAGAATTTAAAAAATAAATACCATGTTGCCTGCTTGCCCCCTCCCCGTCTACATACTGGGGTCACTACCTGAGTTTTAAATCAGCATTACGTACTTTAACCCACAGAGAGGGAAGACAGCTTTCAGCCACTGATTTTATCTGGTAAAATTGAATGTTTCCTTATTATATGCAGAAAACCTTTACCTTTACTCCCTAGTGTAGTACAATATGAAAGGGACCTTACTGCTTAAAACACATTATGAGCAAAGATAGTCATATAATTGCATTAAAATGTACTTTCTTCATGGAATCAGCACACAAGTCAATTATATTTTAGAAAATGTAGAGAAGTGCAACAAATAAATATTAGGATTAAAAAGGTAATTTCCAGTATCAGATATATTGTCATTTGAAATCTGTAAACTGCAATGCTGTTATGACTATCCGGATATAAATCTTTATAAATCTTCATCAGAACTCAACCTAAAAACTCCAGCAAATACAGAAAGGAAATACAATAAGGGAGGCAATGAATAGCACACTAATAACCAACTACCACCACACATGTCTGGAAAAACAAAGGATGGAGGAAGTGGGTAGGCCAGTAGCCCCGATACCTCCAAATCAATGATCAATGGAAGACTGTTCAAAAATCCAAGTCTTATTCCTGGTCTTAAATTTACAATACAATTTTCAATACATAATGTGACACATAAGGTCAAAAAAATAGGGGCCAATAAAGAAAACAAGAATGATGGGTGAAGACTAATTGAAGCTTGGTAGAAGGATTGACAAATCAAATACTAGATTGTGAAGAGTGCAGAAGTCACAAAGGTTGATATGGAATCAACATGGAATTCAGGTAAAGCAGTAAGCCATGGGGGAAAACATAGAAAACTAGTATCAAGAGTTTAAATCTGATCCTATTTAAGATGGGAAGCCAGTGCTGTTCTTCAGAAGAGCAACTATCTGTTTTTCTGTACATTATAAAGCAGTTTAACTGCAGTGTTTTGTATAAGCTGAATGTGCTTCAAGTTTGTTACTAGGGCATGTAGTAGAATTTTCATGGCTTTGGAATTCAGAAAAGGACACCAAGAACAAATTTTACTAAGAGTAAAAAATGATATGAGATACAAAAAAAAAAAAAAAGACTGGAGTCAAACCATACTCATTCAATGAGTGCTCAACTGAAACTTCTGATCCTGCAACTAAGATGAAATGATGGAAACGGCCTGTTCCTGGTGAACCAAACTGAAATTGAATCCATTCAAACTGAAGGCAGCTTGAAAGAGGTGAGCCATATGGAAGTGTGTGCCAAATTAAGATTCACCTTATGTTGGATAAAAAGTGTGACTGCTGTTTTAGTCCACTAAGTTTCAACAATTGACATCTCATTACAAGAAGAAAAGGCTTTTTATCCAACACCAACTACCCCCCCCCCCCCCCCAAAAAAAAAAAAAAAGGTTTTACTGGAGGAGTATGTTGGGCATGAAGCTCTAGGGCAGGGGTTCTCAACCCAGTCCTTGGGACACACCAAGCTAGTCTGATTTTCAAGATATCCCCAACAAATATGCATGAGAAATTTGCATGCACTCCCTCCACTGTATGCAAATCTCTCTCATGCTTATTCATTGTGAATATCTTAAAAATCAGACTGGCTTGATGTTTCCTGAGGACTGTGTTGAGAAACCCTGCTCTAGGGAAACTGGTGAAGACCGATACCATTCCAGTCCTTCAGCTGGTTTCGTTGCCTATGTTTTTCTTTGCAGCATGAGAAGGGAGTCTCCAATAAGGCCATTTTCTTGCTCAACATTTGGAGTGTGGTATCTAAAAGGGATGCTAGAAGGGTTAGTTCACTTTAAAAATTAATAGAAATAAAACTGAACATAAATGTTATGTTACTCACGGCCTGTATGCAACACTGTTATATTCCAATCTTTATCTACTAACAACGATACATTGCAAGCCACATTGAGCCTGCAAATAGGTGGGAAAATGTGGGATACAAATGCAATAAATAAATAAATAAATAAATCCTTTTTTTATGAGACTAAATACTGTACTTGCTTTAGAAGTGTCTTGATAAAAATTTTCAACTGTTCTTATCCTCTCCAGTAGAAAGAACTGCCATAAGAAGCCTACAAAATAACCAAAACATTGTCATCAAGTCTGCAGACAAAGGAAACTCTGTAGTGATCACGGAGAGATAAAAGTATACAAAAGGGCACAGAAAGCTCTCAAACAATGTACACTACAGAAAACTGAGAAACCAACACAGGATTATACAAAATCATCATCAAGACACTTCCAAAGCCAAGTACAGCCACATCTAAAGAAACTCATACCAAACCATCTTTCTGTGGGCAAGTTCTACATAAAACCTAAAATCCATAAGCCTGCAAACCCTGGCAGATCAGTCATATGTGGTACTGGCACACTCAGAGAAAATATCTGGACATAAAGTGAGGATTTATAAACCCCTAGTATATAAGGCAATCAGCTTCATCACATAGGACACTGCAGAATTTCTGAACAAATTAAAAAAACATCATGCAACTACCATTTGACATTCTCTTGGACACAATGGGTGTAGAATCACAGTATAGCAACATTCTCCATGTAGATGTCTATAGAAATTTGTCACTTGCAGTTATGCCATCTACCATGAACCACCAATACACATTGGAAACTATTACAAAATTACTCAAATTCACCCTGACCCACAACTACTCCTGCTTCAATAATGACATCTACAAATCATGTGCACTAGGATGGCACCACAATAAGCCAACATTTTCAGGCAAAACTGGAAGATATTCTTGAATACATATCAGACTAGATCCTTTAAAATACTACTGGTAAACTGACATTTTTATGATTTAGACTGAAGAGAGAGATTCAATTTTGCAATTCTTTCAGTGCATCTTATCCTTCAATCAAATTCAAAATGAGTACTCAACAGAAAAAGTCAACTTTCTAGATACCAGAGTTTCTATCCACAATGGCTATATTTATAAAAAAGTCTATATACAAGACTAACAGACAAATGCAGCTGTCTCCATGATTCCAGCTTTCACATATAAAAAGGCCTATTATACAAAGCTAAGCCCCAAACGATCTATCATACATGCTCTGAACCAAGAGACAGAAACACCTCTAAAATCCTGACTGAAACCTTCAAACAAAAAAGCTACAACCCCAAAATAATCTCCAAGATTGCCTCTTCCGTAACACACCCAGGGAAAATCTACTGCTGTACCTTGGCTTAGGAGTGAAGTTTATTAGTCATAGTACGAGCAAAAAATTGTATTTGAGGAAGAGCATGAGTGGCATCCCCTTTTGTTGAATGTTTGTCCCATGATATGCACTGGCTCAGCTTGTAGACTTCAATAAAAAAGGGGAAACAATCCTCAATCTGGAATACAAACTAATGTTCCTCACAAACAATCATAAATAAAAAGGGAACAAAAGAACTTGTGATGTTGAAAAAAAAAAAAAAAGGCGGCGTTAAAAAGGAACCGGGGCATCAGACATATCAGTGGCCAGGCTATTAGGTCTCCCATAGCTCTCAGTTGTTCCAAACACTTGAGCCTACTGCATAACATTATTCATTTGCCAACCGGGACCAAAACCGTCAAAAAGCTAATGTCGGAGAAGGAAGTGACGTCAGCGGAGCGAATGGCCGCATGATTGCGGAGCTCCGTCGCACCAGAGCTAAAAAACGCATCTTTCCCCCTCCGATAGCGGCAAAATCGATAGCAAATTGTTGCAGAGTGTAGTTGAATGACAGTATAATATCGCGAACAGATGCAGGCGAGCCAAGAGGGCATAAATCTGTCTCAATTTGCTTTCACGGGCGGAGCGGCCCAGAAGCACATGGCGGGCCAGACGGAGCCACCTCCCGACACTCAGAGCAATGGGGAGGCATGCACGGGAGTAGACCTCTTCCAAACGCAAGAATCGACCCCGCGAGTAAATGATTTCCCAGAACTCCGGGAGTGGATGCAGGAGATGCGATCGAACCTCAAGGCAGTCCGACAAGAGATCGCCAACTTGGGGGCAGAACTGCGGGGAGAAATAGCAGGATTAGGCCGCAGAGTAGAAGAGGCGGAATCCCGAATAGATGACCAAGGAGAAGCGCTGCAATCGCTAGATCTACATGTATCTGATCTTAGACTTGGTCAACAGCAAATTAACAACAAATTGGAGGACCTTGAAAACCGTGGCAGACGCTGCAACCTACGTTTTAGGGCCTGCCAGAGTCCCCGCTCTACCAGGATGCAGAAGCAGTGGTCCAGAAAATAGTCAGTGCCCTGCTGTCCACGCCGGAGGCCCCAATGGCGCCAGAGTTAATAATCCTAGAAAGATCCCACAGGGCATTGGGTCTGATGAGAAACAATCGACCAAAAGACATTATTGCCTGTTTCCGTGATTTCAAGCTGAAGGAAAGAGTGCTGAAGGCAGCAAGGCAACCAAAGGACTTCCAATGGGATTCCTATAACATCGAAATTTATCAAGATTTAGCCGCAGCTACGTTAAAGAGGAGAGCGGATTTAAAACCTGTAATGGCGCATCTACGCGAATTGGGCATAAGATACAGATGGGGCCATCCCTTTGCTTTGATTTTCTATAAGGACGGCAAGCAGCACCATGTCCAGACGGTAGCGGAAGCACGTGCAGTGGTCCCAGATGGAGAGTCAGGAACGACCCCGATGCCAGGAGAAGGGCGCCGACGAGATGGCGGGCAAGATCCCCGCCCAAAGTGGCAATGAGTGGGGCGTAAGAGACTCCAGCGGCAGCAATCCGCGCATCGCCTCACGTGAGATCGGGAACCGCTATGACGGAAGACCCTGAGAAAATTGCGATTGGCGGCGACAAGATGAAGTCAATTAAAGGACATATCAGAGACAGTCATAAGATGATGCATAGAGGGATGTTTCGTGAAGAATCTGGGCGCTGAGTTGCTCCAGCACCCAGACATGTAAGCAGGGGATATATATGTGAAGATGATGCTGAGAGAGGGGGGGAAAGGTAATTCAAGTTGGAGAAAATGAAGGGTGCAGGATGGTCATTTCCAATCCGAGTAGCATCCGCTTGAATATGGAAGCGGTGCTCAGATTTAGAGGGGGGAGGGGTAGGAGGGTAGAGGGAGTACGGGGGGGGGGGGGGGGGAGGGGAGTGGGTGGCGGGTTGGAGGGGAGGGGAGATGGGGGGGATAGAAGGGAACACTAAAGGGGGCGGCGGGCAGCATAAGAGAAGACCACAGAGAAGGGTGGATGACACTTAGACTTGCGACTCTGAACGTGCAGGGCCTTAATTCACCTCAAAAGAGGAGTCAAATGTTTAGAGACATGTTACGCCTGAGGGTAGACATAATGTTTGTCCAGGAGACGCACCTGCAGCGCAGATATGAGAAGTTATTAAGGCACAAGCGATACCCTCAAGTGTACTGTGCTTCAAGTACAGATGACAAAAAAAAAAGAGAGAGTTCTCATCGCGCTTTCGGGTGTGTACCCGTGGATCATACAGGACACTATAAGGGATAAGAAGGGGAGGTATTTGGTGATGATTGCAACTTTATATAATGTATATTATACATTGATATGTGTATACGCGCCTAATGAGGGGCAGAGGCCAGTTTTTTGGAGGGTCTTGAAAAAGTGATACAAGATAAAGCAATAGGCTCCCTACTGATTGCAGGAGTCTTTAATCTTACATTAGACCCCCAGGTAGACAACTCGGGAGGTCAGGCGGGGTACGCCTAGCGGGATCGCCATAGGATGTGGGGTTGGATGGGGCGCTGGGGGCTCAGACTTGTGGAGAGAGAAACATGGATCTGAGCGAGATTACACCCACTACTCCCCAAAATATGTCTTATTCTAGAATTGATTACTGGTTAGGAGATAGAGGGGTTTGGGATAACATAAAGGACATACAGATTGAGCCATGCACTTGGTCTGACCACTGCTTAGTATGGATGGAGGTACTGATAGGGGGAGGACATAAAGTGCGCAGAAATTGGTGAATGAATGAAGCTATGTTGTTAGAACCCCAAACTATCCAAGAGATAGAAAAATATATAGTAGAGTATATTGCTATCAATGATATAGATGAGGTCCATCCTACCAGCTTATGGGAGGGACTCAAAGCGGTACCGAGAGGAAATCTTATTGCACTGCAAACTCACATACATAAGACTAAGAAAATAAAGGAGGCGGCACTTCAGGAGGAATTGGCACAGCTAGAAAGAGATCATAAAGCGAATACCCTGGACAATCAAAACATAGGGGAGATTCACCAAATCAGGGGGCAACTCAATGAGATGCAGATGGCAGATATTGCGCTGCAATTACAGGCTGCGCAACAAAAACATTTTGAATTTGGTGACAAAGCCAGCAGGCTACTGGCACTTAAACTTAGAAAGAAAGAGCAGCGTAACTATATAACAGCTATTAAGGATAGCGGGGGGGAGACCTTCTAACGGAAACAAACAAAATACAAGAGTCCTTTTGGGACTTTTACAATCAATTATATCAGGATGAGCACACAACAACCCCGGAGGAAAAAGAGGCATACTTGGCGCCACGGCAGGTATCAGGGGTGGATGCAGAGAAAATTTCAGGGGACATCACTCTAGAAGAGGTCATAGCTGACCTACCAAACAACAAGGCCCCGGGCCCCGATGGATTTCCCATTAGGTTTTATAAAGTGTTCAGTAAGATACTGGCCCCTGTCCTATTGAAGGCGATTTCCTCCTTTGGTAATATTCAGAAACTACCTTATTCGTGGAGAATGGCGGAGGTGGTCCTCATATTAAAACCAGGAAAGGACCCACAACAATGCAGCTCATATAGACCAATCCCGCTGCTCAATACAGATTATAAGATTTTCACGAAAATTTTGGCACGTAGGCTGCGGGGGCTGATGCCGCACCTGATTCATGAGGATCAGGTGGGCTTCATGGAAGGCCGGCAAAGCTGTGATAACATTCGATGTCTCCTACATGTGATCCAGCAGGTTAGAGATGAGACCACCCCGGTAATACTGCTCTCCATGGACGCCGAGAAGGCGTTTGACCAGGTGGACTGGACCTTTTTGTTTAAAATGCTGCACCAGGTGGCCTTGGGAGACAGGTTTCTCCATTGGATGACACTGCTGTATACTAGCCCCCTGGCGGCACTGAGAATTAATGGCTCGAGGTCCAGGCCGGTCGAGCTCCATAGAGGTACGCGGCAGGGATGCGCACTCTCTCCCTTGCTATTCGCCTTGTCTATAGAGCCCTTAGCTAAAACAATAAGGGAGCATGGGGGTATACGAGGTGTGATCAGAGGTAGGAAAGAGCATAAGATTATACTTTTTGCAGATGATGTCTTAATGACGCTGGCCAATCCATCCTGGTCCCTCCAATCTGTCATGGCAGTGTTACAACAATATGGCTGTATGTCAGGTTTTAAAAGTAATGTTGCAAAATCGGAGATACTTAATATCTCGACGACCCCGCATGAGGCAGAGATGATAAAAAGGGCCTACCCATTTGTGTGGGCAGCAAAGTCCATAAGATATTTAGGTGTCCAGATTACCGCCAAAGCGGAGAATCTTTTCTCTGCTAACTGCCCAAAAAAGGCCCAAGAGCTATTTACAGAATTAGACAGATGGGAGGGTCTTTATGTATCTTGGACAGGAAGGATCAACGCAATCAAAATGATTCTTCTGCCAAAGCTACTATACCTGTTTGTGGCGCTGCCAGTGCCGATACCACGCTCCTTTTTTAGGCAACTTAACAAAAGAATGTTTGCGTACATCTGGAAGAAAAGACCTCCCAGGGTACGATGTGCGGCAATGTATCAACTGCCAAAGGTGGGGGGCATGGGAGTACCCAACTTGTATCTCTATTATCAGGTGGCTCAGTTAAGAGTGCTGGCTGAGTGGGAGCCACGAAATACAAAAAAATGGCTCCATTGGGAGAGGGCATGGATGAGCACTCGTTACTTGGGTAATACGCTGTGGAGACGGAAAGAGGACATATTAGCATTGCTCGTAGGCTGCTGATAGGAATGAATCACCCGCTCTACACCTGGCTCTCAATAAGGAAGAAGGTATTCCCCGATAGACTATATTTTTTGCAGACAGCTATCTCTGCTGCCCCGGGTTTCTCATGGGGTGAGACTGAAAAAGCATATCAAATCTGGGCGACAAAGGGCCTATGTACACTAGGGCACTTGTGGGAGGACGGGAGAGTAAAGGGATTTGAGGGGCTAAAAGATGACTATGACCTAGATGAAAGAGATATGGTCTATTATTGCTTGAGGAGCTATATGCTTAAGAAGGCTAGCGAGGAACTGGATCTTGCAGAAACTGGGCTGGAGCGAGCACTAAGAGGGGAAGGGGGAAAGGGGAGCATAACGAGGATTTATCGGGCACTATTGCTCCTGACTACCCCTGTAGAATCGTATGGAGGAGTGGCCTAGTGGTTAGGGTGGTGGACTTTGGTCCTGGGGAACTGCAGAACTGAGTTCGATTCCCGGCACAGGCAGCTCCTTGTGACTCTGGGCAAGTCACTTAACCCTCCATTGCCTGCCACATTGAGCCTGCCATGAGTGGGAAAGCATGGGGTACAAATGTAACTGAAAATGAAAATATACACGTAGATGGGAAGATGTCTTACAGAAAACACCCTTGGCGGAGTGGTAGGGGAGTAGCTTCAGATTCTTGTTAAAGCCGTCTATAGCCCAACCACTGATTGAGAACGGATATAAAATATTATACTCGTGGTACTATACTCTAGAGAGGTTACACAAGATCTACCCAGGGGTCCCCATAGACTGTTGGAGAGAATGTGGAGAAGTGGGTACTTTTATACGTATCTGGTGGGAATGCCCAAAAGTACAAACATTCTGGCAGCAAGTGCTGGCAAAGGTCAATAGTCTGGGTAAAGGGGTATATCCGGCCAGTGCAGAATATTGCTTGCTGCATGTGCGTCCACCAGGATGCTGTGCGCAGGACCATAAGCTCGCTATAATTATATTTGCAACAGCTAGACTAGTCCTGGCGCGAGCATGGAAGCAGGTGGAGGTTCCATCGATGCACAAGGTGGGTCTTAAGTTGGACCATATTTATCAGATGACTAAATTAACAGCACTAAGGACGGGGCACATTCAGAAGTTTCAAAAAGTGTGGGAGCCTTATGAGAAGAATAAAGATGTCTTCGACCCGCTGACTGATAGAGGGGAGAGGGAGGGGGGAGGGTTTAGTGATTAGGGGCTTGAGAATGAGATGATTTGCATATACTAGGAGCAACATGTTAGATTGTTAAGACATTTTGTATTAAATGTTGCACGGGTTTGCGCACCCAGAAAGTTGTTGCTTTTGAAAATACAATAAATAAATCTTTAAAAAAAAAAAAAAGAAAATGGGGGGAGAGGAGGGAATGCTGTATGTGGCTCATTATATCATCATGTGGAACCTGTTAATTTGTTTGTTGGGTCAAACTTAGTTGGTTGGGAGGGAACTTTGGATGTAATGTTGTGAGTTGTTTCAATAAATACTTATTAAACTTAAAAAAGGAAAAAAAAAAGCTAATGTCCATGCTTTATTAAAGAAACTGAAAAATCATACAAGGTATAAACATGTCATACATCCCTTTTAAACCAAGATTCTCATAGCAAACTTTAAGCATATCAAAATATATATACATAAATGGTGACTACTCATCTGCATTTGCAGATTCAGTGCTGATCAAACAATTCCACTGCCAACGCTGAAACATATGTAAGACAAAGCGTTTTGGTCAAACGACTTGCTTCTGGGGATAGTGGGATGTCGCATTCGCTAAAATAAAATACCAATAAAAGCACAAAATTAAACTGGTATGGTAAATCTCAACATCACAAAAACATAATATACAGAAATAATCTTACCTCGAATGTATACAGCAAAAAACGCCGACAGGGAGATAGGCTCAGGAGGGTGGGGTTTGGCGCCAACTCACATTTAAAAGATCTTACGTTGCGTGATGACATATGCACATTTGTCAACAGCAAATAGTATGTGGAGTTCCAAAGGAAAGATAAAATATATACTATGTAAATAAAATAACTTCAAAAACCAAGAGATGGTAACGATATACAGATCTTAAACAATGTAGGGTAATGTGACACCCACGGAGTGGAAACATCCAAAAAGAATGTATACAAAAATGAAACGAAAAAAGAAAAACACAAAACACCAACGTACCTTCATATTAAAATGAAGACCCTACACTTACAAAGGCTTCCGCCCTATATGATGACCACTGTACTTATTTCCATATTAGAGGCAAAAAAAAGTTTTCAACAAAATACTCCACAAAGTAAGTAGTATTGAATCCTCAAATGTCTGTGGTGCGAATCAGCCCTTGCGGTGTAATGGTGTCCAAGGAATGAATCCAACAGTGTTCTTTAACGCATAATTTAGGATTTAGGATTTAGGTTCCCCCCCCCCGGAGGCAATTGTTGGACCTGTTCAAGGGCCACAAAATGTAAATCTACAAATGTATGTCCAGCCGCTAAGAAATGATCCACTGAAGGGGCAGCAAGATCTGTATATTTCAGTTGGATTTTATGTTCCAAGATCCTTGTTTTCAAAGCCCTCATAGTTTTACCAATATAAACCAAGGAACAGGCACCAAATGGCATAGATGACTTGAGCAGTGGCACAGGTTGTAAATGACTTTAACCTAATTATATGATCGTTCAAGCATAGGGAAGTGACAGAAAGCGAAGATACATACCTTTAGCAGGTATTCTCCGAGGACAGCAGGCTGATTGTTCTCACATGTGGGTCAACGTCCGTGTCAGCCCGGGAACCAGCATTTTTGCAAGTAAAATATATTTAAAAAAATCTTGCCAGAGCCTTCTGGCGCACGTGCAGTGCTCACCATCCACGCGCGGCCAATTTCCCGCCTGTTGTATGAGCATTCCCGCTCAGATTAATCAAAAAGCAAATAATAAACAAACAACAACTCCAAAGGGGAGGTGGGCGGGTTTGTGAGAACAATCAACCTGCTGTCCTCGGAAAATACCTGCTACAGGTATGTATATCTTCGCTTTCTCCGAGGACAAGCAGGCTGCTTGTTCTCACATGTGGGGTATCCCTAGCAACCAGGCTCACTCAAAACAATGAACATTGGTCAATTAGACCTCGCAACGGTAAGGACATAACAGATTGACCTGAAACCATAAACAACTAACAGAGTGCAGCCTGGAACAAAAAAGGGGTCTAGGGGGGGTGGAGTTGGATTCTAAACCACGAACAGATTCTGCAGCACCGACTGCCCAAACCGACTGTCGCGTCGGGTATCCTGCTGGAGGCAGTAGTGAGATGTGAATGTGTGGACTGATGACCACGTTGCAGCCTTGCAAATCTCAATGAAGGCTAAGTGAGCCACTGATGCAGCCATGGCTCTAACATTGTGAGCCGAGACATGGCCCTACAGTCAGCCCAGCTTTGGCGTAAATGAAAGATATACAACCTGCTATCCAATTGGAGACTGTACGTTTTCCAATGGCGACTCCCCTCCTGTTGGGATCAGAAGAAACAAACAACTGGGCGGACTGTCTAAAGGGCTTTGTCCGCTCCACGTAAAAAGCCAATGCTCTCTTGCAGTCCAAGGTGTGCAAACTGCTTTCGCCAGGGCAGGTATGAGGACGGGGAAAGAATGTTGGCAAGACAATTGACTGGTTCAGATGGAACTCCGCCACCACCTTTGGCAGGAACTTGGGGTGCGTGCGGAGGACTACTCTGTTGAGATGCAACTTGATATAAGGTGCATGCACTACCAAGGCCTAAAGCTCACTGACTCTGTGAGCTGAAGTAACAGCCACCAAGAACACGACATTCCAGATCAAGTACTTCAGATGGCAGGAACTCAGTGGCTCAAAAGGAGCTTTCATCAGCTGGGTGAGTATGACGTTGAGATCCCATGACACTGGTGGAGGTTTGACAGGGGGCTTTGACAAAAGCAAACCTCTCATGAAGCGAACAACTAAAGGCTGTCAAAAGATAGGCTTACCCTCTACACGGCGATAAGCACTAATCGCACTAAGGTGAACTCTTACGGAGTTGGTCAAGACCAGACTCTGACAAGTGTAGAAGGTATTCAAGCAGGGTCTGTGTAGGACAAGAAAGAGGATCTAGGGCCTTATTGTCACACCAGATGGCAAACCTCCTCCATTTGAAAGAGTAACACCTCTTCATGGAATCTTTCCTGGAAGTATGCAAAACTCGGCAGACACCCTCTGAAAGACCCAAAGAGGCAATTTCTAAGCTCTTAACATCCAGGCCGTGACAGCCAGAGACTGGAGGTTGGGATGTAGAAGCAACCCCTCGTTCTGAGTGTTGGAAAACAATCCAATCTCCACAGTTCATCGGAGGACAACTACAGAAGAAGAGGGAACCAAATCTGACGCGGCCAGAAGGGTGCAATCGGGATCATGGTTCCGCAGTCTTGCTTGAGTTTCAGCAAAGTCTTCCCTACTAGAGGTATGGGAGGATACACATACAAAAGGTCTGTTCCCCAATGCAGGAGAAAGGCATCCTACGCTAGTCTGTCATGGGCCTGAAGCCTGGAACAGATCTGAGGGACTTTGTGATTGATCTAAGTAGCAAAAAAATCCACCAAAGGGGTGCCCCACGCTCGGAAGATCTTGCAGACTACGCCCATGTTCAGTGACCACTCGAGAGGTTGCATTATCCTTCTCAACCATTCGGCCAGACTGTTGTTTACGCCTACCAGATAAGTTGCTTGGAAGAACATGCTGTGACGGCAAACCCAAAGCCACATCTAGACGGCTTCCTGACACAGAAGGCGATTTCCGGTGTCCCTCTGCTTGTTGGTGTAATACATGGCAACCTGATTGTCTGTCTGAATTAAAATGATTTGGATGGACAGCCGATCTCTAAAAGCCTTGAGCGCGTTCCAGATCGCTCTTAATTCCAGGAGGTTGATCTGCAGACCTCTTTCCTGAAAGGACCAGGCTCCCTGAGTGTGGAACCCATCTACATAAGCTCCCCACCCCAGGAGAGATGCATCAGTCGTCAGCACTTTTCGTGGCTGAGGAACTTGGAATGGTCGTCCCATGGTCAAATTGGATCGAATTGTCCACCAGTGGAGAGAATTCTGAAACCTGGTGGACAGTTGGATGACATCCTCTAGATCCCCGGCAGCTTGAAACCACAGGGAAGCTAGGATCCATTGAGCTGATCTCATATGTAGACGTACCATGGCCGTGACATCAACTGTGGAGGCCATGTGCCCCAGAAGTCTCAACACCTGCCGAGCCGTGACCTGCTGAGCTGCTCCAACCATGGACAACAGGGACAGAAGATTGTCCGCCCTTGTCTCGGGAGGATAAGCTCGAGCTGTCTGAGTGTTCAACAGGGCTCCAATGAATTCCAATGCTTGGACCGGGGTGAGATGGGACTAGCTCTAGCACCCGAATAGTCATTCGCATAGACTCCAGAGCACCCTCCTTCGACGTGCTCTTCACTAGCCAATCGTCGAGATAAGGAAACACGTGCACTCTGCGTAGCGATGGTGCGACTACAGCTAGGCATTCAGTAAACACTCTGGGCGTAGACACCAGGCCAAAAGGCAGTACACGGTACTGAAAGTGCTGTGTTCCCAGCCGAAATCGAAGATACTTCCTGTGAGCTGGAAGTATCAAGATGTGAGTAAGTGCCTAGGGAAACTATCCTGAACTTTTCTCGGACTAGGAATTTGTTCAGGGCCCTTAGCTCTAGGATGGGACACATCCCCCCTGTTTTCTTTTGCACAAGGAAGTAACTGGAATAGAATCCCAGCCCTTCTTTCCCTGGTGGAAAGTGTTCCGACTGCTTGGGCCTTCAGAAGGGCGGAGAGTTCCTCTGCAAGTACCTGTTTTTGCTGGGAACTGTAAAAATGAGATCCCGGTGGACAATTTTGAGGTTTGGATTCCAGACTGAGGGTGTATTCTGACCAAATTATTTGAAGAACCCACCGGTCAGAGGTTATGAGAGGCCACCTTTGGTGAAAAAATATTAACCTCCCCCCAACCGGTAAGTTGTCCAGCACGGACACTTTTACTGAGGCTATGCTGAACTGGAGCCCTTGCTTTTGTTGGGGAGCAGCAGAGGCCTTAGGAGTACGCTGTTGATGAGAACTAGCACGCTGGGACTGAGCCTGGGCAGGCTGCCGAGAAGCAGGAGTGTCCTACACCTAGCATAGGTTCCCTCGAAAAAAACCACCTAGATGAGGAGATAGCAGCAGAAGACTCCCGGCGGAAGAGAGAATCCATAGCATCATTGTGCTTCTTGAGCTGATCAACAAGATCCTCTACTTTCTCACCAAAAAGGTTATCTCCCCTCCCCCCCGGCAAGGAACATCCGACATCCGCTCCTGGAACGAACGATCCAGGTCAGAGACATGCAGCCATGAGAGTCTGCGCATCACTATACCATGGGCAGCAATCCTGGATGTTACATCAAGTGTCGAATGTACCCCTGGCCAGGAATTTTAGACACACCTTCTGCTGCCTGACCACCTGACAAAAAGGCTTGGCCAGCTCCAGAGGGAGTGCATCAACCAAGCTAGACAGTTGCCTGACCGAGTTCCGCAAGTGGATGCTCGTGAAGAGCTGGTATGTCTGGATTTTGGCAGCGAGCATAGCGGCCTGATATGCCTATCTCCCAAGAGTCCAAGGTCCTAGATTCTCTGCCTGGGGGTGCCGAGGCATAGTCTCTAGTACTCTTGGCTCTTTTGAGAGCGGAGTCCACCACCATGGAATTGTGAGGTAGCTGAGACTTCATCAATCCAGGTTCCCCGTGGATTCAATATTGGGATTCAGTTCTTTTCGGGATCACAGGATTAGACAGAGGGAACGACCAGTTTCGCATAAGGACTTCCTTCAGTACATTATGCAAAGGAGCCATTGTAGCCTCTCTAGGTGGAGAAGGATATCCAGGACCTCAAGCATCTCAGCCCTGGGCTCATCCTCAACCTCCATAGGGAAGGGAATAGCCGCAGCCATTTCCCGGTCAAAGGAGGTAAAGGATAGACTCTCCTGTGGAGACAGTCTCCTTTCTGGTGGAGGGGAAGGTTCAGAAGGAATCCCATAGAACTCATCAGATGTGTCCTATGGGATTCCTTCTGAAATCACTTCCTTTTCTGAAATCACTGAAGAGGAAACTACACATCTTATTTCCTCCTTGAAACTACCTACCTGTTCCTCTGATCCTATTCCCACCTATCTACTTAACACTATCTCTCCTACTGTCATCCCATTTATCTGTCATATCCTCAATCTTTCACTTTCCACTGCGACTGTTCCTGATGCCTTCAAACATGATGTAGTCACACCACTCCTTAAAAAACCTTCATTGAACCCTACCTGTCCTTCCAACTATCGCCCCATCTCCCCTCCTCTCTTTCCTATCCAAGATACTTGAACGTGCCGTTCACCACCGTTGCCTTGACTATTTCATCTCAAGCTATTCTTGATCCACTTCAATCTGGCTTTCGCCCCCTTCATTCAACTGAAACAGCGCTTGCTAAAGTCTCCAATAATCTGTTCCTGGCCAGATCCAAAGGTCTCTATTCTATCCTCATCCTTCTCGATCTATCTGCTGCCTTTGACACTGTTGATCACAGTCTACTCCTTGATACGCTGTCCTCACTCGGATTTCAGGGCTTTGTTCCTTCTTGGTTTTCAGCGTACCTTTAGGGTATACTCTAGTGGATCCTCCTCTACTTCTATCCCACTGTCAGTTGGTGTACCTCAGGGATCTGTCCTGGTACTTCTTTTCTCCATCTATACTTCTTCCCTTGGTACTCTGATCTCATCTCATGGTTTTCAGTATCATCTTTATGCTGACGACTACCTCTCCACACCAGAAATCTCAGCTGAAATCCAGACCAAAGTATCAACCTGCCTATCTGACATTTCTGCCTGGATGTCTCAGAGCCATCTGAAACAAAACATGACCAAGTCTGAGCTTCTTATCTTTCCCCCTAAACCAAACTCTCCTCCTCCCCCATTCTCTATTTCTGTGGATAACACTCATCCTTCCTGTCTCATCAGCTCGTAAACTTGGGGTTATCTTCGACTCTGGCCGTCTTCAAATCTAAGCTAAAAGCCCACCTTTTTGATGCTGCTTTTAACTCCTAACTCTTATTCACTTGTTCAGAACCCTTATTTGTTACATTTGTACCCCACATTTTCCCACCTATTTGCAGGCTCAATATGGCTTACATAGCGCCGTGGGGAAAAAGCCTCCTCCGGTGAAGAAACAAATATAGAGTGATGTTATTTTAAATGAAATAGATATGTACAGACACATTAAGGAAACAGATAGGGAAGTTATATAAAGTTTTTTTTTGTTACATTTGTACCCCGCGCTTTCCCACTCATGGTAGGCTCAATGCGGCTTACATATACAGGTACTTATTTGTATCTGGGGCAATGGAGGGTTAAGTGACTTGCCCAGAGTCACAAGGAGCTGCCTGTGCCTGAAGTGGGAATTGAACTCAGTTCCCCAGGACCAGAGTCCACCACCCTAACCACTAGGCCACTCCTCCACAAATTTGGGTTTCTTTGAGTTACTGGATTCAGGTAATTAAGTTGGGTCCTTAGGATATGCCTTTTCGAACAGGTAAGTAAGGCATTTTATCATCCTCACTTTGATATTCCCTTATCTTTTGTTTGTCCTAATTAGATTGTAAGCTCTGTCGGGGAGGGACTGTCTGTTCATGTTCAAATGTACAGCACTGCGTACGTGTAGTAGCGCTATAGAAATTAGTAGTAGTAGTAATAGTAGAAAAGTACCTTGGATCCTCCTCTTCTGCCCACAAATGCTCATCTTCAGTATCGGACAAAACATCTCTCAGAGCAGTCCGAAACAGCCTGCCTCAACGCCGAGGGACGACATCCTCGAATGCGGTGCCGTGAAGTCGACACCCGCCTGGACTCCGGTGAAGCTTCCTCCACCGACGTCGAAGGGGAGTCGACCTGGGTGGCAGGCGGCACCGAGGTCGGGGACCTCACCACAGGCGAAGGGCCAGATAACACTGCAGCAGACAGTACGGAAGGTGCAAGCACCCCTGACACCGAAGCAGACTGGCGCAGTAACCCTTCCAGAAGCTCTGGAAGCAGGGCCCTGATGCACTCGTCGAAAGCTGCCATCGGACAAGGCTGCGGGCTCGGTAAAGGAGCCGGTGGTTGAATCTGTTGAGGCTCGGGAGCAGGTACCGGGCTGCTAGACTGAAGCATCGGCACCTCCTGAATAGAGGGAGAGCGATCCTCTTGGCGCCGAATCCCTCGACGCCCCGGAGCTCCCGGCACCATGTGTCGAAGGAGAACGATGACAGTGCTTCTTCGCCTTCGCTTGACGCCCTTCAAGACTCCTCAGTACCGATGAGGAAGACGTGGAATCCTCACGTCTCCTCAGGTCCGACGGTCGGTCCCGAGGGGCCTGCATAACAGGAGGCCTCGAGACAGGTGGAGACCCACTCAATGCCTCACTGCTCCCAGCACAAGTTGGTCGTTCCACAGCCATTACCTTCGCTCCAGACGTTGATGCGTCCCTCGATGTCGATGCCGCAGACCTCGGTACTGATGTCGATGTCAAAGGACAGGACTGAGCCCCAAAAAGCTTCTCTCATTGGGCCTCTCGAGACACTTGTGTATCTTCATGCGAAGACACAGACTATAAGCGGCTGGACTATGGTCGGGCCCAAGGCACTGGATACACCAGACATGGGTATCAGTGCCTGAGATGGTCCGGTTGCACCGAGTACAACGTTTGAAGCCGCTGGGTGTCTAATGACATGGAAAGAAAAACAGCTCTGGCGAAATCAAAAGACGCGATCATAACTGTTAAAACATAAAAGGCACGAAAAGAAGGGAACAACTCAGCTGCGTCGAAAAAGAAAGGAAACTTTAAAAGGGCAAAAAAACTACGGGGAAAGGTTTTTTTTTTTTTTTTAAACTGTAAATAATACCAAAAGAAAAGAAAAGAAAAAAAAGGCAAAAGCTGCAAAGCGAAAAAGACTCTTTCCCGGGCCTGAGAGGAGCGGGGAAAAAACAACTGAGTGGGAACACTCACGCGACAGGCAGGAAATCTGCTGCATATGCGCGGTACACACTGCACGTGCGCTGGAAGGCTCTGGCAAGATTTTTTAAAAAATATTTTACTTGCGAAAATGCCGGTTCCCGGGCCGACGTTGACCCACATGTGAGAACAAGCAGCCTGCTTTTCCTTGGTGAAAAAGTTACCACAAATGCTACACTGTGTGCATGGAAAATGTCCTGGATTATCTACAATTGAATGTTTGGAGTTGGTAAATCTGAAGGCACCTCTTTTATACACAAACATGGAAACAGTATGAAATACAGGATGCAAAGACAGCACATACCAGTGCTTCAAAATGATGGGAAGTACTACAGTGGCCCCAAGCAAAACGCAAGTAACACGGTCCACTTTTTCATTTGCTGATGGTAAAAGGTGTTCTCCAGCAGTCCATCTTGCTTGCTTGTAGGCTCTCATTACTTTCAAAGGGTACCCACGTTGGAGAAATCGCTGGGACATGTCCTTACCTTGTCTTTTGAACTCAGGTATAGTAGAGCACAGTCATTTCAAAAGCAAAAATTGTCCCACTGGAATGTTTTCACGAAGCTTCCATGGGTGCGCGCTTTGGAAATGAAGCAAAGTATTCCGGTCAGTGGGCTTACGAACACTGTATAAATAAATCCTGTGGACATTTTAGAAACCCACAAATCTAAAAGAGATCTGTTTGTGTGGTAATGATATGAAAATTTTAGATGTTAGGGTTACAACCATCAAGCCAAATGAAACAAGTGGTATAAGGTTCTTAATGGTCAATGGATTTGATAATTCTCATCAATCGAACAAGCCCAACAGATGTCCACTCAACTGAAAACAGAAATTGATCGACTATTGTTCACTGTATCTGCTTCACACCCTGCTCCTGATAATACTGCCAAAGATAGAAGCTTTGAATAATTAATTGCAGGAATTCAAGGAATCAATTAAGTGAAATTGACTAAATTTTTGAGAGATGAACGTGATTACCAGCAAGATAGAGTTTATACTTGGAATCGCTGTTTTTCTGTACAGGCGAAATCTAAAAAGGCAACTTTCAACAGTAGTTCGGGTGAGGAATCTCCTGCTCGAGATTCCGTGACAGGGAGGATTTTCTGGTCCCACTTCTTTTTTTAGACAATCGGGGTCGCCCAAGGGGATGATACAGACACAGATCTCCTCCCTCCAATCTGACAGGGAATCTCAGTACATACAAAGATTCCAGACCAACAACTTGACAACCAGCACAGAGATACAGGCAGCGATTATATCTCATTGATAGAACTCACTGAATCACAAATGACCCTACTGGGCAAAGGACTTTCCTTTGCCCAACACCAAAAATTGACTTATTTTTGACACAAAAATAATTAAAACATTTTTTTCGGGTCTTAAGAGTTGGAGTATTTGTCAGCAATCAATTACCATCCACAGAAGGTGAGGAATCATAAGTGAAGCCTCTTTCCACCTAGTTACCTCCAGATCCAGTAGACCCAGTGATTGAAGTCTTTTAATTTTAGCTATATTTGTACCCCGTGTTTTCCCACTCATGGCAGGCTCAATGCAGCTTACAGATACAGGTACTTATTTGTACCTGGGGAAATGGAGGGTTAAGTGACTTGCCCAGAGTCACAAGGAGCTGTGCCTGAAGTGGGAATTGAACTCAGTTCCTCAGTTCCCCAGGACCAGAGTCCACCACCCTAACCACTAGGCCATTGGTTACTCAAGACCTGTTTAAAGAAATTCCTGCCGCGTTACCTCACCACAATTTGACTCAAGCTGGAGGAGTGGCCTAGTAGTTAGGGTGGTGGACTTTGGTCCTGGGGAACTGAGGAACTGAGTTCGATTCCCACTTCAGGCACAGGCAGCTCCTTGTGACTCTGGACAAGTCACTTAACCCTCCATTGCCTACCGCATTGAGCCTGCCATGAGTGGGAAAGCGCGGGGTATAAATGTAACAAAAATAAAATAAAAATAAATATGTGAATTACAGAATCATCCTTCTCTCATTATAAAACCAGCAGATAAAGGTGGCTCTGTTGTGGTTATGGATCGCCAACAGTATGTGGATGAAATCGAATCTCAGTTGGCTCAAACTACATTCTAAGAATCAATGATGACCCGACAAACCAAGTGAAACTTCTTTTGAGAAAGAAGGTTTGGAACAACAATATATCACACAGCGGGAGAGTTGGTTCCTCACTATTCCTTTTCCTGTGATGCCTGTAATTTATCCCCTTCCGAAAATACATAAGAATTTATACCATCCACCTGGATGTCCCATCATATCTAGCAAAGGCTCTTTAACAGAACCTTTATCAATTTATATTGATACTTTGAGACCATTACTATGCTCGACCCCTTCTTACTTGAGGGACTCCACAGACTTCCTGTTACAATTGGATGCTTGCCCTATTAATTTGAACGAAGAATTTCTTTTAGTGACAGCCAACATTGATTTGTATACAAATATTCCGCAAGAAGAAAGCTTGCGAGTAGTAGATGTCCTAAACACCCAGAGACAGGATTTGCACCCTCCAACAGACTTCCTGATTAAACTGTTCAGACTAGTTCTTACAGAAACATTTTTTATGTTTCAAAACAAATATTTTTTTCAAATAAAAAGAACAGCCATGGGTGCCACAGTAGCCCCTGATGTGGCTAATTTGTGTGTTTTTGATTTCACACATAGATATTTATTCAACAATATCTTTCAACAGATCCGCTTTTGGAAGAGTTTTATCGATGATGTGTTTCTGTTATGGGCCTGGTGACATATCCAGTTTGACATCTTTTTTCTTTTGGCTTGATAACCTTAATCTAAAATTTTCATTACCACACAAAACAGGGCTCTTTTTTTTTTTCTTCAGATTTGTAGGTTTCTAAAACGTCCACTGGATTTACTTATACAGTGTTCGTAAGCCCACTGACCAGAATACTTTGCTTCATTTCCAAATCGCACACCCACGGAAGCTTTGTGAAAACATTCCAGTGGGACAATTTTGCTTTTGAAGAGACTGTGCTCTACTATACCTGAATTCAAAAGACAAGCTAAGGACATGTCCCAGCGGTTGCACCAACATGGGTACCCTTTGAAAGTAATGACAGCCTACAAGTAAGCAAGATGGACTGCTAAAGAACACCTTCTACCATCAGCAAATGAAAACATGAACCTTGTTACCTGCATTTTGCCTGGGGCCACTGTAGTACTTTCCATCATTTTGAAGCACTGGTATGTGCTGTCTTTGCATCCTGAATTTCATACTGTTCCCTTGTTTATTTGTTACATTGGTACCCCACATTTCCCACCTATTTGCAGGCTCAATGTGGCTTACATAGTACCGTGAGGCATTAGCCACCTCCAGTGATGAAAACAAACACAGAGATGTGATTATCGAAAGAGATTATGTGTTACAAAATTAGGAGAATCGTAGAGAAGAAGAGATATATACAGTGTTCATTACGGGCTTTGGTTTCGTTGTGTTGCTGGATTCAGGCACTTAAGTTGGGTCAGTGGGGTATGCCTTTTCGAACAGGTTGGTCTGTAGTGATTTCCGGAAGCTAAAGGTGGTTGTACGTTGTTTTTATGGCTTTCGGTAGTGCATTCCACAGTTGCGTGCTTATATAGGACAAGCTGGATCCGTAAATTGATTTGTACTTGAGTCCTTTGCAGCTAGGGTAGTGAAGATTTAAGTATGTTCGTGATGGTCCAATTGTGTTTCTGGTTGGCAGGTCTATAAGGTCGGTCATATATCCCGGGGCTTCGCCACAGATAATTTTGTAGACCAGGGTGCAGATTTTGAAAGTTATATGTTCTTTGATTGGGAGCTAATGCAGTTAAAAAGGTAAAAAATCGTCGTGATTTGTTGGTGCCTTCAGTTTTACCAACTCCAAACATTCGATCAGGTTTAGATAAGCCAGGATATTTTCCATGCACACAATGTAGTATTTGTGGTCTCTCTTTTTATGGCACTTCCCTATGCTTGAACGATCATATAATTAAGTTTAAGTCATTTACTACCTGTGCCACTGCTCAAGTCATCTATGCCATTTGGTGCCCTTGTTCCTTGGTTTCTACTGGTAAAACTATCAGGGCTTTGAAAACAAGGATCTTGGAACATAAAAGCCAGCTGAAATGTAAAGATCTCGCTGTCCCTTTAGTGGATCATTGCTTAGCTGCTAGATAAACATTTGTAGATTTAAATTTTGTGGCCCTTGAACAAGTCCAATAAAATCGCCTCAGGGGGGCAACAAATACTAAATTATGCATGAGAGAACATCGACACCATTACACTGTGAGGGCTGAATTGCACCACAGACATTTGAGGATTCAATACTCTTGTTACTTTCTTTGTGGAGTATTTTGTTGAAAAGATTTTTGCCTCTAATATGGGCATAAGAACGGTGATCATCATATAGGATGGAAGCCTTTGTAAGTATAGGGTGTTCATTTTAATATGAAGGAATGTCAGTGTTTTGTTTGTGTTTTTCATTTCGTTTTATGAAACACATTCTTTTTAGATATTTCCACTCTGAGTGCCACATTACCCTACATTGTTTAAGATCTGTATATCTTTACCATCTCTCAGTTTGAAGTTATTTTATTTACACAATATATATAATCTTTCCTTTGGAGCTCAGCACACTATTTGCTTTTGACAAATGTGCATATGTCATCACGCAACGTAAGATCTTTTAAATGTGAGTTGGCGTCAAGCCCCACCTTCCTGAGCCTATCTCCCTGTCGGTGTTTTTTGCCGTATACATTCGTGGTAAGATTATTTCTGTATACTACGTTAGATTTTGTGATGTTGAGATTTACCATACCAATTTGTTAATTTTCTGCTTTCATGGATATTTTATTTTAGTGAAACTGACATCCCCCTATCCCTGGAAGCAGGGGATACGTCTTACATATGTTTCAGCGTCGGGCAGTGGAATTGTTTGATCATTGCTGAATCTGCAAATGCAGATAAGTAGTCGCCATTTATATATATATTTTTTGATATGCTTAAAAGTTGCTATGAGAATCTTGGTTTAAAAGGGATGTGTAAGACATGTTTATACCTTATAAGATTTTTCAGTTTCTTTAATAAAGTGTAGACATTAGCTTTTTGGAGGTTTTTGTCCCGGTTGGCAAATTATGTTATGCAGTAGGCTCAAGGGTTTGAAAAAGCTGAGTGCTATAGGAGACCTAATAGCCTGGCCACTGATATGCCTGATACCCCCAGTTCCTTTTTTCCTCCTTTTTTCAACATCACAAGTTCTTTTGTTCCTTTTTTATTTATAACAGCTTGCAGCCTGACATATTAAAGGAAAGTGTGCCATTCTCTTTTTTGAGCTTCTGTTGGGAGTTCGCTTTTCACTAATTTTTGCTTCAGATTAGGTGGTTGTCAGTTGGCCAGCACTGGTTGAGCTAGGAATCTCTTTCAGTAATTCATCTTCCTGGAGTAGTGACTGTGGGTCTTATGTTTCCAAGCTCTGGATTGTCCGAGACTTTCCTTTTGGGGCAATGTCTCCAAATGGGTTAAAACAACATTCAATGCAGAAAATGTAAAATATGCCAAAGGCAAGAACCATCTCCCCCATATAGCATTTGGCTTAACTCACAGGCACCACAGAGCAAGCAAAGGTGACAACTCTGTGGGAGTGCACTTTGCAAAACAAGAGCACCGCATCAATGACTCTATGGTCTTAAAAGAGAACCGGGGTTCCAATCACATTGCTGACCATAAAATTATATTGTTTAGTCATCTTCTGATCATCCACTCATCTCTCCCCCTACCCCTGCCTTTTGCTGAAACTGTCATTGGAATGCTTTGACGTTTCACATACATTCTGATACTGTCACTTTTCTGACATAAAAATGGTTCTGCCTTTTAAAACTAGATAAAAATATATTAGTCCAATTATTTTTTGCTTCTATTTATCACCTTATGTTGATATGCAAATTTATTGCACGATTCATGGATTTGGCTTTCCACCTGCATAAATAAAAGCACTTAGACCTAAGCTTATACAATAACATATCCTTCGAAGGCCTACTCAGACCATGCCTCCTTTTTTGTATGTTTTAAACCCTGTTCTACTATCTATTCAAATAATTGATGCCTTTTCTAACATAGCTACTTTTTTGTGTGGTGTTTTAATAATTTATCAGCTATTGAAAAGTGCAAACTGCATTTAAGGCTTCTAAAATTTACTGCAAAAATGTTTTGCTTTTTGTGAAGAACATTTGGGTGAAAATAATTGTGCCCATATGAAGTAATTGCTCAATCCGATTGTTGTGGCAATGAATGTGATTTCAGAAGCAGAAAAGTTTTAATAAATGTACTTACCCCGTTTACTAAGCCATGCGTCAATATTGGCAGCCCATGCATTGGTGCACGGCAGCTGCTAGCGCGGCTTAGTAAACGGGGGGGGGGGGGGGGGGGGGGAAAGGGGGGGGGAGTGTTTTCCTACTCTAAACTATCACCTACTGCAATTATGAAATCTCTCTCTCCATATATTATGTGATAAGGTGTGTGGGCAGTTGAGGGAACAGCCCTATAAAAAGCCACATAAGAACCAAGAATAGAACCCCCACATTGCAGAGCAGTGTTTCTTCCCTACCTGAAAGCAAATGTCAGAGGCTTTGAACGGGGGGAGGGGGGGATTAGGGGAATGCATCTGAGGGTAGGAAGGAAAATCTCAACTGAATTCAAGGGAAAAGGAGTTAAGAAAACCCAAAGGAGTTTTGCCCTTTAGGATCTGGGGAGAGGATCACAGCAGCAGGCTCATGACAATACCCCAATCAGGGCAATAGGTGGGGGGAGCCTGTGTTTTCCAATAGCCTCTATAATAGAGTTGCATGGGGACAGAAATCTAACCCTTCCCCACAAGCTGGAATAAGATGGCGGCTGCCTAAAGTCACGAAAGCAGCTAGCTCTGGTGACCTGGGCTGGAAATCGGCCAGAAACGAGGGGCTGATCAGTCCCCATGCAAGACAGATTCACTTTGAGGGTGGAACGGAGTGCACAGGTGGGCCGGAGCCTCCCGCAGGCGTTTGGCCGAGGTGTGGCCGTCGCCAAGCACCGTACACGACTCCCACCCTGCCCAGGGCCGCAGCCGCACGGGTGGATGCTATACCTGCCACCGCCGAGGCTCCCACCATCGCCCTGCTGAAAGCCAGACCAACCCCGCGAGGGAGCTGCCAGCCGGCCGGATGCTCGTCCAAGGCAGCGGAGTGAGAAGAGGCGCGGGGAGCACCGCTGCAAAGTCGGGGAACACAGTTGTTGAGCCGGAGGGGGCAGACGAGTGGAGCAGCAGTTGACGGTTCTCACGAGACTGGCCCGAATGGTGCCTATCCGCCAGCGCTGCAGGTAAAGGGGCACACCCATCCAACTGAAACAGCGTTGGTCTTGCAGCAAAGGGACCAACAATGGCAAACAACGTGGATCAAGCAACTCACAGGTTAGCTCGCTCTGATTTGAGTGTATGGCAATGACGGCTGTGCGGATGAGTGGAAACAGAGACTAACTAAAAGACCTACAATGGACTAGACAGGCTCACTTCCACTCCAGTCTACTAAACCTCCTTGATAGTGCTCTGAGTGTATGTCAATGACGGCTACGCAGGGGACTGGAAACAGAGATTAACCAACTGACTTACAATAGGCTAAACAGTTGCATTCCCATTCCAGTCTATTAAACCTCCTTGAAAGTGCACGACAAAGGGCCCAGCGAATCGGAAATAGAGTACTAGAGAATCAAAGCACTGGTTACAACTACCGATCGCTGCATAAAACAGTGGTGGCCGTCAAAACAAAGAATAGTATGGGGATTCCATGACCTCTTTAACAGAGCCTCCCTGCCTCCAACCAGCAGAACAGTGTCTAGAGCTACAGTGCTCTGTGCCCAGGACATCACTACCGAGCATCTTTTTTTTTTTTTTTTTAATACATATTTTATTAAAAAGATTGCTCAAATACAAAACAACCAACAATCGGTTGCTCAATAACATATTTCTTCTACATCAAGCTTATTTATCTCCAACTTTAACCTTCCCTCCCCTCCCTCCCTATCCCAGTGGTGTGTTTGATTGTTCCTTATACTGTTCATAAAGTGTCCATATTTTGTTGAAAATCCGCATGGACCCTCTTCGCATGGCTGTCAACTTTGACATTTGGTATAAGTGTTCAACTCTCCCAGTTGCTATTTGTAATGTTGGTGGTTGCACCTGTTTCCATGCCCGGGCTAGTCCAAGCCTTGCTGCCACAAAATATTGAGTTGCCAGCCAGATATCTCAGCTGGTTTAAAATGTAGAAGGCAGTGTTCTGCCTTCCATGGGTATTGTCATTGTATAACTGTATCAACCAGCTGCAATATCTCGTTCCAGTATTCTTTTATTTTCCCACATGACCACCAAATGTGAAAGAATGTGCCTCTATGGCCGCACTCCCGCCAACATTGCCCTGATGTTTCCGGGAACATCTTTTGTAGTCGGTCTGGTGTGTAATACCACCCATAAAACATCTTAAAACCATTTTCATTCACCGTTTGTGCTATGGAGGACTTAAGTAAATATTTATAATTACTCTTCCAGACCATTGTGGAATAGGTAGTCTGTAGTATCTCTTCCCATCTCTTTTGATATAGTACCTGAGGATCAGTCTGTCCCAGCAAAGCCAGGTATATACGTGTTATCCCCCCTTTGCCTCCTCCTCTAGTGATCGCAAGTTCTAGATCTGTTTCAGCTAGGTCTAATTCATCCTGCGCTTTCTTCTTAATGAAGCTACGCAGATTGCAATAATAGGTAAGATCTCTCTCTATCAAACCATATTCCTCCTGAAGGTCTGCAAAGCCAATCATTTCTCCATCTTTCCATGTTTGCCCTAGTGTGCGCAACCCTGCTTGGGCCCATTTGTCAAAAATCTTCTCCGATCTCCCCAGTGAAAACCCTTTTGCCCAACGTATTGCTGTTTGCCGATAATACACTCTTTCCGGAAACAGACGTCTCCTCAATTAATACCAAGTCCATAGAGGATGTCTCAGTCCAATAGGCATTGCTCTTATTGTGGGCACCAGTTCCTCTTTTGGTATCCACAAAATATCTTCTATTTCTCGCCTGCCCAACCATGCTCTTTCCCAATGAAGCCATTTCTTAGATGTCCCAGGTGACCACTCTGCCAAGACCCGAATCTGGGCTGCTTGGTAATATAGGTAGAAGTTAGGGACTCCCATACCTCCTCTCTCCCATGTTTGAGACATCATAGATCGCCTTACTCGTGGTGGGCGTTTCCTCCAGATATATGCAAACATTTTGCGATTAAGCTTTGTAAAAAAGCTTGCGGGAATTGGGATCGGAATTGCCATAAATAAGTACAGCAATTTCGGAAGCAGCATCATTTTGATAGCATGTTTGCGCCCCTGCCACGATATATTAAGTCCTTCCCATCTGTCTAACTCCTGAAAAAGTTCTTCTGCTTTCTGGGGGAAGTTAGCTGCATATAGCCCCTCTAGTTGTGAGGTTATCTGTATGCCCAAATATTTAATAGCCTTTTTCGCCCATACAAAGGGAAACTCGGTCCTAAGGACCTCTAATTCTTTGGGGGGGGCACTGTGAGATTCAAAAAGGTGGATTTTTCCAAGTTCGGCTTAAACCCTGATAGTTTCCCATAGTGCGTGAGGTGTTCTATTACCCTTTTTATAGAAGTTTCTGGTTTCACAATTGTGAGCAATATATCATCGGCAAACAGCATAAGTTTGTGTTCTCTCCATCCTCTCACCACTCCCTTCACCTCCCCATCCTTCCTAAGCATGCAGGCCAGCGGCTCCAGGGACAAAGCGAAAAGAAGTGGAGATATCGCACATCCCTGTCTGGTCCCACGTTGTAGCTTAAATGTTCTTGTATAAGACCCATTAATTTTTAAAGTTGCTAGTGGACCTTGATATAGTAACTGTAACCAGCTCAGAAACTTCCCCTCTATCCCTACCCACTGCAATACTTGGAACAGGAACGACCAGTCCACTCTATCAAATGCTTTTTCTGCATCGATTGAAAGCAATACTGCCGGGGTCTGGTCGTCTCTCACCTGCTGGATAACATGCATCAGGCATCTGGTATTGTCAAACGTCTGTCGCCCCGCTATAAATCCCGCCTGATCCTCATGAACTATACCTGGAATCTGTTTTTGTAGTCTGCAGGCCAATATCTTTGTAAATATCTTGTAATCTACATTCAAAAGCGAGATTGGCCTATAGGAACTACAAAGCCGGGGGTTTTTCCCTGGCTTCAATAGTAAGGTTATTGCTGCTAATCTCCATGTAGAGGGTAATTCCTGTGACTCAGATAAATCATTAAATACTTTCAATAGGACTGGGGCCAGATGCTTACTATACATCTTGTAGAACCTAGTGGGAAATCCATCTGGACCTGGGGCTTTACCATTTGCCATATCTGTTATTGCCCACATTATCTCCTCTAGTGAGATGGGGGCTGACATCCGCTCGAGTCCTCCTCTCTCCACCCGCGGGGGATCCGCCTCTTGCAAATACTGCTCTATTTCATCTACCTCTGGGACTTGTTCTGGTTCATATAAATTTGTATAGTAATTCAAAAACTCCTCTTGAACCTGTTCCATCCGCGTGACAAAGTTCCCATCAGCTGTTTGTATGCCCCCTATGTGATTACGTTGTGCTAGCTTTTTCAATTTACAAGCTAGCAGTCTACCCGCCTTATTCCCAAACTCAAAGTGCTCTTGTTGTGTCATTTGTAGTTTAGCGGCCACTTCTGCCAGCTGTAACTCCTGAAGTTTATTTCTCAGCTCGTTTAATTTTGTCTGTCTCCTAATGTCTGTGGGGTTCTCTTTGTGTGTTTGTTCTAGCTGTGATAGTTCTTTCCTAATACTCTCTTCTTGCTCCACTCGTGTTTTGGTTATGTGTGCTCCTAGTGCTATTAGTTGTCCTCTAAGGACCGCTTTCAGACCTTCCCATAAATATTCTGAGCGAATCTCCCCCACATCATTAAGTTTAAGATATTCCTCAATATATTTTTCTATCACTGGGATATTTTTAGTATCCATTAGGATTGCCTCATTTAACCTCCAGTATCGTATGCCCACCTGTCTAATTCCTATATGTAGTTCTATTACCACTGGAGCATGATCCGACCAGGTGCGTGGTTCTATATTAATCTTGCTTATGGTATTAGCCACATCCACATCTCCCATCCATCCATCTATTCTAGAATATGACCTATATTTAGCAGAATAGTATGTATAGTCTCTTTTCTGTCCGTGTTTTACCCTCCATAAATCTGTCAGTCCCCATCTGGCCAGGAAACTCTTTAATCCTTTCCTATCTAATTTAGCATATACAGCTTGGCCTGCAGAGTTATCTAACGGGGGATGAATCGTGACATTAAAGTCTCCCCCCAGGAGGAGTCGACCTTGTTGATGCTTTTGTAATTGTAATTCCACTTTTTCTATAAACTGTTTCTGCCCGGAGTTCGGGGCATATATATTAACAATGGTGTACTGAGTATTGTATAATGAAACTTTTATCAGCAAGAATCTGCCTTCTTTATCAGTTACTGTATGTTGAACCTGCCAGGGATATGAATCCGACAATGCTATTAATACCCCTCTCTGTTTAGAATTATCTATACATGATGAAAATAAGATTGTAGGGTATCGCCTATGACCCACCAGCCTCTCGTGACACTTTTTCAGGTGTGTCTCCTGTAGAAGCACTATATCTGCTCGCAAGCGTATCATTTCTTTAAATGCTAGCTGGCGCTTCATAGGCGAGTTAAGGCCCCTCACATTGAATGTTACACATTTAAACACTTTATCGCCCGATACCATGCAATCAGACCATTGTATATCCACCACCGTTTCCCCTTATCCCTATCCCCCCTCCCTCTTTCCCCCATAACCTGAAATAGCATGCCCCCTTCCTCTTTGAAGGCATGCTAAGAAAAATTGTGGACTTCCGTTCCCATCTTCTATACCAGCCCATTTAGGCGCTCGGGCCCTTAGTAGTTTGCAGGCACCGCTCCCGCTGTCTCATGCTCAAAATTTGGCCAGTCTCTCTGGGTAGGAATTTAATTCCAATGTGCAAGGTGTTTTCATGTGCCTTTCCCTGACGCAAGCCGTTGATCTGATGCTTGTCTTCTCAGCCGTCCTCGCCCCTGTGAGACTCTCTGCCATCTTTGCTTGTTCTTTTTCGGAGGTCCATTAGTTTGATGTGCTGTGGTCGCTGATGTCTCCTTGTTCTGCCCCAAAAACTCCTGGGCCTCCTCAAGCGTGACCACTCGGCGCTGCTTTCCCTCTTTATAAAACACTAGGGCAAAAGGATGCTGCCACTTATATTTGATTCCTTCATCTCGGAGCTTTTCCCGTTAATGGTCGCATCGCTCCTCTCCTTTTCAATGTAGTAGCCGCTAGATCTTGAAATAATTCAATGGGATATGTCTCCCATATTATAGGACTAGCTGCCCTTGCTTGGCGCATGACATCCTCTTTCACTTTAAACTCTGAAAAACAAGCCACAATGTCTTTAGGCACATTAGCCTTTCTCGGACCCAATGCCCTGTGTGCACGCTCAAGTTTAATTGTTTCGGGTGCCACTATGTGCTCCGGGGTAGAGAGCAGATGAGCCGCTATATCCTGCACTGCTTTTTCGCAGTTGATAAATTCTGGTAGCTCCGGCAGGCCCCGCACTCGGATATTAGCTCGCCGGCTTCTATTTTCAAGGTCTTCCACCTTGTCCGTGAGAAATCTCATGTTTGCTTGTTGCTCAACCATTTGCTGCTCTATCCCCATTATCGTATCTGCATGTTCCTCAAGGCCCACTTCAGTTTCGCTAACTCGGTTCCCCAGCTCTTTGATCTCCTCTCTTAAGTCTGCGCTCAATTGCGCAAAATCACGCCGCATCTCTTTAATGTCCTTTTTAATATCCAACAACCATGTACTCAGCTGTTCCCATTTATCTGGTGCCAGCTCGTTTTCCTGTGTTTCTTCGTGTGCGCCTTGAGCACTTGTAGGCCGCGGGCTTAGTGAGACCCCTTGACTCGGCTGATCGCCTGCCTGCTTGTCTGCCACGTGGTCTCGGTCCCGATAAGCGAAGGCAGTTAAGTCCGCCGTTTTGGGCTTCGAGTTCGCCATCTTCAGGAGCGCGTGTCGTCCGCTGTCTGTTTTACTACCCACCTTCCGTTTCAGGCTCTAATTGCTCTTCTTTTTAGCTGTTATTTGGGCTGGTATTCGGGAGCTGCGCGTTCAGACCGCCATTGCGGTTCGTGACGTCACCGGAAGTCACTACCGAGCATCTGATTGTGAGTAACCTACTTATCCTAAACTGACACCAAAATGAACACAATCAAAATACTTCTGGTAATCTATTCCCTTTCACTGATTCACCTAGCACTATCCATCCCACTCACACAGCATTACTTCATACCCATCCTACAAAATCAAAAAAGACTGATCAAACATTCCACACTCCATCAAACTGACACTCACCACACTAAAGGAAGATTATTTAAACGTGGACATCACCAACAAAACAGGAGGGATGACCACAACAAACATACACCACCCAAGGAACGACAACTAACAAAAATCCACTTAACACCAAACCTAGCAGCCCCATACCAAAATATCCAGGTGGGCTATATCAATGCTAGGTCCGTAATTACCAAAACAATATCAGACTGGATCACCTCAGAAAACCTCGATCTTATCTTTATCAATGAAACATGGATCCACAACCAAAAGGACCTCATAATCCTTGAACTATGCCCAACAGGTTACAAAATCACTCATCGACCAGATTGGAAAAGAGAGGCGGAGGCATAGCACTAATCTACCGAGAACAACTCATCACCGAAACCATTGCCGACTCCATAACACCCCAACTAGAAATTGCCTCATTTAGAATCCACAATTCCCTGATCGATCACCTGAATTGCGTCCTGTTCTACAGACCACCCGGCAACTGGAACGAAAGCCAGCCCATCTTCATGGACTTCATATCAAACAATTGTGTAAACTCCTCCAACACACTAATACTAGGTGACATTAACCTTCACCTAGAAGACCCCAATTCCACTAACGCACGTGAATGTAAAGACTTCCTACAGTCCTGGGATCTCAAATGGCCTCACATGCAAACTACCCATATCAAGGGTCACACACTGGAACTCCTATCACATAAATTGTCCACAGATCATAACCTATTAATAATAGATATCAAATGGACAGCAACACCTTGGACCGACCATTACAAATTGAACCTAACATTAAACTGGCAGAAGAAGGGTTCAAATCGCACACCACAACATACAACTTACACTACAAGAGAGCAAATAGATCCACAAGTATTCTGGCAACAGACATACGACAACGAATGGACAACACGAACCGATTCCAAACTTTATCTCAACCGCTGGGATGACAGATGTAGCAGCGTACTAAACGAAATAGCACCCTTAAAAACAAGAATATCAAAAAGACAGAATACTATATACCATGGTTCAATGACGAACTAAAAAAAAAACTCAAACAGAATCCAGGAAACTTGAACGAGAATGGAGAAAAAAAAAAAAAGACGAACATACACTCAACGCATGGAAACATCTATATAAATAATTCTCACCTCCAATTCTAAAGCTCACTGTGTGGCAGGGAAACACTGAAGCCCTGTACTGTTGCAGCCTGTCACACCACTCATTCTCACTCTCACTCATACACCCGCCCTCAGCCACGCCCCATCTGGACATAATTTGCAACCCCAACGTTCGAATGAAGCCCCCCAAGCTCCACCCACTTTCGTGAAGGGTTCGTGGATTCATGGTGGTGAAGCCTCTCCACTGCCCATACCTGTCTGTCACGCCCTAGCGTCGAACGTCATGACGTCGACGCGTCACGACGCCCCGCGCCACAGAACACAAGTGCCAATTAAACCAAGAGTGCCCCGCAGCCAACACACATGCGCCTCCGCAGGAAAGGGATCGTGGATTTGTGCTGCTAAAGCCCATCCAACTACCCGTGTCTGTATGCCCCGCCCAAGCGTCACAACGTGATTACGTGAAGGGCGGGGCGGTAGACAGAGCGGCGCTGATACAGGACTTGAAGGGAGATCCCGGAGTCCCCCTCGGTATTTCCGGTGACACGGCGGAGTAGCGGCGAGGACAGAACAAAAAATAAACACCAACAGGACTTTGAGGGAGATCCTGGAGCCCCCCTCCGAATTTCGGGTGACACGGCGGAGTAGCGGCGAGCCCAAAACAAAAATAAAACACCGAGAGGAAAGTGTAGCTCCGCCCTCGCGTCAAAACGCTATGACGTCGAGGGCGGGCCGGTAGAGACAGCGGCGCCAAAACAGCACTTCTGGGAGATCCCGGTGCCTCCCTTGGTAAGCACCTGGCTAGCGCCCGTTTCATTTGTTTCCGAAACGGGCCCTTTTTTACTAGTATACATAGAAAATACAAATATACAATAAAACAAACCAAAAGGTCCTACTACAAAATCAAACTAGAACCGGATTACAAAGATATGAAGAAACTATTCCAACTTGTAAATAAGTTACTAGACACCACCCCTATCAGCACAACCAACACAGACATCCCACCCACAGACAAAACTTGCTAACTACTTTAACAAAAAAATAATAAAATTACGCAGCACACTTCCTCATCACAACACCGACATCGAAAACTTCTTGAATGATCTGGACCTAACCTCCGATGGATAACCAGCTGACCGTATCTGGACATTTACTCTCCTCAACACCGAATCAGTTACACAAGCGACTCACAGGTTCACCAAGACCCACTGCAAACTGGATACATGTCCCAGTCATTTACTAAAATCCACCCCCGACCGCTTCATAGCAGACCTCACATCCCACCTAAACTTCATGTTACAAGGTCTCTTCCCTGAGGAATATGGCAACATCCTACTCATCCCAATACCAAAAGACGCCAAGAAAACCACAAACTATCTCACCAACTACCGCCCAGTTGCATCTATTCTATTAGTAGTAAAAATGATGGAGAGTTTGGTGACTAAACAGCTTACGGAATACCTGGACAAGTTCTCAATATTACATAATTCACAATCAGGATTCCGCTCCCACCATAGTACCGAAACTGTCCTAGTCACCCTCCTGGCCAAATTCAAGCAGGAGACAGCCATGGGTAAAAGCATACTCCTCCAGTTCGGCATGTCGAGCACATTCGACATGATAAACCACAACATACTACTAAGACTACTTGGCCACTTCGGGACTGAAGGAAATGTACTTAATTGGATTAAAGGTTTTCTAACCACCAGAACTTATCAAGTAATATCAAACTCAAACATATCACCACCGTGGAAAGCAGTCTGCGGAGTACCTCAAGGATCACCATTATCACCAATACTCTTCAACGTGAAGATGATTCCACTGGCACAGTCCTTATCCAATCGAGGCCTCATCCCGTTCATTTATGCAGATGATGTTACAATCTACATCCCCTTCAGACATGACTTGACAGAAATAACCAATAAAATCAACGATGGCCTGATCATCATGGACTCCTGGGCAAACTCATTCCAACTGAAACTGAACACTGAAAAAACACACTGCCTCATCCTCTCTTCTCAACATAAGTACAAACCCACAACCATAAATACCTCAGGACACACCCACCCTACCTCCGACAGTTTGAAAACACTCGGCGTCACACTCGACCGCAACCTTACTCTCGAGAGCCAAGTAAACTCTGTAATAAAGAAAATGTTCTATTCAAAGTGGAAGCTCAAACGATTAAAACCTTTCTTCCCAAGGGAAACCTTTCGAAACCTAATTCAATCAATGGTCGTAAGTCATGCAGATTATTGCAACGGAATCTAGGCGGGATGCAAAGAACAACTCACAAAAAAAAAACTCCAGACCGCCCAAAATACAGCAGCCAGGTTGATATTCAGCAAAACACGCTTCGAAAGTGCCAAACCCCTTCGAGAAAAGCTGCATTGGCTCCCAATCAAAGAACAGATCAACTTCAAAATCTGGACTTTAGTCCACAAAATTATATATGGTGTAGTCCCAGGATACATGATAGACCTTATTGATTTACCAATAAGAAACAGAGTCGGATCGTCAAGATCATACCTAAACCTACACTACCCAAATTGCAAAAGACTGAAATACAAAACAACTTATGCATCCAGATTCTCCTACATAAGCGCACAACTATGGAATGGCCTCCCAAAAGCTGTGAAAACAATCCATGACCACCTGAACTTCAGGAAATCACTAAAAACCAACCTCTTCAAAAAGGCCTACCCCAACAACCCTACGTAAACCTCTTCACCCAGAAACACTGCATGCCTAATGATCGTACTATACAACACACAATCTTCATCTCTTCCGACCATCCACATATACTTCATTCGATCACTATACAACCTTGTATTTGCTATCAACCGACTGGGCAAACGTCTTGATGGTACTATGTAAGCCACATTGAGCCTGCAAATAGGTGGGAAAATGTGGGATACAAATGCAACAAAGAATTTAATGGTACCTAAAAAAAAAAAAAATCCAGTCAACTGCATCTCTCTCTCTCTGGGTTAGAGCCGCAGCACTGCAGGCAAGGAAAGAATGGAAGCTGGAACACTCTGGTGCGCACATGTAAGACTTGCCTCTGATTAGCTGACACTATGTGCTGAGAGGTCACCTCATGCACATGCCAGTAGGTCAGGTGACCTCTGATGCTTGTGCATATATCAAAGGTGAGGCCTGTGCATCAGACCAGGAGCAGAGCGGATTAATAGAAGCCTTTCCACATCTGCGCTGTCAAAGCAAGGAAGAGGAGGAGGAAACAGCACTCAAAGAACTTGGTAGATGAGAGGCTAGCGCAGGAGCAGCTTACACTTTCATTGGAACCCCACAGGAATGCATCAGTCCCCATTCTTGTGCAGGTTTCTACTCTGTAACTTCTTACCAGGGATAGTTAGGGGAAGGAAGTGCAGCCCTTCACACCTGAGCAAGCTCAGTCTGGAAGAACTCTTTGCTATATAAACGGAAAGACAACAGAAAAACCTGGACAGCCTCAGATTCCATTCCAATTCTAAAAAGTGAGTACCAACTCTGCTACTCGGAGGACGAGTGGGAACAGTGCACGGAAACAAGCAGTATGGTGATCAGCAGGACAAATTTTATTTATTTTTATTTTTGTTACATTTGTACCCCGCGCTTTCCCACTCATGGCAGGCTCAATGCGGCTTACATGGGGCAATGGAGGGTTAAGTGACTTGCCCAGAGTCACAAGGAGCTGCCTGTGCCTGAAGTGGGAATCGAACTCAGTTCCTCAGTTCCCCAGGACCAAAGTCCACCACCCTAACCACTAGGCCACTCCTCCACTCAAATCATCCAGCGGCTGTGACTTCTATGGATCCATCCCCTTACTTTTGCCAAACAGCAGGGGAAGATCATGACCCCTGCCTGGCAACTGCAATTGCAGGTACCTGAAGCCAATCGGAGAGGCACCTCAGACCGCAACAGTTGTGGAGGCGATCTGGCCGACAGACGAGAGCATCTGCAGTGTCCTCCCTGGCGAACGTCTCCAAATCGGACCCATGTTAACAGCTAAGATTGTGGACGAAATACAGGGACCTGCACAACACAGGTAGTGAAACCAAGCAGCCCGAGAACATGATTGTGTTGGAGTCGAGCATCCACCGTCTCTCAAGCCTATCCGAACGGGAACTCCATCAAAGTAAGACACCCAGAGAGCACCATGAAAGAGCAGAGCAGACCCCTACAAGGAGTGTACAAGATCACCCCACCACAGAAGGAAGTTCAGCAGCAACAATGGGAAACCAATAAGTATACAGCCGGTCAATCCGAACTCAACAAGAATAGAGAGGAAACACTGAGGTAACTACTTCACAGGTCCCATCCTTCCACAGAACACTCTGCTAAGGAGAACCACTCCACACACCCTAGATTATTCGAGACAAAGTATAAATTTTTATACCTACCTGAAACTACCTTAAATATGCTCACTCACGATTTAAAACACGGTGATCAAAATGGCCAACATAAAGGCATGGTTCTTCCACTACCTAATACTATGGATAACCAGCCCTAAACGAATGGAACAAAATCCCAGTACTTATCTCTGCCAGACGACTTGCTTACCACCAATTACAAGAACCACAATACAAATCTCAAAACAAACCAGAGAATATACCAACCAACAGCAGAAAGACAAATCTGAATAAAAAAAAAAACCCAACAAATTCAATACAGACACGACAACTGCAAACTACAAAACAAAGCAATCTAAAGATATGTTCCGATCCCTATAGGCTATGTAAATACAAGATCTGCAGTAAATAAGGCAGCTATAAGGAGAAAAATAGTTCTTACCTGCTAATTTGCTTTCCTTTAGTTCTTCTGGACCGACCGGCCCAGCCTGTGACTGATGGGTTGTGAACGCCTTTCAGCAGGTGGAGACTGAGAAACTGACTCTAGAGAGAGCCAATAAGAGCCCTGGCTAGATAAAAGATCCAGTATAAGAGTACCAAAGCAGGAGAAAGGAGAGAAGGAAACCACTTCTGTGCACCCGGACAACTCGAGCAGCCACCAGGACGCCCAAGAAACTGACCTGCCCAACAACTGTGGGTGTGTCCTGCATTTATCAAGAAAATGTCATTTTTCTTTTTTTTTTTTTTAAATAGAAAGTCAACTACCAACGTACACAACAGCTCTGTATTAGCCAGGAACTCACTGAACTGACCCAGAACAGCAAAAAAGGGTGGGATCTGGGACGGTCCAGAGGGACTAAAGGAAAGCAAATAAGCGGGTAAGAACTAATTTCACCTTCCTTAGCGTCCCTCTGGACCGGCCGATGGAAAATAAAGCAGTATTTTCATGGGAGGGACCCCAGCAAGCCTGCTATAAGTAAGTTCGCTTCCTGGCGACACTGAACATCCAATTTGTAATGCTTTGTAAATGAACGTAAGGAGGACCAAGTTGCTGCTATACAAATTTCTACAGGTGGTACCAGATAGTTCTGTCCATGACGCCGCTTGTCTCCTGGTAGAATGAGCCGTCACCCCTGAAGGAATAGCTTTCCCTGTCAAAAGGTACTCAGACCCAATCATCTCCTTAAGTCACCAAGAAATCGTCAGTTTGGACGCTGCATACCCCTTATGGGAACCACCAATCAACAAGAAGAGACGGTCCGTTCACCTAACTCCTCAGTCTTTGACAAATAGTGCTTCAAAACTAGTCTGACATCTAAACATCCAAATCTTTTCGCACCAGCACCACCACCGATTGTGACAATGAAACTTTGACACGACCTTCGGGAGAAAGGACGGAACAGGATGTAAGACCACACGCTCCTTAGAAAATTCCAAAAAGGAAACTCTACAAGAAAGAGCCTGCAACTCTGAAACTCTCCTGACCGAAGCAATGGCTACCAAAAACACCGTCTTGACCATTGGATCTTTCAGCGTACAAGAACCCAATGGTTCAAAAGAAGACAGAGCACTGAAAGAACCAAATTAAGATCTCAAATTCAAAAGATAGCCCTCAAAGGAGGGCAAATGAGACCCGCTTCTCGCAAAATAAACGAGAAATATCCGAATGACTATCCAAGGATCTCCCTTGAATGCGGCCCTCTAAAACAAGACAGAGCCACAATCTGCACCTTAAGAGAAGCCAGAGCCAGGCCTTTGTCGAAGCCTTGCTGCAAAAAATCTAAGATCTGTGCCACCAAAGCATGAAGGAGAGACAAGCTCTGTTCTTTACATCAAGCTTCAAAGACTCTCCAAGTTCGGATATAGTTGAGCGAGGTAGATCTACACAGAGAATTTAGCACCCTTGCCACTATTGTGGACGAATAACCTCTCCGTGTCAACTGCACCCACTCAAGAGTGAAGCTGTAAGACAAAATCGAGCCGGATCTGGATGAACCACTGATCTCAGGACCAGAAGATCCGGGGACTGCGGAAACCGAAGAGCAGCACCGACCAGAAGGCAATGAAGGTTGGAATACCATAGTCTGCGAGGCCAATCCGGAGCCACCGGGATTACTCACCCCATGTGTTTCTATCTTCTGAATTACCCTGGCCAGAAGAGGCCATGGAGGGAATGCACAGAGAAGACTGGGAGGCCACAGTTGAAGAAGAGTGTCCACGCCCTGTGCTTTGAGATCCCTCCCTCGACTGAAAAATTGAGATACTTTTGAGTTGAGACTCGAGGATAAGAGATCCATGATCGGAAGGTCCCGGCGAGCTATGATCTTCTGAAAGGCTGACATTCCGAGTGCCCACTCCCCTGGATCTAGAGTATTGCGACTAAGAAAGTCTGCCTGGACATTTGCCACTCCCACTACATGAGACGACGAGGGCCATGATATGAAGCTTTGCCTAGGACATGATCTGCTCTGTCTCTAGCTGGCGATTCCTCATTCCCCCCCCCCCCCCCCGTCACTTGAGAAACTACTGCTGTGGCGTTGTCGGACAAAATGCGAACCAACTTGCTGAATATCAGCAGGCGGAAAGCTTCAAGTGTCAGCCAAATCGCCCTGGTTTCCAACAGATTGACCGAACAGGTCGTCTCCTGGCAAGACCAAAGTCCCTGCAAGTACAGCTCCTGACAGTGAGCTCACCAGCCCTTCAGGCTGGCATCTGTTGTGTCTATCACACATTGTGGTGGATTCAACAGCATCCCTTTGGACAGATTGGCTGCAGACACCAACGGAGTCTGCCACATTCCCGAACTCACAGGGGCTTTGTGCTTCCTTGGTTGTACAGAGTTTCCTTTTGGTAAGTGCTACTAGTTTTCTCCGATATATAATCCTTGGGTACCTTTCCACTGACATTCGATTACCACTTTCCCACTCTCCTGGTGTTTTTAGTTATTTCCTCTCCTGGTGTTTATAGTTATTTCATTTATCTGTCCTCAAGCAGTTTGCTTGCTTTGTACATAAGTACATGTAAGTGCGTAAGTATTGCCATACTGGGAAAGACCAAAGGTCCATCAAGCCCAGCATCCTGTTTCCAACAGTGGCCAATCCAAGTCACAATATACCTGGCAAGATCCCAAAAAAGTACAAAAAATTTTATACTGCTTATCCCAGAAATATTGGATTTCCCTCCAAGTCCATTCAATAATGGTCTATGGACTTTTCCTTTAGGAAGCCATCCAAATCTTTTCTAAACTCCGCTAACCGCCTTTACCACATTCTCTGGCAACGAATTCCAGAGTTTAATTACACGTTGAGTGAAGAAAAATGTTCTCAGATTCGTTTTAAATTTACTACATTGTAGCTTCATCGCATGCCCCCTAGTCCTAGTATTTTTGGAACGCATAAACAGACGCTTCATATCTACCCATTCAACTCCACTCATTATTTTATAGACCTCAATCGTATCTCCCCTCAGCCGCCTTTTTTCCAAGCTGAAGATCCCTAGACGCTTTAGCCTTTCCTCATAGGGAAGTCATCCCATCACCTATATCATTTTCGTTGCCCTTCTCTGCACCTTTTCTAATTCCACTATATCTTCTTTGAGATGCGGCGACCAGAACTGAACACAATATTCGAGCTGCGGTCACACCATGTAGCGATACAAAGGCATTATAACATCCTCATTTTTGTTTTCCATTCCTTTCCTAATAATACCTAACGTTCTATTTGCTTTCTTAGCCGCAGCAGCACACTGAGCAGAAGGTTTCAACGCATCATCAACGACGACACCTAGATCCCTTTCTTGGTCTGTGACTCCTAACGTGGAACCTTGCATGATGTAGCTATAATTCGGGTTCCTCTTTCCCACATGCATCACTTTGCACTTGTTCACATTAAACGTCATCTACTACTACTTATTTCTACAGCGCTACTCCTCGTGGAGTGGAGGAGTGGCCTAGTGGTTAGGGTGGTGGACTTTGGTCCTGGGAAACTGAGGAACTGAGTTTGGAGGGGCTGCGGTGGACGTCACCCATCAGTGCAGGTGAGGGCTGTCCATTCCCTTTTTTTTTTTTACTAGCGAAAAGTCCAAAAAAGACGCGCGAGATCAACTTAAGGGGTGCGAAAGGCGTAACACGACCGTACCGAGTGCGGACAAAAGAAGACTGACGAACACGAGCAGGTTCGGGCGGGAAGACGGCCGTGCATGCGCGGTGCGCATCGGCGCGCGAGGACTAGCAAAGGCCTTTGCTAGGAAAGTGTTCCGATTGGAGGGGCTGCCGTGGACGTCACCCATCAGTGAGAACAAGCAGCCTGCTTGTCCTCGGAGAAATAGATGTACGCAGCGCTGTACACTTGAACATGAAGAGACAGTCCCTGTCATCTGCCATTTAGATGCCCAGTCACCCAGTTTCGTAAGGTCCTCTTGTAATTTTTCATAATCCTCCCGCGATTTAACGACTTTGAATAACTTTGTGTCATCAGCAAATTTAATTACCTCATTAGTTACTCCCATCTCTAGGTCATTTATAAATGTTAAAAAGCAGCGGTCCCAGCACAGACCCCTGGGGAACCCCACTATCTACCCTTCTCCATTGAGAATACTGACCATTTAACCCTACTCTCTGATTTCTACTACTACTACTACTATTTAGCATTTCTATAGCGCTACAAGGCATACGCAGCGCTGCACAAACATAGACGAAAGACAGTCCCTGCTCAAAGAGCTTACAATCTAATAGACAAAAAATAAATAAAGTAAGCAAATCAAATCAATTAATGTGAACGGGAGGGAAGAGAGGAGGGTAGGTGGAGGCGAGTGGTTACAAGTGGTTACGAGTCAAAAGCAATGTTAAAGAGGTGGGCTTTCAGTCTAGATTTAAAGGTGGCCAAGGATGGGGCAAGACGTAGGGGCTCAGGAAGTTTATTCCAGGCGTAGGGTGCAGCGAAACAGAAGGCGCGAAGTCTGGAGTTGGCAGTAGTGGAGAAGGGAACAGATAAGAAGGATTTATCCATGGAGCGGAGTGCACGGGAAGGGGTGTAGGGAAGGACGAGTGTGGAGAGATATTGGGGAGCAGCAGAGTGAATACATTTATAGGTCAGTACAAGAAGTTTGAACAGGATGCGAAAACAGATAGGGAGCCAGTGAAGGGTCTTGAGGAGAGGGGTAGTATGAGTAAAGCGACCCTGGCGGAAGACGAGACGGGCAGCAGAGTTTTGAACCGACTGGAGAGGGGAGAGGTGACTAAGTGGGAGGCCAGCAAGAAGCAGATTGCAGTAGTCTAAACGAGAGGTGACAAGGGTGTGGATGAGGGTTTTGGTAGAGTGCTCGGAAAGAAAGGGGCGGATTTTACGGATGTTGTAAAGAAAGAAACGACAGGTCTTGGCAATCTGCTGGATATGAGCAGAGAAGGAGAGAGAAGAGTCAAAGATGACCCCAAGGTTTTGAGCTGAGGAGACAGGGAGAATGAGAGAGCCATCAACAGAAATAGAAAACGGGGGGAGCGGGGAGGTGGGTTTGGGGGGGAAAATGAGAAGCTCGGTTTTGGTCATATTTAATTTCAGGTGGCGTTGAGACATCCAGACAGCAATGTCGGACAAGCACGCTGAAACTTTGGTTTGGATGCAGGGTGAGATATCAGGGGTAGAAAGGTAGATTTGGGAGTCATCAGCATAGAGATGGTAGGAAAAGCCATGGGATGAGATTAATGAGCCAAGGGAAGAAGTGTAGATAGAAAAGAGGAGGGGACCAAGAACAGAACCCTGAGGTACGCCGACAGGCAGAGGGATAGAAGTAGAAGAGGATCCACCAGAGTGAACACTAAAGGTGCGGAGGGAGAGGTAGGAAGAGAACCAGGAAAGGACAGAGCCCTGGAATCCAAGTGAGGACAGGGTATCGAGAAGTATGCTGTGATCGACAGTGTCAAAAGCAGCGGAAAGATCAAGAAGAATGAGGATGGAATATTGACCTCTGGATTTAGCCAGTAATAGGTCATTGGAGACTTTAGTAAGCGCAGTTTCGGTTGAGTGGAGAGGGCGAAAACCAGATTGTAGTAGGTCAAGAATAGCATGTGAGGAGAGAAAATCAAGGCAGCGGCGGTGAACAGCACGCTCAAGTAATTTGGAGAGAAAAGGAAGGAGGGAGATGGGTCGGTAATTAGAGGGACAAGTAGGGTCGAGTGAAGGCTTCTTAAGGAGAGGTGTGACCACAGCATGTTTAAAGGCAGCAGGGACAGTTGCAGTGGAAAGGTAAAATTATGTATAATCATACCTGATAATTTTCTTTCCATTAATCATAGCTGATCAATCCATAGACTGGTGGGTTGTGTCCATCTACCAGCAGGTGGAGATAGAGAGCAAACTTTTGCCTCCCTATATGTGGTCATGTGCTGCCGGAAACTCCTCAGTATGTCGATATCAAAGCTCCATCCGCAGGACTCAGCACTTAGAGAATTACACCCACGAAGGGACACTCTGCCCAGCTCACCACCGCCGAAACGGGGGAGGGGAATTAACCCAGCTCATCCCCACACAAGTGGGGGAGGGGAATCCGTCCAGCTCATCCCCGCGGAGCGGGGGAGGGACACCACACCCGCCGATGCGGGGGGATCTGGCTTATCCTGCAACCGCAACCGCGGGAGGAGCTGACTGACCCTAACACCGCCGAAGCGGGAGGGGTACAAAGCTGCCCTACAGCCGCACGAAGCGGGAGGGAGTGCCAGCAGAATTTTAAGTCTCAATCCAGCCCCGTAAAACGGAGGGGAGAGGAATGCAGCAGCTCACTGTAACACAAACTCGTCTTAACTCTTGAAGAATCCAAGTGAAAAAACTTGAACACGAAGTCTTCTGAAGTAACTGAAGACTAAACTTGAACCTGAAATGCAACCAGAATAAAAACAGTACAGATATCTGGGAGGGGCTATGGATTGATCAGCTATGATTAATGGAAAGAAAATTATCAGGTATGATTATACATAATTTTACCTTCCATATCATCAAGCTGATCAATCCATAGACTGGTGGGATGTACCGAAGCAGTACTCACCCAGGGCGGGACATAGAAATCCCTGACCGCAACACTGAAGCTCCAAACCGGGCCTCCGCCCGAGCAGCCACAGTCAAGCGGTAATGCTTGGAGAATGTATGGGCCGAAGCCCAAGTTGCCGCCTTGCATATCTCTTCCAAGGAGACGGAACCGGCCTCTGCCATCGAGGCCGCCTGAGCTCTTGTGGAGTGAGCCTTCAGCTGGATAGGCGGCACCTTCCCCGCGGCCACATAAGCCGCTGCAATGGCTTCCTTGACCCATCTTGCCACTGTAGGCTTAGCAGCCTGCAGACCCCTACGAGGACCTGCATACAGGACAAACAGATGATCCGATTTCAGGAAATCATTGGTCACTTCCAAGTATCTGATGATGACTCGTCTCACATCCAGATATTTAAGAGCAGAGTACTCCTCTGGGTAGTCCTCCCTACGAAAGGAAGGGAGACAGAGCTGCTGATTCACATGGAAGCGAGAAACAATCTTGGGCAGAAAGGAAGGCACTGTGCGAATAGTCACTCCTGCCTCAGTGAACTGCAGAAAAGGCTCTCGACATGAGAGCGCCTGGAGCTCGGAAACTCTTCTGGCTGAAGTGATAGCCACCAAAAAGACTGCTTTCAACGTCAGGTCTTTCAGAGATGCCCTTGACAAGGGTTCAAACGGCGGCTTCTGCAATGCTCTTAGCACCAGGTTGAGATTCCACGCAGGCATCACTGAGTGCAGAGGAGGGCGCAGGTGATTAACTCCCTTGAGAAAGCACACCACATCTGGCTGCGAAGCCAGGGAAGCACCCTTCAGGCGGCCCCTGAAGCAAGCCAGAGCCGCTACCTGGACTTTAAGGGAACTGAGCGACAGGCCTTTCTCCAGACCTTCTTGCAGGAACGCCAACACTGAAGAAATTGGAGCAGTGAAGGGAGAAAGTGAGCCTGCTTCACACCATGCTGCAAAGATACGCCAAACCCTGGCGTAAGCAGTAGAAGTAGAGCGTTTCCTCGCTCTCAGCATAGTGGCGATGACCTTGTCTGAGAAGCCCTTCTTCTTCAGACGCTGCCGCTCAATAGCCAGGCCGTAAGACCAAAAGGAGAGGGATCCTCCATCACCACGGGACCCTGATGTAACCGGCCCTGCTCCACTGACAGCCGCAGAGGATCGTCGACTGAGAGCCTGATCAAGTCCGCATACCAGGGACGTCTGGGCCAATCCGGACCCACCAGGATTACCCTGCCGGGATGCTTTGTCACCCGGTCTAGCACCCTGCCCAACATGGGCCAGGGCGGGAACACATAGAGGAGCTCTTGTGTCGGCCACTGTGGAGAAGAGCATCTACTCCCAGGGATCGAGGGTCCCGTCCTCTGCTGAAAAAGCGCGGCACTTGGCAATTGGCCGATGACGCCATCAGATCTAGGCTCGGCTGGCCCCAGCGCTTCGTGATGTCCAAGAACGCCTGAGCAGATAGTTGCCACTCTCCGGGCTCCAAGGTATGGCGACTGAGAAAGTCCGCCTTGACATTCATGACTCCGGCAATGTGGGCCGCTGAAAGCTGCTCCAGGTTCGCTTCCGCCCACTGGCAAAGACTCATAGCCTCCTTGGCTAGAGGGTCGCTCTTGGTACCTCCCTGGCGGTTGATATAGGCCACAGCCGTGGCATTGTCCGACAGGACCCGTACAGGCTACAACACCAGTACCGGGATGAACTCCAATAACACCAACCGAATGGCTCTGAGTTCCAGGAGGTTGATAGACCACTTGCCTCTGCAGGAGACTAGAGCCCCTGCGCTGTCCTTCCCAAGCAGTGGGCTCCCCAGCCCATCAAAGAGGCGTCTGTCGTGACGACAATCCACTCCGGGGTCACCAGAGGCAATCCTGCAGACAACTTGTCTGTCTGCGTCCACCAGCTCAGCGCCTTGCGCACTGCTGGGTCCACGGGAAGGCGCACAGCATAATCCTCCGACATCGGAGTCCAGCGCAGCAGCAGAGATAGCTGTAGTGGTCTCATATGAGCCCTGGCCCAGGGCACTACTTCCATCGTGGCCGTCATAGAGCCCAACAGCTGCACGTAGTCCCAAGCCCGAATAGGAGAGGCTACTAGGAACTAGTCCACCTGAGCCTGAAGCTTGACAATCCGATTGTCTGGCAGGAACACTCTGCCCACTTGGGTGTCGAATCGAACTCCCAGATACTCCAGGGACTGAGTCGGGCGCAGCTGGCTCTTCTTCCAGTTGATGATCCATCCCAGGGAGCTCACAAGAGCAACTACCCGGTCCATAGCTTTGCCGCACTCTGCATAAGAGGGGGCTCGGAACAACCAGTCGTCCAGATAAGGATGGACTTGTACTCCTTCCTTTAGCAGGAAGGCCGCTATGACCCCCATTACTTTGGAAAAGGTCCGCGGAGCAGTAGCCAACCCGAAAGGGAGGGCTCTGAACTGGAAGTGTCGTCTCAGGACTGTAAAACGCAGAAAGCGTTGGAGAGGAGGCCAGATGGGAATATGCAGGTACGCTTCCTTGATGTCCAAGGAAGCCAAGAACTCTCCTGCCTTCACTGCCGCTATAACAGAGCGGAGAGTCTCCATGCGAAAGTGCCTCACTTTCCAGGCCCGATTGACCCCTTTGAGGTCGAGGATAGGCCGGACAGAACCTCCTTTCTTTGGACCACAAAGTAAATGGAGTAACGTCCCTTGCCAATCTGATTTTTTGGCACCGGAACGACCGCACCCAGGCGGAATCAGGTTGTCCAAGGTCTGCTGCATTGCCACAGCTTGACCGGAGACTTGCAGGGAGAGAGTACAAACCCGTCTCTTAAGGGTTGGCAGAACTCTAGCTTGTAGCCGTCTCTGATGACTTCCAGCACCCACGCGTCTGAAGATATAGTGGTCCACTCGCCCAGAATCGAGGACAGCCGTCCTCCAATCTGCACTGGGGCGTGGACCAAGGCCCCGTCATTGGGTACGAGACCCTGGGGGAGGACCGGAGGGAGCACCTCCGGGACGGCGGTCTCTGCGAAAGGAATGCTGCTTGGGGGAGAAATTCCTCTTGAAGGAAGAGGGGGCAGAGGAACCCGACTTGCCCGGGCGGTACCGACGGGCTTCCAGCAACCGTCCTCTGGAGGTACCGGGACGAGTACTAGCCCGAGCCCTGACCTCTGGTAATTTCTTGCCCTTAGACGTGCCGAGATCGGTCACGATTTTGTCCAGCTCGACCCCAAAGAGCAGCTTGCCTTTAAAAGGCAATCTAGCCAGGCGGGATTTAGAGGCGTGGTCAGCAGACCAATGTTTCAGCCAAAGCCACCGCCGCGCAGAGACTGTCTGAGCCATGCCTTTAGCTGAGGCTCTCAAGACATCATACAGCAAGTCTGCCAAATAGGCTAAGCCCGATTCCAGGGCCGGCCAATCAACCCTCAAGGAAAGATCCGAGGGGGAAGCCCGCTGCACCATAGTCAGGCACGCCCTGGCCACATAGGAGCCGCAAACTGAGGCCTGCAAACTTAAAGCAGCTGCCTCAAAGGACGACCTTAAGGCCGCCTCCAATCTTCTGTCTTGGGCGTCCTTTAGGGCCGTGCCACCTTCCACCGGCCACGCCGTTTTCTTAGTCACCGCAGTGATTAAAGAATCCACGGTAGGCCACAGATAGGCCTCACGTTCACTCACAGCCAAAGGATAGAGGCGGGACATAGCCCTAGCCACTTTAAGGCTCGTTTCCGGGACATCCCATTGAGCCGCAATTAAGGTGTGCATGGCATCATGCACGTGGAAGGATGTAGGCGGGCGCTTCGTCCCCAGCATAATGGCAGAGCCAACAGGGGCTGAGGGAGAGACGTCCTCCGGAGAGGAAATCTTCAAAGTGTCCAAGGCCTGTAAAAACAGGTTGGGCAAATCCTCTGGGCTAAAAAGCCGCGCTGCAGAGGGGTCATCCGCTCCATCCGAGCGGGGATCTATCTCCTCCAAGGAATCCGCAAAGGACCGTTGGGAGACCTCAGACACGCTGCCCTCATCTACATCGGAGGAGACAAAGTCCTCCAAGGCCTGGAAATCAACCCGAGGGCGTTTACCTCTGGGAACCTCAACCTCTTTATCAGAAGAGGGAGCAGGGGCAGCGTTTTGCATGAGGAAAGCCTGATGCAGCAGCAAAACAAACTCGGGGGAGAAACCCCCCAGACTGTGCACTTCCGCAGCCTGGGGAACAGCCCTAGACGCACTCTCAACCGGCGCTCGCAATAGCGGGGGAGAGACATGCTGCGCATCCAAAATGGCGTCCGGCGCGAAACTCCGCGAAGGAGCCGCGCGGGAAGAACGGCGCTTAACTTTAGCCGCTTGTGCCGTCGCCCAAATTAAGGGCGTTCATGGCACTGTCTCCAACCTCAAGGGCGGCCCACGAAGAAGCCGTCCGAGCCGCGTGGCCGGCCAAGATGGCGGAGGCGAGGAGCGGGGGATGGGCGTTTATGGCGGGAAAAAAACCGCCACGCCGGAGGAACGACAGGGACATTCATCGGTCACTAAACTGTCACCCATCAGGGCGAATCAGGTTGTAAAACCCCCGCATCCCCTCTAGAAGCGCTCCAGCGATCCGGGGAGCGACCCTTTGCGCCCTCGCCCTCCGACGCCATATGCCACGAGGAGAAGAATCGGGGAACCCCCTGCCCGCTATAAAAAGGTAAAATTACCTGCTTGCCGCTCCGAGCTGTAACGAACTGGTGTCCCAGTGAGTAGCTGCAATGAACGTTTAAAGAACATCGAATTAAACGCCTTTAAAGACGTTTAAAATTTTTTTTTTTTTTAAACGGAGCCAGCGGGAGGGGGGAGAAAAGGAGGGACCTGGCACCACCAGGTTTGCACTTGCTCAAAAGAGCCCTCAACCCCAGGCCTCAACAAAACCTAAGGATTAGGCTTGGAGGCCTAGCCAGAGCTGCTGCTGTGTGTGACCACCACCTGCTGAGATAGAGAACATACTGAGGAGTTTCCGGCAGCACATGACCACATATAGGGAGGCAAAAGTTTGCTCTCTATCTCCACCTGCTGGTAGATGGACACAACCCACCAGTCTATGGATTGATCAGCTTGATGATATGGAAGTGAGAGGTTGAGAATGTGACAGATAAAAGGAATAAGAGTAGGAGAGATGGCATTAAGAAGGTGGGTGGGAATGGGATCAGAGGAACAGGTGGTACATTTCTATCTTTTAACCAGTTTTTAATCCACAATAGAACAACTACCTCCTATCCCATGACTCTCCAATTTCCTCTGGAGTCTTTCATAAGGTACTTTGTCAAACGCCTTCTGAAAATCCAGATACACAATATCAACCGGCTCCCCTTTATCCACATATTTGTTCACCCCTTCAAAGAAATGTAGTAGATTGGTGAGGCAAGATTTCCCTTCACTAAATCCATGTTGACTTTGTCTCATTAATCCATGCTTTTGAATGTGCTCTGTAATTTTGTTCTTAATAGTCTCTACCATTTTGCCCGGCACCAACATCAGACTCACCGGTCTATAATTTCCCGGACCTCCTATGGAACCTTTTTAAAAAAAATCGGCATTACATTGGCCACCCTCCAATCTTCCGGTACCATGCTTGATTTTAAGGATAAATTACATATTTCTAATAATAGCTCTGCAAGCTCATTTTTCATTTCTATCAGTACTCTGGGATGAATACCATCTGGTCCAGATTTGCTACTCTTCAGTTTGTAGAACTGTCCCGTTACATCCTCCAGGTTTACAGAGAATTCCTTACGTTTCTCCGACTCCGTTTCTAATACCATTTCCGGCACCGGTATCCCACCCAAATCTTCCTCGGTGAAGACTGAAGCAAAGAATTCATTTAATCTCTCCGCTACGGCTTTGTCTTCCCTGATCGCCCCTTTTACTCCTCGGTCATCTAGTGATCCAACCAATTCTTTTGTCGGCTTCCTGCTTTTAATATACCTAAAAATTTTTTTACTATGTGTTTTTGCCTCCAACGCAATCTTTTTTTCGAAGTTCCTTTTAGCCTTCCTTATCAGTGCTTTGCATGACTTCACATTCCTTATGCTGTTTCTTTGCACTCATCTTGGCTTTTTCTTTACTTTTTTTTTTAATGTGTGTGGATGTTTTCTTTGGTATGTGTTCACTTACTTTTCTACTTGTTCTATCTTTTATGTAATATTACTTCGTCATCATAGATGCCATGTGAACAGTAGTTCACACCTATTTTGATAGTCCACGCAAGGTCTAATTTTTAATTTAGAAATTTAATTTCTGTGTTAGCTCAATTTTAACTGGATTTGTTGCGAACTGAATTTATGCATTTCAATGTTTCTTTTTAGTTTATATGCCAGTCCATTCTTTTGGTTCTGTTTTTATGTTATGTTGTGTGCCCGCGCGTGTGTGATTATATATATATTTTACATATGATACACCTATGTATGTCTTTTAGAACTATATTGTGACCCCCGAGGCAGGCGTTCTGCGACACCAAAAACACGGACTGTGTTGGGTCCCTTGTGTTCAAGAAGAAAATAAAGTATCTTTTAAAGCACTCTCTCATGTGTTGGACTGTCCTTCGACCAACCTCTACTTTTTTGTTGCTTGCACTGTTTGTATAGATGTTTCTCCTGTTTATTGTGCCTGTTAAAGGACCAGATCATATCTAGTAAAGATGTCCAACCAGATATCAGCTTCTTGGATCCCTGAATGTGAGGTACCACAAGGTTCCCCAATATCACCTATACTATTAAACATCAAGATGGCTCCACTTGGGAAGAAACTGGAAAACATGGGACTTAACCCATTTATATCTGCTGATGATATCACTACCTATGTACCTTTTATTAACAATATCACATAGAAATCGCACAAGGTCAAAACATTTGGGCCAAATTTTTCAAAAACTAGAGAGAAAACCAAAATTCCTGGTACTTTCCAACTCGCACAATCCCACTTCTTACCAAAATTTCACAACTGACCAAACAACGGCAACTAAAAATATTGGGAATTTACTCTTGATAAACATCTATCGCTGAAAAAACAGGTTTCAGCAGTCACATCAAAGAGTTTCAAAACTCTATGGAAATTGAGAAGGATCAGAGACTATTTTCCCAAACATTCCATCTAATAGTACAATCTTTAATATTACCCCAACTAGACTATTGCGACACAGTATACGTAGGATGTAAAGAACACACGCTGAAATTACTGCAGACTGTTCAAAACACGGCAGCAAGACTAATATTCCAAAAGTGGAAATATGACAAAGTAACCTTACTGCTAGTTATGTTGCATTGGTTCCCAGTAAAGGCCAGACTATTCTTTAAAACTGGGGCGCTAATTTTTAAAATTCTATTCGGTATGTCACCTGACAGCGAATGCTACATACCTGTAGAAGGTATTCTCCGAGGACAGCAGGCTGATTGTTCTCACTGATGGGTGACGTCCACGGCAGCCCCTCCAATCGGAATCTTCACTAGCAAAGGCCTTTGCTAGTCCTCGCGCGCCAATGCGCACCGCGCATGCGCGGCCGTCTTCCCGCCCGAAACCGGCTTGTGCCGGCCAGTCTCATATGTAGCAAAACAAAGACAAGGGAAGACACAACTCCAAAGGGGAGGCGGGCGGGTTTGTGAGAACAATCAGCCTGCTGTCCTCGGAGAATACCTTCTACAGGTATGTAGCATTCGCTTTCTCCGAGGACAAGCAGGCTGCTTGTTCTCACTGATGGGGTATCACTAGCCCCCAGGCTCACTCAAAACAACAACCATGGTCAATTGGGCATCGCAACGGCGAGGACATAACTGAGATTGACCTAAAAAATTTACCAACTAACAGAGTGCAGCCTGGAACAGAACAAACCGGGCCCTCGGGGGGTGGAGTTGGATCCTAAAGCCCAAACAGGTTCTGAAGAACTGACTGCCCGAACCGACTGTCGCGTCGGGTATCCTGCTGTAGGCAGTAATGAGATGTGAATGTGTGGACAGATGACCACGTCGCAGCTTTGCAGATCTCTTCAATGGTGGCTGACTTCAAGTGGGCTACCGACGCTGCCATGGCTCTAACATTATGAGCCGTGACATGACCCTCAAGAGCCAGCCCAGCCTGGGCGTAAGTGAAGGAATGCAATCTGCTAGCCAATTGGATATGGTACGTTTCCCACAGCCACTCCCCTCCTATTGGGATCAAAAGAAACAAACAATTGGGCGGACTGTCTGTGGGGCTGTGTCCGCTCCAGGTAGAAGGCCAATGCTCTCTTGCAGTCCAATGTGTGCAGCTGACGTTCAGCAGGGCAGGAATGAGGACGGGGAAAGAATGTTGGCAAGACAATTGACTGGTTCAGATGGAACTCCGACACGACCTTTGGCAAGAACTTAGGGTGAGTGCGGAGGACTACTCTGTTATGATGAAATTTGGTGTAAGGGGCCTGGGCTACCAGGGCCTGAAGCTCACTGACTCTACGAGCTGAAGTAACTGCCACCAAGAAAATGACCTTCCAGGTCAAGTACTTCAGATGGCAGGAATTCAATGGCTCAAAAGGAGGTTTCATCAGCTGGGTGAGAACGACATTGAGATCCCATGACACTGTAGGAGGCTTGACAGGGGGCTTTGACAAAAGCAAACCTCTCATGAAGCGAACAACTAAAGGCTGTCCTGAGATCGGCTTACCTTTCACACGGTAATGGTATGCACTGATTGCACTAAGGTGAACCCTTACAGAGTTGGTCTTGAGACCAGACTCAGACAGGTGCAGAAGGTATTCAAGCAGGGTCTGTGTAGGACAAGAGCGAGGATCTAGGGCCTTGCTGTCACACCAGACGGCAAACCTCCTCCACAGAAAGAAGTAACTCCTCTTGGTGGAATCTTTCCTGGAAGCAAGCAAGATACGGGAGACACCCTCTGACAGACCCAAAGAGGCAAAGTCTACGCTCTCAACATCCAGGCCGTGAGAGCCAGGGACCGGAGGCTGGGATGCAGAAGCGCCCCTTCGTCCTGCGTGATGAGGGTCGGAAAACACTCCAATCTCCACGGTTCTTCGGAGGACAACTCCAGAAGAAGAGGGACCAGATCTGACGCGGCCAAAAAGGAGCAATCAGAATCATGGTGCCTCGGTCTTGCTTGAGTTTCAACAAAGTCTTCCCCACCAGAGGTATGGGAGGATAAGCATACAGCAGACCCTCCCCCCAATTCAGGAGGAAGGCATCCGATGCCAGTCTGCCGTGGGCCTGAAGCCTGGAACAGAACTGAGGGACTTTGTGGTTGGCTCGAGATGCGAAGAGGTCTACCAAGGGGGTGCCCCACACCTGGAAGATCTGTCGCACTACACGGGAATTGAGCGACCACTCGTGAGGTTGCATAATCCTGCTCAACCTGTCGGCCAGACTGTTGTTTACGCCTGCCAGATATGTGGCTTGGAGCACCATGCCGTGACGGCGAGCCCAGAGCCACATGCTGACGGCTTCCTGACACAGGGGGCGAGATCCGGTGCCCCCCTGCTTGTTGACGTAGTACATGGCAACCTGGTTGTCTGTCTGAATTTGGATAATTTGGTGGGACAGCCGATCTCTGAAAGCCTTCAGAGCGTTCCAGATCGCTCGCAACTCCAGAAGATTGATCTGCAGAACGCGTTCCTGGAGGGACCAGCTTCCTTGGGTGTGAAGCCCATCGACATGAGCTCCCCACCCCAGGAGAGACGCATCCGTGGTCAGCACTTTTTGTGGCTGAGGAATTTGGAAAGGACGTCCCAGAGTCAAATTGGACCAAATCGTCCACCAATACAGGGAAATTCGAGAAAACTCGTGGACAGGTGGATTACGTCTTCTAGATCCCCAGCAGCCTGGAACCACTGGGAAGCTAGGGTCCATTGAGCAGATCTCATGTGAAGGCGGGCCATGGGAGTCACATGGACTGTGGAGGCCATGTGGCCTAGCAATCTCAACATCTGCCGAGCTGTGATCTGCTGGGACGCTCGCACCCGCGAGACGAGGGACAACAAGTTGTTGGCTCTCGTCTCTGGGAGATAGGTGCGAGCCGTCCGAGAATCCAGCAGAGCTCCTATGAATTCGAGTCTCTGCACTGGGAGAAGATGGGACTTTGGATAATTTATCACAAACCCCAGTAGCTCCAGGAGGCGAATAGTCATCTGCATGGACTGCAGGGCTCCTGCCTCGGATGTGTTCTTCACCAGCCAATCGTCGAGATATGGGAACACGTGCACCCCCAGCCTGCGAAGTGCCGCTGCTACTACAGCCAAGCACTTTGTGAACACCCTGGGCGCAGAGGCGAGCCCAAAGGGTAGCACACAGTACTGGAAGTGACGTGTGCCCAGCTGAAATCGCAGATACTGTCTGTGAGCTGGCAGTATCGGGATGTGTGTGTTAGGCATCCTTCAAGTCCAGAGAGCATAGCCAATCGTTCTCCTGAATCATGGGAAGGAGGGTGGCCAGGGAAAGCATCCTGAACTTTTCTTTGACCAGATATTTGTTCAGGGCCCTTAGGTCTAGGATGGGACGCATCCCCGTTTTCTTTTCACAAGGAAGTACCTGGAATAGAATCCCAGCCCTTCTTGCCCGGATGGCACGGGCTCGACCGCATTGGCGCTGAGAAGGGCGGAGAGTTCCTCTGCAAGTACCTGCTTGTGCTGGAAGCTGTAAGACTGAGCTCCCGGTGGACAATTTGGAGGTTTTGAGGCCAAATTGAGGGTGTATCCTTGCCGGACTACTTGGAGAACCCACTGATCGGAGGTTATGAGAGGCCACCTTTGGTGAAAAGCTTTCAACCTCCCTCCGACTGGCAGATCGCCCGGCACTGATACTTGGATGTCGGCTATGCTCTGCTGGAGCCAGTCAAAAGCCCGTCCCTTGCTTTTGCTGGGGAGCCGAGGGGCCTTGCTGAGGCGCACGCTGTTGACGAGAGCGAGCGCGCTGGGGCTTAGCCTGGGCCGCAGGCTGTCGAGGAGGATTGTACCTACGCTTGCCAGAAGAGTAGGGAACAGTCTTCCTTCCCCCAAAAAATCTTCTACCTGTAGAGGTAGAGGCTGAAGGCTGCCGGCGGGAGAACTTGTCGAATGCGGTGTCCCGCTGGTGGAGCTGCTCTACCACCTGTTCGACTTTCTCTCCAAAAATGTTATCCGCACGGCAAGACGAGTCCGCAATCCGCTGCTGGATTCTATTCTCCAGGTCGGAGGCACGCAGCCATGAGAGCCTGCGCATCACCACACCTTGAGCAGCGGCCCTGGACGCAACATCAAAGGTATCATACACCCCTCTGGCCAGGAATTTTCTGCACGCCTTCAGCTGCCTGACCACCTCCTGAAATGGCTTGGCTTGCTCAGGGGGGAGCGCATCAACCAAGCCCACCAACTGCCGCACATTGTTCCGCATGTGTATGCTCGTGTAGAGCTGGTAAGACTGAATTTTGGCCACGAGCATAGAAGAATGGTAGGCCTTCCTCCCAAAGGAGTCTAAGGTTCTAGAGTCCTTGCCCGGGGGCGCCGAAGCATGCTCCCTAGAACTCTTAGCCTTCTTTAGGGCCAGATCCACAACTCCAGAATCATGAGGCAACTGAGTGCGCATCAGATCTGGGTCCCCATGGATCCGGTACTGGGACTCGATCTTCTTGGGGATGTGGGGATTAGTTAAAGGCTTGGTCCAGTTCGCAAGCAATGTCTTTTTTAGGACATGGTGCAAGGGAACAGTGGACGCTTCCTTAGGTGGAGGAGGATAGTCCAGGAGCTCAAACATTTCAGCCCTGGGCTCGTCCTCCACAACCACCGGGAAGGGGATGGCCGTAGACATCTCCCGGACAAAGGAAGCAAAAGACAGACTCTCAGGAGGAGAAAGCTGTCTTTCAGGAGAGGGAGTGGGATCGGAAGGAAGACCCTCAGACTCCTCGTCAGAGAAATATCTGGGGTCTTCCTCTTCCCACGAGGCCTCACCCTCGGTGTCAGACACAAGTTCACGGACCTGTGTCTGCAACCGTGCCCTACTCGACTCCGTGGAGCCACGTCCACGATGGGGGCGTCGAGAGGTAGACTCCCTCGCCCGCATCGGCGAAGCTCCCTCCGCCGACGTAGTCGGGGAGCCTTCCTGGGAGGCGACGGCAGCCGGTACCGACGCCGGAGACCTCACCTTGGGCGATGGGCCAGCCGGCGCCACGCTCGACGGTACGAGTGGCGCAAGCACCGCCGGTACCGGAGGGGTAGGGCGCAGCAGCTCTCCCAGAATCTCTGGGAGAACGGCCCGGAGGCTCTCGTTCAGAGCGGCTGCAGAGAAAGGCATGGAGGTCGATGCAGGCGTCGACGTCAGAACCTGTTCCGGGCGTGGAGGCTGTTCCGGGCTGTCCAGAGTGGAGCGCATCGACACCTCCTGAACAGAGGGTGAGCGGTCCTCTCGGTGCCGATGCCTGCTGGGTGCCGACTCCTTCGGCGACCCAGAGCTCTCGGTACCGACATGGGAAGGGGACCGGTGACGATGCTTCTTCGACTTCTTGGGACGAAGCATGTCACCGGAGCTTCCCGGTACCGACGAGGAGGACGTAGAATCCAGCCGTCGCTTCCTCGGGGCCGAGATCGAAGAAGGTCGGTCTCGGGGGGGGTGTACCGCAGGAGCCCTCAGGGTAGGGGGAGACCCACCCGAAGGCTCACCGCCACCAGCAGGGGAATGGACAGCCCTCACCTGCACTCCAGACGAAGCACCACCGTCCAACGACATCAGCAGACGAGGTCCCGGTACCACCGACGTTGATGCAGCTGTCCGATGTCTCGGCACCGATGCAGAGGGCCGATGCCTCGATGTACTGGCCGCCGAGGTTGAAGGTCTGGACGCTGAAGACGTCGATGCACTCGATACCCCTGGTGCCGATGCCGACGAAGAGCCCGAGAACAAAATGTTCCACTGGGCTAACCTCGCTACCTGAGTCCGCCTTTGCAAAAGGGAACACAGACTACAGGCCTGAGGGCGGTGCCCAGCCCCCAGACACTGAAGACACGACGCGTGCCTGTCAGTGAGCGAGATTACCTGGGCGCACTGGGTGCACTTCTTGAAGCCGCTGGAAGGCTTCGATGTCATGGGCGGAAAAATCACGCCGGCGAAATCGAAAGACGAAATGGCGAAATTTGGCACAGAAAAAGGGAAATTTCGACCGGGGCCTAAGTAAGGCCTACCCCGACGACGAAAGAAAACTTAACGGGGCGAAAAAACTCGAAGTAGAGGGAGGAAAAACCAAAAGTGGTTAATCCAAATAATTTCTGGGATTTCTCACAGAAAGCAGTCGAAAAACGACGCGCGAGGCCGACTTTTCGGGGCACGAACGGTAAAGCACAACCATACCGAGCGCGGAGAAAAGAAGACTGGCCGGCACAAGCCGGTTTCGGGCGGGAAGACGGCCGCGCATGCGCGGTGCGCATTGGCGCGCGAGGACTAGCAAAGGCCTTTGCTAGTGAAGATTCCGATTGTAGGGGCTGGCCTGGACGTCACCCATCAGTGAGAACAAGCAGCCTGCTTGTCCTCGGAGAATGCACATTAGACTTGATTGAACTATCACCAAGAAATGCATGTCCGGGAACCAGAGGTCTCCTACTGCTCCATCTACCCAAATGCAGAAACAACCTACAAATCCATTTATACAGCTGGATTTAGCTAACTGGGCTCCAAATGGTGAACTCAATTCCCAAGGTCTTAAGAAGCATCACTAAGTATCTCCAGTTCAGAAAAGAACTAAAAACCTATCCGATATTCAGACTGCAGGAGATAGCCGGACTGTCTCCCACGGTCAGCGCTAAACCCGGATATTCAATGCCAGTTCGTTTCCAGTGACTGGCACTGAATATCCGGTTTAACTTTGGCCGGTCTGATTTTAACTGGCCACGTTGATATTTAGATCTGGCCGCTTATAGTCAGATCAGCCAAAGTTATTTCACCTACTGTGGTGGCCAAATATGGCCGCCAAACTTGGCCAGTCTGGTTTTGAAAACTTGTGGATAGCCAGCTATCCGGCACCAAATATCACCGGAGAACCATTTAGGTGCCGTTTTAGCGGCCATTTGCTTTTAAATAATCAGGCAGTATCTTTTCAAGAAATTTCTTGGCCATTCGTACGTCTAATTACCATTCATACTGCTTGTAATTGTGTAACAATGTAATCTCTCCTGTTAAATGTAAGAAACATTGAACCAAAACTTGTTTTTGGATAATTGTGGGATATAAGAATAGTAAGCTGGGTGGATGGGAACTATAAGGATAATTCTGAGTATGGATTATCCCCTAGAAAAGTGAAACCAGGTGTATTTTCCCCCCCAGAGTAACACAGCTATGAGGTGGAGGATAGGAATGCTTTTGAATGGAATAAAATTTCCTTGTCAACCAGAATCCGCCACACAAGTAGCTAACTGTCTGATGACACTGAAATGGACCAACTGGACTATGTTTCTGGGCATTTGTGGGATTTCCAGTGCAGTTGCTATCTCACAAATCCCCCTCCCCCCTTCTTTTTCTGTTTGTTTATGTTTTGGAACCAGCAAGACAGAGAGGGTCCAAAAGTTGCCGGTGAGCTGTTGAAAAGGCCATGCCGCTGCTCTGGTGAGAGTTGTCGGTGAGCCGTTGAAGCACATTTTTCAATGGTGCTTTCTGGCTGCTAATTTGCTTTCCTTCAGTCCCTCTGGACCGGCCCAGAAAAATACTGATGTGCACTCCTTCCAGCAGGTGGAGACTGAGAATTCTGACTCTTGTGAGAGCCAATAAGAGCCCTGGCTAGCTACAATAAGATCCAGTATTAACATAAAGCAGGAAAGAAAGGATGAGAAATAACTTCTGTGCAACTGGTAAAGCCAAATAGACAACAGGTGAAGCCATAAAAGACTGAGGGTAAGGCAAATATGCGAGTTTTTTTTTAAATGACCTACTACAAATGCTCAAAGCAGTTCAATACCCACAAAACTAATATAAAATACTAAATTACATTGTTCTTATGGCATCAGAGAAAAATTAATGGCCAAGAAATCACAGCACAGGGAGGGTTCGTGGCCGGTCCAGAGGGACTAAAGGAAAGCAAATAAGCAGATAAGATCTAGTTTCTTCTTCCTTATTGTCCCTCCAGGCCAGCCTAGAAAAATACTGATGGGAAGTAAAGCAGTACAATTAAGGGAGGGACCCTAGTAATCTCACCGCGTAAGGACTCCTGCTCCATAAACTGCACCCTGACGACATTGTACATCCAATCTGTAATGTTTAGAAAAATAATGCAAGGAAGACCACATTGCTGCTTGTCCTCTAGTAGAGTGAGCTTTTACCCCTTCTGGAATAGGCTTTCCGGATAGAAGGTAAGCGGAAGCAATCATCTCTTTTAGCTACTTTGAAACGCTAGGCTTAGATGCCGCTAAACCCTTGTGGACGCCTCCAATAAGCAGGAAAGATGATCTGTCTGAAATCCTCCGTAGTCCGCTTGACATCGAGTTTTCGCAAACTCCGATGTTCATATGACCCTGAAGACGAACCTAGTACAGGTAAACTACCAACTGGTTCAAATGAAACCTCGACAAATCCTTAGGAAGAAAGGAAGGAGCAGGGCGCAAGATTACCCGTTCCTTAGAAAACTCCAAAAAGGTGACCTACAGGAAAACGCCTGTAACTCCAACACTTGCCGAGTCGATGGCAACCAAAAACACCACTTTAAGCGTCAAATCTTTCAGAGAGCCTTTTGAACCTTTGGCGGCCTAGGAAGGGCTGAGGGAGTTATATTGAGGTATCAAGCAGGAAAAAGTGCTCTAGATGGAGGATGAAGTAACCCCACACCTCGAAGGAAGCAAACAATATTTGGATGACTAGCCAAAGACTTCCCTTTGATTCTACCTTGAAAAAAAGACAATGCTACAATCTGTACCTTAAGCGAAGCAATTGCTAAGCCTTTATCAAAACCTTCCTGTAAAAAATCTAAGATTTGGACCACCAACAAACGAAACGGAGAAAAAGATCGATCGACACACCATGCCTCAAAAATACATCAAGTGCAAATGTAATTCAGAGAAGTTGCCCGACTTCACAAACGAAGCATCGCAACTATAACATCAGAGGAATAACCTCTTTGTTAACTGTGCCCATTCAAGAGTCAAGTCGTAAGACAAAATCGAGCCGGATCTGGATGAATCACTGGCCCCTGAACTAGGTGGTCTAGAGTCTCTGGAAGCTTGAGAGGGGAGTTGACCGAGATGTACGAGATCAGCATACCAAGGTCTGTGAGGCCAATTGGGTGCTACCTGAATTCCTAGTCTTGCGTGTCTTCCCGTCCTTTGAAAGAGCCACCCTAAGAGGGGCCACGGAGGAAACACAAAGAAGGTCTGACACAGCCACGGCTGTAGAAGAGCATCTATGCCCTCTGCTTTGAGGTCTTTTCGGCAATTGAAGAATCGAGGCACCTTGAAGTTGTGCGCTGTAGCCATCAGATTCATGATTGGTAATCCCTGCCAATTGAGAATCGTCTGAAAAGCTACTGCACTGAGCTCCCATTCTCCTGGGTCTAGAGTGTGACGACTGAGGAAGTCCACCTAAACATTCGATGTCCCCACCACATGAGAGATCGACAGGTCTGAGAGATGGAGATCCGCCCATGACATAAGAAAAGCCATTTCCTGTTCTAGATGACTTCTCATTCATCCTTGACAATTGACATATGCCATTGCAATCATGTTGTCTGAGAGACCTTGCACGGGTCTGTGTTTGAGTAATTAACAAAATGCCTCTAGAGCCAGACGAATTGCTTGTTTCCAAAAAGATTGATAGAGACGATGGTGCAGGGAGGAGGGTTTTAGATTTGTTAGGAACTGGGCAACATTCTGGGGAAGGGGGAGCCTATTCCGAAAGGATGGGCCCCACCTTAACCAGGGTGGGACCAGGCTGCTGGCGTCGGCATTTAAAAAGGAGATAGAGCAGCTTTTAAACTAGAAATGGGGGGAAGGCCGACAGTCGCTCAAAAGCGCATGGTTCGGGAAAAGGTATCTTGGAAAGATACCTCACAAACAGGGAAGATAGGGTTTCTGGATAGTGAGGTTGCACAACAGACCGTGGTAGGCCAGGTGCCCTTAAATACAACTAAAGATCAGACAAAAGATGTCAAATCAATAGTGTCAGGTACTAAGCATCATGCAAATAAGAACAACAAACATACTCTGAAATGTCTATATGCAAATGCTAGGAGTCCAAGAAATAAGATGGGAGAGTTGGAATATATTGCACTAAATGAAAAATTGGATATAATAGGCATTACTGAGACCTGGTGGAAGGAGGATAACCAGTGGGACACTGTCATACCGGGGTACAAAGTATATCGTAATGATAGGGTGGACCGGACTGGTGGAGGGGTAGCATTGTATATTAACGAGAGCCTTGACTCAGATAGATTACAAATTCAGCAGGACACAAATCACACCTTTGAATCACTGTGGGTTGAAATTCCATGTATAAAAGGGAAAAAAATGGTGATAGGAGTTTACTACCGTCCGCCTCGCCAGGATGAGCAGGTAGACACAGAAATGATAAAAGAAATCAGAGACGCGAACAAAATGGGCAATGTGATAATAATGGGTGACTTCAATTATCCAATATAGACTGGGTAAATGTAACATCGGGACACGCTACAGAGATACAATTCCTTGATGAAATCAAGGACAGCTTTATGGAGCAACTGGTGCAGGAGCCGACGAGAGAAGGAAAAATTCTAGACTTGGTCCTTAGTGGAGCGCATGATCTGGTGAGGGACGTTATGGTACTGGGGCCGCTTGATAACAGTGACCATAATATGATCAGTTTTGACATCGACCTTGAAGTAACTGTACACAGAAAGTCAAATACGTTAGCGTTTAACTTTAAAAAAGGAGACTATGATAAAATGAGAAGAACGGTAAAAAAAAAAACTTAGGGGGGCAACTGAGAGAGTAAAAACTGTACAACAGGCGTGGACGCTGTTCAAAAATACCATCCTGGAGGCCCAGGCCATACATATTCCGCAAATTAGAAAGAAAGACGGAAGTCCAAAAGACACCCGGCCTGGTTGAAAAGTGAGGTGAAGGAAGCTATTAGGGCTAAAAGAAACGCCTTCAGAAAATGGAAGAAGGAACCGTCTGAAAATAACAAGAAACAACATAAGGAGTGTCAAAGCAAATGCAAGGCGCAGATTAAGAAGGCCAAGAGGGAGTATGAAAAAAAGATAGCATTAGAGGCAAAAAAACATAGTAAAAATTTTTTTCGGTATATTAAAAGCAGGAAGCCGGCAAAAGAATCGGTTGGGCCGCTGGATGACCGAGGGGTAAAAGGGGCGATCAAGGAAGACAAAGACGTAGCGGAGAGACTGAATGAATTCTTTGCTTCGGTCTTCACCGAGGAAGATTTGGGTGGGATACCGGTGTCGGAAATGGTATTTCAAGCGGACGAGTCGGAGAAACTTACTGACTTCACGGTAAACCTGGAGGACGTAATGGGGCAGTTCGGCAAACTGAAGAGTAGCAAATCTCCTGGACCGGATGGTATTCATCCTAGAGTACTGATAGAACTGAAAAACGAGCTTGCGGAGCTACTGCTAGTGATATGCAACTTATCCTTAAAATCGAGCGTGGTACCAGAAGATTGGAGGGTGGCCAATGTAACGCCCATTTTTAAAAAAGGCTCCAGGGGAGATCTGGGAAATTATAGACCGGTGAGTCTGACGTCGGTGCCTGGGAAAATGGTAGAGGCTATTATTAAAAACAAAATTACAGAGCACATCCGAGGACATGGATTACTGAGACCAAGTCAGCATGGCTTTTGTGTGGGGAAATCTTGCCTGAGCAATTTACTTCAATTCTTTGAAGGAGTGAACAAACATGTGGACGAAGGGGAGCCGGTTGATATTGTGTATCTGGATTTTCAAAAGGCGTTTGACAAGGTACCTCATGAAAGGCTACAGAGGAAATTGGAGGGTCATGGGATAGGAGGAAATGTCCTATTGTGGATTAAAAACTGGTTGAAGGATAGGAAACAGAGAGTGGGGTTAAATGGGCAGTATTCACAATGGAGAAGGGTAGTTAGTGGGGTTCCTCAAGGGTCCGTGCTAGGACCGCTGCTTTTTAATATATTTATAAATGATTTAGAGATGGGAGTAACTAGCGAGGTAATTAAATTTGCTGATGACACAAAGTTATTCAAAGTCGTTAAATCACGACAGGATTGTGAAAAATTACAAGAGGACCTTACAAGACTGGGAGACTGGGCGGCTAAATGGCAGATGATGTTTAATGTGAGCAAGTGCAAGGTGATGCATGTGGGAAAAAAGAACCCGAATTATAGCTACGTCATGCAAGGTTCCACGTTAGGAGTTACGGACCAAGAAAGGGATCTGGGTGTCGTCGTCGATAACACACTGAAACCTTCTGCTCAGTGTGCTGCTGCGGCTAAGAAAGCGAATAGAATGTTGGGTATTATTAGGAAAGGTATGGAAAACAGGTGTGAGGATGTTATAATGCCGTTGTATCGCTCCATGGTGCGACCGCACCTTGAGTATTGTGTTCAATTCTGGTCGCCGCATCTCAAGAAAGATATAGTAGAATTGGAAAAGGTGCAGCGAAGGGCGACTAAAATGATAGCGGGGATGGGACGACTTCCCTATGAAGAAAGACTAAGGAGGCTAGGGCTATACAGCTTGGAGAAGAGACGGCTGAGGGGAGACATGATAGAGGTATATAAAATAATGAGTGGAGTGGAAGAGGTGGATGTGAAGCTTCTGTTCACGCTTTCCAAAAATACTAGGACTAGGGGGCATGCGATGAAACTACAGTGTAGTAAATTTAAAACAAATCGGAGAAAATTTTTCTTCACCCAACGTGTAATTAAACTCTGGAATTCGTTGCCGGAGAAAGTGGTGAAGGCGGTTAGCTTAGCAGAGTTTAAAAAGGGGTTGGACGGTTTCCTAAAGGACAAGTCCATAAACCGCTACTAAACGGACTTGGAAAAATCCAAAATTCCAGGAATAACATGTATAGAATGTTTGTACGTTTGGGAAGCTTGCCAGGTGCCCTTGGCCTGGATTGGCCGCTGTCGTGGACAGGATGCTGGGCTCGATGGACCCTTGGTCTTTTCCCAGTATGGCATTACTTATGTACTTAGAAGGACATTTCCTCTCGGGACCAAAGACCTTGAGCAATGTGTCCCAGACAGTGAGCACCCCAGCCTGAGACTGGCATCGGTTGTCACTATGACCCACTGAGGGTCTAAAGGAACTCCCTTGGCCAGATTTTGAGTTCGAAGCCACCAATGGGAGACTCCTTCGCTCTAGAGTCCTAACAATCAGTTTGACAGCCAGAGAATCTGTCTGCAGAGACCAACGGGACAAAAGGGACTTCTGAAGAGGCCTCATGTGTGTTCTGGCCAAAGGAAAAACCTCAATGGTCATCGCCATGGATCTTAAGACTTGAAGATAATCTCTCACACATGGTACTGGCTTGCAAAGAAGAGACCGTATCTGATCCTGAAGTTTGACAATTCTGTTCAGAGGCAAAAAAACTCAGCCTTGCAGAGTATCGAAGCAAACTCCAAGTGAAAGTCTGAGACAGACCTAAACAACTCTTGAGAGGGTTTACTACCCAACAAAGGCTTGCACACTTTCCTGACACGATTTTGCTCTGATCAATCAATCATCCAGGTAAGATGGATCAAAATGCCCTCTTTTCTGAGAGCTGCTGCCACCACCACCATCGCAAAGGTACGAGGAGCCATAGAAAGACCGAAAGGAAGAGCTTGAAACTGAAAATGCTGACTCAAAACTGCAAAACTTTGGTGCAAAGGACAAATAGGGATATGCAGACAACCCCCTGTCAAATCTAGAGCCATCAGAAACTCTCCTGATTTAACAGCCACAACGACCAAACGCAGTTTTCCCCATAAGAAAACTAGTGACCTTCAGAGTCCGGTTGACCGCCTTGCGATCGAAAATTGGTCAAAAAGATCCTTTTTTTTTGGAACTACAAAGTAAATGGAATAGTGACTTGTTCTTATTTCTGGAGGAGAAAAGGACAGACCGCTTGTAAACCAAGAATCCTTTCCACAGTGACCCTGACCGCTCCTGCCTTTAGACAAGAACAAGGAGACTCTAGGAAAGTATCTGGCAGCAGCCGCACAAACTCAAGGCATACCAGTTGTGTATAACCTTGAGAACCCATTGATTGGAGGTAATTTGGGCCCACCTCTAATAAAACTGAGCTAACCGAGCTCCCACTGGAAATGAGGTTGGATCCAGAACGGACGAGGGGACTTGGAAGGAAGTACCTGCATCTCTACTTCTGTGTCGGGCTTCTCTAAAGGATTAGAACCTTTGAAAACAGCGAAACGTTTGGACCAGTAGCTACTCTGCCCGCCTGAAACAGACAAAAATCTCTGCCACGTCCCCGACTGGAAAGAAGGACGCGACCGGCCAGCCTAGTACGATCCTCAGGAAGTGAAGGAACTTTAGTATCCCCTAGACTTTTGATTTATCCAACTCATCACCAAAAAGAAAAGATCCTCAAAAGGGAAGCTTACTTAGACTTAGAAGGCGCATCAGCCGACCAGCCTCGAAGCCACAGAGAATGACGGGCCGCAACACAAAGCCATAGACTTGGAAGAGATCCTCAATAAATCATACAAGGTAGCCGCTAAGAAAGCCGAGTCCATCTCTACCTTAGCCACCTCAGTATCCATTAAGGAGAAGTCATCCGAAGACCTATCTAAAACTCTCTGACCACCGAAAACAAGCCCTGGCTACCGGAGAACCGCAGATAGCTGCTTGGACCACCAGTGCTGAGACATCAAAAGAAGACTTTAAAAGAGATTCTGTATGCCGATCTTGTAAATTTTTCAGTGCCGTGCCTATCAACAGGGACGGTATTGTGCATGGTAACAGCAGAAACCACCGCATCAACCACAGGAGGTTTAAGAAGAGCCTTGTCTGGATCTGGAACCAGGTAAAGGCAAAACATGGATCTTGAAAGACGAAATGGAGCATCTGGCACATCTGTGCATGGATATCTCTGATACCTTGATGCATAGAAAAAGTTTTACCAGCTTTCCTAATGCCCTTTACCAAAAGATTCACCTTGCGCTCTTGAACGACTACTGAATCCTCCTCAAAATTTAATTTAGAAGAGACCAAGGAGAAATTAGACCTTACCTGCTAATTTGCTTTCCTTTAATCCCTCCGGACCGGCCCAGGAATGGACTGATGGGTTATGCACGCCTACCAGCAGGTTGGAGACTGAGAAAAAAACTCTGACTCTAGCGAGCCAATAGGAGCCCTGGTCATGTGACCCTAGCCTCAGTATTTGAATAATAAAGCAGAAAGAAAAACAGTCTGTGCCCCAAGGAATTCAAGCAGCCAGACAGCACTAGTAAGGACGTGCTCTAACAATGGCTCACCAACAACTCTTCCCAGAGAAACGGTATGGGCTTATTATAATGGCTCACCGAGTACCCTAACCAGAGCATCGGTATGGCCAGATTATCCTGGCTCACCACGTACTCTAACCAGAGCAGCGGTATGGCCTTATCACAATGGCTCACCGAAAACCCTTACCAGAGAATCGGTATGGCCTTATCACAGTGGCTCACCGAATACCCTAACCATAGCATCGGTACGGCCCAACTATTGTGGCTCACCACATACTCTAACCAGAGCAGCGGTATGGCTTGAATAGAAAATCCATTTTTTTTAAAACTTGCAACAAGACAGCTCTGCAACCAACAATTGAACATAGAAAATTAGACAGAAAGATAGAACACGGGAGGGACCTGGGCCGGAGGGATTAAAGGAAAGCAAAATAGCAGGTAAGGTCTAATTTCTCCTTCCTTAGCATCCCTCCGGACCGGCCCAGGAATGGACTGATGGGACGTAAACAAAGCAGTAGTCCTACAGGAGGGACCCCAACAGACCCGCTGAAATTACTTGCGACGCAAAAATCGCCTCCTGCCGACACTGCACATCAAGCCTGTAATGTTTAGAAAACGAATGGAGAGAGGACCAAGTCGCTGCCTTACAAATCTCCGCTGGTGGAACCAATGAACACTCGGCCCAGGACGCAGCTTGCCCTCTAGTTGAATGAGCTTTAACAGAGTCCGGGACAGCTTTACCTGCCAAAAGGTAGGCTGACCCTATCATCTCTTTGATCCACCTAGACAATGTGGGCTTAGAAGCTGCCAACCCCTTAGGGTGACCGGCCAACAGTAGAAAAAGACAGTCCGTGCGCCGAAAATCCTCAGTAACTGCGAGATACCGTTTAAGCACTCTTAGCATCCAGAGTATATAACTGTCGCTGCTCCTGCGTCCCTGAGGCCGATCCCAGAACAGGAAGAAAAACTGACTGGGACAGATGAAAACGAGACACCACCTTAGGCTAAAAGGAGGGAACCGGACGAATAACCACTCGCTCCTTGGAAAACTGCAGAAATGGAGATCTACATGAAAAAGCTTGCAACTCTGAGACTCTCCGAGCAGACGCAATAGCCACCAAAAACACTGTCTTAAGCGTCAGATCCTTCAAAGAACATGCTTACAAAGGTTCAAAAGGTGGTTTCGCGAGAGTCGAAAGAACCAGATTAAGATCCCAAGATGGAAAGACTGATCTTACCGGAGGACGAAGAAGGCTGACTCCCTTCAAAAAACGGGCCACCTCAGGAAGACTGGTGAAAGATTTACTCCGAATCCGACCTCTAAAGCAGGAAAGAGCTGCCGCTTGCACCTTAAGAGAAGAAAGAGACAGCCCTTTATCCAACCCTCGCTGTAGAAAATCCAACATCTGAGGCACAGATGCCCGAAACGGAAGAATGTCAGCCTCTGCACACCAGGCCTCAAAAATTCTCCAAGTGCGAATATAGTTTAGCAAAGTGGAGCGCCGACGAGACCTAAGCATGGTGGAAATCACTGGTCCTGAAAAACCCCGTTTAGCTAAACGGGCTCGTTCAAGAGCCAAGCCGTAAGACAAAATCGACCCGGCTCTGGAACTGGCCCCTGAACCAGCAAAATCCTGTGAACTGGTAGCCGAAGAGGAGGCGCCACCAAAATTACTGGTCTTCCGTGATCCTCGATCATCTGTAGGAGACGGCCTATTAGCGGCCACAGAGGGAACAAGTAAAGAAGGTCGGAGGGCCACTGTTGCAAGAAAGCGTCTACCCCTGCCGCTCTTACATCCTTTTGAAGAATCGAGGGACTTTCGAGTTGAGACTGGAGGCAAACAGATCTAGAACTGGAGTGCCCCAGTGCTCCACTATCAACCGAAACGCCTGATCGCCGAGAGACCATTCCCCGGGATCGAGAGTGTGGCGACTGAGAATGTCGGCTTGAACGTTTTCCACTCCGGCCACATGCGATGCTGAATTGGCAGAGAGGTGAATCTCCGTCCAGGCGAGGAGACTCTCTGCCTCCCGACACAAGAGACGACATTTCGTTCCCCCCTGACGGTTGACATAGGCCACTGTCGAGGCATTGTCCGAAAGAACTCCGACCGCTTTGCCTATTAGTAGAGCACTGAAGTGCTGCACAGCTAACCGGATCGCTCTGGTCTCCAATAAATTGATTGATTGAACTGCTTCCATTTGAGACCAAAGACCCTGGGCCCACTGCCCCAGGCAATGCACTCCCCAGCCTCGGAGACTGGCATCTGTCGTTAACGGTATCCAGCGAGGAGATTCCAAAGGCATGCCTACTGTGAGATTCTTCCTCTGCAGCCACCAAAACAGCGAGCTGCGCTCTCTGTTGCGGAGAGGCAGACGCCTCCATAGAGAATCCCTCTGAGCGGACCACCGAGATAGAAGAGACCACTGAAGAGGCCTCATATGGAGTCTGGCCCAGGGTACTACTTCTATGGTGGCTGCCATGGATCCGAGAATCTGAAGATAATCTCGACCACACGGACGCTGCTGTTGAAGAAAGGCCCGAATCTGAGACTGGAGTTTTAGAATCCTGGCCTACGGTAGAAAGACTCGGCCTCGTGTCGTGTCGAACGTGACGCCCAAATACTCCAGAGATTGAGAAGGAACCGAATCTTGGTTACATTTACTACCCAACCTAGAGACTGCAAGAACTGCATCACTCGTTCTGTGACGCGACAACTCTCTTGATAAGACTTTGCTCTGATTAACCAGTCGTCCAGATATGGATGAACAAGAATCCCTTCTTTCCTGAGGGCCGCAGCCACCACGACCATAACTTTGGTGAAAGTGCGGGGAGCCGTCGCAAGACCGAAGGGCAGAGCGTGAAACTGGTAATGCCAACCTAGAATTGCAAAGCGCAAGAACTTGTGGTGAGCCGGACGAATGGGAATATGCAAATAAGCCTCTGTGAGATCCAAGGCTGTCAAATACTCTCCCTGGCGCACTGCGACTATGACTGATTGCAGGGTCTCCATACGAAAACTTGTGACAGAGCGCGACTGACAGGCTTGAGGTCCAAAATAGGGCGAAAAGAGTCTTCCTTCTTGGGAACTACAAAATAAATGGAATACCAGCCTTGCCTGTACTCGGAAGGAGGGACTGGACAGATAGCTTGAAGATCTAACAGTCTCTGTAGCGTATCCCGAACCGCCCTCACCTTGAGAGCAGAGCGACAGGGAGACTCTAGAAAGGCGTCTGCAATAGGCCTTGCGAACTCTAAGGCATAACCGTCTCGTATAACTTCCAAGACCCACTGATCTGAAGTTATGTGGGCCCACCTCTGATAGAACTGAGAAAGACGAGCTCCGATAGGCACCAGAGGAGAGGCCCTCGCCCCTTCATTGGGAAGAAGGACGGGTCTGGGATCTAAAACCTGGAATGGAGAAACTCGCTCCTCTGCGAGCACCCCGAAAGGACTGAGTCCTATTGTAGAACCAAGATTTGTGAGGTTGAAAACCCCGACCAGCCTGAAACCTCTACCTGAACCTCTACCAGATAAGGACCCTCGACCGGACAGGCGAGGTCTATCTTGCGGCAAACGAGGAACTTTAGCATCTCCTAAGGAATTAACCAACTTATCCAACTCTTCCCCAAACAAAAAGGAACCTTTAAACGGAAACTTGCTCAATTTGGATTTGGAGGCCGCATCCGCCGACCAACCTTTCAACCACAGCGATCGGCGAGCAGCAACTCCCAAAGCCAAAGACTTAGAAGATGCTCGCAACAAATCATACAAGGCATCAGCCAGAAACGCCGCCCCCGTTTCAATCCTAGCCACCTCTAGATCAATAGCTTGAAGATCATCCGAAGTCCTGTCCACAACCCTCTCTGCCCACCTAAAACAGGCCCTAGCCACTAAGGAACCACAAATGGCAGCCTGCACTGCCAAGGAAGAAACATCAAAACTATTCTTGAGCAGAGAATCCAGACGTCTGTCCTGAACATCACGAAGAGCTGTACCGCCATCTACGGGAACCGTATTACACTTAGTCACCACCGACACCACAGCATCCATGACCGGCACCTTAAGCAAAGACTTATCCACTTCAGGAACCGGACAGTCAGGGACTCTCATTGCACTTTAATAACATCCCAAATATCCTGGTGCATAGGAAAAGTCTAGGAAGCAGACCTAGAGCCTTTAATCAAGAAATCGACCTTACGGACTTCCGAAGCTGGCTGTACATCTTCAAAGTTCAAAGTAGAAGACACCATAGAAATTAGCTCCTGCAAATCATCCTTATGGAAAACTATGGCTACAGAAGGATCTTCTCCTTGAGCAAAAGAACTAGCCTCAGGATCTGGAGAAGAAGAATCCTCCCAGATATGTTCCGCCAGATCTTCCTCTTCTTCTAAGAAGGGCATTTCCTGATCATGAACTGACTCCAAATGCTCCCGCCAATCTCCCTCCCTAGATCTCTTAGGGGGAGGGGGAGCAGACATACTCAAAGGACCTGGCTCAGCTGAAGAATCACCCTTCTGCAGCAAAAAAGCCTGATATATCTGGAGCACAAACTCAGGAGGAAAACCCCCTGCCTGAGTAGGCCCAGCCTGCATCAGTGCTCCTGAAGAAAAAAACATCCGAAGTAGGTACAGTAAGACCTGCAGGCTGCGATGGAGAGTGGGAGGATGAATTCAAAATGGCCGCCGTTCGCGCCAAAACCGCCGTTCTGGAGTCCGGGGGCGCCTGACCCTTCAGCAACCACGAGATCGGAGCGCGCCAGTGAAGAGACCGAACCAGCTGACTGAACCGCTGCAGGCAAAACCGGACCCGAAGCTCCCGCTAGCGCTGTACAATACTTACAAGCGCCTGAAGATGAAACAACCCGACGCTGACAAACAGAGCAGCGCTTAAGTTTTTCCGACATCGCTGACACGCGCGTGCGAACCCGATTTGCGCCGAAACTTTTTTTTTTTAAATAGCGCTAAAATTAAACAGACAAATCACCCCCGAAAACAAATAGTGATGGGAGCCAGACCAGGTAATAAAAACTGTACTTTTTGTTTCCCTGCTGATGGAAACGCTAACCAGCCACACCACACACACTTAACAGTAACAGAGCTGCCTGCTCGTTTAATCAATGGGGACCCAAGAGGTCTGTGGCATTATAGGAAATTTCGTTGGTTTTCACATCTGGCTGCCTCTCCCAAAGGTAAAATCCCTTTGATATTCAAAGGGCAACCCTTCCCTTAGAAATTGAATTAAATTATAAGGGAGGTGGGGAGGAAAAAAAGGGGGAGGGACCTGGGGCACCCTAGTTTGCACCCCTGAGGCTGAAAGCCAACCAAGCTGAAAACAAATCCTAACAAGCCTCAAAGAATTCCTGTGACACAGAATAAAGCCAATAATAAAGAAAAAGCTGAAAGACAACAAAGAGAGACTAATGGGCTCACTCCTACCTACTGGGAGACTGAAAATACTGGGGCTAGGGTCACATGACCAGGGCTCCTATTGGCTCGCTAGAGTCAGAGTTTTTTTCTCAGTCTCCAACCTGCTGGTAGGCGTGCATAACCCATCAGTCCATTCCTGGGCCGGTCCGGAGGGATGCTAAGGAAAGCTATGAATTCTTGCAAATCCTCCTTATGAAACATCTGTACTACAGAGAGTGTCTGACACTGGATGTGCAGGAGCAACTTCCTCAGAAAAAATTGATTCTTCTACACCAAGGTCTTCCTCGAGATAAGACATCTCAGGATCCAAATCCATGTGAGCATCTGCCTCTAAAGCCCAGACAACCCTAGGTCATTTGAGAGAGGAAGGATCTAGTCCCCCTGACCCCTCAGAAGGAAACACTGGAGAGCGATCCAATTTATGCATTAAAAATGCTCTATACATTTGCAATACAAGTTCGGGAGGAAAACCCCCTTCAAGTTCAGCTATGGCTTCCTGCCAAAGCAGAGCCTGAGAATGAACAGCTGCTTGCACCAGAGAAGAAAGCGAAGTCCTCGATACACACCCTGGACTTTAACAGCATCAGGATCTCTTTGGCGGTACAAAATTTGCAAATACCAGATACCATGAGGCCCCTGTGCTGGCAATACCACACAACACCGCAGCTTCTCCACCATGATTTTTTTCTTTTTTTTAAGCACAGTGCCCGATACACACTAATAAAAGTAGAGAGAGAGTTGTGGGGGTAGGAATACGGCCATCCAAGTGCAACACCCCCAAGGCTGTAAGACACCCGTGGGCCTCAGTCTCCTTTAGCAACAAAACTTACCCTTTTTTTTAAGCCCCATTGCACAGAATAAAGTATAGTAGAAACAATACGAGTCAAAAAAAATAGGAAGATATAGAATAATAAGAGACTAAAGAGCTCACACCTTTCATCTGTCGGAGATTGAGAATCCTGGGTCTTATTGTAACTAGCAAGGGCTCTTATTGGCTCTCCCAAGAGTCAGAATTCTCAGTCTCTACCTTGCTGGAAGGAGTGCACAACCAATCAGAATTTTTCTGAGCCGGTCCGGAGGGACATTAAGGAAATAAGAAATAAAATGTAAAAAATATTAAGCTGCTCCTCGAGAGAATCTTAAACGCCACAAAGATGTGTAGAGTCATCACAATTGTTACCATTGACACCTGCCAGCCAGTCTTCTCAGGAGTAGCCCTCATACTCTGGAACTCACTCCCAGAGAGTCACGACTACCTCCATTTCAGGAAGTAGATGAAAGTCTGGCTCTTCACCCAAGCCTCTGTCGTCTATGGAGATTGACTATTCTTACTCCACGATCTGGACCTACTCACTGCACACCTTATAACTAAGACCAGTTCTGCATACCGTATTCAACTATACATGTAATCAGCTTTCAATTTAGCCACACAATTCATTTATCCCCGTGTTTTGTCCTACTCTTCTATTTATATATTCGAACTGCACTTCCCTGTCTCCTTTCCACCTATTAGGATACTGATGTCAGTACAACACAATGAAACATCTTACCTATGTTATATGAATGCCCTAAATCAGTGGTTCTCCACCCAGTCTTCGGACACACCTAGCCAGTCAAGTTTTCAGGTACCCACAATGAATATGCATAAGATAAACTTGCATATATTGGAGGTAGTGCATGTAAATCTCTTTCATGCATATTCATTGTGGGTAGCCTGAAAACCTGACTGGCTAGGTGTGTCCTGAGGACTGGGTTGAGAAACCCTGCTCTAAATGTTGCATTTTAAGGTGTTTTCAATTATATTGCACTGACGTGAATATATCCATGTTAAATGAACAATCTTCCATGTTGCTTATTATGGTTATTTGCATTCTGCCAACATTTTTGTTATATGTTTTATTAGGTTGCTTTAATAATTACAGTTCTGATACTGGATCATAGTTCTGATACTGGATCATGTCATAAGAACATAAGAGTACCCATACCGAGTCAGACCAACGGTCCATCTAGCCCAGTATCCTGTTTTCCAAACGTGGCCAAGCCAGGTCACAAGTACATGGCAGAAACTCAATTAGCAGCAACATTCCATGCTACCAATCCTGTGGCAAGCTGTTGCTCCACCATGTCTGTCATGTTGTTGCTACAGTATTACTAAGCTTTAGTTTGACTTGTTTACCTCACTGATTGTATTGAGCCTGCAAATAGGTGGGAAAATGTGGGATACAAATGTAAAATAAATAAATATTGTTTACATTTGGTTATTTTATTATTGTGAGGTTAACACAATGTAAATTTTTTCTGTCAAACTATATTTGACTGAATACAGTCTTAGGTAAATCTCTTCATAGAGGTGGTTAAAAAAATCTCAATACATACATAAATACATCTGAAAATGCCCTAGTTGATATTTAGGGAAAGAAACCACAGAAGCGGAAGACACTTGGTGTTTGTACGTTTGGGAAGCTCGCCAGGTGCCCTTGGCCTGGATTGGCCGCTGTCGTGGACAGGATGCTGGGCTCGATGGACCCTTGGTCTTTTCCCAGTGTGGCATTATGTACTAGCTCACTACGTATAAAAGTGCTCACACGAGTAGTGCAGTTGGAAAGCCTTTTCGGATTTGCTACTTTGCCTTGAGCATCGCGTCTTTTTAAAAATAGCATGTTCTTTCCCCTGTTTATGTTCATAGTCACTGAGACAGTATATAAAGGCCCCTGAGGCAGGCGCTTTGCCAAAACATGGTTCCGTGTCGGGTCCTTTTAAGAGTAAAGTATTTTACCCTACAATCGTCCTCCTGTTGTTTTGGGAAGAGTTCCGCTGACTACACTTGTCGGTATTTACACATGGATTATCCCAAATTAACCTGTTTTTGGGACCTGGAACGCTTGAGGATGGAAATGTGCTCTCATGGAAGTTTGACTTTATTGGCTGCTGTTGCAGACAGATTTACAATAAAAATGGAAGCACATACAAATATAAAAATGGCATATAGATGGTAGGTGTGGTGATTTAGTTATATAACTATCCTTATGATGCTGCCCCCCTTTGTTGAACTTTGTTTCTAAAATGGTGCTGTTGTACAAAGCACCATTTGTGTTATCTTCAGCAGAGCCATACTTGCTGAGCCTTTCATAAAATACTGGTTTAGCTTTAGATGTTGGGACCTAAGGAGAAACTAATTTGCTTTCCTTTAATCCCTCTGGACCGGCCCAGGATTGGGCTGATGGGTTGTGCTCGCCTTCCAGCAGGTGGAGACTGAGAAAAAAAACTGACTCTAGAGAGCCAATAAGAGCCCTGGTCATGTGACCCTTGCCTCAGTATTTGAATAACAAAGCAGAAAGAAGAAGAAAGACCCAACACTCTGTGCCTCGAGGAATTCAAGCAGCCAGAACTTAGAAGGTAAGATCTAATTTCTCCATGCCTCCTACAAGCCTACAAACTATCAATGTGGTGTACAATCTTCTTATTCTTTAAGCATTCTAGTCCATTTTGACTGAGGACCTAGTAGCACTATAAAAATTAGTACTGAAAATCATAAATAACTTTAAATTTGGCCTTGTAGGGTACAGGTAGGCAGTGCAATTTTTGCAGGAAGGATGTGATGGAATGCCACATTCAACCCCTCTGTCAGTTGTACTGCATTTAGAATTAGTTGAAATTGGTGCAGACTTTTTTTTAATTTGACCAATATGTAAGGCAGCCTCCCCAAGGAGATCTCAGGAAGTGGGAAAATAACTAGCTCAGATGATACCTTTGAGCAGATTGCAGTCTAGAGAGGTCTTTATTTTATACTTGGGTTGGACAATAAACTAAACTTTCTATTAGCAACTTTAAAAAAATGTAAACATAAGTAGTTAACTAGGAGAGCATTACTTGTTGGTAGTCCAGAGCTTCCCATATCTCTGTATTTCCATGGACAGATAGCAAGAGGCAAGTTTAAAGCACTCAAGATGCTTATTTCACACCCAGGCATCTTCATATTCCCTATTTCTTTCATTCTCTACTGGGAAACCCTTCCATTTTAGTTCAAAAGAAATTCCAAGTTCAGTTCTCTAGTAGTATCCGCTCACTGTTGTTAAATCAACTAGTCCTTCGTTGTATAAAAAGGACTGGCTAGCAAACAGCTGGTTGCAGCCTACCCTTTAACAGCTCTACCCTCTTACCCTCAGGATAGTAAAGAGACACTTCAAACTAGCATTCCTATCCTAGCCTTTTCAACAGCTCACCAGCAACTCTCACCAGAGCAGCGGTATGGCCTTTTCAATGGCTCACTGGCAACTCTCACCAGAGCAGCGGTATGGCCTTTTCGTATACATATGGATAGGCAAAGTATTTACAGATTTATACACATCTTTAAGTGATAATTTGGAAAATAGCTTATGCATTTCTAATAGGTGATAACTGGCAAAACAGCTCTGTAAAGAATTGAACATCTGAACACAGACAGACAGAAAGAACGAACACGGGAGGGGCCTGGGCCGGTCCGGAGGGATTAAAGGAAAGCAAATTAGCAGGTAAGGTCTAATTTCTCCTTCCTTAGCATCCCTCCGGACTGGCCCAGGATTGGACTGATGGGACGTAACAAAGCAGTAGTCCTACGGGTGGGACCCCAGCAAGCCCGCAGTGAGTACCCGCGATGCAAAGACCGCCTCCTGCCGACAATGAACATCAAGCCTGTAATGTTTAGCAAAAGAATGGAGAGAGGACCAAGTCGCCGCCTTACAAATCTCCGCAGGAGGCACCAAGGAACACTCCGCGCACGACGCCTGCGCTCTAGTAGAATGAGCTTTAACAGCCTCCGGGACTGCCTTGCCTGCCAAGAGGTAGGCTGAAGCTATCATCTCTTTAATTCACCTAGGTCGACTCCTGCTACATGCGAGGCTGATATGGCAGTGAGATGATCCTCTGCCCATACCAAGAGACTCTCTGCCTCTCGCCACAAGAGACAGCATCTTGTTCCCCCCTGGTGGTTGATATAGGCTACTGCCGAGGCGTTGTCTGAGAGAACTTGGATCGCTTTGCCCACCAGGAGAGAACTGAAATGCTGCAGAGCGAGTCTAATCGCCCTGGTCTCCAAGAAATTGATGGAATGAGTTGCTTCCAGCGGTGACCAGAGTCCCTGGGTCCATCTGTCGAGACAATGAGCTCCCCAGCCTCGCAGACTGGCATCCGTCGTCAAGGCTACCCACTGAGGAGACTCCAATGGCAATCCCTTGGTGAGATTCGACATCCGCATCCACCCAAAAGAGAGATGTGTTCCCGGTTGCGAAGAGACAATCTCATCAGAAAAGAATCCCTCTGAGAGGACCACCGGGAAAGAAGAGACCACTAAAGAGACTTCATGTGAGCCCTGGCCCAGGGAACCACCTCTATAGTTGCTGCCATGGAACCGAGGACCTGAAGATACTGTCGTGCCAACGGAACATTTTAGTAAAGTAAATCCAGAATCTGAGACAGAAGCTTTAGAATCCTGCCGTGCGGGAGAAAAACTCGACCCCGCACCATGTCGAAGGTGACTCCCAAATACTCCAGAGACTAAGATGGAACCAAACGCCTCTTGGCTACATTCACCACCCAACCTAGAGACTGCAAAAAATCCACCACTCGGTGCGTGACCTGAGAACTGTCCTGACAAGACTTTGTGCTATCAACCAGTCGTCTAGGTATGGATGAACAAGGATCCCCTGCTTCCTGAGCGCTGCTGCTACTACTATCATAACTTTGGTGAAAGTGCGCGAAGCTGTCGCGAGATCGAAGGGCAGGGCGCGAAACTGCTATTGTCGACCTAGAATCGCAAAGCGCAAGTATCTGTGGTGAGCCTGCCGAATAAGAATATGTAAAATAAGCCTCGGTCAGATCCAAGGCCGTTAAATACTCTCCTGACCGAACTGCCACTATGACTGATCGAAGAGTCTCCATAGCAAAACTTGTAACTCAGAGCGCGATTGACAGCTTTTAGGTCTAAAATAGGACAGAAGGGTGAGTGCTGCTTAATGCTTATAGCAAGAACTAGCTATTTTTGGGGTGTTCTGGGGGGGGGGGGGGTGACCAAGGTCACTGCATAAATAGGGCTGCATACCCCAGCCCTATCTTTGTGGCATCCCATAGCTGGTTAAGTGCTGAATATTGCTCTTAACTAGCTATGGTAGCTCTCTCCGGTCAGTAATTATTATTATTATTATTTTTTTTTGTATAGGCTCAACCATTTGCTCAGTATTGACGTCTGATTCACCGGTATTTAGTTTCCTGGATCCTCGTATCATGGTCATTTTGAATGATAGGTTACAGATTATTAGTAATAGTTGAGAACTTTCATCGTAGCATAAGTAAATGACAGTAAGACCTGCATGGTCCATCCAGTCTGCCCACCAGTTACTGATTATCAAAACATTATTGACCCAATAATCCAATAGTATTAACAACATTTTACTCGCTGAGGTCCATTACACAATGTTTTCCCCTCCCCCACTGAGATGTACCAGACCCACACTCATTTGATATGAATGTGGTATAAAATATGCATACTGGCTCCTGATCCGTCCTTGCCATTTTCAGGTCTTGGACTGAACCAAAAGTCTGCCCTGCATTGTCCCTATTTCCACCTACTGGAGTTTGCCATGAAAAACCACTCCATTCCATCCTGATAGAAGTCCGTCCGGCATTGACTTTACTTCGTCACAGCTGGAGCTGCCAATTAAGACCCACTCCTGCGCATCATAAATGAACTTACAGCTGTTGATGTGTTTAAGTTTTTTTTTTTAATATATACTATCTTCTTTTCTTTGTGGAATTCTTAGTCTATCCCACACATTTTTGAATTCCATCACTATTTTAGTTTCCACCACCTCCACTGGGAGGGTATTCCAGGCATCATCCTCACTGTGAAAAATTTTTTTTTTCCTAATGTTACTCCTAAGTCTACCACCCCACAACTTCAAATTATGTCCTCTAGTTTTACCACTGCTCTGTCTGTGGACTACTGGACAAGTGCTCAAGGAGAATAAACTAAAACAAAAACTAAACAATTTACCTGCCAAATGTCACACCTATACTAGAAACCTTTGATGGTGATGATTTGGAGCTACTATGGCGCTTATTTTAGTAGCTCTATTCATGTATGGGACGTCTGAAAATGGGTATTTAGATATCCACATTGCATAGACGTCCAGAAAACAATTTTATAAAACCAGAATGTGGATGTCTAACTCTGCCATATGAAAAGGGGGGGGGGGTGGTGGTGGCCTAGGAGTGTTTTGGGCAGGACTAGAGAAGAACGAAAAGATGGATTTCTATCTTCGATAGCAGGAAGGCCTGGTACATCTGGAGGACAAAACTCAGGAGAAAATCCCCCTGCCTGAGTGACTCCAGAGTGTACTAGAGCTCCTGAATCAGGTTCTCCTGGATTTGCAGCATTGCCTACAGCAGAGAGGTCACCCGACTGAGAAGACGGAGGGTGATTCAAAATGGCTGCCGTTCGCACCACTTTCGCTGTGGCGGTCCCCGAAAGCGCGCCTGACACCTCAGCAGTGGAGTAGAGCGGGACGGCGAAGAAAACAGCCAGCGAAATAGACCCCGAAACCGGATGAAGCACAGGCCCCGAAGCAACATCCAAAGCAGAGCAAAATTTACAAGTGCCGGCTGTGTTAACTCCGCGACACTGACAGACAGCAGAGCTCTTGAGCTTTTCAGCCATATCGGAAAAAATGCGTGCACGTGCTTCCGCGGTTTGTGCCTTTTTTTTTTTTTTTTTTTACTAAAGTCCCGCTCGCACGACTACTGGTAACAAAACGAAGAAAAATATCCCAGATACTGAAAGAGATGAGAGGCTTAATTCGATCGTTGAATTAGATACCTAACAGCTGATCAGCTACAAGAAAGCACTCACAAAGAACTAAACGGAGCTGCTTGCTCATTAGGTCACTGGGGAAAGCACTGCTTCTCTTTTCTCACTTTGTATTTATTTATTTAATACTGGCTGCCTCTCCCAAAGGCAATATCCCCCTTCTAACAACAAGGGTAGCCCTTCCCATTCTCTTTTTTCTTTTTTTTAAAGGGAGATGGGGAGGAAAAGGGAGAGGGACTCGGGACACCCGAGTGTAACACCCCAGAGGCTGAAATGTAAAAACGCTGAATACCTAACAAGCCTCTAAAGAATTCCCCTGGCACTTATAGACCAACCAAGAGAGACTAATGGGCTCACTTCCTACCTGCTGGGAGACTGAGAAAATACTGAGGCTAGGGTCACATGACCAGGGCTCTTATTGGCTCCCTAGAGTCACAGTTTTTTTCTCAGTCTCCACCTGCTGGAAGGCAAGCACAACCCATCAGTCCAATCCTGGGCCGGTCCGGAGGGATGATAAGGAAACATTCATTTTGCCACCTACTTAATCTATACAACATTATCCTCCTTATTTCTAATAACCTGGTCAACTCACTGTTGGGAAAACATGTCAAGCAAAATAGAGCCATTAATAGGATAATGCAGAATGAACTAGTGTTTCAGAGTAGATTAGAAACAATTGCGTAGGTGGAAATCCTATATGCATATGTATCAAACTCACGACAAAAGAAACTAAACTAACCAGGACTAGATACATTACCTCCCACTTTTATCCAGACCTGTTCAGGTAAAGTCTTATTCCTGCTACCTAATGTTTGCTTGGTTGATTCAATTTCTTGCTGATATGAGAAGGAGAAGGCTCTTGGCAATGCTAACTCTTGGTGTTTGGCAGCCTCTAGAATAGGACAAGAATTTCCAGCACTTTGAAAGAGACTCCCAGAAGAATTAGTCTGAAATGGGAAAAAGGACATTTTTTAAAAGGGACACCATACTTAAAAAGAGTATTGCTGTGGTACTGCAACTGTGTATTTAAAAAATGTATATACCGCCTATCTCACAATTCTAGGCATTAATCTCTGTTTAAGACAATCTAAATATTTCAGTCTCATAAGAGTATGTCTTAAAAGTTACTGTTTTATATGCATTTGAAAGATTCCTCTTCCTCAATAGCATTGCTGCAGGGCCAGCTCAAGAGGTTGTGGCACCCTGAACCAACTTTTGTTTTTGTGTACTCCCCCAACCATGCCCCACCCCCTACCACAGACATTTTCACAATTCCTCCCTCACCCCACCCCAAAACAACTTCTACAATTCCAACCCATCTCCCCCCCCCCCCCCATAGCCTTCCCAGGTTCTCCCTCCCACCCCCCACAGCCACTCCAGGTTCTCTCCCCTTATTCACTCCCATACCCACACCCCAAGTTCTCTCTCTCCCCAGCCACCTGAAGTTCTCTTAATTTCTCCCCGCCCGCATGTGATCCAGCATATCTCTCCTCCCTCCCCACCTGGTTTTACCTTTTTCCATTTTCATTAAAATCTTTGGCCCTGCAGCCTCAGCAGTGGTACTGAACAGCTGCCTGCAGACTGCACTGGGCTTTCCCTCTGACCTGTCCCAAACAGGAAGTTGTGTCGAAGGCCAAAAGAGGGACGGGTCAGAGGGAAGGCCTGGTGTAGGCCACAGGCAGGTTTTCAGTACCGTTGCTGCAGCTGCAAGGCTGAAGATTTTACTGAAAAAGGAAATAGGTAAAACCAGGTGGGAAGGGGAAGGAAGAGAGCCGCTGGCAGTCGGGTGGGGGGGTAGATGCTAAACCAGAAGGCAAATTATCAATCACAATTAAATTTTTTAATTGCAATTAACGCATTAATCATGGCGTTAACCACACTTAACATGCAGCCCTAGTAAAAGCTAAGCTTAACCTATGGTCTGTTGTTGTCATGGGCTCAGGCGTTTGGCGCTCTGGACCAGAGCCTCTCCTGGTCCGTAGGTTAAGCCGGCCCTGCATTACAGGAAGCTCAGGGGAGCTTTACAGGGTTCTGCAGCAGCTCTCGGAAAGGTTTTACAGAAGCATCCAGAGAACTGGGTGTGTAACTTAGTTATAAAGCTATTTTTAACTTATATGCCACTATGGCTCAGTGTGTTATACATCTTAAGATTGCACAATCTAACCAGGTTAAAAAAAAAAAAAAAAAAAAGACACACTTATCTGAACTGCTTTCTTGTGTCTACTTTCATAAGCTAACTTAACAGCATAACAGTAATTAACATTTATATCTGAAAATACTCTGAATGATTTGACTGCTTGAACAAATTCTTCTCAGTTATGCACTGCTAGCAATTACCCCTCAAATGACTGCACCATTGCTTATCACCTGTATCCTCATCGTATGTATGGTGCCTCACTCACGGGACTATAAAAAAAAATCAAAGTAATAAAATTAAACAAGATAAAACTACAACAAATATTTTATTTATAAAGTTTTATATATCACCTTCCTAAAAAAAAATAATCCAAAGCAGTTTACGACAAGATATGTAAGTCATCATAAAGCTAGGTTCTCTTACCTGCGTTTGTGAAGAAATACCATTGCCAGGCGTGGAACAGGCATTTGTGGTAAACAATGGATAGGTAAACTGCAGGGCAGTAGTAGCAGCAGTGGCTTTATTTTTCACTAAGGTAGTACATTTGTTCTGCTGATGGTGGAGAGGGACACCCATCAGTTCTGATGGATGACGGATGAGTGTTACCAAGCTACAAAATAAAAAAAAATAATAAAAAAAAGAGACTGCTACTCACTGGTGGCACACTACATTTTTGTACTCTTTAGCAGGCTTACCCTCACAAAAATGTCTTTCAGCTACATATTTGTACTAATTAATAATTTTGTATCTTACACTAGCTTTCATTCAGAAAGTCGAAAAGCAAATGGTAGCTCCTCTGCACACAAGCTGTCTTATGGGAACTACCATGAGCGTGACGGTTTCCATAGCAGGCCTCGAGTGGGGTGGGGTTGCTGGTGCTATCCCTAGCCATTCAAAGGCAATGGAGGAATGTGGCTTGCCAAAGCCATGAGGGTCCACTGTATGAATTGAAACTTGGGCCCTCTGGTTCTCAGCTTGCTGCTCTAACCACTAGGCTACTCTGCCTGCCAAAAAGAAATGGGTGGGGAAAAAATTAGACTAGCTCTTACTTAGGATTCCAGAGTTACCTTTACAACATAATGAGCACTTCAATATGTGGCAATAAAAGTCAAACAAGTTGTGAATGATGGTATCATTTTAGTGGACTACCTACAACTTGTTGATACTTAGTGAGACTGCTGTTAATAAGCGCTAATCATAGCATTTCATTTTGGTATTAAATTTTAATGGTAATGACTAAATTAGTCCCTAGAAAGTGATCATATAGATATTCTGTGTGTCCAGCTCTGGAGACAAAAATTCATAAAGATTCAGAAGGGAAGTGGGACTTGATATACCGCCTTTCTGAGGTTTTTCCAACTACATTCAAAGCGGTTTACATATATTCAGGTACTTATTTTGTACCAGGGGCAATGGAGGGTTAAGTGACTTGCCCAGAGTCACAAGGAGCTGCAGTGGGAATCAAACTCAGTTCTCCAGGATCAAGAGTGGAAGACTACCAAAGTGGTGTAAGTTCTGCACCAAAACTCCTGTAAGATCAAAATAAAAGCTCCAAATAAATAAACCCTAGAAGAGACATATTGGGGGTGGGGGGAGAGAGAGAGATATGATTAAGATTTGTAAGGCATTAATGTGAAAGAGCAAATCTGCAAATATGAGGTTTCAGGAGGCAGATTCAACAACATTAGGAATTTTTTAATAGGAAATACGGTATACAGACTATCCTTAAGCTGTAAAAGTTAATAAAGTTAAGAGAGAAGAATTAGCAGCAACCAATGGAGCCAAGTGTATGAAAGGCTGCAAATACAGTAATAACTACTTGCCAGGTACAGTGTGGCAAATTTGGTGCTCTGCAGCCACAACCACCATCTGGAGAGGCCATGGGGATTGTGAGGTCAGATATTCAGCTGGCTATTTGGATTTCTGTATGAACTTGGAGTCAGAAACAGGAAGTGAGGTCCTGAATATGAACTAAAAAGGCTGATCTTGCGTGTTAAGCTGTCCAGGAAAGTAACATACAAAAAAAAAAAAGGTACTGGATAAAAATGTTATATAAAATGTTATGGTGACCTCCTGAATTTATCCTGCTTATCAGCTGGAATACATCCTCACCACACAGAAAAAGACTGGATTAGCCTGGTCTTTCTGCCATCATCCATGCAATTAAGTTACTATCAAGGTAGCATGAGAGAAAAAAGTATTAATTTTGTGATATTTTGCTCCCATGGAAATCAAATAGTCAAAAAGTGAACAATTCTATTAGTTGTACACTAATACTAGATACAGCAGTCACAGAGTATGCAAAACCAAATATTTCAGTTGAACAGGGTTATTTGCAAGATTGATCTTTTAAATTTACCTGTTTTAAATTTCATGCAAATGTTTGATTCCCCGTTTTAATAACGCACTACACAATTTTTTTTTTAAATAAAAGATGATTTAGAAACACACTTGTTAAGGGTGACTCCAGACTCTTGGGGCTCTTGGCATCTGGGGATTTCAGATTGCATGCTGTTGAATCTATCTTCTAGTCGAACACGAACTGCAGATTTTGATCTTGGCTCGGAAGCTGGTGCCAAATTTTCAGTGCCAACATTTTCCTTATTAAGTCCATTATTTTCACAGTTTTTAACCCTTATGACATTGTGTCCTGGGGCATCACCAGAGCCACTGTTAGGTGTTTTATTCACCTGATTAGCAGCATTTACAGGTAAATTAGATTCACTAAGTAACATCATTCTGAGCTCTTGAAAGTCTATATGTCCGAGGCACTGGTTTGAACCCATGAAACTGCCCTCTGGAGCCAGAGCTGACTGGCAGATAACTGGGTGCACTGCCTGGTTCCCAGGATTGGTTGCAGTATAACTAGCTTGATTTGGATTAGTGGACGACTGGTACTGGGGCAAATTTGTGGGGTTACTAGCGGAGAAGAAGGTTGAATTCAGTCTGGCTTCCATTTCCCCTTCATTGGTTTGTGCCTCCATGTGAGAATAAAGAATATGTTGGAGCTGGGTATACTCTATCTCCGTCATCTCCACGAGGCTGAGATCGGTGGTGGTGAAACTAAGGCCTTGCTCATTGAAGGAAGCCTCACTCGGACCTTCGGCACCAGCAGGCGGTGGCTCTGAAGAAACAGTTGCCTGGGGCGTTGAGGTTTTGGGCTCAGTTTGAGTTGAACCTGACATAACGTCTCCAGAAAAGTGAAAAATACAAAAGTGACAAGACTTTGTCCTCCTATGCCCTAACTCGGAAGTTTTGGGCTGAGAACAGGGATAGCCCCGGCGGCTGCACCTACACGCTGCGGCTGAGCATTGGGGTGCGGGCCGCAGAGGAGCGCATCCTCATGCCAAAGGCCGGAGCCCCTCTTCCCAGCGCAGTACGCCTCATCCTGGCAACAAGAGAGCGCCAAAGCTCCGCTGCCGCCTGCAACGTCCAGGAGCTTATTTACTCATAAACCGAACGAGAAACCACAAACCGGCTTCACTCCACTGCCAACTTCCGCGAGGACACCTCCGAGCACGCTCCTCTCGTAGACCTGGGAAACTGACACCCACCCTCCGTCAATCCGCGCACGCATACGCGCCAGCCGCCCCGCGGGGCCCACTCTCCGCGCGCGCCAAACAACCCCAGCTCCTGCGGGGCCGCGCGCAGAGGTTCTCTTCTCCCTCCTACCCTCTACTAAGACGAATAGGAACGCGCGGCCCTCCACCAAAGAGAACGGCGGTAAACACGGGGAACTCCCTTCGCCTGCGGTACTCCAAGGAAGGAAATTCACAGGGTCGAGAGCAGGCTGCTCAGTACTACTCCTGACTAGAACCAGGGCATCTCTACAGCGACCGTTTGCCCTCGATTCCTCCCCAGAGAGCCTCGCGCTCGAACCCGCTGACGTCAACACAACCTTAGGCGGGAAATCAGGTAACGGTCTGCAACACCTCCGCGCATGACGAGAAGGGCACTTCCTGTAGGTACGGTGACACCTGCGCGCAGGTGAGGCACGCCCCCTTCACCCCTGTGCAAAGCATGTTGGGATAAAGTGGGTGGAGTGTGGAAACGTGTGCATCCAAGGAGGAAACCTTGTGTACATCAAAGAGCAGCAAATTAGGCTGTGTTTTACTAAAGCTTAGCTCGAGTTATCGGCCCTGCTGCAGGTAACTCGAGCTAAGCTTTAGTAAGACACCCGTAGTTGCTTACCTGTAACACTAATTTTCCCAGACCAAAAATCTTCTAGCCACCCCTATGAAGTCACGCAATTGAGCGTGCTCAAGAATTCCTGTATGTATGTGTGTGTATATTTATTTTATTTATTGCATTTGTATCCCGCATTTTCCCACATATTTGCAGGCTCGATGTGGCATGCATTGCTCCGTCATGGTATCATCATGACTGAATAAACATATGCAATTAGTAATTACATAGGAAACAAAGGAAATATAGTGTATAAAAGTAGCATGTATAGAGAGAACATTTATGGAATAGCAGATGAGACGGTGCTTTACTAAAGTTCAAATGATGGATCATTATGGTATGTTCTGTTAAAGAGGTAGGTCTTCAAGGATTTCCGAAAGTTGATTAGGCCATGTATTTTTTTTCTTGGCAGTTGGCAGTGCATTCCATAGCTGCATGCCCATATAAGAAAAATTGGATGCATGTGTCAGTTTATACTTTAGTCCTTTGCAGCTTAGGAAGTGGAGATTTAGGAGTGTGCGAGATGATTTTTTTTGGAGTTCCTGAGTGGTAGATCTATGAGGTCTGACATATAGACCGGAGCATCTCCATTAATGATTTACTATATATTTACTATAGGGGTGTATATATATATATATATATATATATATATACACACACACAGCTATAGTAACATATCACAAACCTCAGGTCACTGAAAATAGCAAACAACTTAGGGATTGTGTAGCTAGAAGATCTTTTGTTCACGGCAAACTAGTGTTACAGGTAAGCAAATAATATAAGTTCCATGGACAAAATCCTCTAGCCACACCTATGAAGACTCCCTAGTATACACAGGTAGAGTAATGTATGTTGAAAAATTACATTCAATCAATTAATTGATAATATGAACTGGTACTTTTGATATGAGGTGGAGGTCACTTGTCAAGTTGCCTCTTGAAGAATTGTCAGCCCGAAGTTGGAATCAGCCCGTGATGCAACACCTAGACAGTAGTGTATGCACTGATGACCAGGTTGCTGCTCTGCAAATATCCAGTAGTGGTGCTGTATGTAAATATGCAGTTGAAGCGGCCATAGCACGTAGTCTATGGGCTGTAACATGAAGCATAGTTGTCTGCTGTTGAACAGATGATCTTGAATAACAAAAGTGTATACAGCTGGCAATAGATGATGATAAGGTTCATTTAGAGACTGGTTGTCAATGTTTTGAATTATAAGAAAGAAATAACTGAGATGATCTATCATTATGTGATGTATGTTGTAAATAGATAGACAATGCTCTGGTGTAGTCTAGAGTATGTAAACGACTATGTTGACTATTATGATGTGGAGGTGGCTAGAATACTGGTAATAGTATCCTCTTTTCATATTAATCCATTCTATGTTAGGTAAAATTTTGGGACAAGGTCGTAGTATGGCCTTGTCATGTAAAATCTGAGTGAAAGGAGCATAATACTCTAACGCTTGTACTTCTCCAACTCTTCGAGCAGAAGTGATTGAGATGAGGAATAACATCTATGTTCAAAATTTGAAAGTTACAGAATGCAAAGGTTCAAATGGAGGTTCAATTAGAGTTTCAAGTACTAAATTCAAATCCCATGTCACCGGTGGAGTTTAAATAGGAGGTTTTAAGTTAAGTAATCCTCTCATGAAACATTACAGTTGTGTCATCAATAGGATCATGAAAGACTGATATAGCTGTAACATGTACTTAAGTGAAGAACGTGCTAGTCCACAATTAGAGAGGTAGAGAAAATAATCTAATAGTGGGGAAATTGAACAAGAGGCAGGATTTATTTCACATGGTCTGCACCCATGACACAAATCGGGTCCATTTAAAAGAATATGAATGTCTAGTTGACTCCTTGCTGGAGGCTAGCACGGGGGAGAGCAGTAATCAAAGTCACCTGATCCACAGGCACTGAGGCAAGGGGGAGAGCAGGGACTGAGTGGTCAAAATTTGAAGCTGAAGTGGACTGTAAAGGCAAACACTTAGAAGGTGAGCTCTTTTTAGAAGAACTTGCTGTTTAAGTTCCTGAATGTGAAGTAGCCAAATATTCTTTTAATTTTAAAGCTCTTATATCAAGTGTCTTGCAGCAAAAACAAGTAACTGGGTTATGATGTTGCTCTAAACAACCAAAACAACACGGAAGGGTCAGTAATAGATAATTTACATGTCCAAGTAGCACAACGTTTAAATCCTATCTTGTGGTTAGACATATTAAATAAAATATCCGCTAAATTAAATATGTGAATGTTGACTGATGGGGAAATAAAAATTAAACTCAATTGTTCCGTCTCCGCGGACAAAAATAAACAGAGGTTTGTGATATGTCACTTCGGGTATATATACTATGGACTAGGGCGGGAAGTCTTGAGCATGCTCAATTTAAAATTTTCAGAGCTCATTCTATTAGATAGCCGGGTCAGTCACATCAGCGTGACTCATAGGTGGGGCTAGATCTCATCCATGGAAAATTTGCAAATCCAGTGTGTATAGTATCCCCCTTCCACTTGAGGGGAGCTTAGCTGCTGCTGGTGCCTCTTCAATCAAATAATTGTTCAACAGAATCTAACACTGGTAAGTGCCATGAAGATTGTGTTCGAATTTCATCAACTATGGTTGTATTTACATGATGACACATTGACACTGCTCCTAACCAGAAACATTATATTTCTATGCAAACCATATAATAATCAAATTGTCAATGGAAAATTCTTAAAAGCATTTTCTTCATGTCCTTTTATCATACATAGTAATCATTTGTTGAAATACCTTTCAAATAAATTAACTTTCTAGGGGTGGGCATGGGAGGAGCAAATAAGAGGATGCCACTATTGTTGGAAAGTTTTGGTTTATTACTGCATGTTTTAATACATTTATAGTTGTATTTCTTTGTGTTTACTTATATGCTCTTTAATTATTGATATATATATTTTATTATTGTACCTTTTGTAAATCGCAGTGGGCTAGGGTGGATACAAAATCTGGCCTCCCCCTACAGGGGATTCTTCTATTATAAGGGGCTTATAACTACTGTCTGATCATCATGACTTTATCCAGACAGCAAAGGGATGTATTGTATGGAAGAACTCTGTGTTGCAGGTGGACCACTAAGGCTGTCATGATTCTAACACTAAACTTGATGTGTCATTCTAGGAACAGGTCAGCCTGGGCATAATAGAAAGAGATGCATTCTGTTATCCCAATTAGTGTGCATTTTTAGATTTAGCAGATGTCAGGTCTGCTGTGATCAAACAGCTTCATTTCACCGCAGGGAGAAGGCTAAGCCTCTCTGCACCAAGAGTTGTTACCTTTGTGAACATGTGAACTGGAAAGAGCATTGGAAGGATGATTAGCTAATTAACAACGGCAGTCCAGGACTACATCAGGTAGTTGATGGTATTACTGCTATGGCCTGAGCCATAGCAGTAATACCACCATTTTACCACTTGAGGTCTGAACAGCCCAACCAAAGGAAGCAGACATCCCTCCTGCCCCACTAAACCCCCACGAAGCCCAGGGATGGGATGAGGCATTTCCAACACAGACTATTGGAGGAGGGTACAGTGTAGTGGGAGTTACATTGGAGAATGCTTCTTCCTTCAGCAGAGGAGCTAATGCCTTGTTGGGCCACTGATGATCAAAGGCCAGGGAGCAGCAATTTTTGAAAGTTGCTCCAACTATATTGTGTGTGTGGGGGGGGGGGGGGGGGGGGGTGGGGGGTGGCTAGGACCATCATCCCTATGTGCAGCTTTCTAAAATTTCTAAAAACCAAAGTTTCAGCGTGCTTGTCTGACATTGCTGTCTGGATGTCTCAACGCCACCTGAAATTAAACATGACCAAAACCGAGCTTCTCTTCCCCCCCCCCCCCCCCCCCCCCAAACCCACCTCCTCACTCCTCCCGTTTTCTATTTCTGTTGATGGCTCTCTCATTCTCCCTGTCTCCTCAGCTCGAAACCTTGGGGTCATCTTTGACTCTTCTCTCTCCTCTGCTCATATCCAGCAGATCGCAAAGACCTGTCGTTTCTTTCTTTATAACATCCGTAAAATCCGCCCCTTTCTTTCTGAGCACTCTACTAAAACCCTCATCCACACCCTTGTCACCTCTCGTTTAGACTACTGCAATCTGCTTCTTGCTGGCCTCCCACTTAGTCACCTCTCCCTCTCCAATCGGTTCAAAACTCTGCTGCCCGTCTCGTCTTGCGCCAGGGTCGCTTTACTCATACTACCCCTCTCCTCAAGTCGCTTCACTGGCTCCCTATCCGTTTTCCCATCCTGTTCAAACTTCTTCTACTAACCTATAAATGTACTCACTCTGCTGCTCCCTAGTATCTCTCCACACTCGTCTTTCCTTACACACCTTCCCGTGCACTCCGCTCCATGGATAAATCCTTATCTGTTCCCTTCTCCGCTACTGCCAACTCCAGACTTCGCGCCTTCTGTCTCGTTGCACCCTACGCCTGGAATAAACTTCCTGAGCCCCTACGTCTTACCCCATCCTTGGCCACCTTTAAATCTAGACTGAAAGGCCACCTTGTTAACATTGCTTTTGACTCGTAACCACTTGTAACCACTCGCCTCCACCTACCCTCCTCTCCCCCTTCCTATACACATTAATTGATTTGATTTGCTTACTTTATTTTGTCTATTAGATTGTAAGCTCTTTGAGCAGGGACTTTCTTCTATGTTTGTGCAGCGCTGTGTACGCCTTGTAGCGCTATAAAAATGCTAAATAGTAGTAATAGTAGATGCTCCCTCTGTACACGGGCTTTTATCTGCAGTTTTTACAAGGAAAGCTACTGTTTGGCAAAGCTTCTTATAAAATACTATGAAACCTGTCTGCATGTCATTCTGTCTTGCAAGATCATGTTGAGGCTTGGCAGCAAATCTCATCAATCGCTAAGACCATTATTTTACGTTATTTTTCCAGGTTGGCTTTGTTAAAAAAAAAAAAAAGAATTATTTTGTTAAAAAATGGCTTGTTGCCAGTAGACATTGTCCTTTGGTTTGTCTTTTCAATGTTTGTCTCCTTTTGTTTGCAGGCTAGAAATTCCCACTGGTGAAGACTACAGGTCCTTTTAGTCCTCAGAAAAAGCTGTAAAAAAAACCCCAAAACCTGTAATAGATGCTTCTGTAAGATCAGCAATAAATCAGCCCTTCCATTTCCTGAACTGCTTTTGACCCCTGTGATATGGCATACTCTGCTGGGCATAACCTCCCAACAATTTCTAGCAGCTTTAAGTACATGATTACTAAATGTTAGCACATGCTAACAGGAGTGATATTACAGAAGGGCTGTCTGGTAAGGTTGGTCTCTTTACGAATGATACCAAACTCTGTAATAGGGTGAACACCCTGGAAGGTATGGATAGCATGAGGAAGGATCTGGCAAAGCTTGAAGAATGGTCCAGAAACTGGCAACTAGGATTTAATGTTAAGAAATGCAGGGTCATGCACTTGGGTCACAAAAACCCGAGGGAACAGTACAGTATAGGGGGCAAAGAGCTTCTGTGTACAAAAGAAGAGTGGGACTTGGGGGGGGGGGGGGCGATTGTGTCTGATGACCTTAAGGTGGCCAAACAGGTAGAAAAGGCGACACTCAAAGCCAGAAAGATGCTCGGGTGCATAAGGAGAGGGATGACCAGCAGGGAAAAAAAAAAGAGATAGTGCCCTTGTAAAAGTCTCTGGTGAGGCCCCATTTGGAATACTGTGTGCAATTCTGGAGACCACACTTATGGAAAGATATAAACAGGATGAAGTCGATCCACAGGGCAGCTACAAAATTGGTCAGCGGTCTCAGTCATAAAACATATAGGGCCAGGCTCATGAACCTCAACATGTATACACTGGAAGAGAGGGGATATGATAGAGATGTTTAAATACCTCAGTGGCATTAACGCACAGGAGGTGAGCCTTTTTTAAATGACGGAAACCTCTGGAATGAGAGGGCATAAGATGAAGCTAAGAGGAAATAGGCTTAAGATGAATCTGAGGAAATACTCGTTGTGACTCTGGGCAAGTCACTCAACCCTCCATTGCCGCATTGAGCCTGCCATGAGTGGGAAAGCGCGGGGTACAAATGTAACAAAAAACAAACAAAGGGTGGCGTGCAATAGCCTCCCGGTGGAGGTCATGAAGACGAACACTGTATCAGAGTTTAAGAAGGCATGGGACTGACACGTGGGATCTCTTACGAAAAGGAGGAGTTAGTGGTTACTGAGGATGGGCACACTGGATTGTCCATACGGCTCTTATCTGCTGTCATGTTTTTAGCATGAACTGTCACAGATATAGGAATAAGACTGGTGTGGCAGCAGTTAGTGCACACTAACATTTTTAACTATGTACTAATTTTTAGCAAACAGTCCCCATCTAATGAAAGGATTGATACCCTGCTGTCCTTGCAGAATACCTGCCATAGGTAAGCAAATTTGTTCACACAGAGATAGGGAAAGGAGACAATTCTGTCTTGACCATGTTAAATGGTTGGGCACACTCATCTCAGAGAGATTGGCATGCATACATTGCACTGCTGTTTACAGTTATAATTGCTAATTCATGCAAGGTTGCCCCATGCCTCAACAATATGTAAATATACAGCATGACAGAATTTGACTCAGAATTTTTAGTCATAGGTTGCATAAACTGATAGTCACAGGCAGTGCCCTTTGAGTGGGAATCTTACACCTATAGTCCTGCTAGTGGCAAGCTGCTGTTTCACCATCACATTTTCAGTAAAGAGGGACAGGTGAGTTCTGCGAGACTCTAGGGAACTTGCCAAGGAGGTTTAAAAGAACAGATGGCAGGAACGTGCTTGGCCCAGCTTGCCACCATATTGAGTCACCCAAAATAATAGCAAACGCTTAACGGATTGCCATAATAATGGGCCAAGCTTGCTCCTGCTGTCTCCTGTCAATTAAACCTCCTTGCGCTCTACAGGAAGTGCCCAGGAAGAAACAAGAGCCACATAGCTCAGACTCTGCACCTCCAAATGGGCTTAAACTGGCTCACAGAAAAATTGTAAGTATAGACACGTACGAGTGCTTATACTCGCTACTCGGTCAGACCTTCCTGTCAGTAAGCCTGCAGAGTTGAGGGAGGTTATTTGAGATGGATGCTCAGCCCAGGTTGATGCACAGTCATCTGAGGGTGAGGGGAGCAGGAAAGAAGATATTGGAGATATCCTACAGCAAATCATGCCCTTCACAGAGTGGTTTACTTTGTCTACCAAGATGACGCTGTGCAGGGGAGACTGTTTCAGCCTTGTGATGTCAGGCCTTCTCCCGTCAAATCCAGCCTCCTTGGAACTTGCCTGTCCCTAGCAATTGAAGCACCACCCCTTACTGGCAGCAGTGCAGTTGGAGGACTCCTGCTCAGCTTAGAGGGAACAGTGGTCACAGGCACAGTATCTTAGGAGTACTTGTAGTGAGTTTAGGTTTGTCTCATGCTACTGGGTCATTTTTTAAAAATTAACGACTGGATTTTAAAGGGTTACCTTTCTGTTGGAATATAGGTGTAGTATAAAAAAAAATCTTCATAAGCCAACTGCAACTTTTAACAACTAGTTTCCAAGCTCTATCATGATGTTTATTAACATTCTAGCTAAGTGAATGTAATCTCCTATACAAAAGTGCCAAATTGTAAACAATTTATGGAGACTGCCCATTCCATGACAGTTTCTTGGTAGACTATTAGCATGGTTTGCCATTGATCATTTTCAACTGAAAGCAGAGGGATGACTGAGCAGGACAGAGGCCAACTACCTGACAGAAATCCCATTACAAGATCTGAACTCATGTTATGAGTGCAGTAGGCAAGCAACTTACTGACTGTACTAAGACCTACTACAGCTATTTAGACCTCAGATATTCTAGCTATAGCCAGAAAAAGTGAATATGCTCTGACAGAACAGAGCCCTTAAAATATTTCTTGAATGAGAAACTTTACAACTCAACCTATATTCGTGTTACAAACCAGGACCACCATGAAAAGACAAGTGACACTGAACAGCAGTAGATGCATATAGAAAAACTTGTTGAAAAAAAGAGAAAAACCAAAACATCTCAGTAGATATTTATTCTACTTACAGTAAAATTCTGAAGCCTCACATTAATGTACAGTGATATAGTTTTCAATATAAAATCCTTATTTACACAGACAAATGTTGGGCAATGTTAAACAAACATACTTGATTCCTGCACACTTTTTGTAGGTTTTTAAATTACAAACATTTCAATTAAAAAAACTTTCCACAGTAGACACCTGTGTTGAACAAATCCTACACTACATTTTAAACATCCCTGACTACTAGTTTACAGGCATCTGATGTCTGCAGTGATTTATTTACAAGGTGCAGTACTGGTTATTGCAATGCAGGCCATAAGATGCAAATGCTGAATTAAGTTTATGGTAGGAAAACAGTTACTACTGAAGTTATCAAAATAATTAGCAAACTTCAAATGTACAAGATCAAATAAATTATACTTTTTACTGTATTTCTTCCAAAAGTGTACTTGTAAAATAAAGGAACAGTAGCAGTATGTTTCAGAGTGGAAAGGCTTTCCACATGGCTCCTAGTTCTTAGCTGACTCACCATGGTTAATTTCAGTGGAAGACTTCTTACTGGGTACTTAAATAACGAAAAGCATAAGCAGGTGAGCAGCAAAACACATTCTTCCAAAAACTAAGAAAGATGAAAAACTTGCTTAAAACCCTTACAATCTAAGCATTTTGAAAACAAAATACTCAGTTACGTTTGAAACAGTTTTTAACTGTTTGTTTCTCATACTATTTACTGAAGATGTACTACCTGCCATGGAATGATGCTGCTTCTGAGTATCTAAAAGCAGAGTTGGGTTTCATATAACTGCTTAAAGTGTTCCACCATGTAGATTTTCAGTTCAAAAAGAATAATCATTTGATTTTATTATCTTGTTAACCAGCCTTTCAGTATTTAAAAAATTTTGGTATGAATTTAGAAATTATTTTATATACTCAAAATTTTCTTTACAGAAAGGGAAAGGCAGTAAATGTACTTTGAGCCAATATATTCAGATACTCTTATTAGATTCAATGTACACATCACATTCAATGTATGTTCTGTAAAGACTAAATACAGACAGGTATATGTCTGTTTAGTAAAGTATATCTTGCTCATTGTCCTTAATTTACATAGAAATACAAGTATCTGAAATAAAAATGCATGGCTCTTAAGATCTGTGCCAAAATTTACAAGTTATTGAAAAACATAACAATATTCTTTAAAAAGCAATATGCTCTTTATAGATTAACGTTCCATTTTTGTATAATTCTGAATGGAAACTAAGAGACTTGAAAACAATACAAAAGCAAAACGTCAATATATATATATATATATATATATATATATATATATATATATATATATATATATAGATAGATAGATAGATAGATAGATAGATAGATAGATAGATAGATAGATAGATAGAGAGAGAGAGGGTAAAAACCCTATAGACTCCAATATGATCCAATTGCTTGTGTGTTTGTAGTTCAACTTAAACGTCTTTGTACTGAACACTGAATTTTCAGCAGAGTTCATCATTTCATCTTTTTTTCTTTTTCAGGAAAAGGTAGGAACATATACCAGGAAACAGAAATCAAGTGTTAAGTTAAAAGACAAATAAATGTTCTTCTCCTGCAGAGATTGGTATTTGTTTAAATGGGTTGTAATTCATTTCAAATTGTTCTTTTGGTCTGAAGTGGAAGCTGTTTCTGCTTCTCCTGGTCTCTGAGATTCTTTCTGTTTTTCAGGCTTCACTTCTCTACTGCTCTCTTTGCTTTTACTGCGATCTTTTCTCTCTCTATCCCTGTCCTGCTCTCTTTCTCTTGCCCGGTCCCGGTCTCTTAGCTCTCTATCCCTTTCTTTTTCTCTCTCTCGGTCTCTGTCACGGTCTCTCTCTCTGCTTCTTGATCGCTCTCGGTCTCTGTCACGGTCTCTTTCACGGTCCCTGCCTCTGCTTCTCGATCTTTCACGATCTCGGTCTCTGTCACGGTCCCTGCCTCTGCTTCTCGATCTTTCACGATCTCTATCTCTATCTCTGTCACGGTCCTTGCCTCTGCTTCTCGATCTTTCACGATCTCGGTCTCTGTCACGGTCCCTGCCTCTGCTTCTCGATCTTTCTTGCTCTCTGTCACGGTCTCTATCACGGTCCCTCTCTCTGCTTGATCTTTCTCGATCTCTGTCTCGGTCTCTGTCCCTCTCTCTGCTTCTCGATTTTTCTCGATCTCTGTCACGGTCCCTCTCTCTGCTTCTCGATTTATCTCGATCTCTGTCACGGTCCCTCTCTCTGCTTCTCGATCTTTCTCGGTCTCGGTCCCTCTCTCTGCTTCTCGATCTCTCTCGATCTCGGTCTCTGTCACGGTCCCTCTCTCTGCTTCTCGATCTCTCTCGGTCTCTGTCACGGTCCCTCTCTCTGCTTCTCGATCTTTCTCGTCTCCTGTGTGAATCTCTTTCCCAGTCTCGGGCTTTTGCTCTCTCTCTGTTTCTTTCCCATTCTTTGTTCCGCTCTGGCTCCCTGTCTCGGTCCCGGTTTTGGTCCCTTTCTCTGCTTTTATCACAGTCCCGGATTGGATCTCTCTCCCTTTGCCTGTCCCAGTTTCGGTTTCTTTCCCAATCTCTTTCTCTGTTCCAGTTTCTGCCATGTTCTCTGTCCCAAGGTCCATTATAGTCTCGATCCCGCCGTCTTTCTTCAAACCCTCTGCTTTGTCGATTCTCAGATTGGTGAGGTTCTGGCAGATTAGCAGGTTTCTCTTTTTGGTCTCCTTCATATCTTTCTTTGTGTCTTCCTTCAAAAGCCTGAGTTCTGTGCTCATGTTCTTTGCCTTCTCTGGACTCAGCAGTTGGCCATGGAATTTCTAACTCACGTCTCTGTCCTGAAAAATTGGAAGAGGAATCACGTGGCCCTCCTTTCTCCCAAGTATCTTTCCTGTGCTGTGGTGGATGGCTTGGAAGTTCAAGGAGAGGTCTAGGAGAAGGTTTAACACCTTGTGGAGACTGTCCTTGAAAATTAAATCTGGGAGGGAGTGCATTTTGTTCTGAAAATTTACCACCTGCACGTCCTCTTCCAACTCTCTGATTTGCAAATATGGATGGTGGACTTGTCTTTTGTTCCTCTAACTGGTGGGGCGGAGGACCTCTTTGGCCTTGTATGTGGCCTGTTACTGAACCTCTTTCTTCAAACTGGCTTGAATGAGAACCTCTTGAACCCCCCAAGTGACCAGACGGTGGTCCTCTCTGGCCTCCAAACTGTGGTTTCATAGGGCCTCCTCGTCGGCCCTTAAATTGGGAAGGATGAGGCCTCCTCTGTCCACCGAAGTGAAAAGGGGGATGCCCTCTACTTCCCCCAAATTGTCCTGCTCCTCTTGGCCCCTCAAACTGAGAGGGAGCACCACCCAAATTACTGAACTGGGAGTCTTTAGATTCCATGTGAGACCCACTATGGTCCTCAAATTGGGATGGTGATGAACCTCTCTGATCAACATGTTGAGAGGGTGATGATCCTCTACTATCCCCAAACAGAGGAGGCCCACACTGCCCAGAAAATAATGAAGGGATAGGTCCCTTTTGTCCTCCAAATCTGGCTGCTGGAGGCCCCCTATGTCCATCAACAGTAGGAGGGGCCCTACTGTCCTCTGAAATATGTGGTGAACCTCTCTTTCCTGGGAAGTTGCTTATGTAAGGACCTTTGGGTGTTCCAAGTGGCACAGGAGGTTCACATTGTCCAAATTGTGCCTGAGGAGGTCCTCCTTTCTGTCCTAACAAAGGAAATGGAGCTGGCCCTCTATTTTCTTCAAAGGGCTGAGATGGAGGTCCTCCTTTCTGTCCTAACAAAGGATATGGAACTGGGCCCCTGTTATCTTCAAAGGGCTGAGATGGAGGTCCTCCTCTTAGTCCTAACAAAGGAAATGGCACTGCACCTCTGTTTTCTTCTAAGGACTGAGATGGGGGTCCTCCTCTTTGTCCTAACAAAGGAAATGCAGCTGGGCCCCTGTTTTCTTCTAAGGGCTGAGATGAAGGCTCTCCTTTCTGCCCTAACATAGGAAACAGAGGAGCAGGGCCCTTATTTTCTTCAAAGGACTGAGATGGGGGTCCTCCTCTTTGTCCTAATAAAGGAAATGGCATTGTACCCCTATTTTCTTCTAAGGGCTGAGATGGAGGTCCACCTTTCTGTCCTAACAAAGCAAAGGGGGTTGGGCCCCTGTTTTCTTCACAGGGCTGAGATGGAGGTCCTCCTCTTTGTCCTAACAAAGGAAATGGCACTGCAGCCCTGTTTACTTCTAAGGACTGAGATGGGGGTCCTCCTTTCTGTCCTAACAAAGGAAATGGAGCTGGGCCCCTGTTTTCTTCTAAGGGCTGAGATAGAGGTCCTCCTTTCTGTCCTAACAAAGGAAATGGAGCTGGACCCCTGTTTTCTTCTAAGGGCTGAGATAGGGATCCTCCTTTCTGTCCTAACAAAGGAAAAGGAGCTGGCTCCCTGTTTTCTTCTATGGGTTGAGATGGGGGTCCTCCTCTTTGTCCTAACAATGGAAATGGAGCTGGGCCCCTGTTTTCTTCACAAGGCTGAGATAGGGGTCCTCCTCTCTGTCCTATTAGTGGAAATGGAGCTGTTCCCCTATTGCCATCATAATTTTGAGATGGGGGTTCTTTTTGTCCTGAGATAGGAAACTGGGCTCCCCCCCTACAGCTTTCAAAGATGTGGGATCGGGATACTTCTTTTACTTGAGCATGAACAGACTGGGGTTCTGTTTGCTCTACAAACTGAGAAGGCTGATTCTTTTGTTGTTCTTCATATTGTGAGAATAACAGTCCTTGGTTTGGTTCAAAATGATCTATTTGTTTTTCTGGAGGTATAAATGCTGGATTGGAAAATGGAGACCTTCCAACTACTGAAGAATTCAAATTAGGTACAGCAGGAAAGTTGGGCTGAAATGGTATACTGGAAGGTATTGGAAGCAGCACTTTCCGTAAAGTTACTGGTGCATCAGCAGGTGGTGCGCCATGTGTGTTTTCAGTATCTTCACATTTAATGTTTTGTGCATGTTTTTCAGAATACATTGGCCCTTTTTCATTTGCTTGCCATTTCTCTTCCTTGTGATCTAATGGAGTAGAACAAATTAAGTCTTTATTTTCTGGAAGAGACAATAGTTGTGATTCCCTTTGCTTACTACCTAATGAATTGTCTTTCAGAAATGTTTCATTTGATATAATCTCCAACTGTACCTGAGAAGTGGAATCTTTACTAGTCTCTGTAAACATTCTTTTAGAAGCTGCATGCCGAGGATCCCTACTATATCTTGGGTCACGATTCTGAGTTATCACTTTTGTTAACTGATTTGAAATAGAAGTCACACCTGACTTCTCTAGGTTTTGTTCTTGTTGGAATAACTCAGTTTTTGCTAAAGATGATTTTGGAGGAGGTGACAACAAAGCATCAGATACTGAAAAGTGAGCCATTGATGCACATACAGCTGCTCTTTGCTGCCTAAGAGCTTCTTCTTGCTCTTCTAATTGTCTTTTCTGTTCTTCTATTTGCTTGTTCAATTCTTCCAACAATTTCTGCTGTTCTACAAGGGATGAAGAAGAGGATGCAACAGGTAAATAGTCTGCAGAAATGTCCATGGGCTTTTTCAATTCTGCGGACATTTTATTTGGCAAATCATCAATGCTAACTTTTGCTTCTTCAAAAATAGTTTCATCTTCTGGATCATATGCTACTTCTTCCTGTCCGAATGTTTCAGAAGGATGATCAGTCTCATACAGTTTTTCATTCTCAGGGGTTACCTCCATTCCAAAAGCTTTTTCTGGGTCATATTCTTCTTCAGGGTCATATGGTCTGTCATCTTCCTCTTCGTCTAAAAGTTTCTCTTTAGACATTTTACCAAACTGCTGTACAATTGGATCTAACAAAGCAGCAGGCCTCACATCTTGATCCATGTTAACATCTTCATCTCCAAGTCCTGGAATCTCTGGCCCAGAGTTTTTGTTGTCAGAATCAAAAGGTTTCTTTTTTCCAAAAAGTGTCTGTAGGATGTGCTCCAGTGGTGTGGCTGTTTTTGAAGATGATGAAGCTGCTAACATGGATGAAGTATTTGTTATTGAAACCTGAACTGATGTGCTGGTAGAGGTAGTGGCGGTGGTTTCAGTTTTAAGTGTGGAAGATAATGTCAATACTGAGGGGGCTGTTACTGTTGGTGGTTCAGGAAGGGGAAGTGATGGTGGGGATCCAGGTGGTGTCATACTAACAGCTGTATCAAAAGAAGAGGGTTGATACTGGGTTGCTCTCTTTTCTGTTTGAGAAACTATAGGTCCTTTAGGAAGCTCTGATAAATCTGCTTCCTCCTGCATTTGTGCACGACTTCTCTTTTCTTCAATCTTTTCAGGCTCGGCAGTAGAAGCTGGACGTTTGCCTTTTTGGCAGATCACTAATCCTAGGATTAAGTTTGGACGTGATGACTCCAGACCTGCAAAACAAATAAGAAAAAAATTAAGTTTAAGCCAAAAATATTACACAGTAGATAGCCATGAAATTACATAAGACATACACCTCTGCCTATCTAGAACCATCAACAATCAGATTGTTAAGCAATTACATGTATTAACAAAAGCATAAAGTTAAAGGAACCAACTACAAATATATTTAATGTTATTTTAAATTTACATATAGCAAAACATTGATTTTATTAAATCAGAGGTAGGTAGTTTCCAATCTATATTTCATAATTGATAAAATTTGGATAGTAAGATACCTCACTAGACAAAACATTTTCTTTTAGCCACAGAAAAATTATGTAACCTTACATAGAAAAATGAAGGGAGATAAAGAGAAGGCCTATCCAGTCTGCCCCATCCATACCATCTACTATCCCTTCTTCTCACTTAGACGTCCTATATACTTGTCCCAAGCTTTCATGAATTCAGATACAGTCCTCATCTCCACCATTTGACCATTCCATGAATTCACCACCCTTTCAAAGAAGTATTTCTTCAGGATACTTCTGAGTCTATCAGAGTGAGGAGGCATAGGATGAAAGTGAAAGAGGATAGACTCAGTTCACTTTCATCCTATGCCCCCTCACTCGAGTTTCAATTGATAGAGACTTACCTCCTGTGCATTTATGCCACAGAGGTATTTAAACATCTCAATCATATCTCCCTCTCCCGCCTTTCTTCCAAAGTATATATATTGAGATATTTAAGTTTGTCCCCCTCACTTTATGACGAAGACCACTGATCATTTTAGTAGCCACCTCTGGATAAACTCCATCCTGCCCAAAAGTGACATCCTGTAGAGAGCAAGAGGGGACCCTGCCTTCAGAAGGTCGTGGGAGGTAATTATAGATATTCTCTGAAGTGTAGTTTGGATGGAGTTGTAGTGCACATGCATATATTTTCTATAAAATATGCAGCCACAGGCTGAGAGTATATGAACACCTTTATATTTCCAGAGCAAGTGTAAATTAGTGCAGAAGCATTTGTGCAGTATTGGGCTGGTTCTGGGTGTCCATTTTATAAAAATCACATAGACACCTATGATAACTTTATATAATAGGTGCCTGTTATAAAATCAAGCCCATAATGAATAATAAAAAGTAAAAATTAGGATACCAATTTGCAGTGTGATGATGGCTTTTGTGATGTGAACATATGCCCAAAGAGATACAAGCTGGTTACTCGTAAATATGGCCACTAGAATGTGATGGCTAAAGATGCTACATTGATTCCCATCACAAATATTTGTGATAACAGTTAAGCAACAGATAAACAGAAAGGAAGGAAGCAGATATTTAATTAAAAGGAAAGCTTTAATAGTTTAACTTGTTATCATAAACTATCAATGTAACAAAGCGGTTTACCTATAACAAGGGTTCTCTGTTAACAGCAGAATAAATCAGTTACAGGAATGAGTGGCATCCGATGGCTGCAGCAGCAGGAACAAATTTTCTTGGTGCTCAGAGAAACCTTCTAGTCATTACCTCATGAGTATCCAGTCTAGTACAAAGCTTAGGCATCAGTTTCTCCAAGGTGTTCAGGTATATGTCTTAATTAGTCTACTGTGTGCAGAACTCCAGTTCCAGATAAGCAACTTCACTTTCTCCATCAACAAAGAGAATGAAATCAGCTATACAAGTAGAGAATCCTGTAGATGGGAATTGCTATATTTTAACTGGGGGTTCTCTGGGAGTGCAAGGGACTTGTCAACTCCCATCACCATTTATCTTTCGGCTGTTAATGTTTTTGTAGGACTGCTTAATTAAGTACACTGTCACTCTGAGACACAGATATATTCTTCTGTAGATAGTAGCAAGATGCAAAGGTATAATCTGAAAACCATGTCACAACTCTAGATACCTTAGCGGAAAGTGAATGCAGATGTGCAACTGTGGTTGCCATGCCTCTGACCTCATGGGCTTCCACTAGATCATTTAGCTGTAATCTTGCTAGGTTGTGGCAATGAGAAATGTATTCCAGTAGGCAGTTTGCTAATGTTGTTTCTGTTACTGCGATTTCTCAATTTGTTAGGATCAAAACAGAAATAAATCAAAACAGAGAAAAGAAAATAAGATGATGGACTAAATTAAATTTGATTAGCTTTCAAAGGTAACCCTTCTTCTTCAGATCGGAAATGAAAGGTTACGTTCGAAAGCTAATCAAAAAGATGTATTGTTAGTCCAATAAAAACAGTTATCTTATTTTCTTTTCTATGTTTTGATTTATTTCTATTTATTACCTTTAAAAGCGAACTAACACAGCTACCACACCACTTTACTTAGGATCAAAAGAAATGAAAAGTTGCTTGGACTGGCAATATGATTATGTCCCTTTCAAGTAGCAAGCCAGAACTCTTACAGTCCAATGTGTGCAGGGACTGTTCACCTCTGTTAGCATAAGACCTTGCAAAGAAGACAGAAAGCACTATGAATTGATCAATGTGAAATACCAACACCGCTTTGGCAAGAACCTGGCGTGATTTTGAAGAACTATTCTACTGTGGAAAAACTGCATTGTACTTGTTTTCTCAGTTCATTGTAAGCCGCTTTGAGGCTGCTTAAGTGGTATAAAGCGGGGTATAAATGTTCTGAAATAAATAGAGCCTTGAGTTTGAATCTTGTTTGCTCTCCTAGCTGAAGTTACTGCTATTAAGAAGAAAATTTCTAGGATATATACCTTTGTTCTACTGATTCCTCAGGTTCAAAAGGTGGTTTCATAAGCTGAGCTGATACCGTACTGAGAGCCCAAGGAACTGGCAGATGATATTCTGGTTTTGTTGTTTACCACATGGAGAGCTGGGAAAGTATGTTGGTAAAAATCTAATCTAATCTAAGACTTCTATACTGCCAAATTCCCAAAAGGGTCCAAGGTAGTTAACAATAAGAAACATTTAAAATACAATCATCAAACTAATCAAAAGCAGTTGTCAGTGAAAACAGTTACAGTCTAGAATCAAGTGTTATCTAACCAATTTATATAATCATCACTCAGTTTAGCAGATAGCAAATAGAAGAGTCTTTAGACCTCTCCGAAAAGACATATAGGAATAATCCAATCTTAACTAAATAGAGTTGATTCTTAAAGACTGAAGTTGAAGAGTTATTGTGGCTTAGTTGATGTAGAGTCCTCCAAACTTGAAAGATGCTACAGGGCTGAACTTCACATTAGTGTTTCACAATCTGGCTGTATGGATAGATTCACAGGAACATATTGCTAGTTCAGGTTTTGTTTTTGGTATTTGAGGCAGATTCATCAACTCCACCCATTTTGATCACTGCACATTTAGCTTCCATTACTAGGGTACTTATTCTCTCTCATTTTGGATTATTGTAATGCCCTTTATTTTAGGATTAATTCAGCAAAAGGTATCCTGATTGCAAGTGGCCCAAAATACAGTGACCGAATTGATTGAAGGTGTGAGGAAATTTAATCATATCTCAGTATTGGCCTCCAGTTCAATACTAGGTTCAATTCAAGCTTTTGTAATGGTTTTTAAGGCACAGATGAGACTAGCTCCTCAGTATATCCAAGAGAAGATTCAGGATTATGTTCTGAACTATTGTTTACATTCACAAGGGGTGAATGTCACTGGATGTAAAATCTATGAGAAAGTTATTCCTTCACGATATTAGCGCATTTTCAAAGTGGAATGCTCTCTTGTACAGTGCTCGGGGAGTCTGATTTTGGAGATGGTTGAAAACCTACCTGTTTCACTGTGCTTTTGGGGGGATTAGGCTAAAAGGATGGTTTGGGTTGGATGGGTGCTGGTGAGCTTTGGGGTTAAGATGTGATTTGTAAGATACATTTTGTGAAATCAAATTGATTGTTGAACACTATGGATATGTACTTTATAAGTAGAATAAAATAAATGGGTAGTTTTCTGACCGAGGGCTTTGAATATCTCATTGGGACGCCGTGGGGGGAAGGGGGAAGAAAGTTTCTGGATGCTATAAGTAATTGCTATAGCTTTAAAGTCTTCACTGAGCACAGAACCTGGTACAAGGGGTAACAGTGGTGGGAATCTAACAATAGCCATCACCATGAAAACAAATTTATCATATCACTAGAAGGTCTTTAAAGGAAACTATTTCTATAGCATTTACTTTTAAGAAGGAAGACTATGATAACATTAGTTCTTAGGAAACATTTGCATGAAATAAACCTGAACATCAATAGACACAATGCTGTGTTTCTATCTGCAGGAGAATGGTAGCATGCCACTGTACTTAGGTGCAACTTTACTGATAAGCTCTAAAGACCAGATGACAAAACAGGAATACTGAGGCTGGGGGTGATCCCATAGCTAGATCCTGCTTGCCAAGTGATGCCGTATCTTCTCGCACCAAGGGTGTCTCTTCAGGAATCATATGCCTATAAAGGAAGAGAGAGTCACTGTAGTTGGCAATGCTGATAGCTGGGTAATGGGCATGCAGACTGCTTGGTAACTTGCCTACCCACTGCAAAGGTGACAGACCTCCTACATCACCTACATAGAATTTTAAACAGTATTGGGGAGGAGCTGGCTGTCTTGGTACATTTGGGTGCCAACATAGAAAGATGCAGGAGAGGTTCTGAAAGCCAAATTTAACCTTCTAGGTATACATTTTAATAAAATGGTTGGGTAGCACTTTTAGTCCACTTTTAAAGGTAATAAAAAAAAAAAAGAAGAATAGCGTTTTCCTTTCTATGGAATAAGCGTAACATTTTTTGACTTTCAAAGGCAAATACCTTCTTTGGGTCAGAAATGAGCAAAAGATATTTTTGACAGTGTAAACAAGCAAGTGGATAAAGGTGAGCCAGTTGATGTAGTGTATTAGGATTTTTAGAACATAGCTAACAAAATCCCTCATAACAGACTCCTCAGGAAATTAAAGTCACTGGATAGGAGGCAATGCCCTACTCTGGATTAGAAACGGACTAGAAGGCAGAAAAAACTGTGATGCATACATAGAAAAATAATCCCAACTACAGCTACAAAATACTGGGTGCCAAGCTAGTAGTCACTATTCAATACAAAGATCTAAGAGTCATTATAGACAATACATTTAAATTTTCATCCTAGTATGTTGCAGCTGCCAAAAAAAAAGCAAACAGAATAAGGATTGATTAAAAAGGAATAGAGAACAAGCTTGAAAACATCAATTATGTGGAGGAGTGGCCTAGTGGTTAGGGTGGTGGACTTTGGTCCTGAGGAACTGAGTTCGATTCCCCGCACAGGCAGTTCCTTGTGACTCTGGGCAAGTCACTTAACCCTCCATTGCCTACCGCATTGAGCCTGCCATGAGTGGGAAAGCGCAGAGAACAAATGTAACAAAAAAAAAAAAATTATGCCCTGTATAGGTCCATGATACAACTGCACCTGAATACTGTGTGCAGTTCTGGTTGCTCTGATCGCAAAGCCAGTTACAAGTACCCTACATATCCCCAAAATAGATTAAATTTGTCAAACGATGTTGTCAAGTTTACCTGGCTAATAATAAATAAAAATCCATAGAAAATTAAATGCTGGGTCAACTGGTCCTACTGATACAGATGGATGCTGAGGTGCACTTACATGATCTATGGCTGCTATATTGCTGAGTGACACCACGAGGGATATACTTTCAGTGTATTAGGCTTCTAGTGATCACTATCAGTGTCTGCTCCCTAATCCAGGAGGGGGAAGAGGAGCTTTCCCCAGCAGGCTATATAAAGCTTCTTTTAAATAACTCTTCACCAGCTAATTGCATAGGTAAAGAGACAAAAAGGATTCCTTTCCTTAAAAGATAAGCTTCCACCGCTATGTATTTTAGGTTTATGTATATTTGTATTTACTATACCACCTTCCATACTTTTTGAATACTCTTGGGCTACACTCCAAAAGCAAGAACCCAGCATTGATTATATTTTATACTAGGATGCGAAGAGTGCATGCAACCCATTCAAAACAATATCAGTTTTCCTTTCACTGCACTGTTAGAAGAATGAGACGGAGATAACATATTCCTCAGAACACACACTGAAGTGGTATATTTTGTGAGGTTTTGACTTTAATGCTGAATGCCTTGATTTCAGGATGAGCGTTGCTAATGGCACCGAGGATGCTTGAACTTCTGTGTGGATATAGGCTACACCTTATCCCCCAAGGTAAAGGTAGCTACCCTTTTACATTTTTTGCCTTTTGGCTTTGACTGAAGAGGAAGCTCTCTCCTGCAGATGGCTGATGTGAGCGCGTGGATTCTCTCAGCACTGAAGACCCCTTGTCTAAGACCAAGCTCCTTTTTTGGTGGCCTTCTCCTTACTTGTCATCTCCTACAACACGAATACTGCTCCATTTCGCATAAGGATCTGCTCATTGCTCCCAAAGATAATTGTGTGCACTTCTGTTTGCTTGGTGGTGTAGACTTTTCAGTTCCTTTTTATTTTTTCTTCCTTCCAGAGGGGAATGTGACATTGTTGATTGCAAATCTGACATTTTGAAGACCCTGAAATGCCCTTTTCTTGGCAACAACCTCACCTACTAAGAGCAGTTTGGGATGTTGTGGTCTGATCACAAATACTGGGAGCAGCTGAGTGGCTGTCAACAATGGGCATTTTCCATCCACAGGAGCAACACATATTATAATGGCAAATATTTTGACTGTCAAATTAATTTTTTTAAGGTGGGGGTGAAGAGAGAAAACAAAAACAAGAATTTTCTCTTTAATGGCTTTTCTATAACAATTTTCTAGGGGAAGAAAGAGTGGAAGATACTGTATTTGGGCAGCAACATGGACTAAAACAACGAAAAGAACAAAGCACAAAAGGGCCTCCAGAACTGGAACAATGACGCTATCTGTATTAAAATGACCTGACACGGGCCATGTTTCAGCGCTCGACAGCACATGCCTCAGGGGTGTAGAATACATATAAAATCAATGCTTTGTGAGTCTTATATTTGCTTCGTGTCAAGAAACTGTTCCACAATCCGATGTCAGAAGCGCTGAACACCTTTGAAAGCTGGCACCTGAGGCAGGTGCTGTTGAGCGCCGAAACACAGCCTGTGTCGGGTCATTTTAATAAAGATAGCATCATCGTTCCAGTTCTGGAGGCCCTTTTGTGCTTTGTTCTTTTCATTATTACATTTTGTGTACTTTTGGACCCTCTCTGTCTTGCTGGTTCCAAAACATAAACAAACAGAAAAAGAAGGGGGGAGGGGGATTTGTGAGATAGCAACTGCACTGGAAATCCCACATATGCCCAGAAACATAGTCCAGTTGGTCCATTTCAGTGTCATCTGACAGTTAGCTACTTGTGTGGCGGATTCTGGTTGACAAGGAAATTTTATTCCATTCAAAAGCAAATCTAATGGTAAAAGCACTTGTTCCAGGCTAATTAATGTCAGTATGTTACTATCCGGAGTTCTTGCAACAGAAAGCAGGTAATGTATACCGTTTTGAAATAACTACTGACCTCAATATGCATCTGGCTATAAAATGTAACTTTAATTGTATAAATTCTACAGTTCAAGTTATACATACATTCAGCAATCCCAAATGTATAAACACTTTCTCTGAGTATACACGTAGAACTTTGTAAAATTAATACATTTAAAGGTATACTTGCTATTGGCCAGCCAAACTTGGACCTAAATTAAAAGTTATAGATAGTGGGTCTGAATTTCACTGCTCTATTTAACTGCAAATGCTGCCCCCAAATTGTCCCTGGCCTTTCCTCTCCCCTAATTGCTGACTTCTGGTTTTATGACTGATATGGTCAAAAGGTAGCATTCTGCAGGTGACAACATTTTTTAAGCACTTACGTGACTCGCATCCACTGCCATCCACCTGTTCTTTTACATATTGGGCCCACTTATTTCTTCATTTTATTCTGTTAATTCTCATCTAACATATGACTGGATTTTAACTTCTACTTCCAATATGATACTTGTCCATTGCGTCAATCTTTAAACTTATTAAACAGGTTTGCACCAAAATAACAGTTTCTACACATACTTTAAAATCTCAAGTGTAAGAGATAAATTTGGATTAACAGATCAAGACAGCTTATACAGTACCTAAATTTATGCCAAGGCCTTTGGGGCAATAACCTACCCCAATTGTAACTTGTATTGACCATGGGTTTAGAAAGGCAAGTAATTAAATCTATATTCAAGTAAGTGAGTTAAAAACAAAACCTGAAAAATCAGCACCAATTGCCAATACAATGCAAAATTCTTGGCTGCCATTGTTGACTACAATGGAGCAGTTGGAAAGGGGATGAAGCAGAGGCTGCAGTGGCAGATCAGAGCCTGCACAGAAGGAAGAAAGTAGTATTATATATCATGGCTGGGAGAAGTGTTCATGTGTGTCTCTATTGGTATACCAACAAATGTAAAATGAAAGTGTAAAAAATGACCTTTCCATGAAATTACTGGAAGAGTAATATAAAATTGGAGTCCAGCCTTTAGGCTTTCCTCAAGACCCCAAGGCAAATGCTTATTTTAAATTTTCAAGAGATTTCAATTTTCCACCAAAATCTACACTTACAGGAATTTGGTTAAATACAGTAATAATCAGAGAACTGCTTTAGATGACTTCAGTAAGGCAGTGTATAAAATAATCTCAGAACTGTAAATTACTATAATGCACATTCTTTACACCAACCTCAAGATACAATCATCTTTTAAAGACTGGCACGGAAAACTAAAGTCAGCCTGAAGCTTGACTAAATTATCTTGTTAAAGGAGCAGGTGCAGGCCAATTAATAGGCTGAAAGGTGAGAACTATCCTTTGCTAAAGTAGCTTGGACAAGCAACTGGGCAGACTGGATGGACCAACTGGTCCATATGTAACATAATCTGCTATACTTCCATGTATTTATATTATCTTAAATGGATTTTGATCTGTATTCTACAAAAAGGCCTGGTTCTATAGTTATACCTTTAAAGACTTAGTGCAATGAAAATGTAAGCATAATAGAATTCTTCATGTAAATGAGAGGTTTCATTTTTAGAAACATAACTGCATACGTAAGAAGAGAGGAAACACTGAAACTGTATAATTTCTGATGAGAGGTGTGTCTGTCCTGCAGGACACAGTATTAATTTGTAATATTTTTGTTGTGTTAGGTAATTTGCTCTACTAGTTCACTTTTAAAATAAACCTTGAACCCTGTTACCCTGAAGATTCAGTTGATCCTTTTGTCCTAACACTGACCACTAGTCAAATATAGAGACTGGCTCTGGCAACATCTACATCTAACAGACTGTTGCTAATGTATTCTTCATTTCTAAAAGACAAATAATATAAGCTTTAAGTGGTTGCTGGATGTATATTTTGTGGACCTTGGAAGCACTAAATGAAACTAGCTTTCACGTGTTGTTGCAAAGCTACTACTTCACTCTCCTTAATTTTTATTTCAGTAATAATTGCTTAATAATATATTTTAAACACGTTTGTTTCGTTCTAATCCAATAAATTTTACAGTGTAGGAATTAATTGCTGCTCAAACATCGCCACACATTACCTATACGCATGCTGAACTAGTTTGGGGTTTTTCTCTCTTTAGCTCCTCCCATGGTGAAGTATATCTATGTTTTAGTGTGCATGCTCAGTGTGGTTGTGAAATTTTTGTTTTAAATAAGAAACTTGATGTTATTTTATTCTTCAATGTGAAGCTGGTGTTCTGTTTACTTCTCCTCTTCAGCATTCTTGTTGATTCTACTGATCTCTTGATACTGACTTCATATGTATTTATTTTTAAGGTCTTCTATTCAGGTAGATGCCTCAGGTTCTGTTTACTTGGAATGATAGTCCATAGCACAATAATAATGCAACAAAGCAATCTTTTTTTTTTCTGTCTTCTTTCAACCCACTGCTATGGGATCTGAAAAAGGAAGCAGTATGGTCCCAGAAAGTAACATATAGTAACAAGTATATAAAGCACCACTGCCCATTAAAACGTTACCTCCAAAATATGCACTTTACCCATATTGATTATGAAGTCTCCTGGCCATGGCAAATTCATGGCATTATTTCTTAATAAAAAAGAAACAAACCTGAAACTGTGGTAATAACAAACAGTTAAGACAAACAAAAGCACTCCTCAAAAGACAGCCCAGATTAAAAACAAAAAAACGTAATTGTCAAACTATTTTGCATCAAAAATGCCAAGTTCAGCAGGAAAGTGGTGACATAAAAGCAGCTAATTTCACTTAATTGTCAAAGGGACTAAAGATGTATAGCTCACTAGTTCCCCTAACCTATTCTTGTTTTCAGGAAGGTGAAACTTCAGGGCACTGGACAGAGAAACGCTGTTTTAGGTAACTATGGTTGAAAATATGGCATTAATTCAGGTAAGAACAAGAAACAAAGCAACTTAAACCATTCTATTACAGCTATGGGCAATAGCATCCTGCACAATATGAAAGAAAGATCATATGATTAAAGACTGCAGTGGAATAGAGTTTCAGCACATAAAACTGTTTTAGGTGATGCCAAGATCAATGAAAACACACAGTGTCAACTACAATGGATCCCAGAAAGACAATTTTAGGGCCTCATTCTTCAAGGTCTTTTCGCGTTGATACAGAAAGGGAGAAAAGACAAAGAGTCAAGGCATTAGTGAAAAATAAAAAACAAAAGGGAACCAAGATTAGCCTTATGAGTTAATCTAGGCCTAACTCTTCAGGAGCTAAGACAGTGGAATCTCAGGAAGCGGCAAACATCTAAACTTGTCTCTTCAGTTCTGATTCATGAAAGCATTTTTCCCTAGTTTGTGTCTATGGGAAAAACATTTAGTGACTCAGAGCCTTAGTGACTATGTTTTTGGTTAGCAGAACTTGTTATTTTGAAGCTTGAGAACTCCAGGGTTCGTCCAAGATTTTATGAAAGCATGTGTTTGGACGGAGGGATTAGAAACAGTCTCAACTGTGTCACAAATGCAAATTTTAAGTTCTGCAAATGCTTCCACAACCCACTGGAGTATTCTATCATTTCATTGCTTTTAACAAGAAGCCCCTGGCAACATAGTGGGGCTAGAATTTGGGCACATCGCTTTCTAACCATTTTGGTTGAGAGAAGCTCCTCTTTTTACAGCTGGACATTTTAGTGGTCACTGCACTTGGTGTGCTCTATCCATTTATGGCAGTGAATAGCTTAATCTAAAGGATGGGCAATGGATTAGAACTTGTTATGCTACTGACTGCAGCTCAGATTTTGTGATTTATATTATAGTCTGCCCTTCCTCTCTAGTGTATATGGGCTGTACTAAACGATGTGTCAGACTCCGGTTTAATAAACATAAGAGCTATTTGAATACTACTACAATTTCTGCTCCGTTGTATCTCATCAACTCCATAAGAATTAATGACAAGAATTAAGAAGGTGGATTATACATTCAGTTCAACAGCACTCATTTTGGGATTGATCGGAGGCGCTGAATTTCCATTAACAATTTTGGATTCAGCATTTGCAACTATTTCTCCAACGGAGATTGACTAAATTACATGTATAGAGTTTGCACATTTTGAACTTTTTTCCGATTGCTGCCTTGAGTCATGTAACATGGTTAAAAGACACTATCACCATCCTTCTTTCAGAGATATGATGGATTTGGATGGGTTTAAAGGTGTATACATGCAGCAGTAGTGAAAATGTTGGTGTTGGTATTGGACCTGTGTTTTTTTTTTTTGTAGTTTTCTCCCCAACACAGAATCATCCAAAACATACCACCATGTCAGAGTATTCAAGTGGAGAATTTCTGCACAGATGCAACTTAACTATGAGATAAGTGTAACTGTTTTATTATAGCTGTGATTACTAGACTTTTTGGGTGCTGATTTTGGAAAAATTTTGAAAAAGGATCAATGATTATGTTCTTAAAGAGAAGATTACTTCATAATGGAGAACCATTCAAAAGGAATCTCCTTTCTATGAAGGTCCAGCAAATATTTACTTTGTGACTTTTTCAGATACTGAATTATTTTGTGGGCTTCTTCTGATACGATATCCACATACAAAAAAGCATAACCGAAGAAACTAAAATCATGGCAGTGAAATTCTAACATACACAAGGTAAAACTGTTCCCTGAGGCTTTACATCTGTTTATATCTGTTCTCCACTAGTGGTACTTTAACAGAACATGTAAAATGGGAATCATCAGTATAATGGAAATTATTTTGATTCAAATACATCATTAAAAAACACTGCACAAAATACATTATTTAACAGTGTAGTATGTTGGCAAATGGCAAAAGTAAAGCCCTAAAACAGAGGGATGAAAGGCTGAGGTTTTTATAGGTTTTCTGATTCTGAAGTTTCTCATCAAGATTGTAACGCACACTAATATCCCAATGTGTTCTGGAACAGCTGATAGCACTAACAACTGAAATGCTAATACTACAACAAAGAACATTCCTTTTCCTGGTCTTATTTCAACTACTATGCACAACTCATTTTCTGAAGTAGTGTCCCCTAAAACAGTAATTATAAAAAAAAAAAAATCTGAGGATTTAACACTGTGAGCATGTACTTGCTGAGGGAAGAGAAAAATGGCTTTTCCTTGCACTGCATATGTAAAATCTAGAACTTCACTGTGTTTCTTATAGGGCTTTTTTCTTCATTCTGTGCACTGGTATAAGTAAAACTAGGTTTGAACACTAGAGAACAGCCTAAGAGGTTTAGTTTAGCTCTTCCCCATCCATTGTTTGGCTGCTATTTCACACCTGTAAGCAAAACTGTGCATGTATATCATAAATGAATCTGATCATTTTCTAGCATGAAGGTGGGTACCACATCTTTAATATGTAATTCTTTCTAGCAGTCTGCTTGTAAATACTACATAATTAAAAGCTTGGGTATCAAGCATGGCTGCTGTGCAAGGGATTACCATCTTTCGAGACCTTCGCCACTAAAAAGCAAGCTGCTGCTGCAAGATATGTCTGAGAAAAAGTTGCAGGAAAAGTCATGTAAACTTTTTTTGCATCTACCTTATACTGTTTACTAGTTCTTTACCTGAATTGCTGGTAGCACAGCTATTCTATGTACAGATACAAGTGTCTGTTATTTGGAAATTTAAGAAAAAAAAAAAAGCCAGCTGATGAGACTTCATAAAAATGATACCTGAATTTCCAGCCAGTGGCATAGCCAGAACTGATATTTTCAGGGCCCAAGGTTAACATTGGGGGGGGGGGGGGGGGGGGGGGAGGGGCAATAAAAGCAGCGCAGATGTTGGCATCGCCTCCTCTTGTTGGTCTTTGCTGCTACTTCTGACTGGGTGGATCTGATTCCAAAGTGAAAGGGTCATGGTCCATCGAGGTCCTCCCCATGGCTATACCCCCCTTTTCAGTAATATATATATAAAAATGAAACAAAACAAAAAAACAAACAGATCCCTCTTCCCACCATTTTAACAACTTCGTTTGTGATGGATGAGAATTTGCCCTTTATTTCGTCATAATGGCCTCTTTCATTTATACACAGACTTTGGTCAGGAAGTAGAGAGTAATCCAGCATCTATCAAGTGGTCCTCTTCACAGCTCCAATACACTCTGTGCTAAGGAGTATCTGGGGATGATCATATACTATGAGGAACATAATAGGTTTTTATGGGTCATTGTCTTCTATGCTCATTATCAGTTTATCCCTAGCTATCCTACAGGTCCTTTTCCATTAAAGGCTAAGATTGTGTCGTTGTTTTATGTTTCAAGTTATAACGGACAAGGTGAAACTATGAAAACCCATGTGACAATATTTCAAATTAAGGAGACAATGACCATTTTTGTAAATGCTTTTATTATATCATACACATTTCTGTATGCCAAAAATTTTAATATATGTATTTACATACACAGAAACACACAAAAATGAATACGGCTTACCTAGAAAAACAGTAATGATAAATAAAATACTGAATTCAACTGTTGACTTCTAAGCCAGACTAAGAAATACAGTACTCACCTGAATCTAGTACATATTGTGCATGACAAATTCTGAACTGAAAGTGCTGGCTAACTCAAACATCTCCATGCGTGCTATACATAAAATGTATTTATTTGTTAGATTTGTATCCCACATTTTTCCCACCTATTTGCAGGCTCAATGTGGCTTACATGTTATCCATGCTCCAGTTTGCTTTATCTTACTCTACTTTTACATTTTGTTAGTTTGTTCTTCAGGCTTTACGCTTTATCTCCCTCTCCCCTTAAAAAAAGGGTAGCTTTAAGTAAATTTAGTGTTTCCCAGTAGATTTAGGGAGTCATTTACTAAAGATTAGTGCATGTTATCTAGCAGGGCTCACAGGAATTAAATGGGTCCTTTGGCAGATAACATACACTAATCCTTTAGTAACAGACCCCCTTAGAAAGCAAGTAAGTGGTTTCCATTTTACAGGAATACTACTTTCAGGGTTATAAATTCAATAAATCAGGGCTTAGTGCTGTGACAGTCTTATTATCCAGCACCAGAATAGGAAATCCCAAAGAATTCACAACAGCTTTTTTGTTGGACCCTGATAGAAGATAATTAAGCACGAGTTCTAAAGGAACAATATTCCACTTGGACAGGTATTATTTGAGCTATATGCTTGGTATAAAAAAATAAAGTTGTCCCCTTAATAGTTCTATCAGCTGAAACTGTGAAATAAACCTGAAAATCAAATTTGATTTCTTCTAAGAAATTTGAAGTAGTATATATTTTGCAATTTTAATTTGGAAAATAAAACACAAAATTAAGCAAAATTAAATGTTCTATTAATTTAATCTATATTTTGGCAGAAGCAGAATCAAGCCACACCTTATCTGATTAACTTGTATTGGTTACCAAAAAAGGCACAAACTATTTTTAGACTTTTGTTGTTGTTTTTTTGTTTTTTAAATTTTATACGGTCTGGCATTAATTGACCCTGAGTCATTTTATAGTCTACATACCACCTGCAAGCTTGAAACCTATCAAAGTGGTATACATTCAGGTACAGTAGAGACATCCTATGAAATTCATTTACAGCTCCCAACTATTGAGCAGGGACTGTCTCTCTATGTCAGGTGTTCAGCGCTGCATGCGTCTGGTAGCGCTATACAAATGTTAATAACTATTAAACAGCTGCACTGAGTAATTCAAGAAATAAGACCATTAATTTCAGGTAGAGGCCCAGTGGTTTGGAACTCTCTGCCTCTAGATATTCATTGCTTTGCTTTTTATAAGTTTAAATAAGCTGTTAAAACATGGTTATTTTGTAAATGTCTAACATGATGAGATCTGTATGGACACTCTGAGGATTTGCCATCTAGGACATCTTGAAAGGGAAATCAACTTTCTCTGTAATGTTCTTTATCTACTATAAGGGTATTACACTGAATATGTTGGAATAGGATTCAAGATGTATGGGTTTTATCTCGACATATTCAGTCGAGAATATGTTATGATGGGTTTAAAGATGGTATCCTAAAATGGGTACTATTTTTATTGTTGTTATATACTAGATTCATTCTATTTTTATGTTTTATCCAAATATTAAATGGTATAATTATTATTTTGGACCTGTATCTTGAATTTTGATAACAACTTCTATTTATAGATTTGTTATAAAGTAGTATTTGTAACCTGCCTTGAACAGTGAAGTGGAATTGAAATGCTCACATTAAATTCAACTGCAATGTACATGCATACTTTACAAAATATACACACACACAGGCGCCTATGTTGCCCAGTTACAAAATGTACCCCTAAATTTAAGTGCAGGAAACAGCAGTCAAAACACCAGTTATGTTCCAATCAATGTGCCCTCCTGGTCAAATGCTTACTATTTGAAGTGTGGCATACACTGCAGGGGCTTATAATGTATGTAAGCTAGTCAATGTATCTGCTGTCCTTTTTGTAGGTATATAAATGTAAAATTATGGGAATGGATATATTTGCTATATTGTGGGAGCACAAAACTGAAATTCTAGTACAGTAATAAAATGTTAAGTCTGTGTGAAGAGGTAAAAATAAGATTATAACACACAAAAGAACTGCAGGTAAAAAGAATGGAGTTTAAGAATTTAAGCCTGCCTATGTTTTCAGCTTTCTGTTACTCAATTATCTGTAGGCCCAAGCTATGAATGCATGGTACTTTAATTCCACACAAAAAAACCATCAAATACCATTCATAGGAACAGCACCACACAGTACCAATCATGGGTAAAATAGGTCTACATAATTTTGATTTGTTACATTTACCTTTTTTCCTTCACAAGGTACATGCTTACTTCTTACCTGGTCCATCAAAGGGCAAGAGTTTGGATGGAACTGGGTCCTTGGCACTGAGTGGGATTAGATAGAGGTCCTTGACGTGCCGGTTATTATTAGCCACAACACCAAAGCGGCCACGGCTGCTAAAATAAGAGTACAAAGAGATATATGCTACTTCCTCCTCTTCAGTGGCAGGGTGGAATCGGATCAGAGATAGCTCCTACAAAGCAAGAACATGACAGGATATATTAAGATTCCATGAGAATCAGTGGCATATGAAGAGAAGGATCTAATTATATTAAAGATAATTATTTTAATATTCTGCCATATTTCTCAAGTTGCATATACTTTTAGGATAATTCAAAAAATTAACTTGTATTTTTAGTCTTCACTCAGACTAGAAAAGAATCAAATTAATCTAAGCATTAAAGCAATCAGAAAGCCATCAATCAGGAGTATCAAACTGCAATCCTGGAGGGCCCCAAACTATTCAGGTTGGCAGGATATCCTTAAAATATACACGAGATATATTTGTATATATTGGAGGCAGTGCATGCAATCAAGCCTCAGAATATTCATTAGGGGATATCCTAAAACCCGAGTGGTTTGCAGTCCTCCAGGATTGGAGTTTGACCTCTGCTCTAAATTACTAGTTATGAATTTTTTCCCTTATACATTTTCTGCTTTAATTCACTTGATATATTGCTGTTTACAAAAATAAATCAAATATTTGTATAACTCCCTAACACATGAGTTCTGAACAAAATACAGCATGTCTATCTACTGTTTCATCAATGAACATCCCACACTGTTAATAAAACCTAATCTCACCATATGTGGCGGAGTATTTCGATATGACGTCTAAATCCGATTTTGGACATTTTTAGGAAAAATGTCCAAAACTCCAGTATTGAACATGACATTTTCAAACCAGAAAATGTTCAACTTTTTAAAATGGTCATTTGCTAGATATTTTGTGCTCAGTGTGTCTATCTTTTAGGACCATTTTCAAAAGAAAATGTCAGAGGGAAAAAACGCACAAAACAAGCCATTGGGATATATATGGGGGGGGGGGGGGGGGCAGCATTCTTAGTAGACTGGCCACATAGACATCCCAGCAGAAAAGTAGTAGACTTCACATAAAAGTTCCCAGATATACATCTGTGACCCTCCCCTTCATATTGGGAGCCCTCCAAAACCCACAAAACACCTATGTACCTAACTGTACATCAATACAATCGCCCTTATACCTGCAGGTGTCAGCTCTACGTAGGTACTATAGGTTTTTAGTGGGTTTTGGAGGGTTCACAGTTTCCACCACGTGTACCAGTTAGAGTGAGCTATAGACTTTGGTCCCCTTCTCTATATAGTACACTGCACTGACTACTAGGCTACTCCAGGGACCTGCTTGCTGTTCTAATAAGACTGGCCATAACGACTGAAGCTGCCAAAGGCTGGTATGTACTGTTTCTTTTGCATCTTTGGAGGTGGGAGAGGGTCAGTGAATACTGGGGGAGTAAGGGAAGATTATGCCTTAATCTCTCCAGTGGACATCTGGTCATTTAGGGCACATTTTGTGACTCAGTCAAAATTGAAACAGGTCTAAACCAAAACATCTAACTTTTAGCCCTGGACTTTTTCACTTTGTTCCATTATGGCAAAAAACATTCAAGTTTTGGGAACTTACAAATGCCCCCTTATGATCTGCATTGCACTACAGAGAAAAATGTCTTAAATCTGAATTTTGAAAAACGTTCAAACACCACTTTATGCCATTTTTGAGATAACGTCTATGTTGAAAATGAACCCCATAGTCTTATAATGAGTACCTTGGAAAGAGAAGATTTAAGTTTGCCAACATAATCCCAGACGGTCTTTGGTGAGATCCTCCCACCAATGTGAATTGTATCTGGTAAATCCTAGATAAGAAAGTTTAATATCATTTGTTAGAAAAAGAGAATATGGAATTTCCACTCACATGCACAAAAGCAAACAGCAAGAATAAACCATTTCTACTTAGAATGGACCTTGCTAGCATCAGTCATTTGATAAATATAATTATCCAGCCACTATTTCCGTCTCCTGTTAGCCAGGATATTTTATTTACTCCAAGGAATTACTGTTTTCAAAACTCCATAGCTGCAAATAAACAGCTATTTTTTAAAAATGTTTTCCAGTTTCTATTCAATACACAAAATTTGAGTACAGCCAAACCTCATCTTAACTGTTATATTAAAAAAAAAAATAAAAAGGATTTTGAATATTTCAACTACCCAACAGCTATGAAATGGTGCTAAATTTTTCCCATTTTCCTAAGTTGTGGCAAACAAGCAATAAAGGTTACTTCAGATATGGCAAAATAGTACTCAAAACGCTCATGACAATATAAATGTGGCCTAACCTCACTGAGATAGTCTATAGAGCCCGAAACAGGGTATGCTTTAGTGACAAATTTGGCCACAGTTTGCATGTTAATAAATCCTTTCCAGATGGTGTTCTGACGAGAGAGAAAAAGGGAAGTATCTCCTTCCTGAGGGGACCGAGACTCTGGGATGCTGGAAAACAAAAAACAAAAAAAAAAAACTGATGAAAATTTCTTTTTCTTAACAAAATTTAGCAACTGATAATTTTATACTCAAACCTTTAGCATCAATCCAGTTTCATCAAAAGCCTAAGCTTTAAATAACTGATCTTGAACTGACATCTGAGGACTTTACATAGAGTAAATTAGTCCTTACCTAATTTTTTTTCCTCGAGTGCTTTCAGACCAATCCACACACTTGGGTTTGTGCTGTCCTGCCAGCAAGTGGAGAATGAGAACTACTGATCCATGAATACCATTCACTTAAGAACCTTGTGCAACCTCCTAGCCAGTCAGTATTTATCATAAAGCAGAACAGCAAAGGCAATTAAATGGAAAAAAAAAAAAATCTCCCCTAGAAACTAATGAATAGAGAACCACTAGTGCAGGATAAAGCCCTCCAAACTAAAGTATAATGAACTAGCTGAAATCAAAATCTTCATGCTTCAAGGCAGAAAACTTGATGCTGAGAGTCATGGGTGGGGTTAGGACTGGTCTGGAATGATTCAAGGAAAGAACTAATTTACCTTCCTTATTGCCCCACCAGACCATCCCAGTTACTTGGGCTGTACCAAAGCAGTACTTACTGAGGGTGGGGCACTGAAATCCATGTCGCTAAACACTTTGGCTTCAAGGCCACATCACTTTGAAACTGAACATCCAATCTGTAGTGACAGGCAAAAGCATGCAGATATTTCCAGTTGCCACTTTGCAAATTTCATGAGGAGGAACTAAGGAGTGCTCTGCCCAAAAAGCAGGACTGACCTCTTGTAGAACGAGTTTTGAAAATTCCTGTAACTGGATGACTGCAGAGAATATACACAGAAGCCAATAACCTCTTTGACCCATCAAGTGATTGTCACCTTTTGATGCCTCTTTCCCTTTATAGGCTCCAACCAAAAGAATAGAGTGATTATCTGATTTCCTTACTGCCTCCATTACTCTTCAGGTACTTCAACATGCGTCTCATCCAAATTTTTACTAGGCAACTGCATACCCTAATTTTTAAGATGACGAAAAAACAGGTAAAGAGATGTCCTTCCATGTGAATCAGTTTACCACCACTTTGGGAAGGAAGGATCTAAGCACAATCTTTTCCTTGTCAAAGTCATAAAAGGTTCTTTACAGGACAAGGCCTGCAATTCTGAAATTCGCCTAGCTAACAATAGCTAAACCAGTCTAATCAAAGGTTCAAAAGGAGGCTGAACTATGGTAGACAAGACCCAGTTTTCTTCTTTAACTTGCCCTTTCAAAAGCCATGCCATAAAACTAAACAGACACATCCTGCATGCTATCGGACCCTGAAACAACAGACTGCTCCCTGCTCAGAGATACAGGATTTACTACTTTCAGATGCATCAAGACTCCGTAGCAGGGTTTCTTATCCAATATGGAGCAATCAACACTACTAGACCCCGATGCTTCTCTATCCTTTGAATAACTCTTGCCTACGAGCCAGCCGTGGCAGAAACACTTACAGAAGGCCCAATCGCTGTCATGGCTGAATTAAAGGCATCTATTCCTTGACATCCAATCCTTTCTTTGACTGAGAGGGCTAGAACCTTTGCATTCTGGCTGTTGCCATCAGGTCCATGATCAGATAACCCCAACAGTGTACCATTCCAAGAAAGCCTTCTCTCCTGGATCCACGGAATTCCTGCTGAGGTAATCCACTCAGATTATTCTGGATCTTAGCACATGTGCTGCCAAGGTGTCTTCCAGATTCTCCTCTGCCCAATCCATCAACACCTGCATCTCTTCTATCACTTGCAAACTTCTTGCTTCACCTTAGGGACCCAGACAGGACAAGACCATAGTTGAGAGACTAAATGAATTCTTTGCTTCCAGTCTGCACTGAGGAAGACCTGGAGAGGGGAGATACCCGTGCCAGAAATGTTATTTAATGATTGTTAGTTGGAGGAACTGAAACATCTCTGTAAACCTAGAAGATGTAATGGTGCAATTTGGCAAACTAAAGAGTAGGAAATTGCCTAGACTGGACGGTATACATCCCAGCATACTGACAGAACTAAAAAATGAACTTGCAGAGCTATTAGTAATATGTAATTTATCTTTATTTAAAATCAAGTGTGGTACCAGAAGATTGGAGGTAGCCAATGTATTGCCAGTTTTTAAAACAGGTTTCTGAGATGACCCAAAAAATTATAGATCAGTGAGCCTAACATCTGTGCCAGGTAAAATGGTTTAGACTATTATAAAGAACAAAATTACTGAGCATATACATAGGCATGGATTATAACAGGACAAAGCCAACATGGATTTAACCAAAGGAAACCTTGCCTCCTCAATCTGCTACATTTCTTTGAAGGAGGTGGACAAAGTTGAGCCGGGTGATATTGTGTATTTGGATTTCAGAAGGAAGTGAAAGTTCCTCATGAACAACTCCTGAGGAAATTAGAAAGTCATAGGTTAAGGGCAGTGTTCCTACTGTGTTAAGACCAGCAAAGTTATTCCCCTGTAGCATCTGTTCTCAGAGGACAGCAGGCCAGGTATAACCACCACATGTGGGTGACATCCTCCGACAGAGCCCGGTCGCAGACGCTGACTAGCGTACAGATATTTCAAGACAATTCAAATAGCATCTCACCAGAATGCCTGGGTGCTGTACCACCTGGACCATGTGAGCACAGGTCCTTGAGTCAGGTAGTATAGCTAAAGAATATAACTCCTAGGTGAGATGCTGTCCTCAGAACACCTGCTACAGGTGAGTAACTTTCTCTGAAGACAAGCTGGCCCAGTTGTATTCTCACATGTGGAAATTCCTAGCTACCAAGTTCACAAAAAAACAATGTTAGCACAACAGGAACTTGAAAAATCAAGGCCTCAAAACCAATTAACCTGAAACCCTATACATACTAGCTGTGACAGGTGCAGCCTGGGAACATAGGAAAACTGGGCCTAGGAGGGTGGAGTTGGATTCTAGACACCAAATAGATTCTGCAGTACTTTCTGACCAAATCAGCTATCACATCGGGTATCCTGCTCAAGGCAGTTACTGAGATGCAAATGTGTGGGCCTAAAGACCACGCTGCAGCTTTGCAAATCCTCAAAGGGAGGCTGATCTCAAGTGGGCTACTGACGTAGTTATATAGCTCTGACACTATGAGCCTTGACATCACCCTCAAGAGTCAACCCAGCCTGGGCATAAGTGAAGGAGATGCAATCTGCTAGCCAATTGGAGATTGTGCAATTGCAAATGGCTACCCCCATTTGGTCAAACGAAAGCTGGGTGGACTGTTCTATGAAGCTTTAGTCCACTCCATCCTGGAGGCTAAGGCTCGCTTGCAGTCTAAGATATGCCAGTACGATTTTGCCAGAATGGGCATGAGGTTTTGGGGAAAATGTTGGGAGAACTGACTGGTTAAGAAGGAACTCCAACACTACCTGAGGAACAAACTTATGGTGCATGTGGTGAACTACTGTATTGTGGTGAACTTGTGTAAGGTGGATCAGCTACTAGGGCCTGAAGCTCACTGAATCTGCAAGCTGAAGTGACTGCCACCAAACATAACTTTCCATGTCAGATACTTCAGATGACATGAGTCAAGCAGCTCAAAAGGAACTTTCATCAGCTGGGTAAGAAGACGTGAGATTCCATGACACACTGAGAGGTTTGATAGGGCTCTGCCAACAGCAACCCTCTCATAAACCGAACTAGAGGCTGTACAGAGATAGGCTTACCCCTTACATGGAGATGGTAAACACTAATTGCACTGAGATGAACACTTAAAGAGTTGTTTTTCAACCAGACTCAGAGATACAGGAGGTAGCCATTAATTTGTGTAGGACAAGAAAGAGGATCTAGGGCCTTGCCCTCACACCAGACATCAAAAACCTCCTCCACTTAAAAGGAGTTAACACCTCTTAGTGCAGTTCTTTCCTGGAAGCAAGCAAGATTCCAGAGACACCCTTGGGCAGATTCAAGGATTGCAAACTCTACGCTCTCAACATCCAGGCAGTGAGGGCCAGTGACTGACGTTTGGGATGCAGAAGGTATACCTTGTTCTGCATGATGGGTTGGAAAATACTCCAATGTCCACGGTCCTTTGGAGGACAGATCCAGAAGAGGAAAACAGATCTGCCTCAGCCAATAAGGGGCAATTAGGATCATAGCTCCCTGATCTTGATTGAGTTTCAGCAAAGTCTTCTTTATGAGAAGTATCGGAAATACGCATACAAAAGGCCTGTCCCCCAATATAGGAAAAAGGCATCTGACACTAGTCTGCCATGTGACCTAAGTCTGGAACATAACTGGGGGACTTTGTTAAGATGAGTAGCATAAAGATCTACCAAGTGGGTGCCCCACTCTCAGATGATCTGCGGGCTACGCCCATATTGACAGACCACTCATGAAGTTGCATTACCCTGCTCAGTCTGTCCACCAAGTTGTTGTCTTCCCACTAGGTATGTGGCTCAAAGGACCATCCTCTGGAGGAGGGCCCATTGCCCACAAGGGTAGGAGCCCTTACCACCCTTGCTTGTTCATGTACTAGCTGAATTTAGCACTATTTAAATCGGCCAGGAATGGCTCCTGGCCAATTAATTTTGTTCAATTTGTACCCCGCGCTTTCCCACTCATGGCAGGCTCAATGCGGCTTACATGGGGCAATGGAGGGTTTAAGTGACCTTGCCCAGAGTCACAAGGAGCTGCCTGTGCCTGAAGTGGGAATCGAAACTCAGTTCCTCAGTTCCCCAAGGACCAAAGTCCACCACCCTAACCACTAGGCCACTCCTCCATTTAGCCGGCTAACTGCTAATATTCAGTGGAAGATAGCTGGTTATCTCCGCTGAATATTCACAGTTAGCGCATAGTGGCTAACCAGCTATATCACGCGATATAGCCAGCTATTTGTGAATATTCAATAACGATCTACAGAAACGGCCCAACACTGAATATCTGGGCTCAGCACTGATCGCGGCACTTATGTGGGCTTCCTCCCAAGGTCTTAATATTGGATTGGGCCCACAGTACATTGCAACCTGATAGTTCATTTGGATGAGAATAATTTGGTTCTGCAGCTGATCTCTGAAAGCCTTTAGAGTGGTCCAAATGGCCCTCAGCTGAAGGAGGTTGATATGGAGATCTGTTTTCCTGAGCAGACCATATCCCTTGGGTGTGAAGCTCATCGACATAACCTCACCATCCCAGGTTGAATACATCCAGCATTTGAGGAGGTAGAATTTGGAATAGTACTCCCACAGTCAAATTTGAATGAACTGTCCACCAGAGAACAGTGATTCAACTCTGAAGGGATCTGGATGACATCCACTAGGTTCCCAGCTGCCTGAGACCACTGGGAAGCTAGAGGTCCCACTGGGCCTCTTTCAAATGAGGATGAGCCATGAGGAATGACATGCACAAAGGAGGACATGTGACCCAACAATCTCAACTCTGCCAAGGTGCGATCTGATTGCTGCTTCGGATTGTGAGCGATTGCTATCAAGGCAGCTGCTCTTGCTTGGAGGCAGAAAAGCCCAAGCTTTCACTGTATCAAGCACAGCTCCTATGTACTCCAATTGTTGTCCTGTGAGAAGATGAGACTTGGTGGTAGTTTATGACAAACACTAGTAGCTCCAGCACCTGAACAGTTCTCTGCATTGACCCTTGCACCCCCATCCTGTGATGTGCTCTGACCACGTAGTGAAAAAATATGAGCCCCCAGTCTGCATAGCTGTAACTACCGCTAGCCATTTGGTGAATATCCTGTGAGCTGACGCAAGGCCGAAAAGCAGAATGTGATACTGGTAGTGGTGTTTCCCTATTCGGAAACAAGAGATACTTCCTGTGATTGGTAAATATCAATATGTGGGTGTAGGCATTCTTCAAGTCCAGAGAATATGGTCAATCCTTTTCCTGAATCATGGGAATTAGGGCACCAAGGGAAAGCATCCTGAACTTTACTTTGACCAAGAATTTGTTCAGGACCATTAGATCTAGGATGTAATTCCCCTCCCCCCCTCTATTTTCTTGGGCACAAGGAAGTACCTGGAACCCCTTACCTTCTTCCCCTAGTGGCATGGGTTCAGCTGCATTGGCCTGTATGATGCTCTCAGTGGACAATTTGGTGGTTTCTGACACTAACAAAGTTAATAACCAAAACACACTATTTCAAGAACCCACCGGTCAGAGGTTACAAGGGCCAACCTATGATGGAAAAAAAAAACCCCAGCCTCCCCCCCGCCACTGGACAGCTGTCCAGAACAGTTACTTGGACTGTGGCTATGCTCTCCTGGAGCCAGTGAAAAGCCTGTCCCTTGCTTTGACTGGGGAGCCGGCTGGGGCTACTGAGGGTGGAACTGATAAGGGCAGGAACACTGAGGCTGCTGGGCAGAACGAGATGGCGGAAGACCTTACGCCTTTGAGAATAAATCCATTGCCTAAGTTCATTTGAAAATCTCCTGGTTGAGGAAGCGTCAGCTGGAGGCTGCCAAGAGAGGGCTGGACGGTGTTAGTGTGCTTCTTTATGAAATCAGTGAATTCCTCTAATTTGCCTCCCAAAAGACTGTCACCTTGGCAAGATTGTCTGCTAATCTCATCTGAACTGCTGGTTCTAGGTCAGAGACATGCAGCCACGAGAGTCTGCGCATCCCTACACCCATGATGGTAAGTCTGGATGCAATGTCATGTGTCATAAATGTCTCTGGCCAGATACTTCCTGCACTCCAGTTGCTTAGCAGCCAACTGGAGAAGCTCAGCGGCCTGCTCCTGAGGGAATCTGCAAGACTAAGCGTACTGTGTAGCAAAGGCTTCAAGTAAGCTGCTTGGATAGAGCTGGTAGGACTGGATGTAGGCCATAAGCATCGAGGCCTGATTCACTTTCCTCCAAAACTAGCTTAGTGTCCAAGTCTCTACCTGGGAGAGCAGAAGCATGAGTTCTGGAACTCTTAGCTTGTTGAGGGATTCAACTACCAAAGAGCAGTATTGCAGCTGAGCCCTCTCAAATCCAAAAGCCTTCTGAATACAGTTCTGAGTATCCACTTTCTTAGATGCAACCTACACAGAGGGGAGATTCCTAGTTCTTCGTCAGTGTATCTTTAAGAATAGGGTGCAATGGAACTGTAACCTCTTCCCTTAGGAGGCAATGCAGGACAGACAACATCTCTGCCCTGGGTTCCTCCTCAGTCTCCAACTTAAATGGGATAGTCAAAGCCACTTCCTTCACAAAACCTGAAAGAGAGACCCTCAGGTGGAGATTTACATATCTCTTGAGGTGGGAAGGGATCAAAAGGGAGACTGTAAGACTCCTTCCTATGAGAAGTAAGACTCCTCTCAGAACTCAGATTGAACAGAGTGAGTCTGTACTTGCCCTGGATCAGTGGGACCATGCCAATGCCATGAAGAGCACCAGGATACAGCCCTAACTACCCTCAGACTCCAGAGAAGCTTTCTCTCCTGATGTTGAGAGCGGTACTGCATGGGTTGACATAAGCATCCATTGGGGCCGAAGACCGCTCCCAGTTAAGGTAGGAGCTTCAGGAAGAAATTGGGGCTGAGCTGCAGCTGGCCTAAGCGCCCTTGATTCCTGAGTGGTGTGCTGCTGTAACATCTGTGCCAGCTCCTCCCTAAGTGTTGCTTGGTACCGCTCATTGAAGAGGCATCAGCAAAGGCTGGGGAGCCAGGACAGCGACTGCCTGTCAAGGCGTCGGTGCCAAACAGGAAGCAGGAAACTGGCTGTCTGTTAGAGCTCCTCATGTGTACTGGCACACCCGGCACCATGCACTGAAGAGGACCAATGCTTGTGTTTTTCGGGTTTCCCCCTGACACAGAGTATCACGTCTTTCAGTGCCAATGAGGACGATGTCAAATCATATGCGTCCTGTGTCAGGTCCGATGCTGACTGGTCCTGGGCCATCAGCACCCAATATCGAGAGAAGTGGATCTCCTCGATGCTGGTGCACTCCCAGTGGTAGCAGATGTCTGGGTAGCCATCAAGGTCAATGCTTCTGGCGACTGTCAATGGATCGGCCTTCGAATAGCCAAAAAGTCTCTCCTGCTGGACCTGACATGCCCCCTGTGTATCAACTGCATTTTTGAACAAAGAGAACAGGAATTAGGGTCATAGATAAGCACAAGGCACTTGATGCACCAAGAATGCAGGTCCATCACTGACACTATGCACACCTCCAAGACACTGGGGGGTCTTCTTGGACACTGAGAAAAGAATCACAGTCAAATTAAATTCCTCAATTTTGGACTACAAAAAGGGGCAGAGCCCAAATCAAGGTCGGTGCTCAGGCCTAAGCAGGCCTACTGAGCCACAAAAAAGAAAAAAAATTTGAAGGGCCGAAAACACTAAGAACTAGGGAAAATAACAAAAAGTGGAATTAAAGACAAACATGAGAGAAAAATACCCATATGGTAAGGCAATGCAAAAGCCAAGAAAAAAGTGTTGAGGGGAGACCACAAAGACATGTCCTTCTTGCTCCGTGGAAAAACGAAGACTGAGGAGCCCATGCTTGCGTGTTTGGCGAGAAGACACCTGCTCATGCGTGGTGGGACACTACTAGAATTTTCTTGAAACATCTATATGCTAGTCAGCATCTGCACCATCGGATGTCACTCACATGGAACAATACAACTGGACCAGCTTGTCCTCGGATAACTGGTTAAAAGATAGGAAACAGAGTAGGATTGAATGGTCAATATTCTCAATGGAGAAGAGTAAACAGTGGGGTTCCCCAGGGGTCTGTGCTGGGGACCACTGTTTTTTAAAAACATATTTATAAGTGATATGGAAATTGGGATAACAAGGTGATGAAATTTGCTGACGACACAAAGTTATTCAAAATTGTTAAATCGCAAAAGGACTGTGAAAAATTGCAAGAGAACCTTATGAGTCTGGAAAACCGGGCATCCAAATGGCAGATGACATTTAATGTAAGCAAGTGCAAAGTAATGCATGTAGGGAAGAGGAACCCAAACTATAACAGTGTGATGCAAGGTTCCACATTAGGAGTCACTACCCAGGAAAAGGATTTAAGTGTTGTCATTGATAATATGTTGAAACCCTCTGCTCAGTGTGCAGTTGTGGCTAGAAAGCGAATAGAACGTTATGAATTATTAAGAAAGGAATGGAGAACAAAACAGATATTATGACGACTTTGTATCGCTCCAAGGTCCACCTGCACCTCAAATATTCTGTGCAATTTTGTTCACTGCATCTCAAAAAAGATATAATGGAATTAGAAATGGTACAGAGAAGGGCAATGGAAAGAGGGTGGTATGATGGCATGACTTCCCTACAAAGAAAGGCTAAAGCGGCTAGGGATTCTTCAGCTTGGAGAAGAGCCTGCTGAAGAGAGATATGATAGAAGTCTATAAAATATTGAGTGGAGTGGAATGGATGCATGTGAATCATTCATTGGTTTACTCTTTCCAAAAACACAAGGACTAGAAGATACGTAATGAAGCTAAATAGTAATCTTAAAATAAATCTGATAAAATATTTCTTTGCTCAACATGTAAAACTCTGGAATTCGTTGCCGGAGAATGCGATAAAAGCAGTTAGCTTATAAGGGTTTAAAAAAAGGTTTGGACAAGTTTCTACAAGAAAAGTCCATAAGCCATTATTAAAGATGAAATTAAGAAAATCCACTGCTTATCCCTGGGATAAGAAACAAATCTGTTTTAACCTCTTTTGGGATGTTTCCAGGTGCTTCTGACCTGAATTGGCCACTGTTGGAAACAGAATACTGGCTCTGATGGACCTTCAGTCTGACCCAGTATAGATGCTTATGTTCCTATGTACTGCCCTCACATTGTTGGAGAGCATCCTCACCACTTTGTTTTGAAGTAGCCGATGAAACTCCAGGAAAGCTAAGCGTATCATCCATGCTTCTAGATCAGGGTATCCAACCCAGTCCTCGAGGGCCACAATCCAGTTGGGTTTTCAGGATTTCCCCAATTCTAAATCCTCATTAAAAAACAAACCTTATTTAAAAGGTAATTTACCGAGACATTTTTAAAAGTAATGTCTGCAGACCACTTTCTGAGCCAGAGACAACGCCGGGTAGCTTACAAGAAAAGCTCTGATTAAATCAAAGCATATGACAAATAGGTCATGCCCAAATCTACAAAGGTAGAACCTGGACCATCCTCTACTGAGAAGTACATAGCTTTTTTCACAGATTGCCCTGACCATACAAAACACAAGCTACACTGCCTCCATAGAGGCTAATGCAGAGATTTTAAATGCTTGCTTCAAAAGAGACTCCATCCTGTGATCCTAGGAATCTTTCAATGCTGAAACCCTCTCAACCAGGATAGTAGTCTTCTTTATTACAGTCAAAAACCACTACAACTACCTTAAGCAGCTTGAAACTTTCAGACTAATACCAAATAAAGGTTAGCCGTTGACCACAACACAAAAACTAGCATATGGAACCTTCATTCCTCAGAAAGGATCACCTATCATCTGAAGGATTACTGATATCATCCAAAAGGGTATCCTGAAAACCAGAACTAGAAATAGAACTTGGCTTATCTGTTCAATTTAAGTGTGGACAAAATCTGGTAAATTAAAGTAGTCCAGCCCTCCTTCTCAAAAATATGGGCCAATGAAGCTCCTGGTGGAACTTCATCCCTTCCAGAAAGGGTGTTTTCCTCTAGCTCAAACTCCTGCTCTCCCGAATTTAAATCTAGCTGCTCCTTTACTCCACAGATTACAGAAAGCCTATCACCCTGATCACCTACCCTTTCTAACTGGGGCACTTAACAGGTACATAAGAAGCTGCAGGCACATTAGGTAAAGCAAAAGAAGTAGAGGGTAAATCTCTACCCATACAAAGGCTCTGTACAACAAGAGAATAAATTCAGGCGAGAAACTGAGCAAAGCTCAAGTCCTACGACCTACCTGCAAAAAAAACAAACAAAAAAATCCGTTCTTGCCAGTGGAGAGGGGGACCACTGAAGAGGTTCATCTCTGGCAGCAAGCAACGTGGTTGATGCAAGCATGGTGGTAGCTCCCATCAAAATTGGGTCTGTCACTGCTACAGCCACATTAACTGCCGAATATGCTCAGCTAAAGGAAACAGAGTGCTGCTCAACTGATATCCTTTGGCACTAAAAGAAAAGGAAGTGACAGTTCTCTTCAAATCTTTGCCATTTTCCTGCCGCTGCAGTAGCTGACCTTTGTCCCCCCACAAATTAACAGCACTTGTTTTTATCTTGCAGCACTGCCACAGTGAAGACACACCTGCAATCCTGCACAGAGGCTAGTAAGAAGACCAACAGAGTTATAACAAAACCCTTTCTGGCACCCTTTCTTTCTCCCAGTAGCTATAGACCAAAGAAGCACCAATACTGGCAACTGCTAATCACACTGTCTATTGAGCAGCAATTAAGTTTGGGCACTCAAGGTTCTCCCCTCCCCCCCTAAGGGAAAGGTCCAAGATGTACCAGACCACCAGAGGTTGCATGGGAACCTAACACCCCACAGCATTCTTAAGTGATGACATCACAGCTCAGCAGTTGTTTGTTTCCACCTGCTGGCAGGACAGAACAAACGCCAAGCACCTGGACTGGCCTGTGGGGCAAAAGGAATGTTTATTTTTGTGAACTGTAAATATTAATGATACTTACACAGCACTTTTAAGCAGCATGACAAGTATAGAACAAGCTACTGTGATAGCTAAAAATGTTAGGGAAAAGCTGACTGTGATAATGATATCTATTCCTTTATTGCATAAACATAAAAGGATTAGCTTGCATACATTTACAGCAATAATCTGTGCAGGTCAGCAACAAAAAAGGGTACACAGATTTCCCCCTCATTCTATAATCTTAGTTCTCCATGGGCAGGATAAGGTAGACACACTTGGTAGCCTTCTCCACAGGCTGCCTTCCCGGACACGCTCTCCCTAGCTTGAATAAAACAGCATCAGCAGCCAATAGGGTACGGAATCCTGATTCTCGCTCAGAGAACGTCAACTAGTCTCCTCAGTTTCTTCTTTTCCACATTCCATGACAGACATTGCTCTCTCGTTGAGGAAGGAAAAGCTGAACAGTGTATTTCAAAACATGGAGCAGGGCGGTGGCAACCCAAAGGGCCAAAATTTGGTACCAACAGGCTCAATATCAGGAAGCGCTTCCATTTCTGTGCATACTATGGGCTCCCTCAGAGTAACGAATATATCTGGCACCAATGAGCCTGCCCCTCAGGGGATTTCTTTATATAATCTGGTTCACAGCGCTACTGTCTCCAAATCACAAAAGGGGAAATCCCCTGAAACTGAGCGCCTAAAACAAATTAAACAGCTGCACCCAAATTTGACACCAGCCGTGAAAGACAACAAAGCTGCAGGCTGTTTCACACATCTCTTTCTCTTACTGCTTTGCTGAAAAGGTCCCGAGATTCTACACCCTCACCGTGCATGGTTCAAGTTACCAGAACGCCTCAGCCACCAACTAAAAACATTTTTTAAAAAGTGAGTAAATCAAAACTCCTCTTACAGGAACCGTAATTTCTCTCTCAGGAACCATCAGTGCTACCTCTGGTTTCTATGACTACTCTTTCACAAGCTATTCAGGACACCAATTCCTTATTGCTGCTGCTTTTTCAGAAAGATTTGCAAGCCATCTCCAACCCATATTTCTGTTCAGCCGCACTATCATTCTGCTCCTCTTTCAGCACCTCACACTCCCTCACGGCCCCTTCTTTGAGGCCTAGGAGTCCTTCACCGTCATCTTGCCAAAGGCAACATTCTTCTCCAGACCCCAAAGAAGTCTTTTCTTCGGATGAGGAACCCTTAGCACAACCAGATGCTGAACAGCAGAATCAATCTGCAAAACCTGGTACTTCTGAAGATATCAACTATGCTAAATACATTCAAAAATTTCTTAGGGAGCTAGCATTGGGAGCAGAAACAACATTTCACAAAAGAGACTTCCAAAGCATACTTAATGCTGTGGACTCACCTTCTGGTCCTATTGTAGTTCCTATTCATTCCAACTTGCAAGGACTACAAACTAAAATTTGGCAGAATCCCATACTCAACCACCTACTTCCAAAAGATTGGACACAAAATATAAAGTCCAATCTGCTCCTAGCATTAAAGGCTCAACTCACTCATCATTCTATGGTTTTTGAGGCAATAATAAATAAATCAAATATCTCACCCTCTCTACCTTCCAGGGAAAGAGCCAAACACTCTAGATGTAGTAGGAAGGTTTCTGGCTGCAATGTTAGCTTCCAGGATTGCAGCTCACCAATTACAAAATTTAGATTACCAGCATTCTAAACTTTATGCTACATTAGAGGCAATCATCATTCCTCTTCCTAAACCACTCACCAGTTCCTTATATACAATGGAAGAAATCACTTTTCATCTCATCACAAACATTTATGAACTTTATTCACGTCAAGGAGCTGTATCCATTACAGCTAGACGAATAGCCTGGTTCCGGGCCTCAGTCTAAGGGATGACTTACATGACAGCCTGGCGGATGCCCCATGCTTGAGAAAATCTACTCGCAAATAAAGGATGCAGTCACAAGTTAAAGAGGACCATTCCATATTTAAGGAGCTTTCCAACCATCCGTCAGACACTTTTACCTCTTCCCAACGATTGTATTCCTCTTCCTATCGGAAGAATTATCAATACCAACCTTTGTACAGAAAAAGTTTTCAACATTATTCGCAAAAGCCACAATCCAAACTTCCACAACAGTCATCCTTCTCAAAATCTAGACCATGAGAAAGGAAGGCCCCGAACTATGCCTCCCAAATCTACCTCTAGTTTTTGACACTTTACCACAAGGTCAGATTCAGTACTTTTTTCATGCCTAGCAACAAACTACCTCAGACGAATGGGTTCTCAACCTAGTCAAGTACAGCTACAAGATAAATTTCAGCTTCCTTCCCTATCTCAGATGGCTGTCAATCTGACATCAACCAATCACTCAACTATTCTATTCCAAGAGATTCAATTTCTCCTTGCGAACCAGACAATAGAGCTTGTGGGTCAGATAAATGCAGTTCATGTATTTTACTCCCATTTTCTCATTCCAAAAACAATAAAAATACAATTGGGAGGCTTACGCAATCTCAGATTTCTCAACACATTTGTAAAAAGATAAAAATTCAGAATGTATTCTCTACAGACAATTCTGCCTCTCATTCCTCAAAATTCCCTGGCTAGCAACTCTGGACTTAAAAGACGCTTATACTCACATTCCGGTTCACCCAGCTCATTGAAAATATCTTTGTTTCAAGTTTTAGAATCTACATTTTCAATACAAATGTAGAATACAAATGTAGAATCTACATTTTCATAACATTTCAATACATTTGGGCTTTCCTCTACTCTCAAGGGGTTCACCAAAACCCTAGCAATAGTAGCAGTTTATCTCAGATGGACAGAAATCTTTGTCTTTCCCTGCTTGGATGACCAACTTATTTTGGGGCACTTCAAACAAGATCTTCTACAAGCTCTTCAAACCACGACAACCCTGCAATACCCAGGATTTATTATCACATTAAAAAAAATCTATCCTGGAACCTATTCAGTTTCTCAGTTCATAGGAGCAGTCTTAGATACCATACATCAAGTGTTTCTTCCACAGGACAGAATTCAAACCATCCACCACCTTACCAATCAACATCTTCATGCAGATGCACTGTACGATCACTCCTACAACTACTGAGACATATGTCTGCCATGACAGTTTCCTTGAACTTTGAACTGACTACTATAACTTAGTAACTTTTTCTCATCACATCGAAGGCAAGTCTATCTTACTATAAATGTACAATCAAATTAATGTTTTACTTCAACAAAGTATCAGGTCTCCAAGTATTTCTTCAAGCTTCATACATACCAGGACATTCCAATCAATTAGCAGACAGACTCAGCTGGGTGTTGGCTCCACATGAGTAGTCCCTTTCCATGTTGTTCAAAAGATTTTCAATACTGGGGTACTACATTGGTAGACCTCTTTGCTACAGACTCAACACCAGATGCAAGAACGTTTGCTTCAGGCTCCTGAAGAACAGCCTCACAGCAGATGCTTTATCTCTCAACTGGAACAAAGGCCTCTTCTATGACTTTCCTCCAGTCCCCTTAATCTCAAATCTAATCCAGAAAGTTCTTCAGGATACAATAGATCTCATTCTCATAGCTCCAAAGTGGCCCCGTAAACCATGGTACCCATGGCTTCTCAAAATTATCAGTAGACAATCCAATCCACCTAGGCTCACATTCACTCCTCTTGATTCAACAAGATGGTTCCCTTCTTCACCCCAACAAGTCAGAATTAACAGTGTGGAAAATCAAGGGATCCCTTTCCAGTCAAATTTATTGACAATACATGATGTTCTGAAAGTGGCTCACAAGCAGTCTACTCAAAAAAAATCATACTCCCTCAAATGGAAGAGATTCTCAATTTGGTGTGTCAATCATAATTATACTCCTTTTATTAGTTCGATTCAGACTCCTTTACATACGCCATCTGTCCAACTCTGGACTCGAACCACCGTCTATCAGAGTTCATCTCACAGCAATTTTATACCATCATACAAATTCTCATCCTTTGATTCAGATCTTCACCCACCAATTCACACAACTCCTCCATCTTGGGGTTTAAATTTAGTCTTAACTCATGCAACCACCTTTTGAGACTTTAGCTTCTGCTCCTCTACAGTACCTCACTTGGAAAACTTTACTTCTCATGACAGTCACATCAGCTCGTTGCATTAGCTAGATACAGGCTTTGATATTATACAAAGCTTTTTCCTACAAAGGTTGCACTTTGTATTCACTCTAAAAATTTTTTTTTTTTTACCAATGTTTGTATCTTCTTTCCACCTTAATCAAGACATAATCCTACCAGTATTTTTTTCATAAACCTCACCTGCAGAGGCAACCCTCCATACCTTGGACTGCAGGAGAGCTCTCATTTTCTATCTTCACTGAACAAACCAACATCGACATGCTTCTCAGCTTTTCCTTTCTTTTCATCAAAAATACCTTGGATTATCAGCATCGAAAAATACTCTCTCCCCGTGGATTGCAGATTGTATTCTTTTCTGTTACAAACAAGTTAATCTTCCTGCTCCATCAAAGATTGGAGCCCACTCAGTGAAGGCAGTGCCTTTAACTGACATTTGCAAAGCGGCTACATGGTCTAAATCACAAATTTTTTTCTCAGCATTACTGTCTTGACACAGCAACCAGGCCGTGCTACAAAACTTGTTCTCCTAATTTTTCAGCTTCTTCACTGGGTTGCAACACCTGCAACTACTAAACTTGCAACCCTAAGCTAGGGAGTCACCAAGTGTGTGTGCATCATCCTGCCCATGGAGAAAGCATAGGTACTTACCTTAACAAGTGTTCTCCGTGGTCTTCAGGATAATGCAGACACACCTTCTTGCTGCAGTCCTCTCAAAATGAAGGAACTACATCACATCTCAGGAACATCTACTTTTGCTTGCTATACATAGAACTGAGGAGACAGTGACATTCTGAGCGGAAAGCTGAACTCCATACCCTATTGGCTGCTGATGCTGTTTTAATCAAGCAAGGGAGAGCGCATTTGGGCAGGCAGCCTGCAGAGAGGTCTACCAAGTGTGTCCGCATTATCCTGCAGACCACAGAGAACACTTGTTATGCAGCTATGTTTGCTTCAATATATGCACCATTTTTGCACGACGACTATAAAATAGCACTTACATGCGTGAATGTGAGTGGCATTTAGATGCTTAGCGGTATTCTGTAAAGTTAGCACACAACTGTAAGGGAGATGAACAGGAGGGGCACAGCATGGGTGGGTTCCATACTTACACATTAAGTGCAACGTTACATGCTTACATTTATGTGTATCTTTTATATCACTAAGCGTGAGCACCTAAATGATGGTATGCAAATGTTCTATTCTATAATGGAATCTGTGCACCCAGATGCTGTTTTAGAATTTACGTTCAGCATCCTGTATTTCAGCACCCAAATCTGGAAAACCTTTACAGAACTGTCCCCATCTTGCACAAGAAATAAAAGTAGTACATAAGGAACTTTCTAACCATATTTAAGCAGATTTATTCAGATGTACTGGAATGTTTTTTTTTTCTATTTTGTGACTGAGAAAGATGCTTAATATAAAGGTTCCACAATACCTACAATGAAGGATTACATGTATCTGAAATATGAAACTACAGTACCAAAATCAATTGAAACATCATGTTCACACCAGTGACGTAGCCACAGGGTGCATGGGCCCCACTTTGGGATCAGGCCCCCTACAGAACTGCAGTACTCCTTTTCCTTTGCTGGTGGGGATGCTGAAGCCCCACCAGCCAAATACATACAGTGCAGCTGGCTCCCTTCCTCCTGCCGCTACTTCCTTTAGGCAGAAGTTGGCAGCGTGGAGGAGGGAAGCAGCTGGAGGAGGGAAGCAGCTTGGGCACTGTACTGGCTAGTGGGGCCTCGGCATCCCCACCAGCAAAGGTATGTTTAGTGTGCAGGACAGGGGGATAGAATACGTTGCCCCCCACCCCAGGTGCCCCCGATTCATACAGTTTATAATCAGCAAAAATCTAAAACAAATGCTAGTCAGTGGCTGAATGTTCTGTTTATATAACATGTGCCAGCCAAGTCCCATGGCCTATTCATCATTACTTTTCCTATCTTTCCTTAACCATTGTATCAGGAGACCCTAAAACTACAGACCACAGGCCTGTTCTTGCCCTTGGAGCAAGTTTTTCTGGCCTTCCAAGCTTCTCTGGTCCCCAGATCAGATCTGACCCACAGAATGCATGCCTTCCTATCTTTCTCCTTCCCTCCTGTAGCCTGGGAATTTTGGCCAGAACTGTGAGCAGCCCCGCCTCAGTGGTCCTTTTCCTGTCAAGCTTTCCCAATGCACAGATCCTACTCCTACTTCCAAATTCTGGGGAAGCAACAGCAGCCCCGGGAATAAGGTGGGGAATACCCACTGCCTCTACCCAACAGTGAATCCATCCAACTTCCTCCAGCCCCCATAATTGCAGCTCTATTTTAGCTTGCACCTGTGATAGTGTGGGCAGCCTTCTCTCTTTCTTGGTGTTGGAGGGCTGGGGGGGGGGGGGGGTGATGTGCTTTCCTATTTCAGGGTGGCAAGACCAGAAGTGTGCATGGGTGCTTTTAGGTCCTAGGGCTGCAGGATTGGGATGTGTGCTGGTGCTCCCTGCTCTGAAAAATGCAGGAGCGAAAATATGCTTATGGGTTTGCCCTGCAGGACCAGGGAAAAAGTGGGTGCAGGTGAGGAGATAGTAGAAGCTGAGAGAGGGAATTGGAGAGGAGAGTGCATGAGAGGTGTGAGTGGGAAAGATGATACCTTTTTACTGGACTAACATATATTTTTTGACTAGCTTTCAAAGGGTAGACTCTTTTTCCAAGTATGACAGTATCTTTACAGTGGACTAATACAGTAACCAAACTACCTTCTGAAATTACTGAAAGGGCCAAACATGGTTACCTTCTCTTCAGCAAACTGTTCTCTAAGGGGGACCCTGCCTCATCACCATTTGGCCCTCTCAGTGATTTTTAAATGTCCTAAATGGCTCATCACATGAAAAGCTTGGTGATGCCTGTGTTATATAAAAGCAAGTAACTTCCCTTCTGCTACTAATGAAAAAGAAGAAGCCTCAACAGAATGACTTGCAGAAAGGAAGCAAAGAACAAAGCACCTGCACCTAATCCAAAATGTACGTGTTATTAAATGCATGAACATTTAGGCGGAAATAAAACATTAAGGATGAAGAAAGCAAGCTTGCTATGTTAAAACATTCAGAGGTTGGTATACAATTACGCACTTGGTACTGGGTGAAGGTGCTGTTAAATATCTTGGATCTGGTGAAGAAGATGGCTTCATCAGTATTGACTTTGGAGCTGAAAACATTGTTGCAAGTGGCTTAGGCATATCTGGTTTTGTTTCTTCTACAGAGACCTTTTCTAATGCAGGACTGGAAACCACATCTGGTGCAAGGGTCACAGTACTAGGTGGTCGGTTCACTGCAGTTCTAGGGTCCCTGCCTGATAAAGTTACAGTTGTAGTAACCCCAGCAGTGGCAGAGGTAGAATAAACCAGGCCTTGATCAAGGAGAGAAGCTTCTCCACAATTAGGTAACTGTGTTGAGGGAAATGAAGGTTCCACAGCAGGCTGAAGCTCTATATCCACTGCAGACCCAGTGCTACTTTCTGTGCCACTTTCTGGTGCTTTATCTGCAGCAGCCTGAATGCTTACTGCTATAGGAGTTTCAGTCTTTATTTTCATGTCAGTCTTCACTTTTTGCTCTGTTCTCTTAACAGAACTTGTGGATGCTTTTGGTCTTCTCTGGGATGCTTCATCTTCAGAGGCTGAAATCTGACCTGTAAATTCAATGTGGATGATGAGGGTTTTTTTTTTTGAGTGTAGTACTTTATGCGGGAAAGTATGCAGAAAGGTAGGAAGCGGCTAATGTTGGCTGAATACATAGCTAAAGTGTTCAAAGTTATACAGAGATTAACAATGTATACGTAGATTCATTTTTTAAAGTCTGAATGTTAACCAGATATGTAAGATGCATAAGATGGAAGTTTGGAGGACTGTCATGCAACATCACTGTATTATGAACTGCTCCGTCTTAAAACAAAATAACATCCTAAGAAAACTCTGTAATTACTTTAAAACATTGGAATATTGATTACAAAGCAAAATAAACAGGAATGTACAAACAACTTGTAACAATTGAGTTTTTAAGGTAATTACAAGGACATTTTCCCTATCTAAACAAATATCATTTACTTCTGAAATCTCACTAGTTGCCAGGCCAGACATGTAAAACATAATGCAGCTATAGGAGAACTTATGTCTTACCTCATAATTTTCTTTTCTTTAGTTAGCATCATTATTGTGAACCAGCAGGTGTTATCCCTTCCCATTTGCAAGTTGAGGTACAGAAAACTGTGACATCACAATCTGTGGTGCTCTCGAACAATCCAATATGCATCTGCCCAAGCAGCAGAAAGTCCCTTTTTGTAAAGCACCCAGCCCTATCAGCTGCAATGATAAGCAAGTGAGCCAAACACCACAAAGTGGCACTCGCTACCCTGCATATAACAGGGAATAGCCATGTTATGGGAACTCTGTACAGCTGCCAATTATAATTCAATCATTTTCTTCTTCAATTACTCAGAATCCCAGGCTAAGGTCTTCCAAGGGCTGGGATTTCAGAACTGTGATGCTGACTAAAGAAAAGGAAATCATTAGGTAAGACAATTTCTCCTTTCTTAGCGTTAGCTTACTCTGTTCTGAACCAGCGGCATGTACTGAAACAGACCTAATGGGTGAGAGAAGACAAAGCTCCTTGAATGACTACTCTGCCAAAATCTGAACAGACCCTGGCCAGAACATTCAACCGTAGTGCTTTGCAAAGGAGCAAGGACCATGCGCCACCCTACAAATCTCCACAGGCAAAACAGCCCAGGACTCTGCACAGCATGCCACCTGAGCACTGGTCAAGTGGGCCTTCAGTTCTCGAGGCACCAGACAACCCATACTGATGTTATGCCGATTTTTAAAAAGGGTTCCAGAGGAGATCTGGGAAATTATAGACTGGTGAGTCTGACGTCGGTACCGGGCAAAATGGTAGAGACTATTATCAAGAATAAAATTACAGAGCACGTACAAAAACATGGGCTGATGAGACAAAGTCAGCACGAATTTAGTGAAGGGAAGTCTTGCCTCACCAATCTACTGCATTTTTTTGAGGGGGTGAACAAACATGTGGACAATGGGGAGCTGGTGGATATTGTGTATCTGGATTTTCAAAAGGCGTTTGACAAAGTGCCTCATGAAAGACTCCTGAGGAAACTGGAGAGTCACGGGATCGGAGGTAGGGTATTACTATGGATTAAGAGCTGGTTGAAAGATAGGAAGCAAAGAATAGGGTTAAATGGTCAGTATTCTCAGTGGAGAAGGGTAGTTAGTGGGGTCCCGCAGGGGTCTGTGTTGGGACCGCTGCTTTTTAACATATTTATAAATGACCTAGAGATGGGAGTAACTAGTGAGGTAATTAAATTCGCAGATGTCACAAAATTATTCAGGGTCGTCAAGTTGCAGGAGGAGTGTGAAAGATTACAGGAGGACCTTGCGAGACTGGGGGATTGGCGTCCAGTGGCAGATGAAGTTCAATGTTGACAAAGGCAAAGTGATGCATGTGGGAAAGAGGAACCCGAAAGCGAATGCTACCTACCTGTAGAAGGTATTCTCCGAGGACAGCAGGCTGATTGTTCTCACTGATGGGTGACGTCCACGGCACCCCCTCCAATCGGAATCTTCACTAGCAAAGACGTTTGCTAGCCCTTGCGCGCCGCGCCCATGCGCGGTCATCTTCCCACCCGAACCGGCTCGTGTTCGTCATTCCCGTATGTAGCAAGACAAAGACAAGGGAAGACACAACTCCAAAGGGGAGGCGGGTGGGTTTGTGAGAACAATCAGCCTGCTGTCCTCGGAGAATACCTTCTACAGGTACGTAGCATTCGCTTTCTCCGAGGACAAGCAGGCTGCTTGTTCTCACTGATGGGGTATCCCTAGCCCCCAGGCTCACTAAAAACAACAAACATGGTCAACTGGGCCTCGCAACGGCGAGGATATAACTGAGATTGACCTAACATCTTATTCAACTACCTGAGAGTGTAGCCTGGAACAGAATAAAAAAATGGACCTAGGGGGGTGGAGTTGGATTCAAACCCCAAACAGATTCTGAAGCACCGACTGCCCGAACCGACTGTCGCGTCGGGTATCCTGCTGTAGGCAGTAATGGGATGTGAATGTGTGGACAGATGACCACGTCGCTGCTTTGCAGATCTCTTCAATAGTGGTTGACTTCAAGTGGGCCACTGACGCTGCCATGGCTCTAACATTGTGAGCCGTGACATGACTCTCAAGAGCCAGCCCAGCCTGGGCGTAAGTGAAGGAAATGCAATCTGCTAGCCAATTGGATATGGTGCGTTTCCCCACAGCCACTCCCCTCCTGTTGGGATCAAAAGAAACAAACATTTGGGCAGACTGTCTGTTGGGCTGTGTCCGCTCCAGATAGAAGGCCAATGCTCTTTTGCAGTCCAATGTGTGCAGCTGACGTTCGGCAGGGCAGGAATGAGGACGGGGAAAGAATGTTGGCAAGACAATTGACTGGTTCAGATGGAACTCCGACACCACCTTTGGTAAGAACTTAGGGTGAGTGCGGAGGACTACCCTATTATGATGAAATTTGGTATAAGGAGCATGAGCTACTAGGGCTTGAAGCTCACTGACTCTACGAGCTGAAGTTACTGCCACCAAGAAAATGACCTTCCAGGTCAAGTACTTCAGATGGCATGAATTCAGTGGCTCAAAAGGAGGTTTCATCAGCTGGGTGAGAATGACATTGAGATCCCATGACACAGTAGGAGGTTTGATGGGGGGCTTTGACAGAAGCAAACCTCTCATATAGCGAACAACTAAAGGCTGTCCCGAGATCGGCTTACCTTCCACACGGTAATGGTATGCACTGATTGCGCTAAGGTGAACCCTTACAGAGTTGGTCTTGAGACCAGACTCAGACAAGTGCAGAAGGTAGTCAAGCAGGGTCTGTGTAGGACAAGAGCGAGGATCTAAGGCCTTGCTGTCACACCAGACGGCAAACCTCCTCCATAAAAAGAAGTAATTCCTTTTAGTGGAATCTTTCCTGGAAGCAAGCAAGACACGGGAGACACCCTCTGACAGACCCAAAGAGGCAAAGTCTACGCTCTCAACATCCAGGCCGTGAGAGCCAGAGACCGGAGGCTGGGATGCAGAAGCGCCCCTTCGTTCTGGGTGATGAGGGTCGGAAAACACTCCAATCTCCACGGTTCTTCGGAGGACAACTCCAGAAGAAGAGGGAACCAGATCTGACGCGGCCAAAAAGGAGCAATCAGAATCATGGTGCCTCGGTCTTGCTTGAGTTTCAACAAAGTCTTCCCCACCAGAGGTATGGGAGGATAAGCATACAGCAGGCCTTCTCCCCAATCTAGAAGGAAGGCATCCGATGCCAGTCGGCCATGGGCCTGAAGTCTGGAACAGAACTGAGGGACCTTGTGGTTGGCTCGAGATGCGAAGAGATCTACCAAGGGGGTGCCCCACACTTGGGAGATCCGGCGCACTACTCTGGAGTTGAGCAACCACTCGTGAGGTTGCATAATCCTGCTCAACCTGTTGGCCAGACTGTTGTTTACGCCTGCCAGATATGTGGCTTGGAGAAACATGCCGTGACGGTGAGCCCACAGCCACATGCTGACGGCTTCCTGACACAGGGGGCGAGATCCGGTGCCCCCCTGCTTGTTGATGTAATACATGGCAACCTGGTTGTCTGTCTGAATTTGGATAATTTGGTGGGACAGCCGATCTCTGAAAGCCTTCAGAGCGTTCCAGACCACTTGTAACTCCAGGAGATTGATCTGTAGACCTTGTTCCTGGAGGGACCAGCTTCCCTGGGTGTGAAGCCCATCGACATGAGCTCCCCACCCCAGGAGAGACGCATCCGTAGTCAGCACTTTTTGCGGCTGAGGAATTTGGAAAGGGCGTCCCAGAGTCAAATTGGACCAAATCGTCCACCAGTGCAGGGATTCGAGAAAACTCGTGGACAGGTGGATCACGTCCTCTAGATCCCCAGCAGCCTGAAACCACTGGGAAGCTAGGTTCCATTGAGCAGATCGCATGCGAAGACGAGCCATGGGAGTCACATGTACTGTGGAGGCCATGTGGCCAAGCAATCTCAACATCTGCCGAGCTGTGATCTGCTGGAACGCTCGCACCCGAGAGATGATGGACAACAGATTGTTGGCCCTTGTCTCCGGGAGATAGGCACGAGCCGTCCGAGAATCCAGCAGAGCTCCTATGAATTCGAGTCTCTGTACTGGGAGAAGATGGGACTTTGGATAATTTATCACAAACCCCAGTAGCTCCAGGAGTCGAATAGTCATCTGCATGGACTGTAGAGCTCCTGCCTCGGATGTGTTCTTCACCAGCCAATCGTCGAGATAAGGAAACACGTGCACTCCCAGTCTGCGAAGCGCTGCTGCTACCACAGCCAGGCACTTCATGAACACCCTGGGTGCAGAGGCGAGCCCAAAGGGTAGCACACAGTACTGGAAGTGACGCGGTCCCAGACAGAATCGGAGATACTGTCTGTGAGCTGGCAGTATCGGGATATGCATGTAAGCATCCTTTAAGTCCAGAGAGCATAGCCAATCTTTTTCCTGAATCATGAGAAGAAGGGTGCCCAGGGAAAGCATCCTGAACTTCTCTTTGACCAGATATTTGTTCGGACGCATCCCAGCCCTTCTTGCCCGGGTTCGACCACATTGGCGCTGAGAAGGGCGGAGAGTTCCTCTGCAAGTACTTGCTTGTGCTGGAAGCTGAAAGACTGAGCTCCCGGTGGGCAATTTGGAGGCATGGAGGCCAAATTGAGGGCGTATCCTTGCCGGACTATTTGGAGAACCCACTGGTCGGAGGTTATAAGAGGCCACCTGTGGTGAAAAGCTTTCAACCTCCCCCCGACCGGCAGATCGTCCGGCACGGACACTTTGATCTCGGCTATGCTCTGCTGGAGCCAGTCAAAAGCTCACCCCCTGCTTTTGCTGGGGAGCTGTGGGGCCTTGCTGAGGCGCACGCTGCTGACGAGACCGAGCGCGCTGGGGCTTAGCCTGGGCCGCAGGCTGTCGAGAGGTAGGATTGTACCTACGCTTACCAGAAGAGTAGGGAACAGCCCTCCTTCCCCCATAAAAACGTCTACCTGAAGAGGTAGATGCTGAACGCTGCCGGCGGGAGAATTTGTCAAAAGCGTTATCCCGCTGGTGGAGCTGTTCTACCACCTGTTCGACTTTCTCTCCAAAAATGTTGTCCGCACGGCAAGGGGAGTCTGCAATCCGCTGCTGGATCCTATTCTCTAGGTCGGAGGCACGCAGCCATGAGAGTCTGCGCATCACCACACCTTGAGCAGCGGCCCTGGACGCAACATCAAAGGTATCAAATACCCCTCTGGCCAGGAATTTCCTACATGCCTTCAGCTGCCTGACCACCTCCTGAAACGGCTTGGCTTGCTCAGAAGGGAGCTGGTCCACCAAGTCCGCCAGCTTCCGCACATTATTCCGCATATGGATGCTCGTGTAGAGCTGGAAAGATTGAATCTTGGCCACGAGCATGGAAGAATGGTACGCCTTCCTCCCAAAGGAGTCTAAGGTTCTAGAGTCTTTGCCCGGGGGCGCCGAAGCATGCTCCCTAGAACTCTTAGCCTTCTTCAGGGCCAGATCCACCACACCAGAGTCGTGAGGCAACTGAGTGCGCATCAGCTCTGGGTCCCCATGGATCCGATATTGGGATTCTATCTTTTTAGGAATGTGGGGATTAGTTAGTGGCTTGGTCCAGTTCGCCAGCAATGTCTTTTTCAGGACATGATGCATGGGTACTGTGGACGCTTCCTTAGGTGGAGAAGGATAGTCCAAGAGCGCAAACATTTCAGCCCTTGGCTCATCCTCCACAACCACCGGGAAGGGGATGGCCGTAGACATCTCCTGGACAAAGGCCGAGAAAGACAGACTCTCAGGAGGAGAAAGCTGCCTTTCAGGGGAGGGAGTGGGGTCAGAAGGATGGCCATCAAACTCCTCGTCAGAGAAATATCTGATGTCCTCCTCTGCCTCTCACGAGGCCTCATCATCGGTATCAGACACAAGTTCACGGACCTGTGTCTGAACCACGGCCACGGTGGGAGCGTCGAGAGGTGGACTCCCTGGCCGGCAGCGGCGAAGCTCCCTCCCCCCGACGTCGTCAGGGAGTCCACCTGGGAGGCAGCCGAAACCGGTACCGCAAGCGGCACCGGTACCGGGGACCTCACCCCGGGCAAAGGGCCAGCTGTCGCCTCCACTCGACGGCACCTGTGGCGCAAGCACCCCTGGTACCGGAGGAGAAGGACGCAACAGCTCTTCCAGAATGCCAGGAAGAACGGCCCGGAGACTCTCGTGCAGAGCGGCTGTAGAAAAAGACTGAGAAGCCGGGTGCAGGCGTCGAGGTCAGAATCTGTTCCGGGCATGGAGGCGGTACCGGGCTGTCCGGGGTAGAGTGCACCGAACACCTCCTGGATGGAGGGTGAGCGGTCCTCCCGGTGCCAATGCCTGCTGGGTGCCGACTCCCTCGGCAACCCAGAGCTCCCGGTACCAAGTCGGGAAGGTGACCGGTGACGATGCTTCTTCGACTTCTTCGAGCGAAGCATGTCACCGGAGCTCCCCGGTACCGATGAGGAGGACGTTGAATCCAGACGTCGCTTCCTCGGGGCCGGGGCCGAAGAAGGTCGATCCCGTGGGGGCTGTACCGCAGGAGCCCTCAGGGCAGGAGGAGACCTACCCGAAGGCTCACCGCCACCAGCAGGGGAATGGACAGCCCTCACCTGCACTCCAGATGAAGCACCACCGTCCGACGACATCAGCACCAGAGAGGGTCCCAGTACCACCGACGCCGACGCACTCTTCCGAAGCCTCGGTACCGACGATGCAGGAGGAGGACGCCTCGATGCAGTCGATGTCGATGTGGTCTCCGAAGACTTCGGTGCTGCCGACGCCGATGCGCCCTACGAATCTCTAGATGCCGATGCCGTCGAAGCGCCAGAGAACAGAACGTTCCACTGGGCTAATCTCGCTACTCGAGTCCTCTTTTGCAAAAGAGCACAAAGACTACAGGCCTGCGGGCGGTGCCCAGCCCCCAGACACTGAAGACACGAGGCGTGCCTATCAGTGAGCGAGATTACCCGGGCGCACTGGGTGCACTTCTTGAAGCCGCTGGAAGGCTTCGATGTCATGGGCGGAAAAATCGCGCCGGCGAAATCAAAATTCGCGATGATGACAAGAGGCACCGATACAAAAAAGAGGGGGGAAAAAACCTGTGCGGCTCCCGAAAGCGAAAGAAAACTTACGCTGGGAAAAGACTAGAAATACGGGAAAAAAATTCTCTCTTTTTTTTTTCGAAAAACACGAAAGACGCGCGAGGTCCTCTGAGGGGCACGAAACGGCAGCAAAATACGACCGTCCCAAGTGCGGACAAAAGAAGATTGACAAATACGAGCCGGTTCAGACGGGAAGACGACCGCACATTGGCGCGCGAGGGCTAGCAAACGTCTTTGCTAGTGAAGATTCCGATTGGAGGGGGTGCCGTGGACGTCACCCATCAGTGAGAACAAGCAGCCTGCTTGTCCTCGGAGAATTACAGCTACGTCATGCAAGGTTCCGCATTAGGAGTTATGGACCAAGAAAGGGATCTGGGAGTCATCGTGGATAAGACGTTAAAAACGTCTGCCCAGTGTGCTGCCGTGGCTAAGAAAGCACACAGAATGTTGAATATTATTAGGAAAGGGATGGAAAACAAACACGAGAATGTTATAATGCCGTTGTATCGCTCCATGGTGTAACCGCACCTCAAGTATTGTGTCCAATTCTGGTCGCCGCATCTCAAAAAAGATATAAAGGAATTAGAGAAGGTGCAGAGAAGGGCGACGAAAATGATAAAGGGAATGGAATGACTTCCCTATGAGGAAAGGCTGAGAAGGTTAGGGCTCTTCAGCTTGGAGAAAAGATGGCTGAGAGGTGATATGATAGAAGTCTACAAGATAATGAGCGGAGTAGAGCAGACAGATGTGAAGCGTTTGTTTACACTTTCAAACAACAACAAAACCAGGGGACACAAGATGAAGCTAGAATATGGTAGATTTAAAACAAATAAGAGAAAGTTTTTCTTTATTCATCGTGTAGTTAGACTCTGGAACTCGTTGCCGGAGAATGTAGTGACAGCAGTTGGCCTTACGGAATTTAAAGGGGGTTTGGACAGATTCCTGAGGTAAAAGTCCATTGAACATAAATTTTTTTTTTTTTTGGGGGGGGGGGGGGGGGGGGGGGTTGCTGGGTTCTTCAAGCCTGGATTGGCCGCTGTCGGAGACAGGATGCTGGGCTTGATGGACCCTTGGTCTTTTCCCAGTATGGCGGTGCTTATGTACTTATGATGTAGGCAGATTCAACAGCCACCTTAAACCACCTTAGAGACCGCCTGACCCTTCCAAGGACCATGAAAGAGCACAAAGAGGTGATCAGAGACACAAAACTAATTCGTCTCCTTCAGGTACCTGAGATGCGCCCTCCAGACATCCAGTTTGTGGTCCCTCCAGTATGCAGGAGGAGAACATCCTGCTATTAAACAGGGCAAGCATACCTCTTGATACACATGGAATGATAACATCACCTTTGGAAGGATGGTACCATATGCAAGGCCACTGAATCCTCTGCAAAGAGAGGTACGGTTCCCAGCTCAATAGGGCTTGAATTTCTGAGACCCTCCGAGCAGAGGTGACTGCTACCCAAAAATATCATCTAAAGTGAGGTCCTTGATGGAAGCCGAGCACAAGGACTTGAATGGAGCCCCCAATGATGCCCAGAGAACCAAACTGAGGTCTCACAAAGGAAAGGAAAGGAAGGATGAAGCAGAGGGCGCAAAAGCACAACCCCTTTCAAGAATCAAGCCACCTCCTTGTGCAGAGCCAGAGAGGTGCCCTTTACCTTCCCCCAAAAGTTGGAAAGAGCCTCCACCAGCACCCCTGAGGGAGCTCACACAGAGCCCCTTGTTCCAGGCCCTGCTGCAGGAACCCAAAGGTATTGAGAACCTGAGTCCTCCAGGAGGATATGGCCCGTTCCCCACACCAGGTTTCAAAAATTTGCCAGACCCAGACTTAAGCCAGGGACATGGAGGTCTTCCTGGACCACAGCAGGGTAGAAATCACTGTGGGGGAAAACCCACGCTTCTCTAAGTGTTGCCTTTCAATGGCCACACTGTAAGCCAGGAAGGATCTGGATCTTCCATGTCTACTGACACCTGCTGAAAGAAACCCTGAACCCTGGGCAGAGGAAGAGGGTCGCCTACTAGCAGGCATCAAACATCCAGCACCACCAGCAAGACCAACTGAGGATGACGCACAATCCCCCACCAGAGGCGATAGTGGGAACTATCCCCTGAGAAACCTGGTCCCTCCATCAAACGAAGCAGTGCTCCACCTTCACATTGGCTCAAGAAGCCTTCAAGTCAAACTGAGGAGGCCCCTAGGAGTCCACAATGAGCTGAAAGACCTGCTGCCCCAGCTTCCACTTTCCCGAATCCAACAGAAAGTGACTGAGAAAGCTTGCTTGCACTTTGTCCTTGCCCGCAGTATGGACCTCTCAAACAGCCTGCAGATACTGTATGTAAGAAGTTAGAAGCTTAAATGAATGTTGTACAACATATAGGAACATCTGATATTAAGGACAGTTTATATTTACATAAACAGTTGGAGAAAATGGAAAGCTAATTTGAGATTTCTAAATTTTCCAGTGTCCATTATTACCTGCAGAGATATTTTTGAGAAAATATTTCAAATAAATTTTTGCATTGGCACCAGCTCTACAGTTGCTGCCATGGAGCCCAGAAGCTGCAAGTAGTCCCAAACCATGGGCCACGGAAGCTCACATAACTGGCATTTCTGTGCCCGCAGATCTTCCGCCCACTCCTCCAGGAGGAACACTATTCCCCGGCTTGTGTTAAAGCAACTCTCAAGTACTCCATAACCTGAGATGGAAACAGATGACTCATTGGACAATTCATGACACAGTCCTGGACTCCAGGAGGGAGATGACCTAATCGGTGGCTTGACTAGCCTCCGCTGCTCAGTGCACTCAAGTCAGCTAGTTGTCCAGGTATGGGTGAACCCGAACCCCCTGACGCCGAAAGTGCACTGCCATCACCTTGGAAAACCTGCGTGGTTCCGTAGCCAGGCCAATGGAAAAGGGACAAAACTGAAAATGCTTGCCCAGCACACAGAAGCACAGATTCCTGTGAAGATTCACAATGAGGATATGGAGATAATCCTCCGTGAAGTCCAGGAAGTCAGAAGTCCCCCAGCTGCACCAATGCTTTAACTGAGCACAACATTTCCATCCAAAAGCGTTGGACCTTGAGACAAGAGTTGACCCCTTTGAGGTCCAAGATGGTATGGAAGGCGCCACCTTCCTTCCGGACCACAAAATATATGGAATACTGTCCCGGGCTGTGCTTCGCTGGAGGTGCAGGTTCCACCACCCCAAGAGTGCACAGGTGCTGCAGGGTGGAAGTGACAACCTGTTCATTCAGAGCTGAGCCACAGGGCAAGGCCACAAAGGCATTGGACAGGCTAACTTCAGAGAATACCACCCCCCCCCCCCTTACAGACCACCTCCAGGACCCACTGATCCAAGGTGATACAGGCTCCACTTGTGCTAGGAGAGCCTGCTTCCAACCAACACTGACAAGGGGCCTGGCGCACCCTCAATGAGCAGAACGGGGGACCATTGCTCCGCTGGAGGTGCCAGCGGGGCTGGCGCTTTTGGGGTCTCAAAAGGAGACCTGCTCTGACCATGCCCCTGAAAAGAGAGGGCAGACCAAAACTGCCCTGACCTTCTAGCACACCACTTGGAAGCAGAGGTACACTGAGAGCCTTTTTGCCACAGCTCAGGGAGCCAGAGAGGCCGTGCTTCCTCCATATCCTTAACTAGCTTCTCTAGGTCCTCTCCAAAGAGCAACTGCCCTCAAAAGGGCAGCTGACAACAGCTTTTTGGAATCTGTATCCACCACCCAGTGGTGAAGCAGGCCCAACCACCGAAGCAGCCACTGTGCAGGAAGCTAAGTGAACAAGATCATACAGAATGTCTGCCAAAAAGAATATCCCCAACTCCAGGCAAGCCACCTCAGGGACTCTGGGAGCTGCTGCAACCACCGCAGCATGGCCTTTGCCACATAACCAAAACAAATGACGACCTGAATACTGGACATCCTCATAGAACAGGCCAGGTGAAGCTGCTGCTCCACAACCTTTTTGTCATGAAGCTACCTCAGAATAGATCCCCCTGGACCTGCTGCTTAGCAGTCACCCTAGTGACCACCATGACCAGAGCACCCACCTTAGGAAAGGACCAATACATTTCAAACTCTTCTGGATAGAAGGTATAAAGGTGATCCAGCGCCCTGATACATCTAAGGAAACCATCTGGATTTTCTCACTCCACCATCATCCTGTGGATAAGAGCCTTGTGAAGAGAAATATGCTTGGGGGACCCCAGCGACTCCCTCCGTTAACAGAAGACAGTTCCTCTCGCCAAGACAGATGGATCACATAGGACTGCTCTTCGTCAGCCTCTCGAGACAGGGGAGTCTCAAACTCAAGAGTACCCTGTGGACTGAGTCCAAGAAGGCCTCAGAGTCCTCCTTCACCTCTGGAACCCTCCCCCTCAGTCCTATGCCTCTTAGAACTCAACCTGGGGTCCCCCGTCCATCTGCAACTGCTGTCAGACCAAATGTGCTAAGCTATGGAGCCAAAAGGCTCAAGGAGCACCAAGTGGTCCCTTTGGAACTTCTCTCCCCCCCCCCCCCCTAAAGGCCCACAGGAGGGTAGAGAGCCCCCCCCCCCCCCAAGCCCCGATGTGGAAGAGACTGAGAAGCAGCAGGAGAAGAAATGCCCACAGGAGACAAAATGACCGCGGGTCTCAATGCATCGGGGAGGGGGGGGGGGGGGTGAAAGACCCCAACTCCAGAGGACCCTCCCCCCCCCCCCCCATCACCGGGCTGTTTTCCAAGGCCCGGGAATCAGGCCCTTGCGCCGTCCTGGGCTATCTGGGGATGCAAATTAAAAGAAATTCCCTTAATTACAGGGAAATCCCTCAACTGCTATATAGGGGATTTCCCTGTTCAAGGTAGTTTTTCTTTTTTTTTTTTAACTACAGAAAGCAGTACTCCCTAAAACAGAGGGGCAAAAAAAAGGCTGCACAGGACAACTTGAGGGGAATTCAGGCACCTGGGAGCTGCAGAGGGAGCCCAAACAGGACAAACAGGCAAGAGAGGTGGGGGATGGAGACCCACACCCCTCAGGCAAGATACCACAGCACCAAGCCAAAGCCCCACCCAGTGGCACTAAGAAGTGTGACCGAGGCTGTGGAGCCAAGCTCTGAGCCTTAACAAGGTACGGTCCTAAGATTGTAACCAGGGAGTGGCCGTGCTGTGCTGCATCGGTGAGCAGAGCAGGGAGCTAGGCCAGTGACAGAGCACCACTATGCAAACGACCACCTGCTCGAACACAGAAAAAAATTACTGGATTGTTCTAGACAGCACCACAGATTATAACCACCAATGTCACTGGTAGAATTCAGTTTTCTCTTCCTCCATCTGGTGGTGGGAAGGGTAACACCTGCTGGATCAGAACAGTGTTAAGAAAAAATAAATAGATTGCTCGGGAAAACAGGGGGGGGGGGGGGGGTAGAAAATGATATTGGGACAAGGTTTGTCCCCATTCCTGTGAGCTTTTTCCCCAGCCTCACGAGCTTTATCCCCATCTGCAGAAGTCTCAAACAGTTATTTAATACAATGCCAGAAATATGAGATGCATTTACTCCTGTACTGTGCAAAATAAAAAGATGGCACATGCCAGGAATGCTTTTAGGGGAGAGCTACTAGGGCTACTGCCCTTGGCTCCTGACCAGAGAACGCTCCAAGTCTGATGAAAGCTGAAGAAGGTTCAGCCTAGTAGTGGGCTTTGGGGGTCTCCTCCCAAATTTCTGCCCTGGGTCCCCACCACATCTAACACTAGCTTTGGCAAGATGTACATTTCAAATCTGACATACTCTAATCACAAAATATGGAAAATTATTTTTTCAAACTTTCATTGTCTGGTCATTGTATTTTTTAAATCATGTTGGTCTCAGGCTCTGGTTTCTGCTTCTCTGTCTTCTCTTAACTCACTCACCAGGTTCTCCTGTCCATTTGACTTCTCTTCTCTCTCCATGTCCACCATCCATCCCACATCCATCATCATCTATCTCCCTATCCTCTCCTCCTGTGTTGAAAAACATCTCCCTTCTGTGTCTAGCATTGCCCCTCTGTGTCCATATACCATCCCCACACTGCATCTCCCGTGTGTCCCAACACCCCCCCCCCCAACACCATTTCTCCTCTGTTCCTGTTACCTCCCCGAGTCCAGCTTCTCCCCTCTCTTCCTATTCCACACCAATGTCTCTCTCTCCCCTCCAACCCACCTTCTCTCCTTCTCTTCCCCCATCCATTCCAGCACCTGGTTCATCTACCTGCCCTCTTTCCCTTTCTCCTTCCTGCTGTGGGTTCATTCAGTACTTGACTCCCTCTTTCTTCTTTCCTTGGTCCGGCATCTCTTTTCCTTTCCTGTAGCTCCCCTGCTACTCAAGTCCAGCAAGCACCTCTCTCCTTTCCCTCCAGCCCCCTTCTTCCTCCATGGGTCCAGCCAACACCTTTCCTTCCAGCCCTCCTCCTCCCCCATTGGTCCAGTCCCCACCTCTCTCCTTTCTTACCAGCTCCCCCCTCTTCCCATGGATCCAGCCTCCAACTCTCTCCTTTCCCTCCAGTCCTCCCTGTTCCCGTGGATCCAACCAGCTCCCAACTTCCTTTCCCTCCAGTCCCCATTCTCCTCCAGCCAGCACTTTTCTCCTATCCCTGCCCTCCACGGGTGTCACAAGGAGGTTTTGATGTTACTTACACTTTCCTGCAGCAAGCGTTTCACACAGGTCAACTCTGTGGCCTTCCTCCTGCAACCTCCTGTTTAACGCTAAACACAAAATTGCAGTAGAGAGGCGGGACATGGCAGGATGAAGGCCATGGAGCCAGCCTGTGTGAATCACTGCCAGTTGGATGCAGGAAAATGTAAGTAACTCTAATACCTCTGACCGATACCCACGGAGACTATTTTTTTTTTTAATGCGAGAACAAGGCTTTTTATCGTTTGGGGTGGTAAAATGTTTTGGTCCCACATCCGCAATAACAGTAACAGTATCAGTCTCTACTGGTGGGAAAGGCTAGGTCTGGAGTGAGATCTGATGATTCTCTACAAGGATTGTGGTGGACCTGTAAGGGTCTCGGTTGTATTATTGTTTAAAAATCTTAAAAAAACCTTTTTTTAAATAATAAAAACACAGCTGTAAATAACAATACTAAAGGTCCATTTTGGACCAGTATCTTCAAAATTAACTTCATCATCTTCACCTGTACATATTTTACAGTTCAAATCAAAAAGATGGGCCCGATGTTGACTGGTGGTATCATTTAACATGCTGCTGAAAACATCCAGCAGAGCCGCAGAACTGTTCTCTGGGGTTACTCGCACAGATTCTTGCTGCTCCTAAAAAACAACACACAAGCAATACTCAGAAGGACTTCATTCAGCTCACAAATATTCAGACCATGATTATGGTACTGATTATATTTACAGAAAGCAGACTCACTACACAAGAAAGCAAAGCTACTCACCTGTAGTAGGTACTCTCCAAGGACAGCAGGACAAATATTTTCTCAAATGGGTGATGTCACTAACAGATTCCTGGGTTGGTCACTGCCCAGCATACAAAACATTCCTAAAGCCTTTGGCAGGCCCAATCACACATGCATAGGTGCCTTCCCACCCAGTGTACTCGTGTGGGACCCTCAGATAAAAAAAAAAATCATTAGAAAACAATTCCTAGGGGAGGTGGGAGGGGTGCGAGAATACTAATGTTGTCCTCAGAACACCTGTTATAGGTAACTGCTTTCTACAAGGCCAAGCAGAACAGAGTACTCTCACTGATGGGAATCCCTAGCTTCAAGCCTGCTTAGTAAGTACAGTTCTTACCTGATGCAAGAAGTTGTTATTAGACATAAACATGTTTGGAAGAGAACAGGGAAGTGAAAGCGACGTACGCCCTTAGACTGCATGTCTGAGAATGCAGATATACAAAATAATATATGCTAGTTCCATATTCCCATATTCCTATAAATGTTATATTTTTACTGGAGCTGCTAGCAGTGTTGGAATGTACCCTGAATCCCCTGAACTTGCAGATGTAAGCAGAAGATAACTTAGCCAATGATTTTTCAAAGTTTGTGCCCTATGATTTGTGATGTAAACCTGTTGTCCATGACTTTAAGGATTCTTAATAAAAGAGAAGACGACTTGAGGGATTTTGAGACAATTCTGGGTGAGCTCACTATCACTGTGTGAGAACCAAACTTTATCCCAAAGGCCTTTGATATATATGTAACAATTCTGGGTGAGCTCACTATCACTGTGTGAGAACCAAACTTTATCCCAAAGGCCTTTGATATATATGTGTGTGTGTGTGTGCGCACACACACACATATATATATTATATATATATTTTGTTTTTGTTTTTTAATTAGATGTGTGTGTGGATTTCTTTCCTTTGGCCTCCTAGAGAGAGGAGTGAAGAACCGGGTATGTAATCTGCTCAGGTGGGGGTTGCAGGCAAACAGCAGCAAACTTCGTCCACTTAAAAGTATAGCACCTCTTGGTGAAATCTTTCCTAGAGGCCAGAAGAAACGTGGAGACAAATTCAGGCACTTGAAGGGATGCAAATTCTAGGCTCTCAACATGCAAGCCATGAGGGCCAGGGATTGGAGGATAGGATGCAGAAGAGACCCCTCTATCTACCTGATGAGAGTTGGAAAACAGTCTAATCTCCATGGTTCTTCAGAGGAGAACTCCAGAATAGGAAGGAACCAGATCTGCCTCGATCAGTAAGGTGCAATCAGAATAATGGTTTCAGCACAATTTTCCCTATTAAGAGAGACTGGAGGATACGCATACAGAAGGCTCTTCCTCTAATCAAGGAAGGAAGGCATCTGTCAATAGCCTGTCATGTGATCTGAATCTGGGGCAGAATTGAGGGACTTTGTTGTTGAGATGAGTGGCAAAAAGATCCACCAAGGGGGATGTAGGAATGTTTGCTCTGTCTGTAACAAACTTTACTACATCCATGACCTCTTTAGCTCTCATACTCTCCATCTGCTTGCCCTAACTGAAACTTGACTTTACCCTGAAGACTCTGCTTCAGTCACGGCCCTATGCCATGGAGGATATCTTTTCTCCCATACTCCTTGCCCGGTTGGCCGGGGAGGTGGTGTCGGGCTACTACTTTCACCCTCTTGTAGATTTCAACCTCTTTTTCCACCTCAGTCTCACTGCTTTTCTTCCTTCGAAGTCCACTCCATCCGTCTATTTGCCCCTCTGCCTCTCTGAGTAGCAGTCATTTATCGACCCCCTGATAAGTCTCTTTCTTCCTTTCTCACTGACTTTGATGCTTGGCTTTCCTTCTTTCTTGAAACTTCATCTCCTTCCCTCATTCTTGGGGATTTTAACATCCATGCTAATGATGTCTCTGACTTATGCTTCTCAGTTTCTTGCTTTAACATCCCCTTTCAATCTTCAACTGTGCTCCACTGCCTCTACTCACCAGAATGACCACTGTCTTGATCTTATCCTCTTCTCAAACTGCTCACTCTCTAGTATTCTGTGCCTCAGCTTTTCCCCTCTGTGACCATCATCTGATAACTTTCACACTTAAACACCCTCCCTCTCCAGTCCCGTCCAATCTTAACCAACACATTTAGGAATCTTCAGGCTATTGACCCTTCTACTCTGTCCTCCAGTGTTTCAAATCTCTTCTCTACCACTATGTTATCCAAGTCTGTCAATGAGGCTGAATCTTCCTATATTACTATTCTCTCCTCTGGATATTCTCGCTCCTCCCATTCCCTGTTCTGTAAAACGTACCAAACCCCAGCCTTGGCTGACCTCTAAAATCCGCTACCTACGTTCCTGTACCAAACGCCTTTGGATGAAATCCCGTGCCCATGCTGACTTCATACATTTTTTTTTTGTTACATTTGTATCCCGCGCTTTCCCACTCATGGCAGGCTCAATGCGGCTTACATATTATATACAGGTACTTATTTGTACCTGGGGCAATGGAGGGTTAAGTGACTTGCCCAGAGTCATAAGGAGCTGCCTGTGCCTGAAGTGGGAATCGAACTCAGTTCCTCAGTTCCCCAGGACCAGAGTCCACCACCCTAACCACTAGGCCACTCCTCAATTCTTGCTGACCTCCTTCCAGTCTGCTCTTTTACTTGCCAAACAGGACTATTACATCCAGTTGACAAATTCTCTTGGCTCAAACCCTCAACGTCTCTTTTGCTACACTGAACTGTCTCCTCTAAGTGCCTTCACCTTCAACTCCCCCTTCACTTTCTCCCCAAACTCTGGCTGAGTACTTTCATGATAAGGTTCACAAGATTAAACTTGAATTCTCACCCAGGTCACCTCCACCGCTCCTTCCCTTAGTCCATGCTCTCAACCCTCCAACCCCTGCCTCCTTTCCTTCCCTTTCTGAAATCACTGAAGAGGAAACTACACATCTTCTTTCCGCCTCGAAACTAACTACCTGTTCCTCTGATCCTATTCCCATCCATCTATTTAACACTATCTCCTACTGTCATCCTTTTTATCTGTCATACCCTCAATCTTTTACTTTCCACTACGACTGTTCCTGATGCCTTCAAACATGCCGTAGTCACACCATTCCTTAAAAAAAAAATTTCATTGGACCCTACATGTCCTTCCAACTATCGCCCCATCTCCCCCTCCCTTTCCTATCCAAGATACTTGAACATGCAGTTCACCGGCACTGCCTTGACTTTCTTTCATCTCAAGCTATTCTTGATCCACTTCAATCTGGCTTTCGCCCCCTTCATTCAACCGAAACAGCGCTTGCTAAAGTCTCCAATGACCTGTTCCTGGCCAGATCCAAAGGGCTCTATATTCTATCCTCATCCTTCTCAATCTATCTGTAGCTTTTGACACTGTTGATCACAACCTACTCCTTGATACGTTGATCCTCACTTGGATTTCAGGGCTCTGTTTTTTCCTAGTTTTCTTCTAATCTCTCCCAGCGTACATTTAGTGTATACTCTGGTGGATCCTCCTCTACTTCTATCCCACTGTCAGTTGGTGTACCTCAGGGATCTGTCCTGGGACCTCTTCTTTTCTCCATCTATACTTCTTCCCTTGGTACTCTGATCTCATCCCATGGTTTTCAGTATCATCTTTACGCTGATGACTCCCAGATCTACCTCTCCACACTAGAAATCTCAGCAGGAATCCAGGCCAAAGTATCAGCCTGCCTGTCTGACATTGCTGCTTAGATGTCTCACCGCCATCTAAAACTAAACATGACCAAGACTGAGCTTCTTATCTTTCCACTTAAACCAACCTCTCCTCTTCCCCATTCTCTATTTCTATGGATAACACTCTCATCCTTCCTGTCTCATCAGCTCGTAACCTTGGGGTCATCTTCAACTCCTCCATCTCCTCTGCACATATTCAGCAGACTGCTAAAACCTGTCGTTTCTTTCTCTATAATATCACCAAAATTCGCTCTTTCCTTTCTGAGCACACTACCAGAACCCTCATCCACACTCTTATCACCTCTCGCTTAGACTATTGCAACTTGCTTCTCACAGGTCTCCCTCTTAGCCATCTCTCTCCTCTTCAATCTGTTCAAAATTCTGCTGCACGACTAATATTCCGTCAACGTTGCTATGCTCATATTAGCCCTCTCCTCAAGTCACTTCACTGGCTCCCTATCCATTTCCGAATACAGTTCTGTTATTGACTTATAAGTGCATTCACTCTGCAGCTCCTCAGTACCTCTCCACTCATCTCTCCCTACACTCCTCCCCGGGAAATCCGTTCACTGGGTAAATCTCTCTTATCTGCACCCTTCTCCTCCACTGCTAACTCCAGACTCTGTTCCTTTTATCTTGCTGCACCATATGCCTGGAATAGACTTCCTGAGCCGGTACATCAAGCTCCATCTCTGGCTGTCTTCAAATCTAAGCTAAAAGCCCACCTTTTTGATGCTGCTTTTAACTCCTAACCCTTATTAACTTGTTCAGAACCCTTATTTTATCAGCTTCACTTTAAAATTCCCTTATCTTTTATTTGTCCTGTTTGTCTGTCCTAATTAGATTGTAAGCTCTGTCGAGCAGGGACTGTCTCTTCATGTTCAAGTGTACAGCGCTGCATATGTCTAGTAGAGCTATAGAAATGATAAGTAGTAGTAGGGGGTACCTCACTCTCAGAAGATCCAGCAGGCAATGCCCATACTTAAGACAACTTGTGCAGATGCATCAACCTGCTCAGTCTATCCACCTGGTATGAGGCTCGGAGTACTATGTCATGGCTAGTGGCCCACTGCCACATCCTGACTGCTTCCCGACAGGAGTATGATACCACACCCCCCTGCATGTTCACATAGTACATGGCAACTTGACTGTCTGCCTGAATGAAAATCTGCATTGACAGATGATCCCTAAAAGCCTTTGGAGCATTTCAGATTGCCTGGAGCTCCAGGAAATTGATGTGAATCTTGGTCTCCTGAGCGGACCAGTATCCCTGGGTGTGAAGCACTCCATCCCAGATTGAATGCATCTGTGTTCAGACTCTTTTGAAGCAGAACAATTTATAATGGAAGTTCCAGATGGTTTGCATCGTCCACCAGAGAAACAACTGAACCAACTCCGGTGTGACAGATGACATCTGCAAGGTTCCTGGTTGCCTGACACCACTGAGAAGCAAGGGTCTCCCAAGCAAACCATGGGTGTGACATACACTGTGGAGACTATGTGGCCCAACAACTTCAACATCTGCCAAGCAGTGACCTAACGGCTGTGCTGAACCTGAGTGGGGATGCCAACGAAAGCAACCACCTGCACATGAGGCAGGTAGGTTCAAGCAAATGTTGCAAATGCTGTACCAGGAGTAGATGGAACTTGGGGTAGATAATAACGAACTCTAGTAGCTCCAGCTCCAACACCCGAATAGTCCTCTGAATTGATTTTTGAGCACCTTCCTGTAATGTGATCTTGACCAGTCAATTGGCTAAGTAGGGAAGCACATGAACTCAGTGTCTGCATAGCAATCGGTGTAAAAGTATGCACCATGACATGATTGCATGTACAGGTGCACAGCCTGTGCAAGTACATGTGTAGATCAGAAAATATGATAATCTTAGGCACCCACTTGAACAATCCAGGCTCAATGTCAGGTGCAAGTGTCTGTGCCTGTGAGGTAATCTCGATGTCTGCTGCAATGCAACTGCTGGAAACTATTTTCTGCGTCTCATCTCTCATTTTCACTGTGATTTCAGGTTCACTGCTGCATTTCTCACTCACACCTTCCACCCCAATCTCAGCCCGACTCTTCCTGAAGGTGACATTACTACCTGCCTATAATTTGAATATGGCTAGGTATTTCATGAACGCTCTGAAGTGGACATGAGGCCAAATAAAAGGACACTATACTGGTAGGAGTTTCCCCACTTGAAATCTGAGATACTTACTATGACGGGGACTTAATCTAGATATGGATATAAGCATCCTTTAAGTCCACAGAGTTGCTATGCAGACACTCAATAGAATTCCTTCCCTTCTTCCCCTGGTGGAACAGGTTTGACCCGTATAGGCGAGAGTTTCTCCGCGAACACTTCACAGCAAAAAACCTCTGAGATATGGAGGCTGCAGAAGGAGTGGGCCAAGACAGGGACTTGATGGTGTCAGTTCTCTTCTTTATGAGGTCTGCTATCTCTTCCACCTTGTCCCAAAAAGGTTGTATCCTTAGTAAGAGATATTCTCTAACTTTTCCTGAACAGCTGGTTCCAGGACCGAGATACACAGCCACGAGAGTCTGTGCATGCTGATATCTACTGTGAAAAGTGTGTATGCTAAGTGGCCAAGCAATATGCTTCCGACACTCCTCCTGCTTATTCACAAGCTGGCCAAGTTGTGCTGCCTCCTTTGGAGGGAATATCCACAAATGTCTAGCACACTGCTCACCAAGTTCTTCAAACAGAAGCTTGTATAAAGCTGGTAAGACTGGATGCAAGAAATTAGCAATGAGCCTTGAAAAACTTTCCTCCCAAATGACCCTAGAGTGTGAGTATCCCTGCCTGGGGGAGCCGAAGCATGGGTCCTCTCCTGGCTCTTTTGAGAGCAGATTCAACCACCATAGAATAGTGTGACAGCTGCAAACTCTTGAATCTGGGAGCCTTTTGAACTCTATACATGGAGTTTGCCTTTGGTACAACTTGCAGAGACAGTGGGGGTTTCCCAATTCTTCATCTGTGCATTTTTGAGGATATTGTGAATGGGCACTGTCAGCTTCCTTAGGAAGGAAGTCATAATCAAGGACGTCCAACATCTCAGCCCTGAGCTTGTCTTTGATCTCCAACTTAAATCGAATGGCCTCCATTTCCCTCAAAAAACTTATAAAAGGAGAGCTCCTCTGGGGGAGACTTCCTCCTTTTTTGTGGTGGAGCGGGATCTGAAGGCAGGCTAAGGGATCTCTCCTCCAAGAAGTCCTCTGGCTCCACCACAGACCCCAAGGAGAAGTCTGACCCTAACTCAACAACGTATTCCTCATGGGAAGTCTGAGTCTGCACCTGCCTCAGTCTACTGGGCATCTGGTCAGGCTCTGGGTGAGAGCATCAAGGTGTGGGCCCTCCCCTGGAACCAGGGTTCACTTCCTCCCTCTAATGGGCTAAATCGGTCAGTGCTGGCACTGATGTCCAGCAAGGCACCAGAATCAATATGTTGGAACAGCACCATAATCAGCACTGGCGTCCCTGAAGCCTTGCCATCATGATGAGCAAGAATGCACCCCATATCCTCCTGTAACATAACCCTAAGATGCTCCTCTATAGCAGGCATTGGTAAAGATGCAGCTGGAGACAGTGTAGGTAAAATGGCAGAATGCAAAGATGAAACTGAATCAGAGGCAAGGTCCTGGCTTCAGAGAGACTGGCAAATAAGCCACTGCTTCCATGGAGATGGGAGTGGTCCTAATGGTGCCAATGCTTTTTGGGTACCAGCGATGCTGGTGTCCTGGACCTCCTGGCACCATGCCTCGAAGAGGACCAAAGTTGATGTTTCTTAGCCTTCACAATGCACATCAGGATCCCTTGGTGCCGATGAGGAAAAAGCAGAATCCTCATAGGTCCTCGGATGCTCAGCCCCAGCGGGCACTACTTACTCCCAATGTCAAGGGCAGTGGCAACCTCCATGACGTTGATGTAGCTCCTGATGCCGATGTCTATGGACCAGACTTCTGCGTGCTGAAAAATCTCACGATGGGCCTTTGTACTCTCCTGGGTATGTTTCTGCATGTTAGCACAAAGTTTACAATGTATCACGGTTGTGACTGTATCCCATGCCTACACTCACCTCACCTCGCCTCCTGGTAACCAAGCCCTATGGCTGCTGTGGAGGAGGTTAATGTCTCCTAATGCTAGTATATTGGAGTTGGTTACACCATTGTTTGAAATGAAGTCCATGAAGTTGGTCTGGCCTTTGTTCCAATTACCTGGAGGTCTGTAAAACAAGACACGATTCACATGATCGCACCCCTCTGAATTGGTTGGCTTTCCCGTAGCATCTCACATCATCTCTTGGCGCTGCCCCTCTCCGCATAATGTAAGGCCACAGGGCCCCTGGAGCACCAAGTGAGTACACTCTGGACGTCTTACCAGGTGAGCTCTTTTTTCTTTTAATTGTATTCTTTGTATTAATTGCTCTTAGCATTAAAGTGTACCTCAAAATGGGGGGAAAAAGGAAGATAGTGGAACCATTGATGCCAGCTGTTAAGGGTCCTATGGATAAACATGTTATACCAGGAGTAAAGTCTAACATCAGATGATGGAGGAATAGCCTAGTAGTTATTGCAGTGGCAAGAGAACCTGGGGAACTGAATTCAGTTCCCACTGGTGCTCCTTGTGACTGTGGGCAAGTCACTTAAACCTCCATTGCCCCAGGTACAAAATAAGTAACTGTATGTAAATATTTAAACCACTTTGACTGTAACCATAGAAAGGCAGTATATCAAGTCCCAAAAACCTTCTCTTAGTTCCTTAGAAAGATCTCCTCTACCACAATTGTTGGCAGCAGTCTCCCCACCAGCATCTGAGGACCAAGCCCAAGAAGGTTCAAGTTCCTCAACTGCTGAGGTTTTTTCACTAAAGTTCATTTTCCATCCGAGTTGGCATCAGAAACTCCTATTGTTCAAAAATACATAACTTTTATGGATATATGGACAGTTACACAGAGAGTCGCTTTTCAGAAATGTGGTACCTCGCTCTTTTACAACTGAATCGACTTCTAAGTTTAAGCGCAGGTAGACACTAAAATTGATGATGTTTCTTTGCAAGTGAATGCTGTTCCGAATAAAATTTCTTCCTTGTAAAGTACCAGGTTTTCTGCAATAAATATAGTCTTTTCCTGCATTGTAAGCTTGAGACGATAGAAAATATTATGAGTAACCGGAATCTTAGGTTCCTCAATTTTCCAGTAATCCATTACCTTTTGGCAGAAATCCTGAAAAGGTAATACTTTAAAGAGGTACTATGGGCTTTTACAAAGCAGCGCTACCAATTCTTGGTGCAGCAAATGAGAGGAAGCCCATTCAATTCCTATCGGCTTCCTCTCATTTGCTGCGTGGGAATCGCTAGCGCAGCTTTGTAAAAGTAGCCCTTTGTTTGTCAGACTCTGAGGATATGACACTGGTTAGATGTTATGTATCTATCAGAAAAGTTCTCTTGGAAGGTCAGGAGGGTAATTAAGCAATTTTGGGTCCAGCAGTTAGTGCAGATCTAACTGCATTTTTGGAGGTCTCTACAGATTTCATCCCTGCTAGGACCACACTCCTGATAACATTTTTACATGAAGGGTATTGTGAGCTATTAAGTTTCTGATTTATGCTTTTTTCCCTCTTTTATCTCCTTAAGGAGGGCAATGATATTTGGTCTTGGCTATGAAAGAAATATGTATTATCTCAAAATGAAAATTAAAAAATGACAGAATAGCCACATATCAGAGATATGATCGGCTCTGCAGAAAAGATCAAACTGAGAGTCCCATGTAAGTACACCAGGAGGTAAGGCACCTGTTCATGGCCTGCTAAAGGCTTCAGAAAAGCCAAGATACTTACCTATAGCAGGTATTCTTCAAGGACAGCAGGACTTATATTCTTGGTCCAGAGCTTCCAATAAGCTTTACAGAACTTTGTGGAGAGCAAGACTTGTTCCACCGCACATGCGCAAGTGTCAAATATACGGGAAGAGAAGGGGACAAAGGCCTGATCAAGGCATAGAGAAACATTTCCAAAAAAGAAGCGAAAAGGCACTAAAAAAGAAGCTCTTCCAAACCGGGAGAGAAGAGAAACTTCAGACACAGTCTTCTCCTCACCGAGGTAGAAAAACAACTGCAGTAACCGCTCCCTTGCAGCAGGCAGGAAGGCACTACGCTCCATGTCTCACACTCCATACAGCTCTGTAAAGCTTGTTATAAGCTCCAGACCGGGCAACACAGCGCCACGTTACCCACTTGTGAGAATTAATATGGCCTGCTTATCCTCAGAGAGTGTTTTGCACAGTGGGCAGCATCCGACATGGGGCTCCGTCGGCGATGTCACCCATATGCAAGAATATTCTGTCCAGCTTGCCCTCAAAGAAAAATCACACAAATATCTATTTTAAACCAACATACTTCATTTTTTATAAAATGGATTAATGTGATTAACACATTCTGTATGTACCTTTATAAACCATTTTCATGCTTAGAACAATGATTTTTATGCAAGTAAATTAGGTCTTATAAAATAGCAACCGGTGTAGTAGTATGCACCATGATATAACTGCATGTACAGGTGCAGAGCCTGAGCATGTAAGTATATGAGTATATCAGAAAATATGGTAATCATAGGCACCCACTTGTATAACCCAGGCTCAAGGGCAGGTGCAAGTGTCCGTGCCTGTGAGGTAATCTCGATGTCTGCTGCTATGCCACTGCTGGAAGCTATTTTCTGTGTCTCATGTCTCATTTTCACTGTGATTTCAGGTTCACTGCTGCATTTCTCACGCACCACTTCCTCTCCGATCTCAGCCCGACTCTCCCCGATAGTGGCATCACCACCTGTCTATAATTTGAATTGTGGGGCAAGGTTACGACCAAGGAGCAAGTCATGCTCCTTGGGACATCTCATTAATTTCTTTGGCTGCTACTTTGGCACATTTTACCTCCTCTCTCTTTTCATCATCTCTGGTTCTAAGTCATTGGCACCTATGATATCACGTCCTGTGCCCTCAAATCCCAATGTGGTGAGGTCATCATCCCCTACCCTGCTGTCCTTCAGGTAAATTTAATCCTTAATCGTGATAGCTTTCTCGTCCTGGTTCACTACCACCTCCTAGTGCCACCAGTTCTCTCCATTCTCTGTCTACTGCATCTTTTACTACCATTGGACTCAACTATCGTTTGCTCAGACACAAAGGGCCCTCTTGGCTCCGATCTGCTCACACGCCTTAGGCTTTCTATTCTTTGTATTACTGAGTCTTGGTTTAGACCCGGTGATACTGCCTCAATGCTAGACACCCATCCAATCAATTATCGTTTCATCCACTTCACACATCCTCCTGCCGTGGTGGAGGCGTGGCCTTTTTCTATTCCTCAGTTTACCAAGTCTAAACCTGTTCCTTCAGATCACTCTTTCTCTGATGTTGGTATTCTTCATTTTAGTATTGCTTCCTCCTCTTTTTATCTAGCTTTAGACTATCAACCTCCAACTTCTTCCTCTCTGGAGGAGTTGAATGCATTTATCGCTGAACCTGGCATTTCTCTCTCTATTATTCTCCTGGGAGATTTTTATCTTCCATTCTCGGATTCCTCTTCTGATGCTCTCACATTGGCTCACAACACTGGCTTCTTCCAATGCATCAATTTCCCAATCATGATGGGAAAATTAGGTTCTTACCATGATAATTTTCTTTCCTTTAGTCATAGCAGATGAAGCCATTACGTATGGGTTGTGTCCATCAACCAGCAGGGGGAGATAGAGAGCACTCAATTTTTCACAGTGCCTCATGGCCAGCTAGCTCCACTGCCTCTTCAGTATTTGAAGCTTCCAAAGCAGTATGGCAAACCGCAATGGGAATAACATGAACTTTCCTCACAGCAAACGATGGCCCCTTAACAAGGGCATAAACTCCAAAAAAGGAGGGAATGAACTCATCATCCAGGAGGGAATAAACTCGTCCTCCACTTTGTATAAACGGAGGGAATACGTGCATCCTCCTGGAGGGAATAAACTCATCCTCCCAAAACATGAACTGGGGGGAATGAACTCATCCTCCTATAACTGTAACAAGAATCCTGAAGACTGTTTTCTGACTCCCCAAGGAAGGAATATAACTTCAGGAAACAAGAACAGCACCTAAAATCAGAATCACTGCAATACAGACAATCATACAGGGAGGGCTCATGGCTTCATCTGCTATGACTAAAGGAAAGAAAATTATCATGGTAAGAACCTAATTTTCCCTTCCTTGTCATCAAGCAGATGAAGCCATTATGTATGGGCTGTAACAAAGCAATCCCTAAATAGGGTGAGAACAAGCCACACCACGCGCTAGCACCTGTGCTCCAAAACGTGCATCCCTCCTGACAGCCACATCCAGCCTGTAATGTCGGGCGAAAGACAGCTTAGAAGCCCATGTTGCAGCACTGCAAATCTCATGAAGAGATAGTGCTCCAGTTTCCGCCCAGGAAGAGGAAATCGCTCTTGTGGAATGTGCCTTAAAGGATTCAGGCGGAGCCCGGCCAGACAGCAGATATGCTGAAAAGATAGCTTCTTTGAGCCAACGGGCAATAGTGGCTTTAGATGCTGAAGACGCTCTGCAAGGACTTGCAAACAGCACAAAAAGATGATCAGAGGTCCTGAAAGAATTTGTAATTCGCAGATACTGCAACAGAGTCCTGTGCACATCCAAAAGGTGCAACTGCCCAAATGAATCTGGAAACTCCTCAACAAAGGAGGGAAGAAAAACAGGCTGGTTTAGGTGAAACGCTGAAACCACCTTAGGCATGAAGGAAGGCATGGTCCGAACCGTGACCCCTGACTGCAGAAAAGGGTCTCTGCAGGACAGCGCCTGGAGCTCTGACACCCGTCTCGCCGAGGTAATGGCCACTAAAAAGACGGCCTTCAGTGTCAAATCTTTCTCTGAAGCACGCCAAAGCGGTTCAAAGGGAGCCCCCTGAAGGGCCTTCAATACTAACCCCAGGTTCCAAGCTGGACAAGGTGCACGCACGGGAGGACGGAGCCGAAGCACCCCTCTAAGAAACCGTGCCACATCTGGATAAGCAGCTAAGGACACGCCTTCAACCTTGCCACTTGCACCCACAGGGAATTATAGGCCAAGCCTTTGTGTACACCATCCTGCAAAAAGTCCAGAATCGGCGAGACAGGAGCCCGCAACGGAGAAAGCGCTCTTGAAACACACCAAACTTCAAACTGGTGCCAAATCCTGGCATAAGCCACGGACATGGAACGCTTACGGGCCTGCAGGAGAGCGGAAATTACCTTATTTGAGTAGCCTCAATTGCGCCCTCTCAAGCGCCATGCCATAAGACCAAAGCGGCAGGCGTCCTCCATGGCCACCGGACCCTGTGACAACAGGTGCGGAACCAGAGGTAACGGAAAGAGAGCCTCCAACAGCATCTGTCGGAGGTCCGCATACCAAGGCCTCCTGGGCCAATCCAGGGCGATGAGCACCACTTCTCCTGGATGCAGCCGAATCCGCAGGAGCACTCGCCCTATCAAGGGCCACGGAGGGAAGACATACAGCAAGCCCAGGGGCCAGGGTTGAGCCAAGGCATCCAACCCGGCAGAGCGAGGAACCCTCTGTCTGCTGCAGAAGCACAGGACTTTGGCATTGGAACTGGTCGCCATAAGATCCATCACTGGCATGCCCCATTTGAAACATATCTGCAGGAATACATCGTCTGCTAGTTCTCACTCTGCTGGATCGATCGGATGCCTGCTTAGATAGTCGTCTTGCACGTTGCTCTGACCTGCAATGTGAGCTGCTGACAGGGACTGTAGATGCAGCTCAGCCCAGTGGCAAATTTGTTCGGCCTGCATGGCTAGAGCTCTGCACTGAGTGCCGCCTTGTTGATTTATGTAGGCCACTGCTGTCGTGTTGTCCGACATCACTCGGACAGCCAATCCTTAGCCAATCTTTCCAGGGTCATTTGAAAGGCCAGAAGAGCCAGAAACACCGCTTTCAACTCTAGGCGGTTGATAGACCACCCCGACTCGTCGGGCGTCCACAGACCCTGGGCATGCTTCCCCTGGCAATGTGCGCCCCAGCCCTTCAGGCTGGCATCTGTCACCACTAGGCACCAATCGGGGAGCGCCAGCGGCATTCCCCGCCACAGCATGCTGTCCGAGAGCCACCACTCCATACTGAGGCGGGCCGCAGGGAGCCAAGAATGTCTGCACTGATAATCCTGAGATACTGGAGACCATCGTTGAAGTAGAGAATACGGTAGAGGTCTCAGGTGCGCTCTCGCCCATAGCACCACTTCCAAGGTGGCCGTCATCGATCCCAACAGCTGGACAATGTCCCAAGCTCACGGGCGGGGCATCCTCAGGAGCAGACGGACCTGATTCTGAAGCTTGCACCGCCTTTGCTTGGGAAGAAACACATAGCCTGAGGCTGTGTCGAACCTGGCCCCCAAATATTCTAGAGATTGCGAGGGGGTCAGGTAACTTTTGGCCATATTGACGACCCAGCCCAGAGATTGAAGGACTGAAACCACTCTGGCTGTAGCTAGATGACAATCTTTTTCTGAGTCTGCTCTGATGAGCCAGTCGTCTAGGTACAGGTGAACCCGGATACCCTCTCGCCTGAAAAAGGCAGCTACTACCACCATTACCTTGGAGAGGGTTTGGGGAGCTGTGGCGAGGCCAAAAGGCAAGGCCCAAAACTGGAAATGTTTTCCCAACACCGCAAACCGCAGAAACTTCTGGTGCGGGGGCCAAATTGGTATGTGTAAGTAAGCTTCTTTCAGGTCCAGAGACAGGAGAAACTCTCCTGGCTGTATCGCCGCAATGACGGAGCGCAGGGTTTCCATGTGAAAATGCCGCACTCTTAAGGACTTGTTTAGCTCTTTTAAGTCCAGGATCGGGCGAAGAGACCCGCCTTTTCGTGGCACCACAAAGTAAATGTAGTAGCGACCTAGACCTTGTTCGGTGGGAGGCACTGGGGTCACAGCCCCTATCCGGCACAGACTGTGCAAAGTCTCCTCTACCGCCACCCGTTTGGCGGCAGAACCGCATCGGGACTCCACAAACACGTCTCTCACCGGGGCATCGAATTCTATTCCGTATCAGTCTCTGATCAGGTCCAAGACCCAATGATCTGCGGAGATTTTGGCCCACTCCTCGAAAAAGAGGGAAAGTCTTCCTCCGATGACAGGAAACGAGGACGGGGCCGGCGCACCATCATTGAGAGGGTCGCCCCTGAACTCCAGGCCTTGAACCTGCAGCTGCGGAACGTTTGTCCAAGCGAAAGAAGTTTCTCTGCTGAACACGGACACGCGAAGTGAACCAAGTAGCACGCCCCGGGCGGTACCTTCTAACTTCACGGAAGCAAGGTCTGTAAGAGGAGCGGACCGCCTGACCCTTAGAGGAAGGCTTTGGCCTATCTTCGGGCAAGTGCTGAGGTTTGGAATCCCTCAGGCCTTTAACGTTTTCCAGCTCCTCACCAAACAGGAGAAGGCCTTGAAAGGGCAACTTCACCAACCTTTGCTTAGAGACCATGTCCGCCGCCCAATGTCATAGCCAAAGAGTGCGGCGAGCCGCCACTGCTACAGCCATTTGTTTAGCCGAAGCTCTGACCATATCATAAAGGGCGTCAGCCAAAAAGGACAAGGCCGACTCCATCCGCGGAGCCACTTCAGATAAGGTCTCCGCTCCATCACCTGGCTGTTCCACTGCCTGCTGTAACCAAGCCAGGCAGGCTCTAGCAGCATAACAACTGCATGCAGACGCCCGAACAGTGAGACCTGCCAAATCAAAGGGCCGCTTCAGAGCTGAATCAAGCCTGCGGTCTAGAATATCCTTCAGGGCAACACCTCCTTCAACAGGGAGGGTAGTTCTCTTTGTCACAGCCGTGACCAGGGCATCCACTTTTAGGCATTGCAAAGCGAGCCAAATGTTCCTCACTCAGAGGGTATAATTGCTCCATAGCCCTGGCAACCTTCAAAGGCCCCTCGGGGTCAGCCCATTGAGCCAAAATAAGCTCTTGGATGGAGTCATGCAAAGGAAAGGCTCGAGCAGGCTTTCTGGTACTAGCCATCCTTGGATTAACTAAGGAGGCTGTGCCACTCCCAGGATCTTCAAATCGAGAGGGCTTGTAAGGCATCTGAAATACGCGCTGGCAGCTCCTCGCGGTGGAAAATCCTCACCGCAGACGGATCATCAAGCTCCTGTGGCAATTCTGCACCCGACTCTGGCTCCTCAGCCCAAGAAGTTCTGCCAGACCCCTCAGAATCCTCATAGCCCGACCACCGGGGGGGGGGTGGGGGGGTGGGGGGGGGGGGGTGCGCCACACTCAGAAGGGGAATTAATAATCATGTTCCATGGTTGGACCATTTTCTAATTTCTTTTCAGCTTTTTCCTTCCAAATCTTCTCATTATTTCACCAGTTCACTCAATGATTTGGCACTATTAAAAATAAAATTAGCGCTACACCATTTAGAATCTCCCTCTAGCTCCTTATTTTTATCTGAGCAAGTTTCTCTACTCCAATCTTCACTGGTTAATTATCTTAGACACCACCACCCTGTTGAAATAACAGTCTACCTCTTCCTCACGGCACCTTGCTCCCTGGTACTATTCAGGACTCCGGCCTCTTAAAACCAAAGTCCACAGTGAAGAAAGGAGGTGGCAAAAACATCACTCCTCCTCAACCTATCATCGTTTTAAAGCTAAATACACTGAGTATTGTTCGGCGCTTCATGCTTCCAAAAGACACCACTATTCCAAGGCAATCAAGTTTGCCAGTAACAAGCCACAAAAATGGATTCAAATTCTGAATACTATTTCTCCCTCTTATCTACCTTCTCCACCTCTGTCCCAGTTCTTTACCTCTCTTGACAACTAAGCTCTGGCATGGCAAACAAAATCAATAATCTTAGGCAAAATACAAACATCACCGCATCCTCCCCCACTATCAGGGAATCAGGCCTTGCTCTCACAACACAATGGTGCTATTTTAATCTATCTACAATACAGGATCTCTGGCCCTCAATAGATATTACTTCTTCAGTCACTGATCCATGGCCAGCTCGTCTGGTGAAACATTTTACTCTCACCTTGATCCCTTTTATCTTCTCTTTTATCAAGCAGAGTCTTGAACTGGAAATGGTACCTTACATTTGGAAACTATGTATTGTTAACACTTATTCTCAAGAACCCAGACTTGGATCCTTCCTTTCCCCTAAATTATCGCCCTATTTCTTACCGTCCCCTTTTTCAAAAACGTTGGAAAAGTGGTTTTGAAATAGCTCGTATCCTTTTTTGGATAAGACTTTTGCATGACACCCCAGACAGGTGGGTTTTCATACAGCTCATAGTACTGAGACCCTTCTTACCGTGCTCTACAATGAAATACATACCTCACTAGATCAAAAAACCTCTGTCGTAATAGTTTCATTAGACCTTTCTTCTGCTTTTGGCACTGTTGATCATGATCTACTTCTACAGCACCTCTCTTCAATGGGTATTTTGTTTCATTCCTATCCTGGTTTACCTCATACTCAAGTCATCATTCTTTTCAACTTTTTTTTTCAGATAATTTCTGTTCTGCAAAATATCCTTATACTTTAGGTGTTCAAGCTTCTATGCTGGCTCTGACTTTATTCAATCTTTTATTTCCCCTCTGATTTCATTCATTCAGTCTTTTGGATGCAGCCCATACTGCTATGCTGATGATGTCCAAATTCTCTACTCCCTATACCTGGTTGATCCCTCCCCCCTCAAATCCTGTTTTGAGCTTACGGCTGCCTGGCTTTCTAACCAAAGACTTTCTCTTAATGTCTCCAGTCTTAACTATGCACTTCCCCCTATAATGTCGTTCCTTCTCTCCCCACTCTTCAAGGTCAGTAAACAGTCCAAGGTCAAGGCAGGCAGCAACACAACGCGTGGTCAAAATTACTTATGTTGTGAACCACATTTAAACTACACACTAATAAAGTCATTCAATCTTCCTTCTTTGCCTTGCAACAAATTTGCTCAGTTAAATCCTACATCTTAATGTGTCCATACCCTTCTTCTCTTGTCATCACACACTTGGACTACTGTAATGCACAGTTTTCTGGATTACCCCTCTCTTCATTAAAGCGCTTACAACTCATTCAAATCCATGGACAAATTTTTACACAATGCACATAAATTTAATCATGTAACTCCATTACTCAAAAAAGAACACTGGCTACCTGTTTCCTTTCACATTAACTACAAATTACTCGTATGGGTTCACAATGGCCTTCTACCCTCTGCCACTGAATATATTTCTAATTTGCTCATTCCCTATGTCTCCCCTCGGTTCCTGAGTTCCTCCCAACAAGCTCTCCTCCAGTTTTTCTCTCTCTCTCTCCACTATAAGGCTTCACATTACTCATGCCACGGCATTTGTTTATGCTGGACTCTGGAACACACTACCACTTCATCTCAAATCTGAAACTTCATATATCACTTCTTAAATTCTAGCTTTTTAATCAAGATTTTCCTTTGTAATACAGGGGATATACATTAACAGCCTCTCTGTCCTTCTCTATTTCTCTCTCGCTCTTTCTATTGCTCAGCCTTTATTATAAACTGTCTTGCTGCCATTTTGGCAATTGTTGGTTTATCAACTATTGAAAAATTCTTTATAAAGACACAGACATCTGTGTGTCTTTCTAAAATAGCTCCTAAGTAGTCACTTACATGCCTCAAAAATCACTATCTGTAAAAAATTACTTGGATGTAGCTCCTGCCATGATGTACATCACAGCACTAGTGGCCTGAAGTATGGTCTGGCCAGCAGATAGATGCAAGTATGTAGAATACTGAACTTCAACCCCTGGGGAAAGTAAATTAATTAGCATACCCACTGTCAAGTTCAGTTAGCTGAGTGACTCCATAAAGTACTGCAGCCTATACAATGCCTTCATTAAACATGAAGCTTCAGGTTTTAAAAGAGGCTCCATCAACCAGTCCCTGCAATGAGGCAGTGTCTCTCTTCATACTTACATCTGTATCAGATACTGGCGGAGACTCTTCCATATTAATATCCAGGACTGGATCTAATCTGCCAGATGAATGTTTGTTTTCTGCATATGATTTGCTTCTGGATTCTATTAGCTAAACATAAAAAGAGGTAAAAAAAAAAAACTAAAATATAGTGAATACAAAAAATACTTCAAGCATCTATACCAACACATTCCATCAACTGTTTTTATATGCTTTTGACAGATGTGCTCACATTCCCAGGCAACTACTGTGTCAAACGCGTACCTAGGTCTGCTACTATTTGAAGAATCATGCAAATGGAACTATGTATAAAACACTTAGAACATGTAGCCACAGATATTTAGTTTTCACAGAATACTAGCCTAAGTAACAAGTTATTCTATCAGTTTTAATAGCAAATAGCATTTGAAAATAAAAACACTTCCTATAATTTTGATAAAGAAAAAAAGAACAGAAAACAAGGCAATACCTTTTTAGATCAACTTAATACATTTTTGAATAGCTTCTGGAGGCCAAAACTTCCTTCCTTCGTTTCCTTTTTTTTGCATTTATTAACCTTTAAGTGGACCAACACAACCACCACATTACTTTACCTATAAATTTTAGGAAAGCAGCTAAAAATCATGTTTGAAAATCAAATTTTGGCTACAACTGGTATGATGATAAAATCATTATGCTGAGAAAAGTAACATGGGCCTCCATAAACCAGCACACCACCGGTACAGAAAAATGTCTATTTCAGAGATGAGACCTATGCAATAATCTGTCAATCATGTAAAAACGTCCTCAGTTGCATGAAGCATTCAGAACTCTGAATAAATCACTTACCAGTTTTGTCTCTCTCTGTTTCCACACGGACATTTCTTTAGATATTAATTCTTCTGGCTTCATTCTTACTAGTTTCGATGGTGAGATTTCTTCACGAAGAACACGATGGAAAAGACCCTAAAAATCAAATATGATATATCAAGCCCTCCATTATCAACAGCAACTCAATATTTTTGCTCATTGGCTTCTTAGAGAAGAGGGAGAGCGGATCATCTAAATCTATGAACTATTCACATGCCTAAAGCAGGGATTCTTAACCTTGTACAATTTTCACACCCCTTTAAGAAAGTAACAAAACCCTCCCTTCCTAAACTACATGTCCACTAGTGACTACTGACAGCTACATATACTGCTAGTAGCTGCTAACAATCTTAAAAAGATTCAATCCAGTCTGGTCTTAATACTTTCATGCCACTAGTTGTTCATAAAGGTCAATCGCTGCCTTCAGCTCCCTGGTTCCATCATGGCCTGCACCTCTTCAAATGACGCTTAGAGCTGAGAGGCTGTGGCAAAAGGCTCCTTCAACTGAAGCGCTTGCAATATATATAGAGAGGAACTTTGAACCTATAATTCTCATATTAGGAAATCTAAGAAAGAATATTTTTCAAAGGCCATTTCCTCGGTGACAAACCCTTCCAAGGAACATTTCTGCATCATTAACCAACATGTTCAGCCCTCACACAGCCGAGATAATGAGTCCACGATGAGTGCTGAGTCCGCACCGAGTGCAGAGTCCAGCCGAGATGCTGAATCAGAATTGAGTTGCCGTCCCGGTCAAGATACTGAGTCCGGGTCAAGTTGCAGTCCTGGCCAAGATGCTGAGTTCGGGTCAAGTTGGAGTTGCAGTTCCAGTCAAGATGCTGAGTCTGGATCGAGTTGCAGTTCCAGTCGAGATGCTGAGTCTGGATCGAGTTGCAGTTCCAGTCGAGATGCTGAGTCTGGATCGAGTTGCAGTTCCAGTCGAGATGCTGAGTCGAGTTGTAGTTCCAGTCGAGATGCTGAGTCTGGATCGAGTTGTAGTTCCAGTCGAGATGCTGAGTCTGGATCGAGTTGCAGTCCCAGCCGGGATGCTGAGTCTACACCGAGTGATGAGTCCATAATGAGACCTGAGTCTACACCGAGTGCAGAGCCCAGCCGAGATGATGAATCCACGATGAGTGCTGAGTCTACACCGAATGCAGAGCCCAGCCAAGATAATGAGTCCACGATGAGTGCTGAGTCTGCACCGAGTGCAGAGCCCAGCCAAGATGACGAGTCCACGATGAGTGCTGAGTCTGCACCGAGTGCAGAGTCCAGCAGAGATGCCGAATCAGAATTGAGTTACAGTCCCGGGCAAGATGCTGAGTCCGGGTCAAGTTGCAGTCCCGGCCAAGATGCTGAGTCCGGGTCGAGTTGGAGTTCCAATTCCAGGCAAGATGCTGAGTCCGGGTCAAGTTGGAGTTCCAGTCCCAGGCAAGATGCTGAGTCCAGTGTGAGTTGCAGTTCCGGCCAAGATGCTGAGCCCGGATCAGGTTGCAGTCTCAGGCAAGATGCTGAGTCTACTCTTGAGTTCCCACTTCAACCAAGATGTTGAACTCCTTCTGAGTTCCAGCTCCAGCCAAGAGGCAAGGTCTAGTCTTAAGTCCAGTTCGAGTCCCTGTCCGGCTTCAGATTCCAAGATGGGTGTGGGCTCTAGCTCAATTCTGGCTGCTACAGTGGAGTGCCAGGAAGTCAAGGAAGTTGTGGACTCCTTCAGGAGATGGTTCCTGTTCAATAGAACTCCACTTGTTGCATCCAAGACTCTGATCCTGCCTAGCAGCCGTCCTAGAGCCTCGTGGCGGCCAAAGCCACTCTGGTTTCCAAGTTCCAGATGTACTTGCTACTTCCTGTCCAGTAGTCCAGGTCTATGTTTTGAGACCCATTGGTAGATTTCATCACAGTTACCCATGGAGACCTAAATTTTCTTTGGAGACCTGGAGCTCCCGTGGCGACACGGGAGCCTTGAGGGGGAGGTGCTGTTATGATCGTGGTCAGAACCCCTCTCAAACTTACCTTTTGCCTGGGGGTCAGCTTTTTAGCTGGCTTCTGTTCCGTTTTTCTGTCCTGTTTGAGCTAGCTCTCTCTCTCTGTGCCGGCTGCTGCCAGCATGGGGCTAATTGTCTCACTTCACTGCAGCTGTGGGTGTGTACTGAGTTGCTCTACCTCTCCCTGGGTGTACTGGCTTCAAGAGCTTCTCGGTGCTGCATTGATGTGGGTTGGGCCTCTCGGGGTTTCAGTGTGTTCTGCCTGGCTCTAGGGAGAGTGACATCATCTGGGAGGGCCTTGATATGGAAGTGGTTTTCTTTCCTTCAGAGCCTTTGCAACGGTGGTGTTTGCTTTAGGTAGGGTGGTGCAGTGTGCACTTCTGACTTTGTGTCTATTTTCCCTGCTTGCTTTTGCTAAGGTCCAGGTTAGTGTTAGTGCAGTGTGCACTGGTGTCTGTGTGTTTAGCTTTCCTGCTTTTCCCTCTTGGTTTTGGAAGCACCTTGTTAGTTTTGTGTCTAGCTTGCTAGGGTAGTGCTTAGGAAGCACCTTGTTAGTTTTGTATCTAGCTTGCTAGAGTAGTGCTTAGGAAGCCCCTTGATAGTTTGTGTCTATCTTGCTAGAGTAGGGCTTAAGAAGCACCTTGTTAGTTTTGTGTCTAGCTTGCTAGGGTAGTGCTTAGGAAGCACCTTGTTAGTTTTGTGTCGAGCTTGCTAGGGTAGTGCTTAGGAAGCACCTTGTTAGTTTTGTATCTAGCTTGCTAGAGTAGTGCTTAGGAAGCTTGTTTTGTGTTTAGCTTGTTAGTATAGGGCTTAGGAAGTTCTTTTGTTAGTGTAGGCCTAGGAGTGCCCTGGTTAGTCCAGTTCCTTGGACCACTGCTGTCTCTTCTGTTTCCAGTCCTGGTCCTTGTGTCATCCGGTATCCGGTAAGTCCTGCCGGCCACTCAAACCCAAGGGCTCAACCCTTGGGGGGGGTAGTGGCCAAGCGCAGGTGAAGCTGTACGGACCAGTCCAGTGTGTTCCGGTCCGGTGTGTGTTCCAGTCTGGTGCGCTCCAGTCCAGTGTGTTCCGGTCTGGTGTGTGTTCCAGCCCTGTGTCCTCCAGTCCGGGGGATTGCAGTCCAGTGTTCCAGTCCTGTGTGCTCCAGTCCGGAGGATTCCAGTCTGTGTGTTCCGGCTCGCTGGGCAGTGCCTGCAGTCCTGCCGGTGCGCTTGCCCAGCGTTGGTTGGTGGGTTTTGCCTGCTGCTGTCGCTCCTCGTCAGCAGCCCAAGGGCTCACGTTTGCTCCAGAGCCCGGCCCCACGGGCTCTGAACCTGAGAACCTGACAGTTTAACAGTCCACAACATTATGAGTGATTCAAGGTACTTTGAAAAACCAATGGAAGTTGGATAATTAAGAATAATACAACTTAAAAATTAAGCAGGAGGTAAACCCTTTAATAATACAACTTTTCTTATATGAATTTAACCCTTATTGCCTTGTGCATTAAGGAAAGTACGTAATTGTTCTGAGTCAAAAAATATATATCTTTTATCATTCAAAGTCAATAAACACTTGCAAGGAAATCTCAATTGAAAGCTAGCCTTAATAGCCAAAGAGTCTTGTTTCATCTCTAGAAATTTCTCTCTCTGTTGCGTCCAATGCGAAATATCTGGAAATATTGAGACCTTGCTACCTTTAAATTCCAGAGCTTCTTTGTCTTGTAGAAATACAAATGAAGCAATTAGAGTAGCTCTAGACTCAATATTTTCTTTCGTCTGTTCCAAAAAATCTGTTAAGTCAAGTGGTTCAGATGTTTTTTTCTTGATTAATAGAAATGTTTTGTAATTTTGGCATCACTTTCAAGTAATATATTCTCTGCAAAGGTGGAAGGGATTGGTCTGAATACTTATAGACCTCTTTCAAAAATTTTATAAACATCTCTTGGAGATGTAAATTGATCTTTTGGAAAATTTAACAAACGCAGATTCAAATTTCTTGAAGAATTCTCTAAGTTTTCTATCTTTCGATGTAATATCATCCGGTCTCCAGAAATTTGTGCTTGCTGCTCTAGTATTTTAGCAGTTTCTGTCTCAAGTTTAGTCTGTTTCAACAAAACACCTTCCATCTTCTCCTTCAAATTTCTTAGTTGAGAAACATTATTTAAAGATACTGAAATAAAGGCATTACAAACCTTATGCAAAGACACTAAGGCTGTCCATATGGACTCCGACGACACCTCTTGAGGCTTAACCAACGGTTAAATCGCCGTAGCACATAGAAAGGATTCTTGTAGATTTATATCTTGATTCAAATCTTCCGTGGCGTCCCCAGTTGCCATTTCCGGTAATCATTGCTCTGATGGTATCTCGGATGCTGCTCCTTCTGATGGAGTTCGCCACCCCTTCGAGTTTCCTCCTTCAGACGTCAGCAAGTTCGTCAGACTGCGGAGGCGGCGGGGTCAAAGGTCCCAGCGGGCTGAGCAAGAAATTGCTCTCCTGGACGGGGCTCTTCCCAGACCCGTCCACGGATGCGCCCGAGATTGGGGTAGTGTTACGCTCTGCTACACTTCTCCAGGATGGGTCAGTTTCTGTTTCCTAACCCAGCAGCCGTCATCTGGCTTGAAGCAAGGACAGCAGCCATCTTGGCTAGCTCAGGAGGGGGCAGCCATCTTGTATACAAGAACAGGAAGGAAGCCCATATTTGGGTGAAGGGCATCTCCTCTGATGGGGGCAGCCATCTTGGAACAGCTGCACATGGTTGAGCCTAATTCCTGCTCTATTTAAAGCCCTGTTTCCAGTTCCTTCCATGCTTCAGCTTCTATTCGCGTAGAGGTTGTGGTCTTCACCTGTTCCAGTGTTTTCCTGTGTTCCTGACCTTGGATTGCTTTCTGACCACGCGTTGTGTTGCTGCCTGCCTTGACCTTGGACTGTTTACTGACTATTCTTTGCTCTGCCATTTACGGGCTCTGGACTGTGTTTGTTTGCCCACCTGTCTGTTCAGTGGTCGTGCAACCCCGCTGGTTCCGGAAGTCCTGCCGGCCACTCGAACCCAAGGGCTCAACTCCTGGGGGGCAGTGGCTAAGTGCAGGTGAAGGTAGGGGTTGTCTGGCTGCCTGACCAAGTGCGGTGTCACTCCATCTTCGCCGTGCTCAGTCGGGGCACAAGGGCTCACACATCTCCAGTCATAACAGGTAGATACCAAAAATGAGGATATTGGCGGTTGTCTGGGTAAGGAGGGAATTAGCTTCGGGAGGGGTGGTCCCTTTGGCTTACCCTTCCTTTTCGGCATTGTTAATAAGAAAGACGGTACTTTGTAAGAGTTTTCTACGAGCAACCGCTTTCCACATCCTGCTTCGTCGCCATCTTGAATCCTGTTTTTCTTCTTCACCATTTGATTATATCTCTCCATCTTGGCTTCAGTGTGATTTGCAGGGTCTTCTCCCATTAGTTTGCTTGAGCCTAATGTTGGGAGCAGTTGCCCGCATTTGGAAACAGGTGGTGGCTCATCCTTTACTCAAAAATACAGTACTCTGGTCTCCAATTACCGCCCAATCTCTGCTTTTTTATCAAAACTTACTGAGAAAATAGTTTATTTGTAATCATTTTCCTTGTCAAGTTGGTTTTCACAGTCATCACAGTATAGAAACTTATTATCTGTGCTCTAATCTATATCAATTCAGAATTGTATGGGGGCAAACCATTCTTATGGTCTCATCAGATTTGTCAGCAGCTTTTGACTTAGTAGACCATGGCCTTTTAAATTCTTGAGTATCAATAGCCTCACAGATACAGTGCATCAATGGTTTTCTCTCTTATCCAATCACAGTTTTACTGCTCACACTGTTCCTGAAATATCTACTACCCATTCTCTTCCTTGTTGTGTTCCACAAAGTTCCATTCTATCTCCGCTGATCTTTAATATTTACATCAGTACACTTGCAAATCTTCAGCAATCTTTCAACATTAAATTTTATTTCTATGCTGATGACATTTTATTACTCTTTCCTGCATTACTTTCTAAAATAGATCTTTCTCCACTCCAGGACTGTCTTACTGCTCTTGCCTCTTGGCTTGCTAACTATAAATTAGTCTTAAATGTAGAGAAAACAGTGGCATGTTGGTTCACCAGGCCATTAAGTCAGCCAAACATCAAACTTTTGTCTTTCTGTTCTTCCTGTTCTATTTCCTCTTTCACATAAATTGGAATCTGGTTTGATTCTATTCTCTCATTTAGAAGACAAGCTTTTGAAGAGCTCAAATCTGGTTTCTCAAGTTTACGGACTCTTCATATTCTGTGTAATTTCCTGGATTTTTTTGCTTTACTTATAAGAAAGTTTGATCATATCGCCTAGTGGTTAGTGCAGCGGACTTTGATCCTGGGGAACTGGGTTCGATTCCCACTGCAGCTCCTTGTGACTGTGGGCAAGTCACTTAAACCTCCATTGCCCCAGGTACAAAATAAGTATCTGTATATATGTAAACCGCTTTGAATGTAGTTGCAAAATACCACAGAAAGGCGGTATATCAAGTCCCATTTCCCTTTACTTATTTGGTTACACTGGCTCCCATTTTATTATCACATTCTATTTAAAATACTTCTCCTGACATACAAGGCTTACAATCTGAGCAAATCAATGTATTTATCTGTCTTGACAATACCAAATACTCTGTCGCATGCTTTACATTCTCTGGATTCAAATCGTCTTGTCCTCCCAAGTCCTAGGGTAGCTCGATGTGAATCTACTCGCAACTCTGATTTCTTTATTCTGGCACAAAAGCTCTGGAATGATCTTCCATCACACAATCAAAATGAACTTTCTTTACCTAAGTTTAAGTCTTTACTAAAAACTAATTCTTTTACTTCTGTCTTTAATATTATTGTGATAGTCTTCACGGTCAAGTTGCCTGGCAAATCTGTTAGAAATTTGTTTAATTATGGGAATGAGTGAGCCCTGTGTGTAAGGTGTCTTTTTTCCTGTCTTATTAATGGAGTTCTTTTCTCATTTTTATTATTTGAAGTATATTTTAGTATTGTACACTGCCTACATCTGTCTTTGTTTCAGAACAGCAAGTTTTAACAAACATAAAGAACAGAACTAATTGCTTAACATGTTGCTAAAATTACAGTAGTAAACAGTTATACTATCAATAGTTATCCTAATAACTGCCTTCATTCCGTTTAGTACATTTCAATAAAATGCCTCAGATTTCAAAACCTCTCTCTGCACCCCATTTGACCTCTTCCCACACCCTTTGGGGATGTGGGCATCACTGGTTAAAAATCTCTGGCCTAAAACAAACAACAGAAAGAAACCACAATGGCTTCTCTCTATTCTGCAAGTGTCTCCAGGGTAAGGCAAAAAAACCAACAACCCAGTAACCCCCTAGAGTTTTTTTGCTGTTTTATCAGCAACTGCTTTGTATTTCAATGTGAAATTTCACAGCTTTAATTGTTGTTACTATCTATGTTTATGTGCAGAGTGGAATGAGACTATAAACACAGCGAAGTTAGACTTTTTAGAATACCCGCCCAGCAATTTTCGCTCTTTCAAAAATGTTTGCACTGTAAGTGGCAGATTTTGTAAACCTGCATGCTTAAGAGGAGCTAATTACTGCATGCATCTTGCTGTTAATAATGTCACAGTGATGTAGACTTTTGTCTAGGGAGCAATATTGAAAGCTTATCACAAACTCTACCCACAGCTGTAAATAATCGTCAAACTCAAGGAAATGCAGCAAATCATCTGGGACAGCCTGCCACAGGGACCAACTGACAAGGCTGTTAAGAAATTCTCAAAGTGACCAAAGGCCTGTGTTAAAGCTGAGGTGGACACTCTTGAGCATTCACTGAGACTGCAAAATTCTGACATATTGTTAATTGTATTGTTTGAATGACATTTTACTGTGTTTTAGCTCAAATATTTTTAACACACAAAACTTGCTAGGTAGTAATGCTAAATGCTTAAGATAATTAAATGTTATTTAATAGTAATCCATACCTATGCTAACTAAATAAGTACGTAAAATTTCTTGTTTAAATTCAAAGTGGTTGCTGAGAAAACAGCAAAAAAAAAAAAAAAAAAAAAAAAAAAACACTAGGGATTACTTTTTTTGCCTCACCCTATACACCTGGTTAATTCAGTCCAGAACATTTTTTTTCTTTTATTGCATAAAAATATGTTTAGACTTACTCTAGGGCCACTCAGTTCTAAGAGAGATTTATATCCCACAGTGCGTAATATGTTTTATATGCTTTACACACCTGAAATTTTCAAAACAAATACACTGGAGCTGAAAGTCAAAATATCACCATGCTGAACTGGGTCAGTGTCATTGAACCCAAATCAATGCTTTTGCACTCCCTGCAGCTCGAGGTTACTTGTAAGTTTTCAGATTTGAAAAAACACACTGCCAAATCTAAAAGAGATTAACATGAAGGTTTTATGGACATCAGCTGAAATGTGAAGGTCAATAAACTGAGCATCCACATGTCACACATGCTCAGATAACACACACCAACCTGATTCTTAGGATCCTTAAGATTAAACATAAGGTGGCGGTATTTCTTCTTGTATCTCATATCTGTATCTTGAAACAAGCTGAACATTTCCTTTTCAATGTTCAGGGCAATCCTGCCCACTTCATTCTCTGACATGACCAGATCATCACTATCATTGACTCTAGAAGAGGGAAAAAATAATTAAGTGTGCTAAAACACAGAACTGCAGATGTATAAACTATGAGCAGCCACAATAACAGAGGAGATTCTTCTGTATGCGTCATCATAAAATTAAAATATTCTGAACGTTTTATCATTTTCCTAAACATTTTAGTATATAGCAGCGAAGCAGCTATGTGGTAGTTAGCTTAGCAGAGCTTAAAAAAAAGTTTGGATAACTTTGAACTTGGGGAATATCCGCTGCTTATTTCTAGGATAAGCAACATAAAATCTATTTTATTGTTTTGGGATCTTGCTCACTGGATTGGCCACTGCTGGAAACAGGAAACTGGGCTTGATGAACCTTCGGTTGGTCCCAGTAACTGAACTAACATGCAGCAGATTACAGTCCATCAATAGAAATGCATCTATCATGGTTAGGGAGAAACCTGAACTGCAATAGTATACAGTTGTGATTGTATGATAATATATTTAATAAGTGTTTTGTTTAGTATTTTAATGTTTTTTTTTCTTATTATTATGAATGTACCATTGTGAACCGCCGAGTACTTTCAGATTGAGCTGTCTATAAATATTTTAAACAAAAAAAACCTCAGTTTCTTTACAGTTTTTTTTTAAAGATCAACAGAACATGCAAGAACCATAAACTAAATATAGACTGAAAAAAGCAGGTAGCCTTATAGAGCTAATCAGTGACATTACGCTTTGCTGTATCGTCAGCAAAAAGAAAAAGGTAACTTGTGAAGTAGCGGCAAGTACTGTACATGCTCTTTGACTTCAGAATTCCTCTTTCTACAGTTACACTCTAGAAATCAACTTACACGGCAAATTTGTGCTGTTCCCTAGTCAGGCTTCTATACTTTGAACTATTTGGGGTTAAGGATAAGGGAAAATGTAAGATTCTGAACCCCTAGAGAGAGAATCCAAAATTGTCAAAAACAGCATCTAATGGGTCAGACCTAGAGCTCAAAAATATTCACTATTTGTGGCAACTTAACTTTGCTGCAAATGGCTGGAATATACACTGGAAAGGAGTTTGAAAAGTCCAGGGCATGAGGAAACCACTGATGCTGCAAATGAAGATCACGGTACTACAGCCAAATCTAGGTGGATTCTGATTAAGCTAGAAGCCCAAAAGGGGTACGGGCAAATTGACAGGCTACAAATAAAATATATTTTCCACAGTCCAGTCTACTACTGGGTAAAACAAGATGATGTTCAAGCTAGGATTGTATTGAGCAAGAATCTAAATTTATGGAATGTTATATTAAAGACCTTAGTACATCTTTAATTTGTCCAAATCCTCTCCTATTCCTTTGGGCTGTCAACTGAACCAGAATTCATGGTATTAAGGTATGGAATTACCATGCATCTTCACTAACAACTACTCAGCTTTTCCTTCTCTTTCCTTCTATCGCTTTTTCTTTTCTTGTTTTTAAAATTCCATTCTAACTAGCCCAGCAACTGAACCAACATTTCTCAGCCAAGTTACCACAGCTTTCCCCAGAGGATGTGAACATGGGCTTATTTTTGTTTTTGTTACTTCACATACAAATAAGAAATCTTGTACTGCAATGCTTTATATGGATATAAACCCTAAAATTGCTATATGTATTTGCCTTGTTTGAGCATTCAGAACTTTTGCTACAGGCAGAAAATGTGAGAAAGATTTGGTAATTAGCATTGTATGCAAAACTGTCCATTGCATCAAGACATTTTTAATCTCTAGGGAAAACAAAACCATCCAAAACTCTCACCTTTTCCATAAAATCTCTTTGAGGGATCTGCGGATATTTTGTCGTATTTGAGAGTTTGGTAGGGGTTGGTTGGGGTTGACCGCTGGTTTTATTTGAGTGTTGCTGGAAGTAGCATTTGTAGCCGCATTTGTAGGGGAAGAGCCTGCAATTTTCTTGGATATTCCAGCCAAGGCAGAAGACATGACCAATGTTTTAGGGCCATACATTGTAGCAGAGGAGGATGGTATAGACTGCTTTGGAGCCAAAAGATTTTTTGATGCATTTGAACTGACTGACAACCATGGAGATTTCTTGGTGGGGATTGGTGCTTTAGAAGGTCCCACAGAGGGTTTGCTAGGTTTAGAATATGCAGTGCTTGATGACAATGGGGATTTCTTCAGCATGGGAATTCTTGGCAGGGAAGATATACTTTTAACAACAGGAGATGACGTAGAAGTAGCTACTTTCTTTGAAGGAACAGTTATTAGCTCTACTTGCTTGTTCTCAGACTCCACCGGTTCTTCTTTTTCAGCTATAAAAAAAAAAATTTATATACAATTGAGACAGTACTATAAACATACAATTCAGAAAAATCTACTATATAAATTGGGAGTAAATAGGGGAATTGCAACAGGCATGCTAGTTGGTAGCATATCTAAAAAGGTGAAACTTTTATTTATTTATTACATTTGTACCCCGCTCTCTCTCACATACAGCAGGTCCAGTGCGGCTTACATAGTAAAAGAAAGCATCTTACATGGTAAAGAATACAGTAAAAACAAGGAAATGTAGGAACAGTATTATAAACTCAGATGATCATAACTTACCTGTTAATCTTCTTTCCTTGAATCCTGCTAGTCCAGTGCAGATACAGGGTTTTATACCACTTGCCTATAACTTTACCAAAGCCATAGAGCCAAAAGCAACAATAAAATCTCAAAACCCCAAATTCTAAGATTTCTCATACCCTCCAATGCTCACCAGGAATATCTGGACATGAGTAGTAACCGTCAACATTCTTGGTATCATAGAAAAAAGGGAATACATACATAAAAAGAACAAGCTCTTCCATTGACCACATACAGACAAAAAGTAACACAGAGAATTTCAGTGACCAAAAAACTGGTTTTGCAGGCAGATTGTAAGCTTTGTCAAGCAGGGACTGTCTCTTCATGTTCAAGTGTACAGCGCTGCGTACGTCTAGTAGTGCTTTAGAAATAAGTAGTAGTAGTAGATTCTGCACTGGTCTAGCAGGCTTCAAAGTAAAGGAAAAGCAAAGATACTTACCTGTAGTAGGTATTCTCCAAGGACAGCAGGCTGAGTGTTCTCGTATGTGGGTCGACGTCTGCGTCGGCCCAGGAAATGGCAAATTTTTCACCAGCAAAAATATTCTGTCAGAGCCTTCTGGCGCGCGAACCGCGCGCACTGCACTTGTGCGGACGACTTCCCGCCCGTCGTGTGAGCGTGCCTCCTCAGTTTAATCAAAAAGCATATAAACAAACAAACAACAACTCCAAATGGGAGGTGGGCAGGTTTGTGAGAACAATCAGCCTGCTGTCCTCGGAGAACACCTGCTACAGGTAAAGTATCTTCACTTTCTCCGAGGACAAGCAGGCTGCTTGTTCTCACATGTGGGGTATCCCTAGCAACCAGGCTCACTCAAAACAATGAACATTGGTCAATTTGGCCTCGCAACGGCGAGGACATAACATAGATTGACCTGAAACCATAAACAAGTAACAGAGTGCAGCCTGGAACAGAACAAAAATGGGTCTAGGGGGGTGGAGTTAGAATCTAAACCCCAAACAGATTCTGCAGCACCGACTGACCAAACCGACTGTCGCATCGGGTTTCCTGCTGAAGGCGCGGACTGAAGACCAAGTTGCAGCTTTGCAAATCTCTTCAATGGAGGCTGACTTTAAATGAGCCACTGACACAGCCATGGCTCTAACATTATGAGCCGTGACATGGCCCTCTAGAGTCAACCCAGCCTACGCATAAGTGAAGGAGATGCAATCTGCTAGCCAAATGGAGATTGTGCGCTTTCCGATGGCGACTCCCCTCCTGCTGGGGTCGAAAGAAACAAACAACTGGGCGGACTGTCTGAACGGCTTTGTCCGCTCCACATAAAAGGCCAATGCTCTCTTGCAGTCCAAGGTATGCAAACTGCTTTTGCCAGGGCGGGTACGAGGACGGGGAAAAAATGTTGGCAAGACAACTGACCGGTTCAGATGGAACTCCGACACCACCTTTTGCAGGAACTTAGGGTGAGTGCGGAGGACTACTCTGCTATGATGAAACTTAATATAAGGTGCATGCACTACTAAGGCCTGAAGCTCACAGACCCTACGAGCTGAAGTAACAGCCTCCAAGAAAATGATCTTCCAGGTCAAGTACTTCAGATGGCAGGAATTTAGTGGCTCAAAAGGAGCTTTCATCAGCTGCATGAGAACGACGTTGAGATCCCATGACACTGGTGGAGGTTTGACTGGGGGCTTTGACAAAAGCAAACCTCCCATGAAGCGAACTAAAGGCTGTCCAGAGATAGGCTTACCCTCTACACGGTGAAAAGCACTAATCGTACTAAGGTGAACTCTTATGGAGTTGGTCTTCAGACCAGACTCTGATAAGTGCAGAAGGTATTCAAGCAGGGTCCGTGTAGAACAAGAAAAAGGATCTAGGGCCTTGCTGTCACACCAGATGGCAAACTTCCTCCATTTCAAAGAGTAACACTTTTTTGTGGAATCTTTCCTGGAAGCAAGCAAGACTCGGGAGGCACCCCCTGAAAGACCTAAGGAGGCAATTTCTAAGCTCTCAACATCCAGGCCGTGACAGCCAGAGACTGGAGGTTGGGATGTAGAAGCGACCCCTCATTCTGGGTGATGAGGGTCGGAAAACAGTCCAATCTCCACAGTTTTTCGGAGGACAACTCCAGAAGAAGAGGGAACCAAATCTGAAGGGGCCAAGAGGAAACAATCAGAATCATGGTTCCGCGGTCTTGCTTGAGTTTCAGCAAAGTCTTCCCTACTAGAGGTAACGGAAGATACGCGTAAAGAAGGCCTGTTCCCCAACGTAGGAGAAAGGCATCTGACGCTAGTCTGCCGTGGGACTGAAGCCTGGAACAGAAGTGAGTGACCTTGTAATTGATCTGAGTAGCAAAAAGATCCACCGAGGGGGTGCCCCATGCTCAGAAGATCTTGCGGGCTACTCCCATGTTCAGTGACCACTCGTGAGGTTGCATTATCCTGCTCATTCTGTCTGCCAGACTGTTGTTTACGCCTGCCAGATAAATGGCTTGCAAAACATGCCGTGACAGTGCGCCCAAAGCCACATCTGGATGGCTTCCTGACACAGAGGGCAAGATCTGGTGCCCCCCTGCTTGTTGGTGTAATACATAGCAACCTGATTGTCTGTCTGAATTAAAATGATTTGGTTGGACAGCCGATCTCTGAAAGCCTTTAGAGCGTTCCAGATCACTCGCAGGTCCAGGAGGTGAATCTGAATACCTTTTTCCTGAAAGGACCAAGCTCCTTGAGTGTGAAGCCCATCTACATGAGCTCCCCACCCCAGGAGAGATGCATCCGTCGTCAGCACTTTTTGTGGCTGAGGAATTTGGAATGGACGTCCCAAGGTCAAATTGGATCAAATCATCCATCACTGAAGGGAATTACGAAAGTCGGTGGACAGTTGGATTACATCCTCTAGGATCCCACGCAGCTTGATACCACTGGGAAGCTAGGGTCCATTGAGCTGATCTCATATGTAGACGTGCCATGGGAGTTACATGAATCGTGGAGGCCATGTGTCCCAGAAGTCTCAACATCTACCGAGCCGTGATCCGTTGAGATGCTCGAACCATGGACACCAGGGACAAAAGGTTGTCTGTCCTTGCGTTGGGAAGATAAGCTCGAGCTGTCTTTGTGATCAACAGAGCCCCAATGAATTCCAACTTCTGTACTGGGGTGAGATGGGACTTGGAGTAATTGATCACAAAAACCCAGAAGCTCTAGCACCTGAATAGTCATTCGCATGGACTGTAGAGCGCCTGCCTCCGAGGTGCTGTACACCAGCCAATCGCCAAGATAAGGGAACACATGCACTCCCAGTTTGCATAGCGACGCTGCTACTACTGCCAGACACTTCGTAAACACTCTGGGAGCAGACGCCAAACCAAAAGGCAATACACGGTACTGAAAGTGCTGAGTTCTCAGCCGAAATCGAAGATACTTTCTGTGAGATGGAAGTATCAAGGTATGTGTGTAAGCATCCTTTAAGTCAAGAGACCATAGCCAATAGTTCTCCTGAATCATGGGAAGAAGGGTGCCCAGGGAAACTATCCTGAACTTTTCTCGAACCAGAAATTTGTTCAGGCCCCTTAGGTCTAGGATGGGACCCGTCTTTTCTGCACAAGGAAGTACCTGGAATACAATCCCAGCCCTTCTTCCTCTGGTGGAACAGGTTCGACCGCTTGAGCCTCTAGAAGGGCAGAGAGTTCCTCTGCAAGTACTTGTTTGCTGGGAACTGTATGAATCAGTTCCTGGTAGGCAATTTGGAGGTTTGGATTCCAGATTGAGGGTGTATCCTAACCGGACTATTTGAAGAACCCACCAGTCGGAGGTTATAAGAGGCCACCTTTGGTGAAAAAATATCAACCTCCCTCAAACCGGCAAGTCGTTCAGTAAGGACACTTATTGAGGCTATGCTTAACTGGAGCCAGTCAAAAGCCTGTCCCTTGCTTTTGCTGGGGAGCAGTATGGGCCTTAGACGCACACTGTTGACGACAAGAAGCGCGCTGGGGCTAAGCCTGGGCAGGCTGCCGAGAAGCAGGAGTGTACCTATGCCTAGGATAGGAATAGGGAGCACTCCTCTTCCCCCCAAAATACCTCCTAGATGAGGAGGCAGTAGCAGAAGGTGCCCGGTGGGAGAGAATCCATAGCATCATTATGCTTCTTGATCTGATCAACAAGATACTCTACTTTTTCACCAAAAAGGTTGTCCCCCCGGCAAAAAACATCCGCCATTCGCTGCTGGACAGAATGATCAAGTTAAGAGACACGCAGCAATGACAGTCTGTGCATCACTATACCCTGTGCAGTGATCCTGGATGCTACATCAAAAGTGTCAAATGTACCTCTGGCCAGGAACTTTCGACATGCCTTCTGCTACCTGACCACCTAGCGAAAAGGCTTGGCCAGCTCCGTAGGGAGTGCATCAACCAAGCTCGACAGTTGCCGTGTCGAGTCCTGCAAGTGCACACTTGTGAAGAGCTGGTATGACTGAATCTTGGCGGCGAGCATAGCGGCCTGATATGTCTTCGTCCCAAAAGAATCAAGAGTTCTAGTTTCTCTGCCTGGGGGCGCCGAAGCATAGTCTCTAGTAGTTCTGGCTCTCTTGAGGGCGGAGTCCACCACCATGGAATTGTGGGGTAACTGGAACCTCATCAATTCAGGTTCACCGTGGATCCAATACTGGGATTCAGGTTTCTTCGCGACCACGGGACCAGACAGAGGAGCCGACCAGTTTCGCATAAGGACTTCCTTCAGTACCTTATGCAGAGGAACTGTTACAGCCTCTTTAGGTGGAGAAAAATAATCCAGGACCTCGAGCATCTCAGCCCTGGGCTCATCCTCAACCTCCACAGGGAAAGGAATAGCCGTAGCCATTTCCCGGACAAAAGAGGAAAAAGACACTCTCTGGTGGAGATGGTCTCCTTTCTGGCGGAGGGGAAGGATCAGGGGAAATCCCAAAGAACTCATCAGAAGAAAAGTACCTGGGATATTCCTCTGACTCCTACGAACACTCCTGCTCAGTGTCGGATAAAGCTTGTGTCAAGGTACTTCGACAATGAACCTGCCTCGACGCCGAGGAACGATCTCTATGACGATGTCGAGAGGCCGACGCCCGGTCCAACTGCGGCGAAGCTTCCTCCACCGATGACGACGGGAGTCAACCTGGGTGGCAGCCGATGCCGCAGGCAGCACCGCAGTCAAAGACCTCACCACTGCAGCAGATGGTACAAAAGGCGCAAGCACCCCTAACACCAAAGCTGACCGACGTAACAGTCCCTCCAGAAGTGCTTGTCGAGAGCCACCATCGGAAAAGGCTGTGGGGTCGGTGGAACAGGCGGTCAGAATCTGTGGAGGCTTGGGAGCAGGCATCGGGCTGCTAGGAGACTGATGCATCGGCACCTCCTGTATTGAGGGGAAGCGATCCTCTTGGCGCAGACGCTTCTCGGGTGCCGACTCTCTTGACGCCCCAGAGCTCCCGGTACCGTGCATCGAAGGACAACGATGACGGTGCTTCCTCGCCTTCACTCAACGCCCGTCATCGAGACTCCTCGTTACCGATCAGCACGTGGAATCTTCACGTCTCCTTGGGGCCGGGTCCGACGAAGGAGCCTGCATAACAAGAGGCCTCGAGGCAGGTAGAGACCCACTCGACGCCTCAGTGCTCCCAGCGCAAGTTCATTTCTCAGCAGCCATTACCTCTGCTCCAGACGTCGATGCTCCTGTTAATGTCGACGCTGAAGGATCGGACCGAGCCCCAAAAAGGTTTTCTCGTTGGGCTTCTTGAGACGCTTGGATCCGTTTCTTCATACGCAGACACAGATCACAAGGGGGTGATCTATGGTCGGGCCCAAGGCACTGGATACACAGGCGTGGGTATCGGTACCTGATATGGTCCGGTTGCACAGAGTACTTTTGAAGCTGCTGGATGTCTTCGATGACATGGAAGGTAAAACGGCTTCCGCGAAACCAAAAGACGCGATTGTGCTCATTAAAAGAAAAAAGGGCACAAAAAAGAAAGGGAGAACCCGACCACGTAGCCAAAAGCTGGCTGCATCAAAAAACAAAGGAAACTTTAAAAGGGGGGCTAAAGGGAGGACAAGAAAAAACTTGGAGGCACGCTCACGCGGCGGGCAGGAAGTCGTCCGCGCATGCGCAGTGCGCGCGCCAGAAGCCTCTGGCAAAAATTATTTTTGCTGGTGAAAAATTTGCCGTTTCCTGGACCAACGTGGGTCACATGTGAGAACAAGCAGGCTTGTCCTCGGAGAATTAGCAGATACAGTCGAATTTCACCTTCCTCATCCTGCTAGACCAGTTCAGATGTATGGAAGTACCCAAACTCCCCAACACTGGGAATGGCAAGAAGCCAGGTACTACTATTTTAAGGCTAGCCTCTTCTCAGCCCACACATCTAAGAAATAACCACAACGCTGTCCTACAGCTAGCATTATAGAAATAAGTAGAAGTAGTAATGATATTAGACTTGCACAGTGCTGTACACAAACATTCTTTTATGTGCCCCGATGCCTGTCTGGGTTAGGGTGTTACATTTCTTATGGGAATAAAACACCAGCACTAAACGGGTGAATATTTCCCCATGTCATAAGACAGACATAGGGAAAGCCACTGCTTGTCCCTGGGATCAGTAGCATGAATCTTGCTCCAATTTGGGATTCTGTCAGTTACTTGTGACCTGAATTAGCCACTGGCTGGAAGCAGGATACTGAGCTAGATGGACTATTGGTCTGACCCAGTATGGCTATTCTAGTTAATAAGGAGTTAGACTCAGCCTCAAAAAAAGTGGGGTTTTACCCTGAATTTGAATAGGGCTACTGAGAAAGCAAAATGTACTGACTCAAGAAGTCTAATCCAGACATATGTTGCAGCAAGATGGAACGGAGTCTGGAATAGAGTTGCATGGGGACAGAAATCCAACCTGTCCCCACTGCAAGTAATCTCCTCCATTCCAACTCCCAGTCCGCCAAGCCCTTGCTGTGCCGCAGTCACCTTGACCCCCCCCCCCCCCCCCCCCCAAGAAAGCCAGATTCTACAAGCAGTAAAAACACTAGTAAAAGTAAAAAAAATCATTTCCTTCTGCACTCTAAGATAGCAGATGTACAGATCACCACAGGACCCAAAGCAGTCCAAATTCCAAAACAAGTCAGAAACAACACAGTTTATACCTAATTTTTCAACCACCCTAAGGATTCACCTTTGGGATTAAAAAGCAAAACCATGTACATGTAAGGACTGGATAAATGAATTCAAGTTTAAAGCAAATGCCCTTAATATGTAATACTTGATGCAGTACACATAACCAGCAGCCTGAGGCAATAGATTTATTTTCTACTGAACATAATTAACTTTGTATGAACTTGGCGGCTAATAGTGTTCTGAACTGGACAATGATGGCACATTTAGACTTAGGCTGGACAAAACTTTTGCATGAAGGAAGCCCTTCTCTAAGTATTCAATAAGTATAGTAATAAAAAAGGCAAGTGCATTTTTATAATATACAACTGCAATTCACAAAACAAAAGGAGCAAGTCCCACATGTCATCTTTTTCTTTTAACATAGGCACAGGGGAAAAAAAAAAGATTTTAAATGCTCCAAGGTTTCAATTTAATTCATGTTTAATGTGGGATATGTCACAAATAAGTAAATAGATAAGAAACTCAATGTTGAGCACCTTATTTTCATAACATGTCTGTTTTTAGTTGCCCTTTACCAGGAGAAAACAATCTCTGCACGAATATAATACGTACTAGGGTGTCCCTTTAACCAGCCCCTCCAAATAACACAGATTACGATTTATAACAAATTACTACTCTATCTAAGAATAGTTATTCCATCATTATACTTCCTCTGTGTACATCTGTATGCTGCACAAGCCGGCATAAGGGAGATTAAATAAAAATGCCACCAACAAAGAACGACGTGGATGCAGCAGCTCATAGGTTTGCTAGCTTTGTTTCTAGTGTACGGCAATGACGGTGGCATGAGGAAGGAGAAACAGATCCTTTTACCTTCCCGACTCCATCCATCCAGCTCCCCTCCGACCCTGTGTCCTCCTGGCACATAGCTCAAGGCAGCCTGGTGGTCTAATGGTTTCTTCGGGGCAGGAAAGATCCCCACTTTTTCCTGCCCGGTACCGCGGTGCTGATCCTCTCCTCTCTGCTTTTTTAACATGGCTGCTGAGACTTCCAGCGGACCTCGTGAGACTTCCGTGGAAGTCTCGCAAGCCACCGCTGGAAGTCTCAGCAGCCATGTTAAAAGAGCAGAGGATCAACACCGTGGCAGTGAGCAGGAACGAGTAGGAATCTTTCCTGCCCCGAAGAAGCTACTAGACCACCAGGGTACCTAGAGGTATGTGCCCAGAGGGAACCCTGCGCTCGGAAGGCACGTCCGCAGGGATGCCACAGGATCTAGGTCCATCCCAGTGGGATTCCTGCAGAACTAGATCCATCCCCGAGGGGAATCCCCGTGGTAACTACAGGAATCCTGCTATCCCCATTCCAGTGCAGCTCTCTAGTCTGGAATAAGCAATGGAAGAGAAGGGTACAGATAGACATCACTTACCTGATGAATGCCTAGTAGACCACTCAAAACGCTCTGGTTGAGTAAGCCCACAAGCCATTAAGCACTAAGGAAATTAGTTTTATAAAACAGGCCTAACATACACATGCATATGAGCCACAATTCCACATAAATGCTATTCTGTAAATACAATCTTACAGAACATGTATTTTACAGGGGGTCTACACTGGTTGGGTTTGAACGTGGCCAGTACTCAATTACACATGTAACTAAGTATTCTATAAGTTATACCCATATCTCTGGTATTTAGGTAAAAGCACTTGCACCAGCTCTTTGTTTGGTTTAAATGGTCACAGCTAAATTCTATACGTGTATCTGACGTGTTACATTAGTACTTTATAAAGGAAATTTGATGCCTACACTTTTCTTTAGATAGGCATCTAAATATGGGTACCCTGTTAACTGCTCTTTATGCATCCTTGAAGCAAACAGGCTAAAGAGATGGCCAAAGAAATGGCCAAATAAGAGTCTGATACAGCCTCTCCATTGAAAGGAATGCTGAAAAGTACAGTCAGATCAGACTTCCTAATTCCTGCGCTTCAGATAACAAAGAACAACCTGGTGGACATCCATCTTGTGTAAAGAACTCTCTCACCCCAACACTCCTCCTTAGGAAAGACAGGAAAGCAGATAACCTGATTCACATGGAAGGGAGAAACCACGTTAAGCAGAAAAGGCAGCACAGGCCACTGGGAAACAGCTTTCCAAGAAGAAATAAAAATAAGATCCCTACATGACAAGGTCTAGATATCTAAGTATGCCAAATCAAACAAATCACCACCAGGATCACCTTAAGCATCAGGTTTTTAAGTAAGGGATGTCAAAGAAGTTTAAACAGCAGACACGTTAATGCATTAACAATATTCAGATCCCACAGCAGGACAAGAGTATGGAAATAAGACCTGATCCCCATCAAAACATCCCGGGGTGTAGCCACGACAAGCCATGGATCCAGCCTAAAAAAAAAGAGATAACAGCTACTTCCATCTTCAATGACTTAGAGCCAAGCCCTTGTTGAGACTCTTGACTCTTCTGCAGGAAGCAGAGATGGGTTAAAATACCTGCCTTGAAGGGTCAAACTGTCTCAAGTCTACAAGCTTCCTCAAGCATATGCTATACCTGGATGTAGCTAAAGACATGGCGGTTTTGCAGGCTTTTATGAGGGTAGAAATTAGTGCTTTAGAATAACCTCTTGACTAGGCAAGCCCTTACAAAAACCACACAAAAAGCCAGAAAACAGATTCCAATATAATAAGAGATGAAGAGGCTCTACTACTACTACTACTACTACTTAACATTTCTAGAGCGCTACTAGAGTTACGCAGCGCTGTACAAAATAAACAAAGAAGGACGGTCCCTGCTCAAAGGAGCTTACAATCTAAGTAACGAAATGTCAAGTTGGGCAGTCTAGGTTTCCTGGGCAGAGGTGTAGAGGTTAGGTGCTGAAGGCGACATTGAAGAGGTGGGCTTTAAGCAGAGATTTGAAGATGGGCAGGGAGGGGGCTTGGCGTATGGGCTCGGGGAGTTTGTTCCAAGCGTGGGGTGAGGCGAGGGAAAAAGGGCGGAGTCTGGAGTTGGCGGTGGTGGAGAAGGGTACTGAAAGGAGGGATTTGTTTTGAGAGCGGAGGGTACGGGTAGGAACGTAAGGGGAGATGAGGGTTGAGAGGTAAGGAGGGGCTGTAGATCGAGTACATTTGTAGGTTAGTAGCAGAAGCTTGAATTGAATGCGGTACCTGATCGGAAGCCAATGAAGTGACTTGAGGAGAGGGGTGGTATGAGTGTATCGGTTCAGGCGGAAGATAAGACGTGCGGCAGAGTTCTGAACGGACTGAATGGGGGATAAGTGGCTAAGTGGCTACCCTAAGCCTCACTAGGTCTGCATACCGCAGGCTTCTTAGCCAATCTGGTGCCAGTAGAACCACTGCTAAGAGATTATCTTTTATTTGATTACAAGGGGACAATGTGGAAAACATACAGCAGAGCACTCTTCAGCCACTGCTAAATGAGTGCATTGAAGTCCTGAGACCTAGCCTCTTCTATCTGGAGAAGAATCTGTTGCACTCTGTGCTGTGGCTTGTCATCACCAGGTTCACGTAGACACATCAGCTACCTGCTAAAAGGCTGCCACAATCAACTCTCATTCTCAAAGATCAAACATGCTCCAGCTAAAAAAGTTGGTTTGGGTGTTGTCCACTCCCACAATATGGGAAGCTAAGACAGATGAGATTCTGTATTGCACAATGGAGTAAAAGACTTGCCTCCTGAGGTGAGTTCTATCCCACCTGTTGACATACACCACAGCTGTGTTCTTGGGCAGGACCTGTACTGACTTGTCCATACTTAGGGAAAGAAACTGCATGAGCGTCTATCTGATGGCCCTGGTCTCAAGCCTGCTGATGGATCATGCTGCTTCTTTTGGCAATCACAGTCCCTGAGCCACTTGATGCTGGCAGTACATCCCTTTTCCTGGAGACCTGCATCAGTGGTGGCCACTGTCCATTCTGAAGGATTCAGTACATCCCTATTCAGAAGATTCCCACTGGTCCACAAGAGCCCAAGAAAACAGAAATGAATCCAATAGTTCTGCAACCAAACGGACTGCCAGGACTATAGCACCTGTTGGAGAGGATGTGCGTGAGCTCTGGCCCACGGAACAAGCTCCAGAGCTGCCACCATAGAACCTAAGAACCAAATGAAATTCCAGACCAATGGAGTGTTCTTGGATAGACTTCTTGTCTAAGCCTGGAGCTTGCTTAATCTCTCCTAGGTCATCAAGACCTGGCCCACCTGCATATCAAAGCACATTCCCAGATACTCCAAGGACTTGACATGGATAAAACTGCTATTCCTGTAATTTATTAACCAGCCCAGATTCTCCAAGAGCCCAACTTTGGAAGTCACTGCATGAGCGTCCTCCTTCTGTTGGCCTGAATTAACCAGATACAGATGGACTATGATGCCCTCCCAACATACGAAGGCCGCACTGGTCACCATCATCTTGGAAGACATTCACATTTCACTTTATTTGCTGTACCACAAATCATTAAAACATCTAAGTGGTTTTACAATTCAAAGATAAAAATTAAACAGGGGTAAGAAGTAGAGACAGAGACATTAAAAGGCCTAATTTACAATTATCAAATAAAACGATGGGGAATTAGGTTGGAAATAAACTAACCAAGATACAAAAGGTTGGTAGAACTGTGCTAAAAGACTTCCAAGGACACTGGTGATGGAAGTCACATCTGGGCGAACCTAGGAACAGCTGCTGGATTAATCCAGATGTTTAACGTAGGAAAAGCTTGTTTGAACATTTTTAATGACAGCTCTTTCTGAAGGTCCAGTGTTAAGGAGTTTCATAACATAGGGGCTGTCACACTGAAACAAGTGGTTCTAGCCACATGGGAATGAATTTGTAGGTAGGTTGTGATTACAAGTCGATTCTGGTGCATATATTGGTGATTCCTTGTAAGTAGATACAGTATGAGAAAGCTAAATAAAAAAAAGACAGTGTTTCAGAATGGAGTTTCTGATGGGCAAGGATTAGAGAGTCAAACATAATTCAGTAGAAAATTAAATGCCAGTGCTCCTTTATCTATAGATCTGATGAGCTACCATATTTCCTGGCTCCATACAGTAATTTGACTGCAGTGTTCTGAACTTGCAGTCTTCATAATTGATATTGTGGCAGACCCTATAATACAGAGCTACAGTAATCTAGCTAACAGATAACGAAAATGTGGATAAGCAAACAAATTGGTGTCAAGTAAAGAGCATACAGCATATATCTGACAATGCACATAGACTGAGTTTTGTATAATGATAGAGATATGATTTGAATACCTAACGTAATGGTCTACAGTGACACCCAGAATTTTCACTGTGTCTTGTAATGGTATTGGGATGTCGTGTATGCAAGGTAAACATGGAAGATCTGGTGACCCACAGAACGGAAAGAAAACAGCTTTTAGCAGCATTCAATTTAAAACCACTGTCCAAGAGCCAGTTAGCAATAAGAAATGTCAGCAATACTTTGAATTGATCTTACATGTAGAGGAAATAAGTTGTATGTGTGTGTATATATATATATATATATATATATATATATATATATATATATATACACACACACACACACAAGGAAATACCCAAGGTTTGAATTAACCCTCAGGGACCCCACATGCCAAGATGTGCCGTTTTAGATAAAGAGTCAGACCAATTTGGAATGACTATGCTGCAGACAGGAGTGTAACCAAGATAGTACTGTTTCCAAGATTCCTACATCTTCAAAGCAATGCTGAGACCACTGCTTTTTAACATATTTATAAATGACCTAGAGATGGGAGTAACTAGAGAGGTAATTAAAATTGCTGATGACACAAAGTTATTCAAAGTTGTTAAATCGCGGGAGGATTATGAAAAATTACAAGAGGACCTTACGATAGTGGGAGACTGGGCATCTAAATGGCAGACGACGTTTAATGTGAGCAAGTGCAAAGTGATGCATTTGGGAAAGAAGAACCCGAATTATAGCTATGTCAAACAAGGTTCCATGTTAGGAGTCACTGACCAAGAAAGGGATCTACGTTGAAACCTTCTGCTGCAGCTAAGAAAGCAAATAGAATGTTAGGTTTTATTAGGAAAGGAATTGAAAACAAAAATGAGGACGTTATAATGCTTTGGTATCACTCCATGGTGCAACCGCACCTTGAATATTGTGTTCAATTCTGGTCGTCGCATCTCAAAAAAGATATAGTGGAATTAGAAAAGGTGCAGAGAAGGGCGACGAAAATGATAAAGAGGATGGGATGACTTCCCTATGAGGAAAGGCTAAAGCGGCTTGGGCTCTTCAGCTTGGAGAAAATACAGCTGAGGGGAGATATGATAGAGGCCTATAAAATAATGAGTGGAGTTGAACAGGTAGACATGAAGCGTCTGTATATGCTTTCCAAAAATACTAGGACTAGGGGGCATGCGATGAAGCTACAAAGTAGTAAATTTAAAACAAATCGGACAAACTTTTTCTTCACTCAACATGTAATTAAACTCGAATTCGTTGCCAGAGAATGTGGTAAAGGCGGTTAGCTTAGCAGAGTTTAAAAAAGGTTTGGCTGGCTTCCTAAAGGAAAAGTCCATAGACCATTATTTATTTGGACTTGTGGAAAATCCACTATTTCTGGGATAAGCAGTATAAAATATTTTGTACTTTTTGGGGATCTTGACTGGATTGGCCACTGTAGGAAACAGGATGCTGGGCTGATGGACCTTTGGTCTGTCCCAGTATAGTAATACTTATGTACTTATGTAACAGAATGGTAAACAAGGTAAAAAACCAGGGTGATGTCAAGAGAGACAAGGAGGACCTCATCACCCCTATCAAGTACTGTGTGAATGTAGTTCATCAATCCCAGTAGACAAAGTTATGAATAATAAGCTTGTCTGAATCCAGTTTGGTAAAGGTGAACCGCTTGTACTTGGATCCAGATATGATTGAAGCCATTGGGCTACAAGTTTCTCAGTTACATTTGACAGAAATGGAAGCAGAGAGACTGGGCGGGAATTCAGGGGATCAGACAGGTCTCCCTCAGGAATCACTGGGGGCGAGGGGGAAGATGTACTGGGGACAGTAGCCAGCTCGTATGGAAATGCCTTCAACTGGAAATATGTATTCAAATGCAAAACAAACAAACAAAAAAACCTTCTAGTCCTCCAGATGAATTGGATTATGAAATTAGGCCCCCAAGAGATCCATGGACAACAGGAATTCTCCAATCTGGACTGCCATGACCACTGACCTAAGGGTCAACCCTCTTGAGGTGTAGGATGGGTCAAAATGAACTTTTTTGGAACCACAAAACAGGTGGAATACTGACTCTATCCTCTTGCTTTTAATTGGCACTACACCTCTAGAGCCAAAAGTCTGAGTAGCCCCCATGGCTGCTCTTTTCCCAGGAGGAACAAGGGGACATAATAAAGCAGTCAGAAATGAGGGGGACAGGGTGCACAACTCAAGACAGTATGCAATGTTGCATGATGTCTAGGACTCACTGGTCCGTAGTAATTAACACTTGGAATCTGTAAGTATACCATGGCTCCTCGGTAACCTAGAGGCCTGGACTGGCAACATTTGAAGCCTTAGTCCTTTTCCTTAAGAGAAATGATGAAGTCCACCAATTGGGTCAAAAGCCATCCAAATCGTACAAATGTCCACTAAGAATGCACCTCAGACTCTAGACGTGGCACTTCCTGTCAGAAAGCTGTTGGATCCAGTGTAAAAAAGGGCACGTGTGATGTACCCCTCCCCCCACACCAAAGCTTGCCCAGACCATGTGGAGGAAGAGAAGGCTTGTTTCAAGAGGACTTCGATGCAATGATTCTAATTCTTCAACACTGCTCCGCTCCTTGGGGATTGTAGTTCTGCACAGAACTACAGTGCAGACAAAGGACTGCCTACTCCAGGAACTTTAAAGCACATAGCCCTGTGCAATGGAGCAAGCAGGTATAGCTTGGCAGAAAAATCTAGTATTGCAAAATTCAACGTCCGGTGTCTCTGAACAGGAAGACCCTGGCAGGCTTCCAGATCCCTTCCAGAATGGGGTCAGCATCAGTGCCCCTCCCTCCAAACCCAGGCACTTCTAGGACCCAATATAAGGTGAATACACTCTTCCTTTTCTAAATAGCAGCAACACTGCTAAACCTTCTCCATCTAGAGAGAATCACCATCTTCCAAGGGCCTCCAGGGGGCCAACTTCTCTTCCTTCTCCCCCAGGGAATCTCTTGAGTAAAGGGATGAAAGGTATGAAACCCAGCCTAAGGAGACCCTCCTGGCTTTAGCATACTTGGAAACTGGGGCTCCATCTCAACTAATGATGGGGGAAGAAAGGACTGGTAATATTAAGGCTCATTTAGCCTAGGGCTTTGAATCCAGCAAATAGCCTGTGCCAAATGGGGGACCGAGAAGCCCCTCTGCTTTTACACCTGGACCCCCCCCCCCCCCCCCGCAGTTTTCATATACCAATAATGGTGGGCTCAAAGACAGAGAGCACCTCTCTAAAAGGTTCAGCCTGCCCTGCCCCCCCCCCCACCACCACCAGTGAGCCAACTTGTGCATCCAAAATATCAAGCATTCTAAACTTTCTTCTTTGTCTGTGATATTCCCATGATTGAGAAACAAGATGGCTGACTAACCAGATCAGAAATATGATTGGACCCCCTTCCCATCATATTCCAGGTACACCACAAGCACTGCCACTATGAATTCTTTTCACTCCACAGCCCCCCCCCCCCCCCCCACAGACCACAACACTGAAATACCCAACATTCTTCACTCACAGTTTCAGCACCAAAAGCTGATACTTCCGCTCAAACCAACCCCAATTCTCCCCAGCTGATGCCAGAAGTTCAAGCTCAGTCCTCCAGAAACTTGCCACTCTCTCTGCTCAGTTCATTCTTCCTTTTTTTTCTTTTGTGAAGTTTATTGCTCCTGCCCTTCCCAAGCAAAATAAAGCAGCCCAGGAGCTCAGAGATACTCAGTAGGTGGGCAGAGGGTTGGGGCCATAAACATACACACAAGGATAACTGGAAAAGCAAGGTTCGTTACCCCTAGAATGTTCTCCAAAGACACTAGGCATATATTCTCACATGTAGGCGGTGTCATCCACAGAACCTGATGCACACTCTGCCATAGTGAAGTTACAAACTCCACTATGCATGTGCCTTCCCACCCCCCCCCCCCCCCCCCCGACACTACAGCACAGGACCAGCTAAGATGAGAACTCCCAGGGGAGGCGGGAGGGATGTGAGAACATATGCCTGTTGTCCTCAAACACCTGTCACTGAGATAGTTAAATAGCAGGCCAACTTCCAGGAGGAACTTATGTTGGGTCACGTGACCAGGACTCGTCCCAATCAAAGGCACAGAATGGGCAAGGGTCCAGTGAGTGTCTATGTGAGGGAACTCTCCTGTGATTTTCTCCGATGTATCTACAGGCTGGGCTGAGGCTGGCAAGCACCCTGTAAGACTGAATAGACTATGTATGTAGCAGCCCTAAGAGCTCTTCCTTGAGCATAGCCCAGATTTCCTCCTGTAAAGTAGGGATCAGTACCAGTTGGGAAAGTGGTATGGGTGCAGCCTGTGTAAAATCTTGAACACTCAGACTCTCAATGAGAAATAATTTGTTGAGGAGCTCAGTCACTGCAGCTGGACGCTTCCTGTGCACCAAGGATGTTGATGCAGGGGAGGTGTGCTGGCATTGTACTTGGAGGGAGAATGATGGCTATGCTTCTTACAATCTTTTTTTTTTTTTTAGTGGTTGACTTTTAAATTTAATACAGTATTTCCACATGACTAAACCAAGAAATGAATATATCAGTAATTCTCTGATGTTCCTCAGGCAACTTTACTGTTTACACATATTGTCATTCTGTTCACATAGATTACTGCTTCTTAATTTTGTTATGCAAGTCCCTCAATGCAGGCGGCACTGACGAGTAGAACATGTAATCCTTACATGACTGCGGTACCAAGGCCAATGCCAGGCATTCTCAATGCTGTGTATGTGCACCCGATATAGATGATGCAGCAGGTTCCATGTCAGTGCCAAATCCCCCTAGCATATTCAATGCCGAACCTAAAAAAATGTTTCTCATGCTGGACTCTGCAGGTTTTAAGTGTCCTTATTTACTTGTGCAGAGATCACACTGTATGTCCCGGTACTCAGAGCCCAAGCACTGAACACACTGGTTATGGGGATCTGTGCCTGAAATGGTCCTATTGCATTCAGTACACTTTATAAAGCCACTTGGCACCCTTGTTGACATGAAGGGAAAAACCGGCTGACACAATGTCAAAAAGCTCAATGGTCCAGGAAGCTCGAGTAGCTCTGTACCTGAAAATGGTCAATGCTTCCCAGACAAAAATAAGGGCTCAGAGGCCCCAACGGCCAAAAAATAAAATAAAATTGAAAAGTAATCAAAGTTGGTTAATTTTACCAAAGAAAAAGAAAATGAGGAAAAAAATCCCGAAAAAGGGAAGGCACCAAAATAGAAAAGTTTGATGTGCTGAGGAGAGATTAGAAACCCAACCTCTCTACTCTGCGAAAAACACTAACTGCTGGTCCCGCGCTCAAGCATCGAGAAGAAAGGTAACCCCATGCATGTGCTGTGCGGGCACTGCCTCAAACTTTTTAAATGAATTTACTATGGCAGTGTCCACAACGGGCTCCGTGAATGACATCACCCACGTGAGAATATCAAGCCTGCTTGTCCTCGGAGAACATACTATTGCTGAAAGCTACCCAGGCACCCCTGACATGAAACAAAGGTTCAAGGAGGAGACCAGTCATTCTCCAACCCCTCTCCCCCACACTCAACTAAATCTGCTAAGGCAGCCCTGAGAGCTAGAACCAACCACCAACTCAATCTAGGAGGTCACCTCAGGAAACTTGACTGCAGCAAACAACCCACCACATCCACCATCCTAGGAAGAGAACTGGGCTCAGAGGAGACAGTTCACATACTGATGCCCTACTCCAGGAGCCAGAGAAGTACCCCTAACCAGGAGAGTCAGCCCTGTCCTGGAAGATGAGCTGGTTTTTACTCCACATGCAGATGATCTTCATAAGGCCCAGGGAGTTTCAAACCTACTAGAGTAGCACAGCACATGCCACTGTCTGCTTGAGCCAGAGAATACTGAAGTGCATCTTGTAGGCACATCTGCTTATAGGGAGCAATATCACCGAAGTGCTATGCTTTCTGCCTCCATCTGCTGGCACTGTGATATAACTCATATATCTGGATTGGTCTAGCAGGATGAAGAGGAAGCTGCAATAAACAGATGATCAAAAGCTCAAGGTTAATGTATTATTTTCTAACTAGACAAAAATACATATTCCAGATTTTACTAGAATTCTCCTTTAACTGCAAAATGATGCCCACTAAAATGGCTTCTATTTAACTCATTTAACAGATTCATGAAATCAGAGAGGTAGGTTTCTTAATGTAAACGATTGGAAAATGACAGATTGAGAAATAAAACAAATGGAACACAGACTGTTAATAGTTCAAATGTACGCCACAGGACACCAATTGTGACTGTAATGAGGTGTCTAATGTTATTTCTGCCTATCACTGTCATGCATCAAGGAAATACAGATGCTACTCAGGTCTAACAGAATGTTAGCTAATGTGACTGCTATTCCACAGAGCTCCTTTAAGGACATAAGGAAGAAGAGAGATATGTACCAACAGAGGAGGAGACAGGGGCTGGGGAGGTTCATCTCTACTATCCAACTTGTTGCAACACCACAACAGAAACAGCAAAAGCAGCCGTCATAAGGGTTAATGGTAATATGCTGAGCCTGTCAGGACTAAGGATAAGTTTATAACATATTACCTAGGGAGACCTACTAAGCACCTGTTTTGAAGCTAGTCGATCAGCACCCACATATTTTTACAAAGAGCTTCATAACACTTGTCAGAATCACAGCTAGTCATTTATTTATTTATTTATTCATTTGCTGCATTTGTATCCCACATTCTCCCACCTATTTGCAGGCTCAATGTGGCTTACATTGTTCCGTCATGGCGATCGCCATTCCAGAGTGAGAGATACAAGTGGTATTACATAAAGATCATGAGTGACACAGTAAATTAAGCAATCAAGTATAAAGAGATCATATTCAGAATACGAGATAAAGTATATATTTACCCTGTTCAGAAGATGAAAAAAATATACCCAGCTTAAGTACTCAAGTATGTGTATACTTTATAACCTACATGCATACTTCATCACTGTGCATAATTTTACATACACTTCCTAAATGTGTAAATAGCTTAAACAGATTTCAACAAAATTCATAACATAAGATTGCTAGAGATGCTTATTGATGCTTTCACAGCACAGGTACTACTGCTGAGTACCTTTTCCAGCTGAATCAAATAGGTAAATTTCTGTTACTTTAGAATCATTAATGTAGAAAAGTCACAAAAATTGATTAGGATATGAGACAAGCCAAGGGAGAGGTGAGAGAATACTAGGTGAAGTAATATAAACACCTCTCATTATATATATATATATATATATATACATATACACGCAGTGGGAGCATATCAGTTAAAACCTTAAAATCAGAAGCACTTACTACAGTCAATAGAACACACTAGGTATGTTGTGCCAGTGTGCAATTCATGACTATGTCTTTGCAGACATAATCAAGTATCCATAATGTAGAAAATGTGAAACAAAATCTTAGTGACAAAAAGTGTATATATATATATATAATACATATATATATATAATACATATATACACACACACAGATAAAATGTTTTATTCATCCATCCACATTGGGGTTAAAATGTAGTAACCTTTTTTCCACAAGTAAATTCTGTTTTCCCACGGAAAAGGGCTTTTATAAAGATTAAACCAAGAGTTATATGAATATAAAGCAGACACAGAAAATGCTCAAAGAATATTAGAAAAGGATAAAGAAGAATGATCAAATGATAAATGGGATGGAACTCCTCTGGTATGAGGAAAGCCTAAAGAGGTTAGGGCACTTCAGCTTGGAAAAGAGACGGCTGAGGATGGATATGATTGAGGTCTATAAAATCCTGAGTGGCGTTTAACGGGTAGAACTGAATCGATTTTTCACTCTTTTAGAAAGTACAAAGACCAAGGGACACAATTAAACATGCAAATACTTAAAAAACAAACAAATAGGAGAATATATATTTTCATTCAAAGAATAGTTAAGCACCGGAACTCGCTGCCAGAGGATGTAGTAACAGCAGTTAGTGTATCTGGGTTTAAAAAAAGGTTTGGACAGGTTCCTGGAAGAAATGTCCACAGTCTGCTTTTGAGATAGACCTAAGGAAGCCACTGCTTGCCCTGGGATTGGTAGCATGGAATGTTGGTACTAACTGGGTTTCTGCCAGGTACTTGGTGTTCTGGATTGGTCATTGTTGGAAGCAGGATACTGGGTTAGACAGACCATTGGTCTGACCCAGTATGGCTATTCTTATGTACTTTTACACAATCTCAATATAGGCATGTTTGGTTAGAGCACAGGCAGAGTCATGATGTATGTGCATAAATTTACATGAGTGCATTTATCCACCACTGCTGCAATGTGTGCCTATTTGGACTCTCCACCCAGAAAACCCGTTATAAAATTACTCTCATGATATTTGAATGATTCAAAGCATCAGCACAATCTTTACAAGGATTGATTACTTCTCCAAGATCAAACAACTTTCAGATTTTGATAATATTTTGGACTAATGCAGACATATATGTGACTACAAAATTTCAGAGAGGCTGAGTTGGGGGGGGGGGGGTGACTTAAAGGCTAGTGTCATTATTTGTAGATTATGGGCTGGATTCAGCAAATTGCATTTAAAATTCAGCGCAAAAAAAAAAATTGGCACTGAAAGGTATTCTATAATGGGCATTCCGGGATTGCTGCCCTTTATATAATAATGTGTGGTGCCAGGATCTGCGCTCAACTTTGGGTGCGAGGAGTTATACCAACTGAAACCAGGTGTAAATCCTGGTGCACAAGTTGGGTATGGATCCGAACTATTCTATAACTGCGCACAGTTGAAGAGCGCCCCTGAATCGCTCCCATCAACTCCTATGATCAAGTCCTCTTTGAAGATCCACATAGAAACACTTAGGCACATGCATAAGTGTTTTCTCGCACGGATCTGTTTCTGCCCCCTTTTGGCACCTTGCATCCATTAGAACACTTTTCCAAGCCAAAAATTTGGCGTCTAATGTTCAGTGCCATATATAGAACTCCTCTGCATGGAACATCAGAACAGTTGAAACCCATGATTATGCCTGCAGCAAAATTAAGTCAAGATCTGCATACAGGCAGAAGCCATACAATCAGTGTTGCCAGGTGGGCGGTTTTACCGCCCAATTGGGCGGTTTTCCGCGACCCGCCGCGGGAAATTTTTGCCCGCGGCGGGTTGCGGTTTTTTGGGCGGTTTTTTGGCCGGCTTTTCGGCCGCGGTGGGCGGGGTTAGTGACGTGGGAGGCGGGGTTAGTGACGTTGGGAGGCGGGGTTAGTGACGTGGGAGGCGGGGTTAGTGACGGGAGAGGCGGGGCCGATGACGGGGGAGGCGGGGCCGATGACGGGGGAGGTGGGGCCGATGACGGCGGGGGCGGGGTTGATGACGGCGGGGGCGGGGGTGATGACGCGGGGGCGGGGGTGTCAGGGGCGGGGTTTGAGTTTGGGCGGGTTTTGGGCTGGATTTTGGGCTCCTTTAGGCTGGAAAAAAATTTTCCACCTGGCAACCCTGCATACAATGCGCTCTACTGACTATAGTTACATTGTTAATATGATACTTCTTACAGGATACATTTAATATCGTTTGAACATGCACTGGGGATATTCTTTACATACATTATGGAGAACAGAGGAATCACCAAATGAAGCTGGAGAAACTATTTTGTCTTTATTCAGTGACCAGGGATATTGATCTAGGCATACAACTCATATATAGGTGTAATCCTGAACATGGTTAGTCAGGTCAGTGCCTCAAGTTCAATTTCATTTTAAGTCTTTAGCAGAATATTTAATTCTCCTGTTCTAGCCATGGTCATAACTTAAATTGACTTTCCAAATGAAGTTGGGTGATAAGGTGCTTTAAGTACAGAATCTTAATCCCAGCTAAAAAGGTAAAAGTATTTTAAGACTTATTAACTACCTTTATGAAGAGATTCATCTAACAATATGTACAACAGGTATAGCTCGACAAATAACTGAGAGCTTGGCTTACAACTTAGACCAAGGGTTCTTAACCCAGTCCTCAGGATACACCCATCTAGTCAGGTTTTCAGGATATCCATAATGAATATGCATGAGAGATTAGCATACTATGGCGGTAATGCATACAAAAAAAAAAAAAATCACACAATCCATTTCATGGTAATCTGATATAGTCACAATTGAGATACATATAGAACCATTTGGATTTCATTTGGATTTAATTCATCAACTGTCTTAACAGATTCTATTTGTTGCAATACTGAAGGTGAAAGTGCAGTCATTGTATCCTCTGTTGCTAACATCAGCATACAAAGAAAGCAAGGGCATGCCCCAACTATCCTCACTGCATGGAAACAGAGAGGGCCGTTTAAAAATGTTTTTTTCCTCTATGAAATACTTAGGAAATCAGTTCACAGATAATAGAGAGCTTACAGGAAAAAAACATACACATTAAGTAGAGAAAGTGACAACCACCTATGCTACACAGTTGGACATTCAAAATGGCTTCTTGTCACTGTTTCCACAACCCCTTCTACTCCTGGATTAGTTACTGTAACATTTAGTACAGGGTTACTTTGCTCTGGCTCTGTTTCAATCACTCTATGGAACTACTTCAGGATTAAACTCAACACAAATCCTGGACTACCAGAGTAAATTGCCAGCAGCAGTACTTTATTTGTATATTCAGCAGAACTGAATATTTGAATGGCACTGCTGAATATATGTTTAAGTGGTGATTGCATCACAGCTACCACGCATAAAATTCAGGATTGCTTTTTTGCTAGTCTAATTCATACATAGAAGTTATTTATTTATTGGGATTTATTAACTTCCTTTATGAAGAGATTCACCCAAGGCAGTGTATAGCAGGTTATATGTAGCTTTACTGTCCACTCCAAACCTCAGCATCCAGTCATTTTAAGTTTTATGCATAGAACTTGTAATGGGGCAGTCTATGCATAAAATGGGAATTAAAAAAGGACTTATATGGTCAGCATCAGCATCATCATCATCAACATTTAAGTATTTTTGAAGTATCAGATCCAGTAGGTCAAGAGGGAATAAAGCAAGCACTACCAGATTACAGGTGCATGAGAAAAGAATATAAAACTGAGATGTTGATAAGAACAAAGTTACTTATACAGTCTGTATTTAATATAAGAAAATAAGAACGTGCAATCTGATGTTAGGAGAAAAGTTCGTAAACCATAATCTGAGGCTATTTAAAGATGGATAAAACTAGGGACACAGCCACAGGTGGGCATGGAGAGATCCAACCTCTCTACTTTCATCTCACCCCTCCAATTCCCCTGGCCAAACTGCAGCCACAATACAATTACCACAGCTGGCAGGTATCCTAAAGACCAATCAACAGAAGATCCACAGCTTGCGACTTTCTTCAATGCTGGTCTGGCACTGTGCACAAGTTAAAACTTCACAGGCGGCATGTCCCATTCAACATCTTGCAGATCATGAATGGAACACTGGCCTGGCAGGAAACAGAAATGAGGTGAAAGAAACACTCATAAGCCCCTGGAGAGAGAATAGCATGAATCACACAACTCACACCTACTATGAACTTCAGAACATTATAAATGCCATACCAAGTCAGCCCCATGGTCCACTGAATTTATGATGCCATCTTTGACAATGGTTAATCACTGTCACTTGAAGTGCCCAACAGATCTAAACAGGAAGATGTGTGCACTTACAGCAGTAAATGGTTATAATCCCCAAGTCTACCTATTAAATGTTCCCCATCTTCCGCCTCCCCAAAATCCTTTTTTAAAACAGCTGTTCTACTGGCTTTGACTACATTCTCCAGCAACAAATTCCACCGCTCAGTTGTGGTATGTCTGATAATTCTTAAACTATATTTCAAACCTGCTACCAGTCAGTTTCATAGAGAGTCCCCTAGTCCCATTTGAAAGGGGCAATAATGGCTACCTGTTTACTTGGTTCCAGGTCATATAACTGTATTAAACTTCAATCATATTCCCTCATTTATCTTCCAAGTTGATGAACCCTAACCTGGCAAGTTGCTTTACAAGGAAGCCATTCTAATAGCTTTATTTTTGTTGGCCTTGTATCATTTTTGCAACACTCAGAATTTTTTTTAAACAGAGGAATTATATTTGAAAAAGGAATAACAAATTATTCCTGTTTTATGCTCAGCATTCTATTTGATTTCTTGACAGCTTATGCACATTGACCTAATTTCAATACACCGTGTATAAAGATAGATATTTTAAACAAAAACATAAGACAATTCATTCTGTGTCAGTCTGAGGTCCATCAATGCCAACATTCTGTCTCCAACAGTGGTCTTCAAGGTTGCAAATACTTGGCAGATCCTAAAAAGTTGACCTACCTAGTTCAATTTTCGAGGATAAACAATGATTCTACCAAGCTCATCTGGTTAAAAAAATAATTTATGGACTTTTCCTCCAGAAATTTTTCCAATTTGTATTGAATCCCACTAAGTTAAGTCACCTTGACCACATCCTCCAGCAACAGATTCCTTAGCTAAATTATACGCTGCATTAAAAAAAAAAATCTTTCTACAATTTGTTTCCAATATACTGGTCATTCTTTCATGGAGTATACTAGTTTTTTTTTTTTTTGCATTGTTTGACAGTTACACTACCATTCAACCCTCACTCATAATTTTACAAACTTCATATTCCCTTGGGCAGTCATCTTTTCTCCAAACTGAAGAGTCCTAACCTGTTTAGAATTTCTTTATAGGGAAGGTGTTTCATCTCCATTATCATTTCTGTCACCTTCCTCTGAACCTTTTCTAACTACACGATATCCTATTTGAGACAGGACAACTAGAACTGCACGCAAAACACAAAACATACACGCAAAAGGAACCTACCTAATCAGAGACAATGATATCATTTTTGTAAACTTATGTACAATCAAACTAAATCCAAGGCTCTCCTCTCAAGTGCTAACATAGAACTTAACCCGTGATTATATAGTTTGAACTATTGTTCCTGTGTTATCACTTTGCACTTGTCCACATTAAACTTTATCCATCATTTAGATGCTCAATTCCTCAGTTTAACAATGCTACAATGCCTCTGTGTTGTAAACTACTTAAAATAACTGCCTCATCTGCAAATTTGAACATCTCTTTTTACTTCCTTTTAGATGTTAATACATTAAATACTGGTCCTACAACAGATCCCTGGATATCTCTCCTAATCACTTACCACAATTAGGAGAGCTGACAATTCAGACCTATTCTTAATTTCCTGTCTTTTTAATTAATTCCCAATCCACACAGTTTGTGCATTATTAGAAGGCAATGTACCAGATTCTGAACAAATTTTGTGGTCTCCTACTAAGACTGTGACATCTGGGACAGAGGGAGATGATGGGGGCCTAATCCAGGAAAATCCCTTGTAGTCATAAATGGATACGTAATTGTGGCTCAGCTTCACACCCTTATTTCCCTCAAATAAAATACTCAAAATTGATACATAAAACTACAAAATGTAGCACATGAAGATGTCCTTAGAATGTGGTGGTAATACAGTGGGGTTCCCAAACCTGGTCCTGGAGGCACCCCGGCCAGTCAGGTTTTCAGGATATCCACAATGAATATTCATGAGAGATTTGCATGCACTGCCTCCACTGCATGCAAATCTCTCTCATGAAAACCTGACTGGCTTGAGAGCTTCCAGGACCAAGTTTGGGAATCACTGTGGTAACATATTAAAACAATACTGCTGTTAGTAAATCTTGTGCAAATATATAAAATATGCATTTAAAAGACTGTAACTGAATATTCCAGACTAAACTGCAAATACCTAAAGATATGAAATGCAACTAAAGCTAATCTCTTATTGCTCCTCTTTATTTGATTATACAATTATTTTGTTGATAATGGGGAAGTCAGAGAATTTTTTTTGTATTTATAGCCCACATTATCCCAAGCAAATCTGAGTTCAATGTGGCTTACATTTGAAAACAGTGAGACAGAATAATATAATTCAGTCATATCATGGGAGAAAGTAGAGGGATATGGCTGAAACATTTAACAAATTTGAGATTAGCATATATACCCAACTGGGCATTCAAAAGTCTGTCCTTTAATGATGCTGTGTATTCAGAAATCACAGCTATTAAGTATAGACAATTATTCAAACATTATCACATGCACACACCAGAACAGGCATCAATACACATATTGCAAAAGTAAACAACAACTTCTATAGAGTACATCCAAAACTTACCCCCATTGTTTACTGACTGAAGAATTTTGTACTAGTACTAAAGAAATCATCATTGAATAGCAACGGAGGTTGAAGGCCTTCAGTGCGTTCCAGACCGCTCGGAGCTCCAGGAGGTTGATCTGCAGATCCTGTTCCTGGAGGGACCACAGTCCCTGGGTGTGGAGCCCATCGACATGAGCTCCCCACCCCAGGCGAGATGCATCCGTCGTCAGCACCTTCGTGGGCTGCGGAATTTGGAATGGACGTCCCAGGGTCAAATTGGTCCGAAGTGTCCACCAGTGCATTGCGGCAACTGAGGGACAGGCGGGTGACATCTTCTAGATTCCCGGTGGCTTGGCACCACTGGGAAGCTAGGGTCCATTGTGTGATCTCTCTGGAAGTTCAGAATAATACATCTACAAAGCAGAGTACTGTAATATTTTTGCCCAAGTATTACAGCTTTAACTTAATCCTAAATGAGTACTAAAATCTATGATAAGCATTCAGATCACAGTTAGTAGCAGGATTCAAAACACAAAGGAATCAAAACAATTCATATATCAGTCTATCTCCCCCTTTATTTCCCTTCATAACTTCCATTCATCGGGCAAGCTCCCCTTTTCCTCTATTGCTAACTAGAGAGTTAGCACTTTCTGCCTTATGGCAGCCTATGCCTGGCACCGACTTCTTGAGTTGCTACATTCTGCTCCACCTCTAGTTGTGTTCTAGTCTTACTTGAACACCCACCTCTTTGAACTGCTTTCAAATCAAAAATCCCTGACTCTTCTTGATCTTGGGTTTCTCACATTCAACAAATAATTACTAGTAACTTTTCTCTCAATTAGATTTTAAGCTCCATACAGAGACAGTCTTTAAGTATCTGTACAGTGCTGAATACATTAAGTAGCACTGCAGTAGCAGGAAGGTTTCTTCTGATAGAAGAGCAAAGCTGGTTAATAGCATTCTAGTTCTGATAAGTTTACACATTACTGCCATCTAGTCTTGACGTAATGTGTTAAGGTTTTGATCATGCTTGATGATATTTCAGCTGGTTGACACTTTGGATCATTTGATTTTGTTGGCCCATCTTAAAGCAATGGGGAGAATAGGGAAAGTATTACACAGGTTTATTTCAATTGTATTCATGTTAAGTGATCTGCTAATATTTGTTGACCACCACAGTTCCACAGGCTTGTACTTGCTTTGCAGTGTTTAATCTGTATCTAGCATCTACCTGTGATGTGCATTACAGAATTTATGTGGAAGAAATCCAATTTTTTTTTTTTTTTAACTAATCAACATATAGTCTAGAAGACACTTTGTCGAAGAAAAGATATTTGACCAAAATAGAGAACTGGATGATTAAAAATAGTCTAGCCACTAACCTAGATAAAACTGTATTTATTGATGGTGCTGAGTAGTCTTGGAATGCCCAACAATGGTTCAGTTAGGGACACATCAGATTATGGTGGGATGTCAGTTTCGGCATTACTCTTGACCCTTTATCTATGAAATTACACATCAAGGTTATTTACATCTTCAAGGTTATTTACCTGTTGATTCCAGAAATGTGCAGCAGGTCTTGGTTATCATGGATTAGTTTAACTGGTATTTAGGGGTGACTAAGACATCCTCTTTAAGCTTTACAAGATAGTTTAAAATGTAGCTCGCTTATTATCGGTGGCTTTGTGTTTCAAGCATATTATCCCCCACTTGGCTGTGTTGAATTGGCTTCCAGTAGTCTGGAGGATCAAGTTTAAAATTCTGACTCTAATACATTGGGCTTTAAGTGAGGATAGAGAAAATACGATCATTGAGATCAAAATGGTTTCATCAGCTTCTTATTCCTTCACTGTGACAATGTATTTGGCTGAAACAAATGCTGGTGTCTTTTCGATATAAGCATAACAATTGTTATACTGAGTCAGACCAAAGTTTCAGCTGGTCTAACATGCAGTTCCAAACCATAACCAATCCAGGTCACAAGTACCTGGCAGGATCCCAAAAAGTATACTACTTACCCCCAGAAATAGGCAGTGGCTTTCCTCAGGTTTACATTAAGGTGAAATTAGGCCTTACCTGCTAATTTTCTTTCCTCTAGATCCTCCAGACCGTTCAAGACGCTTGGGTTATGCACTCCTACCAGCAGAGGGAGACTGAGAACACTAAACCTTCTTATACAAGTAGCCTGTGCAGACCTTCTACTAACCAGTAAAACAGTAACAAAGCAGAGGAACAAAACACCTCCACCTAAACAAAACCACTGAATCCACACTCAGATCTCCTCCCCTTAAGACGGGGGAATTCAACTGCAGATGGGCACAAACGGTACCACAAACTGCCCTTAGTAAAATTCCAGGACCCAAATCACAGGAGCTACTAGAAATATCAGCAACTGAAGTCTAAAGAAAATATCATACTGAACTGTCCGATACACTGGGTGGGCTCTTGAACAGTCTGGAGGACCTAGAGGAAAGAAAATTAGCAGGTAAGGCCTAATTTCACCTTCCTCAGCAATCCTCCAGACCGTTCAAGACGCTTGGGATGTACCAAAGCAGTAAACACATCTAAGGGTGGGACCTGCGAAGCCCAGAGGACAGGACTGCAGCTCCAAAACTGGCATCCTCCTTTGCCTATACATCCATTCTGCAATGTTTGACAAAAGAATGCAGGGAGGACCACACCGCCGCTCTACAAATTTCCACCGGTGGAACAAACTACTCTCTGCCCAAGAAGCCGCCATCCCCCTAGTGGAATGTGCCTTGAGCCCCACCGGCACTGTACTGCCATGCAATATGTAAGCAGAAGAGATGGCATCCTTCAACCACCGAGCTATAGGTGCCTTAGAAGCAGCCGCTCCCTTCTTGGGCCCACCATGAAGGACTAATAACCTGTCTGAAGACCTGAATTCCTCCGACCTGCGCAAGTAAACCTTCAACAGTCTGCGCACATCCTATTTCGCCAACCGACGCTGAGAAGCATCCCCCGTCTGGTCCCCCAAGACCGGCAACAAAATCACCTGATTGACATGAAAGGAGGATACCACCTTAGGCAAAAACAAAGGCACTGGACGCAGCAAAACCTTTTCCTTAGAAAACCACAGAAACGGAGGCCTACATGAAAGAGCCTGAAGTTCCGAAATCCGGCGAGCCGACAATACAGCTACCAAAAAGACCACCTTCATAGTAAGGTCTTTTATCGAACAAGACTCTAAGGGCTCAAAAGGAGAACCCGCCAAAGAGTCAAGAACGATATTAAGATCCCACTGAGGAACTACCGGCCGCTGAGGAGGGCGAAGCAACTTCACCCCCCTCAAAAAACGGACCACATCCGGGAAAGACGCAACTGACCTGCCCTGCACCTTACCCTGAAAACACGCCAAAGCAGCCAGCTGCACCTTCAAAGATGACAATGAAAGGCCCTTCTCAAAACCATCCTGCAAGAAATCTAAAATGCACGACACAGAAGCTGTCGAAGGGACACACGCCTGGTCCCCACACCAATCTTCAAATATGCATCACACACACACATAGGCCAAAGACGTCGAACGTTTGCGAGACTACAGCATCGCCTGAATCACCTGAGGGGAAAACCCTTTCCTTCTCAACCGTTCCCTCTCAAGGGCCACACCGTAAGAGAGAACCGATCCGGATCCGGCATGAAAATTGGACCCTGACACAACAGCACCGAGCCCCCCAGCCGCAGAGGCTCGCCTTCTAACAAGCGCATCAGATCCCCAAACCACGGCTGACGCAGCCAATTCGGAGCCACCAACAACACCGGACCCGCATGACATTCTATCCTCTGTAGGACTCGACCTATCAAGGGCCACGGGGGAAACACGTACAGCAATACCCGCTGAGTCCACGGAAGGACCAACGCATCGATCCCTTCCGCTCGCGGATCCCGACGCTGACTGAAATACCAAGGAACCTGAGCATTCTGTGCCGACGCCATGAGATCCACTACTGGCATTCCCCACTTTAGAACTATCTGGTTGAACACCGACCGGTGCAGACCATTCTCCGGGAAAATCCGCGTTCACGTTGTCCACCCCGGCCATGTGCGCCCCAGAAATCTGCACTAGATGCCTTTCCGCCCAACTCATGAGCAGAGCCGTCTTAATTGCCAACCGCGGACTCTTTGTACTGCCCTGCCGGTTGACATACGCTACCGCTGTGGCGTTGTCGGACCACACTTGAGTGAAACGCCAACAGAGCTAGCTGAATCACCCCCATCTCCAACCTGTTGATAGACCACTAAGCTTCCTCCGTTGACCACTGCCCTGCATGGACTGACCGAGACGCTGAACTCCCCAGCCCAGTAGACTGGCATCCATTACCAGAATCACCCACTGAGGAGGTTCCAACGGCATGTCCTTTTTCAGATGGGCCGAGCACAGCCACCACTGGAGACTGCGCTGAGGACCCCCCCTCAATGGCAACCGCAACTCCAAACTGTGTACCTGAGGAGACCACCTGGACAACAGAGCCACCTGAAGCTGACGCATATGCGCCCTGGCCCATGGTACTACCTCTATTGTTGCTGCAATGAGGCCCAGAACCCGGAGGTACATTCGAACCATCGGACTCTGAACGGACATTAACAGCCGGACCTGCTGCTGAAGAGAGGCGATCCGAGAATCCTGCAGAAAAACACGACCCACTGCCGTGTCCAACCGCACTCCCAAGTACTGCAGACTCTGCGATGGGATCAACTGACTTTTGACTACATTCACTACCCATCCGAGCGATTCCAGAAACGTGACCACCTGAGCCATCGCTGCCACACTGTGAGCCTGAGACTTCGCCCGGATCTACCAGTCGTCCAGATACAAATGCACCAGAATTCCCTGCCTCCGCAAAGCCGCTGCTACCACCACCGTTATCTTGGAGAAGGTGCGTGGAGCCGTTGCCAGATCAAAAGGCAGAGAACAGAACTGAAAGTGCCTCCCTAAAACAGCAAAACGAAGGAAACGCTGATGGGCCTCTTGAATCGGCACGTGCAGATACGCTTCCGTGAGATCCAGTGACATGAGAAATTCTCCCTGACGAACAGCCACTATGACAGAGCGCAGTCTCTCCATGCGGAAGGATGGCATCTTGAACGCCCCATTGACCCTCTTGAGATCTAAAATGGGTCGAAACTGGTCCTCCTTCTTCGGCACCACAAAGTAAATGGAACAACAACCCATTCCCAGCTTGTGCCGAGGAACGGGTACCACAGCTCCCAACTGGATTAAGCGACCCAGAGTCTCTTGAATAGCCTTTCACTTGACTCGAGAGTGACAAGGAGAGGGAAGAAACAAATCCAGCAGCGGGTGCTCAAACTCGAGTGCATAACCGTCACGAACGACCTCCAGCACCCACTGAACTGAAGAAATTTGGGTCCACCCCTGATAAAACAGACGAAGTCGTGCCCCGACCTTCACCAGAGGCTGGACCCGCACACCTTCATAAGGAGGACTTATTACCATTTCCGGCACCTCCGGAGGAGTCCCGACCTCCTCGACGACCCCCTCGAAAGGACTGCGTCCGCTGGAAAAACTGGCTTTTAGAAGGAGACACAAGTCTGCCCGGCCTTTACCGCCTCGCGTCCTTAAACTGACCTCTAGCCAAACCACCTTGACTAGCCACCTTAGGCCATAACTCCGGCAACCATGAGACCTTGGTATCCCCAAGACCACTCATCAGTTTATCCAAGTCCTCTCCAAACAACATAGAACCTTTGAAAGGTAGAGAACACAACTTTGCTTTAGAGGCCGCATCTGCCACACAGCCCCTAAGCCAAAGAGCCCTGCGAGCCGTCACCGCCAGAGCCATATTCTTAGCCGAAGCCCTTAGCCTCATCTCCAATTTGGCCAGGTCCTGAACCAAACCAGTCCTATCTAACACAGGCTCATCCAAGAGCTTCTCCGCCTAACGGAAACAAGCACTGGCTACCAAGCCCCCACACACAAAGGCTGCGCTTCAGAAAGGACTCTAGCTTCCTATCCTGAGGATCCTGTAAGGCTGTACCACCATCCATCGGAATGGCCGTAGCCTTAGTAACCGCCGTAACCACCACATCCACACTAGGTGGTTTCAGCAGGGCCAAATCTTCCGGAGGCAAGGGATACAGCCACGCCATAAACCAAGACACCTTAGAAGCAGCCTCCGGCACAGACCATTCCTGAAAAACCACGACCTTAATGTCTGAATTCATGGGAAAGGAACGGGAGGCTCTCTGAATCCCCTTAACCAAGGGATCTACCTGGGGTCCCTCCGCAGAGGGAGTGGCCACAGGAGCAAACTTCAAAGTAGAGATCACCTGATCAATGAGCTCTAACTCCTCCTCCTTATGAAAATGCGAACCAATGAAGAATCTTTCCCAGGCCTTAGCCCATCCTGATCCTCAGACACACATCTAAGAGATCCTCCTCTCCTGGGTCACTCCAAATGTCCGACCCAGGCAGAGAAAGTATCTCCATAGGCTCCGAAATATCCACCCGTGGGCACTTAACTCCCACTGAGCTAGCAGCCTCCGGGGAACAAACAGCCTGAGAGGGGCCAGCTCTCCAGGCATTATACAGAGACCAAACAAACTCAAGGGGGAAGCCAGACCCCCCCCCCCCCCGACGCTGCTGAAGCCCCAACAACACTTCCCGAAGTCTCCGCGATGGACCCCCCTCGCTCCTGAGGCAGCAGGTCCATCGCGTGATCTGCGGCTAAACTAGGTGCGCTTCCCGCCACAAATGGGTCCCCCGGCGTCGGTATGGAATGCGCAGCCAAAAGGGCCACGCTTTCCGCCAAAAACGGCTCCGTCGAGGCCGACCCGGGATGCGCAGCCAAAATGTTCCGCAAGTGGATGCTCGTGTAGAGCTGGTAGGATTGGATCTTGGACACGAGCATAGCAGAATGGTAGGCCTTCCTCCCAAAAGAGTCCGCTTTCTCTCCAGCGAAGGTGTAGGATCAGAAGGAAGACCACCGACAGTGCAAGCACCGGTGGTACCGGAACAGATGGTCGCAGCAGCCCTTCCAGAATCCCTGGAAGTATGGCTCGGAGGCGCTCGTGTAGAGTGTCTGTCAAGCAAGGCTGTGGGGCCGGTACAGGCGACGAGGTCAGAATATGCCTGAGGCGCGGAGGCGGTACCGGGATGTCCCCGAGAAGAGCGCATCAAGACCTCCCTGTATGGAGGGTGAGCGGTCCTCCCGGCGTCGACGCTTTCCGGGTGTTGATTCCCTCGGCACCCTGGAGCTCTCGGTACCATGACTGGAAGGTGACCGATGACTGTGCTTCTTCGCCTTCGCTCGAAGCACATCACCGGTACCTCCCGGTACCGACGAGGACGTGGAATCCACACGTCTCCTCGGGGCCGGGTCCAAAGGAGGTTCATCCCGGGGGGCCTGTACCGCCGGAGCCCTCGAGGCAGATGGAGACCCACTCGATGGCTCACTGCTACCAGCGTGGGATCTCTGGACAGCCATCACCTGCGCTCCGGACGTCGATGCACCCTCAGATGACGACATCGATACCGTCGATGACCTCGGTACCGCTGGCTCCATCGACATCGAAGGATCGGACGGGGCTCCAAACAAAAGGTTCCACTGAGCCGATCTCACTGCCTGGGTCCTCTTTTTAAGCTGAAGACACAACGTGCAGGCGTTGGGACGATGACCAGCTCCCAAACACTGAAGACACAAGATGTGCCTATCAGTGAGCGAGATTGTCCAGTTGCACTGCGTGCACTTCTTGAAGTCGCTGGCAGGCTTTGAGGACATGGGCAGAAAAATCAAGCCGGCGAGGTCAAAATTTGCGATGGTGCCGAAAAGGAAGGCACCAAAATAGGAAAAAACCCGCACAGGCGGCCAAAATGGCCACTCACGACAAAGAAAGGAAACTTACGGGACAAAAAACTAAAGAAATAGAGGAAAAAACTTTTTTTTTTTTTAAACGGAAAACATGAGCGAACTTGCGGAAAAACACGCCGAAAATCGGCGAAAAAGTGGCGAAAAGTAACGAAACGCTGCGAGGGCCTCTCTGGGGCACAGACCAACCGAAAAAACAGCCACCCTGAGCTGCGGAAAAAAAGAGACTGAGGAGCACGTTCGCGCTATGGGCGGGAAGACGATCACGCATGCGCGGTTCGCACATGTGCACACGAGGGCTAGCAAACTTTGTTGCTAGGAAGATCTTCCGATCCTGGGGCTGCCGTCAGACGTCACCCATCAGTGAGAACAAGCAGCCTTGCTTGTCCTCGGAGAAAAATAAATACTAGCATTCCAAGTATACCAGATTCTGAAAAGGTCTATAACTCAGCATCCATTCAGACACACAAATACCAACTATAATTCCACTCTGCACTAGATCATGATCACCCCCAACTTCCATACTAGTCTCTGGTCTCCAAAGCAACCAAGAAGTTCAAGAAAGCTAGCTAAGCCACATAATTGTGCACCACTAGATAAGCATTAAAAATCCCTAGATGTGATGGCAAAGTAGATATATCACAGTGCCATGTTAAATCTAAGGATAATAGCCCACCAACTATAGATGCTTCATTATTCCCTTCTTTAACAGACCATCAAGACTTCCACAGCCTCCTCTGAGAACTCTTAGGACCAGCTACACACAAGTATCTAATAATTTCACTTATGATACTTATGAGACAGCATTATGTATGCAGTGACACCACAGCACACAGAACGGCATGGCTCCATGCATTACAGCTACACAAGGCCTACATAACTACTACTACTACTATTTGACATTTCTAAAGCGCTACTAGGGTTACGCAGCGCTGTACAATATAACATAGAAGGACAGTCCCTGCTCGAAGAGCTAACAATCTAATGGACAAATGTATAGACAATCAAGTAGTGGCAGTCAAATTGAGGCAGTCTAAGGTTAGGTGCCGAAGGCAACATTGAAGAGGTGGGCTTTGAGAAAGGATTTGAAGATGGGTAGGGAGGGGGCTTGGCGTAGGGCCACATAACCACCTAGCAGACATCTCCAAAAAAAGGTTCTCATCTACGCAGAGAGACTACCAAACCATCACAATACTGATAGACTCAACAAGACCACTACAACAAACAGTAGCCTCTGCAGATCTTCCAACAGAACTGATGAGTGGAGATGCTACCAATCACCTGGACACAGCCAATTTATCTTCTGCAAAACAGAGCAGTGGAATGTGTTCCAGGCCAACAGGGCCAAGAATTCTAGTTCAACTTCTTCCTCATTTCCAAGAAAATGGTAGAGTAGAGAGGACTCTGCCTATCCTTGACCTCTGGGACCCCAATATATCTGTTTAAAAAAAAAGTTCAGTATGAATACACTAGCAAATCCTGCACATCACAGTACTAAACCACTACCAGTATTGAATATTCAGCTTCTCTCTGTTACCCAGGGTCTTCACAAGGTGCACAGTGGCAGTTTCCATCCATCTCTGAAAAAGGGACCCCTTTTTCTATCCTCTTGTCTCAAGCCACTTGCACAACACACAGTTAATATAGTCCAGGAAACTGTGAGCTTACTTTCTAGGTCATATCTACGCATGTACAAGGTCCTGACTGCCTTGTCTCAGGCTACTCACAACACATGGTTAAAACACTCCACGAAACCGTGCGCCTACTTTCTATGTCACATGTGCACATGGACAAGGTCACAAAGAAAACTTTTTTATAAAATTTTAAACGTAATACAAAAGAACATAGAAAATCCATAAACATCCCATTTCCAATCCTGTCCAAAAGAAAACTAGTGTTGAACAAAAGTATGAAAGATGAGGAGTGGAAGGCTCCTTGATTACAACTAGCTGTTTCAACACTAAAATCTCCTGGGACATGAGAAAAGAATGTGGCCCACATCAGCCAAAGGCACGGCTCCAGAAAGTCTGGCAAGAAGGGGGAGCGATAAGGGAACACAGATGCAGCATATGTTCTGCTTTGAATTAAGGATTTATGGTATGGCACAGCCTGCACGTGATATCAGGAGGAGATTATTCATAAAACAGTATATAAGGAGGGTGGAACAAAGAAGTAATAAGCATTTTAACTCTTTTGCCTTAAGCATTCTGTATATAGCATTCTGATTTCTCTTGTACATTGCTTGTATATTGCTTATAAAAAAAATGCTTCCTGAAATAGCCCATTGAGCTATTCAGTACAATTGTAAATAAACTTTTTATATTAAATAGGAAATTCGTCTGGCCTTTTCTACAAAAGTGGCGACCGCGGCAGGACAGAAGATTTATGCCGCACACGGAAAAGAGAAGGCGAGACGAATGACAAATTAAGTGTTTGTTGTTAACAAAGTTTTTTTACAGGAGAGAGCAAGCGTTGTTTAAGCCTGATTTCTGTGTACTACTGATTTGGGAGTGATCAACCTACTGACGTGGACATACGGGTGACGACTCCTGGGCTTGCTAAAGAGAAATAAGAAGACACGTGAGTAAGCTTACATTGTGGACTTATTAGTGGTATATTTGTTTAGCTTTGTAGTTTTCTTTTTTGTATATTTTCTTTGTTTAAGTGCATTAGTATATTTTTGTAGATTGTGGCTTTATAGGAGAAATTTTAATAGTCAGAATAAAATGGAAGGGAAAGGGGCAGAGAAGAAAGAAACTCCTGTATTTACTTTGTATTTAGATTTAGATAGTCAAAAAAAATGCACCCCTTTGCAGCATATCATAAATAACAAGGGGGAGGAGATTTAGAAGGGAGGTAAGGAAACAGACTGGAGCTGAAACAGATGTGTGAGGCCTGAAACAATCAGTCCTCAAAGGGAGGATTTGTTGAACAAAAGTATGAAAGATGAGGAGTGGAAGGCTCCATGATTACAACTAGCTGTTTCAACACTAAAATCTCCTGGGACATGAGAAAAGAATGTGGCCCACATCAGCCAAAGGCACGGCTCCAGAAAGTCTGGCAAGAAGGGGGAGCGATAAGGGAACACAGATGCAGCATATGTTCTGCTTTGAATTAAGGATTTATGGTATGGCACAGCCTGCACGTGATATCAGGAGGAGATTATTCATAAAACAGTATATAAGGAGGGTGGAACAAAGAAGTAATAAGCATTTTAACTCTTTTGCCTTAAGCATTCTGTATATAGCATTCTGATTTCTCTTGTACATTGCTTGTATATTGCTTATAAAAAAAATGCTTCCTGAAATAGCCCATTGAGCTATTCAGTACAATTGTAAATAAACTTTTTATATTAAATAGGAAATTCGTCTGACCTTTTCTACACTAGCTAACAACATACTGTCATTCTTGAGTGCGTGGCTCACACTATCAATTTCCAATAAAGTCCTCTTGTCCCTCCCCATCCCTCCAAATCCCCTCGCATATAATATTACTGCTTCCATCACAAACTAGTAGATGGTGCAAGTGACCTTTCAAGCCAACCTATATAGGCCTCCCAAGTCTTATGAAATTGCATTAGTCTATTCCTGCGAAGAGCTGTAAGCTTAAACATAAGATACATAAAGTTTACCTTGCTCTGAACCTGAAGGCGTGAGGTGAGGGTACCTCCTACTGCTTCCATGCTGATGCCAGCAGCAGGCGCCCTGCAGTGAATATGTAATGTCCGAGATCACGCACACACAGTTCACTGGGTCCAACATGGAGTAAGCAGCTGGCAATGGTTGGATTTACTCGGGTTCCCAAAACCTCTGACACCCATCCCGCTATCACCCCCAATACATTTGTGCCTTACGGCATGACCACCAGATGTGTATACAAGTGCCTTGCCCCCCGCACTTATGCCAACACCTACCAGTCCCAAAGAAAATTTGATGTGGATTGGAAACAAATACAAAATATGTGCAACCTCATGTCTACTTTTCTTCCTTTGAAAATAAACAGGTATATACATTTTAGCCTATTTAGTGGTCTGACATCAAATATAATTTAGGTTTATATTTTACATTAACTCCAGACTCTGCTACAACACATGACAAGTAAAGCGAAGATACTTACTTGTAGCAGGTATTCTCCGAGGGCAGCAGGCTGTTAATCCTCACAAGTAGGTTGGCGATCTGCGCCGACCCGGAAACTGGCATTAAAATAGCAAAAACGTTTGCTGGAGCCTTCTAGCATGCCGCGCGTCCAACTGGGCATGCACCGAGTGCCTTCCTGCCCACCGCGCGGCCGCACTCCTAAGTTCAGTCAAGAGTAAAAGAAGAAAACTCCAACGGGAGTTGGGCGGGTTTGTGAGGATTATCAGCCTGCTGTCCTTGGAGAATACCTGCTACAGATAAGTATCTTCGCTTTCTCAGAGGACAAGCAAGCTACATAATCCTCACAAGTGGGGTATCCCTAGCATCCAGGCTTATTCAAAACAATAAACATTGATTAATTGGGCCTCACAACTGCGAGGACATAACAGATTAACCTGAAACTATATACAACTATCTGAGAGTGCAGCTTGGAACAGAACGGGCCTGGGGGGGGGGGGGGGGGGGGGTGGAGTTGGATTCTAACCCCCAAACACATTCTGCAGCACCGACTGCCCAAGGCAGTAGTGTGATGTGAATGTGTGGACTGAAGACCACGTTGCAGCCTTGCAAATCTCTTCAATGGAGGCTAAGTGAGCCACCGATGCAGCCTTGGCCTGACATTATGAGCCATGACATTGCCCTCCAGAGTCAGCCCAGCTTGGGCATAAGCGAAGGAAATGCGTTTTCCGATGGCGACTCTCCCCTTGTTGGGATCAAAAGAAACAAACAACTGGGCGGACTGTCTGAAGGGCTTCCTCTGCTCCATGTAAAACGCCAATGCTCTCTTGCAGTCCAAGGTGTGCAAGCTGCTTTCGCCAGGGTGGGCATAATGGGGAAAAAATGTTGGCAAGACTATCGACTGGTTCAGATGGAACTCCGACACAACCTTCGGCAGGAACTTAGGGTGCATCCGGAGGACTCCTCTGTTATGATGAAATTTTGTATAAGGTGCATCCACCACTAGGGCTTGAAGTTCACTGACCCTACGAGCTGAAGTTAACAGCCACCAAGAAAAGGACCTTTCAGGTCAAGTACTTCAGATGGCAGGAATTCAGTGGCTCAAAAGGAACTTTCATCAGCTGGGTGAGAACAATGTTGAGATCCCATGACACTGGTGGCGGTTTGACTGAGGGCTTTGATAAAAGCAAATATCTCATGAAGCGAACTAAAGGCTGTCCAGAGATAAGCTTACATTCTACACGCTGATGATAAGCACTAATTGCACTAAGGTGAACCCTCACGGAGTTGGTCTTGAGACCTGACTCTGATAAATGTAGAAGGTATTCAAGCAGGGCCTGTGTAGGTCAAGAAAGGGGATCTAGGGCCTGTCACACCAGATGGCAAACCTCCTCCATTTAAAAGAGTAGCACCTCTTAGTGGAATCTTTCCTGAAAGCCAGCAAGACCCGAGAGACACCCTCTGGAAGACCAAAGGAAGTGAAATCTAGGCTCTCAACATCCAGGCTGTGAGAGCCAGAGACTGGAGGTTGGGATGCAGAAGCAACCCTTAGTTCTGCATGATGAGGATCAGAAAACACCCCAACCTCCAGAAGAAGAGGGAACCAAATCTGACGTGGCCAATATGGTGCAATCAGGATCATGGTTCTGCGGTCTTGCTTGAGTTTCAGCAAAGTCTTTCCCACCAGAGGTATGGGAGGATACGCATACAGAAGGGCTGTTCCCCAATGTAGGAGAAAGGCATCTGACGCTAGTCTGTTGTGGGCCTGAAGCCTGAAACAGAAGTGAGGGACCTTGTGATTGAGTTGAGAGGAGAAAAGATCCAACCAAGGGGGTGCCCCATGCTCAGATCTTGCAGGCTACGACAATATTCATAGACCACTCGTGAGGTTGCATTACCCTGCTCAGCCTGTTGGCCAGACTGTTGTTTACGCCTGCCAGATAAGTGGCTTGGAGAAACAAGCGTAATGGTGCGCAAAAAGACACATCCGGACAGCTTCCAGACACAGAGGGCGAGATCCGGTGCACCCCTCTTTGTTGGTGTAGTACATTGCAACCTGATTGTTTGAATTAAGATAATTTGGTTGGAAAGCTGATCTCGGAAAGCCTTTAGACAGTTCCAGATCGCACGGAGTTCCAGGAGATTGATCTGAAGATCTGTTTCCTGTGGGAACCAGGCTCCCTGAGTATGAAGCCCATCTACATGAGCCCCTCCACCCTAGGAGAGACGCATCCATCGTCAGCACTTTCTGCGGGTAATGTATTTGGAATGGACATCCCATAGTCAAATTGGATCAAATCATCCACCATTGAAGGGAATGTACAAAGTTGATGGACACACAGATGACATCTTCTAGGTTCCCCTTGGCTTGACACCACTGGAAAGCTAGGGTCCACTGAGCAGATCTCATGTATAGACGTGCCATGGGTGTAACATGAACTGTGGAGACCATGTGCCCCAGAAGCCTCAACATCTGCCGAGCTATGACTTACTGTGACACTCAAACCTTGGACACTAGGGCCAGAAGGTTGTCTGCCCGCGCCTTGGGAAGATAGGCTCAAACCATTGCATTGTCGAGCAATGCTCCAATGAACTCTAATTTCTGAACCGTAGTGAGATGGGACTTTGGATAATTTATTACGAACCCTAGGAGTTCCAGCACCTGAATAGTCTTTCGCATGGACTCCCGAGTACCGTCCTCCGAGGTGCTCTTCACCAGCCAATCATCGAGATAAGGGAACACATGCACTCCCAGTCTGTGTAGCAATGCTGCAACTACTGCTAGACATTTTGTGAATACTCTTGAAACTGAGGCCAAAAGGCAGTATGCGGCACTGTAAATGCTGCGTTCCCAGCTGAAATTGAAGATACTTCCTGTGAGCTGGAAGTATCAGGATGTGCGTATATGCATCCTTCAAAGTCCAGAGAGCATAGCCAATCGTTTTCCTGAATCACGGGAAAAAGGGTGCCCAGGGAAACCATCCTGAACTTTGCTCAGACTAGGAATTTGTTCAGGGCCCTTAGGTCTAGGATGAGACGCATCCCTTCTATTTTCTTTTGTACAAGAAAGTACCAGGAATAGAATCCAAGCCCTTCTTCCCCTGGTAGAATGAGCTCGACCGCATGGGCCTTCAGAAGAGCGTAGAGTTCCTCTGCAAGTACCTGCCTGTGCTGACAGCTGAATGGGCTCCCGGTGGGCAATCTGGAGGTTTGGATTCCAGATTGAAGATGTATCCTAACCGGACTATTTAAAGAACTACTACTACTACTAACTAGCATTTCTAAAGCGCTACTAGGGTTACGCAGCGCTGTACAATTTAAACATAGAAGGACGGTCCCTGCTCAAAGAGCTTACAATCTAAAAGACAAGAGAACAATCTAAAGACAAGTGAACAATCTAGAGGACGAGTGAACAGTTAATCTGATAGGGTGGATAGATTGGGGCATTCTATCTATCTCGAGCGGTTAGGCGCCGAAGGCAGCATTGAAGAGGTGAGTTTTAAGCAGAGATTTGAAGATGGGTAGGGCGTATGGGTAAAGGAAGATTGTTCCAGGCATAGGGTGAGGCAAGGCAGAATGAGTGCAGCCTGGAGTTGGCAGTGGTGGAGAAGGGTACTGAGAGAAGGGCTTTGTCCTGTGAGCGGAGGTTACGGGCGGGAACATAGGGGGAGATGAGGGTGGAGAGGTAGTGAGGAGCCGCAGACTGAGTGCACTTGTAGGTAAGGAGGAGGAGCTTGAATTGTATGCGATATCTGATCGGAAGCCAATGAAGTGATTTGAGCAGAGGGGTGATATGAGTATATCGGTTTTGGCGGAATATAAGACGTGCCGCAGCGTTCTGAACTGATTGAAGGGGGGATAGATGGCTGAGTGGGAGGCCGGTGAGGAGTAACTTGCAGTAATCAAGGCGAGAGGTAATGAGAGCGTGGACGAGAGTTCTGGTGGTGTGCTCAGAGAGGAAAGGGCGAATTTTGCTGATGTTGAAGAGGAAGAAGCGACAGGTCTTGGCAGTCTGTTGGATATGCGCAGAGAAGGAGAGGGAGGAGTCGAAGATGACTCCGAGGTTGCGGGCAGATGGGATGGGGAGGATGAGGGTGTTATCAACAGAGATAGAGAGTGGAGGAAGAGGAGAAGTGGGTTTAGGAGGAAAGACAAGGAGCTCGGTCTTGGACATGTTCAGCTTCAGGTGGCGGTTGGACATCCATGCCGCGATGTCGGATAAACAGGCCGATACCTTGGCCTGGGTCACCGCGGTGATGTCAGGTGTGGAGAGGTATAGCTGGGTGTCATCAGCATAAAGATGATACTGAAAACCATGAGACGAGATCAGCGAGCCCAGGGAAGAGGTGTAGATTGAGAAGAGAAGGGGTCCAAGGACAGATCCCTGGGGAACTCCAACAGATAGTGGAGGAAGATCCATGGGAGTGTACCCTGAAGGTGCGGTGGGAGAGATAAGAGGAGAACCAGGAGAGGACAGGGCCTTGGAACCCAAAAGAGGATAGCGTGGCAAGAAGTAAATCATGGTTGACAGTGTCAAACGCGGCGGAAAGATCGAGGAGGATGAGGATGGAGTAATGACCTCTGGATTTGGCCAGGAGCAGGTCACTGCAAACTTTAGAGAGTGCTGTTTCTGTCGAGTGCAGAGGGCGAAAACCGGATTGAAGTGGATCGAGGATGGCATGAGAGGAGAGAAAATCAAGGCAGCGGCTGTGAACGGCGCGCTCAAGTATTTTGGAAAGGAAGGGTAAAAGAGAGATGGGGCGGTAGTTGGAGGGGCAGGTAGGGTCAAGTGAAGGTTTTTTGAGGAGAGGTGTGACAACGGCGTGCTTGAAGGTGTCAGGGACAGTTGCAGTGGAGAGAGAGAGGTTGAGGATGCGACAGATGGCGGGGGTGACAGTATGGGAGATGGTGTTGAGTAGGTTGGTGGGGAAGGGATCAGAGGAACAGGTGGTGCATTTCGAGGAGGAAAGAAGGTGGGAAGTTTCATCCTCGGTGATCTCAGGAAAAGAGGAGAAGGAGACCTGGGTAGGTTGGTTGAGGGAGAGGTTTAAAGGGTGAAGAGGAGGTGGTGGCTTGGTCGTGAACTCAAGGTTGATCTTTTGCACTTTGTCGCGGAAATAGTCGGCCAGTGATTGAGGAGAGAGAGAAGGGGGAGTAGGAGCGGGGGGCACTTTTAGGAGGGAGTTAAGGGTGGTGAAGAGACGACGATGGTTGGAGCTGAGAGAATTGGTCAATTGGGTGTAATAGTCCTGTTTTGCATGGAATAGGGAGGAGTGGAGGGAGGATAGCATGAATTTGTAGTGGAGGAAGTCTGAAAGGGTACGAGATTTCCTCCAGAGGCACTCAGCGGTTCGGGTGCAGGAGCGAAGGTAACAGACGCAAGGAGTCAGCCAGGGCTGGGGATTGGTGCGCTTTGTGGGACAGGAGATGGATGGCGCGAGGGTGTCCAAAGCAGAGGAGAGAGCGGTATTGTAAGCGGAGACCGCTTTGTCGACAGTTTCGAAGGACGTGATGGAGGGGAGGAGATTAGAGATAGTAGATGATAGGGTGGAGGGGTCAATAGCCTGGAGGTTCCTGGAGGTGGTGGTTAAAGTTGGACGGGGTGGAGGGGGGGGGGTGAAGAAGTGTGAATGTGATCAGGTGATGGTCGGAGAGAGGAAGAGCTGAGACGTGGAAATTGGAGGGTGAGCCGGAGGAGGAGAGGACGAGGTCAAGACAATGGCCGTCACGGTGAGTAGGGGTGGTGGAGTACAGCTGGAGGTTGAAGGAGGATGTGAGGGTGAGGAACTTAGAAGTATGGGGGTCGGATAGGTCATCAGCATGTACGTTAAAGTCTCCGAGAATGAGGGACGGAGATGAGGGGTCAAGAAACACAGAGAGCCAAGCATCAAAGTCGGTAAGGAAGGAAGGGAAGTATTTATCAGGGGGGCGGTAAATGACTGCCACTCTGAGTGGTAGCGGGTAGAATAGCCGGATGGAATGGGCTTCAAAGGATGAGAAGCAGTGAGACTGTGGTAGGTGGAGGGGTTGGAAACTACAGGAGGGTGATAGTAGTAGCCCAACGCCTCCGCCGCGGCCAATTGGGCGGGGCGTGTGGGAGAAGAGATAGCCTCCATGGCAGAGGGCTGCAACTGAGGCAGAGTCTTCCGGGGAGATCCAGCGTGTGTGACCAACCAAAATACCTGCTAGCTGAGGTGGTGGTAGCAGAAGGCGCCCAGAGGGAGACAGAAGCCATAGCATATGTGTGCTTCTTGATCTGGACAACTAGATTTTCCACCTTCTCTCTTATCCCCTGGCAAGGAACACCCACAATCCTCTGCTGGACCGAATGGTCCAGGTCAGAAACATGCAGCCATGAGAGCCTGTGCATTGCTATACCCTGAGGAGAGATCCTGGATGCTACATCAAAAATGTCGTAGGCGTCCCTGATCAAAAATTTACAACACGCCTTCTGCTGTTTGACCAGCTGGCAAAAAGGTCTGGCCTGCTCCGAACTGAGGGCATCGACCAAACTGAACAGCTGCCGCACCGAATTACGCAAGTGGATGCTTGTGAAGAGCTGGTATGATTGTATACGGGCAGTGAGCATGGCGGCCTGATCCATTTTCCTCCAAAAAGAGTCCAAAGTTCTAGCTTCTCTGCCTGGGGGCGCCAAAACATAGTCCCTAGAACTCTTGGCTCTTTTGAAGGCAGAGTCCACCACCATGGAGCTGTGAGGTAACTGAGACCTCATCAACCCAGGTTCACAGCGGATCCGATACTGCGAATCTGTCTTCTTAGGGATCACAGGGCCAGACAGAGGGGATGCCCAGTTTTGCATAATGACTTCCCTGAGTATCTTATGCAAAGGAGCTGTCACTGCCTCTTTAAGTGGAGAGGTGTAGTCCAGGACTGCATCTCAGCCCTTGGCTCATCCTCCACATCTATGGGGAATGGAATGGCCCAAGTCCTTTCCCACACAAAAGATGAAAAGGAGAGGCTCTCAGGAGGAGACAGTCTCCTTTCAGGTGGAGGGGAAGGTTCAGAGGATATCGCAGGCGGTAAGATAGGCGCAAGCATACCCGATGCTGATGTAGTGTGATGCAGCAGTCCTTCCAGAAGCTCTGGAAGCAAGGCCCGAATCCGCTCGTCGAGAGCCGCCATCGGAAAAGGCTGTGGGGTCGGTGGACAAGTCGGTGGCAGAGTTGCCTGGGGTTCAGGAGCAGGAACTGGACTGCTGGGAGACCAAGTCGGTACCTCTTGTATGGAGCGGAAGCAGTCCTCCCGGCGTTGATGCTTCTTGGGTGCCGAGGTCCTTGGCGCCCCGGAGCTCCCGGCACCATGTGTCGAGGGATAACTGCGTCAGTGCTTCTTAGCCTTTGCTCGATGCACCTCACCGAGGACGACATCAAATCCCCACATCTCCTCGGGGTCGGGTCCGACAATGGGCAGTCCCAACAGGAGGCCTCGAGGCGGGTGGAGACCCACTCGATGCCTCGCTGCTGCCAGTGTGTCGGGGTCTCTCAGCTGTCATGTCTAGCTCCACTGCCAACGCCAATGCCTCCCTCGATGCAGACGCCGATGACCTCGATACTGTTGTCAATGCAGACGTTGAAGGACTGGAGCGAGTCCAAAAAAGTTTTTCTCTCTGAGCTTCTCCAGCCAGTGGAGTCCTTTTCTTCATACGAAGACAAAGGGCACAACGGGCTGGGCTATGGTCAGGCCCAAGGCACTGGATACACCACAAATTGTAATCAGTGCCTGAGATTGTCCAATTGAACCAAGAACAACGTTTGAAGCCACTGGGAGTCTTCGATGACATGGAAGCCAAATCAAAAAACGTGATTGTGCTCAAAATGAAGCACAAAAAGGGGGGAAACCCAGCTGAGCAGGCCTTAGGATGGCCGCAACTAAAAATAAAAGGAAACGACGCAAGCCAAAAGTAAAGCTAAGAAATAAAAGGAACTCTCTTTTTTTTTTTTTTTTAACTAAAAGAAGAAAAAAAAAAAGAAGAAAAAATACAACGACCACGAAAATGGCACCGAAGGCTCTCCCGGGTGAAGAAGCGGAGCCAGGGTAAACAGCTGCCGCTCATGCGGGAAGGCACTCGGCATAGGCGAAGTCAGGCGTGCAGCGCGCTAGAAGGCTCTAGCAAAATTTTTTGCTATTTTAAATGCCAGTTCCTGGGCCGGCGCAGATCGCCGACCCACTTGTGAGGATTATGCAGCCTGCTTGTCCTCGGAGAAGACTATTTTCACATCTCACTCTTGTTATAAACTTGCTAATGTCAATTGAATATCTAGCTCTGCACTAACCAATGATAGCTTTAACAGTACCTGCCTGTATCATTTTCTTGCCTTTTGGTCTATTCTGTTAAACCAAAATGAACAGGTTGCAAATGTGCAAGTATTTCATGGCTGCCAAACAATAGCCATGTAACTTAAACCACAGAGACAAAGCCACATGTTTATAAGCAAGACTTTTTGCCTGGTAAGCAAGTATCATGCCTAAGTGCACATTAAAGCCTGTCCACTTCATGTACTCATTTCTTCTGCAATTATAACTTCAGATATCGCGATTACACAGTCAAAATTCAAGCCTTACAATATGTAATTTTCCTGTATTGCCCCATCTTTATATGTATATAATTTGCAAATTGTGTTGGTCATTGTCACACTCCAAAAACTATTTTTTTTTTTTTTTTGGGGGGGGGGGGGGGGGGGGCATTTATAGGCAACTTTTCTAAATTTTTATATGGAATATACAGCTGTATGTCTGGAAAAAAAAAAGCCCCATTGAAAATAGCTTACCTTCCTCTATAGGTGAAAGCACACAGGCTGATCACACCACGGGCATATCTGTATGTGTGGACAAAAAGGGGGCAGAGTGTAGACTTATTTTCAGCAGGTGTACCTGAAATTGCTTCAAAGCAGTTGCAAAACAGCAACCTGTTCCCATGACCAGCTGCATTTTTAAAGGGAAACCCCAAACAAGACTTTACTTTTGAAAACTGGCTTGCATGTCCACAGGGATTATGCTCCCACGAGTCTGCAAGTCCCTAAGGGTGTCTCAAAAAGCTCTTCTGAATCAATTTGGTTTCCTTAGCGTGTGCTTTCAGTTTCCCCTCAAAACTGTGCTTTAACCTTAACTGAAGATGAATAAAATACTGATTTTTCTCATGAGATGCAAAGATTTCAACTGTCTGTATCGATAAAAATGTGTTTGCGTGTTAAAATTTAAATCACTACCAAGCCTTTGTACATCTAAAACTCGTTTTTCAACAGGTGTGCCACAGCTGCTCCCCAGGTGCACTGTGAGAATTATGCCAGCTTAATTTGGGTTGGATCAGAGTACATCTTCTTGTTCCTAGTGGCTGGCAGCAGCAATTCATACAGCCTGCTCATCAACCCAGATTCTTCTCTCCGATGTAATGCTGGAAACATCAGAGAAGGATCCGGGGTCGGCGCAAGCAGATTGGATGAATTGCTGTTTGCTGCTAGAGACGAGAAAACTTTTAAAAGGTATACGGGGATTGGGGGGGGGGGGGGCAAGAAAGAAAGGGGGATACCTAGTCACCAGCTGGACAAGAAAGAGATGCTATTCTTTTTTTTTGGGGGGGGGGGGGGGGGAATAAGACAAGGTACATGCTGGACCATGTTTGGGGGGGGGGGGGAAGAAGGTAAAATGCTGGACCACATACGGGGGGGTGCATGTGGGATAGAAGGTAAAATGCTGGACCATATATGGGGGTGTGCTTAGACATTTTTAGCACTGTGTAAGTGCACCATGAAACAAAAAAGGTTGAAAAACCTCTGATCTAAAAGTATCTCTGTTGTGTAACAGCATGCATACTTTCACCTACTGGAATAAGTGTTATGGCCGATTTAGCACATGTTCATCTATATGCTGGAGAAAGTATGTGCACTCTACTTTCAATCTGCCATGGTAACATACATTCTCAGGGTTCGGAGTTCACATGCACGTCTTTCTTCTTGTTATTTTTGACTGACTCTTACAACAGCAGATCTAGCATTACTTGCAAATCCTAGTCACCGATCACATTCTAATATTCTAGATTCCATCCCAAACTACTACTACTACTTAACATTTCTAGAGCGCTACTAGGGTTACGAAGCGCTGTACAATTTAACAAAGAGAGACAGTCCCTGCTCAAAGAGCTTACAATCTAATAGACAAGTGAACGGTCGGTCCGATAGGGGCAGTCAAATTGGGGCAGTCTGGATTCACTGAACGGTAAGGGTTAGATGCCGAACGCAGCATTGAAGAGGTGTGCTTTAAGCAGACTTGAAGACGGGCAGGGAGGGGGCTTGGCGTAAGGGCTCAGAAAGGTTGTTCCAAGCATAGGGTGAGGCGAGGCAGAATGAGCGGAGCCTGGAGTTGGCGGTGGTGGAGAAGGGTACTGAGAGTAGGGATTTATCCTGTGAACGGAGGTTACGGGCGGGAACGTAAGGGGAGATGAGGGTAGAAAGATAGTGAGGGGCAGCAGACTGAGTGCATTTGTAGGTAAGAAGGAGAAGCTTGAATTGAATGCGGTATCTGATCGGAAGCCAGTGAAGTGACCTGAGGAGAGCGGTGATATGAGTATATTGGTTCTGGCGGAATCATTTATAATGTATTGTAAGCCACACTGAGCCCGCAAAAAGGTGGGAAAATGTGGGATACAAATGCAATAAATAAATAAATAAATATGAGACGTGCAGCAGAGTTCTGAACAGATTGAAGGGGGGATAGATGGCTAAGTGGGAGGCCGGTGAAGAGTAAGTTGCAGTAGTCCAGGCGAGAGGTAATGAGAGCGTGGACGAGAGTTCGGGTGGTGTGTTCAGAGAGGTAAGTTCTGTTCTACACCCTGTTTGTGATACCAAATGTAACAATTTAGTACTACAAATACACATCTAGAGAACAAAACAAATCAGAGGCTTTGATGATAGGTAAGAAGCTGCTGTGCACCAACTAGAAAAGTCACCTCAGGTAATAATTGTCTGGAGATCTCCAGGTACCAAACTGGGTGACCAGGCAGTAGCCACTGCCAGAGTGATGCTAAGGTACACAGGGAGAGGTATTAGCAACACATTAAAAAGGCTTTACCTAGAATTCTGCGCTCAGTTCTCAATGCTGTATCTCCAAAAGGATACATACACTATATACGAATAGTATGGGGTCTGAGGTCTGCACTACAAGCCATATGAGACTGAAGAATACACCCCGAAAAGAGACAGGAGGGTCATGGTACAGACAGTTAAATACTTAAAAGCTACGTACAAGAAGCCATAGAGATAGGGGGCCAAAATAAGAACAGCAATATTAGGAAATACTTTTTTCAGAAGAAAAGACAGGGGATGCTGGAATGTCCTTCTAAAGGAAGTAGTGAAAACAACATTGGTAATAAAATACAAAAAAAAGAATGGGATACAACGATTAAACACCAAGCAACCTGCAAGCAGCAGCAAGTACAGCCTTAAAAAGAGTACTGTCACTATATTATGCTTTCTAGAGGGAACTGAGGAAATCTGTATGGAACAGCTGTTAAAATCCAGAACAGCAGTGACAACTGCACTGGGCCTCCAAGAAAGATAAAGAACCTTAAGGACAATGGCTAAACAGAAACTTCAATGAGCGTGGAGAAATTGTTCTTTATTTATTTAGATTTTGCTCACACATTTTTCAGTAGTAGCTCAAGGTGAGTTACATTCAGGTACTCTGAATATTTCTCTGTCTCAGGAGGGCTCACAATCTAAGTTTGTACCTGAGGCAATGGAGGGTTAAGCGAGTTGCCCAAGACCACAAGGAGCAGCAGTGGGATTTGAACTGGCTACCTCTGGATTGCAAGACCGGTGCTGTAACCACTAGGCCACTCCTCCACTACAGAGTTAAAAGCAATATCAAAAAGTTGGACTTTTAGCCTAGATTTGAAAGACAAAAACAGATGGAGATTTTCATACTGGCTCAGGAAGTCTATTCCGGGTGTATAGTGCAGCAAGATAAAAGAACGGAGTCTGGAGTTAGCAGTGGAGGAGAAGAGTACAGATAAGAGAGATTTACCCAACGAACGGAGCTCCCAGGGAGGTGTAGGGAGAGATAGGAGAGAAGAGGTACTGAGAAGCTGCACACTGAATGCACTTACAAGTCAATTACGAGGGGGCCCTAGGTATTATTTTACACACCAATCTTATAAGGAAAGTTGAAGATGGCAAAGCCTGAACCTGCCTACTAGCAGAGCAGCACCAGAAGGGTTGAGGGGTTTGGTAAAAGATACAGTGCGAGGACAGCGGTGTCAAGCTACATGTGAGAACTCTTATGCATAGATACCTATAGTGCATGAATCTTAACTGGGTAGAATAGATGAACCAATTTGGTCTTTATCTGCCATCAGTTACTATATAATACAAATTAATGGGGATTTGCATGCTTAATCAAACCTTGCAAAACAGTTAAAGCAGAGTGTGGTTTTACAAAAAAAAAAAAAAGGAAAAACAAACTCACTTCCAACTATGTGGACCTCAAAGTGTTCTATTAATAAAATACACTATTTGGGTTGTAAAAATAAAAAGACCCAATATTCAGCCAGTGGCGATCAGTGTTTTGCTGACCGTCCAGTGTTAAATTTGGAAATTCAATGCCAGCCATGTCTGGCCACTGACACTAAATTTCTGGGTTTCCAGAGCTAACACATAGCTAGTTAAGTGCAAAATTCAGAACTTAACCAACTATGGGTTACCACATAAAAGGGGTTGTTTACTAAAGCTTAGCTCGAGTTATCTGCAGCAGAGCCCATAGGAATAAAATGGGCCCAGATGCAGATAACTCAAGCTAAGCTTTATTAGACAACCCCCAAAGATAGTACTTATTTATTCTGTCCTATTTATGCGGATAACCTGGCTGGCTAATGCTGAATATTGTTGGACAAGTTCCTCCTCCACCTCCCCTTAATAGAGTTTTTATTTCAGCGCTAATTGGCTAATTCCAGCAGCACTTACTGGATGTGCAGATGAAAATTAGCAGTTAACCCCAAACAGTCGATTTAAATGGCATGTGGCTATTTCTAGTTGGTTAAATCGCTTTGAATATTGAACCCAATGATTTTACAGCTTTTGGTCATTCATGAAAATGGTGTATCAGAGACCTATGCTCAGATATTATTTACACATAGAAGACATTAGCAGATACCTATATCACTTTTATAAATCTGCAACATAAAAAGAAGATCCGTAAGTAACCTGTACTGCACAGTAGGTACAACCCTAACAACCTTTCAGGCTGTGTTGGTCTTCATCTGCTGTCATCTACTATGCTGCTGTTAAATAAAGCTGATAAACCAATTCTCCAATGTCACACAAGTGTTGAATTATGTGCACCAACAACAAGCTTGACACGAAAATCCCTCAAAATCCAACATAACCTAGGCAAATCCTCCTCACATTCCCACTCTATGTTATAGGAAGATTTGTATGGGTAGTGATGGTCAACTCCAATAGGCAGCCAGTGCACACACATAGCACACCATATACATATCAGTATTGACTGAGAGCAGCCCAGGAGCCAGTAGCATGATGCAAAACAGGGCGGCGCGCTTAATGGAGGGCCTGCTAAAGGGAGGCATTCTACTCCCATTATACTGTGATGGGGCCTCTCGGCTTGCTAAGAGTATTAAGGTATCTAATTCATGATTGGGCTGAACATTTTTCAGTATGTATGAATCAATTTACTCAATTTTCCACTTTACAACAAGTAGGTCAACTTCCTGCTGCCTTTTTAGGCTAATTCAAAGTATTGTGATGGACACGGATGAGGGAAACTGTGGGGTGAATAGCAGGCTGTTTAATGAAATGAAAATCATATTATAACAACCAGATAAAAACTGGTACAGATTATCAAATTTAATAAATATTTTAAATGGTTCAGTTTACAATATTTCTCAGGTGTTGTATTCTTAAAATTTTTCTTTTTGAAATCAGTTTTTTAAAACTTATTTTTAATTATTTTCTATATATGGTGTATTGTATATTATTCTGTATTTTATGCTGCATATCAATCACCAGGGCATTCCAGGATGGGCATCTTGTAGAAGTAAATAAATGAAGACATGTTTTAATATCCACTTATCTTTGAAAGGACTGCAGTTGGAAACAGACTGGAAATAGCTCAGCAAGGCATCTCATATATCAAAGTGCTTTCTTTTTTTTTGGCCCGTCTTTGGCCACTACACTAGGATTGTATTGTCCACCATGTCTACTGAGGTCCGTTGATAAATTAATACTGAATGTGACATCATTCAAGCACAGTAGACTAGATTCCAAATCAATAATTTTTTACGTAGAAGGTGCATGCCTGTAGAATGCTCTCCCAGGACTAATATTTGTAAAAATTTCTTGCAATTTAGAAAATTACTTAAGGCACACTTATTTCAACAAGCATTTTAGGGAACAGTAGTTTTTATAATGTACTGATTTTATTGTCTTGGTTTTTAAGGACCCTGTTAATTAAGGTGTGATAGTATTTTTAGCTCTCGTTAAAAATTAGAATGCACTGATGCTAGAGACACCCATAGGAATATATGGGTATGTCTAGCATTAGCACACACTAAAAATGCTAGTACACCTACAATGCAGCTTAGTAAACAGGGCCCTAATTGTTTAATTTTGTTTTATTATGTATGTAAACTTGTAAACTGCCTAACACCAGAGATAGTACGGTATAAAAACTGAAATAAATATGCAGGTTTGATCTCCCTGCCTTTTTGTTCACGAAACTAATTCACAGGTCAAAATGTAGATTCTGCCTATCTTCGCAAACAAGTCCACAATCTGTAACCATTGTTCTAAGCCAACCTGCTGATGCACTGGATTCAGGTTCTTCAATTCTGTTTTGTTTAAATGTACTCATGCAGAATTTTCTTCATCTTTCAGTAAAATAAAAATTTTGGGAGTTCTTGCTCCCACAAGGAACACTAAAATATCAAAGTAGTTTGGGTCCTTACCAATTTATTTATATTTCAGGGTGAAAACAAGGCTGGTATTTATTTTATATTTTTTAGGAGTGATTTCAGACTGAAGTGGTATGAAATCTTTGAAGAAGAAATCATTTTTTTTTTCAAATTACTTACTTTGACCCATAAAATACTGCACGGGCTTGCACCAATGTATATGGTTCCCTTAGTATTTTATCTACTAGAAGTGCTTGTCAGTCCCATGATTGTCTTCTAGCTTTTCATCTTCAAAGGGGATTAAAGAAACAGTTTGCTCTAAATTTTTCTTATCTAGCAGCTAAAGAATGTTAACACTTTACTCTTGAATATCAGATATAAACAAAATCACTGTTTTCATAAAAATTAAAACCCCAGCTTTTTGGGAAATATATTGGGCAGATTGAGAACTTTATTTTTTGATTCCTTCATTTTATTTAGTTATATCTATTTTTTCTATTTTAATTCCTAGGAATGCCTAGTGTCTTTTTAAGTTAACCAAACAGAACCAATTAAAATTGGACTGTTGCAGGCTGTAAGAAATGATATTGTATTAATTAAGGAGTGGAGGAGTGGCCTAGTGGTTAGAGCACCAGTCTTGCAATCCAGAGGTGGCTGGTTCAAATCCCATTGCTGCTCCTTGTGATCTTGGGCAAGTCACTTAACCCTCCATTGCCTCGGGTACAAACTTAGATTGTGAGCCTTCCTGGGCCAGAGTACCTGAATGTAACTCACCTTGAGCTACTACTGAAAAAGGTGTGAGCAAAATTCGAATTAATTAATTAATCATCCAACTGTTCAGTAACACAATATGATGGCAAATAAAGCCCAAAATGGCCCATGCACTCTACCTGGTGGAGGCCTGTCCACTTTGAGATATACTCGCATCAAATTTCCATGTGAACCTAGCACCCATTCCCATTCTGCTGTGCCCCTCTACTGCCTTAGGGTTGTGACTGTTATTTTGTGTAGGCTATTTAAATGAGGAATAAACTAACATTTCTTAGGAGTCATATTGCGTTCACTCTGTAGAATACTATGAATACAGCAGGGGTCAAACTTGAAAGATATATACAAAAGTTTCCTTTGAATACTGGTCTACAAATTTGTTTTGAATTATGGACTAGTTTTTTTTTTTTTAAAGATTAGTGATCAATTAAAAGCAACATTTGGTAAGCACAGTAGCTACACCCAACCATAATGGGAGTCATTTTATAACTACCTGCATTATCAAAAAAATACATGCTGCAAATGACGTAGGATCTTCAAAGTCAAAGTATACAGATGCTTTTACTATAAACGTTAGCACAGGAAAGTGTCTGATCACATATAAACCAACTAATTCATGCATATAATTTTTCTAATATATATATGTGCATATTTAAAAATACAAAAGTAGGCATGTAGCTCAAGGCCCCCATTCCAGGAAATAGTATGTGCAAATTAGCATTACACATATAGAGCAGGCAATTATAAAATGCCCATTTCCATGGGCTCAAAGAAATGCTTTGAAAAGTTCCCTCATTATGACTTTAAATTATTGTACACCAATTTCTACCAATGATCAGGGAATTCCCTCCCCACAAAATAAATACCCCTCTGCAGCACCACCTAACATTTGCCAGCATTAAAAGCCCACGTCATTTTCATCCAAAGGGTCACTTCTCTGCACAAACTTGCAAGAATTTGCACAGAATTCCCCTGCTGTGCAGAACAATATGCAGTAAATAGGAGAAAGTATTTAATGGATTGGCCTGCTCAGGCAAGAGGAGGGCAGCTGCAAGTTCCTGCTTCTCAGTGGAGGATATAGTACTAGTGGCTGGCACACGGGAAGAATCAAGATGCCATAGCTGGGCAAACCTAGGAAGAGATGACTGCAGCTGCAGGTACTGGAACAAACACCGAGAGTTGGCAGCCACACAGGTCCAGGGAGAGATGGCTGCACAGTCAGTGCCAACTCATGTGGACATCAAGAGGCTGAAAAATGGATGCTGGTCTTCATACTAAGAGGATGAAAAGGGCAGAAGCTAGAGAGCAGGGGATCTTGCAGGAGAAGTAGAGAGCTAACTGGGGAAAGAAGTCAGATCTGGGGGGCAAAAGAGCTGGTTTTGTTGGGGAGGAGAGAGGAGGATTGGGGAGAAAGTAACTGGGGAGGAAGAGCAATCCAAAGTTTCACCCTCAGAGGGGAGAGAAGATGTAGTCTGTGAGGGGTTCAAGCCAAAAAGTGAAAAGGAGGTAAAATGTGGTGCAAGCCTTGGGGGTCGACCAGGGCTTCTAATGTTAAAAGGTTTGCAAAAAATATTTAAAATTGCCTTACTTTGTAAAATGTTACTTGATATTATGTTGTGAGCTCTTGATTGTATCTGTATCAAAAATCAACAAAAGAAATTAAACATTAAATTTAACCAAGTAATATTTTTCTGTAGTATATTTTATTACTACTTAAAGCTTTTATTTGTGTAACGACTGGAGGAATTTTCACATATTTTTGCAGACTTCCTCCAGAATTAAATGGTGCAAGGCATTGCAGAGATCTGTGTAACAGACAATGACCTGTAGGTAATGTAAATGAGCATATGTTGTATCAATAACAAATGCACAACATAGTGGTGTGCCTAATTGATCAGGAATGTAATGGAAATAGTGTTACCACTGTCTGATGCTTAGGTATAAACTAACACCTAGGTCAATGCTCACCAACCTTTATACAGCTGTGACTCCAATTTACACAGCTGCAGAAAGCATGTGAGCCCTGGGAAATACAGGAGTGCCTACCTAAGTCAAATGTGGGTTTCACAACCCTGTTTAGTCATAACCCACAGACTGGGAAGCTCTGACCTAGGCTCTGCTTTTAGCACAACACACTTATGGTGATTCAAAGACAGAGGCGCTCCTCTCTGAGGATGTTTAGCCACATACTTTTCCTTTCTGGATACTGCATAAGCCCCGAGTGCAGGAATTAACTAGCAGCACTCAGGGTTCAGATAAGTAGGATCCTGATTTGTGTTGCCTGAATTTACACAATATTTCCTCCTCTTCCCCTTTCCAAGCCTACTCTCTGGCCTTCCAACCCGACAGGACTTTTACTGCTTCCCTAGATTTTTTGATAAGCCCTCTTGAGTGTCCATACTGCTTGCTCCATGGATGATGGTGTGTCACATTGTATTCTTGAAAATGTAGATGTGCCTCAAAAAGATTTGGAAACAGTACACTGAAGTATTTCATAATACAATCACACTGTGCAGTATAAAACAGGGTATACTCAACACAGAGTCAAGAATTCTTCATGTATGTGGCATAATGGTCTATCACTCCTATAAAATCTATGCTGTAGCTTTAAAGGAAAAAATAAACCCAGTCAGGGGTATTAGCCTTCCATACCTGACTGATACTACAGCTCAGCTGCCCTATTATCCTAATAGTGGTTATGTGTCAACTGCATTGAGAGAGATCCTGACAGTCACATAATGGTATTTAACCAATGCAAAATTTTTCTCAACCACTCTGTAAAAACATTGTGAACCAATATAATAAGAGTGTCTGGCAAAGTGCAATACTTCAATATTTGTATGGTTTGTGAGACATACTCTAAAAGTAAAATAAAAGGTATCTGTCAGTTTATCTGAGGACTTCAATGTGTGCTGCTATATTCATACATCTGCACAGGCGACTGTCCTTATAGAACATGTTCTATATATTATTACTGAATCGAAGATTGAATTATCTAAACAGACAAAGTTTCTTTTGCCTATTAAAAAAAGTTTCAAAGTGGCTAAACGGCTAGATAAAGGAATAACAAAAGCTAGGAGATGTTTAGGTGCAGAGGAAGAGGAATGACTAGCAGGAAAAGAAAGAGATATTAGTGACTCTGTGTAACCATGTAATGAGACCTCACTTGGAGTACTACGCACAATTCAGGAGACCATACCTCCAAAAGATAAACAGTAAATTGAATACAGTCAGTACAATGGTCTTCATCAAAGCATATGAGGACAAAGATCAAAGCACGATTAACCTGGAAAAGAGATGATAGTTATATAAATATCTACAAGGTAAACTGATGGGGAGTCAGGCCTCTTGCAATGGAAAGGAGAATCTGGAACAAGGGGGTCACAGACAGGAGTAATCTAAGGAAATTTATAGAAAAGGTAGTAGATGTGTGGAAGGGAAAAGGGATTGTATGGACTGGGTTGTTGATTTGGATGGACTGATTGGATAGGCAATATGATCTTTTCTGCTGGCATATCCTATTTCACAGGCCCTGCCTCATTTCTCTCACAAAATCTGTTCCCAGCTATTAACAATTCAACTCTGGCATGACCACATGCTATTTTCCAGTTGGATATCCAGATAATTGCACTATTTCCTTACATGAACTAATCAATTATATGTATACTATTCATATGGGTCACGTAGTCTTATTTTAAATGCAAACTCATATGCACTTGTTAGAAGGGATAGCTATTAACCCAACGCAAGCACTCTGACACTGTAAAAATGTAAATACAACTACTCTCTGGATGAGCTGAACATAAGACACTATTAATGCCTCAAATCCAATGAGGGAAAAACAGCAGGGAATGTTCTTGTTTTGAAAGCCTTAGCATGCTATTAAAAACCAAAACAAAACTGATGTATGTTTACCTCTCGCTACCCTCTGTGTTAACTCTTTGCAAATCTAGAAGTATTCTGTACTCACAGGCCTTCAAGCTGATTTTCCAAATGGAAATGTCCTGCAGGTTTCCTTTGAAAATGTGGATTAGTGTGCACTCCAGAGCTACAAAATACTTAGTGGAGTTTCCACCTAATATGTGTATTTTAGACCTGCACCCAAATTACCCTCAAAGGATTTCAAAATGAAATCCCTGGTATTTCTTCCCACACCCCCATTCCAGCCCCTTTTGCACATGGGTATATACATTACCCATACTAACGTAGTTGGGCAATTTTCAGATGGTCTTTTTAATCTTTGTGTAACTATTTGAAAACTGCTCTCTTCAAAACGAAATCAGCTGGCTAAAGAGAAAAATACTTTTATGATACCAACCATCCTTCTAAAACTGTGTCCTGTGAAGGGACCAAAATCTATGTATCTGAAAATATTCAATTTACATAAAGGTGTCTGTACCCAACTAACATTTTGGTGTTCCTTCACACGTTTTGAGAAGTTAGCCATTTTAAATGCAGACCTAAACAGAATCCCATGCAATGAAGAACATGGCATTAAAATGGATTTTGACAATTCAGATGTTGCTTTAATTTCAAAATATTTGTCAAAATGACATGCAACACAGCCTTATGTTTTTGTGCACTTTATGAATTTTGAATGAATTTTGTGTTTATAATTGTTTTGTTAAACAGGCATGAAACAGACGCCACATATTGATCACGGAAGGCAGAATAAGCTTAACCAGGCTTTTCAAAAGTTATGTGGCTTGTTTGTATACATGTAGGGGGTCAGTTCTAAATTCATTACATTAAATGCTTTGAAAAATATGTGATCTGTCACTAGGGTAGGCAATCAATCAAGCCATGTATTGCAAGCTCAGTGTAGTGACATCCAGACTTCATCCACATGGAGCTCTTGCCGTAAGATTGTTCAAAGACAGTTTTTGCAGGTAGTGCCATCAGTATATATGTCCATCTATTTCATGCACTCCAAAGTGGTGCTCATGGTTTCACACTGAACAGCAGAGTCAGGTTTAGAAGGCAGTAACATCCTAAACCAATTAATATTATGGCCAGACAAGTCAGAACAACATCTTCCTTTTTGTGGTACATTTAGAATGCCTGTCCCAAGGCCATCAAAGGGACTGATAACATTTTCAAATTCTCACTTTATGTTACTCTTTGGAGTATTAGTAAACTAATTATTCTTCAGTTGTAACTCCTGTAATTCTCAAGAACAAGACACCCAGAATGATGTAACAGAAGAGTAGTTTGATTAGTTCCTTGTTGAAATAGTTGGGCTGTGAGAATGACATTAACAAATGCAGGGCCAATGCAGAGGCTTGCAAAGACCAAAATACAATACTTCCAATCTAGATTGCATGATATATGCAATCAATCATGCACTATTCAGGAGCGACAAATAGCGGAAGTTAACCCACTATAAAAATTATAGTAATGACGTGAAAATAAATTTGTGCAAAAATGTGTATTTTTATTAGGTTTATTATCAGCCATGACTCCTTTGCTCAACTTTTTGACTGCACTAGAGAAAAATGGGCAACAGCAGCAAAAGTTGAAAGCCTACTAAATTCATTTTTGTGGGGCATTCTACTTCCATTTTTGCTCTTTCAATTTTTTCCATAGGTTTTAATTCAAAAAATTGTCCAAGTCACCACAGTAAGAGATGGTTAGAAAACTATGTACTGAAGCACAACAAAGAATGAAACAGCTTTTCAGATAAATTCCTTTTGCTAAACTCAATCTGACCAGTCAATAGAAGAAACAAAAGCTACATACACCTACTTAGTAATTTTCACACATCCTAAATGCATTTGGTAGATTAACAGTTTCATAAAAGTAGACCTCTCTACTGCCTTCTCTTTTCTTATTTACAATAACTAGAGCTCTGATTGACTTAAAATTCTTATAACCTAATAAGTCACCATAGTTCTAGAAATGTTGCAGGGTGTCCAGAAAGTGAGCTCCCTAAACATTTTGCAATAACCACCTAGAACCTGCATCAAATTAAAATTTTACATGCACAAAATGACATCTATTTGCATCACTGACACCAAATTACATAGGATCCCTCGTCCCATTTAAAGAGATTTTTAATTTTTACAAACTGCTGTCACAAATTTCAGTTTCTGACATGACTTATTTATTTGCAGATCTTTCTATACTGCTCTAGATGATGGGCAGAACAGAATAGCGTACAGGCTAAGACAGAAAACTTGAGAAGGAATTCCATTAATGCACAGAAAAGATAGTTAAGTCTGAACAACACGCATAGCTAAAAGAAAACCCAAAATAAAACATATACATATAAAAAGCACAGCAGGGTTGAATGGGTACCACTAGTAGTTTCAATCAGACTGCTTCCCCAAAAGCTAATCAGAAAAGCCAGGTTTTCAACTCAATTTTAAAGTTCTTGAAAGAGGAATTGATACAGAGGGAAAGGGGGAGATATTCCAGGTAAGAGGAGCAAGGAAAAAAAAAAAGTGCACCCGGCTAGTCAGGTTTTGGGGATCTACAGTGAATGGGCATGAGATAGACTTGCTTTCGCTACCCCCATTTTATGCAGGTCTATCACATGCTTATTCATTGTGGGTATTCTGAGAACCTGACTGGCTGTGTGTGTACTGAGGACTGGGTTGAGAACTCCTGACCTAGATCCATATTTCTCGTCCTCTGTATTTTATTTCTGGAGCTTTATTTATTTGCTGCATTTGTATCCCACATTCTCCCACCTATTTGCAGGCTCAATGTGGCTTACATTGTTCCATCATGGCGATCGCCATTCCAGAGTGAGAGATACAAGTGGTATTACATAAAGATCATGAGTGACATAGTAGACTAAGCAATCAAGTACAAAGAGATCATATTCGGAATAAGAGATAAAGTGGTATTGCGTTAAAGTTCATACGAAGGATCGTTGCGGTATGCCTTGTTGAAGAGGCAAGTCTTCAGTGATTTCTGAAAGCTAGTTGGATAATTGTTATCCGAGTTACTTTTTCTACCTTTTAAAAGTATATGTAACCCCTGGGGCACACATCTCAGGCTCAGCTCCACACCGGGGTCTCGCTCTACCTCTGGAGTGGAGGAATAGCTTAGTGGTTAGTGCAGTGGACTTTGATCCTGGGGAACTGAGTTCGATTCCCACTGCAGCTCCTTGTGACTCTGGGCAAGTCACATAACCCTTCATTGCCCCTGGTACAAAATAAGTACCTGAATATATGTAAACCGCTTTGAATGTAGTTGAAAAAACCTCAGAAAGGCGGTATATCAAGTCCCATTTCCCACTTATAGTAAGTACCCTCTTATAGAATTACCCTCAGAGGATAAATTCTACAACTTGGCCCCTAGTTTAAGATGGCAAAAAATACAACTATTTCAAACCTATTTCATAAAGAAAAATAGGCTAATATTTTATAAAGAAACTAGTAAAACAGGCCAGTTTCTGACACAAATGAAACGGGCGCTAGCAAGGTTTTTCTCGGTGTGTATGAGAGTGACTGTGTTTGAGAGAGAGTGAATGAGCAAGTGTGTGTGAATAACAGAGAGACTGCTGGGTGTGTGTCTCCTCTGTCGCCTGCCCCCCCCCCCCTCCAGCCACCCAGTGATTCTCCTCTCTCCCCTGTCCTCCCTCCAGCCACCCAGCGAGTCTCCTCTGTCCCCTGCTCCCCCTCCAGCCACCCAGTGATTCTCCTCTCCCCTGCCCCCTTCCAGCCACCCGATTCGCTCCCCTGCCCCCCTCCAGCCACTCAGCGATTCTCCTGTCCCCTGCCCCCCCCCCCTTGTAGCCACCCAGCGATTCTCTCCCCTGCCCCCCTCCAGCCACCCAGCGATTCTCCTGTCCCCTCCCCCCCTGTAGCCACCCAGCGATTCTCCTCTCCCCGACCCCCCTCCAGCCACCCAGTGAGTCTCCTCTGTCCCCTGCTCCCCCTCCAGCCACCCAGTGATTCTCCTCTCTCCCCTACCCCCCCAGCCACCCAGTGATTCTCCGCTCCCCTGCCCCACTCCAGCCACCCTGCGATTCTCCTCTCTCCCCTGCCCCCCCTTCAGGCACCCAGCGATTGTCCTCTCTCCCCTGCTCCCCCTCCAGCCACCCAGAGATTCTCCTCGCTCCCCTGCCCCCCCTCCAGCCATCCTTCGAGTCTCCTCGCTCCCCCGTTTCCCTGTGTAAACCACTATTATTTCATCTTAAATGCATGAGACTGAGATGTAAGAAGTGGGAATTGCATGCAGTGGCATAGCTCCTGGAATGGTTTCCAACTTACATTTGTAGAAGGGAGAATGGGGTGGTTATACTTCATACTGAGCAAACGATATGCATCTTTCTGGTTTTTCTTGCAATCATGGGATAAGACAGAAGGAAAGAAATTTGGAAGGAGCTATTTTTATGTATGTGAGACCTTTGATATGATTTTATTCCTAATAAAAGGAAAAGGAGTAGTGTAACCAGCAGAGCTCTCCTGTGAAATAACGGCAAGATAATGGATAAAGTAAATGAAACCTTTATTCTTCAAGGCCCAACACTGCATTGTGTTTAGGCAATAAAGCCTACAGGATGGGGTCTGTTACAAAAGATCACCGAAGAGTATAGGTAATTATAATCACTGGAAAACAGTCTTGAAAAAGCTGCTATCCAAAAAAATGTAGGGTCAGCATTTGGCCAGTGCTCCAAGACCCCCCCCCCCCCCCCCCCACTCACACACCCTTCCATTCCTACAGCAGCTTGACCAAGAACAGAACTAAAATAGGATCCTGATTTGTTCACTTAACCACAAAACATTCCAGTACAAATTCAAATTTAAAAATGCAAATAAGAGGACTATGTAAACATGCACACCATATTCATGAATATTGATGTCGGGTGCCTGAGTGTATGTTGGAAGATCTTTGGGGTGTGAAAATAAATAAGTAAATATATATACTACTACCTGGGTGTGAGTAGGGGGTCTCGAGGGAAGTATGTATGACATGACTTTGGGAGAGTGTTGAAAATCTGGCTAATGTTGTAATTAGGGTGTCTAAATTTTAGGGTTGATCATTCCCTACACCCTCTCTCGTTCCCTCCCCCAAACTGGCACATTTGAGTCTATTTGCCACTCTACCTTCTTTTTCGTCGATTCCAATCTGTGGAATGACCTCCCCTCCCCACGCACACCCCCTTTGAAGATCTGAACTTTCTTCTCCTCAGTTCAAGTTACAACTGAAAACTTTTTTTTTTTTTTTGCTTTAGCATTTGGTAATTCATCTGAATCTTTTAATGCTTGAGATGCAGACCTCAGCAGACAGGATCTTTGAGTATATCTATTTATGTATCTATTAGTGTAATTATTTTGGTTTGATTGTCTTGAGATTACCTGTCCTAGTGAATTCTGGTGTTCCTTTTTTGATACTTTTATCCTGTGTAAACCGCTTTGACCTTTTATTAGAAATGGCAGTATATCAAATACAATCTTGATGCCAACAAAAATTAAATAGATTTTTGTTGGATGAACACCAGAAAAACAGTTTTCCCTAGTGCTCTCTCACCCCTCCCTTGGCTTGACTTGCTTCTTCTACTCCATTTCTGGACTTGCAGCTCCTAAATGACAAAAGTACATTTCTTATGTACCACCTGCAAGTCCAAAAGCTATCAGAGTGGTATATATTCAGGTGCAGCAACTATTTTTCTGTCCCTGGAGGGCTCACAAGCTGAGTTTGCACACAAAGCAATAGATTAAGCGATGTTCAAGATCATAAGGAGACATTTGATCTAAGCATTAGGCTGCTCATTGACACTACTGATTCTAGCAGAAGTACATGTGACATGTGACATGAAAACACCTATAAACCACTGATTTTTATACCCTCAAAATACCCCTAATTAGAAAATTTACAATTTATGAACACCTAAGAATAGAAACCCTACTTATAATATCTACAGCTTATAAAACCAGATTATAGCATACATTTCTACAGAAGTGTACATATGTGCAGTCTCTGGATCCCCAGAAGAATTAGTAATAGAGTAAGGTTGTAATTATTCTTGCAAATACTGGCTGGCGGTGGCCCACAGCTTCGTGTTGATTGTAGCAGGGGAGGTAGGGATGTCTGCAATTTACAATATAAAATACCCACTACTCCTCTCAGTCAACCTATTACAAAATCATAGAGGCATGTTGGTAGCATACCCTAATGCAGCGATGGCGAACCTATGGCATGGGTGCCAGAGAGGGCAGGCAGAGCCCTCTCTGCTGGCACGCACGCCCAGCGCTCGTCATCCTTCGCGGGAAAAAAAAATTGCGGGCAGCCATCGCAGGGCTTCCATTTGTCCATTGTACTTTAGTTACCATGGTACTGCGTGAAACGGGGCCAATCCGCAGCCGCGGCACAAAAATTTCAGAGGATGCGGGCTGCTAATTGTCTGTTTTCCATCAGCCGCAGATTGGCCCCGTTTCACGCAGTACCATGGTAACTAAAGTACAATGGACAAATAGAAGCCCTGCGGAGGCGGGGCTGAGTTGTTCTTTAAACTGCCTCGCCCCCCCCCCCCCCAATCGGATTTGCCAACAGAGAGCAGTACTTGGCCTTGTCGCTCACTGCCCATCCGTCCAGGGAGACCGTCAGAAGGGGAAAAAACCTTGCAGCACTGGGTAAGAGTAAGACCTTTAATTTAAACCCCCGCCGCCGCCCCGGACCCCGGCTCCGAGTCGCCTCGCCGCAGCTGGATCTCCCCAAATAAATTCCCCCAGCCCCCCTCCCTCCCTGCCCCTGTTGGCGCAGGCAGGATGGACTGGGTCACGATCCTCTACCCCCCCCCCCCCCATTGGCCACTGGCACCCAACCAATTGAACGTCGCTGGACCCCCCTCCCCCATCCTCTCTCTCTCCCCCGGGCCCCTTCAGTGAAGTCGCTGGACCCAGAAATGGCGCCTCCTCCTCCTCCTCCCCCCCTTGCGCGCGAGTCTTGCGCTTAAAAGTCCTGAGGCGTTCCGTTCTCCCTCCTCAGACACCGGCGATTCACATAGCCAGCCTTCTGCGAGCATCAGGTCCTCTCCCTCAGACGCGTCCCACCTCTGCGGAAGACAGGAAGTTGCAGAAGGCGGGACGCACCTGAGGAGAGGCTCCAACACTGGCAGAAGGCTGGCTACGTGAATCACCGGTGTCGGAGGATGGAGAACGCCTCGGGGCTTTAAAAATGAGCGACCAAGCGGATGGGAGAGCACAGGCAGTAGAGACAGGAGTAGGAGCCAGACTCCACGCAGGAGAGCATCCCAATGATGAAACATGTAAGACTGGGGGGGGGGGGGGGGGGGGTGAGAGAGGCAGGAAGGATAATGATGGAAGCGGAGATGGGATGATTCTGGATGGGGAGGAAGATTTAGAGATGCTGGATGGGGAATGAGAGAAGGTGAGGGTACATAGGAAGAGAGAGATGGGGGATGAAAGGGAGGCAATGATGCGGGGTGGGAAGAGAGACAGACAAGATGATGATGTATGGGGGTGGAGAGAGGAGGTGATTTTGGATAGGGAGGAAGAGGGTGATATGCTGGATAGGGGAAGAGAGAGAGATAGGGAGATGGTGGATGTGATGCGAGATAGATGGGGTGAAGCTGAATTGGGTGGAAGAGAGAGAGAGAGCAATGATGGATGGGGGAAGAGAGACAGATCATAGTGCTGGATGGGGTAGAAGAGAAAAAGACACTGTAATGCTGAATAGGGGAGGAGAGAGAGATATGGGGCAATTCTGGATAACAGGGAAGAGAAAGAAAGGTGGGGTAGTGCTAGATATAGGGAAGTGAGAAAAAGAAACAGATGGGGTGATGATGGTTGGCAGGGGAGAAAGAGATACTATGAGGAGACTGCATCTAAAGTTTGATGAGATAATATTTCATCACTTAAGTCACTGGATGAATTTATAAATGCTACTTTCTTAATAGTACTTCGATTTCAACGTGATCATTGGAATTTGTCCATCCAAGGATATACAAATCCTTTAGTACTGACATTTAGCAATTTTTTTGTTGATGAATTTCGAAACCGTATTTTTCCATCTGTTGTATATGATCAGCGTATTGCTGCATAAATTGAACTTCATAAAGTCTTCTTTAGTTGTTTCAATCTGCAATCTAATTGAACACTTCACTTCAAATTTTTGATATTTCATCTGGTAGTGGAAAATTAGGTGATACTTTTTATTGGACCAACTTAATATATTTTTTGACCAGCTTTCAGAGGCCAAAACCAAAAGCATTATACCACCCTGGCCTGAGGAAAGAAGTTTTGGTCTTTGAAAGCTAATCAAAAAATGTATTAAGTGCAATGAAAATATATCATCTTATGTTCTATTTTTTTTGCTGTATTTGTGTTTCTTAATTTCTAATGTAGTGATTGGAATATATCAGTTTTGAAATTTGCAGCTGCTATCTTTGTTTCGCACACATCACTGTTTCTTTTTTTTTCTGGTGTTGCTATGTATGCAAAGTCTGGCTTCTTGGAGGTTCAGATTAATTTTTGTCTCTATATATTTTTAGGTTATGGTTACTTGTTCTGTGTGTGTGAAGGAGGCTAGGTATTCTGTTAAGTACTGAATCTGGCTTGTTAATTTTTTTCAATAGGTATATTGATGTTCTAGTGCCCACTACAATATTTATGTTGCTGATTTTTCCTAGGTAGACCCTTGTTGTGAGATTCCTAGATGTTAGTGCTATTAGAGTTGCTCTACTGTTCCCGAATGACTTTTGTAGGTTTTTATATTAGTTCACAATATGCCTGGTATTGGATGTTGTGTTTGTATTTAGCTCATACCTCTCATAGTAGTAGCTGAAGGTGAGATGCATTCATGTACAACAGGTATTTTCCTGTCCCTAGAAAGGTTTACAGTCTTGTTTGTACAGGAGGCAATGCAGAGTTAAATAACTTGCCCAAGCTCTCAAGCAGCAGCAGCAGTGGGATGTGATCCCTGGCTTCCCTGGTTCTGAGTCCACTTCTCTAACCCATTACATAACAGTTAACACAGATAATTCTGGGTGGGGGGTGGGCTTAGTGCCCAGCTTAAAATATTTTTAAAAAATTGTATTTAATGTTGGTGGGAATGATCTCTGCAATACCTGTGAGTTTCATATTATTTTTATTTTATTTTTTTTGTAGACTCAGTCTTAAACACCCAAAAATGAGTGCAAAAAAAGCAAAAACAGATAGTGGAAGATCATTCCAAGAGGTCTGGACAGAGTCATTTGGAGTTATTGAACGCAATGGAAATTCTGTGTAATGAAAGTGTTGTGTGTCGCACATCAAGTGTCAGACGACACTTTGACACCAACCACAAAAATGTTACCAAACTAAGTGAAACTGAAAGAAAAGAGTTTATTGAAGGCAAATTGAGGAATTATAATTCCCAGTATCTTAGTTTTTCCAACTATCTTTCTAGAACAAATCATCTGACAAATGCCAGTTTTCCATTTTCACTGTGCATAGCAAAACATGGTAAACCCCTCTCTGATGGGGAGATTATCAAAGCAGCCATGTTGTCTGCGAGTAATTCTCTTTTTCATGATTTGCCAAACAAGGATAAAATTATTCAACGCATCTCTGAGATGCCACTTAGCAGAAATACTGTTAAAGATCGAGTCCAGCGCATGGCAAGTGATGTTAGTCAGCAGCTCACCACTGACTTACAAAAGGCAGCCTGTTACTCCATGTGCTTGGATGAAAGTACAGATAATCACGCAAGACTAGCAGTAAGTTTGCATTATGCTGTTGGTGACATCATGAGAGAAGAGCTGGTGAAACTGTTGTCTTTGCCTGAAAGAACACAAGGGATAGATATCTACAATGCTGTGATGGAGGCTTTTTTGTCACAAGACATAAGACCAGAAAAAGTGGTTTCAATTACTAGCGATGGGGCACCTTCTATGGTGGGCACAACATCTGGTTTCATACGGTTCTTTGTTCAAGAAATAAAACATGAAGTCATTCAGTCCCATTGTATCATACATCAAGAAGCTCTCTGTGCCAGGGAAAGCAGCTCTGAATTTTCGACAATTTCAAGCACTTCTTGATGAGGTTCAGGCACAGTATAATTGTTTACTTATGTACAATAATGTCCAGTGGCTGAGCAGAGGACGAGTCCTGGAGAGATTTGTAGCTTGCTTGGATGAAATTAGGCTGTTTATGAATGAAAAAAGGCAGGAATATCCACAGCTCACTGATATGGCCTGGCTTACCAACCTCATGGTTTTTTTTTTTTTTTTACAGACTTTACACTACACTTCAATGTACTGAACAAACAACTACAAGGTGTAGCTGTAGGGAAAACAGCAGAAAGGATGTTTTGTGATATCAAAACATTTGAGAGAAAACTTCAGGTTTTTGAAAGAGACCTTGAAAGTGGGCAGCTAAAATATTTTTCAAATCTAAAAATGCATTTAGAAAATTCTAAAACATTTGCAGTCAGTCCTACAAGCCATCAGGAAATGTACAAGGAATTTTCTAGTGTTGTACGAGCTGCAAAGGTGAATTTTAGTAACTGATTTTTACAGTTCCGTAAAATGGAAACAACCCTGTGTTTTCTAACTTCTCCAGAGAGAGCCAGATTTGAAGAACTTGATCTTTCCTGCTTACAGTGGTTAGATTTAGGAAATCTGGAAATGGAGCTATTGGAATTTCAAGAAAGCTCTATCTGGAAAAATAAATTCTGTGACACCTGCGTGTATCACTTGAGAAGATTGAATCGATGGCAAATGACAGCACAAATGACAGCACAGTTAGTTCTGAAAATGAAATCCTTAAAGTGTGGAATTCTCTGCCAAATAATTTTAAGTCAATGAAAGCACTTGGGATTGCTTTACTTACTCTGTTTGGGTCATCATATTCTTGTAAGCAGCTGTTTTCAACTTTGAATTATATAAAATCTGACATGAGAAACAGACTAACAGATGACCTGAGTGCTACATGTGTTGCTCTCAAATTTACAAAGTATGAGCCAAGATTAGACAAGTTATCAGCATGCATGCAACAGCAGAAATCACATTAATTATTCAAAAGCATGCCAAATGCTTTTAAAGTTCTGTTATTCAGGTTAAATTGCCCTGTTGGCACTTTGCGTTAATTAGATTTTTGGTTGCTGTTTGGGAGGAGAGAGGAGGGTTGCTGCACATGGATGGAGAAAACAGCAAAAGCTGGATCCACATTATACCTCCTCCAGTCAATTCCACAGAGGAGGACCCAGCTTTTACTTATGGAGGGCAAAAAATGAAGAAAGTAAATAAATGAAAAGGAAGCCCTGGAAAGCGAATGCTACATACCTGTAGAAGGTATTCTCCGAGGACAGCAGGCTGATTGTTCTCACTGATGGGTGACGTCCACGGCAGCCCCTCCAATCGGAATCTTCACTAGCAAAGTCCTTTGCTAGCCCTCGCGCACCCATGCGCGGCCGTCTTCCCGCCCGAAACCGGCTCGAGCCGGCCAGTCTCATATGTAGCAAAAGAGATACAAGGGAAGACACAACTCCAAAGGGGAGGCGGGCGGGTTTGTGAGAACAATCAGCCTGCTGTCCTCGGAGAATACCTTCTACAGGTATGTAGCATTCGCTTTCTCCGAGGACAAGCAGGCTGCTTGTTCTCACTGATGGGGTATCCCTAGCCCCCAGGCTCACTCAAAACAACAACCATGGTCAATTGGGCCTCGCAACGGCGAGGACATAACTGAGATTGACCTAAAAAATTTACCAACTAACTGAGAGTGCAGCCTGGAACAGAACAAACAGGGCCCTCGGGGGGTGGAGTTGGATCCTAAAGCCCAAACAGGTTCTGAAGAACTGACTGCCCGAACCGACTGTCGCGTCGGGAATCCTGCTGCAGGCAGTAATGAGATGTGAATGTGTGGACAGGTGACCACGTCGCAGCTTTGCAAATTTCTTCAATGGAGGCTGACTTCAAGTGGGCTACCGACGCAGCCATGGCTCTAACATTATGAGCCGTGACATGACCCTCAAGAGCCAGCCCAGCCTGGGCGTAAGTGAAGGAAATGTAATCTGCTAGCCAATTGGATATGGTGCGTTTCCCCACAGCCACTCCCCTCCTATTGGGATCAAAAGAAACAAACAATTGGGCGGACTGTCTGTTGGGCTGTGTCCGCTCCAGATAGAAGGCCAATGCTCTCTTGCAGTCCAATGTGTGCAGCTGACGTTCAGCAGGGCAGGAATGAGGACGGGGAAAGAATGTTGGCAAGACAATTGACTGGTTCAGATGGAACTCCGACACAACCTTTGGCAAGAACTTAGGGTGAGTGCGGAGGACTACTCTGTTATGATGAAATTTGGTGTAAGGGGCCTGGGCTACCAGGGCCTGAAGCTCACTGACTCTACGAGCTGAAGTAACTGCCACGAAGAAAATGACCTTCCAGGTCAAGTACTTCAGATGGCAGGAATTCAGTGGCTCAAAAGGAGGTTTCATCAGCTGGGTGAGAACGACATTGAGATCCCATGACACTTTAGGAGGCTTGACAGGGGGCTTTGACAAAAGCAAACCTCTCATGAAGCGAACAACTAAAGGCTGTCCTGAGATCGGCTTACCTTCCACACGGTAATGGTATGCACTGATTGCGCTAAGGTGAACCCTTACAGAGTTGGTCTTGAGACCAGACTCAGACAAGTGCAGAAGGTAGTCAAGCAGGGTCTGTGTAGGACAAGAGCGAGGATCTAGGGCCTTGCTGTCACACCATACGGCAAACCTCCTCCATAAAAAGAAGTAACTCCTCTTAGTGGACTCTTTCCTGGAAGCAAGCAAGATGCGGGAGACACCCTCTGACAGACCCAAAGAGGCAAAGTCTACGCTCTCAACATCCAGGCCGTGAGAGCCAGGGACCGGAGGCTGGGATGCAGAAGAGCCCCTTCGTCCTGCGTGATGAGGGTCGGAAAACACTCCAATCTCCACGGTTCTTCGGAGGATAACTCCAGAAGAAGAGGGAACCAGATCTGATGCGGCCAAAAAGGAGCAATCAGAATCATGGTGCCTCGGTCTTGCTTGAGTTTCAACAAAGTCTTCACCACCAGAGGAATGGGAGAATAAGCATACAGCAGGCCCTCCCCCCAATCCAGGAGGAAGGCATCCGATGCCAGTCTGCCGTGGGCCTGAAGCCTGGAACAGAACTGAGGGACTTTGTGGTTTGCTCGAGATGCGAAGAGATCCACCAAGGGGGTACCCCACGCTTGGAAGATCTGGCGCACCACTCGGGAGTTGAGCGATCACTCGTGAGGTTGCATAATCCTGCTCAGTCTGTCGGCCAGACTGTTGTTTACGCCTGCCAGATATGTGGCTTGGAGCACCATGCCGTGACGGCAAGCCCAGAGCCACATGCTGACGGCTTCCTGACACAGGGGGCGAGATCCGGTGCCCCCCTGCTTGTTGACGTAGTACATGGCAACCTGGTTGTCTGTCTGAATTTGGATAATTTGGTGGGACAGCCGATCTCTGAAAGCCTTCAGAGCGTTCCAGATCGCTCGCAACTCCAGGAGATTGATCTGTAGATCGCGTTCCTGGAGGGACCAGCTTCCTTGGGTGTGAAGCCCATCGACATGAGCTCCCCACCCCAGGAGAGACGCATCCGTGGTCAGCACTTTTTGTGGCTGAGGAATTTGGAAAGGACGTCCCAGAGTCAAATTGGACCAAATCGTCCACCAATACAGGGATTTGAGAAAACTCGTGGACAGGTGGATCACGTCTTCTAGATCCCCAGCAGCCTGAAACCACTGGGAAGCTAGGGTCCATTGAGCAGATCTCATGTGAAGGCGGGCCATGGGAGTCACATGAACTGTGGAGGCCATATGGCCCAGCAATCTCAACATCTGCCGAGCTGTGATCTGCTGGGACGCTCGTACCCGCGAGACGAGGGACAACAAGTTGTTGGCCCTCGCCTCTGGGAGATAGGCGCGAGCCGTCCGAGAATCCAGCAGAGCTCCTATGAATTCGAGTCTCTGCACTGGGAGAAGATGGGACTTTGGATAATTTATCACAAACCCCAGTAGCTCCAGGAGGCGAATAGTCATCTGCATGGACTGCAGGGCTCCTGCCTCGGACGTGTTCTTCACCAGCCAATCGTCGAGATATGGGAACACGTGCACCCCCAGCCTGCGAAGTGCTGCTGCTACTACAGCCAAGCACTTTGTGAACACCCTGGGCGCAGAGGCGAGCCCAAAGGGTAGCACACAGTACTGGAAGTGACGTGTGCCCAGCTGAAATCGCAGATACTGTCTGTGAGCTGGCAGTATCGGGATGTGTGTGTAGGCATCCTTCAAGTCCAGAGAGCATAGCCAATCGTTTTCCTGAATCATGGGAAGTAGGGTGCCCAGGGAAAGCATCCTGAACTTTTCTTTGACCAGATATTTGTTCAGGGCCCTTAGGTCTAGGATGGGACGCATCCCCCCTGTTTTCTTTTCCACAAGGAAGTACCTGGAATAGAATCCCAGCCCTTCTTGCCCGGATGGCACCGGCTCGACCGCATTGGCGCTGAGAAGGGCGGAGAGTTCCTCTGCAAGTACCTGCTTGTGCTGGAAGCTGTAAGACTGAGCTCCCGGTGGACAATTTGGAGGTTTTGAGGCCAAATTGAGGGTGTATCCTTGCCGGACTATTTGGAGAACCCACTGATCGGAGGTTATGAGAGGCCACCTTTGGTGAAAAACTTTCAACCTCCCCCCGACCGGCAGGTCGCCCGGCACTGACACTTGGATGTCGGCTATGCTCTGCTGGAGCCAGTCAAAAGCCCGTCCCTTGCTTTTGCTGGGGAGCCGAGGGGCCTTGCTGAGTCGCACGCTGCTGACGAGAGCGAGCGCGCTGGGGCTTAGCCTGGGTCACAGGCTGTCGAGAAGGAGGATTGTACCTACGCTTGCCAGAAGAGTAGGGACCAGTCTTCCTTCCCCCGAAAAATCTTCTACCTGTGGAGGTAGATGCTGAAGGCTGCCGGCGGGAGAACTTGTCGAATGCGGTATCCCGCTGGTGGAGATGCTCTACCACCTGCTCGACCTTCTCTCCAAAAATATTGTCCGCACGGCAAGGCGAGTCCGCAATCCGCTGCTGGAGTCTATTCTCCAGGTCGGAGGCACGCAGCCATGAGAGCCTGCGCATCACCACACCTTGAGCAGCGGCCCTGGACGCAACATCAAAGGTGTCATACACCCCTCTGGCCAGGAATTTTCTGCACGCCTTCAGCTGCCTGACCACCTCCTGAAAAGGCTTGGCTTGCTCAGGAGGGAGCGCATCAACCAAGCCCGCCAACTGCCGCACATTGTTCCGCATGTGTATGCTCGTGTAGAGCTGGTAAGACTGGATTTTGGCCACGAGCATAGAAGAATGGTAGGCCTTCCTCCCAAAGGAGTCTAAGGTTCTAGAGTCTTTGCCCGGGGGCGCCGAAGCATGCTCCCTAGAACTCTTAGCCTTCTTTAGGGCCAGATCCACAACTCCAGAGTCATGAGGCAACTGGGTGCGCATCAGCTCTGGGTCCCCATGGATCCGGTACTGGGACTCGATCTTCTTGGGAATGTGGGGATTACTTAGTGGCTTGGTCCAGTTCGCAAGCAATGTCTTTTTTAGGACATGGTGCAAGGGAACAGTGGACACTTCCTTAGGTGGAGAAGGATAGTCCAGGAGCTCAAACATTTCAGCCCTGGGCTCATCCTCCACAACCACCGGGAAGGGGATGGCCGTAGACATCTCCCGGACAAAGGAAGCGAAAAACAGACTCTCAGGAGGAGAAAGCTGTCTTTCAGGAGAGGGAGTGGGATCGGAAGGAAGACCCTCAGACTCCTCGTCAGAGAAATATCTGGGGTCTTCTTCCTCTTCCCACGAGGCCTCACCCTCGGTGTCAGACACAAGTTCACGGACCTGTGTCTGCAACCGTGCCGGACTCGACTCCGTGGAGCCACGTCCACGATGGGGGCGTCGAGAGGTAGACTCCCTCGCCCGCATCGGCGAAGCTCCCTCTGCCGACGTAGTCGGGGAGCCCTCCTGGGAGGTGGCCGCAGTCGGCACCGCACGCGGTACCGACGTCGGGGACCTCACCCCGGGCGATGGGCCAGCCGGCGCCGCGCTCGATGGTACCGGAGGGGTAGGGCGCAACAGCTCTCCCAGAATCTCTGGGAGAACGGCCCGGAGGCTCTCGTTCAGAGCGGCTGCAGAGAAAGGCAGAGAGGTCGATGCAGGCGTCGACGTCAGAACCTGTTCCGGGCGTGGAGGCTGTTCCGGGCTGTCCAGAGTGGAGCGCATCGACACCTCCTAAACAGAGGGTGAGCGGTCCTCTCGGTGCCGATACCTGCTGGGTGCCGACTCCCTCGGCGACCCAGAGCTCTCGGTGCCGACGCGGGGAGGAGACCGGTGTCGATGCTTCTTCGACTTCTTCCGAAGCATGTCACCGGAGCTCCCCGGCACCGACGAGGAGGACGTAGAATCCAGCCGTCGCTTCCTCGGGGCCGAGGCCGAAGGAGGTTGATCTCGGGGGGGCTGTACCGCAGGAGCCCTCAGGGTAGGGGGAGACCCACCCGAAGGCTCACCGCCACCAGCAGGGGAATGGACAGCCCTCACCTGCACTCCAGACGATGCACCACCGTCCGACGACATCAGCAGACGAGGTCCCGGTACCACCTACGTCGATGCAGTCGCCCGATGCCTCAGCGCCGATGCAGAGGCTCGATGCCTCGATGCACCCGATACACTAGCAGCCGAGGAAGAAGGTCTGGACGCTGACGACGTCGATGCACTCGATGCCCCCGGTGCCGATGCCGACGAAAAGCCCGAGAACAAAACGTTCCACTGGGCCAATCTCGCTACCTGAGTCCGCCTTTGTAACAGGGAACACAGACTACAGTTCTGAGGACGGTGCTCGGCCCCCAGACACTGAAGACACGACGAGTGCCTATCAGTGAGCGAGATTACCCGGGCGCACTGGGTGCACTTCTTGAAGCCGCTGGAAGGCTTCGATGTCATGGGCGGAAAAATCACGCCGGTGAAATCAAAATCCGAAATGACGAAAGTGAGCACCAAAACTTTAAGGGAGAAAAATCTCGACCGAGGCCGAAAAGAGGCCTACCCCGACGACGAAAGAAAACTTACCGGGGCAAAATCTGAAAAATACGGGAAGGGGCAAACGAAACCCGAGAGGGCTTCCGGAGCACTTCCCAAACAGTTTTTAAAGATTTTCCGAAGAAAAAACACGTCGAAAAAGGATGCGCGAGGTCGACTTTCCGGGGCTCGACACGGCGAAAACACAACCGTACCGAGTGCGGACGAAAGAAGATTGGCCGGCTCGAGCCGGTTTCGGGCGGGAAGACGGCCGCGCATGCGCAGTGCGCGAGGGCTAGCAAAGGACTTTGCTAGTGAAGATTCCGATTGGAGGGGCTGCCGTGGACGTCACCCATCAGTGAGAACAAGCAGCCTGCTTGTCCTCGGAGAAATGGTGTTAAGAGAACAGATAGAGAGCAGCAGAATCAGAGACTGGGACCAATATCACCAGACAACAAAGGTAGGAAAACCATTTTATTTTCATTTTACTGTTTGGAATATGTCCAATTTGAGAATTTACATCTGCTGTCTTAGTTTGCACTGGGTATACTGGAGCTGTAACAGCTAACAGAAATGATTTATAATGAAAACAATTCATGTTATTTTTTTCTCCTATACTAGTATAATGTTTTCAATGATGTCTGTTTATATGCGCCATGGCTGGTGTAAGGGGTGTGGCTATCATAGGGGTGGAGTCATATGTGGTGACCCCGCCCATAATGAGTACCGGCACTTTGCGATAAATAATTAGATTTTGGGTTGCTGTTTGGGCACTCGGTCTCTGAAAGGTTCGCCATCACTGCCCTAATGTATTTGACACCCGGATTAGATAATTTAAAATGAAAATATTTTCAGTTAATAATCATGAAATGAATAATAATAATGGTCAGAAAAGTAGTACAGGCAGTGAAAATTTCCAGTATTGGTTCTTTGGATGCATCAGCTTGCATTTCTTCAGAATCGTTAACTATGTGTGTCGTTGAAGGCATTACATATTTCAAAATAGATCCAGGAATTGCTTCAATCGCTTCCTGTCTTAATTTTGTTTTTCTTTGTTGAGCGTCATGGAGTTGGTAGTTTCATGTTTTATGGGTATCTCGCTTCAAATTTCTTTACAAAATTCAGAATAATAATGAACCAGTTGCTGGTTTTCACAACAAAGGTGCAAATGACTGCAAGTTCCTCCAAGTTCCTGCAGTAGTGCTCAGCAGCACTATAACACTACATCATATTGGCAGCCATAAAATAATTTACCTATCAATGTTTTGTAGGTTGCTACATGGACACTAGGCTTCAGCACTGTTAGCCTTTAGTTTACTGTTGTATCCAAACATTAAGTACAGCTAATACAGATAAAGCGAAGATACATACCTGTAGCAGATATTCTCAGAGGACAGCAGGCTGATTGTTCTCACATGTGGGTCGGTAATCAAAAAGCAAATAATAAACAACAACTCCAAAGGGAAGATGGGCGGGTTTGACCTCTTGGGCCTTCAGTAGGGAGGAGAGTTCCTCTGCAAGTACCTGTTTGTGCTAGGAACTGTAAGAATGAGCTCCCGGTGGACAATTTGGAGGTTTGGATTCCAGATTGAGGGTGTATCCTAACCGGACTATTTGAAGAACCCACCGGTTGGAGGTTATGAGGCTACCTTTGGTGAAAAAATATCAACCTCCCTCCAACCGGTAAGTCATCCGGCACGGACACTTTTACTGAGGCTATGCTGAACTGGAGCCAGTCAAAAGCCCGTCCCCTGCTTTTGCTGGGGAGCCGCAGAGGCCTTAGGCGCATGCTGTTGACGAGAACGAGTTTGCTGGGACTGAGCCTGGACAGGCTGCCAAGAAGCAGGAGTGTACCTACACCTAGCATAGGAATAGGGAGCACTCCTCTTTCCTCCAAAAACCTCCTAGATGAGGAGGTAGTAGCAGAAGACGCCCGGCGGGAGAGAGAATCCATAGCATCATTGTGCTTCTTGAGCTGGTCAACAAGATCCTCTACTTTCTCACCAAAAAGGTTATCTCCCCCCCCCCCCGGCAAGAAACATCCGCCATCCGCTGCTGGACCGAATGATCCAGGTCAGAGACACGCAGCCACGAGAGTCTGCACATCACTATACCTTGGGCAGCAATCCTGAATGCTACATTAAAAGTGTCGAACGTACCCCCTGGCCAGGAATTTTAGACACGCCTTCTGCTGTCTGACTACCTGGCGAAAAGGCTCAGCCTGCTCCAGAGGGAGTGCATCAACCAAGCTAGACAGTGGCCTCACCGAGTTCCGCAAGTGGATGCTCGTGAAGAGCTGGTATGTTTGGATTTTGACAGCGAGCATAGCGGCCTGATACGCCTTTCTCCCAAAAGAGTCCAAGATTCTAGACCAAGGCATAGTCCCTAGTACTCTTGGCTCTTTTGAGAGCGGAGTCCACCACCATGATATTGTGAGGTAGCTGAGACCTCATCAATCCAGACTCCTCGTGGATCCGATATTGGGATTAAGTCTTTTTCAGAATCACGGGATTAGACAGAGGGAATGACCAGTTTCGCATAAGGACTTCCTTCAGTACATTATGCAAAGGAGCCGTTGCAGCCTCTCCAGGCGGAGGTTAATCCAGGACCTCGAGCATCTCAGCCCTGGGCTCATCCTCAACCTCCATAGGGAAGGGAATAGCCGTAGCCATTTCCCAGACAAAGGAGGTGAAGGATAGACTCTCCGGTGGAGAAAGTCTCATTTCTAGTGGAGGGGAAGGATCAGAAGGAATCCCACAGGACTCGTCAGAAGAAAGGTACCTGGGATCCTCCTCTTTCTCCCAAAAACGCTCATCTTCAGTATCAGACAAGACATCCCTCAGAGCAGTCCAAAACTGAACCTGCCTCGACGCAGAGGAACAACGTCCTCGATGGCGGTGCCGAGAAGTCGACGTTCGCCTGGACTCCGGTGAAGGGGAGTCGACCTGGGTGGCAGGTGGCACCGAGGTCTGGGACCTCACCACAGGCAAAGGGCCAGATGCCGCTGCAGCAGACAGTACAGAAGGCGCAAGCACCCCCGACACCGCCATTGGACAAGGCTGCGGGGTCGGTAAAGGAGCCGGTGGCAGGATCTGTCAAGGCTCGGGAGCAGGTACCGGGCTGCTAGACCGACGCATCGGCACCTCCTGAATAGAGGGAGAGCGATCCTCTCGGCGCCGATGCTTCTCGGGTGCCGAATCCCACGACGCCCCGGAGCTCCCGGCACTGTGTGTCGAAGGAGAATGATGACGATGCTTCTTCGCCTTCACTTGACGCTAGTCATCGAGACTCCTCAATATCGATGAGGAAGACGTGGAATCCTCACGTCTCCTCAGGGCCAGGTCCAACGAATGTCGGTCCTGGGGGGCCTGCATAACAGGAGGCCTCGAGACAGGTGGAGGACCCACTCGATGTCTCACTGCTCCCAGCATGAGTTGGTCGTTCTGCAGCCATTACCTTTGCTCCCGACATCGATGCGCCCCTCAATGTCGATGCCGCCGACCTCGTACCGATGTTGATGTAGAAGGACCGGACTGAGCACCAAAAAGCTTCTCTCGTTGGGCTTCTCAAGACGCTTGGGTCAGTTTCTTCATGCGAAGACACAGACTGCAAGTGGCTGGGCTATGGTCGGGCCCAAGGCACTGGATACATCAAGCGTGGGTATCGGTACCCGAGATGGTCCGGTTGCACAGAGTACAACATTTGAAGCCGCTGGGTGTCTTCGATGACATGGAAGGAAAAACGGCTTTGGCAAAATTAAACGACGCGATCATGCCAAAAAAGTAAAGGGCACAAAAGGGGAAAAACAGGAACATGCAGCATTGAAAATAAAGAAAACTTCGAAAGTGCCAAAAAAACTAAGAGAAAAATACTGGGTTTAAAAAAAAAAAAAGAACGAACGAACGAACAACAATATAAGAAAAGAAAAAAATACAAAAGAATCATCAAGACTCTCTTTTCTGGGCCAGCGAAGCGAACAGGGGAAAACCTCTTCACCTCAGCGCGGACCAGAAAAAACTGAGCGGGAACGCTCACGCGACGGGCAGGAAGTCAACCGTGCATGTGCGCTAGAAAGCTCTGGCAAAACTTTTTAAATTTTGCTGTACAAAACTCTGCCATTTCCTGGGCCGCCGTGGATGTCGACCCACATGAGAACAAGCAGCCTGCTTGTCCTCGGAGAATGTGTTCTGTGCCTTATGTTTACAGCAGCAGGCTGAGAATCAGGGAAACCAGGATTCAATCTCACTGCTGCTCCTTGATCATGGACAAAGTCACTTAACTTTCCACTGCTTCTGCCAATTTAAGGGGGGCCTTTTATGAAGCAGGAATAAGCTCAAAGTGGGCTTACCGCTCACTTAAAGAGAAGTACCAATGGGCTACCAGAGCAGTACAGCAGTAGTTCCCTCCCCCAGTGCATGCCATTTCTGGCACTGCAAAAATATTTCAATTTTTGCAGTGCCAGTGTGTACCCAGCTTTGCCAGGTTAATGCGGGAGCCCTTGCTGCCACCTTAATGGGTGGCGGTAAGTGCTCCTCCTGAAATGGCTGCGCAGCAAGTGGTTCACTTGCTGCACAGCCCATTTCTTTAAGAAAAGAGAAACCTGCCTTTTACCCACTGCAGTAAAAAGGGGGCTTTGGCGTGCACCAAAAAACACACACCGACGCCAGCGCAGGCCCCTTTTCTCACAGCTTTGTAAAAGGGCCCCTTAAATTGTAAGCCATTCAGTGATAGGAAAATACCTACTGTACCTGAATATAACTTGCCTTGAGCGTCTACTGAAAAAGGTGTGATCTAAATCCAAAATCCAGTACTAGACATACTGTGAAGTAAATCAAAAGTATAAATGTCATTCAGGACCTACAGAGCAATTCTACTATACCATAACAGTAGCTTAGCAGAGTTTAAAAAAGGTTTGGACAGCTTCCTAAAGGAAATGTTCTTAGACCATTATTAAATTGGACTTGGGGAAAATCCACTATTTCTGGGATAAGCAGCATAAAATGTTTTGTACTTTTTGGGGATCTTGCCAGGAATTTGTGACCTGGATTGGCCACTGTTGGAAACAGGATGCTGGGCTCGATGAACCTTTGGTCTGTCCCAGTATGGCAATACTTATGTAAAGTGCTGTGATGTGCTGATTCCAAGTGAGCACGTTTTGGACATGGCAGAACTAAACGATGATTGTTTAAAGAACAAAGGGTTCTGGAGGAGCAGTAAGGAATAGTGAGACAGGTAAGTCAGGGATACCACACCTGAAGGCCTTAAATGAAAGAGTGGCAATTTTATAAGTAATCCTTTGTTCAATGGGAAGCCAATGATATTGTTTCAGCAGGGGTGAAATATGATCAGAGCAATGAGCATGAGTAACCGGATAGCGGTGTTCTGGAGTGATTGAAGTTTCTTTAATGAGTGACGGGGCAAACCAGTGTAAACAACATTATAATAATCAAGAAGAGTAGTTAAAAAAAAAAAAAAAAAAGATTAATGCATGAAATTGTGAAATATCAAAGAGGTGACGAATTGCTCGTAATTGGCGGAAGACTAGAAAACGGACTTTAGTCAAGTGTGAGATCTGTGGCAGAAAGGAGAGAGAGGAATCAAGGATTACACCTAAATAATGAAAAGTAGATACTAGTGTAATATTTTATTTCACAAAGCTTGATATACCACTTTACGCCAAAACATGGCTTCAATAGTAGAAATGCCAAACAGAGAAGTGGGGGATGGAGAGGGAAAAGATGTGCCAGAAAACCAACAGGCCACAGTTTTATCCAGATTGAGCACTAATTGATGATCTTTTAGCCAGCTAGCAACTGAATCGAGGCACGTCTGTAAAGGAATGAGGGAGGGAGGGAGGGAAAGAGGTAATGGGGTAGACCAACAGAATGTCATCAAAATAAAGATAGGTTGAGATTCCGAAGGACTGAATGAGAACAGCCAGAGGTCTCAGGAAGAGGTTAAAAAGAGGAGGAAAAAGTATTGACCATTGGGGCACTCCAAGATGTAGTTCTCTCCACTCAGATGTGTCAGAGAGAATGTCCTGAAATATGCGATCAGATAGAAAAGAAGTGAATCAAGAAAGAACTGTACCAGTGATGACAAAGGAAGATAAATGTGAAAGAGGGACTGGTCAACCAGATCGAATGTGGCAGAGATATAAAGAAACTGTTAATACTGTTCTATGTTTGTCAAAAAAAAAAGTGAAGTTCACTAATAAGCGCTGCCATGATGGTCTGTACCATGGTGAGCCCTGAAGCCAGATTGGAGAAGGAAGTAAGTTGGGCAAACACTTTTTTGCTAGAACTTTTGACATATAACAAAGATTTGAAACTGGACGATGACTAGGAATAGTAGGGTCAAGGGAGGGCTTTTTTAAGGTGGGGTGAATTATGGCCTGCTTCCAGAGGTTCGGAACGTGGCCCCAAGAGAGGCTAAGACAATCAAATTGGCAGCAAGTGATTGTTATTAAGTTTGAACATCAAAAGACGACCAAGTAGAGGAACCGGTGCGTGAATCTGTCAATTGAGAAAGGAGGGTGGTCCAACAAGAGGCAAAGAGGGTCCAGATATCACCGTCAGATTTCACTAGGGTATCTTATCTTATTAATAAAGAACATAGAGAGGATTTCTGCTGAAGGAGGTTTAAGCACAGTATTTGTAGATTTTGGTATAACAGCCTGCCGGTAGATGAAGAAGAGGTCCTTAGAGGGATGAGCAGATTTCAAGAGTTTCATAGCGCTGTAAGCTTTTTTTCTCCTTTTTTAAAGTGAAAATTATAATTGCAACGAAGGCAGTGACATTTTAAGAAATTGGATGGGGTCTTGGACCTCTTGCAAGCCTGTTCAGCTTTATGATATTGGTGCTTGAGGAGCCACAGATTAGATGAATACCAAGTATTCCTTTAAGTGGAGCTATGACAACAGAAAAATTTAGGCGCAACCTTGTCAAGACCTTCTGACAGAATGCAGTTCCAGTATTTGGTCTGATTAGAGAGAAAAATCACAGAAGGATTTAGCACGGGGATTGTTGCAGCCATCTACATGAATACTGAAGTCTCCTAAGATGAATAAATTAGGGAAACGGATGGTAGCTTCTGATAAAGCTGGCCTGCATGTTTCCAAGCCTTCTGCAGAAAAAGAGGGAGGACAGTAAAATAAAAGAATGTGCAGTGGTGTACCTGTATCAACCTTAACAATCAGGAGTTCTGCATAATAGAATGGGGAAGAAAATTTCAGATACTTTCAGGTCAGAAGAATACATTATAGCCAAACCATCACTTAATTTCGAAGACCAAGAAAACAGAAAACACAGATGGACATCATAATATGGAGGAAGATATGCATAGAGATGTGATTCCTCATCCAACCTAATCCATGTTTCCGTAACACAAAGGAGGGAATACTTATTCAGCATGAGCTGGTCACGGATAAGAAAGGATAGTATCTCTCTGCCTTTCATTTCCTATTTTCCCCAGACTTATGTTTCAACATTTTTATTGACGACAATTCAAAGTAAACACTTATACAAGAATAAAGATTATTCAAAAATATCATCTGTCATCCAACTTTTGACCATTTAACCCCTCCACCCCTTATTAACATATAACAAGTTCCCGAAGGGTAAGATAGTGTTACTCGTATATAATCCTCAACCGGAAGCATGTTTAAAACCAAACCCCAAAAGACACGTCCAACATTCAAACATCAAATTACCCTCAAGCTATTTGTTAACCCCCCCTCCCCCCCCAATCCAGTTCCCTCCCACGTCCCCTAAACACAAGGCTAAACTGCGGTGCATCTCACTGATGGGTGACATACGAGCGCCTCTCACTCACAGACTACCAAAAAAAAAAAAAAATCAAGCACGCAACCCATCTGAAGCAGTAAGTATACACCAACTATAAATGGAACGAAACTCCTCAAAAGACCCCTCCCCACCCCACAACCTCACCTCTCAAATCTTAGACGTAACTTTCTGTGATCACAACCATATCTGTAACACAAACGAGCCCCATCTCCCCAGGGATATCAAAGAGAATTAACCACTAAACTTCTGCCTCAAGTATGCGAAGATTGCATATATAGTCCCCAAATATCAAGAAACTGTTTCCTTCGCTTAGGAGATCCCCGTACTCCCCAATGCTCAAATAGCATGAACTCATGAAATTTATTCCTCCAGTGCCAGAAGTCCAGAGGAGAGTCACTGATCCATTGGCTCAAAATGAGCCTCTTGCCAATCAAGCCTTACGAATCAGTTGCCTAGCCGGGCCGCCCTGCAATGCAAAAAGCTCATACTTGTCTAAGGGGTGCACAGAATCCTAGAACCCAGTACAGACATCAGGTATCGAAGAATAGAGGCCCAAAAGTTCTGCACCAGAAAACAATCCCATAAAGAGTGAAGAAAAAAAAAAAAAAAGAGCCTGGCGCCCTTCCACACTTCCCACACAAAGGAGTGTCCACTAACCCCCCCCCCCCCCCCCCCCCCCCCCCCCGCCATTTTGAAAATCTGAGCTTTCGTAAGATACGCTCTATGAAGAATGCGGTACTGACACTCCAGCAAACCAGCATTACCAGTCAACTAAGGAGTCGTGGAAGTCAAGACATTAAAATCTAAAGAGACATTGGGCCTTGACAAGTCTCAGGTCTAACGTTGCCTAATCAACTCCCTGTCTTTACGAAGAGGTATTGTTCCCAGGGCCTTATTAAGGCCAGAGCCGACAGCCAATCCCCCCGCACCAACTGGAAAAACTGCCTCACTTGATTATGTCGAGAACGTATAGCGGCAGCATATAGAGAACTGACATTGTGTGCCAGTTGATTATAAGCAAAGATGTTATTAATCTCGTATCCAATTCCCAAGGCTCCCAGGCTCAACAAAGAACCCTGCATGGTTAAAACATGTTCCAAGCGAGTTATACCCATCTGTGCCCAACACCAGAAAGTGATGTTATCAGTCCCAGGCTTGAGCAGCAAATTTCCGCAAATTGGCAACAAATCAGACATGCGGAAGTCCAATCCCCAAGACCTCACCATGTCCCTCCAAAGCACACATAATGAAGATAACAGTAGGCTAGTTCACAAGTGAACCGGGGTAACAGGACTCGGAGCTTGTAGCAAAAAATAAAAATGACAAGGTGCGAAATATTGATGCTCCAGCTGCTGAGGCGTATAATCCTCCTTGTCAAAAAACCAATCCCCTAGATTACATAACAAGACATGCCCGATTATACCACCTTAAATCCGGCAAACCTAACCCCCCCTTCTCCCCAAGAACCCACTAGCAAAGACAATGGGAGCTTAGCCTTCTTACCTCCCCAACAATAACACCGTAGCAAACTGTAAAGCAATTTAAGATCTTGCTGACAAATATAAAAGTGCATTAGCTGTAGCAAGTATAGCCATCTTGGAAACTCCACCATACGAAACTAAATTCTACCATATAGCGTAAGAGGCAAGGACACCCATGCTCTCAGTCGTATCTCCGTAGCCCGTACTAATTGCGTAACATTTAGATGACATAAGTCCGACAATTTCATGGACAGAGGATCAAATAAAGAAAAGAACCCTTTGCCCATCGAAGAGGAAAACCCAACCCCCACTTCTTTTGTATGTCATCCGTAGAGCCCAATGCCAGGGATTTAGAATAATTAAGCTTAAAACCAGCAAAGTCCTCAAACTCTTGGAAGACTTTCAACAACACGGGCAGTGATCTAAAGGGGTCTGTAAGACGCACCAGCAGGTCACCTGCAAAGACCGACAGAAGAAACCTCAAGGAACCAACAGGTACTCCCATAATGTCCGGATGATGAGCTCTCTCTCTAACCAGAGGATCTAACGATAACACAAATAAAAGAGGAGACAGCGGACACCCTTGCCTTGTACCCCTATAAATCCAAAACTGTTGCGAACACACCCCATTCACCCACACACAAGCCTGGGAATCTAAATAAAGAGCACGTACTGCACCCACAAAAAAGCCTTCAAAACCATAATGCTGCAAAGCCGCAAACAGATATGGCCATCTTACCCGATCAAACGCCTTTTCTGCGTCAAAGCTAACTAAAAGGGAAGACAAACGTTTCTGAACCACCACTTCCAGAGAAGCTGAGATGGAACGAATGTTTTTAACTGCTACCCGTCCCTTCACAAACCCCACCTGGGCCACATCAACCAGATTGGGAAGTACCGTAGCTAGTCTATTTGCTAAAATCTTTGCATATAATTTGACATCAACATTAAGGAGAGATATAGGTCTATAAGAGCCTTAGTCTTCTAAATTCTTCCCCTCTTTAGGTATCACAACTATCTGAGCTAACTTGAAGGTCTCTGGAATAGTCTGACCTGTCACAATCAAATTGAACAAAGCCAATAAGGGAGATTTAACCCGTTTTATAAATGCTTATAAAATTCTATTTGATATCCATCCGGACCCGGCGTTTTATGAGAAGCGCTCTGCTGCAGAGCGAACATAAGGTCCCCAGACTTAATTACTTATTCACTGACATCATACGTGATATCACTGTTCGTTGATAAACAAAATGTCAAAAGAAGATTGAATTTTAATTAAAATACTCGGAGTTGAAAAAGGATACGGCGATAAAAGATCAGATTTAAACATTCGGACTATTCAGTTTGACATTAACTGTGTTGGAAATTCTTAACTTTTGGGTAGTGTTATTTAAAATTTGACATCTCAGTAATGTTAAGGTGGATTTGTACGAAACCACACAACTGTCTGAAATAGATGTCACTTTGTGCATGTAAAATTTTAATTAATTTGGTGCAGGTTTGCAGTTATTGCAAATTGTTTAGGGGGCTCACTTTTTTCCACACAGTAGAGATGTGAAAGTCCGCTGTAATTTTAGTAATGCTATTAAAGCACTTACTTAAGCAACATCCAGGAATCAAAATGAAGACATCAGAAGGGGCTTTATTCATTTACATTCATAAATGATCAGTCTTCTTTATAGTAAAATTTGGGTCTTCAGACAAATAAGGAAAATACGGTATAGTACAGATTCTCTAAAACAAAAAAACTAATAAGAAAATGAGCAAAGGAATCAAATGGCAAAATATCTACCTCTCAGTGGAGTTGATCTTCTATAAAATAGGAAAGTGCTGGACCTGTCTAGAAAGGGTCAAGTTCTCTTTTCTACCTGTCAGTATGTACACAGTACTATAAGTCAATATAAGTCACACATATACAATGCAAAAAAAAAAAGTTCACATTAAAAAAAACTGTCAGTGGTAATGCATAACGTTAAAAATTTTTTGATAGAGCTGGCACACACCAACTCTTACTCAGGCCTTGTTCTACAAAACAGGGTTTCAAATAAAGAATATTTTTAATTGCTCTATTTGATGGTTTAACATACACATCAGACAAGTATAAAAGACACATTATGAATTACCTACCTGAAGCAGTCTCTGATTGGCTGATAAGAAAAATGTGTCTTCATGAAGTGAAATTGTCAACTGAGGGTGTAAAATCATTCATATGAGCTTGGTTTGGGTAGAGATTGTTTAAAAAAAAAAAACATTGCAGGAAAATAGAACAAATTAATGTATAGACTCTCTCTGCCTTTCATTCCCCATACTAAAAAAAAAGAGGGAAGTCAAAACTCTGTTGCACAATTAAAGATTAAAGTTCTAAGCAACCAGCTTTGACACACTTCATTTCTAACAGAATTACCAAGCCAAAACTTCATATTGTCATATTCACAAAAGTCAAAAGATTAGAACTAGAATCTATAATATATGGAATAGTGCCCATAGGTCTTGAGACACAAATACCTAATTAAGGTACAGTACAAAATTGCAAATAACATATAACAAGAAAGCCTGAAAAGTATCTTAGATTATCAAATAGTTTTGACATCCTGAATTTAAAAAATCTCTATATAGCTATTAGATTTTTCTAGCTGTCCATGTTCAGCTGATCATTTCTCAACACACAAAAAAATCTCTACATCCTAGTCTAGCTTCTGAAGTAAAATTGTGAATAGAGATGGGCTCAAGTTTACTGTGACGTACTGACTGAGGATCAAAGTTTGAACTGCATGAATGAACACTGAGGATCCTCTAGTCCAACTGACCTTCATGAAGACTTTTGGTAAAGGACTGTATTATTAAGGGATATACTATTAAGAGCATCTTGAAAAGAAGGCCAAGAACTGAGCAGACCTGAGAGAGAACCATGGCCAGCAGTTACAAGTAAAGCTTGGGCTCCAGGAACACAGTCACATGTGAGGTGCATTTAGTGGCTGGAAAAGAGCCAAACCCAGAATGACAACATGAAGACATTTTATGTTTATTTTGGTGACAAACCATCACTTTCTGTGGGCCAGTCAATTATCTACATGTGCTCAAATTACATCTATGATTCTTCCATAACTACTTTATTACTGAGCCTGTCCCACCCTACATACCCAATTTCACTTACCTTTCGCATGGGTGGATGTGTTAAAATTGCATTTAACAATTACAAAAGCAGCACCTCTCCAAGAATCTTTCCTTGTGTATAGATAACATGTATAGAAGAAGCAGCAGTAATAGATCAAAGACCCTGGTGTACACTTGCTCAAATATTTCATGTTGGCAGCCAAATGTCAGACAAATTTAGTAGGAACTTTCAGATATAGCCAGCCTGGAGGCATTGGTTTGGTAAGACACTAACAGTGAAACTTTAGTTAATCTGATTATGTTTATCTGCATACAAAGGCTAAAGTAGTAGTAAAACATTTCAACAATTTTCTCGGAGTGAAGCAAAGTAAGCATAATGTATTAAATGAATGACGAATTAAATGTACCTATACTCTCATAATTCTGATACTTACCTTTTGAATAACAGTAAGCAAGAAGTTTACATTCAGAAACCATTCTCTGTACAAACTGTGCAACCCCATACCAAATATGCAGCTGAGAAAACTGAGGACAGGCATCTACTTTATGTGAGTGTATGAGTGTGATAGTGCTATGTCTGAATATAAAGTGGGGCGGGTGACAGAAGATATGGAGAATACAAAATACATTAACTTAGTGTAGTCTTGGGCAGCCACAGGGGTAGATGGTTATGTATTAAGATCTGTAAATGATTAATGGGGCAAATCCCTAGGTGATACATACATTTGTAAAACACTGAAGATGAAATGGTGGTGATGGTGGTGGCGGCAGCAGCAGCAGCAGCCGCCGCCTTTTCTGGCTTTACTGCATTGTAATTGTGATCGCTTGCCCATGATGGAGTGTTACTTTCCGATGCCAGATCAGTAGCAGCTTCATCAGTGTTCCCTTCTATCTTTGGAATAGCCACTAACACTTTCTTCATTTTGAGTTCTCTTTTCTCTGGAGCTGCTCTCTTCTGGCCACTTAGAGGTTTGAGAACTACCTACACAATCAAATAAACCAAAAAAAACCAATTTACTGCAACAGTTTAAAAAAAAAAAAAAAGGCAAGCCAAAAAGCAACATCTAGGCATCATAACTGTCAAACTCAGATTATCTTTTATTCCTTTCCAAAATTCAATTGTCACGTTTTAATGTATTATATGACAAAAGAGAATCTCGGTTTACTGTGGCAACTCAATTGTAGATTCTGTAGCAGGGGTTGGAAAATACTACAGTAGAGTTTCCAAAAATGGCACTGCTTGTTTATAGTTTGTATATTGCTACTTTGCATACATATCTCATTAGAAAAAAATATATACATAATGGTGACATTTAGACTTCTGTTCATTTCCTTTTCTTCAATCCTACTAAACCAGTCCACCCTGCTGGCAAATGGAGACAGAAAACACAACTCACAGTGAAATCACTGCCTATAAGAGGCTGTGAATCCAAGACTGACAGATGTGAACAAAGATACCTTCTAGGGAAGAAAAAAAATGTATCTTACTAAAAGCACTAGAACATGGCCTGTAACCCTCAACTTCCATCAGAAGATAGAGAGTGGTAAGCTAAGAAAAATATGGAAAAATGCACACAAGGAATTTTCTGAAGATGGTAAATTAAAGACACAGCGGTAGTGCCCAACTCATGAACTTGGCTTCCAGGGTGGGCCCTGGACTGGTATAGCAGAATGCAAGGAAAGGAAATAAAACAAGTCAGTCTAAATTTCACCTTCTTCATCCTGCTAGACCAGTCCAGATACATGGGAAGTAACCAAGCCTCCTAACACTGCAGTTCAAAAAAGGTCAGGCCTCCTCTGAGAACCTCAGCTCCAAAGTCAGCCTCCTGCTTGGCAATATAATGCTTCACTAAAGAATATATGCAGGACCAAGGAGTTGCCTTACAGATACATTCCACCCAGGATGAAGCTTGAGCCCTCATCAACTTGAGCCCTCATCAAGTGTACTCACAGACCCTCAAGCACAAGATGTCCTTTTCAGCAGATAAACTGAAGAAATAGCTTCCTTCACCCAATGGGTTAGAGACACTCCTTTGTGTGAACCAGTAAAAAAAAAATAAAAAAAGACCAGATCTCTGAAACCAAATCATAGTTACTTGATGCTAAGGTCTACTTTAGGCGTCAGCACCCAAGAAAAAGATCTAGGTGTCAATGTAGAGAATATGCTGAAACTTTCACCCAGTGCATGGTGGCAGAGAAAAAAGCAGCAGGTTGCTAGGAATTATTAGGAAAGGATTGGATTTATTCTTTTTAAATACCGCTTTTTACCCCAGTGCCAAAGCAGTTCGCAATTTATAGATTACATAAAATCAGCCATTATAGTGCAGTTTTACAGATAAACAATAATAGATCAGCCATATCTACTATAGATCAAGTAAACTATTGTTGGAAAAAACAACAACAAATATTATAATGCCTCTTACCCTCTATGGTGTGACCTCAACTTGAGAACTATGTGCAATTCTAGTCACTATCTCAAAACAAACAAACAAACAACCAAAGGTATAGTGGAATTAGAAAGGTTCAAGAAAGGGCAATGAAAACAGGATAGAACTTCCTCTCATATGAGGAAAGGCTAAAGAGGTTAGGGCTCTTCAGCTTGGAAAAGAGAAGGCTGAGCAGGCATATGATAGAGGTCTACAAAATCTTGAGAGGTGTAGAACAGGTAAAACTAAATTGATTTTTTACTCTTTCAAACAGTACAAGGACTAGGGGACACTCAATGAAGTTACATGGTAATACTTTTAAAACAAATAGGAGGAAATATTTTTTTCACTCAACGAATAGTTAAGCTCTGGAACTCATTGCCAGAGGATGTGATTACAGTGGTTAGCATATTTGGATTTTAAAAAGACTTGGATAAGTTCCTGAAGAAAAACCCAAAGTCTGCTATTGAGACAGACATGGGGAAGCCACTGCTTGCCCTGGGATTTTTAGCACGGAATCTTGTTACCATTTGGGATTTTGCCAGGTACTTGTGACCTGGATTGGCCACTGCTGGAAGCAGGATACTGGGCTAGATGGACCACTGGACCCAGTACGGCTATTCTTATGTTCATGACTACCAACCTGAGAGCCTCCAAGTGAAAACGAATCTGGAGGTACCAGTTGAGCCCTTGAGGTCAAGGATGGGATGAGGCAGGCCTTCAGGCTGAAACACAGTCCATGTCGAGTCATTTGTATGTAAAGAATCTTCTGACACCCATCTTCCATTTAGCTGTTTTTGTCCGCTTCTGCTGCACTGCAGAGTGTGCCCTCCTTGTTTTTGGCTTTGCCTCAGAGGGGATGGCAGATCCTCACTGAAACTGGACCACCCCCGAGGTTCTGGCGCTGCCCATCACTGGCTTCCAGGCTCCCTGAAAAATGGCTAAAACTTGCTTCCCTGCTAGACAGAAGACTGCTTCTTGGGGCAGTATCAAGTCGAATCCCTAAAGCAACCATACAACTTTATGTTCCTAGCTGATGACTGGGCCCATGGACACCCCCCCCCCCCCCCACCCCATTCAGGTCCTTCACCACCTTTCTGACCTCATCCCCAAGAGGTAGATGGCCTTGAATAGACGCTTGCTGAGAAGCACCTTGGAGGCCTTTTTTCCCAGAGCTGCAGCCACAAGAGAGTCCTTGCTGTAACCGAACGCCAACAGACAAAAGAACCGGACCAGACTATATATGGCATTTGCCATGAAGTTTTCCCCAAGCAGGCTACCTCAAACCTGTGTGGAAGCTATAGAGTCCACAAAAAGGCATATGCCACAAAGCACCCCCCCACCAACGAACTTGAACTGTCAAGTCGAGGACACATATTTATATGGTACTCAGTCCCTCCCAGTGCATCCCAGGATGCACTGAGTAGAGCCAGGGTGCTGCCATTTTGAAGTGAGCGGACCAGAGTAAATAGGGAGTAGGCCTTTCTCCTGCCTCCAACGCAAGGTATGTAGAGGGGGTCAGGGGATTATACTAGAGTACCAGGTTCAGTGTTCAAATTCTGGGGGAAGTGTGTGTGGGGGGGGGGGGGGGGGGCAGGGATCCACTGGATCACTGGGGATTTTTCTTATGGTTGATGGGGAGGCTTGGGCTTAGGGGGGGCTTGGTGTGCTGCCGAAACTTCTGTCAGTGCCTGAGCCATGAGCGCTCATGCACCAATGGGAAAGTTAGCATGGAACCCCAACAACAGTTTCAGAGCTGTATTAATATGAGCGAGCTCATTAGCATGGGACTTTCAGTCACTGCTTCCGTGCACTGTAAAGCAGTGGCCGAAAGCCTCTGTGCACTGGCTGCACAATAATATTTCATTTAGACAGACTAAATGAAACGCTGCAAGCCCGGTTTCCTTTGAGCATCTCCCCGAGAGAACTTATTTCTGGCTCCCTCCAAAAGTAGAGAAGGACAGTAGGCACCAAAGCAACAAATCCCTAAAAGGACTGGATGGGGTGGCAGAGGGAAGAACCGAGTACCACTGGGTTTAGCACTCTTAGGCTCTGTTGACCAGCTTCTGCCAATCCTAGCCTCAAATCTACGTCCAAAGGGAATCAGTCCCAAAAGATTCTTGATTGCAGTGTCCCATGGGCTTGGCCTGTGCTGCACCGAGAATCTGGGCCTTCGGCCTACAGCCTTCCCAGTTGCTACAGCCAGAGAAATACTGAGGAGCTGAAGGCAGCAACAGTCTCTTATAAGGGGAGTTAAGTCAGCTCTGAGGAGTTCATTTCTGGCCCCAACTGTCAGCAGGTGAATATAACTTACTCATTCTGCATGCTTGACTAGTCCAGACAAGCAGTGAGGGTTCTGCCACAGTCTACTAACTGGAGCCGGTGGTACGAGGCCTGGGCAGAGAAGGGGAAAAAAACCTTCAAGTTCAATTGGGGTTAAGGATCATGGCCTGAAACTCAGGAGCAGCACTGCCCCACAGATAACTCCTTGCCCAGAAACCTGCTGCACCAGACTATACCTATACCATCTGAGACCAGACAATTTCAACCTGAACCAGTCCTTATACCAGAGATGTCACTTGAATAGTTAAGTTTCTCTACCTCCTTCTGCTAGTAGAAATGGGTCACAACCCACAAAGATGGACTGGTCTAGTGGGACATTAAGGAATGCTGTGGGGGTTTTTGTTGCTAGTTTTCAAGAGGGTGTATATATGTATACCTGCATTTCAACAAACTATCAAACATGTATCTTGCAAAGTCACACTGGTTGTCAAGGATCTGCTGCTTTACTAAGGGCCAAAGCCTGGTCAGAAGAAACTATGAACCTACATACCTGAGGCTGAATTTTGAGAGGTGTGGATCTTTCAAGTTTGGATTTGACATTCTCTTTTGGTTTTGATTCTTTGCCAGCGCTAAGAAATTTCATGGTTGCAGCAGCATGTTTGAGTATGCAATCATTGCTGCAGTACACAGAGTCAGGCTGAGCTAGGTTAGAACAACCAGGCCCGATGCACTTTGGAACTCCATGAGATTCAGTGACCTGAAAATTGAAGCACAGCCAATTCAAATTATTAAAACGTGGAGAAAATACAAGAGAACAACTATCTTCTGTGAGGCTCCCACATGGCCTGGTGTAATCCCCTTTAGCATTTTCACCGACATGTTTCTGTCCCCAAGAACAAATTCCAATCAGAGCTGATAAAAAGCTCAATAACCAGGATCCATTCTTATTCATGGAAGACTTCTATAAACCAATATTCAAAAAATTAAAAATGGGTCTTAGTTCATTTCACAAGAGTAGGGGTGAACCAAGAAGACACTTGCAGTCAAATTGGTAGAATACAAATCTTTATTAGGCACCACTGATGGCGTCTTAACACAGACTGCGGTTTTAAGTAGTTCTGGTATTCTATAGTTTTGACCTAGCACAGATTTAGAATATCCGCCCTTGAATGAGTGACCCCTGAGGCAGACAGGTTGTTTCCAGTCAAAACAAGGCCCTGGCCCCTTGTCGGGCCAAACGTATGAGTGGTGCCTAATAAAGATTTGTATTCTACCCATTTGGCTGCACGTGTCTTCTTGGTTCACCCCTACTCCTGGATTTGACTGTTTTGCGTGTAGGTTCGTTCCTTTTCCTTTTTGGTTTTGCTTAGGTCATTTCACACCAAAGCAAGAAAAAAAAGATTGGGAATGGTACACTGTCACACAAGAGGCACTTCAACAGAAAATCATTTCTACAATGTACCTAGATGCCTTGATAATCAAATCAAAATAATAAATGCAAATATTTTTGGTCATTCCTGGTGTGTGTGCGTTTTAGTATTTATATTCCTGCATTTGTGTACCAAACCCTAAAGACCTTATTCATAAGCATCTTCACACAGTCACAAAATAAGGAGAAAACATTTACTTAATAGGGCACTAAATAATGTTGGCATGGCAGATGAGAAGCCTAAACTTTATAGAAGTATCTAGCTTCATTCAGAGTTTGAAAGCAGGAGTTCTTCCAGCTCATGGCAAAACATATGGTTCAGGCATAGACACTAAAGCACAGCAACCCATGCTGAAGTTAACATGGGTCACACACAGGTATTGCAAAGCCCTATTATATTTAATGGGGTGGATTCACCTACCCATGATAAACAGAGTATGGTCCACATTAATATCAAGTCTCAACACATTTTTCTGAGCTAGCTTTATTAAATATCACTATTTTAGAAGTTCACCTGACAACACGAGTTGTTCCAAGGATGTTCACTAAAGCATGGCAAAGAAAAACATTGGGCAGGTCCCATGACCACCCTGCCCCCTCCTCCCCACTTTCACTTGTAATACTGCTGATCATTTTCATCTTGTCAGACAAAGAGGGTTTAATCTGTTTTTATTTCATATTGATTAGGTTTAAGGTTTCTAAATAATTGGCAATATCAAGTTGGACTCAACCACTGAGTTAGAAATAAGTATGACTTCAATACAAAACGTGGCTGTAAATAGTGTGGCTATTGTTATCTCATTTCTGATGGAGGAAAAGCCTCTGTATTCCCGATCCAGGAAACTTTTACTTCTGGTTTTTTCGGGATAGAATCTTCATCGGCTCAAAAACCTCCTTAGGTGCAACTACACCAACAGAAAGGTTGTCTGACGTGGTTGCTCCCAATCTATCTTACCTGCCATGTCTAATTTACCTCAATTTTTGCTTTATGCTGAAACACAGGAGCAAAGTATGGGGTTCCTTTCTTCCCCCAAATCCAGCCCATCGCAGAGCCAAGAAAGCATTCCACTGAGAGCTTTGCTGAGTCTCCTCCCCGTCCCCAAACTGGGTAGCTCTATGATGTTACAGAAGCCACAGAGCAAAGGCTCCTGCATAGAAAACATCCAATGTGCTACAAGACCTTGAGTACGTATGAGCTGCTGAAGGAGTTAACAGTGATGATGTACTGGTAGGGGGGGGGGGGGGAGGGAAGGAGAATGCAATCCTCAGATTTTGGCTAAGAACTGGTAAAACAGCTGCGTGAATGATTGGTGCACTGTGGGAAGAGCTATGCCTTGGGTGAGAGCAGAAGGTGCAGTTGGAGGAAACCAATATTTGACTCCTTCGGTTTTGATGGAGGGCTAGTTGAAAGGTCTTCCAATTTTGAGGTATACAACTTTTCGCTGTACTTTCTACCCCTGATGCAACAGACTACCATCATGCTGTACTCAATTTGGATTGTCTGGTTTCTCTTGATCAGGTTTGCTCTCTCCCTTGTTACATTTTCTTGTCAAAACATAGGGAAAATTCAAAAGACTCAACTGCTAACCAGCAATCCTAGTCAAATAACATTCCAGGCTGCAATTATGCAGGACAAATTAGCAGTCAATAGGAAATTGGAGAACTTCTCTAGACATCTGAATTTGCAATCCCTAAACTTCCTGCAAACAGTGACATCACCTTCCAGGCAAATAGCTACCTCCTCTCTCAATACTATTTACTATTTCCCTATTGGGAAAGGAAGGGTTGGTTAGTAGGAGGGACAACCAAAGCAAAGACTCATCTTGTAGTAGTTTGGCTGCATCTGAACGGCTAGAGAAGAAGTTAAACAGACAAAACTGGTATTGTTTGGGTATCATTGCAGTGTTTGTATGTCTGGAACTAGAATTTGTTGTTTTGGGAGGACAGGTTACTTTATTTCCAGATGTGTGCAAGACCACCCAAGACCAGAGGATGCAATTCCTAGGCAAGCAAAAAAAGATCCACACGGTTGGAGCTAAATTTGTACTAAATTTCCCTATAAATATCTCATTAGGTTGGAGTAGAATGTATACTATTTCCTTCTTTTTTAAATGTTATTTAACAGATTTGATACTTGCATGCATTGCCTTTAATTGTTAAAAAAGGATGTGTATATGGACCCATATTTTCTTTATTCATTCATTTTTAAACTATTTTTCACTTTTGTTTTATGATAGGATTGGTGAATATGTATTTGAAATAGCATTCCTCCAATTTTTTTTTAAATTGCTGTGGGTTTAAAGTATTTTCAGCATTTATTTTATTAGGATTTATTTACCGCCTATTTGAAGGAATTCACGCAAGGTGTACAGTAAGAATAGATCAAACATGAGCAATAGGCAATTACAGCAGCAAAAATATTCAAACAGCATTCTGTGTATGTTTCCAAGTCAACATCGGCACGAATGATGTTTTCAGCGAGAACTTAGCATTATTAATCGGGGAAAGTTTTGTTTCAGGTAAGAGCACCAGTTTTTAAAATACATTTTTAAATCAGGATTTGTTTTACTTTCAAGTTTGTTTTTATGGCTGTTTAAAGTTTAAAATTTGGCATTTGGGGTTTTTAAGGTGATTAGAACATGTTAGCTGTGAGTAGTTTATTTCTGCACCATTTTAGCCTATGTAGCCTAAGTAAGGACCCAGTCTGCCATTTTTTTTAAAGCAACAGGGCTCCCTTGGTTTGAAGTCAGTTTGTATGCTTATGTTTATATATATATATATATATATATATATATATATATATATATATATATATATATATATATATATATATATATATATATTAATTATGGTTTCTTTTACTGCAGTATTAGAAAGGCTCTGTTCCCTATATGAAGTGGTGCACTTTGCAAGATAAACACATATTCACCTTCCCTGTTATTTTATTATGTGTTCTTAAATTCTTTTAGTTCTTATTGGTTGATTTTTGTTTTTATAGATGAATATATGATGATACTCACAAATAAGTGAATTGCCCCTGATGCAAGCGCTATGGTCACCAAAACATGTGGGGCTAAAATATAACTTCTGTTGAAGTCTAGATAATTCACACCTGGTACCACCTTTTCATTTTGATAAATTTTAATAAGACATCATCATTTGAGCCTTTTGGAACTGCTGCACTGCTTCTCGTTTTTCTCTGCACTGATTTTGCAGTTGGCAATTGCTTCTCCTTTCATTGTGAGTTTTCTATTCCTTCCTTCCTTCCCCTAAAATAGCGTATTTTCCTGGATCCCTTTTTGTGAGCTAATTAAAATCATTATGAGAGGGGCCTTTTGGGGATCCTGAAGTTTTTCAGGTGTGTTAATGTTTGCTAGATTCTAGCCAGTGATTTTTCTGTCTGGTTTTCTTGATGCACTTACTTGATACACAAATAATAATAGATTTTAAGTAAGAAATTCTACCAAATGAGATTTGCAGCTCCAAAGTATCCCTAGTTGAACAGATGCTACTGGAAAACTCATCTGCAGAAAAAGGTCTTTCAAAGATACATGTTCAATAGCTTCAAACAGGAGCCAAGAGGGCCCTAAAAACCAAATCAAAATCGTATTACATAGTAACATAGTAGATGACGGCAGAAAAAGACCTGCACGGTCCATCTAGTCTGCCCACGATAAACTCATATGTGTATACCTTACCTTGATTTGTACCTGTCTTTTTCAGGGCACAGACCGTATAAGTCTGTCCAGCAGTATTTCCCGCCTCCCAACCACCAGTCCCGCCTCCCATCACCGGCTCTGGCACAGACCCCGTATAAGTCTGCCCTCCCCTATCCTAGCCTCTCAACCACCAACCCCTCTTCCCCCCGCCACCCAATTTCAGCTAAGCTTCTGTGGATCCATTCCTTCTGCACAGGATTCCTTTATGCCTATCCCACGCATGTTTGAATTCCATTACCGTTTTCATCTCCACCACCTCCCGCGGGAGGGCATTCCAAGCATTCACCACCCTCTCTGTGAAGAAATACTTCCTGACATCTTTCCTGAGTCTGCCCCCCTTCAATCTCATTTCATGTCCTCTCGTTCTACCGCCTTCCCATCTCCGGAAAAGATTCGTTTGCGGATTAATACCTTTCAAATATTTGAACGTCTGTATCATATCACCCCTGTTCCTCCTTTCCTCCAGAGTATGCATGTTCAGGTCAGCAAGTCTCTCTTCATACGTCTTGGAACGCAACTCCCATACCATCCTCGTAGCTTTTCTTTGCACCGCTTCCATTTTTTTAAAACATCCTTCGCAAGGTACGGCCTCCAAAACTGAACACAATACTCCAGGTGGGGCCTCACCAACGTCTTATACAGGGGCATTAAAACCTCCTTTCTTCTGCTGGTCACACCTCTCTCTATACAGCCTAGCAACCTTCTCGCTACGGCCACCGCCTTGTCGCACTGTTTCATCACCTTCAGGTCCTCAGATACGATACTATCACCCCAAGATCCCTCTCCCCGTCCGTGTCTATCAGGCTCTCCCCACCTAACACATACGCCTCCCTTGGATTTCTACTCCCTAAGTGCATCACTTTGCATTTCTTCGCATTGAATTTTAATTGCCAAATGTTAGACCATTCTTCCAGCTTCTTCAGATCTTTTTTCATGTTTTCCACTCCCTCCGGGGTGTCCACTCTGTTGCAAATCTTGGTATCATCCGCAAAAAGGCAAACTTTACCTTGTAACCCTTCGGCAATGTCACTCACAAATATATTGAACAGAATGGGCCCCAGCACCGATCCCTGAGGCACTCCACTACTCACCTTTCCCTCCTCCGAGCGAACTCCATATTTACCACCACCCTCTGGCGTCTGCCCGTCAACCAGTTCCTGATCCAGTTCACCACTTCGGGTCCTATCTTCAGCCCTTCTAGTTTATTCAAGAGCCTCCTGTGGGGAACCGTGTCAAAAGCCTTGCTGAAATCTAAGTAGATGACGTCCATAGCACGTCCTTGATTTAATTCTCCTGTCACCCAGTCAAAGAATTCAATGAGATTCGTTTGGCACGATTTCCCTTTGGTGAAACCATGTTGTCTCGGATCTTGCAACTTATTGGCTTCCAGGAAATTCACTATCCTTTCCTTCAGCATGACTTCCATTACTTTTCCAATAACCGAAGTGAGGCTTACCGGCCTGTAGTTTCCAGCTTCTTCCCTATCACCACTTTTGTGAAGAGGGACCACCTCCGCCGTTCTCCAATCCCTCGGAACCTCTCCCATCTCCAAGGATTTATTAAACAAATCTTTAAGAGGACCCGCCAGAACCTCTCTGAGCTCCCTCAGTATTCTGGGGTGGATCCCGTCCGGCCCCATGGCTTTGTCCACGTTTAGCTTTCCAAGTTGTTCATACACACTCTCTTCTGTGAACAGTGCTCTATCCACTTCATTCTCAGGTGTACTTTTGCCAGTCCCTCTCGGTCCTTCCCCAGGATTTTCTTCAGTGAAAACAGAACAAAAGTATCTATTTAGCAAATTGGCTTTTTCTTCATCATTTTCTACATACCATTTTGCTGTATCTTTTAGTCTCACAATCCCCTTTTTAGTCTTTCTCCTTTCAATAATATACCTGAAGAAGTTTTTGTCTCCCCTCCGTATATTTCTAGCCATTTGTTCTTCCGCTTGCGCCTTCGCCAGACGTACCTCTCTCTTGGCTTCTTTCAGTTTCATCCGGTATTCCTCCCCGTGTTCCTCTACTTGAGATTTTTTTGTATTTCTGGAATGCTAACTCTTTAGCCTTTATTTTCTCAGCCACTTGCTTTGAAAACCATATCGGTTTCCTTTTTCTCTTGCTTTTATTTACTCTCCTTACATAAAGGTCTGTGGCCCTGTTTATTACTTCTTTCAGCTTGGACCACTGTCCTTCCACGTGTTGTGCGTTCTCGCAGCCCATCAGCTCCTTCCTCAGGTATTCCCCCATTTTGTTAAAGTCAGTTCGCTTGAAGTCCAGGACTTTGAGTTTAGAGTGGCCGCTAACCACGAGCCGTTATATCAAAACAAACCGTTTGATGGTCACTGCTTCCCAGGTGCGCAGCCACTCGGACATTTGACACACTATCTCCATTCGTGAGCACCAGATCCAGCGTCGCTCCCTCCCTTATGGGTTCCGTCACCATTTGTCTGAGCAGAGCACTTTGGAAAGCATCCACACTCTCTACTTCTTTCCGATTTCGCAGAAGGAACCTTCCAATCTACATCCGGCAGATTAAAATCTCCCAACAACAGCACCTCTCTTTTCTTCCCCAACTTTTGAATATCAGCGATCAGATCTTTATCCAGTTCCTCCAATTGTGTCAGGGGTCTGTAGACAACATCCACGTGGACCAAGGTTCTATCCTCTCTTTTTAAGGTGATCCATATCGCTTCTTCCTTTCCCCACTTCCCTGTCATTTCAGTTGCTGCGATATCATTTCTCACATACAGAGCTACTCCTCCACCTTTACGTCCCTCTCTATCCTTCCTAAAAAGATTATAGCCTGGTATGTTTACATCCCATTCATGGGAACCATTGAGCCATGTCTCTGTGACTGCAACTATGTCCAAGTCAGTCTCCAACATCTGGGCTTGAAGGTCATGAATTTTATTGCTTAGACTGTGAGCATTTGTGGTCATTGCTTTCCAACTACATTTCCTAGTATGTGTTTTGGGTTTAGTGATTTGTGAGTGTCTTTTCTCTTTGGGTACCTTCTCCTCTTTTTGTTCCCTCTTCCTTGCTTTTTCTTCCGCTTCAATTTTAGTTTCCTTTTTAAGTCTTGAAGACAAGGCTGTCGGTGAAAATAAACCGAGCTCACAAACATACTTAGGATCGCAATTTGCCACCTGGCTCAAACCTTCCAAAACCTGAGTTACTCTGGTCATGGCCCTCCATCTCTCCAGATCCACCTTGTCCCTTTATCTGTCAATCATCCAGATCTGGATTATTATTATTATTTATTGCATTTGTATCCCACATTCCCCCACCTATTTGCAGGCTCAATGTGGCTTACATAGATTTGTTGACATTGTCATATCAGGATATTAGATACAGTTAGTCATGTGTAGCGATCAAGGAAGAGAAGAGGGAAGAAGGAAGGGAGTGATTAGGATGGTTATAGAAGGTGGGATTTCATCATTGAGTGGGTTGGTGAAGTGACTTAGTGAGGTTATCGGTTCTCATTGTAGGCCTTGTTGAAGAAGAATGTTTTCAGAGATTTTCGAAAGATAGTTGTTTCGTTGATTGCTTTCAAGTCTGTGGGTAATGCATTTCATAACTGCGTACTCATGTACGAGAAGGTAGTGGCATGCATCAGTTTGTACTCCAGTCCTTTGCAGCTGGGGTAGTGCAGGTTGAGAAATTTGCGAGATGATCTTGTGGCGTTTCTGGGAGGTAGGTTCACGAGGTTTAGCATGTAGATTGGGGCATCTGCATGAATGATTTTGTGTACAATCGTGCAGATCTTGAATGCAATGTGTTCCTTAAGTGGGAGCCAGTGAAGTTTTTCTCTTAGTGGTTTTGCACTTTCATATTTAGTTTTTCCAAATATGAGTCTGGCGGCTGTATTCTGGGCAGTTTGGAGTTTTTTGATTGTCTGTTCTTTGCACCTGGCGAACAGTGCATTGCAGTAGTCCAGATGACTTATTACCATTGATTGTACCAGGGTACGGAAGATGTATCTTGGGAAGAAAGGTTTTACTCTTAAGTTTCCACATGTTGTAGAACATCTTTTTCGTCATGTTTTCCACATGGGTGTCAAGCGTGAGGTTTCGATCAATGGTGACTCCAAGAATTTTCAAGTTTTTTGAGACCGGGAGGGAACAGTATGGTGTGATTATGGTGTTGAAGTTTTTTGTGTTATGTTGTGAGGTGAGTACAAGACATTGTGTTTTTTCTGCGTTAAGTTTTAGTCGGAATGCATCTGCCCAGGTGTGCATTATTTGGAGGCTTTGGTTTATTTCGTTGGTGATTTCATTTAGGTCATGTTTGAATGGGATGTAAATTGTGACATCATCTGCATAAATGTAGGGGTTGAGGTTTCGATTGGCTAGTAGCTTGGCCAGAGGTATCATCATTAGGTTGACTAATGTTGGTGAGAGAGGGGATCCCTGGGGGACCCCACACTCAGGTATCCATGGTGGTGATCTGTCCGCGTTCGTTGTTACTTGGTATGAACCATGATCCCTTCTCTGTGCAAGGCAGCCACCACCATTCTGGGAGACAGCCTTTGGGCACTGTGGCAAGCCCAGAAGGCAGAGCTCTGAATCCGAAATACTTACCTAGAAAAGAGAAGCAAAGAAATCTCTGGTGATCCTTCTTGATAGGGATACAGTAATATGAAACAGTGCCACCACCCCCGTTTCTCCTTATTTTCCTTATTATTGCATATATGTCACACTGAATGGTTTCCGACCTTTAAACAGAATGTAAAATTAGACAAAGGGAGCCTGAGTAAACACAACAGACTAAAATATTACTTCATTTAAGGATCAAATTTATCCAATACCCATATGAAAAACTAACTGTCCACTAAACTTAATAGTGGAGGAGTGGCCCAGTGGTTAGAGCACTGGTCTTGCAATCCAGAGGTGGCCAGTTCAAATCCCACTGTTGCTCCTTGTGATCTTGGGCAAGTCACTTAACCCTCCATTGCCTCAGGTACAGACTTAGATTGTGAGCCCTCCTGGGACAGAGAAATACCCAGAGTACCTGAATGTAACTCACCTTGAGCTACTACTGAAAAAGGTGTGAGCAAAATCTAAATAAACTGGTTGAACTGGTTGCAATGATTGCAATCAAATGCTTCCTATAATTTGGTATCAGTCTTTCATGTCACTGTTGAGGAATCTCAGCCCACTCTTCTTTTCAGAACTGCTTTAATTCAGACACATTTGTAGGTCTTTGTGCATGAACTGCTTGTTTCAGATCCTGCCACAGCATTTCTATTGTGTTCAAGTCAGGACTTTGACTAGGCCAATCCAAAATGTTAATTTTGTTTCTCCTCAGCTTTTGTTTCTGCTTCAGCTTATGGCCAGATGATCAGGCATTCTCCTTAAGAATTTTCTGGTACTCAGCAGAAATCATGATTCCTTCAAAAATGGCAAGTTTTCCAGGTTCTGAAGCAGCAAAGCATCCCCACACCGTAACACTTGACTGTTGGTAGATGCTCTTACAGTAGTACGCCAGATATAATAGGTCCTATGCTGTCCAAAGAATTCCATTTTTGATTCATCTGTCCATTGAACATTATCCCAAAAAGCATGGCGATCATTTAGGTGTTTTTGCACATGCGAGACTAGAAATGTTGTTACTCTTGGTTTCCCTTTTTTGAAGAACATTAAGTAGATGGAATATCAGTCTCTCCATTCACAGATTACCTTTTTAGAAGAACATTAAATAAATGGAATATCAGTCTCTCCATTCACAGATGAGTACTGTAAGCTCCATTTCTAAATTCAGGAGCTTTTCCATAGTAACATGCACTGCTACTGCTTCAGAGATTGAGGTGCAGGGGAACACTATAAACGAGGAAGAAATGGGAGTGGTAAATGCCCGAGGATATTATGCACGAAGTCAAGGACACCCTGGTCTGCAGTGATGCAGGTCATTCTTAGTAAAAACACTGTAGCCATCTGGGCTACTCAGGAGGTAAAGAAGATCTGGCACTGTTAATCCTGGGCTGATGTCTTCCTCAACACAAGTTCACATGGACAGAAGACACTTTTCCATGGGCTGTGCAGTGTGCAGGCAAAAAAAAAATGCACAGGGCTAAAGTATCTCTTAAATCTGTAAGAGGCAGTTTTAGAAGACAGGAAAAAAGGCTTATGAACAGATGGGAATTTAACAATTCCACCCATTACCGATACTGGATTCACTGCAAAAGAATCCAGTTATGGTTCTAGTCTAACAAGGTGCTGCTTTCCTGCTTTTAACATAATCGATCTAAGGCTAGTATGATCTAGGGACACAGGTGAAGTCACATCCAGCATATAGTTTTTTTTTTCTTCCTTTGTGGGGGGAAGGTATATGGGAATGGAAGGGGAAGAAAAGACTATCTGAAAATGAACAATCTTAAGCAGGGAAATGAGATGGCAGCAGACTAAGGAACAGTATCTCAACGAAGGAAACAGTAAAGCAATTCAAAATAGCACAGTGTTATGAAGAGGAGAAATATCAACTGGGGTCCTATGGTACATGCACCTCAAAGTAAAATGAACTGCCTACACAGGCCTTAATTTGTTTTAGAGAAAAAATAATCACAATTCTCCTACACAGAACAAGATATTAGTTAAAATTATGCTTGACAAGCATATTTTATTTAAATAGGTTAGTAATAAAATCAAGGATTTTCAGGGTCACATTTAGCGGTCTCGTCAAAAGGTCAGGGTATTTTGGAGGGCACTGCAGAGGTGACCAACACTGGTGACTGCTATGATTCCTTGGGACCACGGAATTAATATATTAAAATAAACCAATACCCAATCTTCATCAGGTCGAGCAGATGTTGGTGTGCCATAGTGTTATGAGGCTAAGTTGATCATAGCTCAGTATTGGAATCTGAAAATGCCCCACCTATAGTTTAAGTGGCTGAATAAACTACATTATATTTGTGAAATGGAATGCAATACAGCTGAGTGTAGGAGGAGTTTGAACAAATGGAAATAATCTGGGGTGTTTTCTTGGCAAGGTGTTCTTGAAATATTAATCTTTCAAAAGCTTGTGGATGTCATTCAATAATTTTATGGTGGAGTTACTGCCAGCACCTGGCAGACCTAATATACAAATTTGGAAAGGAGAGAGGCTTTGGGCTTAGGGAAGTGGGGAATATATGATAAAAATGATAAAAACCTTTAGCAGATTTCATTATTCCTCTTAGGGTCACAATAAGGGAAGTTGCTCTACTGTTATAGGCCGTAGGGAAGCTAGCATATGCTGTGTTTTTGTATGATTCTGCTGTAGAGATGATTTTATAATTGTACTTTTTGGCATACTGTTTAATGACATCTGTAAACCGGGGAAAAAAAAACCCATCTAGGATTTTCTCTTGCATACAACAGCCTAGCACCCCCCCCCCCCCCCCCCAAAAAAAATAAAATAAAATAAAAACTCAGCCAGTACAGTAACTGGAAAAGGAAAGCAGTGTTCAAAATACTCACAGGTTGGAAAATCTTGAGTTTCTTCTTCCCACTAGGATTCACAGCTTTCTCAATCCTACCCTTGATACCTTGGTCCTCGATGCACTTCTGTTCAATAGTTCCCATGCTTGTAAGATCTGTGCCAGGCTGACAGAGTGTTGAAATGTGTTGGCTTCTTTCTGAAGCTGTTTCATCCTGCATATGTAAAATGGTGCAATTCGGACAAATGTAGTCCTCACCATCTTTTTCTAGGAGCTGTCCGCGAGCCTCAGAAATTCCCACGCAGTCCCCATGAAACCACTCCTCACATCGGTCACAGCAAATCATAAATCTGCAAATCAACACAACAAAGGTCAAATAAAGGGCTGCTAGTAATAAAGTACAAATAATAACAGAATTTGTAAAGACTGTATAGTAAGTTTGGAACTGTTTTAAAAAGTATATATTCCATTGCAAATTACAATAGGTATAATTCCTATTCATGTATTTCTTAGTAAGGGAACAAACATGGAAGAGAAGAACATTTTCCAAGAGACACTTGTGAATTGGAGGACTATTATCATTGATACAATCTCAACCTTCCTGGAGTCACATCTAGTTTTCAAGATCACCACAATGAATATGCATGAGGTGGGTCTCCAATATATGTAGATTTACTTCATGCAGATTCATTGTGGTGATACTGAAAACTTAATTGGCTTGGCATGCCTCCAGGAGGAGGCTGAGAAGCACTGCTCTAATTTAGAGTGCAATAATGCTAAGAAGCCCATAGAAATAAGATGGGCTTTTCAGCATTTAGCGCACAATCGTTAGCATGCGCTTAAATCCATTAGCGCACCTTAGTAAAAGAAGGCCTAGGTGTTTGGAGGCATCTAAAAGTTTTCAACTCCTCACTCCTCTTATTTCTGTCCAAATCTTAAATCAACAAGGGACCCCCCCACACACACACACAAACGATACGGAATAGTTTATACATTGAAGATCTTTCTACCAAAATGTGTCATATATGATGGGGCTATCCAATATAATTTAAAACATACCATCAAAATAAATACAAAAAAATATTCCCTAGCCATGCAATAAATGAGAGGACTATGATGACAGAAAATGTTCCATAACCAAGGAAACAAAGGAAGACTATCCAAAGATGAAAAGAATCCCCCCCCCCCCCAAGAGCGGGAGGGGGGGAAGAAATCAAAGCAATTAAGGCAGATATTCAGATATCAACACACTATGCCCATTCTTTGGTAGAATCACCCCTAAAATTGTCAACAGCTTGATCTTGGGGGGGGGGGGGGGGGGGGGGAGGGAGGGAGGGAGTCTGCAACCGAGATGGATCAAAGAAAACATACGAACAGTTTGTAAACTAAATCACACACTTGCAAGGAAAACACAAGGAAAATTTTGCCAAGGAGAGCCCCTCTTTTCTCAAGCCAAGAATTGAATCCTCCTTTCCTGTGTGTTCTTACATACATCAGGAAAAGTTCTTAATCAGAACCTACAAATTCATTCTGATGATAAAAATACAAGTGCATTACAGAATCTTTTATCTTGTGAAAAAACAAAACAGAGAAATACAGAAACATAGAAATAAAGGCAGATAAAGCCCATATTCTATCCAGTCTGCCCATCTACTATCCCTTCTTACCCCTTAGAGATACCTATGTACTTATCCCAAGCTTTTTCAAATTAGCTCATCTTTGGTTGTATGCACCCCCCCCCCCCCCCCCATTCTCTCGATCTATCCAAGATTTAGATCTATCCGAGGTCCTAAAAGTAACTCTGAACTCTACTTTATCATTCAAGGAACACATATCCAATGTTGTTAAAGCTAGCTACTTTAAGCTTCATATGGTGGACCCACTTCACCCAGATTTGCCACCTGTTCAAGAACGTTCATCAGCAGTAGCCAAATGACTGGAAGAACAGCGCCTGGTTTTAAATGTCAATACCTGCTGGACTATGGGACACGGGAAGGAACCAAATATTACACCACCATTCTGGGACATACCTATTCCCCCAGTTGATACTTTTAAACATTTAGGGACACTGGTTGATTCCCAATGAACCTTTGACAATCAAGTCACTGAAACTATTATAAAAAAGTTTTTGTACTTTAAGATCGAGGTCACTAAGACATCTTTTTTGATGAAAAAAAAAAAATCACATCATACATTGCTTCATGCACTATTTGTTTCCGGGTTAGATTCCTTTAATGTAATTTACGCAGGGAATTTGAACGCTATTAGGTGCCTTCAAAAATTACAAAATACAGCACTTAGATTACTGGGTAATTATAGGACGTTTAATCATATTACATCCCTTTTTTGAAATATTATTGGTTACCAGTTTCATTTACAGTGAAAGTTAAGGTGCTGACCTTTACTTATAAAGAATATTGTGAGAACAGGTAATTTGTGTCTGACTTCTTAAGTGAATGTATGACTTGTGACTCTGGGCAAGTCACTTAACCCTCCATTGCCCCATGTAAGCTGCATTGAGCCCAGGGGCGTATCTGCGTGGGGCCTCAGGGGCCTGGGCCCCCGCAGATTTCGCCCTGGACCCCCCTACCGCTGCCAACCCTCCACCTCCGTTGCTGTCGCCTACCTTCGCTGGCGGGGGACCCCAACCCCCGCCAGCCGAGGTCCGCGTCCTCCTGCCGCTGCCGGCTGCCTGTAAAAGAATTCCGTCAGCTGGCGGGGGACCCCCAACCCCCGCCAGCCAAGCCGAGGTCCTTTCATTTCTTCCACTAAAGCTGGCGCCGAAAGTTTCTTCTGAGTCTGACGTCAGACTCAGAAGAAACTTTCGGCGCCAGCTTTAGTGGAAGAAATGAAAGGACCTCGGCTTGGCTGGCGGGGGGAGATTGGCAATGGCAGCGGCTGGGGGGAGGGGGATCGGCAATGGAGGCGGCGGCGGGGGGGGGGGGGCTATAATGTGCCCCCTCACTCTGGCCCTGGCCCCCCCTACCGTCGCAGTTCAGATACGCCCCTGATTGAGCCTGCCATGAGTGGGAAAGCGCAGGGTACAAATGTAACAATAATAATAATACTAATATTTGTCCCCTAGTACATTTCCCTTGCTTGGCCAGCAGACAGTGACTGTTTCTTTTTTTTTTTTTTCCCCGCCTAAGCTGTGAGGTAACCTTTGGTCTCAGCTAGAGAGCACAGAGGTAAACATCTCTGTCCTGAGACCTGTTCAGGCTTGTGAGCAGTTAATTTACTGAGGCTTCCCAGGCGATACCCAGGTAGTGACAAAGTATTTAGACCGTTTTAATAATGATCCTTATTCAGTTATAAAATAGATGGGAAAGTAACAGGCAATAACAGATAACTGAATAAGGATCATTATGGATTACTGTTCTAATTCTGTGACAATAAACCTTGCTAGTTTATTGGCTCTGTTGTCCTATACTAAGAATCCTGGTGGTTTGTGTGTTGGGTCTGTGACTGCTTTCCAGGAACTATGGGACCCCTGAGAGTGTGGCCTCAATTACCTAACCTAGAAATCACCAGGGAACAACTTCAGAGTGGGAGATTTGTCCAAAGGTAAGTGAGACTCAGTTGGTGGGGTGGAGGATACTAGTGTAGAACACAAGCAATAGGTGCAGGCAGGCCTGAGCAGTGTGGGGACAGACCCTCCAGGTGGCTGTAGGGTTAACCTCAGGTGGGTGCTAGGCATTTTGTGACATTCTTCTTCTTTACAACCGGGTTATTTACATTCCTTATACTCCATTTGGGTCCTTCTGTCCATACAAGATCACAGATTAATAGCCTCTCTACAGACGGCGAGGTTAAATTCAACTAGAACTAGAGAATTTTTCTATGTGGAACCTTTCCTTTGGAATCATCTTCCAAATCGTATTTCTTTGGAAAAAAATATTAAGAAATTCAAAGTTTTATTAGACTTGTTTAAAGAGGCTTTTAATTTGGACTATTGTACTGGCAGCATAGTGCACTAATGCCTCTGGAAAATGGCAATTTCCTTGCAAGCTACATGAAGGATCTGAATGTTTGCTGTGTACATATTTATAAATGACTAGCCGTTAAGCCCGTAAGAACGGGCTAGTTTTTTGTTTTCCTATGGCCTCCCCCCGTCCACCAACCCTGCTCTCTCCCAGCCCTCCCCCCAGCATCTGTTTCCCTCAGTTCCGCCCCCTCCTTCCCTCCCTGCTCCCTCCTCCTCCGATTTCCACGCCCATGTCCAAACCCTCCTCCCTATTGGGCTGTACTGCTGGTGGAGGCGGGACTTGGACTTTTACACTCTCAGCGTTCCGACTCTACTGTGCATTTGCAGGTGAGTCGGTCACTTGGCTTTTATATGTTTGATCTGGAAATCGGAAAGATGAGTAAATGATTAAATCTGCAGATTACACAAAACTATTCAAAGTTGTCAAAATATGCAGAATATGAAAAATAGCAGGAAGACCTATTTCATCTGCATCATAGTCATAAACAGAAGGAAATTACTAAAAAGGGGGCACCAAAAAACGGGAAAAGCAGAGTTCATTGAGACAACTGAATCTGTTCATGTGAAGAAGTGGAATAGTTCTTTTACCCCTGACACAGCTAGAGGGCGAAACGAGGCCACAGAGGGATTTTTAACCTTTGATGACTAGTCTTGGACATACACATTGGTTTACTATTTCCTAGAGCCCTGGATGCAGGCCGATTAGGCTGAAACACGAGTTGTGTCGGATTGTCGTCCATGTTTTAGAAGAACTCTGAATAAATTCTGGTTTGAACATCAGCTGTGAGGAGTTTTCGTTACTCTACTTTTTCCTTCATCTGCATTATAAACACAGTCATGGTCATAGTTCTCGATAAGGTCATTAAATTGAAGAACAAAGTCATTAACACCTTGAAAATTGCAGAAAGTTTCTCACCACGGATTTCGATTTGCCTTATTCCATGGCGGTACTAGAAATTTTGAAGCCATTCAGAGCTGGCTTTAAAGTCTGAATCCCCCTGAAACTGCTTATAGAAAAACAGCCTTTTTGGCTAATAGCGGCCCAGAAATCAGGTGGTCAAAGGATCTTTTTTGCAGGAACCAAAGATATAGAGCTTTAACTACCTTTTCAATAGGTGACCTTTTCATGATTTTTCAGGAACAACTTTCTTCATCTTTTCAAAATCTGCGACACAGTTTACAATAGCAACACTTTTTATGTCAGATACTGTTGATGTTCCTACACCATATTCTTATGACAAACTTTTCCCTGAAACTCCCTTTCTTAATTTCTCTATAATATCAATTTTCTCTTTTAATGACAAAACGTGCCCTTTTCACTTTCTTTTCCCATTTCCAAGCAGCAATAGCAAGGCTGTTTACTCTGCCAAGTCCCCACAAGAGCAAGGCAGAAAGGGCTTTTTCCTGAAGCTTACGAGTCAGAAAAGAGCCGGAAAAGGGCAGTGCTTTTCTCTGCGTAGACCACGAAGTTAGGTTGGAAATGCATTGGTGGATAATTGGAAATCCAGATGATCAGCATTCTATTGTATAGAGGAATTAGAAAAGGTTAAAAGAAGAGCAACCAAAATTATACAGGGGATGGAACTCCTCCCATATGAGGAAAGGCTAAAGCAGTTAGGGCTCTTCAGCTTGGAAACAGATGGCTAAGGGGGACTATGACTGAGGTATATAAAATCCTGAGTGGTGCAGAACGAGTAGCAGTAAATCGATTTTTCACTCTTTCAAAAAGTAAAAGACCAGGGGGACACTCAATGAAATTACATTGAAATATTAATATTTTGTACTCAAAAAATAGTTAAGCTCTGGAACGCGCTGCCAGAGGATGTGGTAACAAAGCGAATGCTACATACCTGTAGAAGGTACTCTCCGAGGACAGCAGGCTGATTGTTCTCACTGATGGGTGACGTCCACGGCAGCCCCTCCAATCAGAATCTTCACTAGCAAAGGCCTTTGCTAGCCCTGGCGTGCCCATGCGCACCGCGCATGCGGACCGTCTTCCCGCCCGAACCGGCTCGTTTTGTCAGTCCCGTATGTAGCAAGACAAAGACAAGGGAAGTCACAACTCCAAAGGGGAGGCGGGCGGGTTTGTGAGAACAATCAGCCTGCTGCCCTTGGAGAATACCTTCTACAGGTATGTAGCATTCGCTTTCTCAGAGGACAAGCAGGCTGCTTATTCTCACTGATGGGGTATCCCTAGCCCCCAGGCTCACTCAAAACAACAAACATGGTCAATTGGGCCTTGCAACGGCGAGGACATAACTGAGATTGACCTAACAACTTATCCAACTAACAGAGTATAGCCTGGAACAGAATAAACATGGGCCTAGGGGGGTGGAGTTGGATTCTAAACCCCGAACAGATTCTGAAGCACTGACTGCCCGAACCGACTGTTGCGTCGGGTATCCTGCTGCAGGCAGTAATGAGATGTGAATGTGTGGACAGATGACCACATCGCAGCCTTGCAAATCTCTTCAATAGTGGCTGACTTCAAGTGGGCCACAGACGCTGCCATGGCTCTTATGAGCCATGACATGACCCTCAAGAGCCAGCCCAGCCTGGGCGTAAGTGAAGGAAATGCAATCTGCTAGCCAAATGGATATGGTGCGTTTCCCCACAGCCACTCCCCTCCTATTGGGATCAAAAGAAACAAACAATTGGGCGGACTGTCTGTTGGGCTGTGTCCGCTCCAGATAGAAGGCCAATGCTCTTTCGCAGTCCAATGTGTGCAGCTGACGTTCAGCAGGGCAGGAATGCGGACGGGGAAAGAATGTTGGCAAGACAATTGACTGGTTCAGATGGAACTCCGACACTACCTTCGGCAAGAACTTAGGGTGAGTGCGGAGGACTACTCTATTATGATGAAATCTGGTGTAAGGGGCCTGGGCTACCAGGGCCTGAAGCTCACTGACTCTACGAGCTGAAGTAACTGCCACCAAGAAAATGACCTTCCAGGTCAAGTACTTCAGATGGCAGGAGTTCAATGGCTCAAAAGGAGGTTTCATCAGCTGGGTGAGAATGACATTGAGATCCCATGACACTGTAGGAGGTTTGACGGGGGCTTTGACAAAAGCAAACCTCTCATGAAGCGAACAACTAAAGGCTGTCCTGAGATCGGCTTACCTTCCACACGGTAATGGTATGCACTGATTGCGCTAAGGTGAACCCTTACAGAGTTGGTCGAGACCAGACTCAGACAAGTGCAGAAGGTATTCAAGCAGGGTCTGTGTAGGACAGGAGCGAGGATCTAAGGCCTTACTGTCACACCAGATGGCAAACCTCCTCCATAAAAAGAAGTAACTCCTTTTAGTGGAATCTTTCCTGGAAGCAAGCAAGACACGGGAGACACCCTCCGACAGACCCAAAGAGGCAAAGTCTACGCTCTCAACATCCAGGCCGTGAGAGCCACAGACTGGAGGTTAGGATGCAGAAGCGCCCCTTCATCCTGTGTGATGAGGGTCAGAAAACACTCCAATCTCCACGGTTCTTCGGAGGACAACTCCAGAAGGAGAGGGAACCAGATCTGAAGCGGCCAAAAAGGAGCAATCAGAATCATGGTGCCTCGGTCTTGCTTGAGTTTCCACAAAGTCTTCCCCACCAGAGGTATGGGAGGATAAGCATACAGCAGGCCTTCCCCCCAATCCAGGAGGAAGGCATCCGATGCCAGTCGGCCGTGGGCCTCAAGTCTGGAACAGAACTGAGGGACCTTGTGGTTGGCTCGAGATGCAAAGAGATCTACCAAGAGGGTGCCCCACACCTGGAAGATCCGGCGCACTACTCTGGAGTTGAGCAACCACTCGTGAGGTTGCATAATGCTGCTCAACCTGTCGGCCAGACTGTTGTTTACGCCTGCCAGATACGTGGCTTGGAGCAACATGCCGTAACGGCGAGCCCACAGCCACATGCTGACGGCTTCCTGACACAGGGGGCGAGATCCGGTGCCCCCCTGCTTGTTGATGTAATACATGGCAACCTGGTTGTCTGTCTGAATTTGGATAATTTGGTGGGACAGCCGATCTCTGAAAGCCTTCAGAGCGTTCCAGACCACTTGTAACTCCAGGAGATTGATCTGCAGATCGCGTTCCTGGAGGGACCAGCTTCCCTGGGTGTGAAGCCCATCGACATGAGCTCCCCACCCCAGGAGAGACGCATCCGTAAGTCAGCACTTTTTGTGGCTGAGGAATTTGGAAAGGGCGTCCCAGAGTCAAATTGGACCAAATCGTCCACCAGTACAGGGATTTGAGAAAACCCGTGGACAGGTGGATCACGTCCTCTAGATCCCCAGCAGCCTGAAATCACTGGAAAGCTAGGGTCCATTGAGCAGATCGCATGTGAAGACGAGCCATGGGAGTCACATGAACTGTGGAGGCCATGTGGCCAAGCAATCTCAACATCTGCCGAGCTGTGATCTGCTGGGACGCTCGTACCCGGGAGACAAGGGACAGCAGATTGTTGGCCCTTGTCTCCGGGAGATAGGCACGAGCCGTCCGAGAATCCAGCAGAGCTCCTATGAATTCGAGTCTCTGTACTGGGAGAAGATGGGACTTTGGATAATTTATCACAAACCCCAGTAGCTCCAGGAGTCTAATAGTCATCTGCATGGACTGTAGAGCTCCTGCCTCGGAATTGTTCTTCACCAGCCAATCGTCGAGATAAGGGAACACGTGCACTCCCAGCCTGCGAAGCGCTGCTACTACAGCCAGGCACTTCGTGAACACCCTGGGCACAGAGGCGAGCCCAAAGAGTAGCACACAGTACTGGAAGTGACGTGTGCCCAGACGAAATCGCAGATACTGCCTGTGAGCTGGCAATATCGGGATGTGCGTGTAGGCGTCCTTCAAGTCCAGAGAGCATAGCCAATCGTTTTCCTGAATCATGGGAAGAAGGGTGCCCAAGGAAAGCATCCTGAACTTTTCCTTGACCAGATATTTGTTCAGGGCCCTTAGGTCTAGGATGGGACGCATCCCCCCTGTTTTCTTTTCCACAAGGAAGTACCTGGAATAGAATTCCAGCCCTTCTTGCCCGGATGGCACGGGCTCGACCACATTGGCGCTGAGAAGGGCGGAGAGTTCCTCTGCAAGTACCTGCTTGTGCTGGAAGCTGTAGGACTGAGCTCCCGGTGGGCAATTTGGAGGCTTCGAGGCCAAATTGAGGGCGTACCCTTGCCGGACTATTTGAAGAACCCAACGGTCGGAGGTTATAAGAGGACACCTTTGGTGAAAAACTTTCAACCTCCCCCCGACCGGCAGATCGCCCCGCATGGACACGTTGATGTCGGCTATGCTCTGCTGGAGCCAGTCAAAAGCTCGTCCCCTGCTTTTGCTGGGGAGCCGTGGGGCCTTGCTGAGGCGCACTCTGCTGACGAGAGCGAGCGCGCTGGGGCTTAGCCTGGGCCGCAGGCTGGCGAGAGGGAGAACTGTACCTACGCTTACCAGAAGAGTAGGGAACAGCCCTCCTTCCCCCATAAAAACGTCTACCTGAGGAGGTAGATGCTGAAGGCTGCCGGCGGGAGAATTTGTCGAAAGCGGTATCCCGCTGGTGGAGCTGTTCTACCACCTGTTCGACCTTTTCTCCAAAAATGTTGTCCGCTCGGCAAGGGGAGTCCGCAATCCGCTGCTGGATCCTATTCTCCAGGTCGGAGGCACGCAGCCATGAGAGTCTGCGCATCACCACACCGCGAGCAGCGGCCCTGGATGCAACATCAAAGGTATCATATACCCCTCTGGCCAGGAATTTTCTGCACGCCTTCAGCTGCCTGACCACCTCCTGAAACGGCTTGGCTTGCTCAGAAGGGAGCTTGTCCACCAAGTCCGCCAACTGTCGCACATTGTTCCGCATATGGGTGCTCGTGTAGAGCTGGTAGGACTGAATCTTGGCCACGAGCATAGAGGAATGATAGGCCTTCCTCCCAAAGGAGTCTAAGGTTCTGGAGTCTTTGCCCGGGGGCGCCGAAGCATGCTCTCTAGAATACTTAGCCTTCTTTAGGGCCAGATCCACCACACCAGAGTCGTGAGGCAACTGAGTGCGCATCAGCTCTGGGTCCCCATGGATCCGATACTGGGATTCGATCTTCTTGGGAATGTGGGGATTAGTTAATGGCTTGGTCCAGTTCGCCAGCAATGTCTTTTTTAGGACATGATGCATGGGTACTGTGGACGCTTCCTTAGGTGGAGAAGGATAGTCCAAGAGCTCAAACATCTCAGCCCTGGGCTCATCCTCCACGATCACCGGGAAGGGGATGGCCGTAGACATCTCCCGGACAAAGGCCGCGAAAGACAGACTCTCAGGAGGAGAAAGCTGCCTTTCAGGGGAGGGAGTGGGGTCAGAAGGAAGGCCATCAGACTCCTCGTCAGAGAAATATCTGATGTCCCCCTCCTCCTCCCACGAGGCCTCACCATCGGTATCAGACACAAGTTCACGAACCTGCGTCTGAAACCGTGCCCGACTCGACTCCGTGGAAACACGGCCACGGTGGGAGCGTCGAGAGGTGGACTCCCTCGCCAGCACCGGCGAAGCTCCCTCCACCGACGTCGTCGGGGAGTCTGCCTGGGAGGCGGCCGTAGCCGGTACCGCTACCGGAGACCTCACCTCGGGCAAAGGGCCAGCCGTCGTCTCACCCGATGGTACCAGAGGCGCAAGCACCCCCGGTACCGGAGAAGGGCGCAACAGCTCTCCCAGAATCTCTGGAAGAACGGCCCCAGAGACTCTCATGCAGAGCGGCTGTGGAGAAAGACAGAAGCTGATGCAGGCGTCGAGGTCAGAGTCTGTTCCGGGCGTGGAGGCGGTTCCGGGCTGTCCAAGGGGGAGCGCATCGACACCTCCTGAACAGAGAGTGAGCGGTCCTCCCGGTGCCGATGCCTACTGGGTGCCGACTCTCTCGGTGACCCAGAGCTCTCGGTACCGAGACGGGAAGGAGACCGGTGTAAATGCTTCTTCGACTTCTTCAAGCGAAGCATGTCACCGGAGCTTCCCAGTACCGATGAGGAGGACGTTGAATCCAACCGTCGCTTCCTCGGGGCCGAGGCCGAAGAAGGTCGATCTCGGGAGGGGGGGGGGGGGGGCTGTACCGCAGGAGCCCTCAGGGCAGGAGGAGACCCACCCGAAGGCTCACCGCCACCAGCAGGGGAATGGACAGCCCTCACCTGCACTCCAGACGAAGCACCACTAGAGGAGGTCCAGGTACCACCGACGTCGACGCAGCCTTCCGATGTCTCGGTACCGACGATGCAGGAGGTAGAAGCCTCGATGCAGTCGATGCCGATGCAGAGGTCGAAGACTTCGATGCTGTCGACGTCGATACACTCGACGAGTCCCGTGCTGTTGTCGTCGAAGAGCCCAAGAACAACACGTTCCACTGGGCCAATCTCGCTACCTGAGTCCTCTTTTTCAAAAGAGCACAAAGACTACAGGCCTGCGGGCGGTGCCCAGCCCCCAGACACTGAAGACACGAAGCATGCCTATCAGTGAGTGAGATTACCCAGGCGCACTGGGTGCACTTCTTGAAGCCGCTGGAAGACTTCGATGACATGGGCGGAAAAATCACGCCGGCGAAATCAAAATTTGCGATGACAACGAAAGGCACCAAAAGGAAAGGAGAAAAAAACCCGTACCGAGGCCAAATAGGCCGGTCCCGAAAGCGAAAGGAAATTTACGCGGGGAAAAAGTTGGAAACACGGGAAAGGGGTAAAGTCCTGATCGGTCTCTTTTTTTTTTTTTTAAAAGCGAAAATCGCGAAAAGACGCACGAGGTCAACTTGAGGGGCACGAAACGGCGACAAAACACGACCGTCCCGAGCGCGGACAAAAGAAGTCTGACTAACACGAGCCGGTTCGGGCGGGAAGACGGTCGCGCATGCGCGGTGCGCATGGGCATGCGAGGGCTAGCAAAGGCCTTTGCTAGTGAAGATTCCGATTGGAGGGGCTGCCGTGGACGTCACCCATCAGTGAGAACAAGCAGCCTGCTTGTCCTCGGAGAATGGTTAGCATATCTGGGTTTAAAAAAAGGTTTGGACAAGTTCCTGGAGGAAACGTCCATAGTCTGTTATTGAGATGGACATGGGGAAGCCACACTGCTTGCCCCGGGATTGGCAGCATAGAATGTTGCTACTAATTGGGTTTCTGCTAGGTACTTGTGACCTAGATTAGCCACTGTTGGAAAAAGGATACTGGGCTAGATGGGCCATTGGTTTGACCCAGTGTGACTATTTTTATGTTAAGTGTGATTAGGTCTTGCCTATCAATTATGGAGTTCCTAAAAAAAATTATGTTTTAGTTCATTATTTTTATATTTATTTTTGTATAAGATTGTAAATCAGTTTGGTCTCAAGTTAAATGGTATATTTATCCCATTTGCCAACTTTTCAACATCTGCCCTCCGAATCATTATCCATTCTTTAATCATATCTAGTTTCGATTACTTTAACACACTTCTCTCCAAGGTATTAGGACACGGGATATTTGACACTTACAACTCATCCAAAACTCAGCTTTATGTTTGCTAACGAGCTCACAGAAATTTGTCCATATTATACCACTCTTCCGTAATTACCTTTAAGGTTATTCACTCAAGCCATCCTCCCTAACTTTTCCATTTATTAATCCCTTACGTACCCTCATTCCTCCAACCTGAATCTTTTAGTAATCCCTTCCCTTAGGCACTTTTGCTTCGACAATATTTGATCAAAAAATCTTCAGTGTAAGTGGACACACGTTTTGGAATGCAAAACCATTGCACCTTTGCTTAGAACATACCCTTGAATGATTCAAAGTTGGGTTAAAAACATTTTATTTAGAGATACAGTTGGACTACAGCATGCCTAGTTCCAGGCCCTTCTTAGCAATCTGATCATGTGGACGCTGTAGGGAGACTCTGTGCAATAAGTATCCGCTTCCTTCTACCCCCTTCTAGTTTCTCTGTCCTGTCATTTGTTAGTTCCTTTTCCTTAATGTTTGATGTTAATTATTTTATTTTTATTATTTGATTGTAAACAATTCAGACACTATTTACTCATGAAGTGGTTATCAAAATAAACAAACTTGAAACTTTGTCTCTACCACCTCCACCAGGAGACCATTACCACCCTTTTCATGAATATGTATTTCCTTAAGTTACTCCTAAGTCTGTTCCCTTTCACCTTCATCCTATGCCCCCTCATTCCAGAGCTTCCTTTCAATTGAACGAGACTCTCCTCCTGTTTATTTATTCATGGAGGGATTTAAACATCTCTATCATATCTCCCAAAGTATACATATTGAGATCCTTAAGTACGACCCATACACTTTATAATGAAGACCACTGACCATTTTAGTAGCTGCTCTCTAAACCGACTTCATCCTGTATATATCTCTTTGAAGGTGCAGTCTCCATAACTGTACACAATACTGTAAATAACTCAGACTTATACAGAGATATTTACACTTTCTTTTAACTGCTAGCCATCGCTCTTCCCTATGCACCCAAGCATCCTTTTGGTTTTTACAGTCACATTTTCTACCTGTTTGGCGACCTTAAGATCATCACATATGATAACACCCAAGTCCCGCTCCCTTCTTTATGCACAGAAGTATTCCTCCTCCCCAAACTGTACTGTTCTCTTGGGTTTTTACAGCCCAAATGCACGACCCTGCATTTTTTAAGCATTAAATCTTAGCTACCAAAATTCCGGACTTCAAACTTCACTAGGTCCTTCCTCATGTTATCTACACTCTCAGGGGTGTCCACCCTACTGCAGATTTTGGAATCAACCACAAAGAGGCAAACTTACCAGACAGCCCTTTGGCAATATCACTTACAAAAATGTTTAAAAGAATTGAACCAAGAATTGAACCAAGAACTGAACCTTACGGAATAACACTGGTAACATCCCTTTACTGAGAGTAAACTCCATCTACAATTATCTTTGTTGCCTTCCACTCAACCACTTTTGAATCCAAAACTGAGTTTAATTAAACTAGCCTTTAATTTCCAACCTCCTCCTTACTTCTGCTTTTGTAGAGAAGGACCACATCTGTCCTTTTCCAGTCCTCCAGTACTACGTCCGACTCTAAATAAGCACTGAAAAGGGGAAGGGGAAATGGGGACTTGATATACCACCTTTCTGTTGTTTTTGCAACTACATTCAAAGCGGTTTACATAGCATATAAAGGTACTTATTTGTACCTTGGGCAATAGAAGGTTAAATGACTTGCCCAGAGTCACAAGGAGCTGCAGTGGGAATCAAACCCAGCTCTCCCAAGATCAGAGTCTGCTGCACTAACCACTAGGCTAGACAGTGGAGCCATAGAACTTCCTTAAGTTCTTTCGACACACTTGAATATATCCCATCCAGTCCCATCAGTTTGTCTAACTTCAGTTTAGCTAGCTCCTCATAAAATCTTCCGAAAATCATTCAAGATCTAACACACTTTCATTCTATCTGTTTGCTTTCTGTGGTCCTACTCCTAGCTCTTTGTCTTTGAACACAGAAAAGAAATACTTAACATATTTGCTTTATTCTTATCAACTTCTACATATTCCTCCCATTTCAACTTCCATTGAGATTTAAAAAAAATGGGAGTTGTCCCAAGATATGAACCAAAGCTATGTCCTGTTTAGCAATTATGCTTTATATATTTCTTTAGAAATTTTGTCTCCAACGCAGGCACCTTCAGTGCTGAAATAGCGGGAAACAAATTGCCAAATTACATAGTAAAATAGTAGATGATGGCAGAAAAAGACCTGCACGGTCAATCCAGTCTGCCCAACAAGATGAACTCATGTGTATACCTTACCTTGATTTGTACCTGTCTTTTTCAGGGCACAGACCGTATAAGTCTGCCCAGCACTATCCCCTCCTCCCAACCACCAGCCCTGGCACAGACCGTATAAGTCTGCCCAGCACTATTCCCCGCCTCCCAACCACCAGTCCCGCCTCCCACAACCGGAACTGGCACAGACCGTATAAGTCTGCCCACCACTATCTTCGCCTCCCAACCACCAACCCCTCTTCCCCCCACCGGCTCCGCCACCCAATTTCGGCTAAGCTTCTGAGGATCCATTCCTTCTACACAGGATTCCTTTATGTATATATATCCCACGCATGTTTGAATTCCGTTACCGTTTTCACCTCCACCACCTCCCGCTCTTAAGCTACAGCCTATTAGCACTTTTATAAACTAAAGAAGGCATGGCTATGGCAACAAGCATTTGGTCTCGGCTAGGTGCTTGGTGATAGGAACCTACAGATTATGAGGCGTTGTAATTTCTGGTGTGGTATGGAGTTGCTGGGGATTTGAGAAATGTTTTTAGGGGTAGAGTTTATATTTTGTATTGAATTATATATTAATATCATAATATGCTGTTTGTATTATGGCTTATTACTTAATCTCCTGCTTTACTGTTGTAAGTCACCTTGAGCACCTTTAAAAAGAAACAGGATGGAATTGATCCAGAGGGCAGCTACTAAAATGATCAGTGGTCTTCATCATAAAGCATATGGGGACAGACAAAGATCTCAATATGTATACTTGGAAGAAAGATGGGAGAGGGAAGATATGACAGAAATGTTTAAATACCTCTGTGGCATAAAAGCACAGAAGTCACTCTCAACTGAAAGGTGGCTCAGAAAGGGTGGGAAATTTGTGGAAAGGACTCCCAGTGGAGGTGATTTGAATTGAAGGAGAAATTATGTCTTACCTAATAATTTTATTTTCTTTAGTCAGCAACACTGTTATCCATTATTACCAGCAGGTGGAGGTAGAGAAAACTACATTCTACTACTAATAATTTCTATAGCGCTACTAGACATATGCAGCACTGTACACTCGAACACGAAGAGACAGTCCCTGCCTGACAGTTATTACAGTTTAATCAGGACAAATAAGCAAATAAGGGAATTACTTAAGGTGGGAATGATGAAACATACATAGGTAATGAAACAAGTGAATAGGTATTAGGAGTTTATTTATTTATTTAGATTTTGCTCACACCTTTTTCAGTAGTAGCACAAGGTGAGTTACATTCAGGTACTCTGGATATTTCTCTGTCTCAGGAGGGCTCACAATCTAAGTTTGTACCTGAGGCAATGGAAGGTTACGTGACTTGCCCAAGATGACAAGGAGCAGCAGTGGGAGTTGAACTGGCCACCTCTGGATTGCAAGATCAGTGCTGTAACCACTAGGCCACTCCTCCACTCCACAGAGTTAAAAGCAGTACCAAAAAGTTGGGCTTTTAGCCTAGATTTGGAAGACAAAAACAGATGGAGATTTTCATACTGGCTCAGGAAGTCTATTCCGGGTGTATGGTGCAGCAAGATAAAAAGAACGGAGTCTGGAGTTAGCAGTGGAGGAGAAGAGTACAGATAAGAGAGATTTACCCAACGAATGGAGCTCCCAGGGAGGTGTAGGGAGAGACAGGAGAGAAGAGGTACTGAGAAGCTGCACAGTGAATGCACTATTAAGAGGAGTTTGAACTGTATGCGGAAACGGATAGGGAGCCAATGAAGTGACGAGGAGAGGGCTAATATGAGCAAAATGACACTAGTGGAATGTAAGTCATACAGCAGAATATTGAACAGATTGAAGGAGAGAGAGAGATGACTTAGTAGGAGACCTGTGAGAAGCAAGTTGCAATAGTCTAAGCAAGACTCTTGTGGATAAGGGTTTTTCTTTTGTTTTTAAGGTCTTCCATGGGCGGAACTTCAGAACAGCACTGACTAAAGAAAAACAAATTATTAATTAAACCAATTTCTCCTTTCTTAGCGTAAGCTCCACTGTTCTGAACCAATAGGATAAACCGAAACAGATCTATTTGGCAAAAGGAAGACAAGCTGCCCCACCCCAGAATGACGACTCTGCCATAGTCCAACTGGACCCTGGCCAGCATGTCCAATCTGTAGTGCTTAGCAAAACAATGAAGCGATGATAAAGTTGCCACCCTGCAGATATCCTCAAGAGATACCGCTTGGGCCTCCACTCACAAAGTGGCCTGAGACCTAGTAGTGTGGGCTTAGAGCCCCTAAGGCAACAGACTATTCTTGCCAATGTAAGCGGACTCCACTTTAAAATGGAGGTCTTCAAGGCCACCTGGCCCTTTCTGAGGGCCATGGAAAGGTACAAAGAGGTGATCCGGGAACCTGAGCAGCATCTTCTAGACATCCGTGAAGCCTCTGACCCTCTGGCGACAATCCCTGCACCGCAAAGGAGGGTGAACAAACCTCCTGATTCACATGGAACAGGGACATCACCTTGGAAGAAAGAACACGGAATCCTCACATGACAAGGCCTACAATTCTGAAACCCTTCTAGCAGAGGTGATGACCACCAAAAATACCACCTTGAGGGTAAGATTCGTGATGGAAGCCAAGCGCAAGGGCTCGAATGCAGCCTCGGACAGTGCCCAGAGGACCAGACTAAGGTCCCAAGAAGGAAAGGAAGACAAGGAGGACAAAAAGGGGGTGCAGATGCGCCACCCCCTTCAGAAATCAAGCTACCTCTCTATGCAAAACCAGAGAGATACCCTTCACCTTCCCCTGAAAGCTGGACAACACAGTCACCTGGACCCTCAAAGAGCTCAAGGCCAGCCCCTGCTCTAGGCCTTGATACTACTACTACTACTACATATTTCTATAGTGCTACAAGGCATACGCAGTGCTGTACTGCTGCAGATAAACCAGGATCATCAGGAACCTGAGCCCTCCAGGGAGACAGGGACTTTTGCCTGCTCCAGGACATAAACACATGCAAGATCCTGACAGAAGCCAGAGACATAGAAGACTTCCTGGAGCGAAGCAACACTGAAGCTAATGCGGGGGGAAACCCACACTTCTCTGACCGTCGCCTCTCAAAGGATATACCGAATACCAAAAGGAATCTGGATCTTCCACCTCCACTAGCCCTTGCTGGAGCAGACCCAGACCCTTGGGCAGCGTTAGTGGGTCTTTCACCAGCAGAAGCCGGAGCACCACATACCGACGTCAGTGAGGCCAATCTGATTCCATGAGCAAGACCAGATGAAGAGGACGCGCAATTCTGAGCAACAAGCGGCCAATGAAAGGCCATGGAGGGCAGATATAGAGAGGCTTCAATACCAGCCAAGGTTGTACCAGGGCATCTAACCCCTGAGAGGCCAGATACTTCCAGTGTCTGAAAAGGCACTCAGTCTTTGCATTGGCTCTGGATATCATCAAGTTGAATTGGAGGCGGCCCCCAGCAGTCCATAATGAGCTGGAAGTCCTAAAGCCCCAGCTCCCATTCTCCCAGATCCAGAAGAGAGCGACTGAGAAAGTCCGCCTGCACATTGTCATTTCCCGCAATATGGACCACTGAGAAAGCCTGTGAATGTGTCTTCACCCATCGACTTGCCGCCTCCAGAGTCGCCAGTCCCCTGGTTCAGCCCTGCTTGTCAATATACGCCAACGCTGTGGCACTGTCCATCACTATGATCGTTTTCCCTTCCAAGAGCAGCTGAAATTTCTGCAGAGCCAGACAGACCCACCTGGGTCCCCAAGCAGTTGATGGACCAGGACGTACCCTGGCTTAAACATATGCCCTGTGCCACACGCCCAAGATAGTGAGCTCCCCAATCAAGTAGACTCACATCCGTGGTGACCAGAACCCACTGAGGAAGATCCACAGGGACACCCCCCCCAAAAAAAAAAAAAAAAAGGTTCACAGGACTGTCCCACCAGGCCAGACTGACTGAATTCCTGAGAGGAAGGTGCCCACCAGGACAAGGCCCACTGTAGAGGGTGAATGTGAACCCTCAACTATGGCACCAGCTCCAGAATCACAGCCACGAAGCCCAGGATCTGCAAATATTCTAAGACTGTGTGTTATGAAAGCGCGCACAACCAGCACCTGTGTGTCCTCAGCTTCTCTACTCGCTCTTCTGAAAAGAAAACCATCCCTCAAGCTCATGACGAAGCGGACTCCCAGGTACTCTAGAACCTGAGAGAGTGAGGTGGCTCTTGGATCAATTCACAACCCAGCCCAAAGACTCCTAGAGAAATGACCTGAGCAGTGGCCTGACTGACCACAGCCACTTAATCTGCTCGAATCAGTCAGCTGTCCAGGTACAGGAGGACCCAAAACCCCCTGGCGCCAAAGATGTGCAGCCAGCACCACCATTACTTTGGAGTATGTGAGCGGTGCCATAGCTAGGCAAAAAGGCAAGGCCTGAAATCGAAAGTACTGCCCCAGAACACTGATACCTCCTGTGATGAATCACAATGGGAATAGGGAGATAAGCTTCCGCGAGGTCTAGGGAAGTAGGGGGAAAACCCCTCCCCCCTGGCCGCACTGACATGATGACCGAGCACAGAGCCTCCACCTGAAAGTGCTGGACTGAGGCAAGCAAGCGTTAACCCCTTCAAGGTCCAAGATGGGCCGGAAGGAGCCACCTTTCTTCGGGACCATGAAATAGACAGCATACCAATCCAGGCCATGCTTTGCTGGTGAAACAGTTTCCACCACCCCCATATCACAGAGATGCTGAAGGGTAATAGCCTGGTGTTTTAGAGCCGAGACGCAGGAAAATGTCAGAAACATGTCCAGAACTAGACAGGCGAACGCCATGGAATACTTCCTCTCGACCACCTACAGAACCCACTGGTCTGAGGAGATGAGGACCCACTTGTTGCATAAGAGAGACAGTTCGACTCCCACCAGAAATGAGACACTGGTGCACCCTCATTGGGGCCTCAAAAGGACCCTATCTGAAGGATCTACTCTGCCCTAGGCTAAAGGACGCTGAGCAGACCTGAAGTGGCCCATCCCCTTGAGAGAGAGGATCGCTGCACACCCTTGCCATAGCTCAGGGAGACAAGAGTGCCACACCTCCCTTCTTCAAGTCATCACCAAACAGCGAGCGCTCCCTAAAAGGCAGCCGACTCCAAAGCTTCCTGGAAGCCAAATCTGTACCTAGTGATGAAGCCATAATCAATGGCAACCTCTGACAACTCCCTTCTGAATAGACTCACCCACCGCTTGCTACAGTCTGTCTGTCCCCTGGGCAGGCAGGCAGTACTGTTGCACTGCAGTCCAAGGGCTCACTCATCCTGAAAAGTGACAGCAAGCCAAGCCAATTGATTTTTTTTTTCTTAAATATGCTGCCGAAGCAAATACTTATGGAAAGCCTGGGAGCTGCACGGGGAGAATACACCCAAATACATGGCACTGCAGTCCAAGGGCTCGCTCATCCTGAAACTAACCAGCTAGCCAAGCCAATTGATTTTTTCTTCTTAAACATGCTGCCGAAGCAAATACTTATGGAAAGTCTGGGAGCTGCAGGGGGAGAATACACCCAAATATGGGACAACGGGGTGGGGGGATGGGGACCTGTACACAGTGCCAACTAAGAAGTGCGACTGGGGGCTTTGGAGCCAAGCTCCAAGCTCAAATCAGGTACAATCCTGAGACTGTGACTTGGGAGTGGTTGTCAGGCTTGACCACTGTGTGGCCATAGCCAGCAGAGCGGAGAGTTAGGCCACAGACAAGTGGCACAATCTACCACTACTGAACGAAGAGAAAAACACTGGATTGTTCCAGAGAGCACCTTAGCTTATGCTGGTGATGTCACTGGCAGAATTCAGTTTTCTCTACCTCCACCTGCTGATAGAAGGGACTGGTTCAGAACAGTGCCTCTGACGCTAATAAAGACTATCTGAATTCAAGCAACCTTGGGACAAAGTACATAGAATCTCTAAGATGAAGTGATAGTAGATGGCATAGATGGGGAGACTGTATAGGTCATATGGCCTTTATCTGCCCTCATTTTTCTATGAACAGATTTATAGAGTCTAAGGATTGTTTAGATTGATTGCACGTGAATCAAGTTGGAATTGAATCTATTTAGAGTGATTGTGAATGGTGTTTTTATTAGATAAGTGCATTTGGATTTTAACTTGTACTATTTGGGATTACCGTTACCAGGCTGTGAAGTATTTCACTGACGTTTTTAATGGACATTTTGAGTTTTCACAATAAATGAATATGACTATGTTATGATGGTATATGGATTATAAGACCAATACTGAATGGGTTTAGATATGATATGTAGTTGTATACATAAATATATAAAAGACAGTCCAGTCCCTGCTCTGTGTGTTAGTGGGAAAGGGGAGCCTTCTTGCAAGTCTTTTATGACAGTGCAGGATTTCATTTTTGGGGGTTTTTTTTTTAAAGAAATCACAACCTTTTTGGAACTTCCAGAGGCTGCTTCAATAAATAACTGCTTACCGGTAAAGAGAAAGCAGAATTGGTTTTTTTTTTTTGTGGAGTGGTCCGAGTAAAGTGTCTTTTCTCTGTAGCAGTGTGCCATGATCTTTTGAGCCTGCTGGTAAGTCAGTTTTTACCTCCATTTAACATGAGCATATGACTTTCCTAGAGTTTTGCTACTATGAAAAAGAGGTACCTCCATTAGCCCAGGTTGGTATACATCAGTTCCAGTGACGGAGCTTCCATTGCCAACCTCTACTCCAGTCCGATAGTAGACATCTGCAGGTAACCAACTTAGCAATCTGTTCACACCTTTACGAAACACTATTCTTGGATGTTGCAGCTCAACAAAGTGCCCTGGGTAAGCCTGTCTTGCAGGATTTGTGCACCTAGCCAAGTTGAAATAGTATCTCCCTTCTGTAACTTTCACTGTTTGCCAACTCGTTCATAGTAAACTAAGTGTTCCTCTATGCTGTATACTATGGATATATGTCATAACCTCTTTAGTTACCTGCCCATTCATATCCTTATATTCTACTAGGCTACTCTTAACTTGGTAATCTCCCAGAAATCTGCCCATAACTCTTCCACTTCCACCTATAGCATGGGCTCTCTGTGGACAGTAGGGGAAATACAGCCATACTCACTCACCTTCCCTCCCCTCTAGAACAAAACAGGGTGCTCAGCTTTATGCAACCTCAAAAAGGAGAGGGAAGCAGTACTGGACACAGGAACCCTCGTGCATGCAAGTCCTTCGAGTATGCTTCAGCTAGGAGAGAATATTCTGACACAGGCACTGTCAGGTGACATCACCCAGAAGTGTCACTACGCTCCCTCCCCCTACCCACCCATTCCTGCTGTCCAGTGAGAACCTCTGTTACAGGTAGTTAACTTCACTACTATTAAACATTTATATAACATTATAGGGCATATGCATTCTTGTAGAGAGGCACAAGGGACAGCCCCTGCTCTGTGTAGTTCTTTCTAAGCATTTACTAGCTGTGAGCAGGTAAAAGTGCACACACTATTATAGGCATGGAGAAGTGCATGAAGTGTTCCCACAGTACACATGCTTCTATTTTATAGGGGAAAATGCCTGCTATGTAACAGAATGGCTACTTTCAGCTGCTGAGAAAATGAGGTTTCTATAGCAGGGGAGTCAAATATCACCCATCCCCCAAACAATATTTTTGATTGACTGCCACTAAAGAAATGGCATCAAACAATTCAGAAACAAATATATTTAAGTTACAATTTTCATTACAGAAGTTCATTCTCTGCATTACTGAGAAGTAATAATGGCATGGGGAGAGCAATAATCAAATTTCTTTCCTTTGGTAACTGTCTTTCCCACCTTGTACATGTCTCACAAGTGTACTTTTACCCACAGGGTTGAATAGGCTTTCCTGGGATGGGGATAGGGTTGGTGAAGGGTAGAATATGTAGAATTTTGAATAAATCTACAAATGCCTTTACCTAAAAAAATGGCACCTGAACGAAAAACTTTGTATAGATACATTTCCTTAAACAATAATTTAAGAAAACTACCTGTGTAGTTTTGCTTCAAGTTTCTACAGGTAATTTGTTCAACTGTGTTTTTCCAGTAGGAAATATCCTTAATACCTTAATAGAGACATCTAACAGGCAGCACCAAGGTGGTGTTTTTTTTTTTTTTTTTGGGGGGGGGGGGGGGGTAGTTGTGGTTGTTCCTTCTTCTAATGTACCTGTTATTATGAGGCTGTTGGCAGATGCAATACAGAGCATTAGGGTCATATACTTCACATTCAGGTTTACTTTTTGTTGCCTTTTCATCCTTATTCCTTCTCGATTCTGAGGGTATTTGGAATTCTTGCTTCACTTGAATGTTTTCAGAACATTCCTGCAACGACACTGTCTGACTTGCAGTTCGAGTGCACATTTCACTCTCACGACCTGTGGATAAGGGTAGCTCAGCCTTAATCAGTTGTCTAGCATGTACTACCATAGTTTCCGCAGTCATTTCTTCTATGTGACGTTTCCGGAGCCTATTTTGTAGCTCTTTCAAAGTCAGTCCATCACTATCAGAACTATCATCATCTTCCTCTTTGAAAGACTCCTTTTCTTCTTTGCCATCTACCTGAATTGGCTCCTCCTTCACATCGCCTGAATCATACCTTTGACTATCTAATTTAGTTTCACATGAACTCTCCACACTGCCCTCAGAAGCAGTCTCGACATCTGTTACTGGACAGGATGTTGGCTCAGAGGCATCTTCCAGGACTGCTGGGGCACTCTTTCGCCCTCGGTTCCGCCTAACAGTAGTCAGGAACTCTTCTACCCTTTCAGTGCGCTTGGGCTGCCTGCCACTTCGTCGAAGAGATGGGCGCAGCTGCTGTGGAAGCTCATGCTGCTGTTCAAGAGTCTCACTTTCAGCATCTCCTGCACCTTCTCGTTTGGCAATGGTGGTCCTTCGAAACCCCCATGTCTTTCTAAATTCTTTACTTGTAGGTTTCACAGCCTTAAGGGCATCCTCATTGTTTTGGTCACCTTTATCATCCAGAACAGATGCTAGTCAAAGAGAGGGAAAATAAAAAAAAAATGTAAGTTAAAAATTCTGCAAAAAAATAAATAAATAAATAAATAAATAAATAAATAAAAGTTTACATAATCAAAATATCACCTGTCTATTAAAAGAGAGCTTTTTACCAATACAAAAAATATCCTCTGCAAAGACATACAAATTTCAAACCTAACACCCCAAATATCTAGGGCTGCAGGTCAATTAAAATGTTTAATCGTGATTAATCGCACAATTAAAGGGGTTCTATTTATTTATTTCCCACTGTGGCTCCTAGTGAGTCTGGGCAACTAACAACCCCCCCCCCCCCCCCCAAATGCCCCAGGTACAAAATAACTACCTGTATATAACATCTAGACCGCTTTGATTGTAACCACAGAAAGGTGATATATCAAATCTCATTCCCCTCCCACTGCCTAAAGAATCTCCCTCCCTCCCCATATCCAACATTTCTTCCTTCCCTCTCCTCTTTTCCCAAATCCATTTGCTGTTTCCTGGGGTCCATTCTCTCTCTTCCCTTCCTTCCTCCCTCCCTCCCATTGTCCAGCACCTCTCCCTCCCTCCCATCCATCTCCATGAGAAGCAACACAAGCTTGGTGGTGAGAAGCACAAGCTATTCTCATGGCTGCTGGTACTCACTGCCTTGGTCACAGCTTCCATCAGTGGCCCCTCCAGTTCTGCTCAAGGGTCTGCAGCTCTCTCTTCCCCCCCCCCCCCCCCCCACCCGGGGTTCACATCTCACTCTCTTCTCAATCCCCTCTGCTAGTCTACCATAAAGGTGGTCTTCTGTTGGTCCCTGGAAGTAGCAGTATTGCACATATGATGCCAGTGGCCTTCCCCAAAACTTTCCTTCCTGTCTGTCCTGCCTCCCTCTTGACATCACTTCTTTTTTTCTGCATGGGTGGGAAGGGTCAGAGGGAAAGCTTTGGACCAGGCTGCGGGGGGGGGGGGGGGGGGGGGATGGGGGGGAGAGAGAGACGTTGGATTGCGTCAAGAACAGGGGTTGGTAATGGATGAGATGTTTGAAGACAGGAGACGCCACTATTAAATTAATTTTTAATCTCAATTAGGGTCTTGCTGGGATTAATGTGTTAATCGTGGAGTTAGCTGCGATTAAAATGCAGCGCTACACTTAACCTGTGCAGAAATATTTAAATATTTCTGGATGTAAAGTGAGCTATTTCTAAATTTCTATTAGGTATATGATTTTGACCTAGAACACTCAATTTTCTCAACACCACCACTTTTGGCTGGTTTTCCATTATATTCTTCAAAATATGGAATCTATTCATACCTGTTATTTCCTTTCCTTGAGTCTTCCTAGAAGAGTCCAGACAAGTGGTTGTGTCCCTCTATCAGCAAAGGGAGAAAGAGATATTGAACTCTTCCAGTCACGTCACTGATATAAAAAGCGTTGGTGAAACCTGGAACTGTTCAGTATGCTACTGTCAACCATACCACATATGAACTTTGAACCCCATAGAAGCACTGCAGCATATACTAGCAAATTACAACCCTGAATTCTGGGGTCATGTATTTGACATACTACCTTTCTGTGGTACAACCAAAGCGGTTTACATATTATGTACAGGTACTTTTTCTATCCCTAGTGGGCTCACAATCAAAACCATCTGACATGAAATGCAGAGAGAGAGCACGAAAGCCCAAAAGATATCCCTAACTCTGTAGTCTTCCAAGGCGGGCCCTGAACTGGTCTAGCAGGACTCAAGGAAAGGAAATTAAACAGATTTCTCTTTCCTTATCGTCCTGGTAGACCAGTCCAGATCAACTGGTTGTGCAAAAGTAATACCTTGCTGGGAGGGAGAAGACAAGGCCCCATGAATCACTGCTCTGCCAAAGGCCACACAGCTCCTAGGTAGAATATTAATCTTGTAGTACTTCACAAAGGTGTGCAGACAGGACCACTTTACGGCAATGTAAATGTCTTCTGGAGTGACTACCCTAGCCTCCACCCATGAAGTTGCCAGAGCCCAAGTGGAATACACACCTGCAGTCCAGCATGAGGGCAACTTCTGATGGATATGTAAGCCACCTCCACAGCACACTATGGAGAATATAGTGGCTGTCTGCCCTTTGGACAGGCCCTGGAATAAAACTAAAAGCTATTTGACATTCGAAAGGAGTTGGTAGCTTCCAGCAACCTCCTGCAGAAGTTCGCCTTACAGAACTTCTGCAAAGATTCCGAATCCACCTGAACCAAAAATGTCAAAAGACAAGACCACTTTGGGCAAAAAGGGAGGCACAGTGCAAAGAGACAGCATAATCTGAAACGGACAAGTAAGGATCTCTAAAAGGCAGAGACTGCAACTCAGGCACCTGTCAGGCTGAAAAAAATAGCTACCAGAAAAACCACCTTCAGGATAAAATTCTTCAGGAAGGCTCTCTTCAAGGGCTCAAACAGTGGAGCCACTAAGGCATTCAGCACCAGGTTAAGGTTCCACTGAAGGAGAACAGTCCTGAAAGGAAGTAGAATATGCTTCACTCCGCACAAAAATCATACATCTGTCTGTGCCACCAGGAAGCAACCATGGACTTTGCCCCGGAAGTACAAGAGGCACCACCTGGACCTTCAAGAAATTTAGATCCAAACCCTGACCCAGGCCCTTCTGCAAAACCTCCAGAATAGTGGGCACCTTTACTCACCATGGGAAAGCTTGTACTCAGGCACACTAGCAATCAAAGGCCCACAAAACTAAGACACATGCAAAAACAGACAGACTGCCTCCAGGCCTTGAGAAGAGTAGAAATGATCAAAGCCAAGTAAGCATAACTTAACAGCCAGCCTAGACTCAACAAGGAAAAATTAGGCCTCACCTGCTAATTTGCTTTCCTTTAGTCCCTCCAGACCGGCCCAGATTGAGACTGATGGGTTGTGCACACCTTCCAGCAGAACTCTAACTCTTCAGGGAACGCCAATAAGAGCCCTTGACTGACAGCAGGAAAGAAATAAAGACCCCGGTCTGTGCATCTGGGAACCTGAGCAGCCACCTGCACCGGACCTACTCTGGGCCTGTGCAACCTGCCTTCCATGCCTTCTGCAATAGGCACTAAAGGACTGCAAGAACCTTACAGAAATGAATTTGGATAAAGGAGACTTCTCTCTCTCTCTCTTTTTTTTTTTTTTTTTTTTTTTTTTTTAACAACAAGATCGTAAATGGAGAACACAGCTTTCCAGAACAAATGAAACACCACAACATAGTGCAGAATTCACAGGAGGGTTCTGAGCCGGTCCGGAAGGACTAAAGGAAGGAGAAATTAGATCTTACCTGCTAATTTGCTTTCCTTTAGTCCCTCCGGACCGGACCAGGATTGGACTGATGGGTTGTGCTCGCCTACCAGCAGGTGGAGACTGAGAAAAACTCTGACTCTAGAGAGCCAATAGGAGCCCTGGCCATGTGACCTTAGCCTCAGTATTTGAATAACAAAGCAGGAAAGAAAGAAAGAAAGACCATCTGTGCCGTATGGAATCCTAGCAGCCACAAAGCACTCGGCAATGCCAAGTATCAGAGCTCACCAACAACTCTCACCAGAGAAGTGGTATGGCTCCCTCGTCTTATAGCTCACCAGCAACTCTCACCAGAGAAGTGGTATGGCTCACTTGTCTTATAGCTCACCAGCAACTCTCACCAGAGAAGTGGTATGGCTCACTTGTCTTATAGCTCACCAACAACTCTCACCAGAGAAGTGGTATGGCTCACTTGTCTTATAGCTCACCAGCAACTCTCACCAGAGAAGTGGTATGGCTCACTTGTCTTATAGCTCACCAGCAACTCTCACCAGAGAAATGGTATGGCTCACTTAAAGTTTCACATATATATACTAGCATGGTTTACTTAAAGGTTCACATATATATATATACCAGCAATTGGGTACCCCAGCAACTCTCACCAGAGAAGTGGTATGGCTCACTTGAATTAGAACTCACCAGCAACTCTCAGCACAGAAGTGCTAAGGACCTCAAAGTTCTATACATATATAGATATATAAATATATACATACATATAGATAGATATATAAATACATACATACACATATATTCCAGCAACTGAACCCACCAGCAACTCCGACCAGAGACGCGGCATGGTCCACTTAAAGTCCTATATATGTATATATTCCAGCAACTGAACCCACCAGCAACTCCGACCAGAGACGCGGCATGGTCCACTTAAAGTCCTATATATGTACAAGCGTCTTTTTTTTTTTTTTTTTTTTTTAATACCCCGTTGAAAAAGTGACAAAATATGGGAGGGGCCTGGTCCGGTCCGGAGGGACTAAAGGAAAGCAAATTAGCAGGTAAGATCTAATTTCTCCTTCCTTAGCGTCCCTCCGGACCGGACCAGGATTGGACTGATGGGAAGTACCAAAGCAGTAACCTTAAGGGAGGGACCCTTTCAAACCCCTAAGCATCTCCGAGTTGCATTGATCACCTCCTGGCGACAATGAACATGTAGAGTGTATATCAATCAAAAGAGAATGAAGATAAGCTCAAAATGGCACCGTACAAAATGTGCACCTAGTGCACCAAAAATCGCTGTGCGCAGGAAAGAACCCCGCTTCTCAAGATGGAGCATATGTTATAACACTCTCAGGAAATGGTCCCCCAGTGAGTAGACAAATAGAAGGTATGAATTCCTTAATACGTCGAGATATAGTGAGGCCGAAACAACGGCAACCTTACCTTGACTAGAAGTACCAAAAGGAAGGACCAAATAGCTTGTAACAGCTCTTTAAATATATAAGATCTGTTTTAATATGTAAAGCATATATAAAGCATATAATTTCCTGTGATCTTGAACGCCAGTAGAAGAGTCCAGACCAGTAAGAAAAAAAGTGATTGGAAAAGATGAAAAATGGGAAACTAAGGCAGAGTGAAAAAGAAATACCCAGGTGAAGAAGTACCTCTTACCTAGACGTACTAGCTGATTGGAAAAAAAAGAAAACCTGTATGAGAGAAACTTGCAGTCCTGACCCTGCTAGCTGAAGCCATGGCTACTAACAACAGTGTCTGAAAGGAGAAAGGAACCTTAAAGGAAACAAGATGATTTTGAATTATCGTGCGAAGAAGAATAACACCCTGTCCCTCTGACAATGTCCCTAAGGCACAGAGGCTAAAAGATCCAAATATCTAAGCGAAATGCCTGACCTGAAGAGAAGGCCACCATGCCAGAAGGGGATGGCATGCTACAGGGCTGGTCAGATGGTAGATCCATACAAATGACTCCCCTTGAATAAAACAGACATCAGCCATGAAATAAACCAAACGTCAGTGCGGATGTGAACCCACCTAGGAGGCAGGACGATTAGAGTCAGAGTGAGAACCGAAGCTGGGCCTCCCCGATGACATCTCACTGCACTGTTCGCTAGATTACCCCTTAGGCAGCTTACAGAGAAAAGTGAAAACATGCAAAAATAAAATGACATACATGTCAATCGTGTAAAGGGGGGCACATGCAAGCCCTGTAAAGAAACAGAATGACCAGATAGTAGAACTGTCCGAGGAAAGGATGTACCTTCAATACACAAGAAGACTAGAGACCTACCAGGGGCCTCAATATGTAGCCTAAGAAGGCAACAGACCTACCAGGAGACCGAAGACCATTCTGAAAGAACATAAGCTAGAAACAGTCCTGCCAGAGAGCAGGATTGAGTCTTTGAAGTAACCTAAGATGATAACAGTCCTATGAGAGTACAGAAAGAGCATTCCGGACTAACATAACATGGCAACAATGCTGACCAAAGACAGAGTGCTCAGAATAAAACGCTAGCCCTCAGGGATACCTCCTTGCTCCGAGAGCGACTGACAGTCTCCTAGTTGCAATGTAAAGAGACCACATGGTAATCCTGAAAGCAAACCAAATGCCAAGAGCCAAGAAGGAAAAAATTAAGTTGCAAAGTAAAGAGACCACATGGTAGTCCTGGAAGTAACAACCAAATGCCAGGAGGAATGTCCTACTCAACTAATGCCGAAAAGAAGAGCAGCAGTCTCGGGGAAAAAAAAAACAAAAGGGAAGCTGCAAATGCTTCAGAACACTCAAAAAGATAAAGAGCACGGGAGTGCAGCTCATGAGACTGCAAAAGGCAATTGCCCAGGGAAAAAACCTTGCAACTATGTCGCATGTAACCCCAAAATATTGTGGAGACTGCGAAATATTTAGACGACTCTTGACCACCAGTACTAGGCATCCTGAGAACCATAAAAATTGCACTTCTCGGTCTGCGACTTGCTGACTTGTCGACAAGAGGTTTTTTTTTTTTTTTTTTTTTAAATAGCTAGCTGACTCGCCATGAGTGAAGAAGAATCTCCCCTTTTCTGAGGGGTAGCATAACTATGATGAACTTTTAGAGACTGGAAAACAGTGTTGTGAAGGGACATTATTGCGCACTGTGAGCTGGTCACCCTTCCAGGACCCAGCCCGGGCGGACCCTGCTTAGCTTCCTTCACACCGGGCTCTATCCTTCTCAGAAACTCTCCTAAGAGAAATATGCAGAAAAGTTTGTATCAAAAAATGTGCTGCACGAAGCTTCACTATGGATCGAAGGCTTTCATGAAAAAGACTTGAGACTTTGAGAGCGCTCTTGACAGCATTTAGAATTGAAATAGGAGGAAGGAAAATTCCTTCTTAGGAACTAGGTTCTTGTGATAAAGATTTGAGACACTGAGAGTGCGCATGACGGCAGTGAGATTCCAAATAGGAGGAAGGGAGATCCAGTCTTAGGAACTAGAAATTAAAATTGCATTCGGAAGAATCAAGAGAGAAAATGGTCTAAGATCCAAGAGTCTATGTAGGGAGACCCCTACTTCACATGCCTTGCCGTGAGAGCGATAGAGAAAGGAGGCGAAATGAAAAGCATAACCATCTAAAAATAAAACCGCAAGAACTCCTGGACAGAGGAAATAAGAAGATGACTGTCATGTAAGAGTAGCCTGCAACTATGATTTCATGACACAAAGTTAAACAGGTGAGAGTGGCATGTACCTATAACATCCTTACTGCCCCCATGCCTGTGGAAGAACAAACGTATAGCTAACATATAGGAAATATCCTGGTATGGAAAGCAACCTTTCGAAAAATGCTATAACAAAAAAAACACAACTGTGAACTACCTTCCCACAGTCACATTGGAGCCGACTCTGTGGGTGCTGTGGGTGCTTGAGCACCCCCGATATTGAGAAAAACTCATGTATATGTCCAGGGAGGGGTCATTTTCATTGGACTTAGCACCCCCAATAATTTTGAAAAGTTGGCTCCTAGCCCACAGACAAACGCCACCCGAGATTATAAAGAAACAAACATCAAACAGGCTGGCCAAGTAATGTATATATAGTGGGACACAGACATACAGGAGTCCCAGAAAGAGAAATGAATTACTAAAACTGGGACCTGCACCCAGTTCTGTAGCCCACCTTTTGATGCTGCTTTTAACTCCTAACCCTTATTCACTCTGTTCAGGACCCTTATTTTAAACCTGCTCACTTTAAAATCTCCTTATCTCTTGTTTGTTCTGTCTGACCTAATGAGATTGTAAGATCTGAGGAGCAGGGACTGTCTCTTCATATTCAAGTGTACAGCGCTGCGTTTTTCTAGTAGCGCTTTAGAAATGATAAATAGTAGTAGTAGCAGCTTCAGAGACTGTAGTGCTGACTATTAGGCTACAGCAACCAGCTACTCAACATTAAAAACATAAAAAGCAAAGAAATGACCCCCCTAAAGAACATAGGCAACTCCTGAGAAAGATCAGCCCCAAACGGCCCGAAGACGGCGAAAGAGAAAGTCCCGACGCACCCTCCAGCGGCGCACAATATTTACAGGAGCCGGAAGAGGAGATCCCCGACGCTGGCATACAGCGCGTCTCAGCTTCTCAGACATGACGGTAACGTGCGTACGCGTGCATGCGCGTGCACGCGCGTACCCGATTCGCGCCAAAATCTTTTTTTTTTTTTTTTTTTTTTTTAAGCCCTGCTCCGCCGAACAAACCGCTAAGGGAAGAACACAAACGGCAGTGCTAAATAAAATACAGCTCAACTCAAAGAGGGCTGAAAACAAAATGCTGCCGCTTACTCTTTTTTTTTTTTTTTTTTTTTTTTTTTACACAGCTGACTCACAGCATTCCCATGCAATCAAACGGAGCTGTCTGCTCATTCAGTCAGTGGGGACAAGTTGTCTTTAATTTTTTTTTTTTTTTTTTTACACCTAAACTCCTCCAAATTACTGCTGCCTCTTTTTTTTTTTTTTTTTTTAACCAGCTAGATAATATAGACACCTAAAAACAGCAACCAGAGCTGCCTGCTCGTTAAAGTAATGGGGAAAACTCCGCTGAAGAGTAATAGAACAACACATAGCTGTCTGCTCGTTAGAAGCCGGGGGATGTAGCTTGCTCCTTAAAATACTTATAAGATTTAACTTTCTATAGTGGCTGCCTCTCCCAAAGACATACACCTTTCTAAACAAAGGGTAGTCCTTCCCAGCTAAGTATGGGAGATGGGGAGGAAGGGGGGAGGGACCCGGAGACATCAGAGTTTGACACCCCCAGAGGCTGTAAAAGAAAGGAAAAGAAGTCCCTACCTGACCAGCGTCTAACAGAGAATTCCTAGGCACAGAAGAAGAGGTAGCAATGTTGTTCTTATTGTAAACCTCTAAAAGAGAGAGAGAGAGACTAATGGGCTCGCTTCCTACCTGCTGGGAGACTGAGAAAATACTGGGGCTAAGGTCACATGGCCAGGGCTCCTATTGGCTCTCTAGAGTCAGAGTTTTTCTCAGTCTCCACCTGCTGGTAGGCGAGCACAACCCATCAGTCCAATCCTGGTCCGGTCCGGAGGGACGCTAAGGAAAGCAAATTAGCAGGTAAGGCCTAATTTCTCATTTCTTAGCGTCCCTCCAGACCAGCCCAGATTGAGACTGATGGGAAGTAACAAAGCAGTAACATTATGGGCGGGACCCCAACAAACCTGCTGTGAGAACACGTGCCCAGAAGACTGCATCCTGACACTGCACATCCAATCTGTAATGCTTCGAAAAAGAATGCAAAAGATGACCAAGTTGCCACTTTACAGATCTCCAAAGGCAGAACCAGAAAACGCTCAGCCCAAGAGGCAGCCTGTGCTCTAGTAGAATGAGCTTTCACTCCCTCTGGAATGGGCTTGGCTGCCAGAAAGTAGGAGGAAGCTATCATCTCCTTCAGTCACCTAGAAAGAGTGGGTTTAGAGGCAATATAGATCCTTATGGACCTCAGCCTCCCACAAGCAGGTTAATCACAACCAGATGCACAGAAGGGAAGAAAACCACAGAAAATCACAGAACTATCAGTAAAATTGTCAGGAAAGAAAGAGAAAAGGGCTCACCACCTTCCACCTGCTGGAGACTGAGATTACTTGATCATTCTCTGTCAGTCAAGGGCTCTTATTTGCTCTCCCTGAAGTGTCAGAGCTCTCAGTCTCCACCTGCTGGAAGGTGTGCACAACCCATCAGTCTCAATCTAGGCCGGTCCGGAGGGACGCTAAGGAGCAGGCAAATCACCTGAATCCACTTTTGAACCGGGTAGGATCAACCAGTCATTAAGATACAGATGTATCAAAATCCCTTGCCTATGGAAGAACACCATCACCACAATCATGAACTTTGAAAAGGTCTGGGGTGCTGTTGCCAGGCCACATAATACAGCCCTGAACTACACTGAAAATAAGTCTGCATCATCAGTTGTAAGTTTTGTTGTAAAAACACAAGAGAGCAAGGGCAGGAGATTTGGCTGTCTTGTATGCATACAATAAAACTTACAACTCACGAAACAGAGACACACACACACACTTTCTACACAAAGAACATCTGTGCTATTTAATTAAAACCAGGAAAGCAACTATCAAATTCTCTGTTCAGAAAATATTCTTTACCATATCAACCACTACTTTCTTATATTCTGTGGCCTTGAGCAAGCTGGACCCTAGAACAAGACTGGCTCTATTTTATTTTACTAGAGATCCCATCTTTCTAATATTTTTAGTCAACAAATAAAAAGCTCTTACACAGAAAAAGACAGCAGATAAAAACCATACAGCTTATCCAATACACCCATCCATACCATCTATTATTCCTTTACTCTTGCTTGTAGGTCTTCCGTATAGCAATGCAGAGATACACCTGTTCCAGTTCCAAGGAGGTAAGATACTCATCCACCCTGACCAAGGCTATCACCGACCATAGAGTCTCTAGACAGAAATGTGGAACTCGGAGGGAAGTGTTGACTCCCTTCAGATCCAAAAAGAAAGGACAGAAAACTCTCTTGGGAAACACAAAGTAGATGAAGTGGTGTCTCTCTGCCCCTGGAGGAGAACCAACTCCGTGGCCCCTACCACCTTTCTTTTGGGGAGATTCACAGAGGGACACCATAAAGTCATCAGAATCAGGTTCACTGAATTCCAAGGTATATCCTGTTATACTACCCTCCAGGACCCATTGGATTAGAGGTGATGAGGGCTCACTCATGATAGCACAGGTGGAGCCTGCCAGCCATCTGTAACCATGAGAGGCCCCTTGACAGCCACAGTGGAAAACGAGAAAGGATTCTCTCGCCCTCCAAGTCCCACAAAAGGTAACTGCTTCTGGGCCGTTGATGACATCAGAAACCTAAGGACTGCCTGCTGAACCTAATGGCCTCTTTTCTTTAAATAAGGCCTACTCCCAGAGGGGTGAGGCACAGCGTGTGGGTGAACACTCCGGGAACAGATGGGGTCTGGCATCTCCCAGATCCTTCGTCAACTTCTACAAATCTTCAACAAACAGTAAACAGCCCTAAAAGGCAACTTACTCCACTGGGCATTCAATGCCACATCAGCTGCCCTGTGCCACAGCCATCTATGGGCCACTACTGCTGACACTACCGACCAAGAGAGCGAATGCTACATACCTGTAGAAGGTATTCTCCGAGGACAGCAGGCTGATTGTTCTCACTGATGGGTGACGTCCACGGCAGCCCCTCCAATCGGAAACTTCACTAGCAAAGTCCTTTGCTAGCCCTCGCGCGCCCGCGCGCACCGCGCACGCGCGGCCGTCTTCCCGCCCGAAACCGGCTCGAGCCGGCCAGTCCAGTATGTAGCAAGACAATACACTTCAAGGGAAGACACAACTCCAAAGGGGAGGCGGGCGGGTTTGTGAGAACAATCAGCCTGCTGTCCTCGGAGAATACCTTCTACAGGTATGTAGCATTCGCTTTCTCCGAGGACAAGCAGGCTGCTTGTTCTCACTGATGGGGTATCCCTAGCCCCCAGGCTCACTCAAAACAACAACATTGGTCAATTGGGCCTCGCAACGGCGAGGACATAACTGAGATTGACCTAAAAAATTTACCAACTAACTGAGAGTGTAGCCTGGAACAGAACAAACAGGGCCCTCGGGGGGTGGAGTTGGATCCTAAAGCCCAAACAGGTTCTGAAGAACTGACTGCCCGAACCGACTGTCACGTCGGGTATCCTGCTGCAGGCAGTAATGAGATGTGAATGTGTGGACAGATGACCACGTCGCAGCTTTGCAAATTTCCTCCATGGTGGCTGACTTCAAGTGGGCTACCGACGCTGCCATGGCTCTAACATTATGAGCCGTGACATGACCCTCAAGAGCCAGCCCAGCCTGGGCGTAAGTGAAGGAAATGCAATCTGCTAGCCAATTGGATATGGTGCGTTTCCCTACAGCCACTCCCCTCTTGTTGGGATCAAAAGAAACAAACAATTGGGCGGACTGTCTGTGGGGCTGTGTCCGCTCCAGATAGAAGGCCAATGCTCTCTTGCAGTCCAATGTGTGCAGCTGACGTTCAGCAGGGCAGGAATGAGGACGGGGAAAGAATGTTGGCAAGACAATTGACTGGTTCAGATGGAACTCCGACACAACCTTTGGCAGAAACTTAGGGTGAGTGCGGAGGACTACTCTGTTGTGATGAAATTTGGTGTAAGGGGCCTGGGCTACCAGGGCCTGAAGCTCACTGACTCTACGAGCCGAGGTAACTGCCACCAAGAAAATGACCTTCCAGGTCAAGTACTTCGGATGGCAGGAATTCAGTGGCTCGAAAGGAGGTTTCATCAGCTGGGTGAGAACGACATTGAGATCCCATGACACTGTAGGAGGCTTGACAGGGGGCTTTGACAAAAGCAAACCTCTCATGAAGCGAACAACTAAAGGCTGTCCTGAGATCGGCTTACCTTCCACTTGGTAATGGTATGCACTGATTGCACTAAGGTGAACCCTTACGGAGTTGGTCTTCAGACCAGACTCCGACAAGTGGAGAAGGTATTCAAGCAGGGTCTGTGTAGGACAAGAGCGAGGATCTAGGGCCTTGCTGTCACACCAGACGGCAAACCTCCTCCAATGAAAGAAGTAACTTCTCTTAGTGGAGTCTTTCCTGGAAGCAAGCAAGATGCGGGAGACACCCTCTGGCAGACCCAAAGAGGCAAAGTCTACGCCCTCAACATCCAGGCCGTGAGAGCCAGGGACTGGAGGTTGGGATGCAGCAGAGCCCCTTCGTCCTGCGTGATGAGGGTCGGAAAACACTCCAATCTCCACGGTTGTTCGGAGGATAACTCCAGAAGAAGAGGGAACCAGATCTGACGCGGCCAAAAGGGAGCAATCAGAATCATGGTGCCTCGGTCTTGCTTGAGTTTCAACAAAGTCTTCCCCACCAGAGGAATGGGAGGATAAGCATACAGCAGACCTTCCCCCCAATCCAGGAGGAAGGCATCCGACGCCAGTCTGCCGTGGGCCTGAAGCCTGGAACAGAACTGAGGGACCTTGTGGTTCACTTGAGATGCGAAGAGATCTACCAGGGGGGTGCCCCACGCCCGGAAGATCTGTCGCACCACACGGGAATTGAGCGACCACTCGTGAGGTTGCATAATCCTGCTCAACCTGTCGGCCAGACTGTTGTTTACGCCTGCCAGATATGTGGCTTGGAGCACCATGCCTTGACGGCGAGCCCAGAGCCACATGCTGACGGCTTCCTGACACAGGGGGCGAGATCCGGTGCCCCCCTGCTTGTTGACATAGTACATGGCAACCTGATTGTCTGTCTGAATTTGGATAATTTGGTGGGACAGCCGATCTCTGAAAGCCTTCAGAGCGTTCCAGATCGCTCGCAACTCCAGAAGATTGATCTGCAGATCGCTTTCTTGGAGGGACCACCTTCCTTGGGTGTGAAGCCCATCGACATGAGCTCCCCATCCCAGGAGAGACGCATCCGTGGTCAGCACTTTTTGAGGCTGAGGAATTTGGAAGGGACGTCCCAGAGTCAAATTGGAGCAAATCGTCCACCAATACAGGGATTCGAGAAAACTCGTGGACAGGTGGATCACGTCCTCTAGACCCCCGGCGGCCTGATACCACTGGGAGGCTAGGGTCCATTGAGCAGATCTCATGTGAAGGCGGGCCATGGGAGCCACATGAACTGTGGAAGCCATGTGGCCCAGCAATCTCAACATCTGCCGAGCTGTGATCTGCTGGGACGCTCGCACCCGCGAGACGAGGGACAACAAGTTGTTGGCCCTCGCCTCTGGGAGATAGGCGCGAGCCGTCCGAGAATCCAGCAGGGCTCCGATGAATTCGAGTTTCTGCACTGGGAGAAGATGGGACTTTGGGTAATTTATCACAAACCCCAGTAGCTCCAGGAGGCGAATAGTCATCTGCATGGACTGCAGGGCTCCTGCCTCGGATGTGTTCTTCACCAGCCAATCGTCGAGATATGGGAACACGTGCACCCCCAGCCTGCGAAGCGCCGCTGCTACCACAGCTAGGCACTTTGTGAACACCCTGGGCGCAGAGGCGAGCCCAAAGGGTAGCACACAGTACTGGAAGTGGCGTGCGCCCAGCTGAAATCGCAGATACTGTCTGTGAGCTGGCAGTATCGGGATGTGTGTGTAGGCATCCTTCAAGTCCAGAGAGCATAGCCAATCGTTTTGCTGAATCATGGGGAGAAGGGTGCCCAGGGAAAGCATCCTGAACTTTTCTTTTACGAGATATTTGTTCAGGGCCCTTAGGTCTAGGATGGGACGCATCCCCCCTGTTTTCTTTTCCACAAGGAAGTACCTGGAATAGAACCCCAGCCCTTCTTGCCCGGATGGCACGGGCTCGACCGCATTGGCGCTGAGAAGGGCGGAGAGTTCCTCTGCAAGTACCTGCTTGTGCTGGAAGCTGTAGGACTGAGCTCCCGGTGGACAATTTGGAGGTTGAGAGGCCAAATTGAGGGTGTATCCTTGCCGGACTATTTGGAGAACCCACTGATCGGAGGTTATAAGAGGCCACCTTTGGTGAAAAGCTTTCAACCTCCCTCCGACAGGCAGGTCGCCCGGCACTGACACTTGGATGTCGGCTATGCTCTGCTGGAGCCAGTCAAAAGCTCGCCCCTTGCTTTTGCTGGGGAGCCGCGGGGCCTTGCTGATTCGCACGCTGCTGACGAGAGCGAGCGCGCTGGGGCTTAGCCTGGGCCGCAGGCTGTCGGGAAGGAGGATTGTACCTACGCTTGCCAGAAGTATAGGGAACAGTCTTCCTTCCCCCGAAAAATCGTCTACCTGTAGAGGTAGAAGCTGAAGGCTGCCGGCGGGCGAACTTGTCGAATGCGGTGTCCCGCTGGTGGAGAGACTCTACCACCTGCTCGACTTTTTCGCCGAAAATGTTATCCGCACGGCAAGGCAAGTCCGTAATCCGCTGCTGGACTCTATTCTCCAGGTCGGCGGCACGCAGCCATGAGAGCCTGCGCATCACCACACCTTGAGCAGCGGCCCTGGACGCAACATCAAAAGTGTCATAAACTCCTCTGGCCAGGAATTTTCTGCACGCCTTCAGCTGCCTGACCACCTCCTGAAAAGGCTTGGCTTGCTCAGGGGGAAGAGCATCAACCAAGCCCGCCAACTGCCGCACATTATTCCGCATGTGTATGCTCGTGTAGAGCTGGTAAGACTGGATCTTGGACACGAGCATAGAGGAATGGTAGGCCTTCCTCCCAAAGGAGTCTAAGGTTCTAGCGTCCTTGCCCGGGGGCGCCGAAGCATGTTCCCTAGAACTCTTAGCCTTCTTTAGGGCCAAATCCACAACTCCAGAGTCATGAGGCAACTGAGTGCGCATCAGCTCTGGGTCCCCATGGATCCGGTACTGGGACTCGATCTTCTTGGGAATGTGGGGATTAGTTAATGGTTTGGTCCAGTTCGCAAGCAATGTCTTCTTCAGGACATGGTGCAAGGGAACAGTGGACGCTTCCTTAGGTGGAGAAGGATAGTCCAGGAGCTCAAACATTTCAGCCCTGGGCTCGTCCTCCACAACCACCGGGAAGGGGATGGCCGTAGACATCTCCCGGACAAAGGAGGCAAAAGACAGACTCTCGGGAGGAGAAAGCTGTCTCTCAGGAGAGGGAGTGGGATCAGACGGAAGACCCCCAGACTCCTCGTCAGAGAAATATCTGGGATCTTCCTCTTCCTCCCACGAGGCCTCACCCTCGGTGTCAGACACAAGTTCACGGACCTGTGTCTGCAACCTCGCCCTGCTCGACTCCGTGGAACCCTGTCCACGATGGGGGCGTCGAGAGGTAGACTCCCTCGCCCGCATCGGCGAAGCTCCCTCCGCCGACGTAGTCGGGGAGCCTTCCTGGGAGGTGGCCGCGGTCGGTACCGCACGCGGTACCGACGTCGGGGACCTCAACCTGGGCGATGGGCCAGCCGGCGCCACGCTCGACGGTACCGGTGGCGCAAGCACCGCCGGTACCGGAGGGGTAGGGCGCAACAGCTCTCCCAGAATCTCTGGGAGAACGGCCCGGAGGCTCTCGTTAGAGCGGCTGCAGAGAAAGGCTGAGAGGTCGATGCAGGCGTCGACGTCAGTACCTGTTCCGGGCGTGGAGGCTGTTCCGGGCTGTCCAGAGCGGAGCGCATCGACACCTCCTGAACAGAGGGTGAGCGGTCCTCTCGGTGCCGATGCCTGCTGGGTGCCGAATCCCTCGGCGACCCAGAGCTCTCGGTGCCGACACGGGGAGGAGACCGGTGTCGATGCTTCTTCGATTTCTTCCGAAGCATGTCACCGGAGCTCCCCGGCACCGACGAGGAGGACGTCGAATCCACCCGTCGCTTCCTCGGGGCCGAGACTGAAGAAGGTCGATCTCGGGGGGGGCTGTACCGCAGGAGCCCTCAGGGTAGGCGGAGACCCACCCGAGGGCTCACCGCCACCAGCAGGGGAATGGACAGCCCTCACCTGCACTCCACCCGATGCACCACCGTCCGACGACATCAGCAGACGAGGTCCTGGTACCACCGACGTCGATGCAGCTATCCGATGTCTCGGCGCCGATGCAGAGGCCCGATGCCTCGATGCACTCGATGCAGGGGCGGCCGAGGAAGATGGTCTGGACGCTGACGACGTCGATGCACTCGAAGATCCCGGTGCCGATGCCGACGAAGAGCCCGAGAACAACACGTTCCACTGGGCTAGTCTCGCTACCTGAGTCCGCCTTTGAAGCAGGGAACACAGACTGCAGTTCTGAGGGCGGTGCTCGGCCCCCAGACACTGAAGACACGACGAGTGTCGATCAGTGAGCGAGATAACCCGGGCGCACTGGGTGCACTTCTTGAAGCCGCTGGAAGGCTTCGATGTCATGGGCGGAAAAATCACGCCGGCGAAATCAAAAGCCGAAATGGCGAAATTCGAAGCACCAAATTTAGAGGGAGAAAAAATCTCGACCGAGGCCGAAAAAAGGCCTACCCCGACGACGAAAGAAAACTTACCGGGGCAAAAAAGCTGGAAGTACGGGGAGGATTTACACGAAACCCGGCGGGGGGTTTCCGGAGCACTTCCCGACTAGGACAAAGCTTTCCCGAAGGAAAAAAACACGTTCAAACAAATTGTACGCGCGAGGTCGACTTTCCGGGGCTCGACACGGCGAAAACACGACCGTACCGAGTGCGGACAAAAGAAGACTGGCCGGCTCGAGCCGGTTTCGGGCGGGAAGACGGCCGCGCGTGCGCGGTGCGCGCGGGCGCGCGAGGGCTAGCAAAGGACTTTGCTAGTGAAGTTTCCGATTGGAGGGGCTGCCGTGGACGTCACCCATCAGTGAGAACAAGCAGCCTGCTTGTCCTCGGAGAACATATGTTAGCGAGGTCATAGAGGACATCCGTCATTAAGGCTGCACTTAATTCAGTGCGCTATGTCCAGGACTCCAGCAGTTGCTAAGCCCAGCGCAAAGAGGGCAAGGGCCACATAACCCCCATACACTGAGGCCCAAGACCCGATTGCTAAGATGCAATGAAAAATGTCTTACCTGATAATTTCCTTTCCTTTAGTCGCAGCAGATAAATCCAGAGACTAGTGGGTTGTGTTCATCTACCAGTAGGTGGTGATAGAAGGCTGAATTCAACTGTCTTATAGGACGGAATGCTCCTTGGTCAGTCAGTATGTCACATGACAAATCAGAAGAAAACAGAAGTAGATGGGATACAGCAAAGCAGTCCTGAAGAAGGGTGGGAACATAAAGCACCCGCAGGTAGTACCGTCACTCCAAAAAAGATATCAGACCGAAGACCTCCAAATGGTAATGGCTGAAGAAGAGCTGCCAAGACAACCCCGGGCACCACCCCACATACGTCCTCCAGGGAGAACAGACTAGCTCTGCCCAGGAAGCTGGCTGGAAGTGGATTACCTGCTACGAAATACGCAGACGCAAAAACCTCATTGACCCAGTAAGCTAGTGTGGCTCTGAAAGCAATATTACCTTGAGGACCCAAACAAAGCAACAACAAAAGAGCTGACCAACAAAACATGGTGGTCACTATAAACTAATTCAGGAGCACCGGCAGATCATCAAGCAAGAGAGAAGAAATAAAAGGGGATTGAGATAAAAAGCAGAAACCACCTTGGAAAGAAGAGACGGAACTGAGTGCACCATCCCCCATCTGGAAAAGTCTGGAGTATCCCGACAGGGCGTAACCTCACTTGACCTGGAATACAATGAGGCTGCCACAGATGAGAGCACCTGGTATCTCTCAAAACAAGGGCAAGTCTGACCCAACCAGAAAGAACATTTAGACAGCCTTTAAGCCACAGAAACCTTCCACCAACATCAGTAAGTTCAGACCAAACAACTTGCCCCAAAAGGGGAGCTGAACCAGCCACTGCGAGAAACAGCACCTGCTAACCAGTCACACCACCTCAGCAAATGACAGGCTGTGGCTTCTGCATGATCAATGCCCAAAACCAAGCATACGAGGAAACCACCAAATATGTCAGACACTTCTCCACAAATGGTAATTCCGGAAGAGGACGACTGTCAAACTCCTGGAAAGAATCCGAAATCTGGTTCACCTAGCAAAGGCACGCCTGAGCTGCATACGCGCTGCAGATAGCCGCCTAACAAAAAATACATCTGAATTGTCAGAGGAAGACTGCACTGAACCACCAGGTGAGGCTTAGAGAGGATCGGAAGGCAAGAAAGAGACCAACAGCCAAAAAGGGACCACCGAGTGCCCTGTGGCGGAATCCAGCCCATGGAAGAATAGCAAAGTTAGAGGTCATTGTCCCAGAACACAGCACCTAAAACCATGCCCTTGAAAAAGTGTCCTCGGTGAGGTGGAAAGGCTGAATCACCTGATTAACAAAATGAGAAAGCTCACGAAGGAGTGCCAAACCCAGAAATTCTCCATGGAAAGAAGAAATGGAAACAGGACAACAAGCATCCTAGAGATCCTGGGAGGCAAGGAACTCTCGCTGCTGAATTGAAACTCAAGCCCAACTGCAATATCTCTTCCCCCCCCCCCCCCCCCCCCCCCAATTGTGAAAAGTGAAATCTGCCACACTCTGTCGACTCTTCAGAAGTACAAACCCAGGGTGGAAGGAATTTACTCCTCTTGGAACTACCAAACAAAATGAATAACTTTCAAATCCCCAATCACAACCAAATGCAGAAGCATGCGCCAGGAAACACAAACTACATGAAACTTAGAGACTGCAGCTTGCATGGAGATTCCAAGAAAAGAAAACCTCAATGAAAGGGAGAACTCCAAAGCCAATCCCACTTCAGCATTCCCAAGACATGATGGCCAAGGAAATTTGGTCTACTCTCCATGGAACCTAGAGAGGAGTCCTGCAACAATGAAACCCGAGGAGCGCACCAAAATCCCCCATTACGAGGAGGTGTGGAAGGAATTAGTAGACCTGGAATTGAAGCAGAGTACTACTTGTCAGCCTGAAAAAAGTCTTGTCTTCGTTGAAAAAATGGAAACCCTGACAGAATGCTCAGACTGCAACACTGGGTGTCACAAAACCGAACACAAGACCGAGAGGATTAAACAAAGATCCTGAGGCATGTTCTCTGGCAATCTCCAAGATGTGGAGATCCCTAGGCCGCAAAGTGTACCTCCAAAAGGTAGCTTGCTAAATGTGACATAGAAGCCACCTCAGCCGTCCAATGCCTAAGCCAGAGTCATCTTCTTTCTGAGAGTGCCAATAGGTGGCTGGCATGTCAGTGCACTAGAACTGGATGACATGTTACTCACTGGAGCTAACTAGTGAGTCTGCAAACCAGAGATAGATGGGGTAGCAGAATAATTGTACTACTGAGCACTAATAATGGCAAGCAGCAGTAGGACCCGACCCAGCAAATTCAGGATCTCTGTGCTCACTCTCAGCTGACAGCCGTAACCAGTAAGTGATGCCTCTACAAAGAAGTAGATCCGTTAAGAATCATTAGCTACCAATACAATGAAAAGCATTTAGAGACAGCACAACCAACAGAAGTGGTGTAGCAGACCCAGTGATGGCTGGAGCCAGGATGCAACAGTGTGCAACAGCAGGAAGCAGAACTGATGTGGAAAACCAACTCAGCTCACAGCAGCATGGAAACAGATTGCTGTCATAGCCATGCAATGACCAGTTTGCAAAGCAAGCGAGATGGGTAAGTGAGGGAAAGGATGCCCCAACAGAAAAAGAGCAGAGTTCTCCATCCTCTAAAAGTCAGCACCAACTTTGAACCAGACCTTGGGGTAAAATACAGCCACCTTCCAGAAAAAAAGCTATAATGCTTCCCAAAGCACTGTAAACACTGTACCTGGAGAAATCTGAGCATGGACACCAAGAGGTGCCATGAAAACCAGGAGGAGCCAAGAGCTATAAGCAAGACTTTAAGCCAAACTCCTCTGTAAAGAGTCTGAAAAGGGAATACCTGTACTGGCAGACATACCTGGGTGACCAGGGAAGACCTAGAAAGAATGCATCACCCCCAGAAAACAACACTTCAAAAAAAATGGAGGCCTGCGAAAAAAAGGGACTGCCCCTTCTGTGGTTACTTATACTTTACCTGGGACAATGGAGAGTTAAGCAACTTGCCCATAAGAAAATACTAAGTGAGACCAATGGCCCATCCAGCCCAGTACCCTGCTTCCTGCAATGGCCAAACTAGGCCACAAGTCCCTGGAAGAAACACAGTTAGTAGCACATTCTATGCTACCAATCCCAGGGCAAGAAGTGGCTTCCCCATGTCTGTCTCAATAGCAGGCTATGGCCTTTTTCTCCAGGAACTTGTCCAAGCCTTTTATAAACCCAGATATACTAACTGCTGTTACTACCACCCGTTAACAAGTTCCAGAGCTTAACTAGTCTTTGAAAAAATATTTTCTCTTATTTGTTTTAAAAGTATTTCCATACAATTTGAGTGTCCCCTGGTCTTTGAATTTTTTGAATGACAGAAAAGCCAATTCCCCTCCACCCGGTTCCACTGCACTCAGGATTTTGTAAACCTAAATCACACACCCCAGCCATCTCTTTTCCAAGATGAAGAGCCCTAACCTCTTTAGCCTTTCCTCATGAGAGAGCACCTCCATCCCTCTCTCATTTTGATTGCTCTTCTTTGAACCTTTTCTAATTCCACTATATCTTTTTTAAGATATGGCGACCAGACCTGAACACAATACTCAAGGCGAGGTCGCACCCTGGAGCAATACAGAGGCATTATAATATTTTTGTCTTATTTTACATCCCTCTCCTAATAATCCCTAGCATTCTGTTTGCTTTGTTTGGCCACCATCACATACTGGGCAGAAAATTTCAGCGTACTGTCTACAACATCTAGGTCTTTTTCTTGAATGCTGACTCCTAAAGTGGTCCCTAGCATTAGATAACGATTTGGATTATTCTTCCCAACGTGTATCACATTGCATTTGTCTACATTAAATTTCATCTGCCATTTGGATGCCATCTTCCTGTTTCCTACAGTCTTCCTGAAATTCTTCACAATCAGCATGCACTGACAACTCTGAACAGTTTATACGTTAAATAGCACTGATCCCAGTACAGATCCCTATGGCACTCCAATATTCACCCTCCTCCATTGAGAAAAAGGGAAAATTAGGTTCTTACCTTGGTAATTTTCTTTCCTTTAGTCACAGCAGATGAATCCATTAACTGATGGGTTGTATCCGCCTACCAGCAGGTGGAGATAGAGAACACTGAAAGACCATAGTGCCTCTAGGACGGCTAGCCACAACTGCCTTCAGTATTTGACATTTCCAGAGAAAGTGAACCATAAAGGTATAACAACAAACTTTCCTCACAGCGAACAATCGCCCCATAACAGGAGCATCAAAGGAGGGACGATCTCAACCTCCTGTAGTAGAACATCATGTAGAAATTCTGATAACTGTTTTCCAACTTCTCCCAATGATATTTATATCTGCATGAAAGATCTGAACAAAAAACAAAGCCAGACAGGGAGGGATCATGGATTCATCTGCTGTGACTAAACGAAAGAAACTTACCAAGGTAAGAACCTAATTTTCCCTTCCTTGTCATCAGCAGCAGATGAATCCATTAACTGATGGGATGTACAAAAGCAATCCCTACTTAGGGTGGGAACAGGCCACACCACGAGCCAATACTTGAGCTCCAAAAACAGCATCCTGCTTTGCTGCAACATCCAGCTTGTAATGCCGGGCAAGAGAGAGATGAGAAGCCCAAGTAGCCACACTACAGATCTCTTAACGAGAGAGTGCACCCGTTTCAGCCCACGAGGAGGAGATGGCTCTCGTGGAATGCGCCTTAAACGCTTCAGGCGGAGACCGACCTGAAAGCAGACACGCAGCAAAAATTACTTCCTTGAGCCAACGAGCTATAGTGGCCTTAGACGCTGGACCTCCACGCCGAGGACCTGACAAGACAAAAAAAAGTGATCTGAAGTCCTGAAGTCATTTGACATCTGTAGATACTGCAACAGCGCCCTGCGGACATCCAGAAGATGTAAATGTCCAAAGGAGTCCAGGAACTCTTCCCTAGAAAAGGAAGGAAGAAAAATGGGCTGGTTCAGGTGAAACGCTGAAACCACCTTAGGCAGGAATGAAGGCACTGTACGTACCGTTACTGCAAGAATTGCAGAAAAGGGTCCCAACAGGACAGCGCCTGCAGCTCAGACACGCGTCTAGCCGATGTAATGGCCACCAAAAAGACTGTCTTGAGAGTCACATCCTTCTCCGAAGCTCGCTTAAGCAGCTTGAAGGGCGAACACTGAACAGCCTTCAACACTAGCCTCAGGTTCCAGGCCGGAAAGGGCAACCGGACAGGAAGACGGAGCCTAAGCACCCCTCTGAGAAATCTGGCAAAGTCTGGATGAGCAGTAAGGGACAAGCCAGCGACTTTCCCTCGATAGCATAATAATGCTGCCACTTGCACCCGAGGGAATTGTAAGCCAGGCCTTATTGCAAGCCCTCCTGCAAAAAGTCCAGCACAGTTAAGACAGTAGCTCGCTTGGCTGTGATCGCCTTTGAAACACCTCACACCTCAAATTTGCGCCAGATCCGAGCATAAGCTGCAGAGGTGGACCACTTGCGGGCTTGCAAGAGAGTGGAGATGACCTTGTTAGAGTAGCCCTTGTCTCTCAATCGCATCCTCTCAATACCCAGGCCGTAACACCAAATCGGCATGGATCCTCCATAGACACCGGACCCTGAACCAACAGGTTCGGTACAAGGGGCAAATGCACCGAAGCGTCCACCAACATCTGGCGGAGATCCGCATACCACGGACGCCTTGGCCAATCTGAAGCGATGAGTATCACCAGACCTCGGTGCTGTCGAATCCGTAGTAGGACTCGTCCTATCAAGGGCGAAGGAGGGAACACATACAGGAGGCCCGAGGGCCACAGTTCAACCAGAGCATCCAAACCCGCCGAGTGAGGATCTCTCCTTCTGCTGAATAAGCGAGGTACTTTGGCGTTTGCACTTGACGCCATTAGATCCATACCGGGAGTCCCCCATTTGGCACAAATCTGAAGAAAAACTTCTGCCAGTTCCCATTCCGCTGGGTCGATTTGATGCCTGCTGAGAAACTTGGCTTGCACATTGCTCTGACCTGCTATGTGAGCTGCTGACAGAAGCTGCAGGTGGATTTCGGCCCAGAGGCAAATCTGAGCGGCCTCCGCGGCCAGGGCCATGCACTGAGTGCCGCCCTGACGATTTATGTATGCCACTGCTGTCGTGTTCACTGACAGAACCCGGACAGCAAGCCCCTTCAGAGTCTTTTGAAAGGCCATAAGAGCCTGGAATATCGCTCTCAGTTCCAAGCGATTGATGGACCACCCTGCTTCCATTGCTTCCTTGGCAATGTGCTCCCCAGCCTAGAAGGCTGGCATCTATTATCACCAGGCACCAGCAAGGAAGCGCCAGAGGCATTCCTTGGCACAGCATCCTGTCGGACAGCTACCACTCCAAACTGAGCCGGGCCGCAGGGAGCAACATTAGCCTGCGTTGATATTCCTCGGACATCGGAGACCAATGTTGAAGCAGGGCAATCTGCAGAGGCCTCATATGCGCTCTGGCCCAAGGCACCACCTCCAAGGTGGCCGTCATCAACCCCAGCAGCTGGACACAGTCCCAAGCTTGCGGGCGAGGCATCCGCAGGAGCACACGGACCTGATTCTGAAGCTTGCACCACCTTTGGTCGGGGAGAAAGACCAACCCCGATGCCATGTCGAATACTTGAGAGACAGAGGGAGGTCAGGTGACTTTTGGGTATACTGACCACCCAGCCTAGCGCCTGCAGGACCGGCAGTGGCAAGACGACTCTCGGTTGCCGAGTCCGCTCTGATGAGGTAAGGGTGAACTCTGATACCCTCTCGCCTGAACAGACAGCTACTACCACCATTACCTTGGAAAAGGTACGAGGAACTGAGGCTAGGCCGAAAGGCAAGGCCTGAAACTGGAAATGCTTTCCCAACATTGCAAAGCGGAGGAGACCGAGCCAACGAGCTCCGGTCAAGCTGCACAGAACCAGGATCACTGGAAAAAGCCTCAGAACAGCCACGCAGTAAAAGCACGCTTTTTTTTTTTTTTTTTTTTAAACGCTGTGAGGAAAGTTGGAGGCAGGCAGCAACAGAGGGACTCCGGGAGGCAGGGGGAATGGGTAAGGCAGGGAAAGGGCGAACCTATATGCCTTTAAAGTGGGCACCACCAGCCACAACACCCCTGTTCAACTGGCAAAGCACAGGAGCCACCCCAGGCAGTCTGAAATCCAGGAGCTGATAAAGTTACGTCCACACCTGCTGGGAGATAGAGAAATACTGAAGGCAACTGGGGCTAGCCGTCCTAGAGGCACTATGGTCTTTCAGTGTTCTCTATCTCCACCTGCTGGTAGGCGGATACAACCCATCAGTTAATGGATTCATCTGCTGCTGATGACAAGGAACAGATGGATTTCAAGGAGAATTTTATGAACTTTTGTGTTCTTCAATTATTCCGACTCTGTAGGCCTTTTTCTCTCAATTTGTGACAATGGGGGGGCCTTCCACGCTCTCTTCAGCTAGCCCAAAATGTCTTACTTTTGAAACCCGGGAAGGATCCAGTGAAACATTCTTTGTATCGGCCTCGCTCTCTTAAATGTAGCGACAAAATTATTTGCAAAACTTTTGGCCAATCGTCTGGCCCAAGTAATTCCAGTTTTGATAGTGGAGCCTCAGGTGGGGTTTGTACATGGACGTACCATCTCTTATAACATGCACAAAATTCTTCTCTCCACAGAACAAGTAGAAAGAATACATAAGCCTTCTTTGTTAGTCAGTTTTGACACAGAGAAGACGTTTGATTGTGTTAATTGGGGATTTCTTTTTGCCACTTTATGCCGTTATGGTATTACAGGTTTTTTAAAAAATTCTATTCAGGCACTCCACCATTCACCTAGGCCGCAAATACAAGTGAACAATGTTTTTTCCTCAGTGTTTAAGATCTGTCGAGGGACTCGTCGGGGCTGCCCTTTGTCCCCACTGCTTTTTGTTCTTTCATTAGATCTAGTAGTTAGGGAAATTATAGGTAATCAGGACATTAAGGGGATTAGGATAAGCCCCTGTGAATTTAAACTTTCAGCCTTTGCAGATTATTTATTGCGCACATTTGTAATAAAAGCGAATTTTAAAGATTGTTTTTCAATTCTGCCTTGACCGACCAGTGCACTTGGGGGGGTCTGTATTTTGATTAGAAGTAATTCTGTTTAAAAATGATTTTTTCACACAAAGTAAAGCAAAGTTGGAATGTACAAGATAAGACAGAGCTCTAATTAATTTGGTATGTGAAAGGAGAGGTGGAGCCTGTTTCGAGTTCAGACTGGCCACTTGGACTGAGAAACATGTGACCACATTCCCACAGTATGGCTTGTTTACCTAGACAGAGAAATTCTCAAGCATTCTGTAATTTTCCTTAGCTCTGAACATGAGTTCTAAGTCTAATAAAAAACGGAGTTTCTATTAGTGAAACTGGGAGCTCGTCTGTGAGTAACGTATTAACTGTGCAGAGAACCATATTTCCTGGTCAAAGAAACTCCTGGCTGTCACTGTGAACAGGGCCCCCCCAGCTGATGATAAAAGCCTGGATGATCAGTGATGGATGGACGTATGTATATTATAGTGTATCATTGCTTCTTTTCCTGCTCTAGAAACTCCTAGCATTGCTTGGATGTAGAGATTAGGGACCAGTGATGTAATGATTGTTTATAGGTATTGTTTCTTTTCAGTTATATAGCTAGTCATTGTGTATATACAAATCATTGTGTATCTTAGATTTTAAAACCTCTAATAAAAGTTTCATTTACCTAATACAAATCCAAAAGAATCCACGGTAATTACTGAGTAGTCTTTGTCAGTAAAGCAGGCTGTAAAACCAGGGCAGTACAATATTGTGGAGCCTCAGGCATCCTTGTCGGCACCGATGGAGAGCTTTGCGGAATATGGGGATTTTTCGGGTTTCAAGTTGAACTTAAGATAAATCCTTAGCAATGCCCACTGTCGTCTGTCCGAGAGACCTGGGAGGATCTTTTTCCACTGAAGTGGGAACCCACCTCTTTTCGCTATCTAGGTATTCAGTTGCCTTATAAAACCTCGTTGCTTTTATAAAGCTAATTTGTCAGTTTTATTAGAACATACCACGACTATGTCTGGCTAAGTGGGCACATTTTCCCTTGTTGATTCATGGTAGAATACAGCTCTTCAATATTGTCTTGTTCAATAAATGGCTGTATACCTCTCAAACTCCTGAAGCATGATTTATCTGCTCTGCAGAAGCTTTTGTCTCATTTTTGCTCAGGACAGAAACCAAAAATATCTTTAAAATTTTTAATTGGCTCTTGGAAATATGGAGGTTTGGGTCTCCCAAACTTACGCTTATATAATTATGCCTGCCTTCTTGGTCATCTTGGCTACTGGGTGTTGGAGGAGCGGACTTACATGTCCCGGGAGTTTGAGGTGGCGTATTACTCTCCGTGGCACATTAATTCCCTTCTGCATTTCCTGGCAGGTTCCCTGCCATCTTGCTTTCATGATAGTGTGCTCCTTCGTTCATTATGCCACACGTTATCTAGTTCTGCTACTGGGGGGATGGCCAGAGATCTCAGGTCAGTTTCAAATTCAGGGTAATTTGCAGATCTCCTCGGGACGGGATAATGCTAGTTTTAAACGCTGGGCATTGAGGGGAGTTTTCTTAATACAGCATGTCAAAGACACTGAGGGTCAAATGTGTTCTTGGGATCTCTTATGGACAAAGGGGATTGCGGAATATAAAGACGTGTTTGTGTACAATTACAACGTGGTGTGCGTTCTTTGGATCCGTCTGCCTTATTTCCGTCTTTGGGCACATGTTTACAGATATTTTTTGATAAATTTAGAGAAAAGGCTCTGTCGGTCTCTGATCTTCACAAAGCATTGCAAGCACTCTCCCCAGTTCAGAATTTTGAGGAGCTTATTCACAAATGAGGTCGGAAGTTGGGAATACCTGCTACTTCCTTAGACTTTCATAAGCTTATTAAACACATACCGGAGGTCTCGGTGAGTGCTGAGGTACAGGAATGCCAGCATCGTACATTACATAGGGCATACTTCACACAAGAGCAGATGTTTAAGGTGGGTGCAGTGGAGACCCCGATTTGTCAAAAATGTCAGCAGGCCCTAATTCTTTTTTTCATGCATTTGGTGGGTGCAGTGGAGGCCCCAATTTGTCAAAAATGACTGCAAGGCCCTGTCTTTTTTTCATGCATTTTGGGGTTGTCCGAGGGTAAAATGTTTCTGCAAGGTAATCAAACTATCTTGGGAAGTTATTGGGTCTGGAGTAGAGATCTGCATGGGAACGGGAACCCATGGGATTTCTGCGGGGACGGAAGCAGGTCCTGCGGGGTTCCCGTGGGGACAGAAGCAGTTCCTGCGGGGTTCTCTTGAAGCATATGCTGCACTTGCACCAGCCTCTCACCTACTGAGTACCAAGTTCTTTGAGTGCTTTCTTCTCCTCCTCCTTGCTTTAACAGCACAAATGTGGAAAGTCTCCATTAAGGAGGTGGTAACATACAAATGGAGATGAAATTCAAAAAGGCATAGGGTGAACACAGAGGATCTCTAATTAGAAAATGGAAGTTATAAAAAACCTAAACAAATGGCTGCATGTGTGTGGATGTGTCACGTGACACTTAGATAGTGACTCTGGCTGTGATGAACTAGGGCCAATACCGGGAGACCTGCATGGTCTGTGTCTTATATATGGCAATCTGGTTTAGGATGGGCTGGAAAGGGTTTAGACAGCAACTTTAGTGGCTGGAAAATGAGGACAGTGCTGGACAGACTTTTATGGCCTGTGTCCCGCAAATGAGTGAATAGGCTGGAGTGAGCTTTGAGGGCAACTCCAGCAGTTGGAACATAAGGATAGGGCCAGGCGGACTTCTATGGTCTATGTCCCAGAAACGCCACAGAAAGACCATAATCAAGTATATAATATCACATTCATTGTTGATTTAATCATGAATTGGTAATGATTATTGGGCAGACTGGATGGACCGATCTGGTTTTTATCTGCTGTCATTTACTATGTTACTATTAATCATCTCTGCTCCCGGGCTGATGCGCAGACCTCAGCTCTGACATAGGCACGAGCATCAGATGTCACCTAACCTACTGGCGTGTGCATGTGGTGATCTCTTAGTACACAGTGCCAGTGAATCAGAGAAGTCTTACGTGTGCGCACCAGAGTGTTCCAACTTCCGTTCCTTCCTTCCTTGCCTGCAGTGCTGCAACTCAAACCCAGAGACAGAGAGTCAAAAGGAATTTTTTTAATGTACCATTAAATTCTTGCAGGGACGGGTGGGTTAGATTCCCTACGGGGACGAATGGGGACGGGTTGTATTCCAGTGGGGACGGGTTGTATTTCTGTCCCCGTGCAACTCTCTATTCTGGAGCTGCCTCTCTCTTCAGCAGGGCTGCTGCTACATAGATATGAAGCCTTTCGTGTCCCTAATCGTGCACAAGTTTTATTTCTCTGTAAAGCAGGCGCCCTGGGTAAGTGAGTCATTCCTGGGGTTTGGGGTGGGGAGGAGGTCCCGTCTTTTTGGGCATGGAGAAATCGTCTACATGGTTTGATGCTTCTGGAGCAAAGGCATGCTAGACGTTCTCCCAAGCGGTTGAAATTATTTTTTTTAAGTATGGGATGTGTACATTCAGTCACTTCTGCATAGGGCCAGGAGCTTCATTTTAAATTCTTCTTAAACAGCCATATATTTGCTGGACTAGCAAGTCACCCCCAGTTACGGTCAGTTTGGTTTTAAAGATAAGCCTAGGACCACACGTGCCTCAGGTCAGTTCAGGGTTTGGGTTTTTTTGGGTGGGGCAAGGGAATAAAGTTTTAAGCTTAAGAAAAGGTTGATGGTGTGTCTCTTTCATAGGATTTTTGCACACTCGGTGAATAAGTTGTATCGCTCATTACTCTATTATGCATATATGACTATTTGAGTTGTGTCATCAATAAAAAAATTATTGAAACTAAGGAGAAATTAGATCTTACCTGCTAATTTGCTTTCCTTTAGTCCCTCCGGACCGGACCAGGATTGGACTGATGGGTTGTGCTCGCCTACCAGCAGGTGGAGACTGAGAAAAAACTCTGACTCTAGAGAGCCAATAGGAGCCCTGGCCATGTGACCTTAGCCTCAGTATTTGAATAACAAAGCAGGAAAGAAAGAAAGACCTTCTGTGCCGTATGGAATCCTAGCAGCCACAAAGCACTCGGCAATGCCAAGTATCAGAGCTCACCAGCAACTCTCACCAGAGAAGTGGTATGGCCCGATATGTATTACAGCTCACCAGCAACTCTCACTAGAGAAGTGGTATGGCTCACTTGTACTATAGCTCACCAGCAACTCTCACCAGAGAAGCGATATGGCTCACATGTAATATAGCTCACCAGCAACTCTCCCCAGAGAAGTGGTATGGCTCACGTATAATATAGCTCACCCGCAACTCTCACCAGAGAAGTGGTATGGCTCACATGTAATATAGCTCACCAGCAACTCTCCCCAGAGAAGTGGTATGGCTCACGTATAATATAGCTCACCCGCAACTCTCACCAGAGAAGTGGTATGGCTCACTTGTCTTATAGCTCACCAGCAACTCTCACCAGAGAAGTGGTATGGCCCACTTAAGATTTTATATATATTCCATCAACTGAGCTTACCAGCAACTCTCACCAGAAAAGTGGTAAATCATATTTAAGGTTTTATAGATATTCCAGCAACTGAGCTCAGCCACAACTCTCACCAGAGAAGTGGTATGGCGTATTTAAGGTTTTATAGATAGATTCCAGCAATTGAGCTCACCAGCAACCACCAGAGAAGTGGTATAGACCACGTAAAGTTCTGTATATATATAGTATTGTTCCACGAATCGTAAAGGAATGAATACACTTCCTACTGAATACACTTCCTACTTAATAAAAGAAGCTAAAGAGTAGAGAGAACATGGGAGGGGCCTGGTCCGGTCCGGAGGGACTAAAGGAAAGCAAATTAGCAGGTAAGATCTAATTTCTCCTTCCTTAGCGTCCCTCCGGACCGGACCAGGATTGGACTGATGGGAAGTACCAAAGCAGTAATCTGAAGGGAGGGACCCTATGAAAACTGCAGAGAAATGTTCATGCTGCATAGGCCACCTGGCGACAACTAACATGTAGTGTGTCCCAATGAGCAAAATAAAATGAAACTAGGACTAAGTTGCCAACTTACCAATGTGCACCGAGAGCACCAAAAATCGCCGTAGTAAGAATAGAGCCCGCTTCTGAAGTTGTGGAATATGTTGTAATACGCTGTGGAACTGCCCTCTCAGCGAGAAGAGAAATAGACATTCTCATTTCCTTGATCCTTCGCGATATAGCGGGTTAGAAACAATGAAAAACTTTTACGCCTACTGGCTAGAAGGACAAAACCAATAAGAAAAAACCGATTGGGAAAGGTGAAAACTTTAAACTACAGCAGACCGAAAAGAAGTTACCAACCGTAGAAGTATTCCACACATAGATCTACTTGCTGCAATGGCTACTGGGAAACACTGCTTGAAGAGGAAAACTTTATAGAAAAAGTTATGGCTACTAGAAAACAGAACTTTAAGAGTCTGTTCACCTAGTTCACCTAGCTGGTGGACGAAGCGGGAGGTACAGGTGCAGGACTCCTTTAAGAAACCGCTTTGACAGTGGATGCTGCATAAGCGTGCGGTTGTCAACAGTATCATGCATCACTGATAGAGCTGCCAAATGAACTCTAATGGATGAGTAAGACAGACAAGATTTCGCAAGATGCAGAAGATATTCCAAAACATGCAAAATGGATACTGTTTGTGGAATGAAGTGGCGAGAGGAGTACCACAGAGTGAACCGTCGCCACTTTGATTCATAGGACTTTAATGTAGATTTCTGTCTGGAAGCAATTAAAACGTGAAGTACTTCCTGCGAAAATATCAAAGATGTTGCAGACCCAATAACCACGCCATAAGTTTGAGTGACTGGGGGTCCGGATGTAGAAGGGTGCCTTGGTTCTGCGTAAACACCTAGTGAGATGATGGAAGAAACGCATAAAGAAGGTTGAAAAACCCCTGCTGGATGTTGGCATCTGTCCCTGTCTCCGTCAAGACTGTTGATGAACGGAAGAAGCAAGAAATGTTCGTGAGCCTGAAGGCAAAAAGAGATAGCCCTGAAGTGTCGCAGTGAGGAAGTAAGGCTGAAAAAATGAGAGTCCATTCACCTAAACGCAGGGTGACACAACTAAGAAAAAATGAGTACAAACTCAAGAGTATACTCTTAACTCCTCCTTGGCGGATGACATAACCCATTGCCATGGCAAGGACCAACATAGCTCTCTCCGCCTTGTTTGTCAGTAGGGAAAACAAAATTCACCCGAAGGTAAAACGAATTGCTGAGGTCCCCCAGAAAAAAAATATATACAAACAAGCTTCTGCCAAAAAGTGTACTGCACAAAGCATCCCAATGACAGAACTAAGGTTCTTGAGATAACTAGATGACACTTAAATAGCGCGATTGATGACCCTGAGATTCGCAATAGGATGAAGGAAAATTCCTTCTTGGGCATTAGAAAGTAAAATTGCATTCTGCAGAATAGAGCGAGGAAATGGCCGAAGGCCCAAGGTCACCAAGAAAAATATAAACTGGGATGTTTGCAGAGGAGACAAAAGATTGTGCGCCAACCTGACTAAACAAAGAGAAAATCAGAGATATCTGATGAGAGATCAAATGAGAGGCCTGGCTACAATCACCACCCAACCTAGAGACTGTAAGAAATGCAACACCCGGTGCGTGACCTGAGAACTCTGCTGATAAGACTTTCTCCAATTAGGCAGTCGTCTAGGTAAGAATGAAATGACCCTAAGAGCGCAATGAACATCCTCTTAGATCTATAAAAGAACGGAAGAGAGAGTACTGCTGAAAATGACCGGTTAATGCATAAGCAAAAAACTAGCCATTCTCTGGATCCTGAGGAGAAGAGGAAGGGTGACCAAGGACACCAGTTAAATAGGGCTACAAACTCCAACCCTATCTCTATGGCGTTCCATAGTTGGGTAAGTTCTGAATATAGAAAGTTCTGAATATAGGAGTCCACCAGCTATGGTAGTACGCTCCGGACAGAAAAAAATTGTCCCAGTATGAACGTCTGATTCACCGGCCTGTAATTTCTTGGATCTCCCTAATCCACATACCACTAATCCACGTACCACGGTCATGCGTCCTCCCTCACTGAGATGTAGATTGTAAGCTCCTTTGAGCAGGGAACGTCCTTCTTTGTTAATTTGTACAGCGCTGCGTAACCCTAGTAGCGCTCTAGAAATGTTAAGTAGTAGTAGTAGTAGTAGTACCAGACTCACACCCAATAGATATGAACGTTGAGCTTGTTTCAGGTTAAAACACCGAACCTAGGCCCAGGGTCCCTGGTGTTCCTAGTGGTGAACAGCCATGGCAAATATTGTATGCGTTAGTTTGCAGAATTACTGCAAAGCCTTGCTTTTGGAGCAGAGATTTCTGTTCGATACTCTCGTGAGATGTTTTTTTTTTTTTTTTTCTTTAATGCTGTTCTGGCTGTAGAAAGGTGGACATTTGAGCTTCCCCAGAATGGCAAAACTTATGTACCTATGCCCATTAGATATGAATGCTGGACTTGATGGACTTTAGGCCTTACCCAGCATAACCATACTTATGTACCTATGGTATAAATACACAGAAAGTGAGTGAATCCCCTTCCAATTGAAAGAACACTCTGGAGTGAAGGCGCATAGAATGAAAATGAAAAAGGACAAACTTGGAAATTACCTGTAACGAAAAAAGTGAAGTTGTGCCACAGCCACTTGGTGAAGGCAGTGTAGACAAGACTGTATCTGAATTCAAGAAAGCTTGATATAACATCAGGTCTCTAAGGAAGAGGAAGAGATAGCAGATGGTATGTATAGGCATACTGGACCAAACCAGGATGTTTATAATCTGCCAATGCTGAACTGATAGAGTAGAGACAAACACGAGTAGATGGTTTGAGGACCGTCCACTATCTTTAAGTGAAAGGATGACTTTATTCTCTAAGTGACCATATGTCCTGTAAAAACCAGAAGAAAGCTAAAATGAAATATGAGAGGCTTCAAGGCAGTTGGAAAAGAAGGGAAGACATGAATAAAGCATGCCTGCTAAGGCAGCTGAGTGACTGGGAGCTTGGTAGACAGGACTGTCCCTCAGAGAATATGAAAGAGCTGATATATCCCCATGGCATCTGAACAATATACTGTATGCCTCTAGAGAAGGCTTCTTAAAGTCGGAAAAAGAAAACACTGTATAACACTACAGCCATTGAGAGTGTATGTTAAGTTCTTAAAACACTATATAACATCATAGGCATGGAGTAAAATGCTTGAAAGGAACTAAGATATTATGGTCAGAATTGCAAAGTACCAATCAATTGACTCTTAGACAATGTAGTCCTATTCACCAGGGAATGAGAAAGACAGAAATTTACTCTATGCCTATAGAGAAAGTTTCTAAAGTTCTTAAAACACTGTATAATACTACAGCTATTGAGGAAAATGCTTGAAATGAATTATGATATTATGATAAGATGTAGATTTTCCACCAGGCAATGAAAAATGACTGAGCACCAGAAAAAACTAGTGTTAACAGCCCCGTGATACATAGAAATTTAAAAGAAGAAAAGCTTGTTATATATCCATATATGAAAGGAGCCCCCTTTCAACCAAATATTGCCTGCTGATGTGAAGAGCATTTTAGAATACGCCGTTCAGCACATACAAAAGTGTACACATCTTGGAGCCGAACTGCTCTATGAACTGCAGCCTTACCTTCAGCAGAGAGATCCCCGACTGATAAGATGGAGGGAGAAACAAAATGGCCGCCGTTCGCGCCACTGGCCCTGTGGCGATCATCGACAGCGCGCCCGACACCTCCGAACAAGCGGAGCCCAGTGGAACGGCGAAGAAACAACAGCCGGCGAAAAAGGCCCCGAAAAAACTGGAGGCAGCACCGGACCCGAAGAAACCTTGAAGGGAGAGCAAAATTTACACGTTCCGGCTGCGTGAACTGCGCGACGCTGACCGACAGCAGCTGTATGAACTTTTAAGCCATATCGGAAAAAACAGGTGGCCGCGCTTACGCGGTTCGCACCTTTTTTTTTTTTTTTCATTTGTTTAAACTGCCGCCGCCAAAATGCAAGAAAATGGAGGAAATTAAATCTGACGAGAAAAATCGCTGTTTAAAGTCACAGATACTGAATTATTTTCTTCTATTTGTTTTTTTTGTTTTTTTTTATAACCCCTCAATCATAATAAAACACTGGAGCTGCCTGCTCGTTAGAAGTCTGGGGAAAGAAAGGCTGCTTCTTTGAATTTCCTTTTATTTGATTTAATTCTTTTAAAGCAGCTACCTGTTAAAAGTGGCTGCCTCTCCCAAAGACGGTACACCTTTCCAGAGAAAGGGAATGCCCTTCCCTGCTAAGCCAGGGAGATGGGGAGGAAGGGGGGTGGACTCGAGACACCCGAGTTTAACACCCCCGAGGCTGTCAAAGAAAGAAGAGAAAGGAAACCCTGTCAAGCCTCTAAATAAGACTCCAGGCACAGAAGAATTATCACAAATATCTGTAATATCTAAAGAGAAAAGGAGAGAGACTAATGGGCTCACTTCCTACCTGCTGGGAGACTGAGAAAATACTGAGGCTAAGGTCACATGGCCAGGGCTCCTATTGGCTCTATAGAGTCAGAGTTTTTTCTCAGTCTCCACCTGCTGGTAGGCGAGCACAACCCATCAGTCCAATCCTGGTCCCGTCCGGAGGGACGCTAAGGAAGAGCATTTGCTTTAAACTTTGCTTTAATTCGTTTATTCAGTCCTTTCATGCACATGATTTTGTTTTATAAACCCAAAGGTGATTCCTAAGGGCAGTATAAACTGTATTGTTTCTGACTACTTGTTTTGGACCGCTTTGGGCCCTGCTAATCTGTACATCGGCTGTTTTAGCAGAGTATTGAAGAAAATGATTTAATGTTACTTTTACTAGAATTTTACTGCTTGTAGAACCTGGCTTTCTTGGGAGGGGGTGTCAAAGTGACTGCAGCACGGCAAAGGCTGGGCGGGCCAGTATGGAGGAGATTATTTGTGGCGGGGACGGGTTAGACTCCCACGAGGATGGGCGGGGACAAGTTAGATTTCTGTCCCCATGCAACTCTCTAATCTCTACCTTCCTCTGCTGGTAGAGAGAGACAACCAATGGTTTGGACTGCATTAGCAGGATAAGGAAGTTTATTATAATTTCTGTGTTGTTACAGTGTACAGAATACAAAAAGAGGAACATATCCCAGATATGGGCTACAATAAACCCACAGCTTCTGCTAAATGCGACAGGATTCATTTTTCTCTACATTTTAGAAGTTAGAAGTTCTCCCTTGTTTAGCACTCACAGCCTATTCAGGTGTTAAAACTTTAAACATTTCCCAGCATAAAGAATGGAGTAATTTGGTGGATCATTATTCCATATTAATTTATGTTGCCATTTGTTACAGAATCTGTTATTTTAAGCTATGGTTTCTTGTTTTCATTAATGTTGACTATGGCTTTAGGACTATACTAATCTCTAGAGCTGATTATTTCAAATGTTGTACTATGCTCCAAGCACTTTTAGCAAGACAGCATGCAACCAGAACATTGAAATAAAGGTAACATTTATTTAACTTGCTTCATGCAAGTTGACCTGCACTTTCACTGAGAACTTCTAAAGATAAGGGCAGGAGAAGGGGCAGGAACCAGGTAGCAAAAAGGTGAAATTATGTCGTACCTGATCAGGCGACCCTCGGGGGGAGGAATGCTGGCTTCGGCCTAACCCCTGGTAAGCCTTTCCTCGGCTGAGAGGTGCCCAGCTCTACCACCGGCTGCCTTTCAGGTGCTGTGGAGGACTTGCAGCTCATCTGCATATCCTTTACAGCCTTCTCCTGGGTAACTCCCAGGTCCACTCCGATCCACTCAGAGCCTCTGCTCTAGGGGTATTTTTCTCTTGACATTTATTTTTCTCCCAGTTACTACTCATGGCTCCTTGGTACTGTCCCTTCCTAATCAGTTTCTCCATCTGAAACCACTGTATAATGTAGGAACACATTGTCCACCCTCTGTATTCATCATCTCACCATCTCTTTTTTTCAGCTCTCAACCTTCAACATTTCCGTCCTTCCATTCATCCATCTCCTTTCTATCTGAGTACATCTCTCCTACTTTTCTCCGTACTCTCTTGCTCCTTCTCTTGCTCTCCGCTGGGGACATTAATCCCAATCCTGGTCCTACACATCAGCTCTCATCCTATTTGTGCAGGTCACACCGTGATATCTCCAATCTAATTTCTGTTCCTCTCCTCCCCCCTCCTTCCCTGCCTTTCTTTTGCGCTCTGTGGAATGCCCACTCTAACAAAACATCCATGACCTCTTTATCTCTCGTACTCTCCATCTGCTTGCTCTAACTGAAACTTGGCTTTACCCTGAAGACTCTGCTTCAGTCGCGGCCCTATGCCATGGAGGTTTATCTCCCATACTCCTCGCCCGGTTGGCCGCGGAGGTGGTGTCGGGCTACTACTTTTACCCTCTTGTAGATTTCAACCTCTTCTTCCACCTCAGTCTCACTGCTTTTCTTCCTTCGAAGTCCACTCCATCCGTCTATTTGCTCCTCTGCCTCTCCGAGTAGCAGTCATTTATCGACCCCCTGATAAGTCCCTTTCTTCCTTTCTCACTGACTTTGATGCCTGGCTTCCCTTCTTTCTTGAACCTTCATCTCCTTCAATCATTCTTGGGGATTTTAACATTCACGATAATGATCCCTCTGACTCTTATGCTTCTCAGTTTCGTGCTTTAACATCCTCATTCAATCTTCAACTATACTCCACTGCCCCCACTCACAGGAATGACCACTATCTTGATCATATCTTCGTCTCAAACTGCTCACTCTCCAGTTTCTGTGTATCAACTCTTCCCCTGTCTGACCATCATCTGATAATTTTCACACTTAAAACACCCTCCTCCCTAGTCCTGTCCAATCTTAACCAATACATTTAGGAATCTTCAGGCTATTGACCCTTCTACTCTGTCCTCCAGTGTCAAATCTCTTCTCTACAACTATGTTATCCAAGTCTGTCAATGAGGCTGTCTCTTCCTATAATACTATTCTCTCCTGTGCTCTGGATACTCTTGCTCTTCCCATTCCCCGTTCTGTAAAACGTGCCAAACCCCAGCCTTGGCTGACCTCTAGAATCCGCTACCTACGTTCCTGTGCCCGCTCTGCCGAACGCCTTTGGCTGAAATCCCGTGCCCATGCTGACTTCGTACATTTCAAATTCTTGTTGACCTTCTTCCAGTCTGCTTTTTTACTTGCCAAACAGGACTAATACATCCAGTTGACAAATTCTCTTGGCTCAAACCCTCAACGTCTCTTTGCCACACTGAACTCTCTCCTCAAAGTGCCTTCACTTCCAACTCCCCCTTCACGTTCCTCCCAGACTCGGGCTGAGTACTTTCATGATAAGGTTCACAAGATTAAACTTGAATTCTCAACCAGGTCACCTTCACCTCTCCTTCCCTTAGTCCATTCTCTCAACCCTCCAACCCCTGCCTCCTTTTCTTCCTTTTCTGAAATCACTGAAGAGGAAACTGTACATCTTATTTCCTCCTCAAAACTAACTACCTGTTCCTCTGATCCTAATCCCACCCATCTACTTAACACTATCTCTTCTACTGTCATCCTTTTTGTCATATCCTCAATCTTTCACTATCCATTACGACTGTTCCTGATGCCTTCAACCATGCCGTAGTCACACCATTCCTTTAAAAACCTTCATTGGACCCTACCCGTCCTTCCAACTATCGCCCCATCTCCCTCCTCCCTTTCCTATCCAAGATACTTGAACGTGCTCGTTCACCGCCGTTCCCCTGACTTTCTTTCATCTCAAGCTATTCTTGATCCACTTCAATCTGGCATTCGCCCCCTTCATTCAACTGAAACAGCGCTTGCTAAAGTCTCCAATGATCTGTTCCTGGCCAGATCCAAAGGTCTCTATTCTATCCTCATCCTTCTCGATCTATCTGCTGCTTTTGACACTGTTGATCATAGCCTACCCCTTGATACACTGTCCTCACTTGGATTTCAGGGCTCTGTTCTTTCCTGGTTTTCTTCATTTCTCTCCCAGCAAACCTTTAGTGTAGTGGATCCTCCTCTACTTCTATCCCACTGTCAGTTGGTGTACCTCAGGGATCTGTCCTGGGACCTCTTCTTTTCTCCACCTATACTTCCTCCCTTGGTACTCTGATCTCATCTCATGGTTTTCAGTATCATCTTTATGCTGACTCCCAGATCTACCTCTCCACACCAGAAATCTCAGCTGAAATCCAGGCCAGCCTGCCTGTCTGACATTGCTGCTTGGATGTCTCAGCACCATCTGAAACTAAACATGACCAAGACTGAGCTTCTCATCTTTCCCCCTAAACCAATCTCTCCTCCTCCATTCTCTATTTCTGTGGATAACATTCTCATCCTTCCTGTCTCATCTGCTTGTAACCTTGGGGTCATCTTCGACTCCTCTCTCTCCTTCTCTGCACATATTCAGCAGACTGCTAAAACCTGTCATTTCTTTCCCTGTAATATCATCAAAATTCACCCTTTCCTTTCTGAGCACACTACCAGAACCCTCATCCACACTCTTATCACCTCTCGCTTAGACTATTGCAACTTGCTTCTCACAATTTTCCCACTTAGCCATCTCTCTCCTCTTCAATCTGTTCAAAATTCTGCTGCACGACTTATATTCCGCCAGTGTCGCTATGCTCATATTAGTCCTCTCCTCAAGTCACTTCACTGGCTTCCTATCCGTTTCCACATACAGTTCAAATTCCTCTTATTGGCCTATAAGTGCATTCACTCTGCAGCTCCTCAGTACCTCTCCACTCTCATCTCTCCCTACATTCCTCCCCGGGAACTCCGTTCACTGGGTAAATCTCTCTTATCTGCACCAGTCTCCTCCACCGCTAACGCCAGACTCCGTTTCTTTTATCTTGCTGCACCATATGCCTGGAATAGACTTCCTGAGCCGGTACAACAAGCTCCATTTCTGGCCGTCTTCAAATCTAAGCTAAAAGCCCACCTTTTTGATGCTGCTTTTAACTCCTAACCCCTATTCACTTGTTCAGAACCCTTATTTTATCGTCCTCACTTTAATATTCCATTATCTCTTGTTTGTTCTGTTTGTCTGTCCTAATTAGATTGTAAGCTCTGTTGAGCACAGACTGTCTCTTCATGTTCAAGTGTACAGCACTACGTACATCTAGTAGCGCTTTAGAAATGATAAGTAGTAGTAATAATTTCCTTTTTTAGTCAGCTGCAGCATTCTGAACATGCAGATGTTAAGAACATTAAGTGTTGCCATACTGGGACAGACCAAAGGTCCATCAAGCCCAGTATCCTTTTACAACAGTGGCCAATCACAGGTCACAAGTATCTAGCAAGATCCTAACAGTAAAACAGATTTTATGCGGTTTACCCTACAAATAAGCATTGGACATTCTCAAGTCCATCTTAATAATGTCTTATGGACTTTTCTTTTAGGAAATTATCCAAACCTTTTTTTAAACTCTGCTAAGCTAATTGCTTTTATCATATTCTCTGGCAACAAATTCTAGAGTTTACTTACACATTGTGAGAAAATATTTTCTACGGTTTGTTTTAAATTTACTACTTAGTAGCTTCATTGTGTTATCCCTTCCTACCAGCAGATGGCGGTAGAGAAAAAAAGCAAGGTTTTTTTTCAATGAACTCACCAGTATAACCTGCTGATGCTCTGGGAAAGTTACAGTATGCATCTGCCAAAGTAGCATAAGGTCCCTTTGAAATGCACACTCATGCCCCATCAACCACTGCAGCTGCAATAAATGCAAGTAAGCATAACATCACAGAGTGGCACTCATACTACAACGTCACATGAGCTTAACACCACAGAGTGGTACTCACAACTCTCCATTTCCAAGGATCACCTCACAGTAGCTTGTTCTTGGTTTTTTGTTTGTTTGTTTTCCTTTTATTTAAGAGCAGAGCACCACAAGAGCCCTGGGCTTTAAAACAATGCAGCTGACTAAAGGAAAGGAAATCATCAAGTACAACAAACTTCAAAGGGAAAATTAGGTTCTTACCGTGATAATTTTCTTTCCATTAGTCATAGCAGATGCAGCCATTACAGATGGGTTGTGTCCATCAACCAGCAGAGGGAGATAGAGAGCACACTTTTTCAGTGCCTCATACCAGCTTGCTCCACTGCCTCTCTTCAGTATTTGAAGCTTCCAAAGCAGTATGGCAAACCGCAATGGGAATAACATGAGCTTTCCTCACAGCGAACGATGGCCCTACAACAAAGGGCATTAACTCAGAATGGAGGGAATGAAACATCCTCCCGGAGGGCATAAACTCATCCTCCACTGAGACATAACTGGAGGGAATAAACTCATCCTCCCGGAGGGAATAAACATCCTCCAAAACATGAAACTGGAGGGAATTAAGTCATCCTCCTTTAATTGAACAAGAATCCTGAAGACTGTTTTCCGACTTTCTCCCAAGGACGGAATCTCCAGGAAACATGAACAGAACCTGAAATAGATTTACAGCAGATAGCAATCAGACAGGGAGGGATCATGGCTGCATCTGCTATGACTAAAGGAATGAAAATTATCACGGTAAGAACCTAATTTTCCCTTCCTTGTCATCAAGCAGATGCAGCCATTACAGATGGGATGTATCAAAGCAATCCCTAGATAGGGTGGGAACAAGCCACACCACGCGCCAGCACTTGTGCTCCAAAATGTGCGTCCCTCCTGGCAGCCACATCCAACCTGTAATGTCGGGCAAAAGAGCTTAGAAGCCCATGTTCCTGCACTACAAATCTCTTGAAGACAGAATGCTCCAGTTTCTTATGGAGGTGCAGCATTCTATGAAGGGGAAAGAGCCCTTTGTGCTTCATATTCTGCCAATTATCAGGGAATAACGCCTCAGAGGGCATACCCAGGCTAGAATCCACTGGGGGGGGGGGGGGGGGGGGCATTAGAAGAGGCCCCTGCAGGGCTTTGTGGGACAGCTCTTTTAAGCATGTATGCTTTATGCATTAATAAGACAAAATCAGGGGAGAAAAACTCACCCTGGGCACCCGGATCTCTGCCGGGGCTAGTAGCTCTCATATCAGCCTCACTCAGAGGCCTCCCCCCAGGCTCAGGACTCTCCATCTCAGCGGAGGTCGCGCCATGTGGTAAATTCAAAATGGCAAAGAATCGTCGCTCGCCATGCTCGGGCCGGCTCTAACGTCTGTACAGCAAGATTTACAGAGCCCCAGCTGCTGATCTGCGCTTGCCACACTTGGAACAGTGCTTTACTGTCTCCGCAGCCATCGCCGAAAACGGCGGTAAAATTCAAAATGGCAGTTCATGCCAAATCGCCCCGATCGCGGGCCCACCCCGGAGGAGTCAGAAAACACTCTTACCTCACTGGACCGAGTATCACAGCTCCGGTCCCACAGAAAAAGGCTAGGAAAAAACCTCTGTTCCAGCGTCTAAGCGCGACGTGACTTTTTTTTTTTTTTTTTTAACGCTGTGAGGAAAGCAGAGGTAAATAGAACTCCGGAGGCTCAGGTGAGTGGAAAAGGCAGGGAAAGGGCGAACCTATGTGCCTGCATCCATTGTTGGTGGGGAAGGACAGGGAAAGCTAAGCAATGTGTCCACATCCACGGAGTTTTGGGTAAGGCAGGGAAAAGGCGAACCTATGTGCCACTACTTGATTGTCTGTACATTTGTCCATTAGATTGTAAGCTCTTCGAGCAGGGACTGTCCTTCTATGTTATATTGTACAGCGCTGCGTAACCCTAGTAGCACTTTAGAAATGTCAAATAGTAGTAGTACTTTAAAGTGAAGCTGCTATAGCCTCCAACACCCCTGCTAACAACTGGCAAAAGCACAGGAGCAACCTCCAGGCAGATTTTAGATGGAGCTCAAAGTAGCTGCAGCCACTCTGCTAGGGGAGATAGAGAATACTGAGGAGAGGCAGTGGAGCAAGCTGGTATGAGGCACTGAAAAAGTGTGCTCTCTATCTCCCCTCTGCTGGTTGATGGACACAACCCATCTGTAATGGCTGCATCTGCTTGATGACAAGGAATTTCACTTTCCTTGTTGTCTAGGCTACACTGTTCTGAACATGTAGGATGTACCCAAGCAGAACTACTGGGTGGGGAAGATAAAGCCCCGTTGAGGAAAGCGCTGCCAAAGTCTGAGCGAGCTCTGGCAAGCATGTAAAACCTACAAGCCTCATCAAGCTTGCAGGAATGACTACATTGTCACTCTACAAACTGCCTCCTGAGCGACCTTCCAGGTCTCTACCCAACAGGTTGCCCATGCGCCAGTCCAGTGAGCTCTCAAGCCAGGGGCACCAGCCAAATCCTACAAACATAGGCAGCCTCTATGGGTGCCCTAATCCACTGTGCTATAGCAGCCTTGAAGGTCACTTGACTCTTACAAAGACCAGGAGACAGAACAAAGATAATTGGACAGATGAAAATCATTGGCTTCTTTCAAGACATGGAGCAACATCCTCGGGACACTTAACCTGTTTAAAATTTTGAGCTGAGGGACAGACCCCTCCTACGGAAAGGAGAACAAACAGAGTTCCTGGTTTAAATGGAAAGCGGAGGTCACTTTGGGCACACAGGAAAGAACCATATGGATGGATACCAAATCAACTGAAAAAAAAAAGAGGGGAATGAGTCTCGACCAGACCAAGCCTGCAATTCTGAGACCCTACGCCAAAATACACCCCCCAAGGAAAACAACCGCAAAGATAAGGTCTTTAATTGAAGTATGCCGTAAGGGCTCAACGGAAGCCCTAAAGATCACATGAACCACCAAATTCCAGTTCCAGGCAGCAAAAGAAGGATGCACTGTATACTGCACATAAGTGACCACCCTCAAAAAGGGGATACCTCCCCATATACTGCCAGGGAAAGGCACTGCACTTTTGCCCGGAAAAAAGGACAACCACCTGCACATTGACAGCATTCAGTGTCAGTTCCTGATACAGGCAGTGCAGCAAAAACCCAAGACATTCGAAATCTGCACCTTCCACAGAGACAAAGACCACTGGGTATCCCAGTGATCACACAACTTCCAGACCCCACACAAGCCAGAAACATGGAAGACTTCTTCTGGCTTTTCTCCCAGCAATCACTGCTGACAAACCACCGCATCTCACTAGACACTCCCTTAACACAATCAGACTAAGTCAGAAGGGATCTGGATCTTCCATGTCCACCAGCTTCCCGTACGAGGATTGCAGTCGCATACCACGACCGATGAGGCCAATCTGGAGCCACCAGTAGGAAAAGCCAAGGATAGCATGAGCTATGCTGTGCAATGGCTGGCCTATAAGACGCTACGGAGTGAAGATAAATGGAGACTCCTCAAACGGATATGGCTGTACCAGGGTAACTAGCCTTTGAGAGGCTGCCTTCCTCAGGTGGCTGAAGCATCCCTCCATCTGAGCATTGGAGCGTGTCTCATCACATCAAACAATGGTGGCCTCCAACAGACCTGAACGACTTGAAAGGCCTGCAGCCCAGCCCCTACCTCACACCCCCAATGATCCAACCAGGAGGGAGCTGAGGAAGTCCGCCTCGACATTGTGCTTGCCCACTAAGTGAACTGCTGACAGGGCCTGTAGATACCACCTTGCCCAGCGGCATAGGACTATAGCTTCCAATGCCACCAACTGTCTCCGGGTAGCCTCCTATAGATTTGTGCACGCCACCAACATAGCAATGTGTCATCGCCCAGAGTGCCCTTTCCTGGAGAACAGATAATAATGGGTGATTTCACTTACCCCGATATTGACTGGGTAAATTAACATCAGGGAATTCTGAGGAGGTAAAATTCCTTGATGAAATCAAGGACTGCTTTATGGAGCAGCTGGTACAGGAGCCAACAAGAGGAGGAAAAATCTAGACCTAGTCCATAGTGGAGCGCAAGACCTGGTGAAGGAGGTAATAGTGGAGCTGCTTTTTTTTTTTTCCTTAACCAGTTTTTATTGATGACACGTGCACACAATACATCAAACAATATTACACATCACATTGCAACATGCCAGCAGGTGAACATCACATAATAAATGCCATCAGAATTACTTCATTTTCCCCCTGTTCCCCCTACCCTCCCCCCCACTACATCTCTCCCACCATCTTACCCTCCCCCCGCCCATTTCGTTTAACAGTTCAAAATCCTGCTTCTCGCTACGGGTGTCAAGGTGTCCCAAAAAGGCAACCAAGTTTTGCAAAATTGGTCTCCTCTCTTTGAGGCCAGGTCTCCCACTTTCTTCTTTTCCAGCATACAATAGTGCATCATGGCTCCTCGCCATTGTGGTACTCCAGGTGGTTCTGGTTGCAGCCACAACTGTAACATAGTAACATAGTAGATGACGGCAGAAAAAGACCTGCACGGTCCATCTAGTCTGCCCACGATAAACTCATATGTGTATACCTTACCTTGATTTGTACCTGTCTTTTTCAGGGCACAGACCGTATAAGTCTGTCCAGCAGTATTTCCCGCCTCCCAACCACCAGTCCCGCCTCCCATCACCGGCTCTGGCACAGACCCCGTATAAGTCTGCCCTCCCCTATCCTAGCCTCTCAACCACCAACCCCTCTTCCCCCCGGTAGTATGATCTTTTTACCCATCAATACTGCTTTTTTCAAAAAAAGCTTTAAGTCCTTCCGGCGATTTGCCACGGACCTTGTAAACATCAAAGAGCTGTCCTGGTGTTGGCTGCCACTGCACTTTCCACATTTGTGAGACCTGCTGTCCTAGTCTTGTCCAAAAAGAGGTCACTACCGCACAAAACCAGAACATGTGTCCTAAAGAAGCTCCCCCTTGTCCGCATTTTGGGCAATCATCTGTGGCCCTCAGGGACGCTCTATAGGCCCTATGTGGTGAAATATACAGTCTCATAACGAATTTGTATTGTATTTCTTGCCATGCCACATTCTCTGTCACCTGGTACACATTCGTCAGACAAAATTGAATCTGTCTTGGATCCGGTTTCCACCTCAATTCTTGCTGCCATTGTTGCGATACGTGCGTATAGTCCAGTGACTCCTGCAGGTCCCTGAGGTGACGATGGAAATATCGGAGCGGCACTTTTAACTGAGCCTCTAGGCCCAGCAAATCACACAGAGTCCCATGTTTCCTGTGTAAGGTCTGATGCAGGCAATGTTCTAACATAATGCTTGAGCAGCATATACTGAAAATGATCTTGCTGCCCTAGCCCGAATTCTTCACACATGGCCTGAAAGGTTTTAATAGTCCACGTTTCGGACACCACCTGGAACAAGTATTTGATACCACAAGTGTCCCATTTCTTGAACAAAGCAGACTTGCTCCCCCAGGAAACGCCAGATTGCCCTTTATGGGAAGTAATGGGGAAACTACACTGTTCCACTTATATGTCCTACCCAACCATTTCCATGCTTTCCGTATGGGGTTCAAAATGAATCCATATGGGCCTAGTGCTGGTAGCTCCTCGGATGGGGCATGAAGCCAGTAAGCAAATCCCATTGGTACCATCAGGGAGGTTTCCAACCCAGTACAGGAAAAGAATTCCCTCGAGCGGAACCAGTCAGACCAGTGTCTTATTCAACATGCCATTGTTATGAGTTTTAGATCAAGCAGCCCCAGTCCACCTTTTAAACAGGATCTCATGAGTTTCTTTAAGCCAGTGTGTGCTCGCTTGCCCTGCAACAGGAAAATGGTAAGGGTTTTTTGTAGCCACCTCTCCTCTCTATAACCCAGTGTAGCAGGGATCATCTGGATCTGGAATACATACGTCCATCTGGGAAAAATGAACATACTGTACATAGTGATTCTCCCCCTCAATGACAAGAGCAAATCCTGCCAACTTTGCAGAGCCTCCTTCGTACGGTTTTTCAGGGGGCCCATATTTTCTTTGTATAGGTGTGCAAGATCCCTCGGGAAGTAGAACCCCAAGTATTTAAGTGGCCCTGTAGCCCATTGGAATGGGAACTGGCCTCCCCATTCCAATTGCATCGCCTCTTGTATTGGGAGAGCCATCGATTTTTGCAAGTTTAATTGCAGGCCCGAGAAAAATCCAAATTCATCTATAGCTTCTACCAGACACGGAACTAAGGCCCTCGGTTGGGTTAGGGTGAGGAACATATCGTCAGCAAAGGCTAACACTTTTATCAAATTCTCATGGAGTGTAACCCCCTGTATGTCTGGATCTAACAAAATAGTACGTAAAAGAGGCTCTAGATATAAAAGAAACAAGATGGGAGACAGCGGACAGCCCTGTCTGCTTCCCCGCTGTACCCGAAAGGGCATAGATCTAGTACCATTGACCAATATTTGCGCTGCAGTGTTCTTGTAAAGCGCGCATGTCGCCTCTAAAAACCATCCGCCCAGCCTGATGTATTCAAGCACTTGAAATAAGTAGTCCCAATTGACTTTATCAAAGGCATTAGCCGCGTCTAAGCTGACTAATAGCAGGGGGTCTCCCATAACTTGTGCATACGCCACTGCCAAAAGGGCCTTCCGTACCTGTCGAACCGCCTGTCGACCTTTAACGAACCCCACCTGATGTTCACCAATCAATTTTGGGATATATGACATCAATCTGTTTGCCAATATTCGGGACAGAATCTTAATGTCCACATTAATTAGTGATATGGGTCTATATGATTCTACTTGATCCTTGGGTTTGCCTGGTTTGGGGATTAGCGTAATCAGTGCCTCGTTCCCCCTGGGCGAAAAGAACCCGCTCGCCACTGTTGCATCAAAGTAATCCGCCAGGGCCCCGCAGATCTGTGGCGCTAACATTTTATAGTATTCATTAGAGAAGCCATCGAGCCCTGGAGCTGATCCTAACTGTAGGTCTTTTAATACTTTAAGCACTTCCTGTGTCTGAAGTGGTGCTGACAGCGCCTGACAAGCCGCTACTGACAACCAAGGTATTTTTTGCATCTTCCAGGTAGTCCCCAGTCAAGGGGCCCTGAATCCTTTCCTGAGGGGTGTACATTTCCCTAAAATACTCGTGAAACGTGTCTACTATACCTTGCAGCTGGGTGTGCCTGTCCCCCCTGGAGTTCTCAATCACGGGGATGAATCGCTGGGAGGTTGCGGCCTTGGCTACCCTTGCCAACAATTTACCCGATTTGTTCCCAAATCACTGAAAGTTTAGGCGCCGCGCCACTAAGTGTTTCATAGCTTGTTCATGAATAAGAGCATTTAATGCTACCAGGGCCGCAGACATCGAACCCCTATGGGTTTTTGTTGGGCTACTCAAGTATTCCCTCTTTGCTTTTGCGTATGCTGCTTCTAGTCTCAGTACACCAACTGCTAGGCGTTGTTTTCCTATCACTTTGGAACGCTATCACTTCCTCTCTCATAACCGCCTTAGAGGCCTCCCAGAATATCACAGGCGAGTCGCACGAGGCCAAGTTTGTGTCTACGTACAACTGCCACTTTTCCAGCAGGTGTTCTTGTAATTGCTTATCCCGGTACAGGTAAGCGGGGAACCTCTACTGATTACTCGCCCTACCCCCCCCCCCCCCCCCCCCATGTCAAGTTCCACCAAGATCATACTATGGTCCGAGATCTCTATGGGGCCAATGCTGGCCCCCCGAACTTTAAAGAACCAGGATTGTGATATTAGTATATAGTCGATCCTGAAAGTGGAGCTGCTTTTTAACAGTGATCATAATATGACAAATTTGATATAAGCTCTGGAGTAACTACACACAGGAAATCCAATATGTTAGCATTTAATTTTCAAAAAGGAGACTATGATAAAATGAGAAGAACGGTGAAAAAAAAAAAAAGGGCAGGCACAAAGGTCAAAAATTTATATCAGGCGAGCATGCTGTTCAAAGATACCATCCTGGAAACCCAGGCTAGTTATATTTCATGGATCAAAAAAGATGGAAGGAAGGCCATGCCGCAACCAGCATGGTTAAAAAGTGAGGTGAAGAAAGCTATTAGAGCTAAAAGAAAATCCTTCAGAAAATGGAAGCATCCAACTGAAAACAATAAGTAACAGCATAAGGAATGACAAGGAAAGCAAAGCACTGAGAAGGAAGGCTAAGAGGAACTTTTGGTGTTGGAAGCAAGAACACATAGTAAATTGATTAAACTGAATAAATAAAAAAATTAAAAAAAAAAAAAAAGAACACATAGTAAAAACTTTTTTTTAGGTATATTAAAAGCAAGAAACCGCCCCAGCCGGTTGGCCCGTATTTTTAGAGGTGGAACGGCTGTTTGCTGGCGTAAATGTGGGGCAGATGGGACATTCAGGCACGTTTGGTGGGACTGTCCAATGATACAGCGTTTTTAGCAGGTATTACAGACCAGATTGCGGGATGGGCTGGGACTGCAGCTGGTGCTCGATCCTGGCCTGTGTTTGCTGAACACAACCCTGGAAAAGACCAGAGGTTCCGGCTCTGCACTATTGATGTATATTGTTACAGCAGCTAGGACTTTAATTGCAAAACATTGGAAACAACCAGTACTACCCACTGTGGATCAAGTGCTTGCTAAAGTGGACTATTGTTGATTAATGGATAAACTTACCGCCTTAAGGCGAAGGGGAATGGTGAGATATATTAAAACCTGGTCCTCCTATGTGGAATGGCGGGATCTTACAGACTGAAGATCACAATTTGAGCTTTATACAGTATGACCAGTGGACGGCTATTTGACTGAAATATCCTGAGGGGGATGGGAGGGAGGGGAGTTCAGAGGGAGGTTTAAGGGGGGAAGAATAGATTGCAATGTTAGCCTGTATTATTGCTGTGTATTGAAAAAAGATATAAAAAAAAAAATAAAAGCAAGAAACTGGCAAAAGAATCAGGTGACCAAGGGGTACAACGGGCGAACAGAGAAGAGAAAGTCATAGCAGAGATAAATTCTTTGCTTCGGTCTTCACCAAGGAAGATATGGGAGAGATACCGTTGCCGGAAATGGTATTCAAAGCTAATGAGTCAGAGAAACTGAAATCTCTATAAACTGGAGGACATAATGGCGCAGTTTGACAAATTGAAGAGTAGCAAATCGCCTGAACCGAATGGTATTCACCCCAGAGTACTAATAGAATTGAAAAATGAACTTGCACAACTATTCTCAGTAATATGCAATTTATCTTTAAAATCAAGCATGGTACTGGAAGATTGGAGGGTGGCCAATGTATTGCCAATTTTTTTTTTAAAAGGCTCCAGATGTGATCCAATTATAGACCTTTGAGCCAGACGTCGGTGCCAGGCAAAATGGTAGAAACTATTAAAAAGAACAAAATTACAAAGCATATTCAAAAGCATGGATTAATGAGACAAAGCCAAAATGCATTTAGTGAAGGGAAATCTTGCCTCACCAATCTAGTACGTTTCTTTCAAGAGGTGAACAAACATGTGGATTAAGGTGATCCGGTAGATATTGTGTATTTGGATTTTCAAAAGGCATTTGACAAAGTATCAAAAAGAATCCACGTATGTGCAGAACTCAAAAAGTCCCAGGGAGTAGCTCACAAGAAGAAAAGTGGGAACAGAAACCACGGGTTCCAGAGACTGGATCACACAATATAAGTTTAAAACAAAGTTTATTAAAAATCAAAAACAACTCAACACAACATTGTGAAGCGTGTAAGGGGAGAATAAAAAAATGTAGGGGAAGAATAAAAACTGAATAAAAGAATACCCAATTGGGGTAAAAGCTAGATACAACGGTCCGAAGACCTGCAGTCTAGTGGGATGTGAAAAGACCAGAATTATGTGTCGTTAATCATATGAGAAAGACGTACCAAGCGAAAAAAAGCTAAATAAAAAAAACTATGGACGCTTATAGATGCACATATCACCGTGTTGGAGCAAGGAAAAATTAATGATACTTAAAATACCAAATTAGTGAAAAATAAAGTTGTGAAATCTCTTCAGTGTCAAAACAGACTAGAATCATCCAACAGCTGATAGGTCAAAAGGCTAAAGGACTGAGATGCTTATGATTGCGGGAGACCCAATGAAAGCAAGAAGATAAGGAATGCGGAACGCTATGTGTCATGAAGTGAATGGCACATACTTGCTTCACAACTGTCACATTGGCTGCACGTTGGCTTTACGTCTTCTGGTTTATCATTTTTTCCGTTCAGTACTTCTTTCTCTGATGTGCTAAATTTCTAATCTTTTTTTGTTCCCTTCCCTCTCACAGACCATCTCAGTTTTTATTGTGAATCTTAGGATTCCACCATTTCATGTTTTTATTCTGAGCTTGTATAAAGGTTAGTACTGTGAAGAGGAAGGGAACTACAAGGTCCAGAATGCACTGCGGCAGCAAGGGAATCAGAGTCAGAGGGAGGACTCTAGGCTGGAGAGTGAGAAGCCAGCAGTTGATTGGGAAATTGAACCAGGTGTGAGAGGGTTGCAGGCAGCTTTATTAAGAGAGTGGTGGAAAGTTGTAGGAGGTAGATGGAAACACTGGGGAAGCTCTCTGGAAAAGGTGACAGCTGGAGAAGGAAAGTAGATGCTTGTGTTTGACTGTTTGAGTTTGAGGAACTGTCTTAAGTTTGCGAAGAGTTTAAGTAGCAGGCTCTGAGTAAAGTGTCTGTTTGTTATGTTTGACTTGAAGAGGAGGAGGCAGAAAGCTCCCCAGTGTTTGAGACAGAATCCTGTGAATTACCGAGAAGGCTAGAGCCCAGCAGTGACCGTGTGTGTGGAGGAAGCTAAGCAGGGTCAGCCCTGGCCGGAGTCTGGAAGGGTGGCCAGCTCACAGTACAAAAAGGTTAATCTGAGTTATTTTTTTTACATATGATCCTTTTTTATTCATTTTTTTACTATTTGATTTTTCCATATACACACTAATCATAAATCCTAGCACATTAATCACATTTTAGTGTACACATCATCTTATGGTACTTGCTCACAATGATCCAGTTTTAGTTATGTATTTTTGCATTTATGTGTTCCTATATCAACGTATATTTTGATACCTTTTACATAGATTGGTACTGTATATTGTATCATTTTCCTTATGGTTATCAGTTATATAAGTCAATGTATATTTTATTATATATATAGTTTCAGACTCTCGATGCAGGCCCTTAGGTCAAAACACAACATTGTGTTGAGTCATTTTTTATTTTTAATAAACTTTGTTTTAAACTTAAAATATTGTGTGATCCGTGGTCTCTGTTCCCACTTTTCTTCTCATTATTTGACAAAGTATCTCATGAAAGACTCCAGAGGAAATCAGAGAGTCATGGGATAGGAGGTAGTGTTCTATTGTGGATTAAAAATTGGTTAAAAGATAGAAAAACAGAGTAGGGTTAAATGGTCAGTATTCTCAATACAGAAGGGTAGATAGTGGGGTTCCCAGGGGTCTGTGCAGGGACTGCTGCTTTAACATATTTATAAATGATCTAGATATGGGAGTAACTACTGAGGTAATTAAATTTGCTGATGACGCAAAGTTATTCAAAGTTGTTAATCGCAAGAGGATTATGAAAAATTACAAGAGGACCTTACAAGACTGGGAAACTGGGCATCCAAATGGCAGATGATGCTTATGTGAGCAACTGCAAAATGACGCATGTGGGAAGGAGAAACCCAAATTATAGTTACATGTTGCAAGATTCCACATTAGGAGTCACCGACCAGGAAAGGAATCCTACTGCTCAGTGTGCAGAAGCAGAGGCTAAGAAAACAAATAGAGTATTAGGTATTACTAGTAAAAAAAAAGGCCCATTTCTGCCACAAATGAAACGGGCGCTAGCAAGGTTTTCGTCAGAGCGCCGCCGCTTACCCCTCCACCCACCCCCAGGATGCCAGCGCTCCTCCCCTCAACCCCCCCCCCCCCCCGAGGTTGCCGTAGCTACTGCTCCTCCTCCAAACACCCCCCCCCCCGAGGTCGCTGCCACTCCCCCTCCCCCCCCCCTTTATGGTCTCAGGACCCCATTCCACCCCCCACCTCACTGGTCTCAGGATCCCCCTTCTCTGGTCTCAGTACCCCCTCCCCCCATCTCTCATCCCTGGACCCCCTTCCCCCCCCCCCCCCCTCTCTCTGGTCCCATGCACCCAGTCGGTCTCTGTGGCCCCGCACTGCAAGCAGGACGTGTGCTGCAGCCCGTGCTCCCCTTCACTGTTGCGCTGAAGCTGCTGCTCTGTATGTGCAGAGCCCAAGCTGTAATATTATTGTAAGCTCTCTTGAGCAGGACTGTCCTTCCCCATGTCTTAACTTGTACAGCGCTGCGTAACCCTTGTAGCGCTATAGAAATGCTAAGTAGTAGTAGTAGATTTAGAACCTGTCAGCTACTCCCGACTGCAAAGACTGGGAGAAACAAAAGTTTCACTCTTTCCTGCTCCTATCTGAAGGGGGGCCTGTGCTGCAGCCCCTCCCCTTCATTAGTGCTGGCTGTAGTTAAAAAGAGTGAAGGGGAGAAGGGACAGATGCAGCGTCAGGCTGCCTTAACCTTTGTTTTGGCTTTTGTTTCAGCTGTTCCTCTGGTCCCGCCCTTATTTCCTGTTTGCCGAACAGCTGAAACAAAAGCCAAAGCAAAGGTTAAGGCAGCCTGAAGCTGCCTCATCCCTGCTCCCCTTCACTGTTTTTAACAACAGCCAGCATTAATGAAGGGGAGAGGCTGCAGCACACATCCCCCTTCAGATAGGAGCAGGAGAGAGTGAAACTTCCATTGTAGGTGATGTTGACTCGCGCTGCTTTGCTGTTATTGGGCACAGTCGTTTGTGACGCAACCGGGGGTGCGAGACGTCATCATGTCAGGAGATGGATACAGGAGAACGAATGCTTCAAGGTTTTTGTCCACGCTGCCAGCTTCAGAACGTTGGAGGTGCGTTTTATTATATAGGATTAGGAAAGGAATGGAAAATAAAAATAAGGCCACTATAATGCCTTTGCATCGCTCAATGGTGCAACCGCAACTCAAATACTGTTTGCAATTCTGGTCACCGCATCTTAAAAAAAGATATAGTAGAATTAGAAAAGGTACAGAGAAGGGCAACAAAAATGATAAACGGAATGGGACGACTTCCCTATGAGGAAAGGCTAAAGCGGCTAGGGCTCTTCACCTTGGAGAAAAGACACCTGAGGGAAGACATGGTAAGAGGTCTATAAAGGGAAATGGAATTGGAATTGATATACCGACTTTGTGGTTTTTGCAACTACATTCAAAGCAATACTTATTTTGTACCTGGGGCAATGGAGGATTAAGTGACTTGCCCAGCATCACAAGGAGCTGCAGTGGGAAACGAACCCAGTTCCCGAGGATCAAAGTCCACTGCACTAACCACTAGGCGAGTGGAATGGGTAGATGTGAATTGTTTACTCTTTCCAAAATTACTAGGAGTAGGGGGAACGCAATGAAGCTACAAAGTAGTACATTTAAAACGAATCAGAGAAAATATTTATTCACTCAACATGTACTCCGGAATTTCTTGCGAAAGAATGTAGTAAAAGCAGATAGCTTAGTGGGGTTGGATAGCTTCCTAAAAGTAAAGTCCATAAGCCATTATTGAGGTGGGGAAAATCCACTGCTTATTTCTAGGTTAAGCAGCATAAAATGTATTGTACTGTTTTGGGATCTTGCCAGGTACTTGTAACTTGGATTGGTCACTGTTGGAAACAGGATGCTGGGCTTGATGAACCTTCAGTCTATCCCAGTATAGCAACATTTAAACAGACAGAAACAAACAAAAAAAAAAAGGCAAAGATCTGCCACAGAAATGGCAAATCAAAAGAAAAAAAGCAGATCAAAAGAGACAAAAAAATAGAACAGGAGGGTAACAGAAGAAGTGGTTTATTACAAGTTACCCGACGTGGCCACGTTTCGCCCTCAGGCTGCGTCAGGGGTCAAAAAAGGACCCACTTGCTGCAGGGGCGCCAAAGCCCTCACCGCACCAGTTGACTCACGGGCAAGAACTCTGATGCCAACAAAGACCACCGGTCCAGATATTTGGACATCCAGTTGATCTGCATTCAGATAATCAGCGTCGTACTCTACTCCAGGATCTGGGCCAGGATGCGTCAGACAATTCACCATCCAGCCCAGACCCTACAAGGGGGCAATAACCTAAACAGGAGCCTCCACTGGCCTCCACCAATGAATTGGCCGAGATCAGTCAGATGTCCAGATATGGAAGCTCACGGAGACCCTGATGCCTCAAGAGGACTGCCACTACCACCCTCATCCTAGAAAAGGTATAGGGAGCTGTTGGGCAGAACCTGAAACGAAATGGTGGCTAAGCACACAAGGAGGCTCTTGAATAAACTTGACAGGCTGAAGATAGGACCCAAAGTGGTGAACTGGATTAGGAACTGGTTGAAGGACAGATGTCAGATGGTGGTGGTTAATGGAATTCACTCGGAGAGGTGAGTAGTGGATCTGTGCTGGGGTTGATTTTGTTCAATATATTTGTGACATTGCCAAAGGATTAGAAGATAAAAGTTTGCCTTTTTGTGAATGATACCAAGATTTGTAACAGAATGGACACCGCGGAGGGAGTGGAAAAGAGGGAAAAGGATATGCAGAAATGAGAATGGTCTAATGACTAGGCTGTATAGAGAGAGGTGTAACCAGCAGAAGAAAGGAGGTGTTGATGCCCCTTTACAAGTCATTGGTGAGGTCCCACCTGGAGTATTTTCTGTTTAGTTTTGTAGGCCTTATCTTGCTAATGACGTAAAAAGACTTGAAGCGGTGCAAAGAAAAGCTATAAAAATGGTATGGGATTTGCATTGCAAGACATAAGAGGAGAGACTTACTGACCTGAACACGTATACCCCAGAGGAAAGGAGAAACAGGGCCATATGATACAGAATCTCAAATATCTGAAAGGTATTAATCCGCAAACAAACCTTTTCCGGAGATGGGAAGGCAGTAGAACTAGAGGACATGAACTGAGGTTGAAGGGGAGCAGACTCAGGAAAAATGTCAGGAAGTATTTTTTCACGGCGAAGGTGGTAGATACTTGGAATGTCCTCCTGAGGGAGGTGGAGGAGATGAAAACGGTAAAAGAATTCAAAAACGCATGGGATAAACACAAAGGAATCCTGTTCAGAAGGAATAAATCCACAGAAACTTAGCAGAGACTGGATGCCAACACTGGTATAATTGGGAAGCAAAGCTAGTGCTAGGCAGACTTCTACAGTCTGTGCTCTGAAAATGGCAAGGACAACTCAAGATCAGGTATACGTACAAAGTAGCACATACAACGAGCTTATCTTGTTGGGCAGACTGGATGGACCGTAGAGGTCTTTATCTACTGTCAATTACTATGTTACTATATAAAAGCACAGATACCACTTGTGATGCTCCACAATAGGCGTTCTCTAGCTTATCAAGCATCTAGACAGCATCTCTTGTCTCTGCAATTGTGCAGACGCCTACTAGAAAACCAGCAATATTATCTGGTATTGTTGTTCTGCAAGATACGAGTAACATGGGACATTCCTGGCCCCCGATGCAGGTGGACTTTCACCAAAACACGGCCCATTGTCCCAATCTTGAAGGCCCTTGTGTACTTTTTTCTTTGTATTCTAAAATGTTGCACATGAATGAACGTGTTCACTCCCTCTGGATCCAGGAAGGGCAGAAAAGAGTGACACTCTTTGGGACCACAAAATAAGTAGACTAGCGGCCCTGACCTTGCTCTGTGAATGGAACAGCCTCCACTGCTCAAGTCAGGCAAACATTTGATAGAAAGAACAACTGTCCGCTACTCTAGCTATGAGTCAAATGGTAACATCATGAAGACGTCCACTGCGATTCACGCAAACTCCAGAGAACATCTCAACTGACCACCCCCCACCTCATCGAACTGAGATAATATGGGCCTGTTTGTGGTGAAAGAGACAACCTGCCCCCTAACCTGCACGGTTGAGAGGCCCAGCGCACCCTTCTTGGGCAAGATGAGCTACCCTTGTCCTGCTGGGGAGCCCTGAGACAATGGCTCCCTTAGGGCCACTCAAGGAGCCCCACTTAAGGAGTCTACCTCAACCAAAGGGTGTTAGACCCAAACCCGAGGCTAGTAGACCCGAACTTGAGAAGATCTGAAGCGAGAAGCTCCTATGGATGCTGAGGATCCCCGCGGACCTTTCTGGCCTAGCTTAGGGAAACAGATTTTGCTCAAAGTGCCCCTAAAAAGGGCAGCCAACTGCAGAGCTTCTAGAAAGCAGCATATGTCCCAAAGGGGAAGCCATAGCCAGCTTCCCACCACCATGATGGCCAATGGCCGGGAGGAAAGTACTACTACTACTACTACTATTTAGCATTTCTATAGCGCTACAAGGCATACGCAGCGCTGCACAAACATAGAAGAAAGACAGTCCCTGCTCAAAGAGCTTACAATCTAATAGACAAAAAATAAATAAAGTAGCAAATCAAATCAATTAATGTGAACAGGAAGGAAGAGAGGAGGGTAGGTGGAGGCGAGTGGTTACAAGTGGTTACGAGTCAAAAGCAATGTTAAAGAGGTGGGTTTTCAGTCTAGATTTAAAGGTGGCCAAGGATGGGGCAAGACGTAGGGGCTCAGGAAGTTTATTCCAGGCGTAGGGTGCAGCGAGACAGAAGGCGCGAAGTCTGGACTTGGCAGTAGTGGAGAAGGGAACAGATAAGGATTTATCCATGGAGCGGAGTGCACGGGAAGGGGTGTAGGGAAGGACAAGTGTGGAGAGATACTGGGGAGCAGCAGAGTGAGTACATTTATAGGTTAGTAGAAGAAGTTTGAACAGGATGCGAAAACGGATAGGGAGCCAGTGAAGGGTCTTGAGGAGAGGGGTAGTATGAGTAAAGCGACCCTGGCGGAAGACGAGACGGGCAGCAGAGTTTTGAACCGACTGGAGAGGGGAGAGGTGACTAAGTGGGAGGCCAGCAAGAAGCAGATTGCAGTAGTCTAAACGAGAGGTGACAAGGGTGTGGATGAGGGTTTTGGTAGAGTGCTCGGAAAGAAAGGGGCGGATTTTATGGATGTTGTAAAGAAAGAAACGACAGGTCTTGGCAATCTGCTGGATATGAGCAAAGAAGGAGAGAGAAGAGTCAAAGATGACCCCAAGGTTTCGAGCTGAGGAGACAGGGAGAATGAGAGAGCCATCAACAGAAATAGAAAACGGGGGGAGCGGGGAGGTGGGTTTGGGGGGGAAAATGAGAAGCTCGGTTTTGGTCATATTTAATTTCAGGTGGCGTTGAGACATCCAGACAGCAATGTCAGACAAGCACGCTGAAACTTTGGTTTGGATGCAAGGTGAGATATCAGGGGTAGAAAGGTAGATTTGGGAGTCATCAGCATAGAGATGGTAGGAAAAGCCATGGGATGAGATTAATGAACCAAGGGAAGAAGTGTAGATAGAAAAGAGGAGGGGACCAAGAACAGAACCCTGAGGTACGCCGACAGGCAGAGGGATAGAAGTAGAAGAGGATCCACCAGAGTGAACACTAAAGGTGCGGAGGGAGAGGTAGGAAGAGAACCAGGAAAGGACAGAGCCCTGGAATCCAAGTGAGGACAGGGTATCGAGAAGTATGCTGTGATCGACAGTGTCAAAAGCAGCGGAAAGATCAAGAAGAATGAGGATGGAATATTGACCTCTGGATTTAGCCAGTAATAGGTCATTGGAGACTTTAATAAGCGCAGTTTCGGTTGAGTGGAGAGGGCGAAAACCAGATTGTAGTGGGTCAAGAATAGCATGTGAGGAGAGAAAATCAAGGCAGCGGCGGTGAACAACACGCTCAAGTAATTTGGAGAGAAAAGGAAGGAGGGAGATGGGTCGGTAATTAGAGGGACAAGTAGGGTCGAGTGAAGGCTTCTTAAGGAGAGGTGTGACCACAGCATGTTTAAAGGCAGCAGGGACAGTCGCAGTGGAAAGTGAGAGGTTGAGAATGTGACAGATAAAAGGAATAAGAGCAGGAGAGATGGCATTAAGAAGGTGGGTGGGAATGGGATCAGAGGAACAGGTGGTACAAAATCAAAGGCGGACAAAATCAAAGAACATCCATCAGGAACGCCACACTGGACTCCGGATACGAGACTCAGGAGCTGCTGCAGAAGCATGCACGCTGGAAGCCCAAAGGGAGAAGGTAAGGCAAAACTGCTGCTCCACAAAATGTTCCCAGTGAGACAAAACCCCCACCATCATGGGGACAACCACGACCAGCGCATCCAACTTGGGGTACAACCAGTATCTCTCACGCTCTCAGAATCCATTCCACCAGCATCCTGCGAATGAGGCCTTATGAAAATGCTTGGGGCCCCAGAGACCTCCAACAGGGGATCCCATTCTGAGAGGTCTGCTGTGGGAGCATGCCCTCGTCGAAAGACAAGAAAGCTCCTCCCAACCAAGTGCCTCTTCTCCCCTACAAAACAGAGTCCCAGGGGGACTGGGAGGCCACAAGAGAGTTCCCTGAACCTCAGGGGCCACTGCAGAGCTACTCAGGGGATCAGAAGTCCCCCGGACCTTCCTTCAGTGCTTAGCCCCTGGAACGTGACCAGCCAAGGACCCCATTGGCTGAGGGGCCAGCCTCTGCCTGCTGAACCAAATGGTTACAAACTCTGAAGCCATAAAAGCCCCCCCTCCACTAGCAGACCCAGGGTGGATGGCAGGTGAGCTCCTATCTCTAGGACTACCCCTTGCTATCCGATGGCAGGCTCTGTCCCCATTGGTCTCTATCTGCTCCTCCCTGTGTGAAGCCCCACCACTTCTTTGTCCTTTCAGCCACGTGGGGCTTCCTTCACCATTATAGCCAGGGACATGGAGCTAACACCATCTGGCTCCACACAGCTCTGTCCTGCTGAGAACTCCCTGTAAAGAACCTGGTTTTAACCCTGCGAATATCTTCTTCCAAATGAGATATCGCACATTCCAGTCACCCAGCTTTGGACTATTTCTACCTGTTCAACTACCTTCCCCTCCCCCTGCAATACAACTACCTCTCTTCAGATCTCCACCTCCCACAGCCTCCAGATTAAGAAGTCTCTGTATCCTGAACATCTATCTGTGAGTAAATTATCTGTGATTTATTCAATAAAAGAGACTTCATAAAATAATAGAGACTTCAGGTGATTGCTGTGCCAGGGTTATGCTCCATGATATTGGGGCTTCTGGCCCATGAAACTGACTATTGTTGCTGCCATGGAGCCCAGGACTTGGAGATAGAGCTGTGCTGAAGGAAGAGGAGTCTGGAGGAACTGCAGGACTAAAGAATGGAGCTTGAGAATCGGTGCCAGAGTGAGAAACACTCGGCCCTCCCGAATGTCGAAACACCCCCACCCCCAGATAGTTCAAGGCTTGAGATGGCTGTAGACAACTCTTTTGCGCATTGACCACCCAACCAAGAGACTCCAGAAATTGCACTACATGGTTTGTGCTCTGGAAACTCTCCCAGAAGTACTTCGCCCGGATCAACCAACCGTACAGATACAGATGGACCAAAATCCCTTCCTTCTGAAGGGCCGCTACTAACAACTACCATCACATTGGTGAATGTCCAAGGGGCTGTTGCTAGGCCGAAGGGAAGCACCCGAAACTGGAAATGCTGACCGAGAATCGCAAAACAGAGATACCATTGATGCTGTGGGCAAATGTGGATACGTACATATGCCTCGGTAAGGTCTAACACTGTCAAGAACTCCCTGGGCCAGACCACCACAATAACCGATTGAAGAGTCTCCATATGGAACATAGAGACCTTGATTGACCACTTTGAGGGTCCAGGATCTGTCAGAAGGAACCTTCCTTCTTGGGAACTACAAAGTAAATGGAATACCAACCCTGCCAGAGTTCTTCCGAGTGCACGGGACAAATAGCCTTAAGAGAGACTAGACGATCTACAGTACCCTTGACAATAGAAGCCTTGGTGCTCGACCAACAGCGGGACTCCAGCAAAGTGCCAGAAGCTGTCGCACAAATTTTAAGGCTTACTCTTCTCGAATAACCTCTAGAACCCACTGGTTGGAGGTAATCTGGGCCCACCTCTGGAAGTATTGCGCCAAATGCGCTCCCATGGGCACCAGAGGCTGGGCCCCGAAACCCTCATTGGAAAGGACGAGAGGGGGACAAACGAGGATCCTGAACCTTTGGAGTCTTTACGGGACCCCCCGAAAGGGTAAATTAGACCTTACATGCTAATTTTCTTTCCTTTAGTCCCTCCAGACCGGCCCATAACGTGACTGATGGGTTGTGCACGCCTTCCAGCAGGTGGAGACTGAGAAAAAAACTGTGACTCTAGCCAGCCAATAAGAGCCCTTGCCAGCTAGAGAAAGATCCAGTAATAAGGTACCAAAGCAGAAGGAAAGGCATTGAAGAAATAGAAAACCTGTGCATCCAAAAACCTGAGCAGCCACCGGCACATTGCCAACAACGGGCGAGTGCCTACCATGGTCCTTCAAACAGGACATTTCAGTAAGATTCTTTGTTTTTTAATATAGACCAAGAAACTAACAACACAGCTCCGAACAAACACAGATATCTGAAGGGAGGGATCTGGGCTGGTCCGGAGGGACTAAAGGAAAGAAAATTAGCAGGTAAGGTCTAATTTACCCTTCCTTAGCGTCCCTCCGGACCGGCCCAGAATGTGACTGATGGGAAGTAACAAAGCAGTGAAAATATGGGAGGGACCCTAGCAGCCCCGCCGACAAAAACGCGCGCTTCAAAACGAAACCTGCTGACTGAGGAAGTCAAAACATCAGAGCTTAGAAAAAGAATGCAGAGACGACAAAATGGCCACCGTTATCACTGTCTTGTGGAGGCCCCAGACCACACTGTGTCTACAAGACTAACTGACCTGTTGCAAAACGAGCTCCAAAATGCTGTAGAACAGGTTTCCCCGAAAGAAGGTAAGCTGAAGTACTCCATACATAAACTCATCGAGGAATAAATAGGTTTAGAGGCCATGAACCCCTTACGCCCATCTCGAAATACAACAAAGAAGAAGATCGACGGATGTAAACAGAAAAAATAAAAATAGTGGTTGAACCCCCATTTGACATCCAAACACTTCAAATGCCACTGTTTCTCTGACGCGAAAAAGGAACGTAACCCAGGCAAAACCACCAGCTGAGAAGCATAAAAGCAAAATACCAATTTAGCGAGAAAGGAAGGAACTGGCCGGAATACTACGCGATCGGAACAGAAGTCCAAGAAAAGCGATATACACGACAACACCTGCAACTCCGAAACTCGCCTAGCGGAAACAACGGCCAGCAAAAATACTGCCTTCAAAGTCAAGACTTTCAGAGTACAGGACGACAAAGGGTCAAAGAGAGGCTTAGTAAGAACTGCCAACAACAAATTCAGACCCCAACGAGGAAAAGTACATCGCTAGGGAAAAGGAAGGAGATTAACCGCGCTCAAAAAACGCACCACAGCTAGAAAGCTAGCTAAAGACCTCCTCCAGATAACATCCCAAAAGGACGAGAAAATCGCAATCTGCACCTTAAGAGAAGCCAAAGGAAGAGCTTAGATCAAGTCCCCCTACACAAATGTAACCTTACATAACCGAAGCACGAAAAGGAGATTGGTGCAAGAGCTTTAGCCAATCCTCAAGATCCTCCAAGAGCGCTCATCAATCAAAGAAGTAATGAGCTAAGAAAATAACCCCTGCTAAACAATTGAGGCCATTCAAGAGCCAGGCCGCAATACAGCACAGAACCGGATTCGGATGAATGACAGGACCCTGTGAGAGGGAAACAAAAAAACCTCACTGCACCAGAAGTTTGAAAGAAAAGTTCACCAGAGGACGTGGAAAACCGGAACAACATGGACTTCAAGACCACACCAGTCCTACCAAAATCAGACGTTCCCTGTGTGTGTCGACTTTCCTATCAGAGAACAAGGAAGAAAGGCATACCTTAAACCAGCTGAGAAGCATAGTAGAAGAACGTCCACACTCTGCGCTTTGGAAACCTCATGACGACGGAAAAAATAGAGGAAATCTGCATTGCTACCAGAGGACCACAGATCCAACCTGGGATACCCCCAACGATCTAGTAACAGCCGCAACACCACTTAGATTGGCGACCACTCTGTCAAAATGAGCCTGTAACGACAGAGAAAAGGTGCTTGAACATTTAGGACCCCTGCTACATGAGCCACTGAAAGAGCCACCGAATGAACGTGCGGCCCTTGAAACAACAGCAACGGGTTTCACTCCAACGGTAGAGTCCTCATTCCTCTTTGCGGAATGATAAATATACAACCGCTGCGACATTGCCCGAGATTACACGAACTACTCAGCCTGCCAGTAGCAGAAGAACCCTGAGGAGCACCAGACGAATCACTCTGGTCCCCAACCGATCTAATTGATAATAATGTCTTCTGAAAAGACAGAGACCCTGACCAAACTGCTTCTGAAAATGAACTCCCCGGCCGCGGAGACTGGCATCCGCCGACACTACAGACTAACAGAGGTGATCCAAATGCATATCTTTGGACAAATTAAAGTGCCGAAGCCACCAATGTAGACTGGTCCTGACCTGGAAAGAAAGAAGCAAAGACTGATGAAAGGAAACCTTCTGAGATAACCATCCAGGCAGTTGCGACCTCTGAAGAGACTCCATGAAAATCCTAGCGCAAGGCACCGCCTCCATCGGTACTGCCATGGTTCCCCAAAACCTGTAGAAACAATCTCTTTCCGACGGACTGAAATTCTGCCCGGAGTGACGAAGTTTAGCCTGGAGTGTGATGACTCGAGTCAACAGTAAACACTCGACTCTGGCTTATGGGAAACCTAACTCTCAGAGGCTCTATCGACTAAGACGGCTCCTGTGCCTAATTAGTATCCAAGATAGGAACTGCAAGAATTATGCCCTCCGAGCTGTCACCAGAAGACTCTCATGTCAACAGTTTGCCCAGAATAACCAACTATCCAACTGAATATGCAACAAAATGCCCTTTGTTCTGAGAGCCGCCGCTACAACTACCATGACTTTAGTGAACAAAGGAAACCAAAAATCTACAGGAGAAATAGAAATGTGAAAGTAGGCTTCTGAATGAAACGAAAGAAGTCAGAAACTCCCCTGACCACACTGCAACAAAGACAGGCCGCAAAGTCCCCCTTCGAAAGAGGGCCGCTAGAGGTCTTGAGCGACCGGCGAGAGATCTAAAATCGGAGAGAAAATGGGGGAAAGACCTTGTCACTGAACCATCCGAGGGAAAGAAATTGGACAAAGGTCCAGACGCCTACAGAGAACCGCTCTGACAGCCAAGAGTTTGATGCAAGCCCTGGAAAGAGATACTTGAGCAAACTGAAATGCGTACCCTACTCGCATAATCTGCAATACTCAGCAATCCGAAGAAAGGTAGACTCGCCTCTCTTGAACTGGCACCAAGCGAGTGCCTACAGGGAGCAGAGGCAGTACCTGCACCCCTACATTGCCAAGAGCAGGAGAAGCAATGGATAAAAATCTGACAGCAAGAAGACCCATAATAGCAGACTAATACTAGAGTGCTATAAAAAGTATAACTCATGAGAATTGCCTCAAACTAGCACGTAAACTCCCGGTGACCTGTTACAAAGAACTCCCATACAGATCAGAATTCCAAGAGATGCAACTGGAAAACGCTGCAGAAAATTAGTACCCACCACCTAAAGCAAAACCAGACATTTAGTGGATAGTCTGGATGCAGATGTGGGTATTGCTGGAGACCGGACGCCACCTGAAGGACCTACAGAGTGTAAATGCTAAATAGTAGTAGTCTTAATAGTGCCCCAGTGTGACAACTGCTCTGAGAAACTCAATTAGGCTTGATTATAGGAATTTGATCAGCCAAAAAAAAAGGAACTAGAAGCTGCAGCTGGTTCGACTTGGCTAATTAGGGCTGAGAGCAGGCACTGAACCAGATAAATAGTAGTAGTAAGAGGTAGGTGTCAGCTGCGCACCCATCCCCAAATGCTACTGAGTGAACATGGCCCAGCATTGGACAAAAATTGTCCTTATATTATACTAAGGCTGAAAAACTGCATCAAGAGCAGCGTATGCCAGAAAATGTCACCCCACTAAAAAGTGGATAAAAAAGAGGGAGAGGAGGGGAGGAGGGGAAAGGAGGAGAAATATAGGAAAAAACGCCTGATTATATACATATATATACCGCTGTCCAGAAGGGAGCATAAGACTACAACCAAAGTGGCCACCTGCAGAGCTGCATGAAAGTAGCAAAAATAAAAACACATACAGAACCCACTTATATTCTATTCCTCTTGTTTTTAATAAGTCTGCCTGCTAATAAGTTCCCCGTGCTGTTATATCAAGGATGTAAGCTCATTGAGCAGGGACTGCCAATTTCTATAAGTTGTACACCGCTGCGTATGCCTTGCAGCGCTATAGCAATGATAAGCAGTAGTGGCATTGCAGAGAGAGCAATGCAAAGCGCCAAAAATCCCCTCAGCCGCAAGCTCCCGCCTCGTAGGCAAAGCACCAGACTCTCTCTTCAGAATGCTGACATTTGTCACTGCACGCACTTCTGCATACAATATGACCTCAAAAATGGCGACGGTTCCCGCCAAAATCGGAACTGAAGAGGAAAACGCGAGTAGCGGCAGACCAATGGACTTGGAGTCGGACACCCCCTCCGAGAGGGCCAACCACAAAACGGAAGCAGAACCTTGGACCTTTTTTGTTAAAACAGCGCAAAAGCCGCAAACACAGCCGTTCCTAAAAACCGCATCGCTGACAAACAGCGGCGGAGTCTACAGAGTGAAAACAAAGGACAGGGAACAAAAAACAGCTGATCAGGAAATATCTGAGCGCTCCAGAGCAGCCCTGCTAGTTCTTACCGCCCACAAACGGCTCTGCCAAGCCAGCAGACTGGGAGGCTTGCTTCTTTCAGTCAATTAATTATTTATCATTTAGATTAAGCAGCTGCCTCTCCCATCCTCCACAGCCCCCCCCCCCCCCAAGGCGCTTAAGGAAATCTTTATTTTGCTTAGAAAAAGCACATACAAGCTAGCAAAGTCAAATTAGCCAGCAAGAGAGAGAAAAGCTTTTTTTTTTTTTTAAAGTAGCTGCCTCTCCCTGCCTCTACAGTTCTTACAACGAAGAGCTGGAGGAAACTCACATCAGTCAGACTGCTCCTGACATCAGTCTGCTTTCCAAAGCATCAGAAATTAGGACAGAATGCTTTTACTTCAGGGAGGAATAGGGGGAGGGACTCGGCCTACCAAGTGTGACACCCCCGAGGCTCTGAGGGATCCCCACGGGTTTCAGGCTTCAAACAGCAGGTTTTTGTTATATCTCTTCCAAAATGCACAGGGACACAGACGAAAATTATACCAACACTCAACAAAAGAGAGAAAAGAAAAGTATAGAAAAGTCTGAGACTGAAGGGCTCACCACCTTCCACCTGCTGGAGACTGAGATTACTGGATCTTTCTCTAGCTGGCAAGGGCTCTTATTGGCTGGCTAGAGTCACAGTTTTTTTCTCAGTCTCCACCTGCTGGAAGGCATGCACAACCCATCAGTCACATTCTGGGCCGGTCCGGAGGGACGCTAAGGAAGGAGTGGTTTCTTTGGAAAAAAACGAAAGCACTGAACCGGAGCGGACTTACCGGAACGGGGATGACGAAAATCTCAACTGTGACCCCAGCTCGACGTTGTACCTTGGCCCGAAGCTGTAGGTCGATCATCCGGAAGCCTGGGAACTTTGGTCTCCCCACACTGCGAACCAACTTCTCCAGGTCGTCGCCAAACAATTAAGAGCCTCTAAAAGGAAACTTACTGAGCTTTGACTTAGAAGCTGCATTCGCCGCCCAACCTCTAAGCCATAAAGATCTCCTAGCAGACACCTCTAGGGCCATGGATTTGGTCAAGGCCCTGAGCAAATCATATAAGGCATCTGCTAGAAATGCAGAGCCCATCTCCAGCTTTAGTACCTTGGCGACTATAAAAGCCAAATCACCTATCCAAAACTCTTTCCGACCACCTAAAGCAAGCCCTATCAACCAGGAAACACAAATGGCAGCCTGCACTGCCAAGTGGAAACATCAAAGCTACTCCAGCAAGGCCTCCAAACGGCGATCCTGAATGTCCTTAGGAGCCATGCCACCATCCACTGGTACCGCGTTGCACTTTGAAGCTGCAGTGTAGTAAATTTAGAACGAATCGGAGGAAATTTTCTTCACTCAACACGTAGTTAGACTCTGGAATTCGTTGCCGGAAAAAGTGGTTAAGGCGGTTGACTTAGCAGAATTTTAAAAAGGGTTGGACGGCTTCCTGGAGGAAAAGGCCATAGAATGTTATTGAATGGACGGGGGAAAATTCCGCTATTTCTGGGATGGATGGGACAAATTGTTTGTTCTTTTGGCCGCTGTCGGAGACAGGGTGCTGGGCTCCATGGTCTGTCCCAGCATGGCGATGCTTTTGACTACCGCATCTACCACAGGGGGCTTCAGAAGGACTCTATCAGCCTCTGGAACTGGATAAAGCTGAACCATCGACTTGGCAGGTCTAAACACTGAGTCCGGAGCATCCCACTGCACTTGGGTAACGTCTCTGATATCTTGATGCATGGGAAAACTTTTACTCTGTTTACGCACAGCGACTGCTACATACCTGTAGAAGGTATTCTCCGAGGACGGCAGGCTGATTGTTCTCACTGATGGGTTGACGTCCTCGGCAGCCCCCTCCATCGGAAAGTTTACTAGCAAAGGCCTTTGCTAGTCCTCGCGCGCCCATGCGCACCGCGCATGCGCGGCCGTCTTCCCGCCCGAAACCGGCTCGAGCCGGCCAGTCCAGTAAGTGAATGATACATACCTGTAGCAGGTGTTCTCCGAGGACAGCAGGCTGATTGTTCTCACGACTGGGTGACGTCCGCGGCAGCCCCCACCAACCGGAAAAAAGCTTCGCGGGACGGTCGGCACGCAGGGCACGCCCACCGCGCATGCGCGGCCGTCTTCCCGCCCGTGCGCGACCGCTCCCGCCAGTTGAATGACTAGCAAAAGATGAAACACACAACTCCAAAGGGGAGGAGGGAGGGTAGGTGAGAACAATCAGCCTGCTGTCCTCGGAGAACACCTGCTACAGGTAAGTATCATTCACTTTCTCCGAGGACAAGCAGGCTGCTTGTTCTCACGACTGGGGTATCCCTAGCTCTCAGGCTCACTCAAAACAAGAACCCAGGTCAATTGAACCTCGCAACGGCGAGGAGGCAGTAATGAGATGTGAATGTGTGGACAGATGACCACGTCGCTGCCTTGCAGATCTCTTCAATAGTGGCTGACTTCAAGTGGGCCACCGACGCTGCCATGGCTCTGACACTATGAGCCGTGACATGACCCTCAAGAGTCAGCCCAGCCTGGGCGTAAGTGAAGGAAATGCAATCTGCTAGCCAATTGGAGATGGTGCGTTTCCCGACACCGACCCCTAGCCTGTTAGGGTCGAAAGAAATAAACAATTGGGCGGACTGTCTGTTGGGCTGTGTCCGCTCCAAGTAGAAGGCCAATGCTCTCTTGCAGTCCAATGTGTGCAACTGACGTTCAGCAGGGCGGGTATGCGGCCTGGGGAAGAAAGTTGGCAAGACAATTGACTGGTTAAGATGGAACTCCGACACCACCTTCGGCAGGAACTTTGGGTGGGTGCGGAGCACTACTCTGTTGTGATGAAATTTGGTATATGGAGCAGGGCTTGAAGCTCACTGACCCTACGAGCGGAAGTAACTGCCACCAAGAAAATGACCTTCCAGGTCAAGTACTTCAGATGGCAGGTATTCAGTGGCTCAAAAGGAGGTTTCATCAGCTGGGTGAGGACGACGTTGAGATCCCATGACACAGTAGGAGGCTTGATAGGGGGCTTTGACAAAAGCAAGCCTCTCATGAATCGAACGACTAAAGGCTCTCCAGAGATGGCTTTACCTTCCACACGATAATGGTAAGCACTAATCGCACTAAGGTGATTCCTTACTGAGTTGGTCTTGAGGCCAGACTCTGATAAGTGCAGAAGGTATTCAAGCAGGTTCTGTGCAGGGCAAGAACGAGGTTCTAGGGCCTTGCTCTCACACCACACGACAAACCTCCTCCACTTGAAAAAGTAACTCTTTTTAGTGGAATCCTTCCTAGAGGCAAGCAAGACCCGGGAGACACCCTCAGACAGACCCAACGCAGCGAAGTCTACGCCCTCAACATCCAGGCCGTGAGAGCCAGGGATTGAAGGTTGGGGTGCAGCAACGCTCCGTCGTTCTGCGAAATGAGAGTCGGAAAACACTCCAATCTCCACGGTTCTTCTGAGGACAACTCCAGAAGAAGAGGGAACCAGATCTGACGGGGCCAAAAGGGCGCTATCAGAATCATGGTGCTGCGGTCTTGCTTGAGCTTCAGTAAGGTCTTCCCCACCAAAGGTATGGGAGGATAAGCATACAGGAGGCCGGTCCCCCAATGAAGGAGGAAGGCATCTGACGCTAGCCTGCCGTGTGTCTGAAGTCTGGAACAGAACAGAGGCAGCTTGTGGTTGGTCTGAGAGGCGAAAAGATCCACCGAGGGGGTGCCCCACTCTCGGAAGATCTTGCGTACCACTCTGGAATGGAGCGACCACTCGTGCGGTTGCATGACTCTGCTCAGTCTGTCGGCCAGACTGTTGTTTACACCTGCCAGGTACGTGGCTTGGAGAAGCATGCCGAACCGGCACGCCCAACGCCACATCCCGACGGCTTCCTGACACAGGGGGCGAGATCCGGTGCCCCCCTGCTTGTTGACGTAATACATCGCAACCTGATTGTCTGTCCGAATTTGGATAATTTGGTAGGCCAGCCGATCTCTGAAAGCCTTCAGTGCGTTCCAGATCGCTCGGAGCTCCAGGAGGTTGATCTGCAGATCCTTTTCCTGGAGGGACCACAGACCCTGGGTGTGAAGCCCATCGACATGAGCTCCCCACCCCAGGCGAGATGCATCCGTCGTCAGCACTTTCGTGGGCTGCGGAATTTGGAATGGACGTCCCAGGGTCAAATTGGTCCGGATGGTCCACCAGAGCAGTGAAGTGCGGCAACTGGTGGAGAGGCGGATGACATCTTCTAGATTCCCGGTGGCTTGAAACCACTGGGAAGCTAGGGTCCATTGAGCAGATCTCATGTGAAGACGAGCCATGGGAGTCACATGAACTGTGGAGGCCATATGACCCAGAAGTCTCAACATCTGCCGAGCTGTGACCTGCTGAGACGCTCTGGTCTGCGAAGCCAGGGCCAGGAGATTGGTGGCCCTCGCTTCGGGAAGGTAGGCCTGAGCCGTCTGGGTATTCAGCAGCGCTCCTATGAATTCCAGAGACTGGGATGGCTGGAGATGGGACTTTGGGTAATTTGTCACAAACCCCAGCAACTCCAGAAGTTGAATAGTGCACTGCATAGACCGCAGGGCTCCTGCCTCCGAGGTGTTCTTGACCAGCCAATCGTCGAGATATGGGAACACGTGCACTCCCAGCTTGCGTAGGTAGGCCGCTACCACCACGAGGCACTTGGTAAACACTCGTGGGGCAGAGGCAAGCCCAAAGGGCAGCACACAATACTGAAAGTGCCGTGCGCCCAGGCGGAATCTGAGATACTGTCTGTGAGCTGGCAGTATCGGTATGTGAGTATATGCGTCCTTTAAATCCAGGGAACATAGCCAATCGTTTTTCTGAATCATTGGCAGAAGGGTGCCCAAGGAAAGCATCCTGAACTTTTCTTTGACCAGGAATTTGTTCAGGCCTCTCAGGTCTAGGATGGGACGCATCCCCCCTGTTTTCTTTTCCACAAGGAAGTACCTGGAATAGAATCCCTGCCCTTCCTGCCCGGGTGGTACGGGCTCGACCGCATTGGCGCTGAGAAGGGCGGAGAGTTCCTCTGCAAGTACCTGCTTGTGATGGGAGCTGAAAGACTGAGCTCCCGGAGGACAATTTGGAGGCAGGGAGGCCAAATTCAGGGCGTATCCGCACCGCACTATTTGGAGAACCCACTGGTCGGAGGTTATGAGAGGCCACCTTTGGTGAAAAAATTTTTAACCTCCCTCCGACCGGCAGATCGTCCGGTACGGACACTTGTAGGGCGGCTATGTTCCCGTGGATCCAGTCAAAAGCCCGTCCCCGGCTTTTGCTGTGGAGGCGCAGGGGGCTGCTTAGGCGCACGCTGTTGACGAGAACGAGCGCGCTGGGGCTGTCCCTGTGCCTGGCGAGGCCTTCGGGCCGGCTGGTTGTACCTACGCTTCGCAAAAGAGTAAGGTGCAGCCTGCCGGGCCCGGGAAAAACGTCCACCTGTGGAGGTGGATGCTGAAGGCGCCCGGTGGGAGAGCTTGTCGAGAGCGGTTTCCCGCTGATGCAGTTGGTCCACCATCTGCTCGACCTTCTCACCAAAAATGTTATCCCCCCGGCAAGGGACGTCGGCCAGTCTCTGCTGGGTGCGGTTGTCCAGGTCAGAGGCACGCAGCCATGAGAGCCTGCGCATCACTATACCTTGGGCCGCAGCACGAGATGCCACGTCACAGGTGTCATAAATACCCCTGGACAGGAACTTTCTGCACGCCTTCAGCTGCCTGACCACCTCCTGATAAGGCCTGGACTGCTCCGGCGGGAGCTTATCGACCAGGTCCGCCAGCTGTTGCACATTGGTCCGCATGTGGATGCTCATATAGAGCAGGTATGACTGGATGCGGGTCACGAGCATGGAGGATTGGTAGGCCTTCCTCCCAAACGAGTCCAGAGTGCGAGACTCCCGCCCCGGGGGCGCCGAGGCGGTATCCCTCGAACTCCGTGCCCTCTTGAGAGCAGAATCCACGACCGCCGAGTCATGGGGCAATTGGGGCCGCATTAACTCTGGGTCAGAGTGGATCCTGTACTGGGACTCTGCTTTCTTGGGAATGGTGGGGTTAGTTAATGGTCGCACCCAGTTCCGAAGCAGTGTCTCCTTGAGGACATTGTGCAGCGGTACCGTGGAGGACTCTCTAGGTGGTGATGGATAGTCGAGGACCTCGAGCATCTCGGCCCTCGGCTCTTCCACAGAGACCACGGGAAAGGGAATGCTGATAGACATATCCCGCACAAAGGAGGCAAAGGAGAGACTCTCAGGAGGCGAGAGCTTCCTATCCGGTGAAGGCGTGGGGTCCGAGGGAAGGCCCGTAGACTCCTCTGAGGAGAAATATCTAGGGTCCTCCTCTTCCCCCCACGAGTCCTCATCCTCGGTATCGGACATAAGCTCATGTAGCTGAGTCCTGAACCGGGCCTGGCTCGACGTCGAGGCACCAAGGTCTCGGTGTCGTCGAGCGGTGGGCTCCCGCGTCGGCGGGGACGGAGCTCCCTCCATCGACGTCGACGGGGACTCCACCTGCGTGGCGGTCGAGACCGGCACCGCAAGCGGCGGAGGTGTCGACTGCCCCGGCGCCGGGCTAGAGCTCGCCGGCGCCACAGTCATCGGCACCGAGGGCGCAAGCACCCCCGGCGCCGGCACAGCCTGGCGCATCAGCCCTTCCAGGATCCCCGGAAGGATGGCTCTGAGGCACTCGTCCAGGCCCGCTGCCGGGAAAGGCGGTGGGGCCGGTAGGGGTGTCGGTGCCAGAATCTGATGGGAGCCAGGAGACGACACCGAGGTGCCGGGACCCTGTTGCGTCGGCACCTCTATCACCGACGGGGATCTCTCCTCTCGATGGAAACGCTTCGGCGTCGACTCCTCTCCGATATGCATCGAGGGCGACCGGTGACGGCGCTTCTTATCCTTCTTCCGATGCCCGTCACCGGTGCCAGGGAGGCATGGAGGAGGAGGATGACGATCCCCCTCGGTCTCGAGGGACCGGGTCAGACAGGGTTCGGTCCCGTGGGCCATGGGCTGAGGGAGTGACCGGGGCCGACTGCCCACGCGGCCTCTCACCTCTACCCTCACCGGCGGACCGGCGGGCCGACGGGACCTGTTCTCCTGGGGTCGATGCCATCGGTGCTGATGTCTCGGGCATCGATACCGGTACCGAAGGGCCGGGCGTCGATACCGATGCCGTCGAGGTCGACGTTGAGGGGCCGGCGCAAGTTCCAAAAATACGGTCCCGTTGAACTTGCCTCGCAACCTGAGTCCGTTTCCGGAGACCGAGACACAGGGGACACGACTTGAAATTGTGCTCCGGCCTGAGGCACTGGAGGCACCAAGCGTGGGTGTCGGTCTGCGAGATGGGCCGGCCGCACCGACCACACTTCTTAAATCCACTCGGGACCTTCGAGGACATCGACGGAAAAATCGCGTCGGCGAAATTAAAGTCGTCGATGGTGGCGGAAATCACACCTCGAAAAAGAAAACGACCGTGCGGCCACTAGGCCGCAACGCAACGTCCCCGCTGGAAGCGAGGGAAAATGGGAGCGCGTGCTCCTTTTTTTTTTTTTTTTTTGAAAAGAAAAGTGGAGCGCGCGGCAACTAAATAAAAGAAGAAGTTCGCGTAAACGCGACGGTTTTCCGGGGCTGAAAAAGAGAGAGCGGCACAGGCACGACTCTCTCCAGGCGCGGAAAAAAAGGAACTGGCGGGAGCGGTCGCGCACGGGCGGGAAGACGGCCGCGCATGCGCGGTGGGCGTGCCCTGCGTGCCAACCGTCCCGCGAAGCTTTTTTCCGGTTGGTGGGGGCTGCCGCGGACGTCACCCAGTCGTGAGAACAAGCAGCCTGCTTGTCCTCGGAGAATGTAGCAAGACAATACACTTCAAGGGAAGACAACTCCAAAGGGGAGGCGGGCGGGTTTGTGAGAACAATCAGCCTGCTGTCCTCGGAGAATACCTTCTACAGGTATGTAGCATTCGCTTTCTCCGAAGACAAGCAGGCTGCTTGTTCTCACTGATGGGGTATCCCTAGCCCCCAGGCTCACTCAAAACAACAACCATGGTCAATTGGGCCTCGCAACGGCGAGGACATTAAAGAGATTGACCTAAAAAATTTACCAACTAACTGAGAGTGCAGCCTGGAACAGAACAAACAGGGCCCTCGGGGGGTGGAGTTGGATCCTAAAGCCCAAACAGGTTCTGAAGAACTGACTGCCCGAACCGACTGTCGCGTCGGGTGTCCTGCTGCAGGCAGTAATGAGATGTGAATGTGTGGACAGATGACCACGTCGCAGCTTTCCAAATTTCTTCAATGGAGGCTGACTTCAAGTGGGCTACCGACGCTGCCATGGCTCTAACATTATGAGCCGTGACATGACCCTCAAGAGCCAGCCCCGCCTGGGCGTAAGTGAAGGAAATGCAATCTGCTAGCCAATTGGATATGGTGCGTTTCCCTACAGCCACTCCCCTCCTATTGGGGTCAAAAGAAACAAACAATTGGGCGGACTGTCTGTGGGGCTGTGTCCGCTCCAGGTAGAAGGCCAATGCTCTCTTGCAGTCCAATGTGTGCAGCTGACGTTCAGCAGGGCAGGAATGAGGACGGGGAAAGAATGTTGGCAAGACAATTGACTGGTTCAGATGGAACTCCGACACGACCTTTGGCAAGAACTTAGGGTGAGTGCGGAGGACTACTCTGTTATGATGAAATTTGGTGTAAGGGGCCTGGGCTACCAGGGCCTGAAGCTCACTGACTCTACGAGCTGAAGTAACTGCCACCAAGAAAATGACCTTCCAGGTCAAGTACTTCAGATGGCAGGAATTCAGTGGCTCAAAAGGAGGTTTCATCAGCTGGGTGAGAACGACATTGAGATCCCATGACACTGTAGGAGGCTTGACAGGGGGCTTTGACAAAAGCAAACCTCTCATGAAGCGAACAACTAAAGGCTGTCCTGAGATCGGCTTACCTTCCACACGGTAATGGTATGCACTGATTGCACTAAGGTGAACTCTTACAGAGTTGGTCTTGAGACCAGACTCAGACAAGTGCAGAAGGTATTCAAGCAGGGTCTGTGTAGGACAAGAGCGAGGATCTAGGGCCTTGCTGTCACACCAGACGGCAAACCTCCTCCAATGGAAGAAGTAACTTCTCTTAGTGGAGTCTTTCCTGGAAGCAAGCAAGATGCGGGAGACACCCTCTGACAGACCCAAAGAGGCAAAGTCTACGCCCTCAACATCCAGGCCGTGAGAGCCAGAGACTGGAGGTTGGGATGCAGAAGCGCCCCCTCGTCCTGTGTGATGAGGGTCGGAAAACACTCCAATCTCCACGGTTCTTCGGAGAATAACTCCAGAAGAAGGGGGAACCAGATCTGACGCGGCCAAAAAGGAGCAATCAGAATCATGGTGCCTCGGTCTTGCTTGAGTTTCAACAAAGTCCTCCCCACCAGAGGGATGGGAGGATAAGCATACAGCAGGCCCTCCCCCCAATCCAGGAGGAAGGCATCCGATGCTAGTCTGCCGGGGGCCTGAAGCCTGGAACAGAACTGAGGGACTTTGTGGTTCACTCGAGATGCGAAGAGATCCACCAAGGGGGTGCCCCACGCTTGGAAGATCTGGCGCACCACTCTGGAGTTGAGCGACCACTCGTGAGGTTGCATAACCCTGCTCAACCTGTCGGCCAGACTGTTGTTTACGCCTGCCAGATATGTGGCTTGGAGCACCATGCCGAGACGGCGGGCCCAGAGCCACATGCTGACGGCTTCCTGACACAGGGGGCGAGATCCGGTGCCCCCCTGCTTGTTGACATAGTACATGGCAACCTGGTTGTCTGTCTGAATTTGGATAATTTGGTGGGACAGCCGATCTCTGAAAGCCTTCAGAGCGTTCCAGATCGCTCGTAACTCCAGAAGATTGATCTGCAGATCGCGTTCCTGGAGGGACCAGCTTCCTTGGGTGTGAAGCCCATCGACATGAGCTCCCCATTCCAGGAGGGACGCATCCGTGGTCAGCACCTTTTGTGGCTGAGGAATTTGGAAGGGACGTCCCAGAGTCAAATTGGAGCAAATCGTCCACCAATATAGGGATTTGAGAAAACTCGTGGACAGGTGGATCACGTCCTCTAGACCCCCGGCGGCCTGATACCACTGGGAGGCTAGGGTCCATTGAGCAGATCTCATGTGAAGGCGGGCCATGGGAGTCACATGAACTGTGGAGGCCATGTGGCCCAGCAATCTCAACATCTGCCGAGCTGTGATCTGCTGGGACGCTCGCACCCGCGAGACGAGGGACAACAAGTTGTTGGCCCTCGTCTCTGGGAGATAGGCGCGAGCCGTCCGAGAATCCAGCAGAGCTCCTATGAATTCGAGTTTCTGCACTGGCAGAAGATGGGACTTTGGATAATTTATCACAAACCCCAGTAGCTCCAGGAGGCGAATAGTCATCTGCATGGACTGCAGGGCTCCTGCCTCGGATGTGTTCTTCACCAGCCAATCGTCGAGATATGGGAACACGTGCACCCCCAGCCTGCGAAGTGCCGCTGCTACCACAGCCAGGCACTTTGTGAACACCCTGGGTGCAGAGGCGAGCCCAAAGGGTAGCACACAGTACTGGAAGTGGCGTGTGCCCAGCTGAAATCGCAGATACTGTCTGTGAGCTGGCAGTATCGGGATGTGAGTGTAGGCATCCTTCAAGTCCAGAGAGCATAGCCAATCGTTTTGCTGAATCATGGGAAGGAGGGTGCCCAGGGAAAGCATCCTGAACTTTTCTTTTACGAGATATTTGTTCAGGGCCCTTAGGTCTAGGATGGGACGCATCCCCCCTGTTTTCTTTTCCACAAGGAAGTACCTGGAATAGAATCCCAGCCCTTCCTGCCCGGATGGCACGGGCTCGAACGCATTGGCGCTGAGAAGGGCGGAGAGTTCCTCTGCAAGTACCTGCTTGTGCTGGAAGCTGTAAGACTGAGCTCCCGGTGGACAATTTGGAGGTTTTGAGGCCAAATTGAGGGTGTATCCTTGCCGGACTATTTGCAGAACCCACTGATCGGAGGTTACGAGAGGCCACCTTTGGTGAAAAGCTTTCAACCTCCCTCCGACTGGCAGGTCGCCCGGCACTGACACTTGGATGTCAGCTATGCTCTGCTGGAGCCAGTCAAAAGCTCGCCCCTTGCTTTTGCTGGGGAGCCGCGGGGCCTTGCTGAGGCGCACGCTGCTGACGAGAGCGAGCGCGCTGGGGCTTAGCCTGGGCCGCAGGCTGTCGGGAAGGAGGATTGTACCTACGCTTACCAGAAGCATAGGGACCAGTCTTCCTTCCCCCGAAAAATCTTCTACCTGTAGAGGTAGATGCTGAAGGCTGCCGGCGGGAGAACTTGTCGAATGCGGTGTCCCGCTGGTGGAGAGACTCTACCACCTGCTCGAGTTTTTCTCCAAAAATGTTGTCCGCACGGCAAGGCGAGTCCGCAATCCGCTGCTGGATTCTATTCTCCAGGTCGGCGGCACGCAGCCATGAGAGCCTGCGCATCACCACACCTTGAGCAGCGGCCCTGGACGCAACATCAAAAGTGTCATAAACTCCTCTGGCCAGGAATTTTCTGCACGCCTTCAGCTGCCTGACCACCTCCTGAAAAGGCTTGGCTTGCTCAGGGGGAAGAGCATCAACCAAGCCCGCCAACTGCCGCACATTGTTCCGCATGTGTATGCTCGTGTAGAGCTGGTAAGACTGGATCTTGGCCACGAGCATAGAAGAATGGTAGGCCTTCCTCCCAAAGGAGTCTAAGGTTCTAGGGTCTTTGCCCGGGGGCGCCGAAGCATGCTCCCTAGAACTCTTAACCTTCTTTAGGGCCAAATCCACAACTCCAGAGTCGTGAGGCAACTGAGTGCGCATCAGCTCTGGGTCCCCATGGATCCGGTACTGGGACTCGATCTTCTTGGGAATGTGGGGATTACTTAATGGCTTGGTCCAGTTCGCAAGCAATGTCTTTTTCAGGACATGATGCAAGGGAACAGTGGAGAAGGAAGGTGGAGAAGGATAGTCCAGGAGCTCAAACATTTCAGCCCTGGGCTCGTCCTCCACGACCACCGGGAAGGGGATGGCCGTAGACATCTCCCGGACAAAGGAAGCGAAAGACAGACTCTCAGGAGGAGAAAGCTGTCTTTCAGGAGAGGGAGTGGGATCAGAAGGAAGACCCTCAGACTCCTCGTCAGAGAAATATCTGGGGTCTTCTTCGTCCTCCCACGAGGCCTCACCCTCAGTGTCAGACACAAGTTCACGGACCTGTGTCTGCAACCTCGCCCGGCTCGACTCCGTGGAGCCGCGTCCACGATGGGGGCGTCGAGAGGTAGACTCCCTCGCCCGCATCGGCGAAGCTCCCTCCGCCGACGTAGTCGGGGAGCCTTCCTGGGAGGTGGCCGCGGTCGGCACCGCACGCGGTACCGACGTCGGGGACCTCAACCTGGGCGATGGACCAGCCGGCGCCACGCTCGACGGTACCGGAGGCGCAAGCACCGCCGGTACCGGAGGGGTAGGGCGCAACAGCTCTCCCAGAATCTCTGGGAGAACGGCCCGGAGGCTCTCGTTCAGAGTGGCTGCAGAAAAAGGCTGAGAGGTCGATGCAGGCGTCGACGTCAGAACCTGTTCCGGGCGAGGAGGCTGTTCCGGGCTGTCCAGAGTGGAGCGCATCGACACCTCCTGAACAGAGGGTGAGCGGTCCTCTCGGTGCCGATGCCTGCTGGGTGCCGAATCCCTCGGCGACCCAGAGCTCTCGGTGCCGACACGGGGAGGAGACCGGTGTCGATGCTTCTTCGACTTCTTCCGAAGCATGTCACCGGAGCTCCCCGGCACCGACGAGGAGGACGTAGAATCCAGCCGTCGCTTCCTCGGGGCCGAGACCGAAGAAGGTCGATCCCGGGGGGGCTGTACCGCAGGAGCCCTCAGGGTAGGGGGAGACCCACCCGAAGGCTCACCGCCACCAGCAGGGGAATGGACAGCCCTCACCTGCACTCCTGACGATGCACCTCCGTCCGACGACATCAGCAGACGAAGTCTCGGTACCACCGACGTCGATGCAGTCGCCCGATGCCTCGGCGCCGATGCAGAGGTCCGATGCCTCGATGCAGTCGATGGAGCGGCAGCCAAGGACGATGGTCCGGACGCTGACGACGTCGATGCACTCGATGCCTCCGGTGCCGATGTCGACGAAGAGCCCGAGAACAAAACGTTCCACTGGGCTAATCTCGCTACCTGAGTCCGCCTTTGTAACAGGGAACACAGACTGCAGTTCTGAGGGCGGTGCTGGGCCCCTAGACACTGAAGACACGCAGAGTGCCTATCAGTGAGCGAGATTACTCGGGCGCACTGGGTGCACTTCTTGAAGCCGCTGGAAGGCTTCGATGTCATGGGCGGAAAAATCACGCCGGCGAAATCAAAGGCCGAAATGGCGAAAATTGAAGCACCAAAATTTAAAGGGAGAAAAATCTCGACCGAGGCCAAACTAGGCCTACCCCGACAACGAAAGAAAACTTACGGGGCAAAAGCTTGAAAATTACGGGAAGGGCAGAAAACCCGAAAGGGTCTTCCGGAACACTTCCGGAGCGCTTCCCGAACTTTTTTAAAGAAAAACAAGGACGCGCGAGGTCGACTCTCTGGGGCACGAACGGCGTAACACGACCGTACCGAGCGCGGACGAAAGAAGACTGGCCAGCTCGAGCCGGTTTCGGGCGGGAAGACGGCCGCGCATGCGCGGTGCGCATGGGCGCGCGAGGACTAGCAAAGGCCTTTGCTAGTAAACTTTCCGATGGAGGGGGCTGCCGAGGACGTCAACCCATCAGTGAGAACAAGCAGCCTGCTTGTCCTCGGAGAACCCTTTTAATAAGAGGTCCACCTTACACGGAGCCTCTGGAAGTATAGAATTTTCTTCCTCAAAAAGCAGAGTAGTAGATACAAAGAACATTAACTCTTGCAGGTACTCCTCATAAAAAATGTGCAAAACCGAAGGATTTTTGTCTGGAACAAGGGGTTCTGCCTCCGAAGCCATCTGAAAAGGATCCTCTCCCATCACATCTCCTTGTGCCAATTCTATCTGCTCCAGTGGGGGCAATTCTAGACCTGGATCAGACTCAGAGTCTTCTTCCAGATCCTAAGACCTCCTAGGTCTCTTAGATGGCAGCAGCTCACCATCTCCCAATTTCCTAGTAGGCTGAAAAATTGAAAGGACCTGACATCTGAAGAAGAAAGGTCCTATACATCTGAATTACAAATTCTCTATACATCTGAATTACAAATTCTGGGGGGAAACCTCCCTCAGAACTGGCATGCAAGAGAGAAGGTATGCAGATTGAGTCAGCCCTGGAGCTGGGGTTCAGGGGGAAGACCTGTCAGCTAAATCTGAAGAGGAAGATAAAACTTTGGTGGCCATTCCCGCCAAAATCGGGGCCATAGGCACATCTTTGTTTACTGAGGATTCCGTGCCTGCCGACAGTGACACCGGAACCGCCGAGGAAGAGGGACCCTGGATCAGAAGCAGCATCAATCGCTGTGCAGTATTTACATGTGACCCTCCCCCCCCCCCCCCCCACGCCACAGCGTTGGCAAACAGCGCATCGCAGATTCTCCACCATGCCAGCGGGCAGACTGCGGCGCGGTCGCTCCCCCTGCCCACCAGCGATGCTAAGAAAAAAACATGACTCTCAACAGCTGCCAGCAAAGTGACGCTTCAGACCTACACCAGCGCGATCCAGAAGGGGAGGCAGGAAACAGGAGAGAAAGATTGTCAGAGCACAGCCAGGTTCTGGAAACTTTTTTTTAACTGCGACTGCCTCTCCTCTTACTCAAAGCACTCTTCCCCTGATGAGGCTGAGGTTCTGCTAGCCCTGGTGTGTCCCAGAAACTACCACCCTGAAGGGCTAGTGCGGAGGGATCCGGCCACCCGGGTGCGACACCCCCAAGGCAACAAGAGACCCACTTGGACATCTGCCTCAAATAAACAGGTTTAAAAAAACCAGTGCACAGAAGGCAGAGAAAATTTAATCTTTTTTTTTTTTTTTAAAGAGATAGAAAAGAAGTGAGAGACTGAAAAGGGCTCACCACCTTCCACCTGCTGTAGACTGAGGATACTGGATCTTTCTAGTCAGGGCAAGGGCTCTTATTGGCTCGTCAGAATTCTCAGTCTCCACCTGCTGGAAGGTGTGCACAACCCATTAGTCACTCGTTGGGCCGGTCCGGAGGGACGCTAAGGAAAGCCAATTGGGTACATATGGTTTCCTATGCGCCAGAAACTGAGCTGGATACAAAGATCCTTGTAAATGACTATGCGGCAATAAACACCAAGACCACGATTTACAAAAAGATTTTTCCATATGCATTTTGCAACAGGTACTGTTTTAAAATGTAGAACATAAACAAGGAACTATTACATTTCAAAATTATGAATTAAGAATAAGAAAAAGTGTTCTGGTATTCTACTACAGATTTGATGTGCCCTTTTATTAATATCCCTACAGAAAATACATATACATGTGCATATATAGGTATATATATATATATATATATATAAAAACACAACATACCAGGAGAACTGCTTTCAAGATTTGATTCAGATTCTAATGTCAGAGAAGACTGAGAACTTACAACTTCATCCATTTTAGAGATGCCACAGCTAGATCTCCGCAGTTCTTTAAAAATGAAGCAAAGGAAAGAAAACAAAATATATGTATATAATCAGTTATTTCTTTCTTAGGCAACCCAAACAGAGGACAACCTCTCCTTCAATACCAAAACGTAAACACAGTTTAAGCCAGGGCTAATCAAACATGACAAATGGAAGTCAAAAAACTTTGCCTGTGTGAAACCCAGAGTCCACAAATCACTGCACGCACATCATGACTCATAATTCTGTTTCCATCCTTAATTTCCCCTCCCACACTTTTGCTCTCGTATCTCTCTTCTCATTGTCCAAAGCAGATTCTTATCTCCTTTGCTTACCACATACTCACAATCTTCTTCCCCAATTCGTATCTCCTTCTCACAAACGTTCTCTTGTTCTCTTCTCTCACTGCCCCCTTTAACCTTTTTGTGCTCTCTTCCCTTTTGCCCCCACACCTATCTCCCACCAAGCCTGTCCATCTCTCTTCCTTTCCTCCCTTCTCACTGTCCAGAAACTCTCCCACCCTCCCCTCCAACATCTCTCCTTTCTTCACTCCCTACCTCTCTCCTGTTCAACCACTATCCAATCTCTCTCCCTCGCCCCATCTTCAGCTGACGAATATTTATACTTGGCAGATAGAGAGCCCTTACGGCAAAGATGTCATCACTGAACTTTGCTTACCACTGCTGGCTGCCAGTTTCATTACAAACCACCAGCTGACACCCATCCTGGCAGAGGTGGAAAACAATCAATGACAGACTGTTATTCTAGAGTTCAGCCATAGAAACAGAGGACACTTGGCCCTTTTTCTCACTTTTATACTGCAGTAAGGTTGAGTGTTGTCTTACCCGCACTCCCCCTGAATCCGACCCCACCTTCCCTCCTGAGCTGACCTCTATCCAGGTCACTGGCACTCGAAGCAATTCACACTGGCTATCTGTCCAAGCCCAGAACCTGATCAGTGCTACATCCCATTGCCCTGGGCATGCTGTTACTGCTTCTGTTGGTCAAACCCCTCTGATATACCTTCCTGTTTCAGAGGGGGCGTGACAGCAGTGGTGCACACAGGGCAATGGCCCCATGACTGCCTTCTATTTGCTATTGCAACCATTGTCGTGCAGAACCAGCTGAGGAGACAGTGAACGTGTCAGCCACTGGGAAGGGGGACACTATGGTGGTGGTGGACTGGCGCTAAGGGGGAGCAAATAGGGCAGCTGCCCTGGGCTCCACAGTGGGATGGCATGTCTTCCCCCTTCTTGCAGCTACCAAAACCTCCCCTCACCTTGCTGGTCTACTTTTAAAATACATTTTTCTTCCTGGGGGTGGGGGAGAGATTCTGATGTGCTGCCTGCGACCCCCTCAACACTTTCCTTCTGCCGTAGTCCGTTGCTCCCCTCCCGCCCCCGAAAGGAAAGCACCAAGCGGGCCACAGGCAGCACATCAGAATTCACAGCCGTGCCAGCAACACCCTGCGAAGTAAAATGCATTTTAAAAGTAGACCGGAAGGGGAGGGAAACACTGGACGGGGATAGAGAGAAAGGAAAGACATGCCGTCCGGGGGGGAGGGGGGGGGGGGGAGGGGGGGGGAGAAAGAAGTTGGACTTGGGGGTGGAAAGGAGGAAGAAATGTTGAAAAATGGATGAAGGGAGAAAAGAGATGCTGCACTAAGGGAGGAAGGAAGAAGAAAAACAGAAAAGAAAGGGAGTAATGAAGAGATCAGGCAATAAGAGTGGAGTGGACTACAGGAGTGAAGAGAGGGAGAGGGAATTCTGGAACCATGTAGGAAAGGTCAAAAGCAGGGTGGCAAGAAGATGAGTGAGAGAAGAAAGCGAATGATACATACCTGTAGCAGGTGTTCTCCGAGGACAGCAGGCTGATTGTTCTCACGACTGGGTTGACGTCCACGGCAGCCACCACCAACCGGAACAAAAACTTCGCGGGCGGTCCCGCACGCAGGGCACGCCCACCACGCATGCGCGGCCGTCTTCCCGCCCGTGCGCGACGGTTCCCGTTCAGTTGAATGACAAGCAAAGGAATGAGGAAAACCACAACTCTAAAGGGAAGGAGGGAGGGTATGTGAGAACAATCAGCCTGCTGTCCTCGGAGAACACCTGCTACAGGTATGTATCATTCGCTTTCTCCGAGGACAAGCAGGCTGCTTGTTCTCACAACTGGGGTATCCCTAGCTCTCAGGCTCACTCAAAACAAGAACCCAGGTCAATTGAACCTCGCAACGGCGAAGGCATAACAGAAATTGACCTACGAAGAACAACTAACTGAGAATGCAGCCTGAACAGAATAAAATCGGGTCCTGGAGGGTGGAGTTGGATTCAAACCCCAAACAGATTCTGCAGCACCGACTGCCCGAACCGACTGTCGCGTCGGGTATCCTGCTGGAGGCAGTAATGTGATGTGAATGTGTGGACAGATGACCACGTCGCAGCCTTGCAGATCTCTTCAATAGTGGCTGACTTCAAGTGGGCCACTGACGCTGCCATGGCTCTATGAGCCGTGACATGACCCTCAAGAGCCAGCCCAGCCTGGGCGTAAGTGAAGGAAATGCAATATGCTAGCCAATTGGAGATGGTGCGTTTCCCGACAGCAACACCTTTCCTATTGGGGTCGAAAGAAATAAACAATTGGGCGGACTGTATGTGGGGCTGTGTCCGCTCCAGATAGAAGGCCAATGCTCGCTTGCAGTCCAATGTGTGCAACTGACGTTCAGCAGGGCGGGTATGCGGTCTGGGAAAGAATGTTGGCAAGACAACTGACTGGTTAAGATGGAACTCCGACACCACCTTTGGCAGAAACTTAGGGTAAGTGCGCAGTACTACTCTGTTGTGATGAAATTTGGTATAAGGAGCATGAGCTACCAGGGCCTGCAACTCACTGACTCTACGAGCTGAAGTAACTGCCACCAAGAAAATGACCTTCCAGGTCAAGTACTTCAGATGGCAGGTATTCAGTGGCTCAAAAGGAGGTTTCATCAGCTGGGTGAGGACGACGTTGAGATCCCATGACACTGCAGGAGGATTGACAGGGGGCCTTGACAAAAGCAAGCCTCTCATGAATCGAACGACTAAAGGCTCTCCAGAGATGGCTTTACCCTCTACACGGTAATGGTAAGCACTAATCGCACGCACTAAGGTGATTCCTTACTGAGTTGGTCTTGAGGCCAGACTCTGATAAGTGCAGAAGGTATTCAAGCAGGTTCTGTGCAGGACAAGAACAAGGTTTAGTGGAATCCTTTCTAGAGGCAAGCAAGACGCGGGAGACACCCTCAGACAGACCCAACGAAGCAAAGTCTACGCCCTCAACATCCAGGCCGTGAGAGCCAGAGACTGAAGGTTGGGGTGCAGAAGCGCTCCGTCGTTCTGCGAAATGAGAGTCGGAAAACACTCCAATCTCCACGGTTCTTCGGAGGACAACTCCAGAAGTAGAGGGAACCAGATCTGATGGGGCCAAAAAGGCGCTATCAGAATCATGGTGCTGTGGTCTTGCTTGAGCTTCAGTAAAGTCTTCCCCACTAAAGGTATGGGAGGATAAGCATACAGGAGGCCGGTCCCCCAATGGAGGAGAAAGGCATCCGACGCTAGTCTGCCATGTGCCTGTAGTCTGGAACAGAACAGAGGCAGCTTGTGGTTGGTCTGAGAGGCGAAAAGGTCCACCGAGGGAGTGCCCCACTCTCGGAAGATCTTGCGTACCACTCTGGAATGGAGCGACCACTCGTGCGGTTGCATGACTCTGCTCAGTCTGTCGGCCAGACTGTTGTTTACGCCCGCCAGGTATGTGGCTTGGAGAAGCATGCCGAACTGGCAAGCCCAAAGCCACATCCCGACGGCTTCCTGACACAGGGGGCGAGATCCGGTGCCCCCCTGCTTGTTGATGTAATACATTGCAACCTGATTGTCTGTCCGAATTTGGATGATTTGATAGGACAGCTGATCTCTGAAGGCCTTCAGCGCGTTCCAGACCGCTTGGAGCTCCAGGAGGTTGATCTGAAGATCCTGTTCCCGGAGGGACCACAGACCCTGGGTGTGAAGTCCATCGACATGAGCTCCCCACCCCAGGCGAGATGCATCCGTCGTCAACACTTTCGTGGGCTGCGGAATTTGGAATGGACGTCCCAGGGTCAAATTGGTCCGAATGGTCCACCAGTGCAGCGAATTGCAGCAACTGATGGACAGACGGATGATATCCTCTAGATTCCCGGTAGCTTGACACCACTGGGAAGCTAGGATCCATTGAGCAGGTCTCATGTGAAGGCGAGACATGGGAGTCACATGAACCGTGGAGGCTATATGACCCAGGAGTCTCAACATCTGCCGAGCTGTGACCTGCTGAGACGCTCTGGTCTGAGAGGCAAGGGATAGAAGGTTCTGGGCCCTTGCTTCAGTAAGGAAGGCCTGAGCCGTCTGAGAATTCAGCAGCGCTCCTATGAATTCCAGAGATTGGACTGGCTGGAGATGGGACCGGGTAATTTATCACAAACCCCAGCAGCTCCAGAAGGTGGATAGTACACTGCATGGACCGAAGAGCTCCTGCCTCTGAGGTGCTCTTGACCAGCCAATCGTCGAGATACGGGAACACATGCACTCCCCGCTTGCGTAGATACGCCGCAACCACCACGAGACACTTCGTGAATACCCGTGGTGCAGAGGCGAGCCCAAAGGGCAGCACACAATACTGAAACTGCCGTGTCCCCAGACGGAATCGGAGATACTGTCTGTGAGTTGGCAGTATCGGGATGTGAGTGTAAGCGTCCTTTAAATCCAGGGAACATAGCCAATCGTCTTTCTGAATCATTGGTAGAAGGGTGCCTAAGGAAAGCATCCTGAACTTCTCTTTGACCAGGTATTTGTTCAGGCCTCTCAGGTCTAGGATGGGGCGCATCCCCCCTGTTTTCTTTTCCACAAGGAAGTACCTGGAATAGAATCCCTGCCCTTCCTGCCCGGGTGGCACGGGCTCGACCGCACTGGCGCTGAGAAGGGCGGAGAGTTCCTCTGCAAGTACCTGCCTGTGATGGGAGCTGAAGGATTGGGCTCCCGGTGGGCAATTTGGTGGAGTGGAGGCCAAATTCAGGGTGTATCCGCACCGCACTATTTGGAGAACCCACTGGTTGGAGGTTATCAGAGGCCACCTTTGGTGAAAAACTTTCAACCTCCCCGCGACCGGCAGGTCGTCCGGTACGGACACTTTGATGGCGGCTATGTTCCCATGGATCCAGTCAAAAACCCGTCCCCGGCTTTTGCTGTGGAGGCGCAGGGGGCTGCTTAGGCGCACGCTGTTGACGGGAACGAGCACGCTGGGACTGTCCCTGTGCCTGAGGCCTTCGGGCCGGCTGGGTGTACCTACGCTTGTTGTAGGCGTAGGGCGCAGCCTGCCTGGCCCGGGAAAAACGTACACCTGCAGAGGTGGATGCTGAAGGCGCCCGGTGGGAGAGCTTGTCAAGAGCGGTTTCCCGCTGGTGTAGTTGCTCCACCAACTGCTCGACCTTCTCACCAAATATGTTATCCCCCCGGCAAGGGACATCCGCCAGTCTTTGCTGGGTGCGGTTGTCCAGGTCAGAGGCACGCAGCCAGGAGAGTCTGCGCATCACTATACCTTGGGCCACAGCTCGAGATGCCACATCACAGGTGTCATAGATACCCCTGGACAGGAACTTTCGCACGCCTTCAGCTGCCTGACCACCTCCTGAAAAGGCCTGGACTGCTCCGGAGGGAGCTTGTCGACCAGGTCCGCCAGTTGCTTCACATTGTTCCGCATGTGAATGCTCGTGTAGAGCTGGTATGACTGGATGTGGGCGACGAGCATGGAAGATTGGTAGGCCTTCCTCCCAAACGAGTCCAGAGTGCGAGACTCCCGCCCTGGGGGCACCGAGGCGGTATCCCTCGAACTCCGTGCCAGTCCACGACTGCCGAGTCATGAGGCAATTGAGGCCGCATCAACTCTGGGTCAGAGTGGATCCTGTATTGGGACTCCGCTTTCTTGGGGATGGTGGGGTTAGATAAGGGCTTCAGCCAGTTCCGAAGCAGTGTCTCTTTGAGGACATTGTGCAACGGCACCGTGGAAGACTCTCTAGGTGGTGATGGATAGTTGAGGACCTCGAGCATCTCAGCCCTCGGCTCATCCACAGAGACCACGGGGAAGGGAATGCAAATAGACATATCCCTGACGAAGGAGGCAAAGGAGAGGCTCTCAGGGGGCGAGAGCTTCCTCTCCGGTGAAGGAGTGGGGTCGGAGGGAAGGCCCTCAGACTCCTCTGAGAAGAAATATCTGGGGTCCTCCTCCTCCCCCCACGAGGCCTCTTCCTCGGTGTCGGACATGAGCTCTTGCAGCTCAGACCTGAATCGGGCCCGTCTCGACTGCGAGGAACCATGTCCTCGATGATGGCGTCGAGCGGTGGACTCCCGTGCCGGCGAGGATGAAGCTCCCTCCATCGACGTCGACGGGGATTCCACCTGCGTGGCGGTCGACACCAGTACCGCAAGTGGCGTCGGAGACCTCGGCATCGGGCTAGAGCACGCCGGCACCTCCATCAACGGCGCCGGGAGCGCAAGCACCCCCGGTGCCGGAAAAGCCTGGCGCATCAGCCCTTCCAGAATCCCTGGAAGGATGGCTCGGAGGCACTCGTCAAGGCCCGCTGTCGGGAAAGGCAGGGGGCCGGTGTGGGTGTCGGAAGCTGCTCGGGTCCAGGAGACGATACCGAAGTACCCATGGACTGACGCATCGACACCTCTTCAACCGAGGGGGAATGTTCCTCTCGGCACTGCCGCTTCCTCTGTGTCGAATCATCTCTGGAGGCGCCGGAGCTGGTAGTCCCGTGCGCCGTGGGCGACCGATGACGGTGCTTTTTTGTCTTCTTTCGGTGCCCGTCATCGGCGCTCGGCGGCAGAGATGAAGAGGAGGTAGAACCCCCTCCCCCCGGCCTCGAGGGATCAGGTCTGACAGGGTTCGGTCCCGATGGCCCTGGGTAGAGGGAGTGGCCAGGGCCGATTGCCCACGCGGCCGCTCACCGTCGCCGGTGGAACGGCGGGCCAACGGTACCTGTACTCCTGGGGTCAGTGCCATCGTCAGTGCCGATTTCGTCGACATCGGTACCGAAGATCCGGCCGTCGACATCAGTACCGGTACCGAAGATCCGGCCGTCGACACCGATGCAGTCAATGTCGAGGGGCTGGCGCAAGTTCCAAAAAGACGGTCCCGAAGAACTTGCCTCGCCACCTGTGTCCGCTTCCGCAAGCTGAGACACAAGGTGCACGTCTTGGTATTATGCTCCGGCCCAAGGCACTGGAGGCACCAAGCGTGGGTATCGGTTTGCGAGATCTGCCGGCCGCACCGACCACACTTCTTGAATCCGCTCGGGACCTTCAAGGACATCGACGGAAAAATCGCGTCTGCGAAGTCAAAGTCGTCGATGGTGGCGGTGAAAAGCACACCCGAAAAAAGACATGACCGCGCAGCCGAGGCGCCCCCGCAGCTAAAGACGATGAGGGGACAAACTGCCTTTTTTTTTTTAACAGAAAAAGGAAAGAAAAGAGGCGCGAACGCGCACGAAAAGAGAAAGAAAACTCGCGGCTAGGCCGCAATTCCGGTTTCCGGGGCTGACAAAGAGAGAGACGTTAACACATCTCTCTCCAGCGCGGAATCGAAAAAAACTGAGAGGGAACGGTCGCGCACGGGCAGGAAGACGGCCGTGCATGCGCTGTGGGCGTGCCCTGCGTGCGGGACCGCCCGCAAAGTTTTTGTTCTGGTTGGTAGGGGCTGCCGTGGACGTCAACCCAGTCGTGAGAACAAGCAGCCTGCTTGTCCTCAGAGAATAGTAATTACAGAGTTAGAAATGTGGTAATGGAGAGTAGATGGAAGGAAACAGGCAGCTAGGAAAGCAGTGAGATGGGAAATGGGAGAGCTAGGGACCAAGAGGAGATGGAAAACAGAGGTAGCTGAATATTTTTAAAAAAGAGAAAGGTGAAAGGGTGAAATTTGAGTGGACAAAGGCAGAAAAGAAAATAAGGGAGGAAAGAGCTGAAAGGTAAAAATCAATGTTAGAGACAGACATAGTGAGGGAATGGAACAAGAGAGAAAAGAGGAAAAAAAGAATAATGGACAGACTGGAACGAGAATTCGTAGCAGCAAAGTAGAAAAGAGAAACTGGGACCAAGATGACGGAAAAACAAAACGTCTAGACAACAAAGGTAGAAAAAAGTGTTTTATTTTGAATTTGCTAACTAGAATATGTTAGCATTGGGATATTTTGCATCACAGATGCTTTTGTATTGTATTCAGTGATATAGCCAGACAGTTGACGGGGGGGGGGGGGGGGGGGGGGGAGCTGAAGCCCAAAAAGGGTGGGCACCAAATTTTCTCACCACCCCAATGGAAAATATAAATACCTGAGCTGGTGGGGTTCCCCGCCAACTGAAGACCTCCGTCAGTCCGGAAGCCAGAAATCTCCAAGCTCTGCAGATCATGGCAGTATCCCCAAGCTACCACTGCCCCTCACCCCATGTTTGGTTTCCATGCATGCATGAAAGCCAAACTGGCTTTAAACAGTCTAGAACCCTCCTACCCCAATTCAAATCCCTACTAAAAAAAAAAAACACAAGCTTTTTGGCTGACCTGCTCTGTCCACCTCTCCCTTCCATATTCTTCCCTGGAAAATTTTTGTTTTTAATATTGCAAACCATGCAGTAGCCACTGTGAAAAAAGAGAAGAGTGGGGGAAGATAGGCTCTTTCCAATCAATAAGGGAGACATATTTGAAAAAAGTATAATGTTTATTATAACAGGTCGACTCGACACAGCAGTGTTTCGGCGACGTAGCACCTTCTTCAGGAGTCTTCCAACAGTATATCGAGTACTTCAGTGTTTAATACTCCAAGAAAAACAATTTTGAAGAACGTGCAGTCCCTTCTCTTTCAGTGTAGTAACAGAAATGCATACAGCAAGCGAGGTCGTAGTGACACGTCCAAAACTGTGAACCCAGTGTGGTATATCAAGCCTCTATAATAAACAAACATTGCTGTTGGCTGCTGAGTAGAAAGTTGCATGGCGACAAAAATCTAACCCATCCCCGCCACAAATAATCTCCTCCATCCCAGCCCCCGGCCCACCCAGCCCCCACTGCACGGGCCATCACCTTGTTCCCTCCCCTAAAGAAAGAGATCGGCATGAAATATTTATTTTTATTATTTTGACTTATGAAAACCACTTGTCCCTGAAACATGCTCAAAACTGAATAATCCACTTGTACAAAAGATGAAGTGAAGATGTGGTTTCATGTGCCCCAATGAAAGGAGAGTTTAACTTTACTTCCAATCTTTATAAACACCAGGTTTCCCAAAGCACACTACAACAACAGTTAAGATGAACCCATTAGTAAACAGGATATCCTTACTGAAATTTGGCCTGCATGGAATCTCATGTGACAGAGAACCCCACACAGGAAAGGCCTCCGGACCAGAACCAACGAACAGCAAGACTCTACCGCAAAGGTAGTAGGCAAGGGAACGTATCCAGCCGCAGCCTCAAATTATTAGAAAAGAACCCGCAAAAGAGAATGCGCAACCTAAGCTATCAGCTGGTTATGGCAGACTCCACCTGAACCATCGAGGAGTGCACAAAAGAAATAAACCCAAATGGAGCAGAGCTCCGCAGAGTAGCTCTTAGGCCCATCCATGAACCAATAAACAAGCAGGAGCTAGTTGATCCAGGGACCCTCCACTGGGAGAAAGGAAGAGCCTCTACATAGAAAAGACTCCATAGTATACACCACGTAAGCCGGAAGAAGTCAGCACAACCGATGCGCTCCTGGAAAGAGCCGGAGCTAGGCCCACCAACAAGGAGGTAACGCAGTAGCCATTACAGAACAAAGGTCAACAGCTAGTCGGCACAAGACCCAAAAGGGCAAAACTAAGCCAGCCCCAGATGCGGTCCCACCGGACCGGGAAAATAAGCCCAAGACGTCAGCCAGAGAAGGAACGCCAACCCCAACCGAAGGCAGCGCAAGGTCTCCCATCTCAGTCGTAGCTATGCAAGGCTCTATAGACACAGTCAAAACTAGACAAGGCACCACTTACAAAGCCGTAGCTAGGCATGGCTCCACGGACGAAGCCGGAGCTATGCAAGACTGCCCTGCTGAATCAGCAGCTAGCCATAGTTGGATGAAGTCGAGCTAGATAAGGCTGCCCCGAAAACACTGGGACTAGGCAAGGCTGAGTGGACAAAGGTGGAGCTAGTCAAGACTGCCTGGCCAAAGAGCTTGGACAACGTCTGAGATAAGCAAGGCTGCACGGAGACCTGTGACCAAAGCTGGGCCAGATAAGCCCTCTGCATGTAATCAGAAGTAGGCCAGGCTCAATGGACAAAGGCGGAGCTAACCAAGATCCCATGGCCGAAACCGAGAGCAGACCAGGCTCTACTGCCAGAGCCAGAGCTAGGAAGGCTCTATAGCTGAAACCAAGGCTAAACAAAGCAGTATGGCCATAAACTTAACTAAGCAAGGCTCCAGAGTGAGGTAAGCTTCAACAGCCGAAAGAGTCTACGCAAAACTCCAAGACTAGAGGTGGAAGTATGCAAACATTTACAGTCACAGCCAAGGCCAGGCATTTTAAACAAGTGGCAGCAGTGAGAGGATCAGCAGCAGCAGGCAGAAAAGAGTGGGGATCCTTCCTGCCCCGAGAAAAGCCACTAGATCACCAGGGTGCCTTGAGGTATGTGCAGAGAGGGCACCCTGCGGCTCAGGGGAGGGAAAGCAAAGCTCGGTTCGCCTTATGGTTCCACGGGAACTCCGTAGGACCTGGGTCCATCCCCATGGGATCCCCGAAGACCTCGGTCCATGCTTGCAACCTGGAGGGAATCCCCATGGGATTCCTGCTATCCTCGTTCTCGTGCAGCTCTCTACTACAGAGCTTGGAGAATTCTGGTCTCTGGAACTGAAGAGGGGGAGGAAGTTATCAGCCAATGAGGCTTAGGAATCCCCACTAGCCATAGCAAAGCAGATATCTCCATTTGGGGGGGGAGGGGGCTAAGCCCAAAGTGGGGGGCCCAGCGCCCCCCATTCAAGATTATGCCACCAATTGTGTTCAATACAAAATGAAGTGCATTTCTGTTTTTATTTTTCCAGTACTTGTCAAGTTTAACTTCTTGGGGTTCCCAGCTCAGTTTTAGTATTCGTTTTTCTATTTCTAATTTGTGATCCCTTGCTCTGTATTTGGTGAAGGTCCGTCTTTGTTTTCTGTGTGAAGAAGTCATTTAAAGTTGTTTTATGTGCAGTAGTAATGGTGGGTGGGGAAATCAGGGGGGGGGGAGAGGGCCCCTCCTTATTTCTGCCCTAGACCCAGGCATGTCTAACTCTAGCCCTGGATGAATGGTGACGGAGAGGGAGAGGGAGGATACAGGATGATGCTGAATAGTGAGGAGGGGAGAGAGGGTGACGCTTCATAGTGTGTGTGTGTGTGGGGGGGGGGGGGGGGGGGGAACAAAGACAGAGAGAGGATAAGGCATGGCATGGGATTATTATAATGGTGTCTGTTGCCTGGTTATGTGATTAAGAATTTTAATAGACAAGTTCACCTGGCTTTCTGATCAGCATCTAATACTCTTATCAGGATTAAAAAAAACAATATTACAAAAAGCCAAGGTAGAATGCTTTAATCACTTAGGCCCCCGATGATCAAAAGTAAATGCATGCATTAGAAGCCACCGGACTAGTGCCCACATTTACCTTTTCACATATGATCAGAGGGGTCTGGCACAGCAATCAGCGCCTGCACCAGACATCAGAGAACAGCGCTCCGTTTGTAGGGGCTGAATAGCGTCTTAACCCTATGTCAGCTCTGAGCTGGCATTAGGGTTAAGGCTCCCTTCTATCCCCCCCCCCCCCCTTCATCAGTCAGGCAGCCTGGGCTGCCACCGTGTCCTGGGGGTCCATTGGACCCCAGATCCCCCCGTCGATGAGGCATGGTGGCCAAGTGTCCCCACTCCCACCCCAGACGACAGGAGGCTGAGGGTCTGGAGACCCACCGGCTTTTTGTAATAGTGCTTTTTTAAAAACCCGATAAGACGCTGATCAGAAAGACAATTATAACCAGACAACAATGGGCCTCATCAATAGGGTGGAGGGGGCCTGGTTTTTAACAGCCCAGACCTGTCAAACAAGTGTGGCAGGATTGTGCCTGAGCAATCCTCCCACACTTTTACCTTATTATCAGGGCTAATAGCATGCCTAAATTTGCATGCTATTAGCTCTGATCATAGGGGTGTAATTGCCCCGCGCAGTTCCAGTGCTAATTTTAGAGCGCTGTTTGGATCAGCATGGGACTTCTGATCATCAGGTCCTTAATCACTTACATAAGGTAGAGATAGCTTTCATAAGAGTACAAGTTTGATTTTTAAGATAAAAAATTTGGAGAAAGCATAAGCAAAATCCAAGATCTGAAACTGCTCTTTACCTGACACACCATTAGAGGTTATGATGGTTTCTCCCTGTAGATCTAAATGATTTGCAGAGCTGGAGGAAGGAAGTAGTGGATCAAGATCATGTAGCATAAGCCCCAAAGCACATGGTGGTTGAGAGGACAAAGAACAAGATGCGTACAGTTCCTCCCGAGGCAAAACTGAAGTCTCGGACAGTAGCAAACTTTCACTAGATGCAAATTCCTGGGATAAGAATAAAGTGTGTGTTACTTAACTTCTCTGTCTTTTATTTTAAACTAGCACAATATTCTACATTTTAAAGCAAGGAAAACTTCAGCTTTGTGATACCAGAAACGTATGGAATGGGCAAGCCCTTCTGTTTGATGGGAGACGCTTCTTTTGAAGCCTATCTTAAGAAACAAACAATAGCCAAAATGCATTATAAAATAACTACACAGCAAAAGAAATTAATTTTTTGCTTTAAATATAAAAAAGTCTAATCCCTTGTATCCTATTTTTTAAATGTCCTCAGAGTAATATGCTTAGTTATCAAGAAACACTTAAGTCAAGTAGATCTATTCATTGTGTAAATATATTTCAATATATTAATTCATGTAGCATGACAAATAGATTAGGTTTAAAAAGAAAATTAGAGAGGGATCAAACATGTTAAAGAAGTTAACTGTTATAAGCAGCTAAGGGTAATCATTATGCAATAATACTGGGGATAATGGCCTATCAATATTTTTCTATGCCCCTAACAATCATTGCCCATCTTAAAATTCAATTTGTAGTTTTGAGCAGCACATCAAGTTAATAAATGAAAGCAAGGCTAAAAGGATTAACTTTGTACAGGTGGCTGAATAGATGCCTCTGGTTTAAAAACTACACGAGTATTTTATAACGGCTGTCAAAAAAGGAGAAATTAGGTCCTACCTGTTAATTTGCTTTCCTTTAGTCCCTCTGAACAGGCCCAGCAGAACTGATGGGTTGTGCACAACTTCCAGCAGGTGGAGACGAAGAACAATGTTTCTTGAGAGAGCCAATAAGAGCCCAGCTCAGCCCTAGCAAGTCTCAGTATATATCAGTAGCAAAGCAAGACAAACTAATTATCTTTGTGTATGATTTAATTTTTTTTTTTTTGAGAAACTACCACTGTCCCCCAAAGAGAAACGACTACCAAACCAAATACAATCTGCCTAGTAGAGGAGCTGGGCCATTCCAGAGGGAATAAAGGAAACCAAATTAGTAGGTAGGACCTAATTTGTCCTTCCTTAGTGTCCCTCCAGACCGGCCCAGCAAAACTGATGGGAAGTACCAAAGCAGTCAATTAAAGGAGGGACCCTAATAGCCCTGCCAACTCCCGCCGACCAAAAATCATGTCTCAACATGCCTGGACATCCACTCTGTAATGTCTGACAAACGAATGCAAAGAGGACCACGTGGCCGCCTGCAAATATCCACCACGAAAAAACAAAAGAAACCTCCACCCAGGATGCAGCCTGTCCTCTAGTAGAATGAGCTTTAATTCAATCCGGAATGGATCTGCCTTTCAGAATGTATGCCAAACCAATTGCTTCTTTAATCCATCTGGCCAACATAGCCTTAGGCATGGCCAAACCTCTATGATCACTGCCAAGCAGAACAAAAAGATGGTCCGACAGGCGAAAACTCCTCTGGTCACCATACATACTTCCTTCAATACTCTTCTGACATCTGTTTACGTAATTACCTCTGCTCCACCGAACCGCTGGAAGCCCCCAGGGTTGGAATGACCAAAGAGTGAATGACATGAAAGGCTGTCAAAACCTTCAGCAGAATGGGAACCGGTCTCAAAACCACATGATCCACCAGGAACTCCAAAAAAGGGAGCTCTACAGGACAAAAGCCTGCAATTCCAACACTCGCCTCACTGACGATCTAGCCATGAGGAACAGCCTTCAAGATAAGGTCTTTGACAGAAATACAGGCCAATGGCTCATGGGATGTACAAAAGCAATCCTTAGGAGGGAAGGGACTGTGATATCCCTACAGCGAGAACTGAGGTCCCAAAGGAAGCATCTGCTCAAGCAAATGCATCCAAATAGTAATGCTTAACAAAGGAATGAGAAGACGACCACACTGCTGACCGACAGAGCTCTGCCAACGAAGCTGCCCTAGACTCTGCCAAAAAAGTCGCCAAAGACCTGGCAGAATGAGACTCGACATGCATGGGAGCAGATCTACCCCACAGAAAGTTAAGCCGAAGAAATAGCCTCCTTAAGCCACCAAGCCACTGTCACTTTGGAGGCCAACAAACCCTTCCAGGGATCCGCAAAGTGGACAAAAAGATGATCACACCGCATGAAATCGATGGTATTACTAAAATTGCACTTAAGGACGTGCTTCACATCCAACGGTTGCAGGGAAGTCTATTCCGCAGAATAGATCTCCCTGGAAAAAGAAGGAACAGTCAAAATACACAGATAAAAAAAACCTCCGACAAGTCCCAAGAGGATTACATTCTCCAAATCCTGCGAAACAAAAAGTTTTCATTTCTTAGGAAATTGCTCCTCAAAAGCAGCGTGAAAGGAAGGAGGAGAGACAGCTTGAGCTGACTTTAATAAAAAGGCCTGATGTAATAAAAGAACAAATTCAGGTGAAAACGGCAGACACTTCTACCATTGCAAAACCAACATCCCGGGTCATGGTAGCGGGTGAGGAACAAGCCTCGCAGGCTCCCAATGCCAACCTCCGTGCCCCGCAGCGCGAACAGCGCTTAACCGCTTCTGAAGGAACCGACATGGCGCCCCAAAAATCCTACCAGGAATAACATGTGTGGAATGTTTGTAAGTTTGGGATGCTTGCCAGGTGCCCTTGGCCTGGATTGGCCGCTGTCGTGGACAGGATGCTGGGCTCGATGGACCCTTGGTCTTTTCCCAGTGTGGCATTACTTATGTACTTATGTACCTTCGCTACAGCACAGCCCTGCTCACATTCCCAGCAGCTGGTGAACGCTTTCAAGACAAAATCAGTCACACTTGGGCTGGAGAGGAAGCTGTTCCGCCTGAATCTCTTCGTCAGGTTTTTTTTTTTTTTTTTTTAAAGAGGCAGGAGAGGAATATAGCCAAAATCCTCAACACAGGCTGACCGGGGGAGAAGGGTAGGGACCTGGCACTACCAGTTGTATCCCAGAATGTGCTCCAGTACCTCAACCCCAAAGAAGGCTCAACACACCCGAGGGAACGGGATAGGAGCCTCAGGCCACAGAGCTGCACTTTATGCACCCTTCTACCTGCTAGATACAGAAAATACTGAAGTTAGATTGGCTGCACATGCCCTCTTGTGGCGAACTTCGGAGTTCTATCTAACCTGCTAGAGGAGGGGCATAAACCACAAGTCTCTGGATTGATCTGGGGACGCTATGGAAGTAGAAATTTCTCAGTAGTATTAGGTGAAAACATGTCAGAACAGAAGCATGTGGACACTGGGATACCACAAGTTTCCTGCACTTTTTAATACATTTTTATTACCATATGTTGATTACTTTATTGTTTGGATTTAAATTTCAAGCTTTATATGCTGATGACAATCAATTTATACTTCCAATCAATAGTTTTTTTAAGAGCTTCCTGAAAAGAACTAACTATTTTAATGTGTTGGATGACAACCAACTGTTTGAAACTGAATTTAAGACAAAGATATCAGTGTTATCATCCTCTAACTCTGTGGATGGGAAAATTAGGTTCTTACCTTGGTAATTTTCTTTCCTTTAGTCATAGCAGATGAAGCCATTACGTATGGGTTATGTTCATCAACCAGCAGGGGAGATAGAGAGAACTCAAACTTTCACAGTGCCCTCTTGGCCAGCTATCTCCACTGCCTCTTCAGTATTTGAAGCTTCCAAAGCAGTATGGCAAACCGCAATGGGAATCACAAGAGCTTTCCTCACAGTGAATGATGGCCCATCACAAGGGCATGAACTCATAAAGGAGGGAATGCACATCCTCCTGGAGGGAATAAACTCATCCCCCTTATTGTATAAGTGGAGGGGAACACACGCGCCTCCTGGAGAGAATCAACACATCCTCCAAAAAAACATGCTGGAGGGAATGAACACATCCTCCTAAATTTAAACTGAACATGAATCCTGAAGATTGTTTTCCAACTTTCTCCCAAGGAAGGAACTTCAGGAAATTAGAACAGAACCTGAAAAACAGATTCACAGCAGACAGACAATCATACAGGGAGGGCTCATGGCTTCATCTGCTATGACTAAAGGAAAGAAAATTACCAAGGTAAGAACCTAATTTTCCCTTCCTTGTCATCAAGCAGATGAAGCCATTACGTATGGGATGTAACAAAGCAATCCCTAGATAGGGTGGGAACAAGCCACACCACGCGCTAGCACTTGTGCACCAAAACGCGCATCCCTCCTGGCAGCCACATCCAGCCTATAATGTCGGGCAAAGGAGAGCTTAGAAGCCCATGTTGCTGCACTGCATATCTCTTGAAGAGAGAGTGCTCCAGTTTCAGCCCAAGAGGAAGAAATCGCTCTAGTAGAATGTGCCTTAAAGGCTACAGGCGGAACCCTGCCGGCCAGCAGATAAGCTGAAAAGATAGTTTCTTTGAGCCAGCGGGCAATAGTGGCTTTAGACGCTGGAGACCCTCTGCGAGAACCGGATAGCAAAACAAACAGATGATCAGAAGTCCTGAAAGAGTTAGTAACTCGCAGATACTGCAAGCAGAGTCCTGCGCACATCCAAAAGGTGCAGCTGCCCAAAAGATTCTGGAAACTCTTCCTCTGAAAAAGAGGGCAAGAAAATAGGCTGGTTTAAGTGAAAGGCTGAAACCACCTTAGGCATAAAGGAAGGCACGGTCCGAACCGTGACACCGGACTCTGAAAATTGTAGAAATGGGTCTCTACAGGACAGCGCCTGGAGCTCTGACACCCGTCTCACCGAGGTAATGGCCACCAGAAAAACGGCCTTCAGTGTCAAGTCTTTCTCCGATGCTCACCGAAGCGGCTCAAAAGGAGATGCCTGCAGGGTTTTCAAAACTAGCCCCAGGTTCCAAGCTGGACAGGGTGCTCGCACTGGAGGTCGGAGCCGAAGCACCCCTCTAAGAAACTGTGCCACATCTGGGTGAGCAGCCAAAGACACGCCTTCCACCTTACCACGAAGGGAGGACAACGCTGCCACCTGCACCCGCAGGGAATTATAGGCCAAGCCTTTTTGTACACCTTCCTGCAAGAAGTCCAGAATCGGCGAGACAGAAGCCCGCGTTGGAACAATGGCTCTGGAAGCACACCAAGACTCAAACAGGCACCAAATCCTGGCATAAGCCACGGAAGTGGACCGCTTGCGGGCTTGCAGGAGAGTGGAAATAACTTTATTGGAATAACCTTTATCCCTCAATTGCGCCCTCTCAATAGCCATGCCGTAAGACCAAAGCGGCCGGCGTCCTCCATGGCTACCGGTCCCTGAGTCAACAGGTTCGGTACCAGAGGTAAAGGCAGAGGAGCCTCCAGGAGCATCTGTCGGAGGTCTGCATACCAAGGTCTCCTTGGCCAATCCGGGGCGATGAGGACCACTTCTCCTGGGTGCAGCCGAATCCGCAAGAGCAGGCGCCCTATCAAGGGCCATGGGGGAAACACATAAAGTAGACCCGGAGGCCAGGGTTGAGCCAAGGCATCCAACCCCGCCGAGCGAGGATCTCTCCGTCTGCTGAAGAAGCACGGGACTTTGGTATTGGCACTTGTCGCCATTAGATCCATCACGGGCTTGCCCCATTTGGCACAGATCTGCAGGAATACTTTGTCTGCCAGATTCCATTCTGCTGGATCGATCTGATGCCTGCTCAGATAATCGGCCTGCACATTGCTCTGACCTGCAATATGAGCTGCCGACAGACACTGAAGATGCAGCTCGGCCCAGTGGCAAATCTAGTTCGGCCTGCGCGGCTAGTGCTCTGCACCTTGTTCCGCCTTGTCAATTTATATAGGCCACCGTTGTCGTGTTGTCCGACATCACTCTGACAGCCAATCCTTCCAGGGTCACTTGAAAGGCCAGAAGCACCTCAAACACCGCTTTCAACTCTAGGCGGTTGATGGACCACTCCGACTCCTCGGGTGTCCATAGACCCTGGGCATGCTTCCCTTGCAGTGTGCGCCCCAGCCCTTCAGGCTGGCATCTGTTACCACTAGGCACTAAACGGGGAGCGTCAGCGGCATTCCTCGCCGCAGCATCCTGTCCGAGAGCCACCACTCCATGCTGAGACGGGCCGCAGGGAGCCAAGTAAGTCTGCATTGGTAATCCTGAGAAATAGGAGACCATCTCCGGAGTAGGGAATACTGTAGAGGTATCTATCTCAGTTGATAACACCCTCATCCTCCCCGTCCCATCTGCCCGCAACCTCGGAGTCATCTTCGACTCCTCCCTCTCCTTCACTGCGCATATCCAACAGACTGCCAAGACCTGTCGCTTCTTCCTCTTCAACATCAGCAAAATTCGCCCTTTCCTATCTGAGCAAACCACACGAACTCTCGTCCATGCTCTCATTACCTCTCGCCTTGACTACTGCAACCTACTCCTCACCGGCCTCCCACGTAGCCATCTATCCCCCCTTCAATCCGTTCAGAACGCTGCTGCACGTCTTATATTCCGCCAGAACCGATATACTCACAGCACTCCTCTCCTCAAATCACTTCACTGGCTTCCGATCAGATACCGCATACAATTCAAGCTTCTCCTCCTTACCTACAAATGCACCCGGTCTGCAGCTCCTCACTACCTCTCTACCCTGATCTCCCCCTATGTCCCCGCCCGTAACCTCCGCTCACAGGACAAATCCCTCCTGTAAGTTCCCTTCTCCACCACTGCCAACTCCAGGCTCCGCTCATTCTGCCTTGCCTCACCCTTTGCCTGGAACAATCTTCCTCAACCCCTACGCCAGGCTCCCTCCCTACCCATTTTCAAATCTCTGCTTAAACTCACCTCTTCAATGCCGCGTTCGGCACCTAACCTCTCATGAAATATAGTATCACCTACCAGACGGACTCTACACTTGTCTTTAGATTGTACACCTGTCTTTTTAGATTGTAAGCTCCTTGAGCAGGGACTGTCCTTCCATGTTAAATTGTACAGCACTGCGTAACCCTAGTAGCGCTTTAGAAATGTTAAGTAGTAGTAGTAAGTAGTAGAGGTCTCAGGTGCGCTCTCGCCCAGGGTACCACTTCCATCGTGGCTGTCATCGATCCCAGCAGCTGGACAATGTCCCAAGCTCGCGGGCGGGGCATCCTCAGGAGCAGACGGACCTGATTCTGAAGCTTGCACCGCCTTAGCTCAGGTAGGAACACATAGCCCGAGACTGTGTCGAACCTGGCCCCCAAAAACTCTAGAGATTGTGAAGGGGACAGGTGACTTTTGGCCATATTGACGACCCAGCCTAGAGATTGCAGTACTGAGACCACTCTGGCTGTAGCTTGTAAGCTCTCTGTTGCAGAGTCTGCTCTGATGAGCCAGTCGTCATAGTACGGGTGAACCCTGATACCTTCTCGCCTGAGAAAGCAGCTACTACCACCATTACCTTCGAAAAGGTTCGGGGAGCTGTGGCGAGGCCAAAGGCAAGGCCCTGAACTGAGAATGTTTTCCCCAACACCGCAAACCTCAGAAACTTCTGGTGCGGGGGCCAAATCGGAATGTGCAAGTAAGCTTCTTTCAGGTCTAGAGACGTGAGAAACTCTCCTGGCTGAACCGCCGCAATGACGGAGCGCAGGGATTCCATGTGGAAATGCCGCACTCTCAAGGACTTGTTCACTTCTTTTAAGTCCAGAATAGGGCAAAAGGACCCACCTTTTCGCAGCACCACAAAGTAGATGGAGTATCAGCCGCAGCCTTGCTCGGCGGGAGGCACCGGGGTCACTGCCCCTAACTGAATCAGACCTTGTAAAGTCTCCTCCACCGCCGCCCGTTTGACGGCAGAACCGCTTCGGGACTCCACAAACACATCTCTTACTGGGGCATTGAATTCTATTCTGTATCCATCTCTGATCAGGTCCAGAACCCACTGATCTGAGGAAATATTGGCCCACTCCTCGACAAAGAGGGAAAGCCGTCCTCCGATGACAGGCATCGAGGAGAGGGCCGGCGCACCATCGAGAGGGTCGCCCCTGAACTCCTGGTCTTGAGCCACCGGCTGCGGAACGCTTGTCCGAGCAAAAGGAGTTCCTCTGCTGACCACGGGCACGTGAAGTGAACCCAGCAGAACGCCCCGGGCGGTACCTTCTAGCTTCACGGAAGCGAGGTCTGTACGAGGAGTGGACCGCCTGGCCCTTGAAGGAAGGCCTCTGCCTATCTTCGGGCAAGCGCTGGGGTTTTGAATCACCCAGGCCTTTCACAATTTTCTCTAACTCCTCACCAAATAGGAGAAGTCCTTGAAAAGGCAACTTCACCAACCTTTGCTTAGAGGCCATGTCCGCTGCCCAGTGTCGTAGCCACAGACGACGGCGAGCCACCACTGCTACTGCCATTTGTTTAGCCGAAGCTCTGACAAGGTCATAAAGGGCATCAGCCAGAAAGGACAAGGCCACCTCCATCAGCGGAGCCACATCCAAGAAGGGCTCCGCTCCATCTCCGGGCTGAGCCACTGCCTGTTGCAGCCAAGCTAGGCAGGCTCTCACAGCATAACAGCTGCATGCAGACGCCCGAACAGTGAGACCTGCAATTTCAAAGGACCGTTTCAACGCTGTTTCCAGCCTACGGTCTTGAACATCCTTCAGGGCAACACCTCCTTCAACAGGGAGGGTAGTTCTCTTTGTCACCGCAGTGACTAGGGCATCCACTGTAGGCATTTGAAAACGAGCCATATGTCCCTCACGCAGAGGGTATATGCCCCATAGCCCTGGAAACTCTCAAAGGTCCCTCGGGGTCAGCCCACTGAGCCGAAACAAGCTCTAGGATGGAGTCATGCAAAGGGAAGGCCCGAGCAGCTTTCTTGGTACTAGCCATCCTGGGATTACCCGAGGAGGCCATGCCACTGTCAGGATCTTCAATCGAGAGGGCCTGCAGGGTATCTGAAATAAGCGCTTGGCAGCTCATCACGGTGGAAATCCTCACCGCGGAGGGATCATCCAGATCCTGTGGTAAATCCGCACCTGACTCTGGTTCCTCAGACCAGAACGTCTGTCAGAGTTTCTCCGAATCCTCACACCCCGACCACGGGGGTGGGGGGGGGGGGGGGTGGGGGGGGGGAAAGGTGCACCACAATCTGAAGGGGAATTACCCTTCTGCGCTTATCTTTAGGCCAGCATCCGGGAAAAAGCCTCACTGGGCAGTCCCAGGCCAGAATCCATCGGGGGGGGGGGGGGGGGGGGGCAATCAGAGGAGCCTCAGGCGACCCTTGAGGAAGGGCTCTTTCATCATGTATGCTTTATGCAGCAAAAGCACAAAATCCAGGGAGAAAATCTCACCCTGGGCACCCAAATCCTGTCCGGTGCTAGCCACTCCTGAAATAACCTCATCTCGAGGTGCCCCACCCGGCTCAGGTCTCTCCGTGTCCACGGAGGCCGCGCCATGTGGTGTAAGCAAAATGGCGCCCGCTGCCAGCTCAGAGCGGGAAGAAACATCGCTCGCCATGCTCGGGCCGGCTCCTACGCCAATACAGCACGATTTACAGAGCCCTGCTGCTGATTTGCGCTTGCACAAGTGGAACAGCGCTTTACATTGTCCGCAGCCATCACCGAAAAACGGCGGTAAAATCCAAAATGGCGGTTTCGCGCCAAAATCGCCCCGATCGCGGGCCCACCCCGGAGGAGTTGGAAAACACTCTTACCTCAAAGGATCTAGTGTACAACTACGATCCTGCTGATAATCAGGTCAAAACCTCTGTTCCAGCGTCTCTGCGTTTAAAAACGCGACGCAACCTTTTTTTTTAAGCTGTGAGGAAAGCAGAGGTATTGAAGACTCCGGAGGCTCAGATGAGTGGGAAAGGCAGGGAAGGGCGAACCTATATGCCTGCCTCCACTGTTGGTGGGTAAGGATAGGGAAAGCAAGGCAATATGTCCACATCCACAGAGGTATGGATGGTAAGGCAGGGAAAGGGCTAACCTATGTGCCTTTAAAGTGAAGCTGCTATAGCCTCCAACACCCCGGTTAACAACTGGCAAGCCAGGAACCACCTCCCGGCAGATTTTTCTGGAGCTCGAACAAGCTGCAGCCACCCTGCTAAGGGAGATAGAGAATACTGAAGAGGCAGTGGAGCTAGCTGGCCAAGAGGGCACTGTGAAAGTTTGAGTGCTCTCTATCTCCCCTGCTGGTTGATGGACATAACCATACGTAATGGCTTCATCTGCTTGATGACAAGGAATCAGAAGATATTTGTAACTCAGTAGGAGCCGATTGAGAATTTTCCCTTGTAATTTAAGGTAATATATTTTTTGCAATGGAGGCAAAGAATCTTCTGGGTATTTGAAAATCTCCTTCAAAGTTTATTAAACAGGGGGCGGAGCAAGATGGCGGCCACAACATTCTACCGCGAATAACCTCGAGGAACCTCTGCTGGAGTTAAACCTTTCTCAAGTGTTTTCTACAGTTGTTTAAACAACGTTTTTCTTCTTACTGGTTTGCCACGATGGCCTCATACCAAGAGGAAGGCTTTTATTAGAACGGGAGCCCAGCCGGTTCTTACATTGACACCAACCCAGCAAACAATCGAGGTTATCTCGCGAGAACCAGTCAGGCGTTGGGAGTTCCCACTGAGCAACGAGCGCAAGGAGAAGCCGTACTCCAGGGACAGGACATATCGTTGTCCCCCCCAACGCGTTCTCCTCCGCCGCAACCGGCAGAGACCAGCTCTAGAGTTGAATCACGAACCCACGAAAGTGGAGGACTGGTATCTCATCTGGGCCCTATAGCTGAAACCTCTCCCGAGGTCCTTCTACCATCGGAGGCTCAAATTGCGCCGGTAACACTTGAGGCAATATGGGGGATGCTCCAGACTGTTCTGGCATCAACAAGTAAGATAGAATCTTTAGTAGTAAATGTTCAGACTTTGACTTCTTCTTTTACTACTATGAAAAATGATGTCACAGATAAGATAAATCATCTATCTGAAGAAAATATCAAGTTGAAGGAAACTACTGTAAAATTAATACAACATAATACTTTGATACATGGGAGGTTGGAACACTTTGAGAATTTTAATAGGAAATTAAACCTACGTTTCTTGAATTTCCCTAAGACTCCAATCTACCCACCGCATGAAATTTTCAAAAGATATCTTTTAGAAAATTTGAAATTTTCTGAAGATAATATACCTCCGCTGAACAAAATATATTATCTTCCAATGAAAAAGGTGAAAGAAAAAGAATGCGATATTCAACACGAGGGAAATGACCTTAACGTATCATAACTATTGGAATCCTCATTAACAGAGTTAACTGAAGCCAAACTCTTTTGGTATCATTTATTTTTCATCAGGACTTGGAAAATGTTAGGAAAATTGCGCTGAGAAACCTACAAACCCCATAAAATGGGGGCAAAATCTGGGTGTTCCCAGACGTTACAAAACAGACGCAAGTCAGGAGAAAAGAGTTTTTGGCACTTCGATCTGCAACGTTGGCTCTAGGAGCCTCTTTCAACCTGAACTACCCATGTAAATGCAACATCAAATATCTTGGTGTTAAATATGTTTTCTTAAATCCTGAACATTTAAAACAGTTTATCGTTCAGAAAAAGATAATTTAATATATGTTGTGACCAACAGGTATAATTTGTCTCAAGTAATAGATCGAATGAGACATAATGTAATAATTGGTTCAAATTAGGCTAGGCCTGTTATGTTGTACTGTTGCACACAGCGAGGCTTCCTCCTCGAGACTACCGTTCCGGGTCCCCCTCGTCGTTGCTTCTCCTAACGCCAATCCTGGCGAAACCTGGATATCATCCCCCAACAAAGACAGATCTTCTACCATCTTTTTCGACAGGGTCTGCCGCCCCTTCGAGTCTGTATTTTCAATCGGTACTCCGGCCCCATCTACTTGTGGCAGTGGGGGAGTTATTGGTCCTTGCGGGCTGAGCGAAATTTCGCTCTCCAAGCCGGGGCTCTTCCCTGCCCTGGCTGCGGAAACGCCCGTCGGCGTAGACACCAAAAAAGCAGAAATGGAAGTTTGCCCCAAAGAGGGGGTCTCTAGCCTGGAGAGGGGAGGTCCCTTCGGCTTGCCCTTTCTCTTTGGCATGCTCGTGTAGTCAGAAAGAGAGTAAGAACTTAAAACTCAAGCAGAGCGTTCCACTCCTGCTTCCTGCTCGATCGCCATCTTGGATCCCCCACTCGAGTTCATAGCTACTTTTAAGACCTCGATCAAGGTTACCTCAGTGATCTAAACCTCAGATAGATCTAGAGAGAGTTGAGGGGGGGGGGGGTGCATACAACCAAACACAAGTTTTAGCATTCAAGAAAGCTTGGGGTAAGTACACAGGTATCTATCTCTAAGGGAAAAGAAGGACTAGTAGATGGCATGGATAGGCAGACTGGTAGGTCATATGGTCTTTATCTGCCTTCACTTCTATGTTTCACACAGACACCGTCAGTGACATCACCACAGCATGTGCTTACATCCCCGTTTGTCTGTGGAGAATACACAGTAGATAATGACGACAGAAAAAGACCTGCATGGTCCATCCAGTCTGCCCAACAAGATAAACTCATATGTGCTACTGAGAATGCCAGAGACCCCAGCTGATCTACCTTCTTCTTCATATCCTCAAAGTTAGGGGCCCTCTCCCAGACTTGCCAAAACTCTATTACTGTTCTGCCTCCACCATTTCTCCCGAAAGTCCATTAAGTGCATATATGAAGAAATACAGTATCTTTTGAGGTTACTCGAGTATACCTGCTTTGAGCTATCACTGACCTTATGTTCTAACAGGTCGGGTTTTCAGGATTTCCACAATGAATATGCATGAGATCTATTCGCATACAATGGAGGCAGTATGGGAAAATTAGGTTCTTACCGTGGTAATTTTCTTTCCTTTAGTCATAGCAGATGAAGCCATTACGTATGGGTTGTGTCCATCAACCAGCAGGGGGAGATAGAGAGCACTCAACTTTTCACAGTGCCTAATGGCCAGCCAGCTCCACTGCCTCTTCAGTATTTGAAGCTTCCAAAGCGGTATGGCAAACCGCAATGGGAATAACATGAACTTTCCTCACAGCGAACAATGGCCCCTTAACAAGGGCATGAACTCAAGGGGAGGGAATAATCTCGTCCTCCTTATTGTATAACTGGAGGGGATACACGCAACCTCCTGGAGGGAATAAACTCATCCTCCCAAAACATAAACTGGAGGGAATGGACTCATCCTCCTATAAGTGAACATGAATCCTGAAGACTGTTTTCCAACTATCTCCCAAGGAAGGAACTTCAGGAAACAAGAACAGAACCTAAAACAGATTCACAGCATACAGACAATCATACAGGGAGGGCTCATGGCTTCATCTGCTATGACTAAAGGAAAGAAAATTACCAAGGTAAGAACCTAATTTTCCCTTCCTTGTCATCAAGCAGATGAAGCCAATACGTAAGGGATGTAACAAAGCAATCCCTATATAGGGTGGGAACAGGTCACACCACGTGCTAGCACTTGTGCTCCAAAACGCGCACCCCTCCTAGCAGCCACATCCAGCCTGTAATGTCGAGCAAAAGAGAGCTTAGAAGCCCATGTTGCTGCACTGCATATCTCTTGACGAGAGAGTGCTCTAGTTTCAGCCCAAGAGGAAGAAATCGCTCAGGTAGAATGCACCTTAAAGGCTACAGGCGGAGACCGGCCGGCAAGCAGATAAGCTAAAAAGATAGTTTCTTTGAGCCAGCGGGCAATAGTGGCTTTAGACGCTGGAGACCCTCTGCGAGAACCTGAGAGCAAACAACAGATGATCATAGATCCTGAAAGAGCTAGTAACTCGCAGATACTGCAGCAGAGTCCTGCGCACGTCCAACAGGTGCAATTGCCAAAGATTCTGGAAACTCCTCCTCGACAAAGGAGGGCAAGAAAATAGGTTGGTTTAGGTGAAACGCTGAAACCACCTTAGGCAAGAAGGAAGGCACGGTCCGGACCGTAACCCCGGACTCTGAAAACTGCAGAAAAGGGTCTCTACAAGACAGCGCTTGGAGCTCTGACACCCGTCTCGCCGAAGTAATGGCCACTAACAAGACGGCCTTCAGTGTCAAATCTTCTCTGAAGCACGCCGAGCGGTTCAAAGGGAGCACCCTAAAGGGCCTTCAGCACTAGCCCCAGGTTCCAAGCTGGACAAGGTGCACGCACGGGAGGACGGAGCCGAAGCACCCCTCTAAGAAACCGTGCTACATCCGGATGAGCAGCTAAAGACACGCCTTCAAACATTGCACCCGCAGGGAATATAGGCCAAGCCTTTTTGTACACCATCCTGCAAAAAGTCCAGAATCAGCGAGACAGGAGCCCACAGGGGTGTGATCTCTCTTGAAGCACACCAGACTTCAAACTGGCGCCAAATCCTGGCATAAGCCACGGAAGTGGAACGCTTGCGGGCTTGCAGGAGAGTGGTAATTACTTTATTGGAATAGCCTCTGCCTCTCAATTGCGCCCTCTCAATCACCAGGCCATAAAACCAAATCGCCGGCGTCCTCCATGGTCCACCGGACCCTGTGACAACAGGTTGGGAACCAGAGGTAACTGAAGGGGATCCTCCACGAGCATCTGTCGGAGGTCCGCATACCAAGGCCTCCTGGGCCATCCGGGATGACGAGAACCACTTCTCCTGGATGCAGCCGAATCCGCAGGAGCACTCGCCCTATCAAGGGCCACGGAGGGAACACATACAGTAGGCCCGGAGGCCAGGGTTCAGCCAAAACATCGAACCCCGCGGCGCGAGGATCTCTCAGTCTGCTGAAGAAGCACGGGACTTTTGGCATTTGAACTTGTCGCCATTAGATCCATCACGGGCTTGCCCCACTTGGCACATATCTGCAGGAACACTTCGTCTGCAGGTTCCCACTCCGCTGGATCGATCTGATGCCTGCTTAATCGGCTTGCACGTTGCTCTGACCTGCAATGTGAGCTGCCGACAGAAACTGTAGATGCAGCTCGGCCCAGTGGCAAATTTGTTCGGCCTGCGAGGCTAGAGCTCTGCACTGAGTGCCGCCTTGTCGATTTATGTAGGCCACTGCTGTCATGTTGTCCGACATCACTCTGATAGCCATCCTTCCAGGGTCACTTGAAAGGCCAGAAGCGCCTCAAACACCGCTTTCAACTCTAGGCGGTTGATGGACCACTCCGACTCCTCGGGTGTCCATAGACCCTGGGCATGCTTCCCCTTGCAATGTGCGCCCCAGCCTTTCAGGCTGGCATCGGTTACCACTAGGCACCAAACGCGGAGCGCTAGAGGCATTTCTTGCCGCAGCATGCTGAGAGCCACCACTCCATGCTGAGTCGGGCCGCAGGGAGCCAAGAGAGTCTGCATTGCTAATCCTGAGATACTGGAGACCATCTTTGGAGTAGAGCATACTGTAGAGGTCTCAGGTGCGCTCTCGCCAAGGGCACCAGTTCCATGGTGGCCGTCAATCGATCCAAGCAGCAGGACAATGTCCCAAGCTCGCGGGCGGGGCATCCTCAGGAGCAGACGGACCTGGTTCTGAAGCTTGCACCGCCTTTGCTCGGGTAGGTACACATACCCCGAGGCTGTGTCGAACCTGGCCCCCAAATATTCTAGAGACTGCGAGGGGGTCAGGTGACTTTTTGCCAAATTGACGACCCTGCCCAGAGATTGAAGTACTGAGACCACTCTGGCTGTTACATGCTGACTCTCTGCAGCAGAGTTTGCTCGAATGAGCCAGTCGTCCAGGTACGGGTGAACCCGAATACCCTCTCGCCTTAGAAAGGCAGCTACTACCACCATAACCTTCGAAAAGCTGCGGGGAGCTGTGGCGAGGCCCGGAACTGGAAATGCTTTCCCATCACCGCAAACCTCAGAAGCTTCTGGTGCGGGGGCCAAATTGGAATGTGCAAGTAAGCTTCTTTCAGGTCCAGAGACGTGAGAAACTCTCCTGGCTGTACCGCCGCAATGACGGAGCGCAGGGTTTCCATGTGAAAATGCCGCACTCTCAGGGACTTAATTCTTTTAAGTCCAGAATAGGGCGAAAAGACCCACCTTTTTGCGGCACCACAAAGTAAATGGAGTAGCGGCCACAGCCGTGTTCGGCGGGAGGTACCGGGGACACGGCCCCTATCTGAATCAGACCTTGTAAAGTCTCCTCTACCGCCGCCCGTTTGGCGGCAGAATCGCATCGGGACTCCACAAACACGTCTCTTACAGGGGCGTCAAATTCTATTGTGTAATCGTCTCTGATCAGGTCCCAGACCCACTGATCTGAGGAAATGTTGGCCCACTCCTCGAAAAAGAGGGATAGACGTCCTCCGATGACAGGACTCGAGGAGGGTAGTTCTCTTTGTCACAGCTGTGACTAGGGCATCCACTTTAGGCATAGCAAAGTGAGCCAAATGCTCCTCACTACTACTACTACTACTACTATTTAGCATTTCTATAGCGCTACAAGGCATACGCAGCGCTGCACAAACATAGAAGAAAGACAGTCCCTGCTCAAAGAGCTTACAATCTAATAGACAAAAATAAATAAAGTAAGCAAATCAAATCAATTAATGTGACCGGGAAGGAAGAGAGGAGGGTAGGTGGAGGCGAGTGGTTACAAGTGGTTACGAGTCAAAAGCAATGTTAAAGAGGTGGGCTTTCAGTCTAGATTTAAAGGTGGCCAAGGATGGGGCAAGACGTAGGGGCTCAGGAAGTTTATTCCAGGCGTAGGGTGCAGTGAGACAGAAGGCGCGAAGTCTGGAGTTGGCAGTAGTGGAGAAGGGAACAGATAAGAAGGATTTATCCATGGAGCGGAGTGCACGGGAAGGGGTGTAGGGAAGGACAAGTGTGGAGAGATACTGGGGAGCAGCAGAGTGAATACATTTATAGGTTAGTAGAAGAAGTTTGAACAGGATGCGAAAACGGATAGGGAGCCAGTGAAGGGTCTTGAGGAGAGGGGTAGTATGAGTAAAGCGACCCTGGCGGAAGACGAGACGGGCAGCAGAGTTTTGAACCGACTGGAGAGGGGAGAGGTGACTAAGTGGGAGGCCAGCAAGAAGCAGATTGCAGTAGTCTAACGAGAGGTGACAAGGTTGTGGATGAGGGTTTTGGTAGAGTGCTCGGAAAGAAAGGGGCGGATTTTACGGATGTTGTAAAGAAAGAACGACAGGTCTTGGCGGTCTGCTGGATATGAGCAGAGAAGGAGAGAGAAGAGTCAAAGATGACCCCAAGGTTTCGAGCTGAGGAGACAGGGAGAATGAGAGAGCCATCAACAGAAATAGAAAACGGGGGGAGCGGGGAGGTGGGTTTGGGGGGGGAAAATGAGAAGCTCGGTTTTGGTCATATTTAATTTCAGGTGGCGTTGAGACATCCAGGCAGCAATGTCAGACAAGCACGCTGAAACTTTGGTTTGGATGCAAGGTGAGATATCAGGGGTACAAAGGTAGATTTGGGAATCAGCAGCATAGAGATGGTAGGAAAAGCCATGGGATGAGATTAATGAACCAAGGGAAGAAGTGTAGATACAAAAGAGGAGGGGACCAAGAACAGAACCCTGAGGTACGCCGACAGGCAGAGGGATAGAGGTAGATGAGGATCCACCAGAGTGAACACTAAAGGTGCGGAGGGAGAGGTAGGAAGAGAACCAGGAAAGGACAGAGTCCTGGAATCCAAGTGAGGACAGGGTATCGAGAAGTATGCTGTGATCGACAGTGTCAAAAGCAGCGGAAAGATCAAGAAGAATGAGGATGGAATATTGACCTCTGGATTTAGCCAGTAATAGGTCACTCAGAGGGTATAATTGCCCCATAGCCCTGGAAACTTTCAAAGGTCCCTCGGGGTCAGTCCACTGAGCGGAATAAGCTCTTGGATGGAGTCATGCAAAGGAAAGGCTCAAGCAGGCTTTTTGGTACTAGCCATCCTAGGATTCACAGAGGAGGCCGTGCCACTGTCAGGCTCTTCAATAGAAAGGACCTGTAGGGCATTTGAAATAAGCGCTGGCAGCTCATCATGGTGGAAAAGCCTCACCGCGGAGGGATCATCCAGATCCTGTGGTAATTCTGCACCTGACTCTGGCTCCTCAGACCACGAAGGCCTGCCAGAACTCTCCGAATCCTCACAGCCCGACCACGGGGGGGGGGGGAAGGAGGTGCACCACAATCCGAAGAGGAATTAGCCCTTCTACGCTTTTCTTTATGCCAATTATCAGGGGAAATAGCCTGCAGCGGCAGTCCAGGCCAGAATCCCACTGGGGGGGGGGGGGGGGGGGGGGGGGGGGGCGGGGGGGGGGGGGGGGGGGGTTGAGACAATAGAAGGAGCCTCAGACGAACCTTGAGGGAGAGCTCTTTTCAGCATGTATGCTTTATGCAATAACAACACAAAAATCAGGGGAGAAAAACTCGCCCTGGGTACCCAGATCCCGTCCGGCGCTAACCGCTCCCTTAATAGCCTCAATTCGAGGTCCCCCCCCCCCCCCCCCCCCCCCCCCGGGATCAGGGCTCTCCGTCTCTACGGAGGCCGTGCCATGCGGAGAATTCAAAATGGCGTCCACTGCCAGCTCTGAGTGAGAAGAATCATCGCTCGCCATGCTCGGGCCGGCTCTTACACCTGTACAGCACGATTTACAGAGTCCCGCTGCTGATTTGCGCTTGCCACACAGGGAACAGCGCTTTACATTCTCTGCAGCCATTGCCGAAAACGGCGGGAAAATTCAAAATGGAGGTTTCGCACCAAAAACGCCCCGATCGCAGGTCCACCCCGAAGGAGTTAGAAAACACTCTACCTCACCAGACCGAGTATCACAGCTCCGGTCCCATATAAGAATCAAAAGAAAACCTCTGTTCCATTTTTTTTTTTAACGCTGTGAGGAAAGCAGACGTAATAAGAACTCCGGAGGCTCAGATGAGTGGGAAAGGCAGGGAAAGGCGAACCAATGTGCCTGCATCCACTGAGTGGGAAAGGACAGGGAAAAGCAAGCTAATATGTCCACATCCACGGGGGCATGGGTAAGGCAGGGAAAGGGCTAACCTATGTGCCTTCAAAGTGAAGCTGCTATAGCCTCTAATACCCCGGATAACAACTGGCAAGCCAGGAGCCACCCCAGGCAGATTTTTGATGGAGCTCAAAGAAGCTGCAGCCATCCTGCTTGGGGAGATAGAGAATACTGAAGAGGCAGTGGAGCTGGCTGGCCATGAGGCACTGTGAAAAGTTGAGTGCTCTCTATCTCCCCCTGCTGGTTGATGGACACAACCCATACGTAATGGCTTCATCTGCTTGATGACAAGGAAATGCAAATATATCTCATGCATATTCATTGGAGGAAATCCTGAAAACCCAACTGGATTGCAGCTCTTGAGGACTGAGGTTGGACACCTATGCTCTAGAAGTTGAGTATCAAAATCTAAGTCTTCAAGGGCCACAAGTCAGGTCTTCAAAATATTCTTTAATAAATATAGAAGAGATTTATTTATATATGTATATATTTTTACTCCACTTCTATAGCTCAATTCAAGAGAGCTTGGGACAAGTACATAGTATCTCTAAGGGAGAATAAAAGGCATGGATGGGCAGACTGCATAGGCCATATGGTCCTTATCTGCCTACATTTTTCTATGGTTCTGTATACAGTAGACGCACCGGGTATGCAAATCTTATACACATTACAGCAGTGCTTCTCAACCCTATCCTCTAAGCACACCTAGCCCATCGGGTTTTCAGGATTACCCTAAGGAATGGGCACGAGATAGATTTGCATATACTGGAGACCCACTATGCAAACACTCTCTTATGCATATTCACTGTAGTAATCCTGAAAACCCAATCAGCTAAGTGTGCCTCCAGGAGAGTGTTGAGAGGTACCGTATTAGGAACTATCCTGAAAATCTGACTGGTCTGCAGTCCTTGAGGACCGGAATTAGAGACCCATTCTCCAGAACTTCCTCTCAAAAAAAGCTTGTTTCACTCACATTAGTCATTCAGATACTTCTGAAGGTATAAATACCATATCTTCCAATCTCTTCTCTCTTGGGTATACATACTTATGTTCTTAAGCCTCATGTGACAGAAGTTTTGGTGGGGGCACTGCTCTATTTTAGTAGCCTTTGACTGCCTTTATTCTGGCATATACAAAATGTTCCTTTACATAGAAAAAGACCACCACTAAAATAGAAATTACATTAAATATATCCTTAAAAATGTAGATAAGACAATTACGTCTGTTAACATCTTAAAGGACTAGTTTCAGCTCCAGCTTTCAACATGCAAGGCCCTAAGCCACTTCATCACAAGTCTCCGAAGAGCCCCAAAACATGGTCAGAGCGTATGTTTGCAACAACAGATTAATTATTTACTGTTGTATAAACTTATTACATCAAATAATTTCTATTAAACACAGAGGGCTCGATTTACTCAGCCTTCTTCCCTTAGATGCATAAAATACCATACTGTGGCCCAAATTCACCAAGAAATTTTCCTCCATTCTAGCAACAGTGAGCAGCAGTGGTAGACAAATAACATCTGCTCTGCATCTGCCATATCTTTGCTTGATCATCTACTGGGAGGACAAAAATCTACGAATAAGCTCCATTAATACTAATCACCTATTTTTATTGTGATAAATTCACGAAAAGCTTTTGTGACACACATTACAAAAGTCCCTCCAATACAACGTATTAAGTACCTGCACTAATTGTACTGTGCTTCTCTCCCTGAAATAATGCTCAGGTCCCAGGATTCAGAGGCTGAGGGCTGTTGAGATTCAGGACTTAGAGTATCTCCTTCCACCTCGATGTTGCTGTGTAATAACCTCTCAATCTCTCTGTTCAGAATTTCCAATTCATCACACATCATGCAATTCTATGACAAATCTGCCAGAAGGAAGAGGGAAAATTAACTAATTGCTACCTATTCAATAACACAGAAGTAGAAATACTATTTAGTTAAAAATTGTCACATTACTAAAAAAATCTTACTAAACAACCAAAACTCTCAACAGAAACCACAACTAATTCTAAAATGCACTCTGACATTACCATCACTGCAAGTATCAAGTTGACAAGGATTAAAAGAAAACTAAGCCTGCAATATTTACCCATAAAATATATTTAAGGCTATTTAGAGACTAGATTAAAAACGACCATACTAAAAGGAAACACCAAGGGATACTTACAAATGGCTAACATATACTGGTTTTGACCAGAGCCTATTTTAAACTGAAACATTTTAAACAATGGACGAAACAAACGTCAGCATGTCCATCAACAGTAAGACAAGCCCTTCAATATTTTCTCCTCATAATCAAGCCACTTTTTCATAAACTCTCTCCCATTTGTCATCACAATCATTACCAATGCCATCTTTCTATTCTCATGGTTTTGTTTTAAATTACTATGCCCACGAATCCCCCATGCACCAAGGATGCACTGCTTCCTTACCCTACAGTTTTAAAGCAACCTTTGCCGAGCTTAATCATGGTCACATCACGTAATTTCCTCTTCCACTTCAAAAAGGTGAAAACATGCTTTGAGAACTCTCGATACATTTAAAAAGGGAAATGCTTATAATCCCGTACTTAAGGAAAAATGAATTCTTACCTGATAATTTTCTTTCCATTAGTCCCAACAGATCAATCCAGAGACTTGTGGGTTGTGTCCCTCTACCAGCAGGTGGAGATAGACAGAACCTCAGAGGTTTGCTATATGTGGACCTGTGCAATCAGTTGACCCTCAGTATGAACAATACCAAAGCAGCGGAATGGAAACAATAGAAAACCCTCCTGACATTGTCAGATCAATTGCCCAACTCCACCACTTCTATATTTATTTATTTTGTTTAATCAAACGAAGGAACATTCAGAATAATGGAACCCGAAAAAAACTAACCAACCACAACAAAACCGCAGACAGTAAACCCAGGGGGGGCCTCTGGATTGATCTGTTGGGACTAATGGAAAGAAAATTATCAGGTAAGAATTAATTTTTCCTTTCATGGCGTCCCACAGATCAATCCAGAGACTTGTGGGATGTACCCAAAGTCCTCAAGTAGGGCGGGCCACCCCCAACCCAGCAGAAATCACCGACAAGCCAAACACCGCATCTTCATGAGCTGCCACATCCACCCGATAATGACAAGTGAATGTATGGACTGAAGCCCAAACAGGACTCTGCATAGGAGGAAGCTTGAGCTCGCATAGAATGAGCACAAACTTGCAAAGGGGGTTGCTTACCCAATGCCACATATGCCGAAGAGAAGGCCTCCCGCAACCAAGGGGCTATGGTGTCCTTGGACTCCATATGACCCTTCTTATTGCCTCCAAAAAGGACAAAGAGATGGTCAGAAAGACGAAATTCATTTCTCACCTCCAAATACCTGAGAAGAGCCCGTCTCATGTCGAGGCAGCAAAAAGCCCGGAATTGCTCAGGGTAACCTTCCCGGCGGAAGGCTGGCAAATGCAGGGACTACTGCCCCAAGTGGAAATGAGAAACTGCCTTGGGCAAAAATCTTAATCGATACCCCTGCCTCCATAAAACACAGGAAGGGGTCTCTGCAAGAAAGGGCCTGCAACTCTGAAATTCTCCGAGTGGAAGTAATGGCTACTAGGAAAATCACCTTCAAGGTGAGATCCTTAATTGTAATCCCTGATAAGGATTCAAAAGGAGGACGCTGAAGCGCTTTGAGAAGTAGATTAAGGTTCCAGGATGGCAGAACTGGCACGTGAGGAGGGCGCAAACGATTTATGCCCCTCAAGAAACGAACCACATCTGGGTGGAAGGCGATGGACGCCCCAAAGCCGGCAACTAAAACATGCCAGAGCTGAAATCTGCACCTTAAGAGAACTCAGCAAATGATTTTTGTACAGCCTCCTGAAGAAACACGAGGATAACCGATACTGAAGCCAAAGCCACTGATAATCCCGAACTCGCACACCATGAATCGAAGGTATGCCACACCCTAGCATAAGCTATCGAGGTGGATCTTTTCCGAGCCTACAGCATCGTAGCGATAACCGCGTCCAGATACCCTTTTCTTCTCAACCTCGCCCTTTCAAGGGCCAGGCCATACTACAAAAGGGGAGGGATCTTCCATCATGACTGGCCCCTGCAGCAGGAGACAGTCCTGCGCCAGTAGCAGAAAAGGACGATCGCGCAGAACCCTGATCACACCTGCATACCAGGGTCGTGTGGGCCAATCCGGGACCTCTAGGATCGCTCGAATGGGATGACTGACAATGCGAGTAACCTGCCCACAATTGGCCATGGGGGAAAGGCATAGAGCAGGTCCCTGGGCCAAGGTTGAAGAAGGGAATCGATGCCTTCTAAGCCCAGCTCTCGTCTCCTGCTGAAGAAACAGGGAACCTTCGCATTGAATGTGGTGGCCATTAAGTCCATCTTTGGCATCCCCCAACGGGCAGTTATCTGATCGAAGGCCAGAGGGCAGAGCGTCCACTCCCCCGGCTCCAACTGATGGCGACTGAGAAATTCTGCTTGCACATTCTGTGACCCCGCTATATGAGCTGCTGTCAAGAAAGAGAGATGAGTCTCTGCCCAACGGCAGATCAGAGCCGCCTCGCATGCTAGGGGTGCAATCCTGGTGCCCCCAAGACAGTTTACGTAGGTGACCGCCATCGCATTGTACGAAAGAACTTGAACTGGGCAACCGCGAAGAGAAAAACTCCCGAAGGGCCAGACAAATCGCCCGTAACTCCTAGCGGTTGATGGACCATGACGCCTCAGTCAAAGTCCAAACGCCCTGGGCCGTCTGTTGCTGGCAATGAGCTCCCCCAGCCAGAGAGTGACACATCCGTGGTCACTATCTTCCAGTCCGGGGTTGCCAGAGGAACTGTGTGAAGATGACTGTGTGAAGCCGGGCTGAACATGGCACCCGAACCTTGTAATCCTCCGAGAGCGGAGACCAACAGCTCAGAAGGTGCCACTGGAGGCGGCGCATGTGAGCTCTGGCCCACTTTACCATGTCCAAGGTGGAGGCCACGGAACCTAGAACTTGTACATAGTGCCAAGCCCGCTGGTTCGGAGTATGAAACAGCGCTCGTAAACAGTTCAAGCTTCTCCTCCTAACCTACAAATGCACTCAGTCCACAGCCCCTCATTACCTCTCTACCCTCATCTCCCCTTACGTTCCCACCCAAAACCTCCGCTCACAGGACAAATCCCTCCTCTCAGTACCCTTCTCCACCACCACCAACTCCAGGCTCCGCCCTTTCTGCCTCGCCTCACCCTATGCTTGGAATAAACTTCCTGAGCCCATTCGCCAAGCCCCCTCCCTGCACATCTTCAAATCCTTGCTCAAAGCCCACCTCTTCAATGTAGCCTTTGGCACTTAACCTTTATACCTCTATTCAGGAAATCTAGACTGCCCCAATCTGACTGCCCTATTTGACTGACTGTACATTTGTCCTTTAGATTGTAAGCTCCTTGAGCTGGGACTGTCCTTCTCTGTTAAACTGTACAGCGCTGCGTAACCCTAGTAGCACTTTAGAAATGTTAAGCAGTAGTAGTAGTAGTAGCCTGTAACCGCTGTGCTCAAGCTGCAGGAAGAGAAACTATCCCTGTTCGGGTATCAAAGCACACCCAAGTATTCCAGCGTTTGGGAAGGTGTTAGGCTGCACTTCGGGAAGTTGATCACCCAACCAAGCAACTGAAGCAACCCAGTTGCCCGCCGACTCTCCTCAAAAGAAGACATCCACACAAGCCAGTCGTCTAGATAGGGATGGACCCGAATCCCTTCCTTCCTGAGATAGGCTGCCACTACTACCAGGACCTTGGAAAAGGTCTGAGGTGCTGTGGCTAGGCCAAAGGGCATCGCTTTGAATTGAAAAGGACGACCGACCACTGCAAAGCGAAGAAAGCGCCTGTGGGGAGGCCAAATTGGAATGTGTAAATAGGTCTCTGAGATCGAGAGAGGTCAAAAACTCCCCTGGCTGTACCGCTGCGATCACCAATCGGAGGGTTTCCATGCGGAAAAGCCAAACACGTAAGGAACTGTCGACGCACTTGAGATCTAAGACGGGTCACCAAGAACCACCCTTTTTTGGCACCACAAAATAAATGGAGTATGCACCGCACCCTCTTTCTGCTGGGGGTAAAGGCTGGATGGCACCCAGCCGTTGGAAGTTGAGGAGGGTGTGTCGAATGGACCACATCTTGGCGGGACAATTGCAAGGAGATTCCGGAAAAAAGAGTCTACTATCGGACGAGCCAATTCTAACTTGTAGCCAAGACCCATTCGTCAGACGTTACCCTGGTCCACTCCACCAGGAATAGGGACAGTCTGCCCCCAATAACCGGCTGGATATGGACCAGGGCCCCATCACTGGGCGGACCTGGCTGCGGGCTGGTTTCTGTTACCGGAAAGGAAGGCCCACCTGTCACCTCGAAAGGGCTGAGGCCTCTGAGAAGACCTTGCTCTCTGAAAAGAGGCCCTGCGACCTGAACGGTAACGCCGTGTATCCTTAAACTTAGGTCTAGGTCCAGCCGGTCGTACAAACCGGGAGGCGCTGGCCCTTAGAGTCACCGAGGTCCTTCACAATCTGTTCTAAGTCTGTCCCAAATAATAGCTTTCCCCTAAAAGGAAGCCTTGCTAAATGTGACTTAGAGGCCACGTCTGCAGCCCAATGCCGCAACCACAGCCAGCGGCACGCGGTGACCGCTAGGGAAACCTCCTTCGCCAAAGCCCTCAAAAGATCATAAAGAAGATCCGAAAGGAAGGCTAAACCAAGGCCAGCAAAACAGCCACAAGATCTTCTGGAGAGGAGGCTTTCTGTACCCACAATAAGCATACCTGCGCCGCATACGACCCACAAACTGAGGTTTGCAGGGAAAGGGCCGCTACTTCAAAGGAGAGCTTCAAGCAAGTCTCCAACTTACGATCCTGAGGGTCCTAGAGCGCCATGCCACCCTCCACAAGGAGAGTAGTTTTCTTAGTGACCGCTGTGACTAATGAATCCACCATAGGGACCTTCAGCAAGTCTGTCAGGAGCAGGTAGTGCGTAAAGACGCGACATAGCTCTAAGCAACCTTAAGCCCACTGTCCGGCGTATCCCACTGCGCTGAAATAAGGATCTTCATGGCCTCATGCACATGAAAGGAATGAGGTGGGCATTTGGTGCCATACATAATAGAGGACACCGGACCTGTTCCCCCTAACGATTCAGAGGGGAAATGGCCAAAACCTCAAAAGCCCTACATCAGGGAGCGAAGCTCTTCCGTGCGAAAAAGGTGGGCAGCCGTCGGATCATCCCCCTCCTCAGAGGGCAGGGTGACCTCATCTGCCAAATCCAAAGATTTTGAGGAAGAGCCCAGAGACAAAACCGTCTGTGTCAGATAGCTCCTCGGGATCCAAAATCTCCACCTGGGGAAATTTTGGCAGGAAAGACTGAGAGGCTGCTGCAACCGAAGTTTGCTGAGGAAGAGACAGGGCTGCCTGAAGCTCCTGACTTCTTCAAAAGAAAGGCATTGTGCATTAATAAAACAAAATTCAGGGGAAAAGGAACTGCAAGGGACTCCCCTGCTACCTCTACATCGCTTCCCTCCATCAGAGCCTGTGCCACAGAAGTGCGCTGCACCTCTTGTCTATCAACCACCACATGCGGAGCGGGTCGCGCCTGAGAGGAAAAAATGGTGCCCGCCAATACGTGCTGCACTAACTGCCCCAAGGAAACTGCCAAAACTATCCCCTGCGCTTCCGACTCACCAGACGCCTGAGGGGAACCCCCGTCGCACTGAACACCCGCTGCAGGCTGACGGCAGCAGGACTTGCACTCCCCCGATACTACTCCCAGGCCCCCACACCAGGAGCAGCGCTTAGCCGCCTCAGAAGGCACTGACATGCTCCACAAACGCCTGCCCCAAAACTGACTTGGTATAATGTCTAGTTCCTCCGTATGATTAAACAAAAACAAAGTCTCTTACCTTTTTTTTTTATATATATATATATAGTCAGGAGAGAAAGGAAACACCCGATCAGGCCAACAGGTAGGACGAGACCGGGAGGGACCTGGCACCACCAGGTGTACACCACAAGCTGCAAACAGCCACTCAACCCCTGTCTATGCTAAACTAGGCCCAAAGTGGCCTTAGGGTGGTGGACTTTGGTCCTGGGGAACTGAGGAACTGAGTTTGATTCCCACTTCAGGCACAGGCAGCTCCTTGTGACTCTGGGCAAGTCACTTAACCCTCCATGGCCCCAGGTACAAATAAGTACCTGTATACAATATGTAAGCCGCATTGAGCCTGCCATGAGTGGGAAAGCGCAGGGTACAAATGTAACAACAAAAAAAAAAAAAAGGACACCAGTAGCCAGATCAAACCAGAGCTGCACAAAGATGTCCCTCCACCTGCTAGATAAGAGAGAATACTGAGGCTCAACTGGCTGCACAGGTCCACATATAGCAAACCTCAGAGGTTCTCTCTATCTCCACCTGCTGGTAGAGGGACACAACCCTCAAGTCTTGGATTGATCTGTGGGACGCCATGGAAACAACTTTGCAGATACTTTAAGATAGGTATCATGGTATGTCTCGACTCACTAACCTTATTGTACATTTACGCTTGCTTATCAGGCACTTTTTTTTAATGTCCTTCACTATACCACAACATAACACACTGTAATACTGAAAAAATATAATTTTAAGCCTATGTACACCTGACCTCTCCAATAAATATCACAATTTCACAAGCAACCACTTAATTGTGAAAATCATAAACACAGACTTAATTTACCAAAAATTATTTCCCCATTGAAACTGAACATAAATGGAGAGGATATAACCTTTATGAAAAAGCAATGTTCAATAGATTGTGTAGCTGTAAAGTATGCACAAACCTTTTTAATTTATAGCAATTTTTAACAATAATTACAAAGTTTTAACGTGCATACTTTGTGGCTATTGTTCACATTTCAACTAACTGGCTTATTTCTCTTTTTAAAACAGCTAACCCACACTATATGGCCTTTATCTGCTGTCATCTACTATGTTACTTAGCTACTTACTATTTGTACATGGAGGGGGTTGGTGGATTGTGGTAATGTGAAAGAGGGTGGGCTTGGAGCCAGGACAAGCTGGAGCCACACAACAGGTGCACGTAAAGGAAAATACTAAGTGTCGGATAGGGGTTCTGTTCCATTCACAGCTAGGGAGAACAAAAATGTTCCTTAGACAGAACAAGATTCTTCCGTGGCCTGCTCCTACAGGGCCATGGCATACATTACTGTCTCTCAGCACAGCAGTACATCCTGTCTTTGGCCTGGTTCCTCAGAGTTATCAATGTAGTCTTTAGCAGTTACTCAGATCAAAAATTCAAAGTTGCAAGGTTTCAAGTTGAACTTGGCCTACCTGACTGAAGCAGCTGCTGTTCAAACATAGGAAGCAGAAGCAAATGCAGTTAAGTGTCGCTGCTTCATACGGACCTCCTTAACCTAGCTGTACCCTGGGCTTTAACACTTCCTGGACCATGCTCTCCAGGCTCCAACCCTCCTGTGTCACTTCCCCCTTGGGTGGAACTAAGGGTTTTAATGTGAAGGCAAAATTATGTCTTACCTGATCATTTTCTTTCCATTAGTCCCTCAGATCAATCCAGAGACTTGTAGGTTATGCCCCTCCTCTAGCAGGTTAGATACAGAGAACTCCAAAGTTTGCCACAAGAGGGCATGTGCAGCCAATCTAACTTCAGTATAACGATACCAAAGCAGTAAGAACTTCAATTGAACTATAGAACACTCTTCTCTCTTGTGCCTCTGCAAAAGCAGCATAAACTTTGAAGACAATCTCCATGCTGCTATAAATAGGTAATGAAAATATAACACACATTAACACTCTATAACCGTTCTAACAAAGGAACGTGAACAGAACCGACAATCACAATAAATCCGAGCAGAAGCAACGAAAGCAAAACCCAGGGAAGGCCTGTGGATTGATCTGAGGGCCTAGTGGAAAGAAAATTATCAGGTAAGACAATTTTACCTTCCATAGCGTCCCCAGATCAATCCAGAGACTTGTGGGATGTACCAAAGCAATCCTCATCAAGGGTGGGACCGAATTATCCCGGCGGACCAAACAGAAGCCCCCAAAGTCACCTCTAGACGCGCAACTACATCAAGACGGTAATGCTTCGCAAAAGTATGCAAAGATGACCAAGTCACCGCTTTACAAATGTCTTCTACCGGAACCAGACTAAACTCCGCAAAGGAAGTCGCCTGAGCCCTAGTGGAATGCGCACGAATTTGAAGAGGGGAAGACTTTCCCATCAAAAGGTAAGCTGACGCAATCGCCTCCCTAAGCCACCGAGCGACGGTAGCCTTAGAGGCCATGTTTCCTTTGTTATGTCCTGCATTTGTTATGTCCTGCAAAAAGGACAAAGACATGATCTGACTTCCGAAAGGAATTAGTCGCCTCCAAATAACAGAGTATCGCTCTCTTAACATCTAAACACCGTAGAGCTTGAAAGTTGTGAGGATAATCTTCTTGCTTGAAAGATGGCAAAACCACTTCTTGGTTAACATGAAAACGCATGACTACCTTAGGAAGAAATGACAGCACCGTCCTCACAGACACCTCGCCTCCGAAAAACGGAGAAAAGGTTCCCTGCACAAAAGGGCCTGAAGCTCCGACACTCGTCTGGCTGAAGCCATTGCTACCAAAAATACAGTCTTCAACGTAATGTCCTTCAAAGAAGCTTTCTTCAAGAGTTCTAAAGGAGACCGTTGGAAGGCCCTCAGGACAAGGTTCTAATTCCACTCTGGCAAATGAGACAGATGAAACGGCTCGTCGATCAGGAGGCGAATCAAGTCCGCATACCAAGGACGGATGGGCCAATCCGGCGCCACCAGAATCACCGGACCCTGATGCAGAGAGATTTTGCTCGCTACTCAACCAACCATCGGCCAAGGAGGGAATACATACAGAAGATCTAACGGCCATGGCTAAAGCAGAGCGTCTATGCCTTCTGACCTGAACTCCCTGCCTCTGCTGAAAAAGCGAGGCACCTTGGCATTGGAGGAGCGAGCCATCAGATCCAACACTGGGATCCCCCAACGATCTGAGATCCGACGGAATGCCTGAGAGAGTTCCCACTCCCCGGCATCCAAACGATTCCGACTGAGGAAGTCGGCCTGAACATTTAGCACCCCTGCTATATGAGCGGCTGACAAGAGGAGTAGATGCGACTCAGCCCAACGACAGAGAACGGACGCCTCTTCCGCCAGCGGAGCACTGCAAGTTCCTCCCTGACGATTGACGTATGCTACTGCGGTCGCATTGTCGGATAGAACTCGAACCGGCTGGTCTGTCAACAGATTCTGGAATGCTAGGACAGCCAAACGGATCACCCGAAGCTCCAGCAGATTGATCTGCAACCTGGACTCCGAAGGAGTCCAAGTGCCCTGAGCTGAGTGCCCGAGAAAATGAGCTCCTCAACCCGACAGACTCGCATCCGTAATCACTACGCGCCAATCCGGCGTGGCCAGAGGCGTGCCTGCGACCTGAGCCACCAACGGAGAGTAAAACGAGCTTGAGCTGTCCAGGGAATTTGAATCGTATAGTCCTCGGAAAGTGGAGACCACTGGCTGAGCAGATGCCATTGAAGAGGACGCATGTGACTGCGGGCCCACTGTATGACCTCGATCGTCGCTGCCATAGACCCCAGCACCTGAACATAATCCCATGCTGATGGAGACGGCGTCTGCAAAATGGCAGATATTTGCTTCAGCAGCTTCAGGCGTCGCTGGTCTGTAAGAAAAACTCGTCCCTGACGGGTATCCAATCTCACCCCCAAGTACTCCAGAATTTGAGTTGGAACTAGATGACTCTTTTGGAAATTTATCACTCAACCCAGGGACTGTAAGAGACTCGTCACCGCCTTAGTAGCCTGGACGCATTGTGCATGAGACTGAGCAAAAATCAGCCAATCGTCGAGATAAAGATGAACTTGCCATCCTCTGGCCTGCAGAAAGGCCGCCACTACCACCATCACTTTGGAAAACGTGCGTGGCACCGTGGCCAGACCAAAGGGCATGGCCTTGAATTGGAAATGCTTCTCCAACACTGCAAAACGTAGGAATCTTTGGTGTGGTGGTCAGATTGGAATGTGCAGGTAATCTAATGAGGTCAAGAATTCTCCCAGCTGAACTGCTGCTAGAACTGACCGAAGCGTTTCCATCTGGAAGTGTCTGACTTTCAAGGCCTTGTTGACCGCCCCCCTCCTTTCTTTTCTACTACAAAGTAAATAAGAGTATCGACCTTGACCTACGTCGTCCGGAGGCACTGGCATCACTGCCTCCAGACGCAGCAATTCTGCCAAGGTGTCTTGTACGGCTGCGCTCTTTATCTCCGATTTGCAAGGAGACTCAAGAAAACTGTCTCCTAACGGCCGAGCAAATTCCAGTTTGTAGCCATCTCGAATAATGTCTAGGACCCATTCGTCCGTAGTAACCCTGGTCCACTCCTCCTCAGACAGACAACCGTCCTCCTATTGGCGGAGATGCCTGGACCAGGGCCCCATCATTGTGTACCTCTGGCTCCCTGCTGATTTCTGGAAGCTGGAGAGGAAAGTCTTCGGTCTGGACGAAAGGACTGCTGTTGCTTTTGAGTAAATTGGTGCTTTTGAAAACTTCTGACCCTCCCAGGTCTATATCGCTTTGTATTTTTAAAGCGCAGATGAAATGATTTCGCTTGGGATTTAGACTTGTCTTCCGGCAAGCGACCTTTAGAGTCCCCAAGATCCTTAACAATCTGAGCCAATTCCTGACCAAACAGGAGTTTCTTCTAAAAGGGCAGCCGGGTCAATCTGGACTTAGAAGGCAGATCAGCAGCCCAATGCTTTAATCAGATCCAACATCGAGCAGAAACTGCTAACGACACCCCTTTAGCAGAAGCCCGGAGAACATCGTTTAACAGATCCGCCAAATAAGCCAACCCGTACTCCAAAAGCGGGAAACATCGATCAACTCCTCCAGTGAACCTGCCTTCTGTACCCAAGACAGACATGCTCTGGCGGCATATGACCTGCAGACCGAGGCCTGTAACGTCAAGGCTGCGACTTCAAACGAAGCTTTAACCGCAGTTTCAAGCTTCTTCTCCTGCGGATCTCTTAGAGCTGTGCCTCCCTCTACGGGGAAATCCGGTCTTTTTTGCCACTGCAGAAATCAAAGAATCTACCACCGGGAGACGTAAGGACTCCAAATCCTCCTGCCTCAACGGGCAAAGCTTGGCCACAGCCCGTGCCACCCGAAGACTGGCCTCTGGGGAATCCCATTGAGCTTGAATTAGCACCTGCATCGCCTCATGAATATAAAAGGCTTCCGAGGGTGCTCTAGTGCCAGACATAATAGAAGAGCTCATCGCGGGAGGGATGGCGGATTCCGGAGGAGACAGATTCAGAACTTCTAATGCCTGAACAATGAAAGGAATGAGCTCTTCCCTTCTAAATAGCCGTGCTGCGGTGGGGTCATCTCCCTCACCTGCAGGCAACTCCCCCTCTTCCAGCAAATCTGTTAAGGATTCCCCGGACCCTGGGGCCCCATCCGAATCTGAATGTTCGGAATCGGCCCCCCTGGGGTCCTCTAAGTGAAACCGGGACCTCTTAGCTGGCTTCTGAGACAAATCAGATCAGGAAGCAACGGAGTTGTCCAAAATGGCCACAGACTGACCCTCTCCCTCTGAACGCATCAAAAAGGCTTTGTGCATGAGAAACACAAACTCTGGGTAAAATCCCCCCATACTCGCTCTGTCCGGGAGAGAAGAACCCGACTCGTTACGTTCGGACGCGTTCCCAGCTGACCCGACCGCTACACAATCCTGTGAAGGCGGCGGTAAAGCGAAAATGGCGCCGGCGGAGCCACGCGCTGCACCTGACACATATTTTCCCGCCAAACGAGACTCGCTGCCTTGAGACGACACCTCAACCCCAAAGAAGGCTCAACACACCCGAGGGAACGGGATAGGAGCCTCAGACCACAGAGCTGCACTTTATACACCCTTCTACCTACTAGATAGAGAGAATACTGAAGTTAAGATTGGCTGCACATGCCCTCTTGTGGCGATCTTTGGAGTTCTCTCTATCTAACCTGCTAGAGGAGGGGCATAACCCACAAGTCTCTGGATTGATCTGGGGACGCTATGGAATCTGACATTGTAAGGGAGAATGCTTAAGGGGAAGTGGTAGCATCCTACAGACTCCCTCATATACTTTCCTCCAAAGCTCAACCATGCCCAGTTGAGTGCCTGCCATGTCAGGATCCACCTAACAAAAATCAGCATTGGAATGTTCTCGGCCCATCCAAAGTCAAAACTTCAAAACTGAAGGGCTAGAGGCTGAGAAACCACTACATGATGCAGGCATTTGTCTCCTTGTGGCAAGTCATCCACTTGAGCGGTTCATAGTCTGTGACTAGCAAAAAGTGACATCCTAGCAGATAATACTGGAATACCTCCAGGCCCACTTGACAGCTAAGATTTCCTTTTCAATTACTGCATAGTTTTGCTCTCTAGGAAACAGCTTCCAGCTGCTGAAGGCCACAGGGTGTTCGCCATCCACTTCTTAGGCTGACTGGCCCAAGCCCCCATCTCCTCCGGTGTATCTGTCTGTACCACAAAGGGTCAACTGATGCCCGGGCTGACCAGCACCAGTTCCAAGCAATGGCCCTCTATAGGGTCTGGAAAACAATGTCCAGTTCCAATGTTCAATGCACCTTCTCAGAGGCTTTCTTCTACAGAAGGCAGGTCAATGGCTTGCCTTCTTGGCAAACCCTGGAATCATCAGTAATACCTGAGCCCCAAGATGGTTCACGCCTGCCTTTATGGCCAGGGATGCCAGCACTTGCATGACTGCAGGGGTCTCACTTGCGCTTTCTCAACAGAGTACCCTAGGTACTAGACCTCCTTGTCTTCCCAGGAAGCATTTATTTGGATTCGCTGACAATACAGCTGTCTTTTAAACTATCCGGTACTGTGACAACCTGGATTATGTAGGTTCTCCAGTCTTTGAAGTAAATGATGATGCCACCTAAGTAAGCGGCCGCAAAACCACCATGCAGTTTTAACAGGCAGTCAACAAAGTGTTAACAGGAGCTTCATGGCTTCATCTGCTATGACTAAAGAAAAGAAAATTACCAAGGTAAGAACCTAATTTTCCCTTCCTTGTCATCAAGCAGATGAAGCCATTACGTATGGGATGTAACAAAGCAATCCCTATATAGGGTGGGAACAGGTCACACCACGCGCTAGCACTTGTGCTCCAAAACGCGCATCCCTCCTGGCAGCCACATCCAGCCTGTAATGTCGGGCAAAAGAGAGCTTAGAAGCCTATGTTGCTGCACTGCATATCTCTTGACGAGAGAGTGCTCCAGTTTCAGGCCAAGAGGAAGAAATCGCTCTGGTAGAATACGCCTTAAAGACTACAGGCAGAGACCGGCCGGCAAGCAGATAAGCTGAAAAGATAGTTTCTTTGAGCCAGCGGGCAACAGTGGCTTTATACGATGGAGACCCTCTGCGAGGACCTGATAGCAAAACAAACAAATGATCATAGATCATGAAAGAGATAGTAACTCGCAGATACTGCAGCAGAGTTCTGCGCACATCCAACAGGTGCAACTGCCCAAAAGATTCTGGAAACTCCTCATCAAAGGAGGGCAAGAAAATAGACTGGTTTAGGCATGAAGGAAGGCACGGTCCGAACCGTGACCCCGGACTCTGAGAATTGCAGAAATGGGTCTCTACAGGACAGCGCCTGGAGCTCCGACACCTGTCTCACCGAAGTAATGGCCACAAGAAAAACGGCCTTTAGTGTCAAATCTTTCTCCGATGCTCGCCAAAGCGGCTCAAAAGGAGAAGCCTGCAGGGCCTTCAAAACTAGCCCCAGGTTCCAAGCTGGACAGGGTGCTCGCACAGAAAGCCGGAGCCGAAGCACCCCACTAAGAAACCATGTCACATCTGGATGAGCAGCTAAAGACACGGCCTCAACCTTACCACGAAGGGAGGCCAACGCTGCCACTTGCACCCGCAGGGAATTATAGGCCAAGCCTATTTGTACACCTTCCTGCAAAAAGTCCAGAATCGGCGAGACAGGAGCCCGCATGGGTGTGATCGCTTTTGAAGCACACCAAGACTCAAATTGGCGCCAAATCCTGGCATAACCCACGGAAGTGGAACGCTTGCGGGCCTGCAGGAGACTGGAAATGACTGTGTTTGAATAGCCCTTGTCCCTCAATTGCGCCCTCTCAATCGCCATGCCATAAGACCAAAGCGGCAGGCGTCCTCCATGGCTACCGGGCCCTGTGACAACAGGTTCGGTACCAGAGGTAAAGGAAGGGGAGCCTCCACTAGCATCTGTCGGAGGTCCGCATACCAAGGCCTCCTGGGCCAATCCGGGGCGATGAGGACCACTTCTCCTGGGTGCAGCCGAATCCGCAGGAGCACGCACCCTATCAAGGGCCACGGAGGGAACACATATAGTAGGCCCGGAGGCCAGGGCTGAGTCAAGGCATCCAACCCTGCCGAGCGAGGATCTCTCCGTCTGCTGAAGAAGCACGGGACTTTGACATTTGAACTTGTCGCCATAAGATCCATCACGGGTTTGCCCCATTTGGCACATATCTGCAGGAAAACGTCGTCTGCTAGTTCCCATTCTGCTGGATCGATCTGATGCCTGCTTAGATAATCAGCTTGCACGTTGCTCTGACCTGCAAAGTGAGCTGCCGACAGAAACTGAAGATGCAGCTCGGCCCAGTGGCAAATCTGTTCGGCCTGCTCGGCCAGTGCTCTGCACTGAGTGCCGCCTTGTCGATTTATGTAGGCCACTGCTGTCGTGTTGTCCGACATCACTCTGATAGCCAATCCTTCCAGGGTCACTTGAAAGGCCAGAAGCGCCTCAAACACCGCTTTCAACTCCAGGCAGTTGATGGACCACTCCGACTCCTCGGGTGTCCATAGACCCTGGGCATGCTTCCCCTTGCAATGTGCGCCCCAGCCCTTCAGGCTGGCATCTGTCACTACTAGACACCAATCGGGGAGCGCCAGCGGCATTCCTCGCCACGGTATGCTGTCTGAGAGCCACCACTCCATGCTGAGTCGGGCCACAGGGAGCCAAGAAAGTCTGCATTGATAATCCTAAGAAACTGGAGACCATCTTTGAAGTAGGGAATACTGTAGAGGTCTCAGGTGCGCTCTCGCCCAGGGCACCACTTCCAATGTGGCTGTCATCGATCCCAGCAGCTGGACAATGTCCCAAGCTCGCGGGCCATCCTCAGGAGCAGACGGACCTGATTCTGAAGCTTGCACCGCCTTAGCTCGGGTAGGTATACATAGCCCGAGTCTGTGTCGAACCTGGCCCCCAAATATTCTAGAGATTGCAAGGGGGTCAGGTGACTTTTGGCCATATTGACGACCCAGCCTAGAGATTGAAGTACTGAGACCACTCTGGCTGTAGCTTGATAGCTCTCTGTTACAGAGTCTGCTCTGATGAGCCAGTCGTCTAAATACCTTCGAAAAAGTTTGGGAAGCTGTGGCGAAGCCAAAAGGCAAGGCCCGGAACTGGAAATGTTTTCCCAACACCGCAAACCTCAGAAACTTCTGGTGCGGGGGCCAAATTGGTATGTGCAAGTAAGCTTCTTTCAGGTCTAGAGACTTGAGAAACTCTCCTGGCTGTACCGCAGCAATGACGGAGCGCAGGGTTCCCATGTGGAAATGCCGCACTCTCAGGGACCCACCTTTTCGCGGCACCACAAAGTAGATGGAGTATCGGCCGTAGCCGTGTTCGGCGGGAGGTACCGGGGACACGGCCCCTAACTGAATCAAACCTTGCAAAGTCTCCTCTACCGCCGCCCGTTTGGCGGCAGAACCGCATCGGGACTCCACAAACACGTCTCTTACTGGAGCGTTGAATTCTATTCTGTAGCCATCTCTGATCAGGTCCAGAACCCACTGATCTGAGGAAATATTGGCCCACTCCTCGGCAAAGAGGGAAAGACGTCCTCCAATGACAGGAAGCGAGGAGGGGGCCGGCGCACCATCATTGAGAGGGTCGCCCCTGAACTCCAGGCCTAGAGCCGGTGGCTGCGGCACGCTTGTCCGAGCGAAAGGAGTTCCTCTGCTGAAAAACGGGCACGAGAAGTGATCCCAGCAGAACGCCCCGGGCGGTACCTTCTAGCTTCACGGAAGAGAGGTCTATAAGAGGAGTGGACCGCCTGGCCCTTGGAGGAAGGCCTCGGCCTATCTTCGGGCAAGCGCTGGGGTTTAGGATCTCCCAGGCCTTTAACAATTTTTTTTTCAACTCCTCACCAAATAGGAGAAGGCCTTGAAAGGGCAACTTCACCATCCTTTGCTTAGGCCATGTCCGCTGCCCAATGTCGTAGCCAAATAAGACGGCGAGCCGCCACTGCTACTGCCATTTGTTTAGCCGAAGCTCTGACAATATCATAAAGGGCATCAGCCAAAAAGGACAAGGCCGACTCCAGCTGCGGAGCCACATCCGAGAAGGGCTGCGCTCCATCTCCAGGCTGTTCCACTGCCTGTTGCAACCACGCCAGGCAGGCTCTAGCAGCATAACAACTGCATGCAGATGCCCGAACAGTAAGACCTACAATTTCAAAGGACCATTTAAGTGCTGCTTCCAACCTACGGTCTTGTATATCCTTCAGGGCAACTCCTCCTTTCACAGGGAGGGTAGTTCTCTTTGTCACCGCAGTGACTAGGGCATCTACTTTAGGCATTGCAAAGCGAGCCAAATGCTCCTCACGCAGAGGGTATAATTGCCCGATAGCCCTGGCCTTTCAAAGGTCCCTCGGGGTCAACCCACTGAGCGGAAATAAGCTCTTGGATGGAGTCATGCAAAGGAAAGGCTCAAGCAGGCTTTTGGTACTAGCCATCCTAGGATTCACAAAGCAGGCCGTGCCACTGTCAGGCTCTTCAATAGAAAAGGACCTGTAGGGCATTTGAAATAAGCGCTGGCAGCTCATCACGGTGGAAAATCCTCACCGCGGAGGGATCATCCAGATCCTGTGGTAATTCTGCACCTGACTCTGGCTCCTCAGACCACGAAGGCCTGCCAGAACTCTCCGAATCCTCACAGCCCAACAACAAGGGGGGGGGGGGGGAGGTGCACCACAATCTGAAGGGGAATTAGCCCTTCTACGCTTTTCTTTATGCCAATTATCATGGAAAATAGCCTCAGCGGGCAGTCCCAGGCCAAAATCCATCGGGGGGGGGGGGAACGGACGGACAATAGAGGGGGCCTCAGACGAACCTTGAGGGAGAGCTCTTTTCAGCATATATGCTTTATGCAATAATAACACAAAATCACAGATCCCGTCCGGGGCTAGCCGCTTCCTGAATAGCCTCAATTCGAGGTGCCCCCCCCCCCTTCCCGGGCTCAGGGCTCTCCGTCCATACGGAGGCCGCGCCATGCAGAGAATTCAAAATGGCGTCCGCTGCCAGCTCTGAGCAGGAAGAATCATCGCTCGCCATGCTCGGGCCGGCTCTTACACCTGTACAGCATAATTTACAGAGTCCCGCTGCTGATTTGTGCTTGCCACACCGGGAACAGTGCTTTACATTCTCTGCAGCCATCACCAAAAACGGCGGGAAAATTCAAAGTGGCGGTTTCGCGCCAAAACGATTGCGGGCCCACCCCGGAGTAGTTAGAAAACACTCTTACCTCACCGGACCGAGTATCACAGCTCCCCACCCCGGAGGAGTTAGAAAACACTCTTACCTCACCGGACCAAGTATCACAGCTCCGGTCCCATAAAAGAATCAAAGGAAAACCTCTGTTCCATTTTTTTTTTTTTAACGCTGTGAGGAAAGCAGAGGTAATAAGAACTCCAGAGGCTCAGATGAGTGGGAAAGGCAGGGAAAGGCGAACCAATGTGCCTGCATCCACTGAGTGAGAAAGGACAGGGAAAAGCAAGCTAATATGTCCACATCCACGGAGGCATGGGTAAGGCAGGGAAAGGGCTAACCTATGTGCCTTCAAAGTGAAGCTGCTATAGCCTCTAACACCCAGGCTAACAACTGGCAAGCCAGGAGCCACCCCCAGGCAGATTTTTGATGGAGCTCAAAGAAGCTGCAGCCACCCTGCTTGGGGAGATAGAGAATACTGAAGAGGCAGTGGAGCTGGCTGGCCATGAGGCACTGTGAAAAGTTGAGTGCTCTCTATCTCCCCCTGCTGGTTGATGGACACAACCCATACGTAATGGCTTCATCTGCTTGATGACAAGGAATGGGCATTAACCCTTCCCACCAGCAGGTAGAGGTAGAGAAAACTGAATTCTACCAGTAGCATCAGCAGCATAAGCTGAGGTGCTCTCTGGAACAGTCCAGCATGCATCTGCCCAAACAATAGAAGGTGCCTTTGTAATGTACTCATGCCCCATCAACCACTGCACCAAGCGAGCAAAACACCAGAGTGACTCTCGCTACTCTGTGTATACCAGATATAACCATATCACGGGAATCAAAAAATGATTTTTTTTTCTGGTGCACTGGAAGGGAAGCACAAAGCACACCCAGAACCCCAGGTCGAGATGTTCCAAGAACAATACTTCCAGATAAAACAATTTCTCCTTCCTTAGCATCTCTCTGGACCGGTCGAGCATGACTGATGGGTTGTGCACGCCTTCCAGCAGGTGGAGACTGAGAACAAAGAGAACACAGATTCTTGAAAGAGCCAACAAGAGCCCAGTTCAGCCACTTCAAGCCTCAGTATTCTCAGTCTCCAGCAGCTTATTTAAAAAATATATAAATAAAAAGGCAACCAACGCTGCTCCTCTTTTTACTCTAGTGGCTGGTTCTCCTGAGAGGTTCGGGCCATTTCAGCGGGTTAATTTGAGAACCATGGTAGAAAAACTGCGTCAGTGCTCAGTTTGTCAGACACACAGTCTTACAGCTGCTGGGGTCTGTAAAATTTGTACAGTGTTGAAGAATGCAGGCCCGTCGGGCCTCTCAGATGCAGGGAGTTGAGGTGTGGAATCTCCCGCTATGGTGGTTTCCTCTGTGGAATAGGGAACTGCAGGCAAGACGGGACCCATTTTGGCGGGAACTCCCACCATATTGGATCCTCAGCCTCCCTCAGCGTGCAGCACAGATCTCACAGCAGGTGGTAGTGGCTGCTGGGTCTGGGGGATTACATGGAGGACTCCCGGAAAGGGGGGGGTGGGGTTCCTCCAGAATTTGTGCTACAGATGTACAAAGCATTCTTATTACAGTCCACATCAAGTGGCCTGGTGGTCCCTGCGCGACCATCACAGATTTTGATGAAATTTTCTGTGAACATTCATACATGTCCCCAATGAACATTGGTAAAGTTTTACATTCGCCGATGAAATACTTGCTGAGATATAGTCAACTGTTTGACCCCATACTACAGCCTTCTATGGTATGACTCCGAGATTTCGGCAACTTTGATACACTATCTCCGGCAATATTTTGTTGAGAGAAACAAAACTTGGCCATCTTGTACAACTTTTTGCGCTCTATTAAACAAAATAATAAAAAAATCTTCATGCGCGATTTCCATGAAGAAAACTTGGAGCAAAGTTGGTCCGAAAAATTTGCGGTACGAAAAAATTGTAAAGTTTGGCTTTTTATATCTCTAGAATTAAAGGTGTGATAAACGTGAAACTTTGCACGCAACAACTTATCAACACAAGGTTTTCGAATATAAAATTTCATTCTCCTAATATTTTCCATTAGTCCATGTTGAAGTATATGACGTTGCGATAGCAACGTCCTCAACTTTGTCCCTATTTCTAGGGCCTATGCCAGCGATGAAAAACCAACCCTACTTTTTTAAGGGGTTTGAAACATGCTCTTTCTAATGAAATTGATTAAAAAGAGTTTCCAGAAGGTCTTTTTTTGTAAAAGTGGGCTAAAAATACCCTATTTTGGGCATTTTTGCAAAAATCATCAACTTTACACTCAATTTGTGAACTAATGGAAAATATTAGGAGAATGAAACTTTATATTCGAAAACCTTGTGTTGATAAGTTGTTTTGTGCAAAGTTTCACGTTTATCACACCTTTAATTCCAGAGACATAAAAAGCCAAACTTTACAATTTTTTCGTGATGTAAATTTTTCAGACCAAGTTTGCTCCAAGTTTTCTTCTTGGAAATCGCTCATGAAGATTTTTTTAGTTTAATAGAGCGCTAAGTTTTGTTTCTCTCAACAAAATATTGCCGGAAATACAGTGTCTGAAAGTTGAAGAAATCTCGGAGTCATACCATAGAAGGCTGCAGTATGGGGTCAAACAGATTACTATATCTCAGCAAGCATTGCATCGGCGAACGTAAAACTTTACCAATGTTCATTGGGACATGTATGAACGTTCACAGAAAATTTCATCGAAATCCGTGATAATCGAGCAGGGCACTTCTCTGAAATCAGACCACTTGACATGGAATGACCCTACAGCAATATGCTCCTCTGGCGACTGTGGCCCCAGCACCTTCCTCGGGGGGGGGGGGGGGGGGGCAAAAGATCCAGACTCTCCTGGAAGAGTCAAGAGCTCACTCTAGGGGCTGATATGAAAGACTGTATGGAAGAGAAAGATGCAGTTATCTCTCAGGAAGAGTTAGCGCCAGTGGGGAGGACCCTACAGTGGAAAGGGTCTTAAATAAGGAAGACTTGCAGGAACTAATTTTCTTAGTGGCTTATACATTGAATTTTGAGGAAATTCAGGAGGTTTCAGTTTAGCATAAGGTGGATCCCTTGGTTAAAGGGAGGGCAAAAGTCAGGCAGATCCTTCCCTATGCATCAGGACATAAGGGACTTTGTTCAGGCGCAGTGGGATGCTCCAGATGCTCCTTTTCATCTGGCTCGGGCTATGTTTCAGCTTTACCCAGTGCCAGACCAGGATAAAGAATTGCTAAAGCCCCCAGCAGTGGATGCAGTGATCTCAGCTGTGACCAAGAATACCGTACCAGTGGATGGAGGCACGGTAATCAGGGACCCTCAGGACCATAGGATTAAGACACTTTTAAAGCACTGTTACGATGTTTCGGCCCTAGCAGTGCAAGTGGCCATCTCGGGAGCATTGGTGGCAAGAGTAAGCTTCCACTGGTCAGTGCTGGACAGGGACTCACATGATTTTGCCTTGGTAGATTAGGAAGTGGCAAAGACAGATGGGTTCGGTGTTCTTGTCAGATGCTCTTTATGATTGAGAGAATCAGCAAAGACCATGACATTAGTAGTGGTAGCACGGAGAACCCTCTGGCTTCGTGGCTGGTCAGCGGACACAGCTTCCAATTCCAAGCTCAGTAAGTTCCCTTTCCAGGGACCATTGTTATTTGGTGAAGAGTCGGATAAGTTGGTTAAAAGTCTAGGGAAATCTGAAGTAGAGAGTTGCACGGGGACAGAAATCTTACCCATCCCCGCCCGTCCCTGCTAGAATCTCACCCATCCCCACTGGAATCTTACCCATCCCCACAAATATTTAACCCATCCTAACCCGTCCCCACCCGTCCCCGCAAGAATTTAACCCATCCCCACAAGAATTAAATGGTACATAAAAGAAAATTCTGGTCAGCTCCCTCAGTCTCTCTCTGGATTTGAGCCATATCACTGTAGGCATGGAAGGAATGGAAGCTGAAACTTACAACACTCTGGTGTGCACATGTAAGATTTGTTACTAATTTCTGGCACTGTGTGCTGAGAAGTCACCACATGCACGCGCCAGTAGGTCAGGTGTCAGACCTGAGGTCTGCGCATCAGCCCGGGAGCAAAAAGGATTAATTGTAACATAGTGACAGCAAATAAAGACTTGAACGGTCCATCCAGTCTGTCCAATAGTCACCCTCATTATCAATTCATGATTAAATCAACAAGTGTGATATTACATACTTTCTGTCATGTTTCTGGAACATAGACCATAGAAGTCTGTCTGGCCCTATACTTATGTTCCAACTGCTGGAGTTCTCGTTGAAGCCCACTCCAGTCTACTCATCTTCTCATTTGTGGGATACAGACCGTAAAAATCTGACCAGCACTGTCCTTATGTTCCAGCCACTGAAGTTGCTGTTTAAGCCCTTTCTAGCCCATCCCAAACCAGACTGCCATATATTAGACGCAGACCATACAAGTCTGCCTGGTATCGGCCCTAGTTAATCACAGCCAGAGTCGGCATCTAAGCGTCACTTGACACATCCATACACATGCAGCCATTTAAGGTTAGGATTTTTATAACTTCCATTTTCTAATTAGAGATCCTTTGTGTTCATCCCAAGCCTTTTCGAATTCCATCATCACTTGTGTCTCTACCACCTCCTTAATGGAAGACTTTCCACATTTGTGCTGTTAAAGCAAGGAGGAAGAGGACTAGGAGGAGACAGCACTCAAGGTACTCAGTAGATGAGAGGCTGATGCAGTGCAGCTTACACTTCCACGGGAACTCTGCAGAACTGCTTCCATCCCCGCGGGAACCCCGCAGGACCTACTTCCGTCCCCGCGGGAACCCCGCAGAACTGCTTCCATCCCCATGCGAACCCCGCAGAGCTACTTCCGTCCCTGTGGGAATCCCGCGAACCCCGTTCCCATGCAGCTCTCTAATCTGAAGTACCTCGTCTTCCAGAAGTTGGGCTGAAACCCTTTAGTTGGACAGTGTTTACCTTTCGAGAACAGGGACGCGATTCCAGGCATTTCCAAATTGGCAGAGGAGCTTCCTTCCAAAAGTCCCGATACTTCCAGTGTTCACAGCCCTTTCGTGAAGGCAGGGCCGGAGGTCGTGCCAGTGGTTTCCCCTCTCAAGCTCAAAATCGCCCTATGCAAGGTGTACGGATGGGCCCATCCTCCTCTTCCCATAGGTGCAAGGTTAAGAGATTTCTTGGGTAGGTGGGCCCAAATCATTTCAGGCCGTTGGGTTCTCAAGATCATTTGGGAAAGCTACACTCTGGAATTTGCTTACTCTGTAAGACACTTTTTTTGGAGTCTCACTGTCGCTCGAGGGAGAAGGTTCGGGCAGTAAGGAAGACTTTATGCAGGCTGATCAGCTTGCGGACAGTTTGCCAGGTTCCAGAGCTCAAAGGCACAGGCAGATACTCCATCTATTTGTTATCCCAAAAAAAGAGGGGTCTTATCGCCGCATTCTGAATCTCAGTCAACCAGGTGCTCCGGGTCTTACCTTTCCGAATGGAAACATTGCGGTCAGTACTGTGACCATGCGTTCGGGAGAGTTTCTCATGGCCCTGGACTTGACAAAGGCCTATTTGCACATTCCAATTCAACAGGCACCCCAGCATTTTACGCTTCGCCATTCTAGGTCATAATTTTCAGTTCTGTGTGATGCAGTTCAGACTAGCAACAGTGCCAGGGACGTTTACCATGATTATGCTGATGATTGCGGCTGCTTTTCGCATGTGGGGCATTCCAGTTCATCCTTACCTAGACAATTGGTTGATTTGCGCGAAGTCGTATCAGGAAAGTTGGCAGGTGGCAGCACAGGTGGTGCAGTTCTTGGAGTACTTAGGTTGGGTGATCAATGTGAATAAGAGCTGTTTAGTTCCGACGCAGACAACTGGGGATCACATTCGATACTCTTTACGGACGGGTATTTCTCCTAGTGTCGCACATTGTCAAGTAGAATCAAGTGTGGGACCTCCCGGGACAGAGAGCCCTGTGTGCACGAGACTATCTTCAGGTGCTGGGGTCGATGGCAGCAGCCACAGCAGCGCAGTAGGTCAGAGTTCACATGCGGAGCCTTCAGCGGTCCCTTCTCTCCCGGTGGTCAACTCAGGCAAATTCCTTGGGGACCAGGTTACAGGTACCAGCAATAGTGCGTTGGGTTCTCCCCCCCAATTAAATGTGCTCCGCTTCTTCTCTCCTCCCAAGCAAAGCATGACTGTTCCCCTCAGCTCTGCAACACCCTTCCTTTGAAGGGGTGGAGGCCAGAGCTCAGGAAAAGCTTGGGGAGAGAAGAGAGACGCTACCATCTGAGTGCGCACACCCGAGGCACCAGAAAATCCCGCAGGTCTCAGCCTCAGCCAGCGAACAAACACCCAGTGGCGCAAAGAGGAAGAGAGCCTACTTTTTAAAGTTATTATGCATTTTGAGGGTTTTTTAAAGAAGAAAGCTAAGAATGAGACTGAAGGGCTCACCACATCTTTCACCTGCTGGAGATTGAGAATACTGAGACTTGCAAGGACTGAGCTGGGCTCTTATCGACTCTCTCAAGAATCGGTGTTTTCAGTCTCCACTTGCTGAAAGGCATGCACAACCCACCAGACATGCTGGACCGGTCCGGAGGGACACAGGAACTTTTTTATTTTTTTCTACAGAACCCCTCCATCCCTAGCATCCACACGCAACCATATTTTTTTCAGCCGCCCCAGCAACTCACTCATGAGGTAGGATTAGGAGAAGCTGCATGGAGTACCTCTTTGGGGCCGGAAAGAACCCCCCCCCTCATTGCTGGCCATTGCTGTTGACCCCCGGCCTGTGTCGCCACATTTTCCAAATGGCTGCCGAGACTTCCTGTGACAGTCTCGCGAGATTACTGCTTGAAGTCTCAGTGGCCATTTTGAAGCAGCGTCAGAACCGGCCAAAGAGCAGCAGCAGTACGCAGAAAAGAGAGGGGTTATTTCCTGCCCCTGAAGAGACCACTAGACCAGCACGGTGTGCTCAGGTACTACTACTACTACTTAGCATTTCTATAGCGCTGCCAGGGTTACGCAGCGCTGTACCAGTTTAACATGGGGAAGGACAGTCCCTGCAGGCACAGGGAAGGCCCACCAAGGCTCAGGGGCAGTGGGGGAGCCAGTCAGACTTCCTTTACCGTAGACTGGGGAGAGCCCACCAAGACTCAGAGGCAGCGAGGAGGCCAGCCAGGCAATTCCCCTCAGCAGCGCAGATCCTGCACAAAAATGTTGAATACTGCATGGCTGAAAATTTCTGTGCTCTGCAGTCACACAGAACTCCAGTGGGGGGGGGGGGGGGGGGGGGGGCGGGAAAAACCAGCACACGTAAAAGGAGAGAGACTGTATGAGCCACATTTGCACACTATAAAAATAATCCATTATCTCTGCTCAGCTATTAGCTGTTGCAGACAGTACAGTGCGTGCCATCCAGCATACCCCCAACTACATGGCAGACGCGCATGGGTCTACCTTGGCCCAGGGATCCAGCATCTCCAGCTATCTCTGGGTGCACCTAGATGGAACTTCCCTACTTGTTTCTTTACAATAAGATTAGCCCCTGAAAAAGACGATAAAGCTGGCTAAGCCCCCCCAAAAAATAAAACAAATATATGTGTTGCCAAAGCGAGGACTTATGGAAAGCATATGAGCTGCAGGAGGAACCCATGGGGAATACAACTAGAGTGAATGGTTACGGGTGGATGGATAGGGACTCACACCCCTGGAGCAATGTTCCACAAAGACCAAGCTAAAGCCTCACACAGCAGCACTAAGAAGTGCATCCAGAGGCTGCGGTGTCAAGCTCTGAGCTCAGTTACATTTCTGACATATCCCGCTAACACTTCACAGATCTAAGCATGTCACAGTGGTCAAGAAGCCAGGACAATTCCTGGGAATTACATAAACACAACATAAAATACCATTAAAATACTAAACATCTCATAAAACAAATCTCCTAAATAGACGTTTCTAACCTTCTTTCCAAATGTAAGATACTGCTGAGTAAATACAAAAACTTTACCAAAATCCTTCCACAGCCTTACTGCTTGGAAAGCCCACAATTTCTCAAAAACTGCTAGTCGCTTCTTTCCCTTAGCAGAAGGAAAGGTAAACAACTTAATGTTGCTTACTCTCTCCAAGTCTCAAAACAGCTCCAAAACAAAAGCGAGATAAAAAAATAATCTGGAACCAGACCTTGTAAACTTTAAACAAAACAAAAAAAAAAGTTTAAAAATAATCCTGGCTTCAGTAGGTGACCAATGTAATTTAAGATAAAATGGAAATATATCTCATACTTGGAAAGTTCAAGAATCAGACGGACCACACTGTATTCTGCACAATTTGCAACCTTTTCAGAAGTTTCTTAGTACAGACCAAACACATCAAATTACAGTAGTCAAGTTAAGACAATATCAGAGCTGGAGTTAAATGCTCAAATTAACATCTATTAAAGAATTTCTGGGTATTACACAATTTTCTAATCATTAAAAAAAAAAACATTTCTTGGCCAATGAGTTAACCTGCATTTCCATAAAAGCTGTACTATCAAAATTAACAGCCAACTAGATACAGTTCCAAGACTGTGACTTGGGAGCAACAGTTAGGCTAAAACCATGGCCAGCAGAGTGGGAAGCCAGGTCTGGGATAGGTGCACCATCAGTATGACCTACCACTTGCTGAAAAATGGAGAAAAATATTGGATTGTTTAAGGGATCATCATCTGAAACCAGTGATATCACTGGCAGAGCTCAGTTTTCTCTACCTCCACCTGCAGGTTGGAAGGGATAACATACAATATATCAACTAATGGCACAGAAGCTTTAAAAATCCACAATGACTTCACAAAATGCTCTGACATGCTTGTGGTTTCAAGCTAAACTGGCTTGTTTCTCTGATGGCATATGAAAAAAACATGATCCAGGAATAAACATGTGTCCTATAGATCAATGAATACCATTGAATTTGGATTAATGGTTCAAGGAATATTAGAGATGGAAGTGCAGCAGAAAAAGAATTGTTAGGTTGATCATGAGCCCTTGGGACTAGGCCAAGGCCAGACCAAGCGCACGCTATACAGAAACAACGGGCAACGAAGCCCAGCAAACTCAGGGAGACCAGCGAGCACCACCAGAAAGGCAAACAGACCACTTGTATGGGCCACAAGGCCGAACAGGAACTCACACGTACAGAGAACTGGAACCCAAATACGCTGAAGGGAAGGGGGAAAAAAAACAGAGAGAAGTCCCAGGACTGGCACTCAGACCACGCACACAGTCACCAACAAAAGGTTACCTGTCCAAACACACAGATATAGACACCACCCAGAATAAGGGAACCAACACAGAGGCGCAACCCAAGCTGTGCCACACAGCTAAACGAAGGAGCGGCCTACGTTTCCCCAAACATAAGCTACAGCAAGAATACGGTAAAAGCGAAACCGCACAGAAAGACAGCAAGACCCACACAGCTAGGTAAGGAGCAGACCTCAGTAGAAGCAAACAGAAGGTAACGGGTTAGGGCAGGCTACACAGAGAGACTATTTCTAGCTACACAGCTCAGACGAAGAGCAGTCTCACAAGAACCCAGTAACAGATACAGCAGGAAAAGGGTTAAGAGAGACTGCTCAAGCACAGCTTACATAAGGAACAGTCCTCAACAGAAACAGTGAGTAAAGAGTTAATAGGGAAACCCAAACAAAGGAAGTAAGCTCCCACAGACTCACACAGCAGGAAAGGGAAAGGCAAGGCATACAAAGAAGCAGGGTAAACAGAGAAGCTGAACACAGCTGACTACAGCAAAGCAATCAGAGGACCCAGACTTCTACAGACTCAAAGAACAAACACAGAGAAAGAGAATAATGGCAACCATACAAAAGAGAATACACACTGTGCCACACAGACTGTGCAGAATCTCATAGCTGAAGGACATAATGCCAGAGCGTCCTAGGCAGGCAGAGGTACACTTAAAAAGGGTCTGGCACCCGACATCAACTGCCTCAGATGTCAGCCCAATCCCCGACATGGCCAATCAGGAGCGAGACCCAGTCACCACCTGGCCTGTTCCAGTAGGATTATAACAAGAATATTGAAAAGCCAGTTTTCCTTCAAGAAGCTATGCTAAAAACTATTGCAGTATTGAACTATTTTTAAAAATTCAGTACTGGTAAACTATTCTTCACATCAACAAATCCTAAAGTTTATAAGTGGTTTGATACTGTAAAATTACATCAACCCTAATTTCATTTCTATTTTCAGTAACACTGCAACCTTAAGAGGATGCCCCTATCCTTAAAAAAAAAAAAAAGAGAGAGACAAATTCCCTTAGTTTACACAACCTTTGACAGGTTCTGAGATTTCCAAATCTAATTCAAAGCAACACAGCCAAGCTGATCCTTTCAAGGTCAATTATGAACAAATGACGCTGATATAATAAATAATGCCTCTACTTTTTGTATTCTTCTAACTCTGCGAAGTACAAAGGCAAAAACGTTCAAGCCCAAAATTGCACAGAATTCCCTACCTCTATAGAATGTGAATTCTGCACTTGTCTTGCAGAATTTGGCACAGGCACCGATATCAGCTGTTCAGCTCATTTTCTCTCCCTCTCCCCTGCGGATTGCATAGCAAGAAGAGGAGGAAGAGAACCCATGGTCAGCTGCTGCCTTCTCATCCTAAGCTAACCTAGACAACTGTTTATTTGAACTGTGGGGCTGTACAAAGGCTCACCTGATAGAAATAGTCAAGTCTAGGTTGGCATAGGAAAAGGAAGTGGCCCTGGGCAGCCACTCATTTCCTCCTCTTTCCACCCAATCTTTGCAGGTGGAGGGGGGGGCGAGAAAGAGAGCACAGCAGCTGACATTGGTGGCTGCGTTTGTGCCCTGAGAATGGGAGAGGCAACAGAGAAAGCCAAGTATGTGCCCTGAGGATGGGAATTGGGGTGGGGGCAGGGCAAGCTGAGAGTGGAGCCGCTGGTGCATGGGTGGGGTGGAGGGGGAATCAAACTTGAGAGTGTGCCACAGGGGTGGGAAGAGATGTTATGAGTTTATCTTCTTGGGAAGACTGGATGGACTGTGCAGGTCTTTATCTGTCATCACCTACTACGAAAGGAAAACAAAGAATGGGAAGTGGAGTTAATGCATGCAAGAGATGACTTTGGGGACAGATAGAAACAACAGGGCAGAGTACGTTTCAAGAGTATCAAGTCACTACCAACTGTTCACCGCAGTAGGTAACCGGTAATCTACTATAATAATTTCCACCGCCAACGTTCTGAAGCTGACTCCGTGGCTTCACTGAAGTGAAGGGTTCGTAAGGTTAGTCAGTCTGCCACCATCTCTCTCTGTCCCGCCTTCGCGTCAAAACGTGATGACGTCGAGGGCGGAACACTGAGAGGCAAGGCAACCAACCAACGTGTTTCCCTACTCCTCCAAGCACGGCACCACAGAACCCCCCCCCCCCCTCGGCGCATCACCCAAGGCTCCCCCCAGCATATCAAACACCCCCTTCCCCCACCCGAAGCACATCAACACACACACACCCCGGCGCATCAAACCCCTCGCCACCCGCAGATGCCAGTAGTAACGCTGTCCAGCCACTGCTGCTTCTCCTGTTGAGAAGCAGCGGCCGCTCCAAAAAGAAAAGAAGCGAAAAATGTTTTTAAACACAGCCCAAATCATTTGCAAATGCCTGAGTCTTAAAACGCAGTCTCTGCAGCCGCTCCTCCTCTCGCCTATCACATCACTGCGCTCCTCCGGGGTCTTCCTCCAGGGGCAGTGACAAGGAGGCGGAGTGCTCTTCCCTAGAAAAGGAAGGAAGAATTATGGGCTGGTTCAGATGAAATGCTGAAACTACCTTAGGCAGGAAGGAAGGCACTGGACGTACCGTTACTCCGGACTCCGAGAATTGCAGAAAAGGGTCCAGACAGGACAGCCCCTGCAGCTCAGACACGCGTCTAGCCAATGTAATGGCCACCAAAAAGACAGTGAGAGTCACATCCTTCACCGAAGCTTGCTTAAGCGGCTCGAAGGGCGAACACTGAAGAGCCTTCAACACCAGCCCCAGGTTCCAGGCAGACAGGGCAACCGGACGGGAGGACGGAGCTTAAGCACCCCTCTGAGAAATCGGGCAGCGACTTTCCCTCGAAAAGCATGATAATGCTGCCACTTGCACCCGCAGGGAATTGTAAGCTAGGCCTTTTTGTAAGCCCTCCTGCAAAAAGTCCAGCACTGTCAAAACTGTAGCCCGCGTGGGTGTGATCGCCTTTGAAAACCCCACGCCTCAAATTTGCGCCAAATCTGAGCATGAGCTGCAGGGGTGGACCACTTGCAGGCCTGCAAGACAGTGGAGATGACCTTGCCTCTCAATTGCGCCCTCTAAGACCAAATCGGCAGGGATCCTCCATAGACACCGGACCCTGAACCAACAGGTTCGGCACCAAGGGCAAATGCAACGGAGCGTCCACCAACATCCGGCGGAGATCCGCATACCACGGACGCCTTGGCCAATCTGGAGCAATGAGAATCGCCAGACCTCGGTGCTGTCGAATCCGCAGTAGGACTCGCCCTATCAAGGGCCAAGGAGGGAACACATACAGGAGCTCAGAGGGCCAGAGTTGAGCCAGAGCATCCAACCCCGCCGAGTGAGGATCTCTCCTTCTGCTGAAAAAGCGAGTCTTTTGAAAGGCCGTAAGAGCCTGGAATATCGCTCTCAGTTCCAAGCGATTGATGGACCACCCCGCTTCCACGGGTGTCCACAGACCCTGAGCATAGCTTCCCTGGCAATGTGCTCCCCAGCCTAGAAGGCTGGCATCTGTTATCACCAGGCACCAAGAAGGAAGTGCAAGAGGCATTCCTTGGTGCAGCATCCTGTCGGAGAGCCACCACTCCATACTGAGCCGGGCCGCAGGGAGCAACGTTAGTCTGCTTTGATATTCCTGGGACATCGGAAACCATTGTTGAAGCAGGGCAATCTGCAGAGGCCTCATATGTGCTCTCGCCCAAGGCACCACCTCCAAGGTTGCCATCATCGACCCCAGCAGCTGGACAAAGTCCCAAGCTCATGGGCAAGGCATCCGCAGGAGCAGACGGACCTGATTCTGAAGCTTGCACCACCTTTGGTCGGGGAGAAAGACAAACCCCGATGCCGCGTCAAACCGGACCCCAAAATACTCGAGAGACAGAAGGGGGTCAGGTGACTTTTTGGTATATTGACCACCCAGCCTAGCGCCTGCAGGACTACCACCATTCTGGCTGTGGCGAGATGACTCTCGGCTGCTCAATCCCCTCTGATGAGCCAGTCGTCGAGATAAGGGTGAACTCTGATACCCTCTCGCCTGAGGCAGGCAGCTACGACCACCATTACCTTGGAAAAGGTACGGGGAGCTGTGGCTAGACCGAAAGGCAAAGCCCAAAACTGGAAATGTTTTCCCAACACCGCAAAGAGGAGGAACCGCTGGTGTGGAGGCCAGATAAGAATGTGCAAATAAGCTTCTTTTAGATCCAGAGACGTGAGAAACTCTCCTGGCTGAACCGCCGCAATGACGGCGCGCAGGGTTTCCATGCGAAAATGTCGTACTGAGAGTCTCGTTGACTCTTCGTAAGTCGAGGATCGGTCTGAAAGACCCACCTTTTCGAGGCACGACAAAATTAATGGAATAGCGGCTGCGGCCGCGTTCGGCGGGAGGCACTGGGACCACCGCTCTGAGGTGCAGCAAGACTTGTAAGGTCTCCTCTACCGCCGCCCGTTTTACGGCAGTGCCGCATTGGGACTCCACAAACACGTCTCTCACCGGGGCATCGAATTCCAGGCGGTAACCTTCTCTGATCAGGTCCAGGGCCCACTCATATGAGGTAATCTTGGTCCACTCCTCTAAAAAGAGGGAAAGACGTCCTCCTATTGCAGGCATGGAGGAGTGCACCGGCGTCCCATCATTATGGAGGACGCCCCTGAACTCCTGGCCTTGAACTGGCCCCTGCGGAATGTTTGTCCGAGCGAAAGGAGTTCCTCTGCTGAAAACGGGCACGTTGAGAAAACCCAGCAGAGCGCCCCGAGCGGCCTCGGCCTATCCTCAGGTAACCTATGGGGTTTATATTCCCCCAGGTCTTTCACAATCTTCTCCAAATAACAGGAAGTCCCGAAAGGGTAGCCTCACCAGTCTTTGCTTAGAAGCCATGTCAGCCACCCAATGTTGCAGCCAAAGAAGGCGGCAGGCGGACACCGCCACAGACATCTGTTTAGCCGAAGCTGTGACCAGATCATACAGGGCATCAGCCAAAAATGACAGAGCCGATTCCATCCGTGGGGCAACCTCAGAAAGGGGGCCCACACCATCGGCGGGCTGTTCCACCGCCTGCTGTAGCCAGGAAAGACATGCCTGGGCTGCATAGGAACTGCAAATAAGATGCCCTCAGGGCGAGGCCCGCAATTTCAAAGGACCGCTTCAGCACGGACCCAAGCCACCGGTCCTGCATGTCTTTCAAAGCGACTCCTCCCTCTACTGGGAGAGTGGTCTTTTTTGTCACCGCCGTGACCAATGCATCCACTTTAGGCATCCCCAAAGGGGCCAAGTGCTCCTCAGAGGGTAAAGCTGACCCATAGCCCTGGCCACTTTTAAAGGCCCATCGGGGTCAGACCATTGAGCAGAAATAAGCTCTTGGATGGAGTCATGCACAGGAAAGGCCCAAGTAGGCTTCTTAGTACTTACCATCCTAAGATTAACAGAGGAGGCGTCGCCTTCAGCAGGATAATCAATCAAGAGGGCCTGCAAGGCATCAGTAATGAGAGCTGGCAGCTTGTCGTGGTGGAATCATCCAAATCCAGTGGCAAACAGGCACCCTCCTCTGGATCACCCATCCCTGAGGTTCTGCCATATCCCTCAGACTCTCCACTGCCCGACCACGGGGGGGGGGGGGAGGAGGAGGATATGCACCACTTTCAGACGGGGAATTTACCTATGTTTAGCGTGTTTCCAACGTTCGGGGGAGAAAATAACCTCTGAAGTCATCCCCGGGGCATCAACACCCGGAGGGAAGCCAGGAGGCAACGTACTGTCAGACACCTGCGGCAGAGCTCTTTTCAGCATAAAAGCCTTATGCATTAAAAGCACAAACTCAGGGGAGAAAAACTCACCCTGATGCTCCGCCTCCGAATTAGGAGAAACGGATGTAGGAGCTCCTCTGGCAGCCTCTAAACGAGGCGTCCCCCTGCACTCAGACTCCTCCGCAACCACAAGGGTTGAGGCATGCAGTGCTTCCAAAATGGCGCCCTTTGCCAGCTCCATCAAGCGAGAAGAAACATCGCTCGGCATGCTCAAACTAGCGTGAGCGTCTAAGGAGCACATTTTACACAGCCCCGCTGCTGATCTGCATTTACCACAACGGGAGCAGCACTTAACTCGTCCGTTTTTTCACAGGACGGGAATATAGCAATAAAATGGCGGCTTCGCGCCAAAACTTACCCCGATCAGAACGGCGTCCACGGGACCTCCCCAGAGGAGCTGGGCACCATTCTCACCTCAGAAGACCGAGTCAACGAGCTCCGGTTAAGCTGCACAGAACCAGGATCACTAGAAAAAGCCTCAGAACAGCCACGCAGTAAAAGCGCGCTCTTTTTTTTTTTTTAATGCTGTGAGGAAAGTTGGAGGCAGGCAGCAACAGAGGGACTCCGGGAGGCAGGGGGAATGGGTAAGGCAGGGAAAGGGCGAACCTATATGCCTTTAAAGTGGACACCAGCAGCCACAACACCCCTGCTCAACTGGCAAAGCACAGGAGCCACCCCAGCAGTCTGAAATCCAGGAGCTGATAAAGTTACGTCCACACCTCCTGGGAGATAGAGAAATACTGAAGGCAGTTGGGGCTAGACGTCCAAGAGGCACTATGGTTTTTCAGTGTTCTCTATCTCCACCTGCTGGTAGGCGGATACAATCAGTTAATGTATTCATCTGCTGCTGATGACAGACCTGTCCGGGAAGACCACCAGCCAATCAGGTTTTCAGGATATCATCAATGAATATGCGCACGATAAATTTGCATGCAATACCTCCATTCTATGCAAATCTGTACCATGCATGAAACCTGACTAGCTAGCTGTGTCTCAATGACTGGGGTACTAAGCCCTGATCTACAGTAAGTACCAGTATAGTTTAAATGCACTGTATTAGTTTTTCTAAAAAATGCCCTGTAAAATGTTGTAGCTTCTTAGCTACCAATTGCTTATGTCTAACTGCTTAATAAAAACTGAATAAAAACTACCCTGAGGAAACCGTGGTTTGTATGATGAGGAGGCTTTGGAAGTCTATGTCCTTCGAAAATGATCACCATAATCACATAAAAACCCAAACTACAAAAAGCTTAAACTACAGACTAACTTGAGAATTAATTTTTAAAGCACATCTCACCATTGTGTAGAAAATTATAATTACTAAACAGAATTGCGGAATTTTTAGAGGGTGGACTGTAGTCTAATTTTATCACAACCTAAATAAAGGCATGCATACTGGCATTTCAGAGAAACAGTGCCCCCCCCCCCCCCAAAAAAAAAAAAAAAACACAGCTCAGTATCGGCTTTCAAGCTGGCAAAATAGTGGTCTACAATTTTAGAAAACAATGACGCCAAAAATAATAAGTTACTTTTTAACGTGTTAAATACCCGAAACATGTAAGAAATTAAATATCTTCGATCGGCTACCATACTGTCCGAAAACCCACCTTACCTCGAATTTCTCTACCACTTACCGTTAAAACATAATGCACGTGTATTGTGAAAATCTCTCTCACCTATCGGCAGCCAGCCATGGACACCTACCACACACGCACAGCAACCACCGTTTTCACCCCAATCGCCCGTAGCCGTAGCCATGGAAAGCTCTGTGACGTCACAAACCAATTATTTGGCGCAAAGGACGCAACACAGCCCCGCCTTCTCCGCGCCGACTCACGAGATCCTCCCACCCATCTTTTTTTTACAGAGTCCGTAGTACCGTCCCTACCCACACCACACAACCGACGTTCTCGACATCACATCACTATACACGTGATGATCGGGATACTATAGTAGTGAAATCCTCTTCTATTCGCCCTGCCCCCCTCCCGCCCTAAATCAGCACAACAAACCCAATCCACCGACCCTACTCGTCATTCTCCCTGGCACTGGGAAAAGCAGCGAGACACTACGCCCAACAGAACTGAGCCAGAACACCACAACGAATCCCTTCACCTCCTCCATTTTCTCTTCAGGCCCGACCGGAGAAGCGCCCCGCCCAAACCCGCCACTCGAGTCTCTATTCTTCTTTTTGGCCCGTCTGTATCACACACGATAGCTAAGTCACTGGCTGCTCTAGAACGCCGCGTACTCTGTTACCTCGATAACTCCACCAGCACAACTTCTGTTAGCGCATCAGCCGCGCGGACATAGACGCCATTTCATCGCCGACCGAGAAGAGAGTAACAGCAAAGCGCATGCGTCTTAGGATGTGCGTGCCTCGCGTGCACGCTCTCGGCACGGGAGCACAGGAAAGTGTCAACTTACACTGTGTTGCCTGCCTGCTTGGAGGAGATAGAGAGTTGCGTGGGGATAGAGTAATCTAATCCGTGCGTGCTAGACCATGCTCGTCCCCACAAGAATTTAACGGTGCCTAAAAAAAAATACTGGTCGGCTCTTTTAGTCTGTCACTGCAGGCAACGAAGGAACGAAAGTAGGAAAGAACTAAGAGGTAGATGCACTAAACGTTTTTCATCGTTAAATGAGCCCTCAGGGAAGAATTTCCTATCCTTTCCATGCACTTAAGCCTATTTTCCGACGACAGTAGCAGCTAACGAAAACGGAATGGAGATGAGCAATTAGTGTGAAAACCCCATTGAAACGACATGCACTAACCTTTTCCGATTGCCTTTACGCAGGAAAAAGGCAGGAAAACTAACGAGAGGTCTGGACCTCTCGTTAGGACAGCTCCGTGGCAGGAAAAAGTGTTAAGTGAAAAAATAAACAAACTTTGAGCCAATCCCAGCGCATTAGCAGAGCTAAAAGCGCTGTGATTGGTCCAAAGGACCTCAGAAAACACATAAAAAAATAAAAATAAAAAAAGGATCGGGAGGGGGCAAGGGCGCTCATCAGGAGCGTCCTGTACGGACGGCCTTGCCCCCCCCCCGCTGCTCCCCACTTTCCGCCGCTCCCCCCACCCCGAAAAAGCAAACTTCTAGAAGCCCCTGCCCCCCTCCCTTCCTCACTACTCTCTCACCTCAGCTCCGCCTCCCGACATCCTCCGTCCGTGCCCCGCCCCCTTTTGGGGTCGTCACCGCCATTCCCCTCCTCCATCGGGCCCCCCTTCCTCTTACCGGGCCCGTGCAGCGCCTCTCTCCTCTGTCCGAAGGCGCTGCACGGGCAAGAAGAAAGCTGAATCAGCTGATGCCTGCCTTCGCCTAGCTTCGATAGAGCGTCTTTCTCCTCCTGGGCCCGCCCCTGTCTGACGTCAGTAACCTACGTAGGTTACTGACGTCAGACAGGGGCGGGCGCAGCAGAAGAAAGACGCGCCATCGCGAAGGCAGGCATCAGCTGATTCAGCTTTCTTCTTGCCCGTGCAGCGCCTTCGGACAGAGGAGAGAGGCGCTGCACGGGCCCGGTAAGAGGAAGGGGGGCCCGATGGAGGAGGGGAATGGCGGCGACGACCCCAAAAGGGGGCGGGGCACGGACGGAGGATGTCGGGAGGCGGAGCTGAGGTGAGAGAGTAGTGAGGAAGGGAGGGGGGCAGGGGCTGCTAGAATTTTGCTTTTTCGGGGTGGGGGAGCGGCGGAAAGTGGGGAGCAGCGGGGGGGGGCAAGGCCGTCTGTACAGGACGCTCCTGATGAGCGCCCTTGCCCCCTCCGACCCTTTTTTTTTATTTTTGTTTTTATTTGGGAGCCATGTGCTTGCGATTTGACTGTGTTTTGACTGTTTGTGGCATGCGCAGAGCAGCTAACATAACGCTTGGCTGCTCTGCGCATGATTTGGGGGCCGATTAACGATGTGTATTGTGATTCTTTGATACATTGTACGTTTCACTACCGATCTCAGCATGTGTGACTTTTTTTTTTGGTGCATTTTTCGTTATTTTAAAATCGTTAGGGACTTTAACGATTTAGATTTTTTTACGTTTGGTTGCTGCATCTGCCTCTTAGAACACTCTGGTGCGCACATTCGAGCCTAGTTTCTGATTCGCTGCCTGGCACCAAGGAGGTTGAAGAAAAAAGAGACGGGGTGTTCCTATCTAGTCTATTATACGGGAGCTTTAGTTCACCTAAAAAACAATAGCAAAAGATTATTACAAATAAATGTGTGGTCCATCTGTAATAAGTCTAAAGCTGTTCCAGTTGGATAGGCGGTGCCTTAAAAGGTGGAGAACAAGATTATATACATATATTTTTTTTACTTTGAAAGCTTCCCATATCCAGATATAAATATTATGAAATACAAATTGACTATCACTAAAACAGCTTTAAAAATATAACTGATAGAAACAGCAGTTATAACCTGTATTTTGTGCTCATTTTTCTACACTTCTATACAATACAGATGGCAAGATTTCAGCGAGGATAGCCCTTTTCTTGATGGCTCATCTTAATCTGCCATGGGAAGCCTGGTGTTATGAAAATGGAATATACTGAAATTAAATGGAGGTAAAATTAAACTCTCCTTTCATTGGGGCACGTGGAATCACATCATCTGTTTTGTAGAATTTTACATTTTAGAACCACATGGATTCCGTTTTTAGGCATGTTTTAGAGAGAAGTAGTTTTTTATAAGGCAAAATAAAAATAAATATTTGTTTCATGCAGGTCTCTTTTGTTTAAACATAACTAAATGGGCTATATGCCCCTAATGCAGTCCATTGGTTTTCTTATATATTGTTCTTATGATGACATACTATGGTCCAAAACTGAATTCTCTTATCTCTTCATCTGGTTGATAATAAAATCTCCTTGTGAACACTATCCACCCTAAACGGGAAATGGGACTTGATGTACCGCCTTTCAGTGGTATTTTGCAACTACATTCAAATTATTTACATAGTATATAGAGGTACTTATTTATACCTGGGGCAATGGAGGGTTAAGTGACTTGCCCACAGTCACAAGGAGCTGCAGCGGGAATCAAACCCAGTTCACCAGGATCAAAGTCCGCTGCACTAACCACTAGGCTACTCCTCTACTCCAAAGTTGTTTTATGGCTGTACATGAGGAATTGATATTGAATAAATAAGTGTATGTTTGTGTCCCTAGTCATGCATCCAAATGTTATAGAATCCTCTCAAAATAGACAGTTAATTGTTTAACTTATTAGTGGAAGATAACCACAGAGGCATGGTATAATCACATTTTCAATATGATAATACTACAGCCCAGCTAAGAAACAGGTTATTTTGAGTTAGTCTTCACTGGACCAAACTTGCTTTCATTGTGCCATCACCATCCAGCTGGATAGGCAGTGTCTTCAAAGGTGGATAAAGAATTTTTTTTTTTACATTTATATCCCATATCTCGGGATCAATGTGGCTTACACTTGAAAACACAGTGACACAGAATAATATAATTAAGTTATATCATGGGAGGAAATACATGGATATTTATGAAACATTTAACAAAGATGAGATTACCATCTATACCCAGCTGGACATTTAAATACTGCTGTCCTGTAATAATGCTGCATGTTCAGAAATCATAGTCATAAGTATAGACAGTTATTCAAATACTATCACATGCATACTACTACAAATCTTTTCACCAGAACAAGCATCCATACACACATTGCAAACGTAAACAACTTCTACAGAGTACATCCAAAATTTAATTTTTATTTTCTCATTTCCATCTTCCAAAATTCCAGACATCAAATGTACAGATCAGCAGGACCCAGAGCAGTCCAAAACAAGTAAAGTAAAACAAACAAAAACAACAACATAGTTTATACCTAATTGTTCAACCACCCTTAGGATTTACCTTTGGGTTATAAAGCAAACCTATGTGCATGTAAGGACTGGATAAACTAATTAAAAACAAAGTTTACAGCAAATGCCATTAATATGTAATACTTGGTATCAATAAAACAGTGATGAAATATTCACATAGCAAGCAGCCATAATTAACTTTGTACGAACTTGGTGGCTAATAGTGTGCTGAACTGGACAATGTTGGCACATTTAGACTGCCTCTGGACAGACGTTCTGCATGAAGGAAGCCCCTACCTCATTATTCAATACATATCTGTAAAATAATAGCAATAAAAAAAAAGCAAGTACATTTTTATATACCACTGCATTCCACAAAACAAAAAGGAGCAAATTGCCTCTGGACAGACGTTCTGCATGAAGGAAGCCCCTACCTCATTATTCAATACAGAGAGAGTAATGGATGCTTGGAATGCCCTCCCGCGGGAGGTGGTGGAAACGAAAACGGTAACGGAATTCAAACATGCGTGGGATAAACATAAAGGAATCCTGTTCAGAAGGAATGGATCCTAAGGAGCTTAGCCGAGATTGGGTGGCAGAGCCAGTGGCGGGAGGCGGGGATGGTGCTGGGCAGACTTATACGGTCTGTGCCAGAACCGGTGGTGGGAGGCAGGGCTGGTGGTTGGGAGGCAGGGATAGTGCTGGGCAGACTTATACAGTCTGTGCCCTGAAAAGGACAGGTACAAATCAAGGTAAGGTGTACACAAAAAGTAGCACATATGAGTTTATCTTGTTGGGCAGACTGGATGGACCGTGCAGGTCTTTTTCTGCCGTCATCTACTATGTTACTATATGTAATACATATCTGTAAAATAATAGCAATAAAAAAAGCAAGTACATTTTTATATACCACTGCATTCCACAAAACAAAAAGGAGCAAATTGCCTCTGGACAGACGTTCTGCATGAAGGAAGCCCCTACCTCATTATTCAATACATATCTGTAAAATAATAGCAATAAAAAAAAAGCAAGTACATTTTTATATACCACTGCATTCCACAAAACAAAAAGGAGCAAATTCCCACATGCCATCTTTTTCTTTTGATGTAGACACAGGAAAAAACGGATATTAAATGCTTCCAGTTTCAACCTCATTTTTTTTTTTATTAGTAAGTCTGATTATTAAGTACCTGATTCTCATGTCTGTTTTGCTGGCACTTTACTAGGTGAGAACATCTCTGCATGAATACAGGGAGTGCCTATAGCCAGCCCCTCCAAATGACACAGTGATTTAAAATGTAGAATAAATTAGTACTCTAACCGATAAAACCAATACTTCCTCTGTGTACATTCGTATGCTGCACAAGTCAGCATGTTTGAAAATATAAGTGAGATTAAATAAAAATGCTACCAACAATAAAGAACTACAACGAGGAAGGTTTGCTTGCTTTGTTTTGAGCGTACTAGATGATGGCTGCGCAGGAAAGAGGAAACAAAGGCTAACCCGAGTGGCTTCAACTTTTTGACGTCAATCTGTTTCCTTCAACCTCCTTGGCTGGCAATGTGTGCTGAGAGGTTGCCACATTGCATGCACGCTCCAGTAGGTCAGGTGACCTCTGATGGTCATGTCTGTGTCAGAGCTGAGGCCTGCGCATCAGCCCAGGAGTAGAGGATTAATGGAATCCTTTCCACAACTGTGCTGTTAAAGCAAGGAGGAAGCGGTGCTCAAAGAACTTGGTAGGTGAGAAATTGGCGCAGGTGCAGCTTCCACAGGAACCCCGCAGGAACTGCTTCCATGCCTGCGGCCCTGGAGGGGATTCCTGTGAATCCCGTTCCCGTGCAGGTTTCTACTTGGAAGATTATTCCAGTGTGATCTTGCTTATTTATACCAGTTCTTTAGTGATTTTATTGGCTTTGTATCTTGCTCATTTTCATTTTGGCTGCCCTACCTCTATCCAGAAAAAGCAATAAAGTGTACTAGGATAAAGAAGCATAGTTGCAAGTGGTAAAATGTTCCCAACTGATAGATCAGTGTTTTTCAACAGGTGTGCCGTGGGAATCCCCTCTAGGTTATAGGTGTCTTCCTCCTCCCACGCCTCAGGTCTTTCTCCTCTCTGCCCCTTTGCTGTTGCTGGCAGCTAGTACAGCAGGCCTTCTTCTGGCTAACCCCAGAGTCCTTCCTTCTAGAGATTTTCTTTTGATGCGTAGGAGGGCTGAGGCAGAGGGGAAAGGCCTCCAGATGGCCAGAGGAAGGCATGTTCAGCTACTGACAGCCGCAAAGTTTGTAAAATCCCGCAGAGAGGCCTGAGAGGAGGAAGGCAGGAAAGATTTTTGGACTCACGGGAAAGCAGGAGGAGAGACATATACTGAGTTGAGCCTGAGTCTTCTGCTCTCCGGTAGGAAGACCCGTCTCCGAGCTGTATCGAACAGAACTCCCAGGTATTCCAATGTCTGGGAGGGAACTAAATGGCTTTTGGAAAAGTTGATCACCCAGCCAAGGGACTGCAGAAACTCGATGACTGGAGAGGTCGCCGTCAAACTTTCCTGCGCCGAATCCACCAATCATTGAGATACGGCTGAACTTTGATTCCCTCTTTCTGAAGAGAGGCTGCCACAACCACCATTACCTTGGAAAAAGTCCGAGGTGCTGTGGCTAGGCCAAAGGGAAGAGCGCAAAATTGAAAATGACGCCCCAAAACTGCAAAGCGAATAAACTTTTGATGAGGAGGCCAAATGGGAATGTGCAAATAGGCCTCTTTCAGATCCAAGGCAGTGAGGAACTCTCCTGGCTGAACACAGGAGATCACTGATCATACGGTCTTCATGCGGAAGTGACAAACCCGTAGACACTTGTTCACTCTCCTGAGGTCAAGAATAGACTTGAAGCCGCCCCCTTTGTGAGGAACGACAAAGTAGATTGAATAACGGTCGGTGCCCCATTTGATTCAAGCAGTAGGGACCACCGCCCCGAGATCCAACAGCATTTGCAGAGTATCCCGGATGGCCTGCTTCCTGGAAGACATGGCACAGTGAGACTCCAAAAATCCTCCGACGGTAACGGCAAACTCTAACCTGTAGCTGTCTTTTATAAGATCCAAGAACCACTGGTCTGACGTTATAGTGGTCTACACCTCGTGATAGAGGGATAACCAACCCCCTATGGAAACAGTTGAGGAATGGCCCTGCATCCGTCCCATCATTGGGCAGGCCGACTGGCAGCCTGAGTTCTGCTGGAAGCTCCCAACGATTTCTTGTAATTCCAAAAAGAAGACTTCTGCTGGAACCTGGAACACTGAGAGGAAGAATTACAACCCAGATGATAACGGCGTACCTCTCGAAAATAAGGTTGAGAAGAACTGGACTTAGCACTGGGCCTAGGCTTGTCTTCAGGAAGACGCTAAGAATCTCCCAAATCCTTAACTATCTTTTCTAGATCCTCACTGAAAAGCAACTTCCCACGAAAGGGAAGCCTCAGGAGACGTTGTTTAGAAAGCCATATCAGCAGCCCAGTGGTGCAGCCAAAGCAAACATTGTGCTGAAACCGCCAGAGCCATCTGCTGGGTCAAAGCCCTAACCAGATCATAAAGAGCATCTGCTAAATAAGCAAGAGGTGACTCCATCAGAGAACTAGCCAAGGACCCAGAAGCCGAATCCTGCTCTTGCTCCAGACTGCTGAAACCAGGAAAGACTAGCTCTGGCCACATAAGAACTACAAATAGAAGCCTGTAAGGCTAGCACGGCCACCTCAAAGGAACGCTTAAGGGAAGCTTCAGGACGTCTGTCTTGCATGTCCTTAAGAGCAACTCCCCCTTCAACCGGGAGAGTGGTCTTCTTCGTGACCACTGTCACCAAAGCGTTCACCTTAGGAAGGGAAAAGATCTCAAGGGTAGGAGGAGCCACCGGATAGATTTACGTCATGGCCCTAGCCACTTCTAAAGACCCCTCAGGGTCAGCCCACTGAGCGGAAATAAGTTCTTGGATAGAATCATGCATGGGAAAAGCTCTAGGTTTCCTCGTGCTCACTATCATACATCCTGTAACGCAAATCCCATACCATTCTTGTAGCTTTTCTTTGCACCGCTTCAATTCTTTTTACATCCTTAGTAAGATACAGCCTCCAAAACTGAACACAATACTCCAGGTGGGGCCTCACCAACGACTTATACAGGGGCATCAACACCTCCTTTCTTCTGCTGGTCACACCTCTCTCTATACAACCTAACAACCTTCTAGCTACGGTCACCGCCTTGTCACACTGTTTTGTCGCCTTCAGATCCTCAGATACTATCACCCCAAGATCCCTCTCATCGTCTGTACATATCAGACTCTCACCGCCTAACACATACGTCTCCCGTGGATTTCTACTCCCTAAGTGTATCACTTTGCATTTCTTCACATTGAATTTTAATTGCCAAACCTTAGACCATTCTTCTAGCTTCTGCAGATCCTTTTTCATGTTTTCCACTCCCTCCTGGGTGTCCACTCTGTTACAAATCTTAGTATCATCCACAAAAAGGCAAACTTTAACTTCTAACCCTTCGGCAATGTCACTCACAAATATATTGAACAGAATTGGCCCCAGCACCGATTCCTGAGGCACTCCACTACTCACCTTTCCCTCATCCCAGCGAATTCCATTAACCACCACCCTCTGGCATCTGTCCGTCAACCAGTTCCTAATTCAGTTTACCACGTCGGGTCCTATCTTCAGCCTGTCAAGTTTATTCAAGAGCCTCCTGTGGGGAACCGTGTCAAAAGCTTTGCTGAAATCTAAGTAGATTACGTCTATAGCACGTCCATGATTCAATTCTCCTTTCATTAATATACCTGAAGAAATTTTTGTCACCCCTCCTTACATTTCTAGCCATTTGTTCTTACGCTTGTGCTTTTGCCAGACAGCGAATGATACATACCTGTAGCAGGTGTTCTCTGAGGACAGCAGGCTGCTTGTTCTCACGACTGGGTGACGTCCACGGCAGCCCCCTCCAACCAGAAAAAAATCTTGCGGGAGGTCCCGCGTGCAGGGCACGCCCACCACGCATGCGCGGCCGTCTTCCCACCCGTGCATTCCCGCTCAGTTATGTAAAAAGCAAAGGAATAAGAAATAACAACTCCAAAGGGGAGGAGGGAGGGTAGGTGAGAACAATCAGCCTGCTGTCCTCGGAGTACACCTGCTACAGGTATGTATCATTCGTTTTCTCCGAGGACAAGCAGGCTGCTTGTTCTCTTGACTGGGGTATCCCTAGCTCCCAGGCTCACTCAAAACAACAAAGAGGGTCAATTGGGCCTCGCAACGGCGAGGACATAATAAAAATTGACCTACGAAGAACAACTAACTGAGAGTGCAACCTGAACAGAATAAAACTGGGCCTAGGCGGGTGGAGTTGGATTCTAAACCCCGAACAGATTCTGCAGCACCGACTGCCAAAACCAACTGTCGTGTCGGGTATCCTGCTGGAGGCTAACTTCAAGTGGGCCACTGACGCCGCCATGGCTCTAACACTATGAGCCGTGACATGACCCTCAAGAGTCAGCCCAGCTGGCACTAAGATGGTTCCTTACTGAGTTGGTTTTGAGACCAGACTCCGAAAAGTGTAGAAGGTATTCAAGCAGGGTCTGTGCAGGACAAGAGCGAGGTTCTAGGGCCTTGCTGTCACACCAGACGACAAACATCCTCCACTTGAAAAAGTAACTCTTCTTAGTGGAATCCTTTTTGGAAGCAAGCAAGACTCGGGAGACACACTCAGAAAGACCCAAGGAGGCGAAATCTACGCCCTCAACATCCAGGCCGTGAGAGCCAGAGACTGGAGGTTGGGATGCAGAAGCGCTCCCTTGGTCTGAATGATGAGGGTTGAAAAACACTCCAATCTCCACGGTTCTTCGGACAACAACTCCAGAAGAAGAGGGAACCAGATCTGACGGGGCCAAAAGGGCGCAATCACAATCATGGTGCCGTGGTCTTGCTTGAGTTTCAGCAAGGTCTTCCCCACCAAAGGTATGGGAGGATACGTGTACAGAAGTCCGTTCCCCCAATGCAGGAGGAAGGCGTCCGACGCTAACCTGTCGTGGGCCTGCAGCCTGGAACAGAATAGAGGCAGCTTGTGATTGGTCTGTGTGGCGAAAAGATCCACCGAGGGGCTACCCAAATCCTGGAAGATCTTGCATACCACACTCGAATTGAGCGACCATTCGTGCGGTTGCATGAGTCTGCTCAATTTGTCGGCCAGACTGTTGTTTACGCCTGCCAGGTACGTGGCTTGGAGAAGCATACCATGCTGGCGAGCCCAACGCCACATCCTGATGGCTTCCTGACACAGGGGGCGAGATCCGGTGCCCCCCTGCTTGTTGATGTAGTACATCACAACCTGGTTGTCTGTCCGAATTTCGATAACTTGAAAAGACATCCAATCTCTGAAAGCCTTCAGCACGTTCCAGACTGCTCTCAACTCCAGGAGGTTGATCTGTAGACCGGATTCCTGGAGGGACCACAGTCCTTGAGTGTGAAGCCCATCGACATGGGCTCCCCACCCTAGGAGAGATGCAACCGTCATCAGCACCTTTTGCGGCTGAGGAATTTGGAATGGGCGTCCCAAGATCAAATTGGACCGAATCGTCCACCAGCGGAGAGAAGTGCGAAAACTGGTGGCTAGATTCCCCATAGCCTGATACCACTGGGAAGCTAGGGTCCATTGAGCTGGTCTCATGTGAAAGCATGCCATCAGAGTCACATGGACTGTAGAGGCCGTATGGCCCAGGAGTCTCAACATCTGCCGAGCTGTGATCTGCTGGGATGCTCTGGCCCGGGAGGCAAGGGATAGAAGTGTCTGCGCCCCTGCCTCGGGGAGATAGGCATGAGCCGTCTGTGAATTCAGCAGGGCTCCAATGAATTCGAGTGACTGGACTGGGTGGAGATAGGACTTTGGATAGTTTATCACAAACCCCAGTAGTCCAGAAGTTGAATAGTCCTCTGCATGGACTGTAGAGCTCCTGCCTCCGAGGTGCTCTTCACCAGCCAATTGACGAAATAAGGGAACACCTGCACCCCCAGCTTGCGTAGCGACGCTGCAACCACCACTAGGCACTTCGTGAACACCCGTGGCGCAGAGGCGAGCCCAAAGGGCAGTACACAATACTGGAAATGCTGTGTTCCCAGACGGAATCGCAGATACTGTCTGTGAGCTGGCAGTATCGGGATGTGAGTATAAGCATCCTTTAAATCCAGGGAGTATAGCCAAAAGTCTTTCTGAATCATGGGGAGAAGGGTGCCCAAGGAAAGCATCCTGAACTTTTCTCGGACCAGATATTTGTTCAGACCTTTCAGGTCTAGGATGGGACGCATCCCCCCTGTTTTCTTTTCCACAAGGAAGTACCTGGAATAGAATCCCAGCCCTTCTTGCCCTGGTGGTACGGGCTCGACCGCATTTGCGCTGAGAAGGGCGGAGAGTTCCTCTGCAAGTACCTGCCTGTGGTGGAAGCTGAAGGACTGAGCTCCCGGCGGCCAATTTGGCAGAGTGGAGATCAAATTGAGGGCGTACTCACACCGCACTATTTGGAGAACCCACCGGTCAGAGGTTATGAGAGGCCACCGTTGGTGAAAAAATTTCAACCTTCCCCTGACCGGTAGATCATGTCACGGACACTTGTATGGCGGCTATGCTCCCTTGAATCCAGTCAAAAGCCTGTCCCCTGCTTTTGCTGGGGAGCTGCAGGGGCCAACTTGGTCGCACACTGTTGACGCGAACGAGCGCGCTGGGGTTGAGCCTGGGAAGGCTGCCAGGAAGGAGGATTGTACCTACGCTTGGTGTAAGCGTAAGAAGCAGTCTTCCTTCCCCTGAAAAATCGCCTACCTGAAGAGGTAGGTGCTGAAGGCGCCCGGTGGGAGAGATTGTCGAGAGTGGTTTCCCGCTGGTGGAGCTGTTCGACCAACTGCTCGACTTTCTCGCCAAAAATGTTATCCCCCCCGGCAAGGGACATCCGCCAGCCGCTGCTGGGTCCGGTTGTCCAGGTCAGAGGTGCACAGCCATGAGAATCTGCACATCACTATACCTTGGGCAGTGGCTCTGGATGCAACATCACAAGTGTCATAAATACCCCTGGACAGGAATTTGCGACATGCCTTCAGCTGCCTGACCACCTCCTGAAAAGGCCTGGCCTGCTCCGGCGGGAGCTTATCAACCAGGTCCGCCAGTTTCCTCACATTATTCCGCATGTGAATGCTCGTGTAGAGCTGGTAAGACTGGATCTTGGTCACGAGCATGGAGGAATGGTAGGCCTTCCTCCCAAAAGAGTCCAGAGTGTTAGACTCACGCCCCGGGGGCGCAGAGGCGGTATCCCTCGAACTCTTGGCTCTCTTGAGAGCAGAATCCACGACCGCGGAGTCATGTGGCAACTGAGTCCTCATCAACTCTGGGTCAGTGTTGACCCTATACTGGGACTCCGCTTTATTCGGGATGGTGGGGTTAGATAAAGGCTTCAACCAGTTCCGAAGCAGTGTCTCCTTCAGGACATTGTGCAACGGTACCGTGGAAGACTCTCTCGATGGTGATGGATAGTCGAGGACCTCGAGCATCTCAGCCCTCGGCCCATCCACAGTAACCACAGGGGAGGGAATGCTCACAGACATGTCCCTAACAAAGGAGGCAAAGGAAAGGCTCTCAGGTGGCGAAAGCTTCCTTTTTGGTGAAGGAAGTGGGGTCAGAGGGAAGACCACAGGACTCCTCGGAAGAGAAATACCCGGGGTCCTCCTCTTCCCCCCACGAGGCCTCCTCCTCAGTATCGGACATGAGCTCCCTGACCTCCGTCCGAAACCGGGCCCATCTCGACTCAGAGGAACCACGTCCTCAATGATGACGTCGAGAGGTGGACTCCCGCGCCGGCGGGGACGAAGCTCCCTCCATCAACGTCGACGGGGATTCCACCTGAGTGGCGGCCGAGACCGATGCCGCAAGCAGTACCGGTGTTGGCAACCGCACCACAGGGCCAGAGCCAGCCGGCGCTTCCAACGGTGCTGAGGGCGCAAGCACCTCCGGCACCAGGAGAGACTGGCGCAGCAGCCCTTCCAGGATACCTGGAAGAATGGCCCGGAGGTTCTCGTCCAGAGTCTCTGTCGGGAAAGGCTGAGGGGCTGGTGCAGGAGTCGGTGCTAGAATCTGCACAGGGCCAGGAGACGGTACCGGTCCTCCCGGCGTCAACGTTTCTCGGGTGCTGAATCTCTCGACGCCCCGGAGCTCCCGGTACCGTGTGAAGGGGGTGACCGATGACGATGCCTCTTAGCTGACTTCTTGTAATGCACATCATCGGCACTCCGCGGTACCGACAAGGAGGATGTGGAATCCACACGCCTCCTAAGGGTCAGGTCTGAAAGGGGTCGGACCCAAGGGCCCTGCATAGCAGGAGCTGCCGAGGTAGGTGGAGGCCCACTCGGCTGCCCACTGCTCCCAGTGAGAGGTGGTTGTCGGCCCTGCGGTACCTGTACTCCTGAGGTCGATGCCAAAGTCGACGCCACCGGTGCCAATGCTGCCGACACTGAAGGGCCAGTACAAGCTCCAAAAAGATGGTCCCGTTGAGCTTGTCTCGCTACCTGTGTCCGCTTCTTTAAGCCGAGACACAAGTTGCATGCCTTGGGATTATGCTCAGGCCCGAGGCACTGAAGGCACCAAGCGTGGATGTCGGAAAGCGAGATCTGCCGACTGCACTGACCACACTTTTTGAAGCCGCTGAGGATCTTCAATGTCATCGACGGAAAATCGCGGTGGCGAGGTCAATATCGTCAATGGTGGCGGCAAAAAGGGCCACAAAAAGGGAAGAACACGAATGCGCGGCCACGAGGTGGCGAAAATAACTAAGAAAAGGCAGGAAACTTTTTTTTTTTTAGTTATAAGAGACGAAGGGAAAAGAAGGCGCGAATGGCGCCACTAAACAAACAAAAAGCGGACGAGGCCGCTAACCGGTTTCCGAGGGCTGACACGGAGAGGGACGCAATGCAGTCTCTCTCCAAGCACAGAAAACGAAGAACTGAGCGGGAGCGGTCGCGCACGGGCAGGAAGACGGCCGTGCATGCGCGGTGGGCGTGCCCCGCGTGCGGTACCTCCCACAAGATTTTTTTCCGGTTGGAGGGGGCTGCCGTGGACGTCACCCAGTCGTGAGAACAAGCAGCCTGCTTGTCCTCGGAGAAGTATCTCTCTCTTGGCTTCTTTCAGTTTCATCCGGTATTCCTCTCCGTGTTCCTCTTCTTGAGTTTTTCTGTATTTCAGGAATGCCAACTCTTTAGCCTTTATTTTCTCAGCCACTTGCTTGGAGAACCATATCGGGGACTGGTGGTTGGGAGGTGGGGATGGTGCTGGGCAGACTTATACGGTCTGTGCCAGAACCGGTGGTGGGAGGCGGAGCTGGTGGTTGGGAGGCAGGGATAGTGCTGGGCAGACTTATACGGTCTGTGCCCTGAAAAGGACAGGTACAAATCAAGGTAAGGTATACACAAAAAGTAGCACATATGAGTTTATCTTGTTGGGCAGACTGGATGAACTGTGCAGGTCTTTTTCTGCCGTCATCTACTATGTTTCCTTTTTCTCTTGCTTTTATTTACTCTCCTTACATAAAGGTTTGTGACCATATTTATAGCTTCTTTCAGCCTGGACCACTGTCCTTCCACTTCTCATACGTCCTCCCAGCCCATCAGCTCCTTCCTCAGGTATTCCCCCATTTTACTAAAGTCAGCATGCTTGAAATCCAGGACTTTGAGTATTGAGTGGCCACCCTCCACTTCAGCTGTCATATCAAACCAGACTGTTTGATGGTCACTGTTTCCCAGGTGGGGGCACTATCCCCATTTGTGAGCACCAAATCCAGCGTCGCTCCCTCCCTCGTGGGTTCCGTCACCTTTTGTCTGAGCAGAGCACTTTGAAAAGCATCCACGATCTCTCTGCTTCTTTCCGATTCCGCAGATGGAACCTTCCAATCTACATCTGGCAGATTGAAATCTCCCAGCAACAGCATCTCTCTCTCTTTTTTCCCAACTTTTGAATATCCGTGATCAGATCTTTATCTATTTCCTCCAATTGTGTCGGAGGTCTGTAGACAACAGCCACGTGGACAGAGGTTCTATCATCTCTTTTTAAGGTGATCCATATTGCCTTTCCCCAGGTCCCTGTCATTTCAGTCACTGCAATATCATTTCTCACATACAGAGCTACTCCTCCACCACTACGACCATCTCTAGCCTTCCTAAATAGATTCTAGCCTGGTATGTTTGCATCCCATTCATGGGAACCATTGAGCCATATCTCCATGATTGCAATAACGTCTAAGTCTGCCTGCATCCCATTCATGGGAACCATTGAGCTATATCTCCATGATTGCAATAACGTCTAAGTCTGCCTCCAACATCAGGGCTTGAAGGTCATGAACTTTATTGCTTAGACTGCGAGCATTTGTGGTCATCGCTTTCCATCTACATTTCAGTGGAATTTTTATCTTCACTAGTTGGCTCAACAGACTCGGCCGCTGCTTCAGGGCAATGCACCACACACAGTCCCACTGCAGAATGGTGAAAGCTGCAGTGGGAACATCTCTTAACCGCCTCCATCAAACAGAATTCGCGAGCGTTCGCCAACCCCGCCGACCCGACCACAAAAGGGAGCGCAAGGTACTCACCGTCGCTGGTAGGGAAGCTCACAAACGGTGGTCACTTTCCCAGGGAGCCCAAAATGGCGCCCCCATCCTCCCCATAGCCTGATAGCTAGCTCAAGTAAGGAAGCCGGCTCCAGCAGAGGCAGAAATAAATTCTCTGTTTCACCCTCTGCACTTCAAATCAGCTGTTCCTGTATTATTTTTTTATTATTATTATTTATTGCATTTGTACCCCACATTATCCCACCTTTTTGCAGGCTCAATGTGGCTTACAGAGTAATGATATAGTCATTACATGATCTTAAATACAGTCGATAATAAGCTGAAGGTAGATGAGGATTTAGATGGTGTTGAACAAAAGCATAAAAGAATAGGAGTGGAAAGCTTCAAAGAACATGCAGAGCTAGCTGTTTCAACACTAAAATCTCCTGGGACATGATGGGGCCCACATCAGCTAAAGGCAGGCTCCAGAAAGTCTGTGGAATAAGGGAAAACAGATGTAGCATGTTCTGCCCATGATTAACAGTTTGTGGTATTCAGAGACTTGCACAGGAATGTTGTATGAGAGAATTAGTCAGAGGCCCGGTATAAAACTAGAGGGGAACAAAGAGGTAGTAAGCATTTTTGAATTTTTCTTTGTCTGTGTATAGCATTTTGATTTGCCTTAAGCTTGCTGTATATTGCTTGTGTGTGTAGATATGCTTTGAGTACAGAAATGCTTCCTGACTACCCCAATTGATGGTAATCAGAGTAAACTTTTTATATTAAATATGAAATTCGTCTAATCTTCTCTACAAAAGTGGCGAGCCAGCCAGGAGTAGGCCGCACACGGAAAAGAGAAGGCGAGACGAAGGACAAATTAAGTGTTTGTTGTTAATGAAGTTTTTTACAGGATTGAAAGCAAAGCAAGCGTTGTTTAAACCTGATTTCTGTGCACCACGTAAGTGGACGTGATCAACCTACTGACGTGGACATACAGGTGACGACTCCTGGGCTTGCTAAAAAGAGAAATAAGAAGACGCGTGAGTAGGCCTTATTACTGGTATATTTGTTTAGCTTTGTAGTTTTCTTTTTTGTATATTTTCTTTGTTTAAGTGCATTAGTATATTTTTGTAGGTTGTGGCTCTATAGGAGAAATTGTAATAGTTAGAATACAATGAAAGGGAAAGGGGCAGATAAGAAAGAAAAGCCTCCTGTATATGCTATGTATTTAGATTTAGATAGTTCAAAAAAATGCTCCCCTTTGCAGCATGTCATAGAATTATTCCCATTAGAAAAAAAACAGATTGAAAAAATACATGACAAATGGGTCAAATATGATGCAAAAGATTCTGTTTTGAGCTGGTCTCAGGATGGATCGTTTGATCGTCCAAAATTATTATCTCTCCTGAGATACTTACAAGAAAATAAAAATAAGCAGAAGAAAAGTTTAGAACAACATCTTACAATTTGGAATTTATTTTCTGTAGCAGCAGATCTTTTTCATGCAGATGTAGAAAAAATACAGCGAGAACAGGAAAATCAGCCTTTGGTTCAGCCTGAAGGTTGAGGAATGTCATCTGTTTTTGATTTCTCGGGTGTCTGGCTTGGCTACAGGTTAGAAAGAACTGAAATTTTCTTTGTTCCTTTTAAAAGATTGTTTTAGATTAGATTTAAATAAGTTCTTTGTCTTATAGGGAATTCTGATCTCTGTTTATTTTAAAATATGTGTTATTCTGTTTCTGGTTCTCTATGTGGAATGTCTTTGCAATTTAACTTTGCTTTCTTTTTTAAGTGAGATTTCTGCAGTTTTAAGAGATCATCTGGCTTGAATTAGTCACAGTCCTAGCTAGTTCTGTGTGTAGGGCTAATAGGTGAAAGAGGTGATTTAAAATCTTTAATAACATCTGAACAATATGATTTGTCAGCAATATGGTCACTATGCCTCAGAATGTTATCAGAATGCAGGAATGCCCCAAGTACAAATGCAGACGCAGCAAGGATTAATGCCACAAGTAGTAGGGATACCTGCGAGTGCCCCGCAGACTGCAATACAGCAGCCAGCGACGCAATCACAGGGACCAGGAGCGGCAGTACAGAGACAGGGTACTGTAAATGCCTTTCCAACTTGGCAGAATACTCCAGACCAATGCTATTGACTGGAAGCAGACCCGTGTCAGGAAGAGGGAATGATTTTCAGGTTAGACACAAGGGAACCCTTTATTACATTGACAATTGGCAAATATGGAACTCCTGTGAAATTTTTGATAGATACAGGGGCGAGTACCTCTGTGTTGTGTGCAAAACCACAGGGAGTTAAACTTTCAAATCAGTATAGAACAACAGTGGGATTTACGGGGATAGAACAAAGAAAAAGGCTAACAGAACCCACTCTGGTGCGCTTGGAATGCCAACCGCACGGTTCAAGGGAGGCTGTGGTACCCTTCTTAGTGGCACCTGATTGCCCAGTAAATTTGTGTGGTAGAGACTTATTGTCTCAATTAGGATTGTGTTTAGATTTTGGAAATAAAGAAATACCAAGTTTGCTCACCATGGTCCAGCAGTTGAATAATGAAAATAAAGTAAGGGTTATGGAAGAATTACCACAACATATTTGGAGTACAAGTGAGTCACCATATGGACTAGCCGTAAATGCAAAACCCCATAAGATAGAATTAATAGAAGGGGCACAGGGGCCGAAGCAAGACCCTTACCCCATACGACCTAAATTAGTATCCAAAACCCTGGAACACACTGGTAAATTATTGAAATGTGGTATTATTGAACCTTCAGTATCCCCGTACAATACCCCATTGTTTCCGGTCCCGAAAGGGGAAAACAATGTAAGGATAGTACATGATTTAAGAGAGCTAAATGAGATTACAAGAAATCAATTTCCGATTTGTGCAAATCCTGCTACTCTTTTGCATACCCAGAATATATATGCATATAACACTGTTATTGACTTGTCTAATGCATTCTTTTCAATACCTCTTCATCCAGAGTCTAGGGATTTGACGTCATTTATAGTACAGAATGAGGCATACAGGTGGACTAGGATGCCTCAAGGCTTTACTGATAGTCCATTGGTATTCTCAAAACAACTAATGATGGATTTAAAGGATTTCAGGAGTCAATTGCCTGACACAGTGTCATTGTTTGTCTATGTAGATGATATTCTACTGTCTGCTGAGACTGAAGCAGAATGTCTAGAATGGACTAGAAAATTATTTTTGTTGTTAGGAGAGTTAGGATATAAATGTAATAAGGAGAAATGTGTTATAGCTCAGTCTACTGTCACCTTTTTAGGACAAAATGTTTCAGCAGAACATAAGGTCATTATACCGGAAGTTATATCTATTTTAAATGAGACTCCGGTACCGCAAACAGTTACCCAGTTACGTGCTGTTTTGGGAATGTTAAATTACTGCAGACAATGGATACCAAATTATACACAAAAAGTAATGAGACTTTATAAACATTTGAAACTGCCCGCAGCCACACCAAAGAATACACTAATTGTGTTGGAAGAGCAGGATAAAATAGTGCTGGCTAAGATTGTGAGGGATTTGTTATCCCCAGGACCTTTAGCAGTAATAGATATACAATCACCTGTGCATTTGTGGGTAAAAGACATGGGAAATAGTTGGGCAGCTATGATTAATCAAAACAATTAAGTAAATGCACCAGTAGCTTTTTTGTCAGGCTCTTTTAATCATGTGGAAAAGGGAATGAAAGAAATACCAAAGTTACTGACAGCTATAGTGGCTGCAGTAGGTAAATGGAGAGCACAAATGCCTTTTGTTCCTATTGTAATACATACTAACCACACGATTAAAACGCTGTTGAGCCCTAGCCAGACGGCATTGACAGCCACTAGATTTGGAAAATATCAAGCAGTACTTTTAGGACAAGATATAAGAATAATACCATTAACTAAAGAACAGAGAAATAAGATAGATCTGCTTTTTCCTGTCAATCAAGAGGGTGAGATTGATACTATAGAAATCCCTACATTTCACTGTCTTACTTTTGAACCCTTATCTGATGGGTTAATATGGTTTACAGATGGAGCTTGTGAAAGGACTGTTGCAGGCTTTGCCTGCGTGCAGGTAGATGAGAATCTAAGAAAGATAATGCAAGTACAATATAAAACCCCTCCTGACCAGACTGCACAGCATGCTGAACTTTTAGCCGTTATTACGGCCTTACAACACACTGATATGACTCAAAATGTCACTATATATACTGATAGTGGTTACGTTGCAAGTTCACTACAGTATCATATATTAAAATGGCAGCGTAGGGGGAAGATAACCAGTGCAGGTAAAAATTTACAACATTACACATATTGGAAATTGCTGTTTGAAATTTTGGCAAGAAGGGAATGTGAAGGTAGAAAAACTGCAGTTGTGTGGACCCCGGCCCACACTGAAAGGCCAACCTTTGAGGCACTAGGTAATGCAATGGCTGATGCAGCAGCAACGGAGGTGGTTAAGCAAAGTGAAAAGATTTTGTATAATACTAGACAGACACAGGAAGGGCCACTTACGAATGTAGATAAGATTGAAATGTGGCAGCCAGAGGGACAGGAAAGTGAAAAATGGTTGAAGAGAGGATGTATGAAATTGGGAAGTGAATGGTTTAATGCAGAAGAAGGATTACCTTGTATGCCAATGAGCCAGGCGATTAAGGTGTTGGCTGAGTGGCATGCAACCATGCATTGGAATAAGGAAACAATGAGGCAACAGTTTGAACAAAGGTTTTGGACCTTGAAAATTGATAACTTGATTCAACAGGTTGTGCAGAATTGCATGGTATGTAATATTAACATACCTAAACGAGGTCCTAAAATATCACCTGGGACACTTCCAATACCAGAAGGCCCAGCAAAAGAATGGTATATTGATTTTACTGATATGATTGTTCCAGTGCAGGGAAAAAGATATTTGTTAGTTTGGGTGGATGCTTTCTCAAGGTGGATAGAAGCATTTCCATGTAAAAGGGAGACAGCACATGAGGTGGTACAATGCCTGATAACTCATATTATGCCAAGCCATGGGTGTCCGTCTAGAATAATTTCTGATAACGGGACACATTTTAATAACAGTGTTTTGAAAGAAATGGAAACGATTATGGGTTTAACACACAGGAAAGTATCAGTGTATCGCCCCACCTCCAATGGTTTGGTGGAGCGCTACAATGGCATTTTAAAAACAAAGTTGAGAGTCTTATTAAAATCTCTCAATAAAGAAATGGTGGGAAAATTATATACATGGCTTGATGTATTGCCATTAGCATTAATGACAATAAGGGCCCAACCTAATGGGCGTACAAAATTGTCCCCATTCCAAATTCAGACAGGACGTCATTTCTTCCCGATGCAGACAGCAAGTACTGATAATACAACTCAGTACTGGCAAAAATTACAACCAATGCTAAATTTGACCAGTGACATGATTCGTACAAATGTATCACATCAGGTAGGGAATAATGATGTTTGTGCTTTTAAAGTAGGTGATTTAGTACTACGAAAGAACTTTACACATAAAACATGGAAGGATCCTGTGTATGTAGGGCCTTTTGCTATCACGGCCCTTACTCAGACTGCTGCCCGTCTGGAAGGTCATACTTCTTGGATACATTTATCAGATATTCGACGAACTAATAATATTGAAGTGGACAAAGAATAAACATGATGGTATTGGACTGTTGTTGTTTGTTAATGGACAATGAACACATATGATAATAGACTTGTTGCAGCGGCCAAGATGTTGAATTTGACTGATTGTATCATATGTGCCCACATCCTTGTCCTTGCCAGCTATGATGTATGGGACTACAATGATAAAATTGAGTGGGCACCATGACTGTGATCCCAATAATACCTGTGTAAGAGATGATGAAAACCTTCATTGGACAAATGAGACTATTTATAAGCAAGCCTTGCTTATGGACAAGTACCCACAGACATCATGTTGGTGTCTGATTAATAGTATGACAACTGAACACATTCCCCCGATAAAGTGCACTTACACGCAGAATGTTGTAACAACTGATTCAATGAATGTTATGCTTTTAATTTGTGTAATTTTTAATGCCACATTAACTAATGCAATTGGGCATTATCCTTATAATTGTTCTTATATGAAACATAAGAATGACAGTGTACTTCCCTTTGATGAAACTCACTGTCTGTATTCAAAAGAAATATAAATTTTGTACCCTAGTACAATTGAATCTGTTTAATGCAACATGTATTAGCATGTTTGCAAAGATGTGCCAGGATGTTTTTAAAATGATAATGATAACTGAAATCAAGAATGAATAGAACTTTAATAGGTCAGCCAAAAATATTGAAAAAGTGTGCAGAAACTGAATGCCACAAACATGGGGGAGGAGATCTAGAAGGGAGGTAAGAAAACAGACTGGAGCTGAAACAGATGTTTGAGGCCTGAAACAATCAGTCCTCAAAAGGGAGGATTTGTTGAACAAAAGCATAAAAAAATAGGAGTGGAAAGCTTCAAAGAACATGCAGAGCTAGCTGTTTCAACACTAAAATCTCCTGGGACATGATGGGGCCCACATCAGCTAAAGGCAGGCTCCAGAAAGTCTGTGGAATAAGGGAAAACAGATGTAGCATGTTCTGCCCATGATTAACAGTTTGTGGTATTCAGAGACTTGCACAGGAATGTTGTATGAGAGAATTAGTCAGAGGCCCGGTATAAAACTAGAGGGGAACAAAGAGGTAGTAAGCATTTTTGAATTTTTCTTTGTCTGTGTATAGCATTTTGATTTGCCTTAAGCTTGCTGTATATTGCTTGTGTGTGTAGATATGCTTTGAGTACAGAAATGCTTCCTGACTACCCCAATTGATGGTAATCAGAGTAAACTTTTTATATTAAATATGAAATTCGTCTAATCTTCTCTACAATGGAAAGGTGTTAGGTAAGGTCGAGTGAGAAGTGTTTTTTGAAGCACTTGGGTGGTATAAGGAGTGATTTGTTTCGTTAAGGATGTCTTTTGTAGGCCTTGTTGAAGAGATGTGTCTTCAAAGATTTGCGAAAGCTGGTTAAGTTGTCCATGGTTTTTAGGGCCATGGGTAATGCGTTCCATATTTGTGTGCTCTTGTACGCAAAGGTAGTCGCGTAAGCCTGTTTGTATTTAATTCCTTTACAGCTGGGGAAGTTCAAATGAAGGAATTTGCGGGCTGATCTTTTGGCATTTCTGGGCGGTAGATCCACTAACTTTAACATGTAGAGTGGGGCATCTGCGTGAATGATTTTGTGTACAGTCGTGCAGATCTTGAACTCAATTCGTTCCTTGAGTGGGAGCCAGTGCAGTTTCTCTCTTAGGGGCTTCGCACTTTCGTATTTAGTTTTTCCAAAAATGAGTCGGGCTGCGGTGTTCTGGGCTGTTTGGAGTTTTTTAATGGTCTGTTCTTTACAACCTGCGTACAGGGCGTTGCAGTAGTCCAAGTGACTTATCACTAGTGATTGTACTAGGGTGCGGAAGATGTTTCTTGGGAAAAAAGGTTTTATTCTTTTGAGTTTCCACATCAAGTAGAACATTTTTTTTTCACTGTATTCTTCACGTGGGTATCAAGTGTGAGGTTTCGATCAATAGTGACTCCAAGAATTTTCAGGTTTTCTGAAATGGGAAGTGTGCAGTATGCTTTAATTTCATTTCTCCCTGATTAGAGGAATTCTCTCAGAGCTTGTAAAATGGGAAATTGTACATTTTCTGAATGTCATGTTTTGTTGTATTATTTTTGACTGATTTATTTCGAGATAGTTCATGTTTCTTCTTGTCCCCAGAGAGATTAGCATTCTATCCTATGCTAACATAATATAATGCACTTTTGCCATTTACACATATCTCTCTATATAAAACGCACCTCCAACGTTCTAAAGAAGCCTCAAGTTACCCAACGTTCTAAATGTGTTATGGTGTAGATCGCTTTTGCACCATGAGTATCAGCCCCGCCCTCGCGTCACAACGTGATGACGTAGAGGGCGAAGCACTTACACTCGACGACTCAAAACGCCCACCCGTACCCATGCGACAGAACGTGATGTCACATGCTACACGAACGTGAAAGACATGCAAGAAAGTGAGCAAGGGAATGAACACACAACACGAATGCGAAAGACCTGCAAGAAAGTGAGCAAGGGAGCGAGCCAGCCTGAATGTGACAGCCTAAACGTCAGAGGGAGGGAGGGAGGCAAGCAGGCAGGCTGCTTGAACATCAGAGGACGCTCACCTGTTCCCATGCGACAAAAAGTGACGTCACACGTAACGCGAACGCAAAAGACCTGCAGAAAAGTGAGCGAGGGAGTGAGCATGAAACGCGAATGCAAAAGACCTGAAAGTGAGCGAGGGAGCGAGCCAGCCTGAACGTAATAGGAAGGGAGCGACACAACCTAAATGTGAGAGGGAGGGAGGGAGGTAGGCAGGCAAGCAGGCAGCCAGCCAGCCTGAACGTCGGAGGGAGGGAGGGAGCGAAACAGCCAGCCTGAACATGGGAGGGAGGGAGCCAGCCAGCCAGCCACCTTGATCATGGCAGTGGGAGGGAGGGAGCCAGCTTGAACAAGACAGTGGGAGGGAGGGACACGACCCTGAAAGGCGGAGGGAGGGGGACTCATGACCCTGAAGCAGGGAAAGGGAGGGGAGGAAAGGGGGAGGGGAGGGGAGGAGGGCGGGAGATGGAGGGGGGCTCCTGCCACCCACACACACTCTGTCATTCTCACACACACACACACACTCAGCCTCACTCTATGTCAAACACACACACTCGCACATTCACTCTGTCTCTCTCTCTCACACAGTCACTCACACACACACTCTCTCAAACATACACACTACAATGAAAACCTTGCTAGAGCCCGTTTCATTGGTCTCAGAAACGGGCCTTTGTTACTAGTCCTATATAATAATTCTCACCTCCAACATTCTATGCGTCTGCCTGCCTGTGTCCGTAACTTTCTTCACAGATGGGCTCCGAAGCCCTAGCTGATGTCACTAGACGCATTATGACGTGTCCTATATAATTCTCACCCCCAACGTTCTATGCGTCTGCCTGCCTGTGTCCGTAACTTTCTTCACAGATGAGCTCCGAAGCCCCAAGGGTTGGCAGCGGGAACGGGGGATTGAGAGGGTCGCGGCAGGGGGGTCCAGGGATCAGGAACTCCGAGGGGTGGTCGGGAAATCGGAGGAAGGGGGGTCTGCAAATCGGAGGGAGGCAGGGAGGTGGGGTCTGGAACTCAGAGAGAGGGAGGGGTCTGGAACTCGGAGGAGGGGATGAGAGGGGAGGAGGGGGGAATGCACCACCTGTACAAAAACTTTAAAAAAAAATACGGGGGACGACCCTGGAACAGGGAGGGAGGGGGAACGACGACCCTGGAACACGGAGGAAGGGGGAACACTGGAACTGGGTGGGAGGGAGGGGCCCCAGGCACACACACTCTCTCTCACAGAAAAACTCGCACCCAGTCTCACGCTCTCTGTCACACACACACACTCGCAGATTCATTCTCTCTCTCACACAGTCACTCTCACACACACTCTCAAACAGACACACTCCGAGGAAAACCTTGCTAGCGCCCGTTTCAATTGTGTCAGAAACGGGCCTTTTTTACTAGTTATTAATAAAAAGGCCCCACAGCATATAATGAGGCCTGCAGGAAATAATGCACATTAGCACAGGTTAGTAAAACTAGCCCTAAGTTTGTTGAAGAAGCAACAGAGGGTGAAATGATTTCACAAGATCACAAGAAACATCAGAAGGATTTGAATCCCTGCTTCCCAGACTGCCACTTCAATAATGTGACTTGCCTTTTTTTTTCTTCTTTCAGTTTTATGCTTAGTAACTGCTAACCCAAAACTGCATTAAGGGGCTGTACAGTATTTTTGCTTTTAGCTGAGAACACCACTAGGGGTGCCATTTTGGGGTTGGCACTGGACTGGGCATTGCTGCTACCCGACGACCCCCCTTAGACCAGTGTTTCCCAAGTCAGCCCTGGCATACCCCTTTGATGCAAACCACAAAAAAAAGCAAACTATGTGGAAGTTAGGCAATCGCCTAAGTAATACCAAATTACTTGTTTTTGACCTGTATATATATATAGATAGATAGATAGATAGATAGATAGATGGAGATATATATAGATATACATAAGTATCCTAGTTTGTAATGTTATTAGCCCAACTGGTTTAGTTTAACTCATGCCCAGACATGGCATTGTATTCCTATATATTACATTATTTTAGCTAATATTAGTAAACTGCATTCTGAGCTAAGTCAGAGTAAACTCAGAAAAAGCCAAAAAGACTATACACATATATCTAGAGCTCACAATACAATGTCCCGGATAGACTATATATTAATATCATCAGAATTATTAACACAGGTAGAAGAAGCAAAGATAGGCCCCATAATGGTGTCAGATCATGCATGGGTTGAGGTGAAGTTGGCTGGGGAGCCTGTCTCTGGGGAAGGTGGTTGGTGTTTCCCGTCTTATCTGTACAGGGACACTAGTTTTTTGCCTTTTATAGTCTCAAAATGGCAACAATATGCAGAAGCCAATACTCAGCATAGGGCTCAACCGGATCTTTATTGGGAGACAGCGAAAGCTGTCCTACGGGGGGAGGTGATTTCCTATATTAGTCATCAGAGAAAAGTAGGGAGGTGGAGCGCCTGGAGAGACGAATGACTTTCCTCCGCAAACAATTCGGGGAGACACAGAATGCAAGGGTGAAAAAACAATTATTGGAAACGCAACAACATTTAAATGAACTGTTGCATGACTGGGCGAAACGATCGCAAGCTTATTACAAATATCAGCTCTATAGGTTTGCGAATAAGAGTAGTGGCTTATTGGCTCGTTTAGTCAAAGGAAACAAAGGACGGACAAAAGTGACCACACTGATAGACTCCAAGGGTAACAGATATCATACAGATAAAGCCATTAACGGGGTTTTTACAGAATTTTTTGCCCAGCTTTATGAAGCGCAGAATACGATAATGGACAATAGTGAGGCGTATCTGTCTAGTATGGGATTACCCCGCATAGCGGACTCCGACCTAGCCAAATTAGATGCTTCGGTGACGGTGGAAGAAGTGGAATTAGTAATACAGCAAGGGGCATTGGGAAAGGCCCCGGGACTGGACGGTTTCAGGAATGAATTTTATAAATTGCTGAGATCAGAGATTAGTCCGGTACTGGTGGAAGTGTTTAATAATATTATACAACAGGAAAGGCTGCCTCGATATCTTAATATAGCTCTAATAATTGTTCTTCAAAAGCCGGGTAAACCAGCAGATAGGCCGGAATCCTACCGCCCAATATCATTGCTTAACGCGGAGGTGAAGCTCCTCGCTAAAATTATGGCGAACAGACTATCTAGAGTGTTGCCTTCGCTAATAGATGATTCACAGGTGGGATTTATCCGGGGGCGTGTAATATCAAAAAATATGAGAAGAATATTAGGGGCATTGGAAAGAATTAGGAGGGAGAAGATCCCGGCTATGTTAATAAGCTTCGACGCTGAAAAAGCGTTTGATCGGGTGAATTGGGGCTATATGTACGGGGTCCTAGAAGCATATGGTATAGGAGGGGGGTTTTTGAGGGCAGTTAGAGCATTGTATGCAGAGCCGCGAGCACAGGTGTACGCAAACGGAGTATTGTCTGATAGTTTCCCGATAAGTAGGGGAACAAGACAGGGATGCCCCTTGTCGCCACTACTTTTTGTCTTAACATTGGACCCACTATTACGTGAGATTCAATCTAATCAGGGTATAAAGGGTGTAACCATACGGAAACATTCCTTTAAAACAGCTGCGTTTGCGGATGACTTATTAATGCTTATTACAGAACCTAAGGCCTCATTGGGGAATCTAATGGAGAGTTTAGTGGAATATGGAGACTTTTCCGGATTTAGATTACATTTTTTCAAAATCGGAGGCACTGGCCAGCTCAGAAGAAGTAAGAGGTATGTGGGAAGGGGATTTCCCATTGAGGTGGGCGACAGGCAGGTTTCGATATTTGGGAATACAATTGACAATGGACACCTCACAGGTATACAAGATAAATATAACCAAGCTTCTACAGGAAACGAAGGATCAATTGACAAAGTGGTCAGTTCTACCGGTGTCCTTTTATGGTAGGGTACACTTGCTAAAAATGATTATTTTTCCAAGGTGGCTTTATGTAATGCAGGCTTTACCACTATGGATTAATAAACAAGATTTGGAGACATTCTATAAAATGGCGGCAAGATTCTGCTGGGGGGGTAGGAAGGCAAAAATGAAATGGAAACTGGTGATGGGTAATTCAAGGCTTGGAGGGCTGGGATTTCCAGATTTTAAGAAATACAATCAAGCCTGTTTACTCAGATATCTTAGAGACTGGTTGTTGGAAACCAGCACTTATCTCGATCTGGAACTGGAAAAAAACTATTTTGACCCCTGGAATATAGCATCATTGCTACATGCACCCAGAAGACAACTGCCAGCACAATTACAGGACAGTATATTGCTGCGTCCAATGTGGCAGCTATGGAGAGCATTATTGCCGCTGTGGCAACAAAATCCCACGAGTAGTGTATGGCTTCCTATACAAGGGAATCTAGAATTTGCGCCAGGGAGGGATTCCAAGGTGTTTCGTCAAATATTAAATAAAGGAATAATAAGGTTGGCAGACCTACTCCAACAGGACGGTTCGCTGGTAGATTACCAGACTTTTGCGGGGTTGGGAGGATGGGGCCCATTAAGCATATTGGCCTATAGGCAGCAGGTACATTACGTGCGATCGCTGCCATCGGAGAGCCTGTCGGTTGCTTTTGGTGAACAGCTAAGAACACTCCTGGAAGGAGATGCAGAGGGACAAGTGTCGGTAGCATGGTTCCATAGAGAACTATGCAATAAAGAAAAAGCTCGTGACCTACAGGTGGTGGCAGAGAGATGGGAAGGCAAATACCTACGCAATTGTTATTGACAGCCCTTAAAAGTGGCCCACAGTTGGTCCACAGTGCAGAACTCCAGGAGTGTCATTTTCGGGTGGTGCATAGGGCTTATGTTTCCCAGAGACAGGCTGCTCACATGGGGGTAACTGATTCCCGTTGTTGTCTTAAATTTACAAGTGGTGAGGCTACATTTGCCCATGGACTGTGGCAATGTGGAAGTATCTCTAGATATTGGGCGGCGATCTCCCGGTTCTTACAAGAGGTACTGAGTAGGAATTTTAAACTAACGTTTGAAAGAGCAGTATTCAGTGTGCCCGGGCTGTGGAGTCTGGGCACACGAGGGGAGAAGTTATTTCTAGGGAAGGCGTGCATTGTAGGGAAGAAGTGCATATTACAATACTGGTTGCAGGATCACCCTCCCTCCTTTTGGCATTGGAGGAATAAACTTCACGAACTGATGATATGGGAGGCCAGAGGTGCAGGCCTGACACCGGGAAGGCAGCGGAGGTTCTTAGCAGTGTGGGGGGCGTATCTGAACACCATCTCGCCACGAGCGCGTAGTCAAATTTTAAATAAACTCCCCTGGCAAAAGTAGTATAGACTGCACGATACTTCGAGCGTTGCATTGAGGGAAGGGAGGGGGAAGGTAGATGGGGGTATAGAGAGGGAGGAGGGAGGGGGGGACGGGGGGGAAGGGGGGAAAGGTATGAGCGGTAGTGCAAGACTTCTTAGTATTGAACATAAATGTATACATTATTAGGACATGGGAAATGGTTTCTGTTGATTCATAAAGCTGGGCAAAATAGGAGAAACCAAGAACCAGTGCAATGGTGTACTGCTGATGCCCAGAGGAGGTGTATTGTCAACAGGATCTTTGGAGCAGGAATCACGGGACAGATGAATGTTCAGCTTGGGGGGGGCGAGGGGAGGGGGGGAGAAAAGGTTTAAAAACTGATTGATGAGGATAAGAATCACAGTGTTTAATCAGATGTTTATGTTATGTTTACAATGCACTGTAAAACGACTTTGTGTGCTGTTGTCATGTTGTGGAATCGTCAATAAAAATGTTGAAATATAAAGCAAAAACAGTAAGATTCCTGTCAATCTCACTGCTCTCCCTCCCTATTGTATCTTTAGCTTACTTTTTATTGAGTTCCCCCTTGCCCTCTCCGAGCCAGCACTTCCACTCCAGCGGCGAGTGAGCGGGGGTTGTAAAAGCAGCAAGTAGGCACGCTCGTCTCCGTCCGCTTCCCTGCCCTCTCTGCCTCCCGCCTTCCTCTGATGTCATTTCCTTTCGGGCGGGCGGGACGCTGAGAGGGCAGGGAAGCGGACGGAGATGAGCGTGCCTGCTTGTTGCTTTTACTACTGGTGCCCCCCGCCCGCCAATGCGGTAAGTTGTTGTTTTTTTAATACAACTCGACGGCGCCCTTAAAGGCAGGCGCCCCCTGCGGCGCTTACCCCGCTTACCGTGTTGGCACGGCCCTGGAGCTCACAGTATAAGCGGCTGTCTAGCAGCTCGCATCACCCTTGCCAGTCAGGCTTTCAGGATATCCACAATGAATATGCAGAAAAGAGTCTGCATATAATGGAGGCAGGGTACGAAAATCAATCTCATGCATATTCATTGTGGATATCCTGAAAACCTGACTGGCAAGGGGGTACTTCAGGACCCACTTGGGAAACACTGCCCTAGACCACCAATGATGTCAAGGTAGCCCTCTGAAGGGGCAAGGTCTGCCTGTGAGGTGGAGGATGGGGTGGGAGAGTGGGAGCCTTTGAGCATGTGTGGTGGGGCAAGCCAGAGAGGAGCCTTAAGCGGAGAGGGGGGACCCAGCTTATGCTGGCCCGGTCATGCAGGGCAGCATGTCTTAAATTTCTACAAAATCTATATGTATTGTCTGAACAAACTCGCTGGCTAAGATTAGAAGCTTTAATTTTTGCCCCTCTTATACCTAAGGAAGGATTATTTTATCTTGACCATTTTACTAAATAAATGTTCAGTTCATTCTTTCTTAAACCTCTGCCTAATATATGGATTAAAATCTGTGGTAAATCTCATATCTCAAGATCCCTATCTCCATTCACTCCCATCTCAGCTAAACAATTTGTTAGAGAAATGGGACTACATATATTAAAATACCTAAGGTTAAGGAAACCGCTTCTATTCTCCACATTATTTTCCAAATCAAAGTGTCCTGAACCAAAAAGATATGGAAAAAATGATCCGTACTTCCCTCTCCTTTTATCAATTTGTAGCTGAGAATTTAATCTGTCTAAAATCGAACACAACATACTAAGATCTCCAACTAAGTGGGAAACATTACTTTTTGGGAAGTTGCACCATAAGAAATTAATATCTCAATTATATCAATGTTTATACAAAATCTCAAACACTACTATAGCACATACCTATATGTCTACATGGGTGAAAAACCATAAACAAAAATATGGATAATTCCTCCTGAGCAAATGTACGGTTATGGAACATTTAAAAGCGTATCACTGAGTAGAATAAGTACTCAATTAAAAATCTTAACGTGACTATGGGGCTCATTTTCAAAGCACTTAGACTTATAAAGTTCCACAAGTTACTATGAGAGGCATTTTCAATATGGGGTTTAAGTTGGATTTAGACTTTTGCGCTAAGGGGGGGATTCTATATATGGCGCCTAAAAATCTGTCGGAAAACATTTCTGCTTAAGTATATAAGCTGCACCTAGATTTAGGCGCAGTATATAGAACACATTTAGTTAGCATCCTAGCACCTAAAACTACACGCATCCATTTACACCAATGAAAACGTGGCGTAAATCCCAGCATGTAGATTTAGGTGCACTGGGCCATATTTTATACTACACGTGTAAATTTTGGAACACCCATGAAACGCCCATTTCTCCACCCATAACCACACCCATTTTGCCTGCACACATTAAAATTTAGGCACTCTGCATTACAGAATATGCTTAGCAATTTGTGTGTATAAATTCTAATGATTCTCAATTAGTGCTCATTATTGGTTGTTACATGCTGTTAACAACACAGATTGGCTTCCTTACATGTGCCATTATAGGATCCACTTGGATTTCGTAATGGAATGCTAGGCATGCTATATAGAATGTAAATGTCCAAAATCTGAATAGGAAATATGGCCATTTTTGAAATTGCAAAACATCTTTTTTTTAATTCAAAAATACAATTTGTAACAAGTTTTTGTGCTCTATGCATTTATTTTTTTCAGACCATTTTGGGGGGAAAAAAGTCCAAGCACTTCCTAAATCATCTCCTTTAATGGTAGAATGGTTGTTGGTGTGAAGGAACTTTTAATCCCCTGTGGTGGGCCTGTCTATTCATTAAAAACATTTGGAACACTGCAATATTGAAAATCATAAACATCAAATTTCCCATGACAGTAGAGATGGCAATATTAGGGTGGAGCCCAATCCCTTGTCTTCCCAATGAAAACTATTTATTAGTTCAGTCCCTTTATTTCTCAGCAAGATGTGTAATAGGAAAACCCTGGAAGAAATGTAGACGGGCCACCCACTAGTATGGAATACAGTAAAACTGGAAAAATTGCCATGTGCTTTGAGAGATAACATCAGTAAGGTTGAGGAAATATGGTACTCTTATTAAAACTGTTCTTTAGAATTTAAGTGCAAAAATGATGTTGAAAATGAAAATTTTTAAATGTGACCAATACTTCCCATTTTGTAACATTAGATGGTCATACTCAAAACATTCTTGTTTATTTTTGCTTTGTTAATTTTTTTTACTGTAAATGGTATAATTTGACACAGTCTTGAAGGTGATGCCATACCTTTGCAGATTTTTACTAGCAGTTTTTGTTGTTTATCAGTTGTTATATTTTTCATAGAGGAAGAAAAGGCTCTCAGTGTGTTGCTCTGTTTTGCTGTTTCTTGTTTTTCCTTTGTAGTTTGCAAAATCATTGAATAAAGAAACTTTGACTAAAAAAAAATACGTTTACTAAATGGACTTGGGAAAAATCCACAATTTCGGGAATAACATGTATAGAATGTTTGTACGTTTGGGAAGCTGCCAGGTGCCCTTGACCTGGATTGGCCGCTGTCGGGGACAGGATGCTGGGCTTGATGGGCCTTTGGTCTTTTCCCAGTATGGCATTACTTATGTACTTTTCTTATCTTTCCCCCTAAACCAACCTCTCCTCCTCCCCCATTCTCTATTTCTGTGGATAACACTCTCATCCTTCCTGTCTCATCAGCTCGTAAACTTGGGGTCATCTTCGACTCCTCCCTCCCTGCATATATTCAGCAGACTGCTAAAACCTGTCGTTTCTTTCTCTACTAGCCGTTAAGCCTGTTGAAATGGGCGAGATTTCCACCCTCCTCACCGCCGCTCCGATACGGAGGTGGGCGGGAGCGGCGGCGGGGATGAGGGTGGAGGTTGGTGCGCGCGATGTTTGTTTCCAGGCTCCAGCGGCAGTGTCCGACAGTCCGACTCCGTTTCCCTCTCTGTTCCGCCCTCTGACGTCATCACGTCTTGACGCGAGAGTGGGACAGAGAGGGAAGTCTCTACTGCGCATTTGCAGGTGAGTCGGTCACTTGCCATTTATGTTTGATAATATCACCAAAATTTGCCCTTTCCTTTCTGAGCACACTACCAGAACCCTCATCCACATTCTTATCACCTCTTGCTTAGACTACTGCAACTTGCTTCTCACAGGTCTCCCACTTAGCCATCTCTCTCCTCTTCAATCTGTTCAAAATTCTGCTGCACGACTAATATTCCACCAGTGTCATTATGCTCATATAAGCCCTCTCCTCAAGTCACTTCACTGGCTTCCTATCCGTTTCTGCATGCAGTTCAAACTCATCTTATTGACCTATAAGTGCATTCACTCTGCAGCTCCTCAGTACCTCTCCACTCTCCCTACATTCCTCCCCGGGAACTCCGTTCACTGGGTAAATCTCTCTTATCTGCACCCTTCTCCTCCACTAACTCCTTTTATCTTGCTGTACCATATGCCTGGAATACACTTCCTGAGCCGGTACGTCAAGCTCCATCTCTGGCCGTCTTCAAATCTAAGCTAAAAGCCCACCTTTTTGATGCTGCTTTTAACTCCTAACCCTTACTCACTTGTTCGGTACCTTTATTTTATCATCCTCACTTTAACATTCCCTTATCTCTTGTTTGTCTGTCCTAATTAGATTGTAAGCTCTGTCGAGCAGGGACTGCCTTTTCATGTTCAAGTGTACAGCGCTGCATACGTCTAGTAGCGCTTTAGAAATAAGTAGTAGTAGTTATTTTTACATAAAGGTATACACACAATTGTACAAAAATGTACATAATGACAAGTAATAAGCACATTCTTGATTTGAAATTTGAAAACTTGAAATTTATTATTTCTAACCTACAGGCTGGGGTACAAAATAAATTTAAAAACAAAACATACATATAAAATTTTTAAAAACCCTCTACAATTCCAACAATGAATTCAGTACTTGTCTAGTGTCATCAATGTTTTGTCATACTTTATTTTTTAAAACTGCAGTAAAATTTTATTAACAAAAAGTAAAATATGGGCGAAGTTAACTGTAGTATTATGACTACTGCAACATCGTATAAAAGGAAGGGAGAAATAAATGTAAAAATACGCACACTGAAGGCTGTTCATCTCACTGCCTTTGTAAGATTTCCGTGTATCACATAGTCGCAGACGCGCTAGTGTTCACGTCTGTGGTGGTGGAGAAACGCGACTGAACAACAAACAAACGCTCTAATGCTCGAACTTTAAAGTGGAGGAACACGGCGGACCAAGCAGGCTTGATTAAGAACCTACAAACTACAGACGCGTCGCTGACACTCTACTTCTTGTGTCTGTATAGTGAAGGAACGGGGCCAAACCTCAAACTCTTTGGTTGGACGAACGAACAGTAGATACTAACAACAAGGTAAAAAGTCAATTTCCTGTTGAAGTGGGGGTGGGGGAATGCAACAAAAGTGTAACGTCTCGCGAGATATCTGCTGGGAGGCGGGCCGGGGACGGGAGCAGAAAACCTCGCGAGAGCCGAGGGCAAGCTGCTGTTGGTGGTGTCCAAGGAGGTTAACCTTAGTGGAGACAACCGTGTGAAATCTCGCGAGAAGAATTGGTCTCACACACTCTCTCTCTTCCTTCTTTCCCCCTTCCCAAGTTCCCCCGAATCCCCCCCTCCGAAGAGCCTGGCCGAGCGGACGGTGGTGGGGAGCCGCCGCTGGCGGAGATTTGGTGAGAAGGTGCTTGTATTCCTGTGAAGGTGAGTTGGGCTGTTGCTTCTTTACCGGTGTTCGCGCGTCAGACTACTGGTTTCCTCAGTTGTGGCGTGAGGCGGGGCCGAGGCCTTGTTTTGGTTCCGGAGCCCCGGCGCTGCATGCTTCGTGGGTGGGACGCGGCGAGCTGACCTCGGGAACGGGTTGCGCGTCCCCTTCCTCCCCTGCGGGTCTGGGGGTGTTGGCCTGGGAAAAGCTCTGGCTCTGTGCGTCAGCGTATTTAAACAGCAGAGTAACCTCCGCTGCCTTCGGGCTCTCGAAGTCTTCACACCATGACCACCTCCGGAAGAGTCCGTTCTTCACCCAAAACAACGCTTAGCAATCACTTTCTCCACCGCGTTTTTGGGGAGGTCGCTGTCAGCTTTCATTTCCTTTTCCCTTGAACTACTCGTTAAACTGTAAGGTGGTCTGCTTAGACTATTAGGGCCAACGAAACGAATTAAGACAGTTTTTTTTAAAGAGAAAGTAACTTGATTTATGGTTTAATTTTATTTGATATACTACTGTTCATAAGGTACTCCAATGTTAAGACAGGACAGAGAAAGAAGGGCAGCAACAGCTGTTCCAAAAAGGGGCAATTTAAAGAGAGAGAGAGATCGTGTATACACATAAGAACATAAGAATAGCCATACTGGGTCAGGCTAGTGGTCCATCTAGCCCAGTATCCAGTTTCCAACAGTGGCCAAGCCAGGTCACAAGTATCTGGCAGAATCCCAAATCACGGCAACATTCCATGTTACAAATCCTAGGGCAAAGGTTGCATCCCCATGTCTGTCTCAATAGCAGACTATGGACTTTTCCTCCAGGAACTTGTCCAAACCTTTTTTTTTTAACCCAGAAACCTTAACTGCTGTTACCACATCCTCCTGCATAAGGTTTCAGAGCTTCACTATTTGTTGATTGAAAAAATATTCCCTCCTAGTTGTTTTAGAAGTAATTTCATGTAACTTCCTTGTGTCCCCTAGTCTTTGTACTTTTGGAAAGAGTAAAAAATCGATTTGCTTCTACTTACTGTACACCACTCAGGATTTTGTAGACCTCAATCATATTGCCTCTCATCCGTCTCTTTTCAAAGCTGAAGAGCCCTAACCTCTTTAGCCTTTCCTTATATGAGAGGAGTTCCATCCCCTTTATCATTTTGGTTGCTCTTCTTTGAGCCTGTTCTAATTCCACTATATCTTTTTGAGAGATGGCAACCAGAACTGAACACAACACTCAAGGTGTGGTAGCACCATGGAGCAATACAGAGGCAGTATAGTATTTTTGGTCTTATTCAACATCACTTTCCTAATAATTCTTAGCATCCTGTTTGCTTTTTTGGCCGCTGCCGCACACTGAGCAGAATATTTCAGCATACTATCTACAACGACACCCAGATCGTTTTCTTGAATGTTAACCCCCAAGATGGACCCTAGCATCAGGTAACTTGATTCAGATTATTCTTTCCAAAGTGCTTCACCTTACATTTGTCCACATTAAATTTCATCTGCCATTTGGATACCCAGCCTGCCAATTTCCTAAGGTCTTCCTGCAATATTTCACAGTCCGCAAGTGTTTTAACAACCATGAATAGTTTTGTGTTATCTGCAGATTTAATCATCTCACTCATTGTCCCGATTTCCATTATTTATAAATGTTAAATAGCACCAGTCCCGTACTGATCCCTGCTGCACTCCACTCTTCACCCTCCTCCATTGAGAGGAATGACCATTTAACCCTACACTCCTCTGTTTTCTGTCCAATAACCAATTCCTAATCCACATCAGAACCTTGCCTCCTATCCCATGACACTTTAATTTTCTCAGGAGTCTTTCATGAGGAACTTTATCAAAAGCTTTCTGAAAATCTAGATAAACTACATCAAGCGGTTCACCTTTATCCACATGTTTATTCACACCGTCAAAGAAATGAAGTATATTGGTGAGGCAAGACTTCTCTTGGCTGAACCGATGTTGACTGCCCCATTGAACCATGTTTGTCTGTGTGTTCTGTGATTTTATAATAGTTTCCACTATTTTGCATGGCACTGATGTTGGGCATAATTTCCCAGATCACGCCGGAACCCTTTTTAAAAATCAATGTCACATTGGCCAGCCTCCAATCTTCAGGTACTATGGACGATTTTAACGACAGGTTACATATTACTAACAGCAGATCATGCTTGAGTTCCTTGAGTGTTCTTGGATATATACCATCCGGTCCAGGTGATTTACTACTCTTTAGTTTGTCAATTTGGCTCAGTGCATCTTCCAGGTTCACCAAGATTTCTTTCAGTTCCTCCACATCATCACCCGTTTCCAATACAGGCAGATCTCTTACATCTTCTTCCGTAAAGACAGAAACAAAGAATTCATTCAGGTTCTCCACTATGGCCTTGTCCTCCCTGAGTGCCCCTTTTGCTCTTTTGTGATTTAATGGTGCCACGGATTCCCTTGCAGGCTTTCTGCTTCTGATGTACTTGAAAAAGTTGTTATTGTGAGTTTTAGCCTCTGCAACAACTTTCTCTTCATATTCTCTTTTAGCCTTCTTTATTAATGCTTTGCGTCTGACTTGCCAGTGCTTATGTTGCTTCTTATGCTGGCTGTCGTTTTCTCTTCTTTCCATCTTTGCAAATATGTGGAATGCATCTGTTCTGTGCTTCCAAGATGGTATTTTTGAATAGTATCCACGCTTGATTTAGTGTCCTAACCTTAGCAATCTATCCTTTTAGCTTCATTTTATCCATTTCCTCATTTTATTGAAGTCGCTCTTTCGAAAATTAAATGCAGCTACAGTAGATTTACTTTGCAGGTTCATTCTAGTAGCTGAAACTTGATTGTGTTATGATCACGGTTTCCCTAGGGACCCAACACCGTCACCTCTGGAGGTTGTAGGGGGCACTGGATCCCACTTGTTCCTGCCCCAGTGGCTGCTGATGTCTAAACAGCACCTCCTGATGTCTAGCAGTAATTTCAAAGACCCTTTAAATCCAGTCATTGCTGCACGAATGGGGACGTCTTTTGAAAGATTTTTGATGTGTTGTCACAGCCAGAAACATATTAAGTTCTTGGTCATGACAATATGTTAAAAATGTATTGCAAAATTTACCTGCAGATGCAGAGGAGCCAGGAAATTATTTGCATCACATAGCTATATGTACTAGCTTTCCTTGTATAGAAGGTCCTTCTGGGTCTGGTGTATGGGGCAGCTCCCATGGCTACAGTAATATTGAAGGGGGATACCTCACCTTGTTTAGATGGGTCTCAAGCAGCTGGGGAAGGATTTCAATGGATGCTTACTGTACAGCATATACGGGGCTGTAGTTAGAAATCCTGGGGACCAGGGCAGAAATTATACAGGGAGCCCCCATAGCCTGCCTTCAAGGGATGCCTCCTTCAATTTGAGGCAGGCTTGGCATCCCCTGTGGCATGGGGGCCAAGGCAGTTGTCCTGGTTGCCACCTCCTAAGACCGACCCTGAGTTTATAGACATTTGCTTAGATTTCTTCAGTTTACCTACAATAAGCCACTCCTTGCTCACAGGATCTCTTTAGGGATTTTATTTTGTCCCTTCAAAATTTTTAAACAATCCTTAAAAAAAAAAAAAAAGTGTGTACACTGGTATATTCACCTCCCATTCTTATTTATCACTGAGTCAGGACTTTGTGACTACAACTACTTTATGTCATCTTCCATCATGTTGCCATCTAGGTCAACGATTTTGATAAATAGCCTAGGAGCACTTGACTTTCCAAGGTATTTTTCTACCTTTTTCTTAATTTACAACCTGACAGTGGTTTTCAAACCTGCCCTGGGAGAACTCCAGAACACAGGAATTTTGAATTACCACTGTGATGAGTTGGATGAGAGAAAACAAGTCTTATTTGTGTGACAAAATAATATTTGCTTGAAGACAGTACATCAAACAAGAAAAATGATAGGCTTCACTAGAGCAAGGACTGAACATGGTCCATGTTTGAGCATTAGCCTTCCTCAGCAGTCCAACTCTTAGAGCAAATAGACCACAAAGAGCTGAGTAAAAACAAGTAGCCACACTAAAGGTCAATGTGGATTCTAGCAAATGCGTGGTGTACTGAAATCTGTTCCACTGAAAAGGGGGCACAGCCATTGGTGAAATGTGGGCACGTTGGCGGTGTTCCTCAAATCTACACATGTGGTTATAGAATTTGTAGAAACGCGCCTACATTTGCACCAGTGTAGGTGCGTGCCCCGGCCTACATGCTAATCCATAAACCATGCCTAACTTAGGGGCCCTTTTACTAAGCTGCAGTAGGGCTAACGCTAATTGACCCTACCACTGGGGTAGCGCTGGTGCCCAGTGGTAGTTTTGAAGTTAGTGTGCACTGTTTCCCATGGTAGAAAATAATTTTCTACCATTTCAGAACACATTTCATAGGTGCCCGGTGCCAGACAATACTCAATGGGAGTGTCAATGGGTGTCTGCAAATGTGGTCTTAAATCATCTAGGCAAAGCATAGATGATAGTGAGTTCCATAAGGCTGGTGCTACACAGTAAAAGGCCGATTGTTGTGTAGATTCTAGTCCTGCAGCAGAAGGCAGGGGGATGTAGACACATCAGTGACCTAAAGAGTTTAGGGGGAGCATATTGAATTAAGGAAGACATGATGGGATTCCAGTAGAGAGTTCTGTGAGTGTGAGTCGAAACCTTGTCCTTGTGTTGGATGTGACAGCTTACTGGAGGGTAACATCATCATATTTCCGAGCTCAAGTGAAAATTCTCAAATTGGAATTTTGTGCAGATTGGAGTCTCCGAAGTAGTCTCTGTGATACCAGAGTAGAGAGGACATGTCTTGGTTGTTATGAGCTGCGAGACTTTGATTTATTTGGAAAAAAAAAAGAATTTTAATAAAATGCTGGTTGAAAACCCCCCTCCCAAAAAAAGAGAGAGAGCTGTGGCCTGAGAATTGGCAAAGCCATATTCAGATCCCATTTCTGCCCTTTCTGAAATGGTCCAGTCATGTTTTCCCATTGCTGACCCATTTAGATTCTACTGGGATTGAATATTTATTACAGCACAGTGCTATAAAATAAGTATTTTTAGAAATGTGCTATTATTTCCTTCAGAGAAATTGTTAGAATGATTAGTTTGCTGTACTTGAACAGTACCTTGGGCAACTGAGTCATTGTTTCTGAAGTGAAAGCAAAAATCACTTATTTTCCCAATGCATTAAGGCCATTTTGTTGCCACATCTTAGTAAACGAACCCTTAGTAATTAAAGTATTCTACCACAAATATTTTTATTGGATTTAGTAATAAATGCTTCCTAAGGGAAAGTCATTTATTCCTGGAATTAACCTTAGATGGACACTGGTTCTAAAATCAAGGCTGTCATACAGTATGATTTGTTGTACATTCATATTTTAGATGGTGCAGGTCATGGTGCAATGATGCTTTTATGTGCAACAAAACAAATAATGCAGCAAAGGGCTATTACATTTTATTCACTATATATGAGAATACACATTTTGATATTATTTTTTATGTACAGAAGATTCAAGATGAGTTATGCAGAAAAACCTGATGAAATCACTAAAGATGAATGGATGGAAAAACTAAATAATTTGCACATCCAAAGAGCAGATATGAATCGCCTCATTATGAATTATCTTGTTACAGGTATGGGTGAGTAAAGAGCAATTATCTAGTTTTGGGGTTTTTTTTTTGTAAACTAACTTGGTGGTATTGCAAACTGTATATTAAAATTACATAACAGTAGCTTGTATGGGAACTTATTTATTGGAACAAACCAAAAATTGTAATACAACAGCTTTAATAATTTGAGGGGGAGAGACAATTCCTCCCTGAGCAAAATGGCCACTTTTTTTTTTTTTTTTCTTAAAACCTTATAATACAACTCATTTCACAAACAAGAAGGAAGAGCATTCAAAAAAACTAATGCCTGCATCTGTCTATTTGCCCATCTAATTGGAGAGACATTAAAAGCATCTGCTGTGAAGAGTAGAGCAAGTGAAATGGTTAATAAGATTTTTTTAAAAAGCTGCAGGAGTGACACCATGCAGAGTCTTCCAAACCAACATATTATAATAGTAACTAGTAAAAGAGGCCTGTTTCTGACAGAAATGAAACGGGCGCTAGCTAGGTTCCACCCCCTCTCCCTCCCTCTCCTCTGAGTTCCAGCCCCCCCACTCCTCCGAGTTCCAGACCCCTGTGCCTCCCTCCCTCCCTCTCTCCAAGTGCAGGCACGACCTGTCCGGCAGCCCCTCGCCTACCTAAGTGCCGGTTGTAATTTAAAAATTCTTACCTCGGGCTCCGGTGTTAGCAGTGAAGGCGAGCGGCGCTTCAGACTGCCTTCCCATCTGTCTCAGCTCTGCCTCTGGTCCTGCCCTCATTTTCTGTTTCCGGAAGGGCGGGACCAGAGGCAGAGCTGAGACAGATGGGAAGGCAGTCTGAAGCGCCGCTTGCCTTCACAGCCCGAGGTAAGAATTTTTAAATTATAGCTGGCAAGCACGTGCTTGCACTCGGAGGGGGGAGGGAGGCGCGGGGGCGTGGAACTCGAAGGGGAGGGAGGACAGGGGGTGGAGGGAGGGGGGCGATTCTCTACTCACCTCCAAAGTTCTGTGGTTGGCTGGTGCTGGATTCCCTTCCCTCTCACTGATCCGCCCTCTGACATCATCGCCAGGGCGGACCAATGGAAAGTGTGTTACAAACCCAGGCATCCAGACGGAGGTGCAAATTATTTATTATATAGGATAACAGCATTTATTTTTGTTTCTCCAGCCAAGAGCGCAGGGTGGTCACAAAACAGTAAAAAGTAGAATTGAACATAATAGGCCTGATACTCAGCCTGCAGTGGTAAGCAGCTTGTACTGAAATAACCCCGGTATTCAATGCTAGGACATGTCTGGCTTCCGGCATTGACTATCTGGGTATCTGCAGTTAACCGGGCAATGGCCAATATTTGAACCGGTGCCCAGTAAACCTTTTTGCCATTTTAATTCGTTCGCTAATTAAGCAAATAAATATCACTGGTAAACAGCTAAGTTGTGGCTTCACCCAAACTTCACTCTGGGCCACCCCTAAACTAGCCAGTTAGTTAATGGATGGTTAGCATCGATATTCAATACTCTAAGTGCCATTGACTATCAGCAGCAGGTCAGCTCAGCGGCATTTAACTGGGCAGAAGCCAACCCTGCCTGGTTAAACTCCATTGAATATTAACCCCAATATGAAAAGCTAAAAACCAACTATGTAATAGCACATTAAAAACTTTATATGAAATAAATATGGAATTATTTATTAGAATATTTCGTTTAACAATTTTTTCAAATCTTCAGTAATACTCTTCCAAATGCAGTCTGAGTGCAAAGGAGTTCCAAAGTCTTACTGCAATTTCCAAGGAAGAATTTTTTTAACGAACACTTCTTCCTGACACTTAAAATAGGAAGGCAATTAGAACGTAAGTCTTTAGTTAAACAAGAAGAACAAATCTTGGTCAGAGGTGGTAAGTATTTTAATACATTTTTGCCAAAGTATGCCGTAAATGGCAGAATGATTCATCATTTACCTTTCATACACACTTTCATAGTGTAATTCCAACCAAATAATGAGATGCAAGTGCTTTGTTAAATGCAAGCTGTCTTATTTAATCTGCTTAACTTTGCAAACTGTGTTATTCATAGAACAATAGTACTTGCTTTGATCTGGTATCTTTCCTGTTTGAGTGTATTAGGTCACTCGTGCCCTCTTAAGGAGTTAATAGTGTGGAGAAGGCTCCTATTACATCTTGCTGGGAGTCTCATGCCTACCAGGATCTCCTGGAGGGGGGAGGGAGGGAATGGATGCAGGAGCAGCCCTCTGTTAGCCCTGTTCCTTTGGTTGTCAAGTTCAAATAATGCCTTTTGGCCTCTGTTTGGCAGTTTGACCCCGCTAGTGGTAGTACCATCAGGGGCAAAGGAAGAAAACCAAACAATCCCACAAAATGCCAAAAGCAGACATTAAAAGAAGGGGGTGGGAATGACCAATGAGATGAACCAAGGTGTTAATCCAAATCCTGTATTAAATTCATGAAACAATTGGAGACAAAACATCAAATGGATTCTGTGGAAGCATCTGTTTGAAAATGGACCCAACACAGTCTGTGTTTTGGCTAACATGCCTTCATCAGTTGTCCTCAAAAGTGATACAATAAAAACTTTAAATCAATGGTAAAACTAAATGCGCTTAAAAGGAGGAAAAGAAGGGATAGAAGAGAGTAAAGCACTATAGTAACTAAAAACATGAATATATAAGAAAGTAAATAAAATTGAGGGGGTGATGGACTATAGTGACTTTAAAACCATTGTGGCTGAGGAAACAAACTAAAAAGCCAGTGGCATAATAAATTTAAAACAAAAAGTATATGAAAATGTGCATATACCTAAAGAAGAGTACCAGACAAGCTAGCAGTCCAAACGAGGATTACATACCAATTTGCACGCTGTCAGAAATGCGTTGTAGATACCACAAGATGATATATACCTGGAAACAACATGTACAGTGGTGGAAATAAGTATTTGATCCCTTGCTGATTTTGTAAGTTTGCCCACTGACAAAGACATGAGCAGCCCATAATTGAAGGGTAGGTTATTGGTAACAGTGAGAGATAGCACATCACAAATTAAATCCGGAAAATCACATTGTGGAAAGTATATGAATTTATTTGCATTCTGCAGAGGGAAATAAGTATTTGATCCCCCACCAACCAGTAAGAGATCTGGCCCCTACAGACCAGGTAGATGCTCCAAATCAACTCGTTACCTGCATGACAGACAGCTGTTGGCAATGGTCACCTGTATGAAAGACACCTGTCCACAGACTTAGTGAATCAGTCAGACTCTAACCTCTACAAAATGGCCAAGAGCAAGGAGCTGTCTAAGGATGTCAGGGACAAGATCATACACCTGCACAAGGCTGGAATGGGCTACAAAACCATCAGTAAGACGCTGGGCGAGAAGGAGACAACTGTTGGTGCCATAGTAAGAAAATGGAAGAAGTACAAAATGACTGTCAATCGACAAAGATCTGGGGCTCCACGCAAAATCTCACCTCGTGGGGTATCCTTGATCATGAGGAAGGTTAGAAATCAGCCTACAACTACAAGGGGGGAACTTGTCAATGATCTCAAGGCAGCTGGGACCACTGTCACCACGAAAACCATTGGTAACACATTACGACATAACGGATTGCAATCCTGCAGTGCCCGCAAGGTCCCCCTGCTCCGGAAGGCACATGTGACGGCCCGTCTGAAGTTTGCCAGTGAACACCTGGATGATGCCGAGAGTGATTGGGAGAAGGTGCTGTGGTCAGATGAGACAAAAATTGAGCTCTTTGGCATGAACTCAACTCGCCGTGTTTGGAGGAAGAGAAATGCTGCCTATGACCCAAAGAACACCGTCCCCACTGTCAAGCATGGAGGTGGAAATATTATGTTTTGGGGGTGTTTCTCTGCTAAGGGCACAGGACTACTTCACCGCATCAATGGGAGAATGGATGGGGCCATGTACCGTACAATTCTGAGTGACAACCTCCTTCCCTCCGCCAGGGCCTTAAAAATGGGTCGTGGCTGGGTCTTCCAGCACGACAATGACCCAAAACATACAGCCAAGGCAACAAAGGAGTGGCTCAGGAAGAAGCACATTAGGGTCATGGAGTGGCCTAGCCAGTCACCAGACCTTAATCCCATTGAAAACTTATGGAGGGAGCTGAAGCTGCGAGTTGCCAAGCGACAGCCCAGAACTCTTAATGATTTAGAGATGATCTGCAAAGAGGAGTGGACCAAAATTCCTCCTGACATGTGTGCAAACCTCATCATCAACTACAGAAGACGTCTGACCGCTGTGCTTGCCAACAAGGGTTTTGCCACCAAGTATTAGGTCTTGTTTGCCAGAGGGATTAAATACTTATTTCTCTCTGCAGAATGCAAATAAATTCATATACTTTCCACAATGTGATTTTCCGGATTTAATTTGTGATGTGCTATCTCTCACTGTTACCAATAACCTACCCTTCAATTATGGGCTGCTCATGTCTTTGTCAGTGGGCAAACTTACAAAATCAGCAAGGGATCAAATACTTATTTCCACCACTGTATATATATATATATTTTTTTTTTTTTTTTTTTTTGTTACATTTGTACCCCGCGCTTTCCCACTCATGGCAGGCTCCATGCGGCTTACATGGGGCAATGGAGAGTTAAGTGACTTGCCCAGAGTCACAAGGAGCTGCCTGTGCCTGAAGTGGGAATTGAATTCAGTTCCTCAGTTCCCCAGGACCAAAGTCCACCACCCTAACCACTAGGCCACTCCTCCACTCCAAGATGTTTAGCATATCAAGATGTTTAGCATAAAGAGGCTCAGAGAAATAACTAAGCATAAATATATATAAACCATCTGACAAAATTGCTGTAAAAACAAGCAAGCATGATCACAAAAGGTACCCAGCCATTTTAACTTGGCCACCGAAGGGGTAGAAGTGCCAAGTGGTGGGAGAGAAGTTTCTGGGCTATACCACTGTCCCCTTTAAAAGACAGTTGTCTTGACTTAATATCCACAATCTTTGTGTTGCTGTAATGTTTCTGGCTGCTGCAGAATTTACTACCCTGAAAGTAAGTGACTTGCATGGTAAACATTGCTGCAGCAGTTGTGGTATTTTGCACAGCTTAGTAACTACTGGCTTTAAACTGATGCCATTTTTATTAATGTAGATTAAGCAGTTGAATTTGAGTGGTAGATGTCTGTTTATATGTTCTAATATTGAATATATTATGGAAGATAAATCTGAGTAGATATGGTACGTTTATAGGAAGCTATACTACATAGCCTGATTCTTATAACATGATAAACTGTTATTGATACCATGATAACATCAGATTTAAGACCTGGAATGTGAAAATGATATTTCATAGCGTCCCACAAATCAATCCATAGACTTGTCGGTTATGTCCCTCTCCCAGCAGGTGGAGATACAGAGAGTATCAGAGGTCTGCTATACCTGGTCATGTGCAGCTGCCTTAACAGTATTGTCTCCTGTCTAGCAGGTAGAGGGTCATAACCGTGCAGCTCTGGATTGAGTTGGCTGCTGGCCTGACCCCTGGGTCGAGTTGAACTTTCGGGGTTGTTTTGTTCTGAAATTTTAAGGGTACATCTGGTGGCACCAGGTCCCTCACTTCCTCCCCCCCCATCGGCCCCCTCTTTCTACCAGGGTATTTGTGCCCTTGGGGCATTGGCTCCAGCTCCAATCTCCTGCCTCTTTAAAAAAAAAAAAAAAAAAAAAAGTCTCCATGCACAGCATACCGCCAGCTGCGTGAGGTGGTTGCTGTCCAGCTGAAAACACAGCGGTCTTTCTGGCGGCTCTCTCGGCATGGCGATGCCGTCTTCAGTCTGTGAAGCATTGCTCCCGGTGTGGGAACCAGAGAGCAGTGTCTGGGGTCTGTAACACATGTTCATGCGTGGCTGTGCAGGGCCAGCAGCAGCCTGATGGCACTAAACGGCCTTCGGGGGAGCCCATCGGGTACAGTATTGGCGGGCTTTTGGGGGCTTTACTGAAGCAGCTGGGAGGGTTGCAGGTTTCTCCTTCCCAGCATGGTTCGGAGGAGGGACGACCTTGGGGCCCCTCCCATCTCTGTTACCTAAGCGGGCATGGTTGGAGGCCCAGTGGGACTAGGAGGAAGTGTCCATGGCATTGGATGTGAAAGATGGCCACTTATCCAGTGATTCGCTCCAGGCCCTTTCAGATTCTCTGGAGGAGGGGGAGTTTCCGCCGGACAAGAGTGGTGCAGCTTTTTCAAAAAGAGGAACTCCGTGCTTTTATTATCTGGGTGCTGGAGTTTCTGGACACTTCCTCGCCGGACTTCTGAGCCATCCGATTATGTCAGGAATGAAGAGGCCTCTTAGAACTTTTCATATTCATGAGACCATGAAGGTCTTCCTCTCAGCTCAGTGGGATACTCCAGACTCTGGGTTGTGGGTGGTGCAGGTCATGGCCCAGCTGTACCCACTGCCTACAGGGCAACTGGAGTTCTTGCGTTTTCCTAAGGTGGATTCTTTGATCACGGCAGTCACAAAGAAGACCACTTCGCCAGTGGAAGGTGGCACGGCCTTTAAGGATGTGTAAGACTGAAAAATTGAAATCTTCTCTCAAGATGTCATTCGAGTTTGCAGCAGCCTTGTGTCTTCAGGCCTCTGTTTGTTTGTGCTCTGGCAAAGGAGGTTTCATTGGCAGTGACGGCTGTCTGCTTGCTTTGGCTGCGGCATTGGGTGCCTGATAAGGCTCAACGTCTCGTTTGGCCCATTTTGCCATTTCACAGTTAGCTGCTCTTAAGGGAGGACCTAGAAAAGAGAGTTAAAGACCTAGGAGAGTCCCAAGGACCAGCACCTGCCTAAGGACAAACCGAAGGCCACAGTCTGCATGGCCCTGTCTCATTTCCAGGAGGCTAAGCATTACTGCCCAGTCGACTCCGGGATGTTTCATAGGCCACGTTTTTAGCAGAAGCAGCAGTCCCTTTGAGGGAACAGGCACTCTAGTGCCTCCATCTCTAGAGCTGTACCCGCCGTCCGAGCACCCCAATGATGGGTCCCTGGTCTATTCCTCGCCAGTCATAGGGGGATGGCTGTCCCAGTTTCTTGGGGGAATGGGCCAGGGTTACATCGGACAAGTGGGTCTTGGAAGTGATCCAAAACGGATACAAACTGGAGTTCGCATGCACTCTGTATGACTGTTTCATGGAGTCCCCTTCCAAGGCTCCAGCAAAGGTGGCGGCCATCAGGAGGCATACTTGTACATCCCTATTGGGCCTCATCATCGGCATTTCCTCTGATTTGTGGTGCTGGGTCAGTACTTCCAATTCCAGGCTATGCCCTTCGGTCTTGCAACAGCACCCCGGACTTTCTCCAAGGTCATGGTAGTCATCGTGTCCTGGTTGGAGAGGGTCAGGGTTCATCCTTACCTGGACAGCTGGCTGATTCGGGCATCATTGTATGAAGAAAGCTTGTGGGTGATGGAACAGGTGATCGGTCTCCTGCGCTCCTTTGGTTGGGTGGTCAGTTTGTCCAAGAGCCACTTATCTCCCTTCCAGTGTCTAGAGTACTTGGGGATGGTGTCCTTCCCTTCGGCTTAGAGGCTTCAGCTTCAAGGTCAAGTGGAGAACCTGCTGCAGCTACCTGCCCCTCGGGCATGGGATTACATGCAGGTGTTGGGCTCCATGGTGGCCACTTTGGATGTTCTGTGGATGAGAAATCATATGCATCCCCTCCAGTTGACCCTTCTTAGTTGTTGGACACCTCTTTTGGGCAACTATGTTGTGTGGCTCCCATGGTCGGCTCAGGCTCAATTTGACATGTGTTGGTGGCTGCGTCCAGCATATCTGAAGAGAGGTATGCCCCTGGTGACTCCAGCATGGGTGGTGGTCACAATGGATGCCATGCCTGTCAGGTTGGGATTCTCATTGCCTGGGCCAGACAGCTCAGGGGTCTTGATTCTGTGCACTTTGCTCCAAGAAAAGAAAAAAAAACTTTTAAAATATTTTTTTCAGGACAACTGCAGGTTTTCTGCATGTTTTTGGTGGCATGTCCTCCTGCAGCAGCACTTGAATTTTCTTCCTAGAGGCAGGAGATTGCTTCGATCTTAAGGCTCCTGTACATGACCAGGTATAGCAGACATCTGATGTTCTCTCTATTTCCACCTGCTGGGAAAGTGATATAACCCACAAGTCTCTGGATTGATCTGTTGGGACTAATGTAAGGAAAATTAACACATAAGGACTAATTTTACCACATGCCACTTTGGAACATTATGACTCAGTTTGAAACTTCTATTGCAATGTGAGTGAAGTCTTGTTCTAGATGCAGACATTTCTGTATTTTCATAAAGTTAGAATGAATAAGTCAGCAAAAATTCAAAAAACATGATTAAGTTTTAAAGCTTGTCCAGTTTTTACCTGCTGTAAAATTTAGTTTATGAAAGTATTCTTGTCAGGTTTTTTTTTTTTTTTCTTATAAACATTCTTAAATTTGAAAAAAAAAAAATCTTTGTAAATCCAAATAATTATATTCCAAAACAGTATCAGTATTCCCATTTTAAATACATTTGCTTAATTATTTGATATGAGATGATATTTCTTCTTCTTTGTTTTAGAAGGCTTTAAGGAGGCAGCAGAGAAGTTCCGGATGGAATCTGGTATTGAGCCCAGTGTGGATTTAGAAACTCTGGATGAGAGGATAAAAATTCGGGAAATGATACTGAAAGGCCAGATCCAGGAAGCTATTGCATTGATCAACAGTCTTCACCCAGAGCTCCTAGACACAAACCGCTACCTTTACTTTCATTTGCAGGTACAGTAAGTAAACAATTCTGCTATAGACTTTTTTTTTTTCATACTGCCACTGGGGAGGTAATATGAAAAACTGGAGAAAATACTGCATCTTCTGTCATGTTAATTTCTTGGCATGATTACTGTGTTTTTATGCATACTTTTCTTTATGAAATAGGTTTGAAATAGTTGCATTTTTTGCCATCTTAAACTAGGTGCCAAGTTGTACAATTTATCCTCTGAGGGTAATTCTATAAGAGAGTACTTACTATAAGTGGGAAATGGGACTTGATATACCGCCTTTCTGAGGTTTTTTCAACTACATTCAAAGCGGTTTACATATATTCAGGTACTTATTTTGTACCTGGGGCAATGAGGGGTTACGTGACTTGCCCAGGGTCACAAGGAGCTGCAGTGGGAATCGAACTCAGTTCCCCAGGATTATAGTCCACTGCACTAACCACTAGGCTATTCCTCCACTCCAGAGGTAGAGCGAGACCCCGATGTGGAGCTGAGCCTGAGAAGTGTGCCCCAGGGGTTACATATACTTTTAAAAGGTAGAAAAAGTAACTCGGATAACAATTATCCAACTAACTTTCAGAAATCACTGAAGACTTGCCTCTTCAACAAGGCATACCGCAACGATCCATCATATGAACTTTAACGTAATACCACTTTATCTCTTATTCCAAATATGATCTCTTTATTCTTGATTGCTTAATCTACTATGTCACTCATGATCTTTATGTAATACCACTTGTATCTCTCACTCTGGAATGGCGATCGCCATGATGGAACAATGTAAGCCACATTGAGCCTGCAAATAGGTGGGAGAATGTGGGATACAAGTGCAGCAAATAAATATAACATGCGCATTTTATGCAGTTTTATAAACCGTGCACACCCCTATGCACAAGGGTGCCCTATGCACTTAAAAATATGGTAGTTTTTATTTTTCAAAACACATTTTATAACCCTGGTGCATTTGATCTCTTGTCAGAATAGGAAGGTAGAGAATGTCAGTATAGATAAAAGATCCAACGGCATCAGTACCACTGAACCTGTGCTATCTGTACAATGTAGGGCATCGTTCACAAGAGATACTGAAACGGTGTTCTTACTGTGGTTACTGGCACCTACTAAGCCCTGAATACTGGTCAAAATAAACTACTAATCTGACCAATCCCTTCCTTTTGTATAACATGAAAAAATTTATTAGAGTTCCTCGAGATCAATGTACGACATACATCAATGGTTATAGTAAACACTCCTATGTTTACCAAGGTGCGCTATGGGCGAGTTTTTAACGCACGTAAATGGTTTACGCACATTAAACGCTAACACGCCCATAGCAATGTATAGGCGCGTTAGTGTTTTAACGCACCTTAAATTTAAGAGCGTGTTGGAAATGCTAACGCACCTTAGTAAACATAACCCTTAGTTGGTTATTGGTGGTTAAAAAGGTGCCAGCAATTGCTGAATGAAGTGTTCATACTTTTTCTCATAAGGATGATATTTGTTGAATGAGCAAAGGAAAAAATATCATTGACTTGTTTATTCAGTGATGCTAGATTTGTGTTATTGAGGTTTGGGATTTATTCATGTATTTTGGAGCGTAACTTGTGCTATAGCAAAGACCATCCCATGGTGTTCAGACTTTTAAATTTAAGAAACTATTAACTATTTAGAACAACATTGTTGGATATGGACCTACAAATTTCCTCCATCACTTTTAACTTTTGCAGCAACAGCATTTGATTGAATTGATTAGGCAGCGGGAGACCGAAGCAGCACTGGAGTTTGCTCAGACACAGTTAGCAGAGCAGGGTGAGGAGAGCAGAGAATGTCTGACTGAGATGGAGCGTACTCTGGCCTTACTTGCCTTTGATAACCCTGAAGACTCGCCATTTGGAGACTTGCTGAACATGATGCAAAGACAGAAGGTAATATAGACTGGGGGCAACTTTTGCTCCAAGTTGGTGAACTTTCTTAAACAATTACGAAGAAGCTCTATTTATGCAATTGTGCAAAGTCAGTCTCCACTTTGTGTACTTAGTAAGGCAATAATGACCTGTCATCCATTCTTAGGTCTGGAGTGAAGTCAATCAAGCTGTTCTCGATTATGAAAATCGTGAATCAACACCCAAGTTGGCAAAGTTGCTTAAGCTACTGCTGTGGGCTCAGAATGAACTGGACCAGAAGAAAGTAAAATACCCCAAAATGACTGACCTTAGTAAGGGGACAATTGAGGAGCCCAAGTGAAACAAGAAAACACGAGTGGACAGATAGGACCCAAACAGAATCTCCACAGTGTTCATTCTTTATATCAGTCTGTGACTGAAGTTTACCACAGTACAGGACTTGCTCCGATTTTTCTTTTATGTGTTACTCTTTCTGAATGAACTTTATATTTAAAGAAACAAATAGTCTCTTGGAACGATTGAAAGATTGCATTGAAAGGCACACGATCCCTTTTGAAGGTCTGATTTAGGCTATGCACTATACCAAAAACATTCTATTTCTTTTTTGTAAGAAAAATTAGATATAGTAGGAGTTATATTCTGGAAATAGTGCTACGCAGTTCTAGTTGGTGGTGTTTTTAGATTGGTGAACAAAGAGTGTTACACTGATTACAAAAGGGGTTACTAACATCTGAATTTAATAGGCTGTTTCCCATTAGCAAAGTATGTGAGCGCTCCATCAGGTTCAGTTGTATGCTAGCTGTGGGAACTCGTACTTGAGCCCTTAAAAAAAAAAAGGAGAAAAACTGTTTTAACATCTTGCTGAATTTTATCTTCCACATTCTAAAATTGTAGACAGAGAAAATATTACATTAAGTTGTTGGTGGTAATTTAAGAGTTCTTTTTTTTATTGAGGGAAGGGGTGGGAGTGGTATGACACTGGTACTTGAGAGCAGTTTGCTGAATTTATCTTCTGCTAGAAAGTTTTCCTTCCTTTCAGCCCTAAAGTCATTACATTGGAGTATAAGTTTAATTACTGCAGTGTTTTTCACAGCAGGTGCTTCGCCTAGGGAGGTGATTCAGGCCCTTACCACACTAAATGATCTGTTGCATTCCAGTGATGTAGTCTTGCTAGAGTGAATTTATGCAGCTATCTAATCCTAAGGATTACCCCAGCTGTTCTGGTGTGTAAAGGGGTAGAGTTTATGCTCTTGTTTTTCTAGATGCCCATTCATTGCACACCTTGCATATTAAGAGTCAAAAAGATAATACTGGTGCACCTTTATCTCCGTACCTAATTTTTTGGTTCTTTTATTGCAATTTTAATTTTGAGCAAAATGAAAATGTTCATTCTTTTGGGTTTTTCTTTTGTCAGGCATGTACAAACCTGTATTTATATGACACCATGTAGAGCTGTTGCTTTGCATCAGAATCTGGTTACACCTTCATTTACGCAATGGTTTATAAATAGAAGGATGAGTCTTGCGTATGAGGCAATATCTAACCAACCTGTTTAGAACCCACAATAATACCTGGCATAATTTGCACCTATTTATTGTTCACTCTGACTTGCTTAGCATGGTGGAATGTGTGTGTTGGGTGGTGGTGGTTTTTGTTAGCTTTTATGAATACTTTTTAACTGTGTGAAGTCTTCATTGGCACATAAGACAGGTCAGAGACTTTAAGAAACCTTGTGTTCTGGGTACTTCAGAATATCATTTTCTGCCTAATTTGATCAAGATACTATTAACAGCATACTTACAGTTAAACTTTTAAGATCCCAACAACAAAAGATCTTTTGTGGAAATATCTCCTTGAATATTTGGTGATTTTTAACCATACTGGTATGGAAGGTAATAAAAAAAGTGCTCTTTGCCAGCATATACATAATCTTGTAGGCAGATTGTGTGCAGGGCTTCTCAACCCGATCCTCCAAGCACACCAGGTCCCATTAAGTATTCAGGATATGCATCATGAATATGCATGAGAGAGAGGTTGACATACACTTTCTCCTTGGTGTGCAAATCTCATGCATATTCATGATAGATATCCAGAAAACCTGATGGGACTTGGTTTGCCCTTTGATTAATTTCTCTTCTGTTTCTCTCTCCTTTTTGTTGGCTGTCAGAAGTTTCATGTCCTTTGTTTAGTAATGGCCTTTTGAAACAAGGCATAGTTAAATTGAGACTGAGCCAGTAGTAGGTGGGTTGTTTCACTTTCAAATTAGTCACTTAGGGCTCCTTTTACGAAGAGGTGCTACCAATTAGCGTATGCCGAAAGCGAAGAAACCTATTGAATTCCTATGGGCTGCCTCGCTTTCGGCTCATGCTAATTGATAGCACCGCTTAGGAAAAGGAACTCTTAATTTGCTCTTAAACTTTGTCTTTGTGGTTTGGGGACTGTGAGGCCATGGAAATTTGTAGTGGTGTTTTCATGACTGGTCCCTTATGGCCTCTGTACTTTTGATAATGAAACTAGATTACTTGCAGTAGCATTAAATCTATTTTGACTTGTTCTGAGTGTGTAATTTTTCTCATTCAGAAATTGAGATTAGGATGCAACTTTGTACCTTTTGCAATGTTGACTAGGGTAGGCCATATGATTCCATGTCTTATTTTTTTAAGCTACATTTCCATATAGCAAAATCAGATACAGAAAACTGAGTAAATTTGCGGAATGGTTGGTCAGGTTCAAACCACTAACTTTTTTTTTTTAGTTGCTACTGTGGTGGTAGTGGTAATGCATTAAATGGTAACTTCTTGCAGGATTAAAAAAAACAGTTTGCAAATGGAGCTGCTTGATCATGGTACTGGTTTAACTGCACTACTATTACTGTGCTGCAATACTGGAAGAAAAATAAGAGGGTTGGATTTTATTTGACTTAAGACTTTTTTTGTGTGCTTTATAGCACTAATTTTTGAATCTCTTTAGTGAGCGATGTCTGCCCCTAAACATTTCCTAAAGCTCAAGCTGCTGGGAAGTTCCAGATTCCTTTGGGGAATTTCATGTAAAGTAGTGAAGTTCCAGCAGGTAACAGGACTCTGCAGCTATCTACTGCTTCTTGTAGGTATGGAATTGTAGCTCTTTAGGTACCAAGGGGCTATATATGAAATAAAATTGGTAGCTAATGACGAGACTTCTGTTACTTGCATTTTTAATAAATTGTTCTGCTACATACATACAAATAATAAAGCAATTTTTGTAAAGTATGAAAACCAATTAGTTTAGGGTTCTTAATATCCACATAATAGACTTTGGCCTCTAAATAACAAGAGTTCTATGTCCTGTAATAGCATATGGTATTGTAATAGATCCAGACACCCAAGCAGTTCTGATGCCATAAAAGATAGGCAATAACTGCTATAATGAAAGGTAATGTTCTTAGTGTGGTTAATACTAGGTTATAATTTTCCCATCAGGTAAAAAGAAAAACTTTGCAGACACTAGGAGGATTGATTCTTTTCCCCACCAGTTGCAAAAAAAAAAAAAAGCTTTTCTCAGTCTGGAATAATCATGCAACATTTGTATCATTGAGTTGTCGCTGTATGCGGCCATGGAGGGTAATTTTATAACAGGTCACGTATAGAAAGCTCACAGAGCTGTTTATTTTGTGACTATTTTATAAAGTTAACATAGGTGCCTGTTGTTTATGACATAGCCTCTACAGTAATTATGGATAAATGCATTTACATAACTTAATACATTCTTGGATGTTATGGGTTATTCTATTGTACTTCAATGCCCATACTTTTTATAAAATTTGTATCGTCTGTCTCCATCTGCATTCCACCCCAGAACACCACCTGCACTAAGATTACTACTACTATTTAGCATTTCTAAAGCGCTACAAGGCATACGCAGCGCTGCACAAACATAGAAGAAAGACAGTCCCTGCTCAAAGAGCTTACAATCTAAGATCCCGTAAACATACTTTATAAGCATCTAACCCTGGGAAAGACAGGGTTCACCCGTGGAAAAAATAATTATAAAATTATCCCTCTTACAGAGAACTTTTAGGTACTTAAGCATTACTTAGTACACTACATTAATACACTTTTCAATTGCAGTAGAAAATCAAGTTGCATACCTGTAACGTGTTTGCTGTGGATAGCAGGCTCCTATATCCACAGTGGTACTAGCTGTCCATGGAGAAAAATACAAATCTCATCTGACTGAGTGGCAGTGCTACACCTTGCCATACTGGAGCCCTGGGATTTTTAAATATCTTTTTGATCATACTGCACTGTAGTTTTCCCTTAGCAGTCTCTGCCGCATCCTCTTCCTCAGATGACATTACCTGCATGATACAGAAGACTTGTTGGCTTCAGGGCTACAGATGTACTTTCTGCACTGGAGTCCCCACAGTGGGACTAACTATTCTTCCTCCCTGAGTATAGGAGCTGACTCTGTGTGTTGTGGGTGCTTGAGCACCCCCAATATTGAAAAAATTCCTTGTATATGTCCAGGGAAGGGTTATTTCCATTGAGCTTAACACCCCCAATAATTTTGAAAAGTTGGCTGCTATGTCCCTGAGCTTGAGTGCAGAACCTCTGTTACATACCCAAGTCTGACTGGCTCCTGGGGCTTGGGCAGGAGCTATCCTTCATTCCAGATTGATATAAATACAATGATAAGCATATCAAGAAAAAGTGATAATTTAATCCTTAAGTCAGCAGTTACCAAACTGTAAATCACAAAATCCTCATTTTGGCTCACAAGTACATTGGCACAAAAAAAAAATGCAGGCCATCCATGTCTTGTGCCTATACTATGCAAAAAAAACAGAAGAAACCAGTCTTCGCAAAAATCAGATGACAACAAAACAGCGAAGATGACTCAAAAAATTCAAGAACACAACGCTTCAAATGTAAATACAGTAAAAACAAGTTTATTGGACCTAAAAAATATATATAATATATAAAAAGGTTAAAATTTGCAATAAGAAGGTAGGTGAGTGAGACTCAACACAGCTGTGTTTCAGCCTGTCAGGCCTGCATCAGGAGTCTTTTCACCATAGGAAAGCTCACTTCTTAAATTTACATCTAATTCAGCAATCTTTATTTTCGTCTCTCAAAGATGGTTCATATGATTGTACTGGAGCGTCTGTTAGATCGACTTCCCAATTTTCTCTCGGCAAACGTCTAACCCCAAGTGTGAACCCAGATCGAGAGAAATGAACAGAGCTAGTGTCAGCGTTGGGAAGTCGATCAGACACTCCAGTACAATCATATGAACCATCTTTGAGAGACGAAAATAAAGATTGCTGTATTAGATGATGTACATTTAAGAAGTGAGCTTTCCTATGGTGAAAAGACTCCTGCTGCAGGCCTGACAGGCTGAAATACAGCTGTGTCGAGTCTCACCTACCTTCTTATTGCAAATTTTAACCTTTTTATATATAATATTTTTTTTTTGTTTTACATCAAATAAACTTTTTACTGTATTTACATTTGAAGCGTCTTGAATTTTCTTTAGTCATCTTCGCTGTTTTGCGCCTATACCAGCCAGGCTGATGCTACAGCTCAGCCTGTACTGCTCAGGGGCTGGTCTGGAGCAAAGGCATAGTAGGAGGGAAGCCTGGTGCCAGCACTAATGTTAGAGCCTGGGGCTGTGTGAATGTTTTTGCTTGTTCAAATGGGACAGGCTCACATCCATAATGCTTAGCACTGCCCTTAGGTGGTTTTAAGAACTTTTTTTAACCAATTGTGTATTGTAAAGGTAAGGGTTTTTTTTTTTCATTATTATAATCATGAAAAACCAAAAAAAATAAGTTATTCTAGGTGAATTGTGGTGACATGTTCCCATTTTTTGTAAAACAAAAAAAATCACATTAAATGGCCTCTATTTAGTCACCAATAGAAGGGGAAAATAAGGTTTTTGGTTTCTCTCTTCCCCCCCCCCCCCCCCCCCAATGTTTTCCATTTGGTTATTTGTATCTTCTTTGTGTGCCCATCATCGATTTAAGCAAGTTGGTATATTTAATGTGAGGTAAAACTATTTGCCCCCTAATTCTGTAAATGGTGTGCACTCTACAGAATACCTCACCTAAAACGCAGGCACTAGAGGCCATTAGTGTCATTCTAGTGTCTGCATTTGATGCTACCCGATGATCAACGACCTTGCTGGCTCTGAATGCAATGAGCATACAAATGCATTTTAAAATAGGACATTACCTATTCCTCCCCAATATTTGGTGAGCTGCGAGCCAAACAAGGGTGCTGCTCCTGTGGGAAACCCTATGCCAGCTTGGAGCTGGCATTAGAGTTTGCCAGGGCATTGGGGAGGAATGAAGAGATCCTGTTTGGCATGCTTGTAGGTCCTCCCCCCCCTCCCCTCCCCACACAATGTCCTGGTGGTCTGGTGCATCTCCAACCCCCCCCCCCCCCCACATCTAAGCAATAAAGGCATTACCTGGTGGTCCAGTGAGACCCTAGTAGCCATTCTCTGCCCCCTCCCCCCCCCCCCGGTACCTGGAAGCAAGAGGAGGGAGTGGCACTGCATCAAAATGGTGGTGCCCTTCTCTGCCCAGTGCATCCTGGGATGAACTGGGTATAAATTCACTATCATATGATAGTGAAGTCCTGCCCAGTGCAATCCCAGGATGCACCAGGCACGGTGCCACCATTTTGATAAAGTGCTCGCAGGAGGATGGAGTTCTGCTCCCTCCTCTTGCTTCCAAGTACTTTGTGGTGGTGGTGGGGTGGGTGGCTAGTAGGGTCCCCACTGGACCACCTTTATTGCTGGGGGGGGGGGGGGGGTGTCTGGAGGTCCTTTATGCACTTCTGTTGGGCTGTGTTTGACAGGTCCGGGCTGTCAAAACAAAAGGCCTGGACCTGTCAAAAAACAACTTCTGCAGGAGGCTTGTGCCTTGTGGGCATATGCTTGGGCACAGTCTTCCTGCAGAACTACCCCAGTAATCGTTAATAGCATGCATAAATTTGCATACTATTAACATTGATCATAAGAACGTTATTTCCCCATGCTATTCTGGTGCTAACTTTACAGTGCTGTTTGGGGGGGGGGGGGTTCATCATCGGCCCACTATATAGGTAACTACAGTTATTTGTTTGAACCTAAATTGGCACTTAGCTCCATTACTGACAGTTGCACTTAAATTCATTGACATTAATTAGCAGTTATTGGTGAAATACGCTTCTTTTTTGTAAAGTTGACATGTAAATCCTATAGGGGCTGATGCAGAAAGCAACCACAGGCTTAGCTGCAGGTTGTAGAGGCCAAGTGATGCATAGAGGAATGGTGTGCAGTGTTAGCTCGTGCGGGAAGACACAACACAGGTTGTATTAAAATATATGCTAACAAACTAATTAAGGTAGTGTGCAATGCAGAGAGTACAGTGCCTGCTTCCTCAGTGACCCTCCAGACCGGTCAAGACACTTGGGTTATGCACTCCTAGCAGCAGAGGGACACTGAGAAACACTGAACTTCGAACACTGCATATGTAACCTGTGCAGAACCCCACCTAGCCAGTATTTCTCAGTCTCCAGCAAAGGGTAGACGTGCAGTCTGACTAGTCTGGTAGGCCTGGGGCTTTGTCTTGGTAGGCCTTTGGTTATAATAGAAAATAAAAATAAAAAAAAGAAAACAGAATCCTATACTGGTTCTCTGTGTGCTTCGGGGGTGTGGGTCCGGTGGGGCTCGCATTTTTCCCTTTGGGGTGTTACACCTGATTGGCCAGGTCCCTCCCCCTGAGGGGGAAATTTTCCAAGAGATTCTAGGGTAACACAGAAGGTTATCAGAGAGGATTTCTTGTTGGTCTTTCACATTTTAAGTGTTTTGTCCCGTTATGCAAGCAGGATGAAGTCTATTCAAGTTTTAACAGCAGATGATAAGTAGCAAATGTGTGCAGCAGGTCTGAACAAAACAAAGTGAAACACATTTGCGCCTGCTGTTCTGCGCCTAAATGTGAGCCTCTCAAAAATGTCAACTGCAAACAGTTTGTGCAAGGCTCCTATTTAGGTGCAGAAAAACACTGATGTGTGCTGACATTTTCGTTTTTGATTTGAACATGCACACAAGAAGCCGTGCTTACTGCGAAAACTTGTACACATGCATCTGGTACACTCCCCTCACATTTGCTGCAGATTTCCACACACAATTTGCATGCAGTTAGCTTCTTGCATGCCATGGTATCACGTGCCAACATCCGCATATGGCTGTACTGAGAGTTGCGACCCTTTCTGCATTGGCCCTATAGTGCACAACTGCAATAGGTGCATACATGAGGGCAGTGTATGGGCAGGTCAGAGGTGTGCTGACTATTTCATCATGCACTTTACAAAATACTGGCAGTTATGTGCATAAGCAATTGCCTCTGCCATAGAGCAGATGTAAATGGTCACACCTACTTTAAGCACGTGTTTGCCAACAAGCTATTATTCCTTAATGGTTTTGGCCCTTATAGAATACTGGCTTAGCGCTCACTTTATGGTTCCCTATATAGAATTGCCCTTATGGTGGGTAAGGATGCAAGGGCCAAATCTCGACCATGGTTTGTGTTTGACTATCTGCTGAGACGTTGCTGTGCAGTCTTCCTAGTTATAACATGAAATACTGTTTTGTACATTAACAGAAACCTCAGAGCACTTATTGAAAGAGAGGGGGTTTTCTTCTGCTTTTTGGGAAAAACATTTTCTTGTACTGCTTGATGGCTATATGTTGAAGTCAGTATATACCCAGTCATTTGAAATAAATTACTTTATTAATTATAGAGCTGGATTTTCAGATAACGTATTTGTCAAATGTGAGGATTCCAACAGGACAAAGTTTAGGGCCATAACGTTTTAAGAAATAGTTGTGTAGTTTCCATCTGTTCAAGAATCTCTGACAGGCCTACGTTATAACCTTAAATGAGATGAGCTTATTTTCCACTGTTTCTTTTGTTTTTTCAGCACACAACCCGGGAACGTTGGTTAAAGAATCAATTCTGTGACTTCATGTATTCAATGGAATTGATCAGTAAATGACCAGTTGTTAGAGCCACTGACTGTTCTAGATTGGCTAAATTAATCCCATCTAGCCTCAATACACTGTATGGTTATATATTTCTGTATTTCTCTTCTCCTTGTTATTTATTAAAGAATATTTTCATGAAAACTAGTTTTTTGTCCATTACAATTTTCACTGGATTCTGTTTCTGCTGCGACCATGCTTATTGTATCTACTGTATGGTAGGGAGTTAGGACTTAAGCTAAAGATAATTCAAGAGTAGGTGGCTGAAAAATATGCCCAATTAAAACATGTCTGGGAAGCTACCCCTTTTTATGGCTTCAGTCAACTAGAAGGTCAGCTTCAAGTTAGCACCATGGAAAGGTTAAAAACTTAAGTCTCCAGCTTCACTTTTTTGTTGTAAAATGAGATGTTTGCTTTCCTTGATCTAACTGTAATGTATACTTGTTCTGGCTAATGACAGTTCTTTCCAAAGTAAATCTCAGTTCCTTAGCATACAATTGAAGTGGAACAGGAGGAAAGAGAGCGCGTGCAGCTGTGTGCAACTACCAGCAGATCTCATTAAATTGTTTTAAAATGTGAATTTTTGAAAGGGGAGGGGGGAAGAGGGCTGTTATTGTTCCAGGTCAATTTGAGCTTGCCTTAATCAGCAAAAATGTGTCAAGTCTTGATTCAGTTCCCCTCTGCCTGATGCCATTTTTCAGATGTGAGAGACAAACCTCACAGTTGTGAGCTAGTGAGTAGGTTTTACTATCATTATACCACAAGTGGGACTCCACTGTGAAGGCTGTGGGCTCTCTCCCTCTATGTTAATCTAGATCCCAGAGTCTAACCTGCCCCACCAGCATTCTGATCCTGGAATCATGTGTCTACATATAGTAAATGACGGCAGATACAGACCTGAACGGTCCATCCAGTCTGCCCAACAATATAAACTCATTTTACATGCTGTGTGATACTTTTATATGTATACCCGAGTTTGATTTGTCCTTGCCTTTCTCAAGGCACGGACCGTAAAAGTCTGCCCAGCACTGTTCTTGTACTAAAATTTCTAAAGCTAACATCGAAGCCCCTTAAAATTTACACTCCAGCCCACCATATCTATTCAGTTACGATCAGGGCATAGACTGTAGAAGTCTGCCCAGCACCGGTTTTGCTTCCCCAATTACTGGTGTCGCCACCCAATCTCCGCTAAGATTCCATAGAGCCATTCCTTCTAAACAGGAATCCTTTGTGTTTATCCCACACATTTATTTTTTATTTTATTTTATTTGTTACATTTGTATCTCACATTTTCCCACACATTTGCAGGCTCAATGTGGCTTACATAATACCGTGAAGGCATTCGCCAAGTCCGATATGGGAATAGTACAAAATGTTATAGTGGGATAGGGAAGATAAGATTCAATCAAGTTGGGTTTGAGGTAAAAGGGTTTGTCAATGTTCAATACGATCTTTGATAGTGAAGTGTTGCAGGGTTGAGTCACCTAAGTTGGGTCATTCGGATATACCTTTCCGAATAGGTGAGTCTTTAATAATTTTCTGAATTTTAGGTGATCATAAGTTGTTTTCACCACTTGTGGCAGTGCGTTCCACAGGCGCGTGCTTATGTAAGAGAAGTTGGATGCATGGCTTGTCTTGTATTTTAGTCCTTTGCAATTAGGGTAGTGGAGATTCAGATAAGAGCGTGATGAACTGGTACTATTTCTGATTGTGAGATTGATTAGATCAATCATGTAACCTGGGGCTGCACCATAGATAATCTTATGGACTAAGGTGCAGATTTTGAAAGAGAAACATTCCTTGATAGGAAACCAGTGCAGTTTCTCACAGAGTGGTGTGGCACTTTGGAATCGTGTCTTACCAAATATCAATCTAGCTGCTGTGTTTTGTGCCATCTGGAGTTGCCCTGTGAGTTGTTCCTTACATCCCGCATAGATTCCATTGCAATAATCGACGTGGCATAATACCATTGATTGAATTAAATTACGGAAAACATCTCTTGGGAAGACAGGTTTTAAACGCTTGAGTTTCCACATTGAATAGAACATTTTTTTTACGGTGGATTTAACATGGGACTCAAGTGTAAGATTTCGATCGATAGTCTCAAAATATTAGGTGTTACTATCAGAGATGGGAAGGGAATGATCTGGAGTAAATAAGGTTGTTGGTTTATAATTGTTGTACTGGGATGAGAGGATAAGGCAATGTGTTTTATTGGTGTTCAGCTTCAATTGAAACGAGTTTGCCCATGAGTGCATGATGTTCAATCCACTCTTGATATCGTTGGAGATTTCTGATAAATCATGTTTAAAAGAGATGTAGATTGTAACGTCATCAGCATAGATGAACGGGTGGAGACCTTGATTTTATAGGGACTTGGCCAATGGGATCATTAATATGTTGAAGAGTATTGGTGATAGAGGTGAACCTTGAGGAACTCCGCAGTCTGATTTCCATGCTGATGATATATTTGTATTAGATTTAACTTGGTATGACCTGGTGGTCAGAAAGCCTTTGAACCAATCAAGTACATTTCCACCAATTCCAAAGTGATCTAGAAGTCGAAGAAGTATATTAGGGTTAACCATATCAAATGTACTCGACATGTTGAATTGGAGTAGGAGTATGTTATTACCTAAGGCTATTTCATTCTTGAATTTGGCCAATAGGGTGACCAGCACAGTTTCGGTACTGTGAGAAGGGCGGAAACCAGATTGAGATTCATGTAATAAAGAGAATTTGTCCAAATAGTGAGCTGTTTGGTCACTAAACTCTCCATCAGTTTAACTATAAGTGGGATAGATGCAACTGGACGATAATTGGTGATGTCATTTGTTTTTTTTCTTTGCGCCCTTCGGTATAGGGGTGAGTAAGATGTTGCCAGATTCTTCAGGAAAATGACCTTGTTGGAGCATGTAGTTTAAGTACGATGAGAGGTCTTCTAAGAAGGGATTGGGAGCAGATTTGAGAAGGTAGCTGGGGCAAGTGTCCAATTTGCAGTGTTTGTTGGAGAATCTGAGAAGAGCTAGAAATACTGAGTCGATGGTGAGAGGAGAAAATTTTAACCAACTACGGTCAGCTGGGCATGCGCAAGAGTTTGAGTCCAGATCATTGATGAAATTTTTGAAGTGTATTGCGTAATTTTATTATTTTGCCACAGAAGTATTTAGCGAGACTGCAGATGGGGTGTCTAAATTGTTGGTGATAATTGGGGTGGTATCTAAGAGCTTGTTCACGAGTTGAAATAGTTTCTTCGAATCATTGTACCCTGGGCCAATTTTGGATTTGTAGTAAGATCTTTTGGATTGCCTTATTGCATATTTATATTTTTTATGTATTTGTTTCCAAGCGTTGAGTGAGTGATCATCCTTTAGCTTTCTCCATGCTCGTTCCAGTTTCCTGGTTTGTGTTTTGAGTTATTTTAGTTTGTCATTAAACCATGGGATCACATTTATTTATTTATTAGGATTTATTGAATTCCATTACCGTTTTCAATCTCCACCACCTGCGGGAGGACATTCCATGTATCTACCACCTTTGTAAAAAAAATACTTCCTGACATTACTCCTGAGTCTGCCCCCTTTCAACCTCAATTCATGTCCTCTAATTCTACCACCTTCCTGTCTCCGGAAAAAAGTTTGTGTGCTGATTAATACCTTTCAAATATTTGAACGTCTGTATCATGTCACCCCAGTTTCTCTTTTCCTCCAAGGTATACTACATGTTTAAGTCAGCAAGTCTCTCGTACGGTTTACAACACAAATCCCATACCATTTTTGTAGCTTTTTCTTTGCACTGCTTCCGGTCTTTTTACATCTTTAGCAAGATACGGCCTCCAAAACTGAACACAATACTCCAAATGGGGCCTCACCAACAACTTGTAGAGGGGCATCAACACCTCCTTTCGTCTGCTGGTTATACCCCTCTCTATGCAGCCTAGCATCATTCTGGCCACGGCCGTCACATTGTTTCTTCAGCTTCATATCCTCTGACACCAAGGTCTCTCTCCTGAGTCGAATTTACTAATCTCTCCCCTCCTATCTGGTATCTCTCTTGGGTTGCCAAGGGCATCACTTTGCACTTCTTGGCATTAAATTTTAACTTAACAATTACCTAAACCGGGAAAACATTCTCTCGTATACCTGTGCAATATTATCAATCTATAATCCACAGGGACTTAATCTATATATATCTTTTATTCTTATTATACCTCTTTCACCATATTAAATTGTGCGGTGGAAAAATTGAAACTCATGGAGTTCACTTGCTAAAACCATATTTATTTATTAGGCTTAACATAGTCTCCTAATAACAATACAACTTGTCCCTATTTGTTTATACCATTATAATCGCAATTTATTTAGTTATAATCACAATTTTCATTCTGCAAAGTGCTGGCGCCTCACGCCCCCCATAAGTGAACAACACAATCACTCATAAAGTTCCTCCAAGCTCATCAAAAGATCAACTTAATCTTATGCTGATTGATGATCCAATGCGCCTTAGTCAACTGGCTTGCTTTCCCCTGGTAGAGATGGTCTGTCTATCCACAGCTCCCTCGGGTTCAATTGCTTCTATACTTACGGTCACTGAGGTTGAGCGTCACCATTTCAAAATCCAAACCGCTGCACTATTTTACTTTGAGGTCTAGCATAACCAGTCCAATGATACTCCATTTAGTCAACCCCACAACTTTCAAAGGTTGACCTTGCGGGCCCGTGAAATGTCTGTCCTTTGCTGGTGACAAAATCTTCACCAGACCTTGACTCTGGTCGAGTTTCACAAAAACTCTTTCTCAAAAGGCACACAATACAAACATACACAAATGAAACCCATTACCTTATATCAAGCAACACTTCATGAATCAATTCTTCCACCTCATGTATCATTCAAATGCACTTCACTTAAATCATCCAAGTAGCTTCATATAACGCAGCAATTGTATCCTGTGGGTGGAAACCCAAATCATAGAGACTCCAGATCTCTCTGCTCATGCTACCTCATTTATGTGCCATAGAGGACGGGCTCACACCTTGCATAAAAACAATCTAGGCAAATTGGAAACAACAAATTGAAACCTAGTAATAAGATTAACGTGATACAGAATCAGAAATATACACTTAACAGCACCGTCAAACAGAGCTACGATAAATGTCAGTACAATACAATAATAGCATGGAAGAACATTCAAATAACATACACATAATATGATGTCAGCAATTTAAAGCTGTACAGAATAGCGTATTTTACCATTCGGCTGAATATGAATAATGGACATTGAGCTTTAACATAACAAATAATAAAAGAAGCAATGTGAAATCGGAGATCAAGTGTTTATTTCAGTAGGGTAGAGCCCAGGATTATTTGTATTTGAATTTGTTCAGCCAAACACAAACAGTGTATGCAGGGTGCATTTGGGGCCAAATCAAATACGAATAGTCGGTACAGCCCTGGTCAGCATACTAACAAGGGACCACCTAACAAGCATCCAGAATGTTCAGCTAACACAGATAAGATGCTACTGCTGTTCCTACAATACACCTGGGGGAATTCTCTTCTATTGTGCAATGCAGAATTCTGTGCAGTCTACTTTTGCGACAGAAATAGTCCCTTTCTGACTGTCTCTCCTCACTTCCAGTAGGGCCATTCCATGCCAAGTGGTCTAAACCTTCCCACCATCATGTCTCCAATTTTGTTCAAATTTTATCTGTTGCGCGAGTCAGATGTTAAACGAAGTTTCCCAAAATTTGAGGTCCCAAAATCTGCAATAGTTGCAGATCTAGACCCCCTTTTCTGAAAGGTTGTCAGTTCACGAGCGCGTGACATTTACCAACATGCCATTTTTGGGGTCTAATAAAATCCAAACACATTTATAAGAATGGTTAAAAATGTCAAATCCTGTACAGTTTTTGATGCTAATTCCGATGAAATACATTTTAACATTATGGATGCAAAATCCAGTCAAACAAGTTGACTCAAAGTGTGCATCAAAATTGGTCGCCACTCATCGGAACCTATTTGGACCAATATTCAGACCGCAACAACTTCCATGCAAACAAAGATACAGACTTGAAAGTTTGAACAAGCATTATGCTTGTGCTGGACATAATACTGCCAGATTTGCAACTAACCAGCATCTATAACCGCCCTGCAGGATCTCTTCAAAGTTGGCACTGTCAGCGCAAATGGTAAAATATACCAAAGTTCAAAGCCAATTATTAAAAAAAAGAGTCTGCCTGAGTCAGCTTGTGAATGGTATCATCTGAAAGAGAAACTTGTGCTCTACAGCACTGATATGTTTTTGTTTTGCAATGCCACCATTAAGTAGCCATTTACTCAGGTCAAAGTATGTTATATTTTGTGTGTGCGATGTATTGCGTTGGTCCATGATGGCTGAGCCATTACTGGTTATCACATTGAAACCAGCATCCCCATCGGGGCCATGCCCGATAGCCATACAGTAACAGCCACGGGTGGGTATCTTTACTGCAGGATCCCAAGCCTGATTGTGGGTTTCTTTACTGCAGGTTCCCAAGCCTGCCTTCTTCAGTTACTTCATTCTGAAAGCATCATTGATCTGCAAGAGAAAGGTTTCAGGGAAACTATATTGCCGACCAGATGATGTCACTGATGGAGCTGGAATAACAGCAATGATAAGTTGTTCTTGGATCCAGCAAGTATCGCGTCTTACCGGCCAATAAAATGAAGTAGCGGGACCATGAGGATGCATAAAGCTTATGAAAGCATCTTTCTGTTCAACTGACATTTCACAAACATTTCCAATCCACCATAACAGCGCACAATAAACGATTGGACAATCAACGAATAAAATACGAATGACTAATTATATCAATACTTTTAAGCGACTATTAAGACTCAATTTCCTAGAAATGAAGAAAAATTAGCGCATCAAGCGTACTAAATATAACATACTTTGACCTGAGTAAATGGCTACTTAATGGTGGCATTGCAAAACAAAAACATATCAGTGTTGTAGAGCACAATTTTCTCTTTCAGATGATACTGTTCACAAGCTGATTCAGGCAGACTCTTTTTAACAATTGGCTTTGAACTTTGGTATATTTTACCATTTGCGCTGACAGTGCCAACTTTGAAGAGATCCTGCAGGGCGGTTATAGATGCTGGTTAGTTGCAAATCTGGTAGTATTATGTCCAGCACAAGCATAATGCTTGTTCAAAATTTCAAGTCCGTATCTTTGTTTGCATGGAAGTTGTTGCGGTCTGAATATTGGTCCAAATATGTTCCGATGAGTGGCGACCAATTTTGATGCACACTTTGAGTCAACTTGTTTGACTGGATTTTGAATCCATAATGTTAAAATGTATTTCATTGGAATTAGCATCAAAAACTGTACAGGATTTGAATTTTTTAGCCATTCTTATAAATGTGTTTGGATTTTATTAGACCCCAAAAATGGCATTTTGGTAAATGTCACGCGCTCATGGACTGACAACCTTTCAGAAAAGGGGGTCTAGATCTGCAACTATTGCAGTTTAGAGACCTCAAATTTTGGGAAACTTCGTTTTAACACCTGACTCGCGCAACAGATAAAACTTGAACAAAATTGGAGAACATGATGGTGAGAACTTTTTTTAAATTTTAGACCACTTGGCATGGAATGACCCAGTATACTTATTGCTCCGCAGCAGCAGGTCAGGCTGCTTCCTCCTCTGCCGCTTTGGTCCCCACCAATTCCTTTAAGTCAGGGTGATGGAGGCACAGGAAGCAGCCCCTCCTCTTATAGGGGGGGCGCTGGTAAAAAGGTAGATGGTGTGTGTATACAGGGAATATATCCCTTCCCAGTTTGGCTTTTGTAGAGGGGGGGGGGGGAAAGATGTCAAATACTAGGGGATTAAAGGGGTAACCTCCTCTAATCCCTGTACTGGGGTGCTGCTCAACAGGAGCGCTTTTCTAAAACCTATACATCCCAGGTAGTATGTGTCAATCCTGACAAATTATTAGGTCATAGACATTCATTCCCTTTCCAAAATGAAAAACAACTGTTCATTTTTTTTTAGGCCCACCCAAAACAGGCACAGCTCATGCACTCTTTCCATTTGCATGTTCTTTAGTTTTAGACGTTTATATCCCATAATAAATAATAGAAAACAAAAACATAAGAACAGCCATACTGTGTCATATCAATGGTCCATCTAGGCACAGTATCCTGTTTCCAACAGAGGCCAAGCCAGGTCACAAGTATCTGGCCGAAACTCAAATAGTAGTAACTATTCCATGCTACCAATCCCAGGACAAGCAGTAGCTTCCCCATGGCTGTCTCAATGGCAGATTATGGACTTCTCCTCCAAGAACTTTTTAAAAGCCAGATATGCTAACCTCTGTTACTACATCCGCTGGCAAAGAGTTAATTGAGTGAAAAAATTATTTCCTCTTATTTGTTTTAAAAGTATTTCCATGTAACTTCCTTGAGTGTCCTCTAGGACTTTGTACTTTTGGAATGAGTAAAAAAAATAGATTCACTTCTACTCATTCTACATCACTCAGGATTTCGTAGACCTCAATTATATCTCCCCTCATCTGTCTATTTTCCAAGCTGAAGAGCCCTAACTTCTTTAGCCTTTCCTCATATGAAAGGAGTTCCATCCCCTTTATCATTTTGGTCGCTGTTCTTGGAACCTGTTCTAATTCCACTATATCTTTTTTTGGAGACACGGTAACCAGAACTGAACACAACACTCAAGGTGAGGTCGCACCATGGAGCAATTACAGAGGCATTATAGTATTTTCAATCTTATTCACCATTCCTTTCCTAATAATTCCTAGCATCCTGTTTGCTTTTTTGGATGCCGCCACACAGAGCAGAAGATTTCAACTAATTATCTATGATGACACCTAGATCTTTTTATTGGATGCTGACCCACAAGGTGGACCCTAGCATCACATTAAATTTCATCTGCATTTGGATGCCCAATCTTCCAATTTCCTAAGGTCTTCCTGAAATTTCTCACAGTCCACATGTATTTTTAACAACCTTGAATAGTTTTGTATCATCTACAAATGTAATCACTTCACTCATTCTGATTTCCATATCATTTATAAATATGTGAAATAGCACCAGTCTCAGTACTGATCCCTGTGGCACTCCACTATTTACCCTCCTCCATTGATAGAAATGACCATTTAACCCTACCCTCCCTGTTTTCTGTCTAGTAACCAATTCCTAATCCATACCACAACATTGCCTCCTATCCCATGACTTTAATTTTCTCAGGAGTCTCTCAGGAACTCTGTCAAAAGTTTTCTGAAAATCTAGATGTACATCAATCGACTCATCTTTATTCATGTTTATTCACACCTTCAAAGAAATTAAACAAATTGGTGAGGCAAGACTTCCCTTGGCTGAAGCCATGCTGACTCTGTTCCATTAAACCATGTTTGTCTATGTGTTCTGTAATTTTATTCTTTATAATAGTTTCTACTATTTTGCGTGGCACTGACGTCAGGCTTACCGGTCTGTAATTTCCCGGATCAACCCTAGAACCCTTTTTAAAAATCTGTGTCACATTGGCCACCTTCCAATGTTCAGGTACTACAGATGATTTTAATGACAGGTTACATATTACTAATAGCAGATCAGCAATTTCATGCTTGAGTTCTTTGAGTACCCTTGGATGTATGCCATTTAGTCAAGGTGATTTAGTGCTTTTTAATTTGTCAATTTGGCTCAGTACATCTTCCAGGTTCATCAAGATTTCTTTCAGTTCCTCCACATTATCACCCATGAAAACCATTTCTGATACAGGTAGATAGATCGCTTACATCTTCTGTAAAGACTGAAGCAAGGAATTCAATCAGTTTCTCCATTATGGCCTTGTCCTCCCTGAGTGCCCCTTTTGCTCCTTTGTGATCTAACGGTCCCACGGATTCCCTCACAGGATTTTTGCTTCTGATGTACTTGAGAAAGTTGCTACTATGAGTTTTAACCTCTGTGACAAGTTGCTCGTCATATTCTCTTTTAGCCTTCTTTATCACTGCTTTGCATCTGACTTGCCAGTGCTTATGTTGAGGGGAGATATGATAGAGGTCTATAAAATAATGAGTGGAGAGGAATGGGTAGATGTAAATCGCTTGTCTGAAAATGCTATCCTGGAGCATCTGGGCTTAGTTTTCTACCTAAGGGCCCAAATTTGGCTTCCAGAACCTCTCTCCCACCTTTTCCTATTTCTTTGGTACCCACATGTACCAAGACAACTGGCTCCTCCCCAGCACTATCTAAGATCCTATCTTGGTGACGTGTGAGGTCCACCACCTTTTAACCAGGCAGGCAAGTGACCAGGTGATCCTCACGTCCACCAGCCACCCAGCTATCTACATGCCTAATCAGTGAATCACCAACTACAACAGCTGTCCCAGAAACATAGAAACATGATGGTAGATAAGGGCCAAATGGCCCATCTAGTCTGCCCTTCTTCAGTAACCACTAACTCCTCCTTTTCCTAAGGGGTCCCATATGCCTATCCCACGCTTCCTTAAACTCTGACACAGTCTTCGTCTCTGCTACCTCCACCAGGAAAAGGGCTGGGCTGAAATGGCTCATCTGTTCTGCCCAGTAGCAATTTGTCCACTTTTGTATAGATGTAGAAACAGTTCCTCACAATGAAACCCATCTGAAGACCTTGCCCTGAGAGAATCCTAACATCTGGCCTCTCTTCCCTATGTCCCTCATCTAATCTATTAAGGTAGTACTAATTCCCATGTATGGTTATAACTGCTCTGAATCCAAAGAAAAGGAAGTCCAGGCCTCACGAGAGTGCAACAGCAAAACAAGAAAGTGAGGCAACAAAAAATGAGGATTCCTAGGGTGTAGTGCAAAACCTTCTATCATCTGATTCAATTGCCTAATGTAGAAAAGATTCGACATGACTGTGTTTCGGCATATGTGCCTGCGTCAGGAGTCGTAATACCTTACAAAAGGTAAGAATAAATTCAACATGTATAAAACATAATTATATAAATATGCAAAATAAATAAAACTATAAAAGTAAGTAGAAACATGCATACTTTTAAAAATATGTAACTAAAAGTATATAGAAACATTAATAAAGATTAACAATTAAAAAAAAAATTTAATGGTGCTAAATTGATCACATACACTTAAAAGTATGGTTATCAGTAAATAATGACCTGTAAACACATGAATAAAGCTAACTGCTCTATACACTTTATCTCACTGTTTCATTGAGTGGCCTAGTGGTTAGGGTGGTAGACTTTGGTCCTGAGGAACTGAGTTCAATTCCCTACTTCAGGCACAGGCAGCTCCTTGTGACTCTGGGCAAGTCACTTAACCCTCCATTGAGCCTGCCATGAGTGGGAAAGTGCGGGGTACAAATGTAATAAAAAAAATTCTCTCCTTATACCTACAGCCATCCTTGGTTTATTAGATTTACTATCCTGCCTTTTGAGTTTCAGCCCTTGCTTTTTCAATTCCACTAGCTGTTTGTCTATACCTTTTCCTCCAAGAGCAAGTCCAGGCATCTGCCACTATTTCTGTGGAGAAAGTATTTTCTGACCTTATGCCAGAGTTTACCCCTTGTATCATACACAATCCTGAGTGGAGTAAATGTGACTCAATCTTGGAAAGAGTAAACAAAACCTAGGGGACAGGCCTTGAAGTTACATACTAATACATTTTAAACAAATAGAAAAAAAATATTTTTCCATTCAATGAATCTGGAAGTCATTGCTGAGGATGTGGTAAGAGCAGAGTAGCTACATTTAAAAAAGGTTTCCAAAATTCCTGGAGGTAAAGTCCATACACATATATTAAAGTAACCCTTAAGACCAGACCTTCTTGCATACTACATCCCCCTGCCCCATCCCTTTTCCATGTCCCTACAAGTACAGGGGCTCTGAAACCTCTGTGCTTATTTTTAGCGGGATGGAGAGCAATTTTCAGCCTACAGAATTTGCTCGAAGTGCCTCCACTCTTTCTGTATCCTTTAAAGGCTCCAAAGAAATTTGAATTTAAAACAAATTGGAGAAAATATTTCTTCATTCAATGTGTAATTAATCTTGAATTCATTGCCAGAGAATGTGGTAAAGGGCTTAGCAGGGTTTAAAAGGGGGTTGGCCAATTTCCTAAAAGAAAAGTCCATAAGCCATTATTAAGATGGATGTGGAAAAATCCACTGCTTATTTCTAAGATAAACAGCATAAAATCTGTTTTACTCTTTTGGGATCTTGTCAGGTACTTGTGACCTGTATTGGTCCATCAAGACCAGTATCCTGTTTCCTTCTGCCTGTCCCACTGTGGCAATGCTTATGTTCTTACGTAGCCTTTTTTTCTTCATTTGCAAAGCAGTAGTACACTTTAGTCTGGATTTACACCCTGGATGCACTATCTCAACAAACTCACTTTTTGACCTCCAGTCTCGCTCTTTGCTGTGGTGGATCTCACTCAGGGATAACTGAATTCTCCCTTGACCCCTCTGCCACTGTGCGCTTGGAGTTTCGGATGTTCTTGTTCATTGTCCCAGGCTTTTGGCAGCCAGCACTTTGTGCACAATCCAGCTCCAGGAAGTCAAGTTACAGTTGACACGTGGAAAGGAAACTTTTTTTTTCCCCCATCGAGTTCCTCCCTCCGCTGGTAGCGGGACGACAATTAAAAGGCACTGAGTTCACAGCTTTATTCATTGTGTGCCACCGAACAGCGGTGCCCTTTTCCCTCCTTCCTGATTAGCGATACTAGAAGGGGTAGGGCTAATCGTCCCCTTTTAATCGGCTTTTTAGTTCAGTTACTCTAGCGAACTCGACTCCATTCGTGCCACTCCAGGGGACCGGTAACCAATCAACTTTTGTATTCTATCTCATTTCCTTCTGACTGTGTAGATTGCAATTTTAAGCGCTAATGAATGGCCTCCGATGCCTACAGGAGTGGTGGGCAAGTCTCCGGCACTGACGTCCTAGTCTCCCTGCAGCAACAGAAACAGTGTCAGGTGGCCCAGGAGTCCTCGCCGGAAGAAATGGGGATAGGAGGAAATGCGGATCTCTGCTGGTCCAGGTAAGACATAAAGGGGGCCACCGACTTCTTTTCCCCTGGGTCTGCTTTCACCGAAGGATTTTGCAGGATATGAACGCGGCGCTGTACAGTGAGCCACGCATCCACAATATTACCGCCCCCCCCCCATCTCGCAAAAAGAAGAGAAGCACTAGCTTCAGCTACACAGCCAAAATATTAGCCCCCCCCCCCCCTTTGCACAAAGTAAAAAGGAAATGGGACTATATACCACCTTTCTGTGGTATTTTGCAACTACATTTAAAGCGGTTTACATATATACAGGTACTTATTCTGTACTTGCCCTGAGTCACAAGGAGCTGCAAGCAGGAATCGAACCCAAGGTCCCCAGGATCAAAGTCAGCTGCATTAAGCACTAGGCTACGCTTCCACTCTTAGTGCTTATCTGACTTAGATGTCAGACAGAGGGACCCGCTGGGCTTCTAGGGGTGGGTAGGATTTGACAGACAGAAATAAGAACTATGCTGGACTCTTGTCTAATTCTTTGAACATTTTGGGAGTGCAAAGCAAAGCGTGTTGCCTGGACTCTTGGAGGTTATGCACAATATACTGCGTTGCCTAACTGAAAGTTTAAACTGCTGGCAATGTCTCCTTTGCTCAGAACTTCCCAAACTGCGGGGTCCGGACCTCAAATGAGATCATAAAACCTTCATTTGGAGTCATGACTTAGGTGGGCTCTCCGTATGTACATCATTGTTTTACTCCTGGGGGGGCGAGGGAGGGGGCCGGCACACCATTTTATTTGGCTGCAATCATGGGATCATAAGAACAGAAAGGTTGGGAAGTACTGCCTATCTTGTATAGCATGGATTAGCTACCATAAATGGTCCTGCAGGGACCCCCCCCCCCCCCAACTATTTTTTCGTTCACAGCTTGGTGAAATTTGTTATTTTGCATTAATTTTGTTAACTAGGAATTTTGCTACTGAATGTTGTGTTTTAGGCAGTGACAAGCTCACCACATAACAGTGGCCCTCATGTGGACACTCACTTTTACTAAAGCCCTGCTGCAGATAACTCAAACTAAGCTTTAGTAAAAGACCCCCCTCAGTTAGTTCAGGGACTTCAAGCCCCTTTCTGAACCTCCAGTAATTTCTTGGGCTCTGGTAGGAAAATGCTCCTCTGACCTGTAATTTAGACATTGTTATTTCAAGGATTACTGCGCTAGGGCAGAGAGAGAGAGAGCTGGACAACTGGTGGTAAAAATTGCTCAGGGCATACCTCTTCCCTGTCCTTGGCATGGATTCAGGGCTGCTAAGAGACAAAGTCGCCACCACCCCGCCCTGCCCACTGCTCGTGCAGCCACTGCTCCCTCCCCCCATAGGAGCCAACTTTTCAAAATTATTGGGGGTGTTAAGCCCAATGGAAATAACCCCTCCCTAGACACATACAAGGAATTTTCTCAATATTGGGGGTGCTCAAGCACCCACAGAGTTGGCTCCAATGGAGATGGCCCCGATGCAGGGCCCCCTTTGGAGCCCAGGCCTGGGGAATCTTGGTTCCCCCTACCCCCTCTCTTGTTGGTCCTGTATGGATTGGTAGAGCAGGGATGCTTTCAAGCTTTCTCTACCTGCCCTCCCAAGATTGGTAGTGTGTGGAGAATGGGGAGGAAGCGGGTCAGAGATTTTGCTTTTCCACCTATGTTGACTCTCACACACTGATTCTTATTATTTTCACACCCTTTCTTGTTTATTCCCAGTCTCCTACTTTCTCATTCCCCATCTGCTCTTGAGAGACATGTAGCCAGACATGATATTTTGGGTGGGCCTGAGCCTGAAGTGGGTGGGCATACAATTCCCTCTCCCTGTGCTTTCTGCCCCCACACCTGCTTCTGCATCAATGACCCCCAACAAATGAATACATGAGCTAGTGGGGATCCCCAAGACCCACCAGCTGGAAGAAGTTCTCCAGTAACCAGAACAGGTTAGTTTCCTACTTGCTGCAGCTGGCGGCACTGTCCACACTAAGAAGTTTAGATTGCTCAGTCAAACCTCCTTGGTCCATGCCCCTCCCGCACATGCTCAGTTTTCATGCATGAGTAGGGGGGGGCGGCGTGGCATCGTGGACAACCCATGGACAGTGCTACCTGCTGGGCTGCAGCTAGTAGGAGAATGACCTGTTCTTGCTGCCAGATGACCACTTCCAGCTGGCGGAGCTTGAGGATCTCTCTTTGGCCGCCATAACAAAGTTGCTAGAATTTTGGGTGGGCCTGGGTCCACCTATGGCTACGCCACTGCCATTGTCCTTCCCTATCCCTACTGACTATTCTCCCCTTCTGCAGTCATCCCCCCCCCCCCCCATGCTCTCTCTCTCTCTCTCTCTCTCTCTCTCTCTCTCTCTCTCTGACCTCAGACTCTTCTCCACTTCTGCAGTCATCCCCCCCATGCTCTCTCTCTCTCACTGACCTCATGCTCAATCTTCACCCTTTGCTGCCCCTGTATCCCCCACCCACTTGTTCCCATGTTTTCTGTGCCTCCCTAGTTTCCTGTCAGTTGCACAGTAAATAGCGGCAAAAGGTAAAAGACAGATACAGCAGGATCCTCGAGATCCTCCCAGTGCAACTGCCCAGTTCACCATCCTACTTAAAGGCTGGCCCTGCTTGTACAGAAAGGGCTCTGATTCTCCCAAATGCTTTCAGAGTTTGTTTTAGCAGCCAAGAAAGGGTTATCTTCTAAGATTAAAAAAAAAAAGGATGCTGTGTTTGTTAAAGAAGTTAGCAGCTTGAAGGGAGGCACTTGGTCTTGCGTAAACAAAGGTGGATAAGGATGACAACCACATCAATTAAGACATACTTTAATCAAACATATCAGTGCTTGGGAAGGCCCTGGGCTGGGGCTGGAGGATTCATAATGGAAGCATCTGAAATCAGCAGAGCAGGGCAGGCAGGGGGCAGTAAACACTTGCCAATTGGGAGGTACTACAGGTCCTGCACGTTTGATTATTATGAATGAAACACAGTTACTCACCTTTTATATATGCAGTTCATCTGGTGAGTAATTTATAATATTATTGCTTGAGCTCATTTTCAGTGATACCTGAAAACAAGGATAGAGGAAATTCCACCACTGTGATACAGCTCTTCCTGCTGTTCTGTCTCTTCCCTAACATATACAGTACCTACAACTTGCATATTAAAATGGTTACTTTAAAGACAAGAGATCAGATGCAAGACCTAGTGTTGCTTCACAATGAGACACTTTTAAAACTGAAAAGATTACGATGACTACTGCAAATTAAAAAAAAATGTTAAAGTAATGCACAAGAAAACAAAAACCACAGAGACTTGAAGCCGTTTCAGCTTTGTGACTAGTAATTATGTGCAATCTCTAAATTGGAGTGGAGGAGTGGCCTAGTGGTTAGGGTGGTGGACTTTGGTCCTGAGGAACTGAGTTCAATTCCCACTTCAGGCACAGGCAGCTCCTTGTGACTTTGGACAAGTCACTTAACTCTCCATTGCCCCATGTAAGCTGCATTGAGCCTGCCATGAGTGGGAAAGCATGGGGCACAAATATAAAAAAAACTGGTCTGCAATGACCCTTAACTTCTGACCACTCCTACCTATGCTATTCACCTTCAGCAGCAGCATTTCTGCAAATATCAAGAAGAGTGTGTTAGTAAGTATTGAACATCAGTTACCTAGCAGGTTTGGAATAATGACATGACACTTACAAAACTACTCATCCATTGAGCCCTGTCATAGGCAAGAGATCCCAAGCCTTTGATACATAGGGTGACTGACACACATTCTGCACCTGGACTAGCTTGCTACACATACTGTAACTTAGATCACTTGCTTAACTATACAAAGAACTTGCCTTGATTTTAGCTAACCATCAAATTATCCCAACTGACTCTGTACCATACACCTTGTTCCCATCATATATCTGCCCTTGGTCCCTCAGCCATATTGTAGAAAATGTTTAGCATAATATCTATGTTAGTTGAATGTTCTAATGCATGCTTATTAGGTGTATCATTAGTATTATGCTAACATTGCCAGGTATTTGTGACCTGGATTAGCCACTGTTGGAAACAGGATGCTGGGCTTGATGGACCTTTGGTCTGGCCCAGTATGGCAATACTTATGTACTTATATCTCTGGTATTTGAATTCCAGTGCTGTTAAATGTATATATTTTTTATACTGTTTCACAGTAGTTCTATTATTAGGTTTCAGTTTACTATTTTCAAGTTTACCTCATTGTATTTATGTTTATTCTTGGATATTTTACTAGTGTTATGCTGTTAACAAAATTGTAAGTTTTATGTTAAACTGTACCTGCTGTACACCGCCTTGGGTGAATCTCTTCATGAAGGCGATTAATAAATCCCCCCAAATAAATAAATAAATAAATAGGCTAGATTAAGGTGTGGTTTATTCATGTAGGACCTGATTCATTCTGTTCTAGTCAAAGAATGGGGAAAAGCCTTTGTGAAATCACACCCTTGATATGTGTAGGACCATTCTTGCTGTCTAAATATAGCAAGTTTGTGCAATAGTATCAAGACTTGGCACTAGGTGAATTTTCTGTATGACGTTGCTGCAGTTCTTCGTGCTTGCCCTAAAGGTGTTTGCTGAGGCTCTGCTGACCTTTTTTCTACATCCTATTTTATAGGGCTGGTCCTGACATCATTAGCGTAGGTAACTTGGCTTCAAACTGAACTACCTGGCAGTGCAGCTAGATAAATTACATTAGCAAACATAGGGCCCTGTTTACTAAAGTGCGCTAGCGTTTTAAGAGCAAGCAAAAAATTATCACACGCTAACCATATAGACACTCATCAGAATATTATGGGCATCTACACAGTTTGCGTGTGTTAAAAATGCTAGCACGCCTCTAGTGCGGCTTAGTTAACAGGGCCCATAATGTTACAAGCATAATCCTTCTTTCTGCTGTTAATTTGCTTATGAAATAATTTTAACATTAGAATAAATCATAGAAAAATAGGGATCCCAGGTTATGATCTAGTTGATCTTCCATCAGTGCCATTTGAGGGAAGAGGGACTATCCTGGCCCTGCACTTTATGGGATTCTGATCTTCCATCCTCTCCTAGAAGGAGCAGAGTGCTTTGTAGCTGCCAGCTTCACTCTGAAGTATGAACCCACACAGGATGCCATTGTCATGCGGGATCTGCTGCTGGCCATGTACAGTTCAACTTTCAGGTCAAAACCAGCAGGGTTGGAGGAGGCTGTAGATAAGAAGCACAGCTTTCCATCTGCCTGTAGGAGGGAGAAGGGAAAGGGAAGTTGATATACTGCCTTTCTGTGGTTTTTGCAACTACATTCAAAGCGGTTTACATAGTATATACAGGTTCTTATTTGTACCTGGGGCAATGGAAGGTTAAGTGACTTGCCCAGAGTCACAAGGAGCTGCAGTGGGAATCAAACCCAGTTCCCCAGAATCAAAGTCTGCTGCACTAACCACTAGGTTACTCCTCCACTGTTGGGAAAGTTGAGGTTCCCTGACAGGGCTTGCATTCTTCTTGTTTCAAGGAAAAGGAAAGTAGTGTAGCCAGCAAAGCTCTTCCAGAAAAACCACAGATGGACAACTGGATGAAATATAACACTTTATTCCTTGAAGGACCTGACACGGCACCGTGTTTCGGCTAAACTGCCTGCCTCAGGAGTCTAAAAACTATAAATAAATATACAATACAAATCAACTTATTCATAAAAGAAAATAACTTTTACAGAAAAAAGATCTAAAATAAAAAGGTTAATAAAGGAAACAATTATATATATATATATATATATATACACAAAAGAAGGAATGAACACATCCATGACCGAATATAAAAGTAAAACATGTTACAACAATGTACAAATGTATCAATTTGGTTTTTTTTAAATGTAAAAAGAATAGCAAGGAGACATGCTAAAAGGTGTGTAGAAAAATATAAGTGTACACCTTGGGCCCTGTTTACTAAGCAGCTCTAAGGGTGCACTAGTGTTTTTAGCATAGTCTAAATGCTAAAGACACCCATAGGAATATATGAGTGTCTAGCGTTTAGTGCGCACTAAAAACGCTAGTGCATCTTAGTAAACAGGGCCCCACGTGTATAAACTATATATATTAAAAAAAAAAAGAAAAACAATGAGAGATGTAAAAAATGCACCTGTTGGAAAGGTCTCAATAAAATTCAACCTATGCAGGTGAAAGAGCACGCTGTCTGTAAGAGAAAACACAAAGCCACCTAAGCCTAAAAGAAAAGACATCCTATTGTGATCTTATGCTCATATATATCTGAAGAAAAACTGGAAAAAGCAAAACATAAAGACAAAACAAAATTGCTGAGATACTAAGACTGCAGCACTAGTAGTGGACAATGCCATATAAATCAAAGAAAGAGTAAAAAGATAATTTACCCATACACAGATCATTAAAAATATGTTAAGTAATAAAATAAATCATGAAATCATGGAAGAGAAGATTGTTCCTCTCTGCTTTTGTGCTATTATTACAATCACCAATATATGAGCCAGTGTATACTATATCTTAAAACGTTAAAATCCTTCCAGTGTTTAAGAAGAAAAATAGTCCTATAGATGACAGAGCAGTGTACGATCGGAATGTAAACCATGAACTTGTGTGTGGCAAAGATACCAAAGTGAGTGTGTTCTACTGATAGTAAACCAAAAACAATAAAGGAGAAGAGCTAAAAAGATAAATACAAATAAAATATAAATATGTACAAACTATCCTTACCGTTAAAAAGACACCGTACACTATAAAAAAGTGGAAAATCAGCAGAAAAGCGCAAACACAGCACTGTGGATGCTTCATGAAAAGCGCCAAGGCTTTAAAATGGAAAAAGTTGCCAAAAGATCAGATGTGCATGCATGCATATGAGAAAGGCCAAAATATATACTGAGGCCTACCTTTGACAAATCCTTAAGCTTGAGAAAAAAACTATAAAAAGAAAATGAAAAAGGCTATACAATGCACATTGTGTGTAAAAAAAAAAAAAAAAAAAAAACCCACACACAAAACCACAAAGGGTATAGGTATCTTATGTGGCTATATGCTTATATGTATCTGAAGGAAAAACGAGACAAAGATAAACATGAAGTAAATTTTAAGAAGTAACCAAACTGCTAATCATTTCTATAGCACTACTAGATGTACACAGCATATGCAGGTACTTTCTCTGTCCCTTTCTCTGTCACAATCTAAGTTTTTTTACCTGGGGCAATGGAGGGTTTTATTTATTTATTGTCACAAGGTCGGAGCTGTAGTGGGAACTGAACCCAGATTGCCAGGATCTAAGCCTGCTGTAATAACCATTAGACTAGTCCTCCCTAACAGGCTAAGATGTTGAAAAAACAACACTAACAGTGGACATAGCGTATTCTTTTTGTTTCAACATCTAGCATTAACTAAACCATTCCAGACAGAAGCCTAGTCTTTAAATTCTTCTGTGACAGAGATGCATCTCACCATCATCCTAGCTGCTTGACTCTGTCACTGAGGGGCCCTTTTACAAAGCCATGGGAGGGCTAACACACGGATAGCGCACACCAAATCGGCACTACCGCCAGGGTAGCGCATGCACCCGGCGGTAATTCCGAGTTTGGTGCGCATGGAGCCTGCAAAATGGTGAGAAAGTGTGGGATACAAATGCTACAAATAATAATAATCAAATCCTGTGGTAGAAAATATTTTGTCTATTTTCTACCGTGGCATGTGCCCGGCGGTAATCGGCAGCATGGTGTGATAAGTATGAGGCTATCCTATCCGGGGTAGGCCACTAGAGGGCTCTAGGAGAATAGAGGGAGGTCGCTAGGACCGGGGAGAGCCCTGGGAGGTCCACAGGTGTAGGAGGTTATGGGCTGGGTCCTGTGTAGCTAATTAACCACTTTATACCCCACCTGAGAGGTGAAAGGAAGGGAAGTGAGCTGGCAGCAGAAGAAGAGAGATCCCCCTGGAAGATATTGGCTAACCCTATGGACTTGTGGTGGACTGTGTGTCCAAAGGAGAGAAGCAGGCTGAAAATCCTGGGGTAAGAAGTCCCTAAAGCATTAGTGTTGGACTGTGTGTCAGTATTTATAGGAACTGTGTGTCCAAAGAAGGAAGGACTGTGTGTCCCAGTACTGAGAGAAGCAGGCTGCAAAGCCTGGGGTTGGGAGTCCCCAAAGTATTGAAGCTGGTACTGAGCCCATGTATCTGTGTGGGGAGGCTCAGTGTGAAGACCTATGAAAGTATAAAGTATTAAGCTAGAAGAAGTGTGCCCAGGTGCTGGAATAAAGAGTTGCCTGAGAAATATGCAGTTGGTGCGACCTGTTTAATTTGCTTAGTGGGAACTAGGTCACCCTGAGCGAGAAGGGGTAGCACACTAATTTGCATATGATCTGCATATTGAGAACCAGGTCACCCTGAGTGAGAAGGGGGATATCACAGTGGCCACATTGGCGCTTGCTGCATGGTTACCGCTCGGGTAGCGCATGAGCCCTTACCACTAAGTCAATGTTTGGTGGTAAGGGCTCAGGCCGTAAATAGGTGCGTGCTAGTTTTAATTTTTGCGCACACCCATTTCCCGGCCCATTAAGAAATGGCCTTTTTCCCTAGCCGCGGTAAAAAGTGGCCCAGCATGCACCCAAAAGACATGCCCACACTACCGCAGGCCACTTTTTACTGCGTCTTTGTAAAAGGCCCCTGAAATGTCTAACCTACATTTTCCTTGCTCTAACACTTCTGTCTCTTATGGAGATGGGTTACATGTGAGCACCTTCTGTAACTCTTCTTATAATATACTTGATGCTTCAATCAAGTCTGTCTTTTCTCCACACTGCATTCTCCAGCTGCTTCAAACTGTCCAAGAAGGTCCTGTTACTCTTAAAAGAAACAGACAAAAGGAAACAGCTGGATTTTATTTGTCCTTTTTTCATTCTGTACAGTCTTCAGCAGTTTCAGATTCTACCTGCTCCTGTTTGTTTGAATTTCCAGCACTTGGTGCTACCTGGGAGTCCATCTTAATACAGCTACCTTGCTGGCAGCACATCTGCAAATCACCAGTGATATTCAGAAAGCCCTTGTAGTTCATACTAGAAGGGAAAACAAAGTATTCCTGCTACTAGGACATATTTAAGCGCCAAGGAGCAGCTAAACAGGAAAGACCATAATCGTGTGAAATTGAAGACGATTCGCTTCTCTGTGTCACGTGCAACAAAAACGCGATAGAACACTCAGCAATGCGGCGCTCCATGATGGCGCATAAAATATACGTCACATATTGTCGCTCGTGTACGGACAAACCTTAAAAGCCTTTGTAAATAACTTTGGAACTTGCAAAAACTTTTTTTTTAGTGTAACTTTCAAAATAACATAATTTTTTTTCCATATATAAAACTTTATTTGTCTATGTACAAAACACAAGAACACTGATAATTTGTGGGAGGGTGGGGAAAAAATCAAACGCGGGTCAGATAGGGGGGAAAGGGGGAGGAGATGGTCTCAAGGGCGCTGTACGTTGGAGGACAGGTACTGGATCACTTCGGCAAGGTCCTCCAGTGCCTGTCCTCCCATGCGCAGGGTCCAGGCCATGTCCTGGAGCTCATCCGGTGGAAGGTTAATTAGGGGGAGAGGCATATGGGGAGATGTGGCTCGGTCTTCAAGGATGGGAGCAAAAGTGGAGGTGGATTGGTCACGGGTAGGAGCAGGAGGGATGGTACAGGTACCACGGTCAACAGTAGGAGTGGGGGGGATAGGGGAGGTGGAGCAGCAGAGGGTGGGAGCAGGGGACATGGGCGAGACACTGCGGTGGACAGTTACGGGTGCGGGGGGGGGGAGAGATGGCAATTCTTCACTGTCCGCAGATTCTTCGCCTGTGAGGTCCACTGTGGCACCTGTCAGAAAAGACAAAAGAAGGACTGTCAGAAAGCTTCACCACGAACAGCTTTAAAATGCACACACACCGTGATACGCAATAACAATAACAAGAATTATTAGTACCAATTGTATTACGACACCAGACGCACACAGCGCAGAACACCTCATACAAACAGATAGCCCTTGTACACACAGTGAGGGAAGTAATGGGTGACAATGGAGGAAGGGACAAGGGGAGGGCACTTGGGGCTAGCAGCAGAATTTTAAAACTCACCATACACAGGTAATGGCTCCATCTGGAACATCTCCAGGACGGGGGTGACTTGCCCAGGTGAGGTGGAGGCAGTGGCATGGTGTTGTGAAAGGGCAAGGGAAGTCTGAGGGAGAGCGTGGGAGGGGGTAGCAGGAGGGAAGATCGGACTTTGCGGGGGGGGGGGGGGGGAAGGGGAAGCAGGAGGGCTGGTGAGACCGTGCAGCTGGGAGGGTGAGGCAGGAGGGCTAAAGTGTGCTCGGGGTGGAGAAGAGGAACGGTGGGAAGGGCCATATCTTGGTGCAGGGAGCCGCAGAATGGTATGCCGTGATCTCTTGGCGGGGGGGGGGGGGAGACGAGGGGGGGGGCCGGGACGGACAAGGGCATAAGGTAAGAGGTGGGGACCAGGGGTAGGAGCAGAAGGGCGGGGAGGTACAACACCAGCCAGGGACCCCTCGCCGGCACCATCATATCATCGTCATCATCATCATCATCATCATCCGATTTCTCAACATCATCATCCTCCTCGTCACCCTCCTCCTCCTCCTCTGACACTTCTGGTGAGACAAATATAATTTTTGTGATAACACCCCGAATCATCAAATATCATGCAGCAGACGCACGTGAAATCTAAAAATACCTGGGCTGTTGTCAAGGTTGGCCCTGACCTCACGTAGCCATCCTGGGTGGTCCTTCCGTAATGCCCTCGCCCGTTTTTTAAGTTCCTCCACCTGTCAGATGTAGACAAACACAATGGAAAAGCAATGATGCACTGTCATGCACTGTGGTGCCACATTTCACCAGATATGATATTCTATGATATGATATGATGCACTGTCATGCAGTCCTGTACTCATTTGTGCGCCCACCGAGGCACACTCAAAATCCGCTGCGTGGCTACGCCACTGCTGTCATGCACATTCACTGTACCCACGTTGTAGAAAACACCTTTGCTGTACATGCACCGCACCCGTTTCACATACATGTCCAGCCAATACTTATTTATTATTATTTATTTGCTGCATTTGTACCCCACTTACAGATCTAGGGAATGAACTACGCTTATTAAATAAGCGCTGCAGTGTCCTCCAGCCCTGGTCCATCCTCATTATGTTCCTCCTTTTCCCTGCACGAGGGAAAAGGCGCTTCTCGTTTACAATGAACAGTTGGGCAAGCCACAGGACATCGAGGTCCGAGAAATTTGGTTTTCTCCCTCTTGCAGCCATAACGACATATAGCACGCTAATACGCACGCACTACATTGACGTGGTTATGACACGTTTTCTTTAAGCTTTATTTAAAAAAAAATTGCTCCCATACTTTTTGTACTTATGTAATGCAAAGGGCTTTTCGACCAATCACAGCGCTTTTAGCTCTGCTAATGTGCTGGGATTGGCTCACAGTTTGCTTGCTTTTTCACTTAACGATTTTTCCTGCCGCAGAGCTGTCCTAACGAGAGGTACAGACCTCTCGTTAGATTTCCTGCCTTTTTCCTGTGTAAAGGCAATCGGAAAAGGTTAGTGCATCTCGTTTCAATGGGGTTTGTACACTAATTGCTCATCTGCATTCCGTTTTCGTTAGCTGCTAGCTTCCTCGGTAAAAGCCCTTTGATGCATGCAACGGATCAAAATTTCCTCGTTGGAGGATCATTAAAGGCTCATTATGCTTTAGTGCATCTGCCTCTAAGTGTCTTATGCTGCCATGTTTCTTTTCAGAAAAGCTCTGTACCAAGAGTTGAGTGCCAGATTGCAAGAACTTGCTTGCTTTAAATCAGGATATGACTGGAGCCCTGTTAATTATTGATAAGTACTGTGCATGTGACTGTTTCTGGTAAATAGGAAGGGCAAAGATTACAAATTAAATCTAAGGGACCGTATAGTGCTGAACTGGACCTGGAAAATATTTTGATAATACTTTAATGCCTTGTGCATCCAAAAAATCCTATGTTAAAGAAGAGTGAAATGGAGATGGGAGAGAAGTTGGCTCACTTTCCAAGAGCCCATGATGCTTGATCGGTGTTGACCGAGAAGGTTGAAGTCTTGCAGGAGGATATAGAGGTGTCTTCTCTGACAGCTAAAGAAGACTGTAACCAATATTTCTTGTCTAGACTGTGCAGGGAAGGGACCATCTGTTATATATACAGTGGGGGAAATAAGTATTTGATCCCTTGCTGATTTTGTAAGTTTGCCCACTGACAAAGACATGAGCAGCCCATAATTGAAGGGTAGGTTATTGGTAACAGTGAGAGATAGCACATCACAAATTAAATCCGGAAAATCACATTGTGGAAAGTATATGAATTTATTTGCATTCTGCAGAGGGAAATAAGTATTTGATCCCCCACCAACCAGTAAGAGATCTGGCCCCTACAGACCAGGTAGATGCTCCAAATCAACTCGTTACCTGCATGACAGACAGCTGTCGGCAATGGTCACCTGTATGAAAGACACCTGTCCACAGACTCAGTGAATCAGTCAGACTCTAACCTCTACAAAATGGCCAAGAGCAAGGAGCTGTCTAAGGATGTCAGGGACAAGATCATACACCTGCACAAGGCTGGAATGGGCTACAAAACCATCAGTAAGACGCTGGGCGAGAAGGAGACAACTGTTGGTGCCATAGTAAGAAAATGGAAGAAGTACAAAATGACTGTCAATCGACAAAGATCTGGGGCTCCACGCAAAATCTCACCTCGTGGGGTATCCTTGATCATGAGGAAGGTTAGAAATCAGCCTACAACTACAAGGGGGGAACTTGTCAATGATCTCAAGGCAGCTGGGACCACTGTCACCACGAAAACCATTGGTAACACATTACGACATAACGGATTGCAATCCTGCAGTGCCCGCAAGGTCCCCCTGCTCCGGAAGGCACATGTGACGGCCCGTCTGAAGTTTGCCAGTGAACACCTGGATGATGCCGAGAGTGATTGGGAGAAGGTGCTGTGGTCAGATGAGACAAAAATTGAGCTCTTTGGCATGAACTCAACTCGCCGTGTTTGGAGGAAGAGAAATGCTGCCTATGACCCAAAGAACACCGTCCCCACTGTCAAGCATGGAGGTGGAAATGTTATGTTTTGGGGGTGTTTCTCTGCTAAGGGCACAGGACTACTTCACCGCATCAATGGGAGAATGGATGGGGCCATGTACCGTACAATTCTGAGTGACAACCTCCTTCCCTCCGCCAGGGCCTTAAAAATGGGTCGTGGCTGGGTCTTCCAGCACGACAATGACCCAAAACATACAGCCAAGGCAACAAAGGAGTGGCTCAGGAAGAAGCACATTAGGGTCATGGAGTGGCCTAGCCAGTCACCAGACCTTAATCCCATTGAAAACTTATGGAGGGAGCTGAAGCTGCGAGTTGCCAAGCGACAGCCCAGAACTCTTAATGATTTAGAGATGATCTGCAAAGAGGAGTGGACCAAAATTCCTCCTGACATGTGTGCAAACCTCATCATCAACTACAGAAGACGTCTGACCGCTGTGCTTGCCAACAAGGGTTTTGCCACCAAGTATTAGGTCTTGTTTGCCAGAGGGATTAAATACTTATTTCCCTCTGCAGAATGCAAATAAATTCATATACTTTCCACAATGTGATTTTCCGGATTTAATTTGTGATGTGCTATCTCTCACTGTTACCAATAACCTACCCTTCAATTATGGGCTGCTCATGTCTTTGTCAGTGGGCAAACTTACAAAATCAGCAAGGGATCAAATACTTATTTCCCCCACTGTATATAGTGATGGGCAAGTCTTGCAGTGAAGGAGAAATAACTAGCAATACCCTGCAAAAACGTTTTCTCTTTTTGTCAGTGGCCAGACTAAATGCAACTGTGTGCCACAGACAGTACCACTCCACGTTTCCTGCATCATCAAGTCACCAGCCACCAAATCGTATCCTGAGCACAGCAGACCCGCATCTGTGAGCCCTAAAGTGTTGCTGATAGTATTCTCTCAGCTGAACCTGAGTGTCGGCAATGAAGAGCATGTGTGAAGTTTCTGTACAGAATACTACAGAAAGAGCAGGGAAAAGGGGCAGTCAGGGTTTTTTTTTTTAAGGTCAGGGTCATCCAGTCCTGGTTTTTTCCCCCCCTTTCATTCCTGGATGTCTAGCCCTAATTTCCCCAACACCAGCAAAAGTATAAGGCATGCATACAGCAGGAAAAAATCAGGACTGCATCAACTGGTCTGAAAAAAAGTGAAGCCGTTTATAATTCTCAGACAGTGCCTAATCAGATTAGAAAGCCACTTGTGAGAGAATTTAGGTTATTTAAGGGACAAGTGTGGGGCAGTGGATGGGGAGAGACTTTGGAAGGATGGGATGCAGCATGGGGTCCTCTGAATGTGACCTGAACGCTTGTCACATGACATCACCTACAGAAGAACTTATTCCCTGGGTGGAACTGGACCCTCTGTTAATAACATGTAATTATTGGGTCCTGTGCTATTACTTATTGCTGAAGTCAATGAGAGCACCTAGTGCACATGTTGTTTAGAGGTAAATATTCAAACTGGATCCATTTCTGTGAAACTGTGGCCATTATTTATCCATGGGATTTGCTTTGATTATTGCCCCACTAAAAAGTACCCACACAAATGTGGACCTGTTTTTCAGCAGACCTTTTGCCAAGGCAACATACATATGTGTCACAATCCTCCTCCCCTGCCAGACACATCCCCCCCAACATAACAGTCCCCTCCCTAACCTGACCTATTTGGGAATTTGCAATGGTAATATAGGGGGTCCTGGGTTATAGCACAGTCATCCACAACTACCACCCAAGTCAGTGCTGTCATCCAAAGTGGCACCTCATTTATATCACACTTTATTCAAGAATGACTTTGAGATGGGTTACAAAATCTAATAAAACAATGAAATACAATTTAAAATTATAAAGATTTTAAAACAGCTTGCTAATACATTAATTAACACTTACTAAGCTAATTCTGGTTCTGTCAATCAATCAAGTAGTCATTAGCCAAGTTATCCAGTAGCCTGAGTCAGTCATCTTCTTGGCATTAACAGAGTAAAAGGGTATTCTAGACTGTAGGAGGAAGCCACAGGAGGGGTGGGGGATACTCTGTTTTGATTTCGTTATATCAAATAAACAAACAGTTATAAAGCTCTAAAAAGAATAAAAAACAAAACAAAAATAAAGCTGAAGCATTCTGTGTTAGTTTTGGCAGTTGCTTGTGGAGTGGAGTGGAAGAGTAGCCTATTGGTTAGTGCAGTGGACTTTCACTTAACCCTCCATTGCCCCAGGTACAAATAAGTACCTGTATATACTTTGTAAACCGCTTTGAATGTTGTTGCAAAAACCACAGAAAGGCGGTATATGAAGTTTCATTTCCCTTTCCCTAAGCATGTGGTATTTTTATTTTTTGTATTTTTTTGGAGGGGGCATTTCAGGGGTGGAGAATGGGCATGGAGTGCTCTGACATTATCGCGTGCTAACTGAATAACACCGACTTAACATGGAAGCCCTTAGTACCTCCTAAATATGAGGCAGTAAGTGTTCCCGTGTTAATTCATTTTGAATGGCTGCACACTTATGCTAACATTAGCACATGGCCAGATATTCAACCGATGGGAAAATGCCTATTTTGTGGGCCATGAAAGAAATGGGCTTAATGCGCCGGAAAGTCCCACATTAAGCCCATGTGCTAATGCAGATTAGTAAAAGGTCCCCTTGAGGATACTTAGATTGATAGCATTGCTCAGGCTTTGGTTCTCTCCCATTAGCGTTTCTATCAGATCATTGTGTAATATTGTGAAACAGTTCGGCTTCCGGTAAGTGTGTTGATGATGTCCAGCTTTACTTTCTCTTAGGGAAGAGATCAGCTCAGAAAACCAACTGTTGTTTGGCCACAGGAGCAGAACGGTTAACATCTAGTAAATTTTAGCTTAATGGAAGAAAACTGAAGCTCTATGGGTTGAGAAAGCACTCCAGTAAATGACACATTTTATCACCAAGGGTTCACCACTGTCTCTTAAAGCCACAATGATGGATCTTGGGGTCTGGCTGGACTCCTTTCTATCCATGGAGAATTACATTGCAAAGACTACCTTAAAGGCATTTAGTCAATTACAACTGCTTAGGAAACTGCTTGGGGGACATAGGATGAAGGTGAAAGGGGATTTATTCCGGTGTAATCCACCTAGACCTGTGGATAGAGAGGATTGTAAATATTTAAAATAAAAAGTAATAATCTAAGGAAATTCTTCTTTACAGATGTGTGGAACATCCTCCTGGTGGAGGTGATAGAGACAAAGTCTATATCTGAATTCAAGAAAGCAATGGGGCACGCACAGAGGATCTGTAAGGGACAGGAAGGGATAGTAGAGATGAATAATTGGCATGGATGGGCAGTCTCAAGGCCATATGGCTTTATCTGCCTTCATTTTCTCTGTATCTTCCTATTTCATCCCAAGGATTTGGCCTCTAGTAATATCAGATATTGATTATTGCAATATAGTGTATGTTGGCCTTCCTGAAAATTAAAGTTTGCAAACTACAAAATTTGCAAAATTCAGCAGCAGGCTTCCTGTCCATGGTCTCCTGTAAACAATGTATCATGCCAGTATTTTAGGGCCTATACTGGTGACCGGTTACATTTTGTTGCCAGTTTATGCTTCTTATATTATCTTATAAGGCTAAAATAGGCAGTAGCTCTGAATACTTCCAGGAGCGCTCCACCTCTTAGATCATCAGAAGAAAGAAGACATTTTCAGTGACAGCATCATGATTATACAACTAATTACCGAAGGGTATTAGGACACAGTCTTATTATCTTGAGTTTCCTCACAATGTAGAAACAATGTTATAGTACTATACCAAGCCTTTGGTGCCATGTGTTAGGGATTTTCTTTTCTGGAGTTTCAATCTGATATAAAGGTGGGGGGAGGGGAGGGAGCACTGTTTTGATATACCACCTTTCTGTGATACAACCAAAGCAGTTTACATATTCAGGTACTTTCTCTGTCCCTAGTGAGATCCTAATTTTTTCTACCTGGAGCAATGGAGGGTTAAGTGGTTTGTCTAGGAACTGTTTTGAGTTTGTACATGATATTTTTTATTTATAAATTTAATGCATTTCAAATTACATTCACAAGTAAAACTTGACAAGAAATTGTGTAGACTAGACACCTTCACTTGGAGAACAATAAAGAAGGAAAACAAAAGCTGAGTTTAGTTTAATGCATTCTGCCTTTTGACTGAATTCCAAAGTGTTTTTTTTCCCCATTTTGATGTCAGTCCTTATCACACAATAAACTCAAACAATTCAAAGCCTAAGGAAACCTAAGTGGAAGCTGCAGTCTTCTATTATGTATAATGCACATCCTTGCACATTAACTACTACTTGACTAGAAGTGTACATAGTATTTTAATAATGGGGCTACTGTAAAAAGTGGTTTATAAATGTGATGAAATTAAACGACTTATATCTACACATCTTCTAGGCCCCAGACACGTGTGTGGACGCTGATGTTATTGCTGGGGACTTGTCTGTTGTACTGTGCGAGGGTCACTATGCCCATCTGTTCCATGGCCATGAGTGAGCACTTCAGCTGGAACAAGAAGCAATCTGGCATCATCCTGGGTAGCTTCTTTTGGGGGTACTGCCTCACCCAGGTCATCGGGGGACATCTTAGTGACAAGTAATGTAATAGACCTGCTGCTTCCATTAGCTTAACAGCATATCACTAGATACAAGCTTGCATATAAAGCCCTTACCCACATGCACACCTCATGATACTACCTCTAGCTTATGCACAGTTAGACTTCACTATACCACCTCTAGCTTATGCAATAGAGTCATTATACACAAGTTGATCTCGCTGTACAACTTCTAGCTTATGTACTAGTAGACCTCACTATTTCATCTCTAGCTTATGCATAGAGTCATTTTGTACAAGTTGAGTTCACTATACCACCTGTAGCTTATGCACAAGTAGACCTCATACCATTGCTGGCTTTTACATTCATGTTACATATAAAGTCCTTGTATACATGTTCAAAACTTGGTACAACATGGCTTGATATGTATAGATCTGCTAGTGACTCCACTGGGTGTTTTTCTTTCTGTCAAGGGTCGGAGGGGAAAAGGTTCTTCTCCTTTCAGCATCTGCCTGGGGTCTTCTTACTACCATTACCCCATTTGTTGCTCACATGACCTCGGTGCCACTCGTCTTCCTCACCAGCCTCCGCTTTCTCATGGGTCTCTTGCAAGGTGAGATGACTTGTGGATTTTTATTTGGTTTCAGTCCCACTGATAGTTTAGGCTCAGATTGCCCTCTCTCCTGCAGAATCCCAGTGTGTATGTGTGTGTGTGTGTGTGTGGGGGGGGGTATAATTCTGCAGTGATTCAGTCACACCCTTGAAACTGCATGGCTGTGACACATTAATTCTGCTATTTATGGGTGTGAGGTCATAAAGGTTAAGTGATGTAGTGAAGAGTATGTGTCATCTGATGAGAGTATCGTCCTCATGTGAAGGACAAGAAAGTATGCATTAATAACTATTGATAAATGACAAGAAAACTCCCTGCTGCAAGCTGATTGTTTGCCAAAGTTCCTGATCAGCTCTGATAGGTCACTGCTTTTGAGCTGCTTGAAATACCTGTTTGATCACCTACAAGCTGATTGGTTGCCTGAGTTCCTGATCTGTTCTGATAGGTCACTACTTTTGAGCAGCTCGAAACACTTTCTGGATCACCCTCAAACAGCACGCCACGCACTTGCAACAGAGTCTTTATTGTCCTCAGTTGCTTCTCTTTCACAGACACCTTTGTTCCTTGTGGAAGGGTGAGATGCACTCTGCACATGCACAGCAAACATTTAAAAACAGGCTGGCACTGCACTCTGTGCAGCAACCAACACTCCCTTTTTAGCTGCATTCTGCCTCAATCTCTCCAGTACTCTTACTGAGATGTCTCTGGAGTGTAACTCAGTCTCAGTCTGACAGGCTTACACTTCTTTGGCTGCTTCTGTCTCCCTGGCAATCTTCTCCTCCAGCCAAAATCCTTAATTACTGTCACCTGGATTCTACAGTTAATATTTCGTTCATCTGCTGCCCATTTCCTTACTCCTCATTGATTTTTTATCTTTAGTCTGGCAATTCTCTGCCTCCCTCTTTCTCAAAGCTGTCTCACCTCTTTTCTCAGCTTCTCTTTTTCCTCTGCAGTTTCCTTTACAGTGTTCAAGTGCCCACGTCATCACACCTGTATTGACATCCCAGATTATCTGGGTGTGTCAAACACAAACACTGTAAATGATTTTTTATAAAATAAGAAAAGAAAATTCTCATGGTATTAAGGGACTTAAGAATATATGTATTGACATACTGCATTAGACCAAAGGAAACAGGATACTAGATATGACCTGAATTGGCAACTGTTGGCCCAAGTACCTGCTAGAATCCGAAAAGTACATAAGAACATAAGCATTGCCATACTGAGACAGACCGAAGGTCCATCAAGCCCAGAATCCCATTTCTGACAGTGGCCAACCCAGGTCACAAGTACCTGGCAACATCCCAGAACAGTAAAACTGATTTTATGCTGCTTATCCTAGAAATAAGCCATGGATTTTCCCATCTTAATAATGGCTTATGGGCTTTTCTTCTAGGAAATTTTCCAAACTTTTTTTTACACTCTGCTAAGCTAACTGCTTTTACCAAATTCTCTGGCAATGAATTCCAGAGTTTAATTACACATTGAGTGAAGAAATATTTTCTCTGATTTGTTTTAAATGTACTACTTAGTAGCTTCATTCCTAGTATTTTAGGAAAGAGTAAACAAGCAATTCATGTCTACCCGTTCCACTCCACTCAGTATTTCATAGACCTCTATCATATCTCCCCCTCAGCCATCTCTTCTCCAAGCTGAAGAGCCCTAGCTGCTTTATCCTTTCTTCATAGATAGTTTCTATGCTACCTACCACCAGGGATCAGCAGTGGCTTTTTCAAGGTCTGTCCTATGATGCAGAGCTACCAAGTTACCCCGTTCCAGGAGGGAGGCATTTTGGCCTGGTTTTCAATTTGCATCCCAGAGCAGCGTGGGATTTGTTGATCCTGATTCTATCCTTTGAAATCAGTGTTGCAGGTCCTGTAATGCATCAAGATGAGGTGAGCAAAAATCCAAGACTGGCTTAAATCTCCCTCTTGGAGCTATGTAACTTGGAAACTCTAGGTTATGGGCTTTTCTTTCAAGAATTTGCCCAAACTATTGTTAAACTCAGCTATGCTATGCTTTTCCCATATGATCTGGCAATGACTTCCACCGACTGGAATGGCACCTGGCCAGTTAAATGGTACTTAGCCGGAGATATTCAGTGGGAGATAACTGGCTATTTCCCGCTGAATATCGTTGGTTAGTGCTTAGTGGATAGCCAGTTATATTGTGCGATATAACCGGCTATCTGCCAGTTTTCAGCACATTGCTGGCAAAGTTTTGTAGCCAGATCAATATCGGGTCTATCTATGGCTGCTATGAACTTTGCCGGTCAGCGCTGAATATTGACTTGGTTGGCTGTGTTCTTAGTAGCCAAAGATAAACTGAATATTCCATGCCAGTCACTGGAAACGGCCCAGCATTGAATATCTGAGCTCAGTGCTGACCACAGAAAGCAGCCCAGCTACCTCCTGTGGTCTGAATATCGGGCCCAAGAGCTTAAATATGTGTTCAGTGAGAAAGTATTTTCTCCTGTTTTAAATGTGCATCATGGTGTGTCCTCTACTCTATGTACTTTTTGAAAGTGTAAACAATTGATTGGTGTTCATTGGTTTTGCTACACTTGAGAGTGTGTGATATAATAATAAAGCATTCAGGGCCAAATGCACTAAACTTAACGAGCCATTAATGAGCAAGTAGTAAACTCTGGCATGCACTGAAGACTTCTCCGAGCTTTTTTCCGACGACGGTAGCAGCTAACGAAAACGGAATGCAGATGAACAAATTGTGTAGAAACCCTATTGTAATGAGATGCACTAACCTTTTCCGATTGCCTTAACGCTGGAAAATCTAACGAGAGGTCTGTACCTGTCGTTGGGGCTGCACGGGATTGAAAAAAGTCTATAAATGTTACAAAAAAAAAAAATAGGGGAAAAAAGTGCTCGTCAGGGACGTCCTTTATGGACGTCCTTCACTATATATTAAAAAAAAGACAAGCTGTGCCTATGGACGTCCTTCGCCCCCCCCCCCCCCCGAGATCACCGCCGCTCCCTCCTCCCCCCTGCATTGAAATAACAACTTCATGCAGCCCCGCCCCCACCGCCCCCCCCCTGAGATTGTCACTGCCGCCACTGCACCCCTCCACCCACCCCCTTCTGTCTGCCACCGGGCCGGGCCCTCACAGTGCCTCTCACCTCCATGTGAAGACGCTGCAGCAGGCAACAACTGATTGCCTCCCTTCGGACTTCCCTCCTTTCCTCCCTTACGTCAGATGAGGGCGGCAGCAGTGACGACCTCAGGGGGGGCGGCGGGGGCAGGGCCTCGGGGGTGCGTAGGATGGCTGGGAGGCCGGGGCTGCGGGAAGCTGTCATTTCAATGCAGGGGGGAGGGGGCAGCGGCAGCGATCTGGGGGGGGCAAAGGACATCCATAGGCACAGATTGTCTTTTTTTTAATATATATAGTGAAGGACGTCCATAGGCACAGCTCATCTTTTTGTTTTTATAGTGAAGGAAGTCCATAAAGGACGTCCTTGGCATGCGCAGAGCAGCCAGCATAACGCTTGGCTGCTCTGCGCATGCTGCACGGGCAAGAAGAAAGCTGATGGCTGCCTTCGCCCAGCTTCGATGGCGCGTCTTTCTCCTGCTTTCTCCTGCTGGGCCCGCCCCTGTCTGACGTCGGTAACCTACGTAGGTTACTGACGTCAGACAGGGGCGGGCCCAGCAGGAGAAAGACGCGCCATCGAAGCTGGGCGAAGGCAGCCATCAGCTTTCTTCTTGCCCGTGCAGCGCCTTCGGACAGAGGAGAGAGGCGCTGCACGGGCCCGGTAAGAGGGAGGGGGGCCCGATGGAAGAGGGGAATGGCGGCGACGACCCCAAAAGGGGGCGGGGCACAGGACGGAGGATGTCAGGAGGCGGAGCTGAGGTGACAGAGTAGTGAGGAAGGGAGGGGGACCGGGGCAGCTAGCATTTTGCTTTTTCGGGGTGGGGGGAGCGGCGGAAAGTGGCGAGCAGCGGGGGGGGGGGGGCAAGGCCGTCCGTACAGGACGCTCCTGATGAGCGCCCTTGCCCCCTCCCGATCCTTTTTTTATTTTTATTTATTTTTGTTTTTCTGACGTCCTTTGGACCAATCACAGCGCTTTTAGCTCTGCTAATGCGCTGGGATTGGCTCAAAGTTTGTTTATTTTTTCTCTTAATGATTTTTCCTGCCACAGAGCTGACCTAACGAGTGGTCCAGACCTCTCGTTAGTTTTCCTGCCTTTTTCCTGCGTAAAGGCAATCGGAAAAGGTTAGTGCATGTTGTTTCAATGGGGTTTTCACACTAATTGCTCATCTCCATTCCGTTTTCGTTAGCTGCTGGCTTCCTCGGTAAAAGCCCTTTGATGCATGCAACGGATCAAATTTTCCTCGTTGGAGAGTCATTAAAGGCTCATTTAGCTTTAGTGCATCTGCCTCTTAATCTCTCCTGGTTTGAGAGACTTTATGTGACATGAGATAGAGGGAAGACTGGCTCTTGTATCATGTCTGAGAAACTTCCATGTACAGCTTTCTTCCAGGAGCGATTTCTTCTCAGCTCAAGGACTGATGTCTCCTTTCTTATTCTCAGGAGTTCACTTCCCTGCCTTGGCCAGTCTGTTCTCCCAGAAGGTGCGGGAGAATGAAAGAGCTTTCACGTGCTGCACTGTAGGGTCTGGCTCTCAATTTGGGTAAGTCATAGCACTGAGTGCATCCAACAACCAGGATTTCTCCTTGAGTGAGTGCAGAGATGCCAAGTTACCCAATTCCAGGCTGGAGAATTTGGGGCAGTCCCTCATTTCTGACCATCGTATCCTGGTTCTTTATGGGACTTGCAGCATAGATTTCATTGGGCAGGATCAGGCACTACATTGCTATACTGCTTTGGGAGGAAGTTCAAAACCAGGACAGGCCAAAAAATCTCCAGCCTGAAACTTGGTAACTTGGTATGTCTGTGAGTGCACAAGACTGGAAAACTGGAACTGGAGGATGTTGGGGAAGGGGGGGATAAGGGTTTTGTTTTTGTTTTTTTTTTAAATCTGGACCAGTGCTGGGACTCTGGTACTGTGACCCTTCATCCATTTTGCCCTTGTTTTGATAGGCTCATTATCCTACTGTTCCCATTACAATGATGGTTTTAACAATGCTCCTTCCAGAATTCTGTATCATGGTCTCTAGAGTCACTCCCTTGATTAATGAACATAACGCCACCTCAGCATCTGTGAATGCTGCTTCCATAATATCTGCAGCCCCAGTGTAGAAGACCCAGTCTGGGAATTAAACTGGTGACCCTCCACATGGCAGTGCCATTGAACTACTGGACTGGTCCACAGTTCAGGGTTCTTACTCCTTTCTCCCACCTACTTAGTCAAACTTTTGCAAAAGAGATTAAAAGGAAATCAGGAAGCTTCAGTTTAGGATAAGAGTTTCAGTGTGCGAGCTAGGTTCACACATGTCTGAAAGTCAGAACCTCTGATGGATGGTTATAATAGAAGTGGCATTAGAACCACTGGACCTGCAGGGAATATATGTGAAAGCAGTGACCCAGGGCCAGTCATAGCAATTGTGCGGACCAGTTTGATGGGGCCCCCAGCTCCTTGCCTAGCCCCGCCCACCTAGCCCCGCCCCCTTTGACAAGATGGTTTATTTTTATTTGTTTTTAGTTATGTAATAATTGACCATTTGGGCAACTGCGCAGTGCCTGAAGGCCCAGTGCAGTTGGGGGGCCCAGGCACTGCGCAGTTGCCCGAATGGTCAATTATTACATAACTAAGAACATGTCCAGAACTCCCTCTCTCTCACAGCCTCCCCTTCCCTCAGAAACCATACAGAGCCCCAGCTGTTTGCCACTGACCACTGATCAGAACCTCTCTGCCGCGGCCTTCCTCTTTCTGATGTAACTTCCTGCTTCCACAAGGGTGGGCCGCAGCAGAGAGGTTCCAGTCAGTGGTGGACAGCCAGGGCCTTGTACAGAGAAGGGAACTTTTGAGGTAAATGTGAGGAGAGAGAGCCAGATCCAGGGGGAGAGAGAGCGGGAGATGTTGGCCTCAGGAGAGGGTGAAGGAGAATGAATGGGGAGAGATGTTGGATCCAAGGGGATGGAGGAAGATATGTGGAACCCAGGGGTGGAGGGGATATGGAACCATGGGGGGGGGGGGTGGGGGCAGGACCCTCGTAGTGCTCAGTTTTTTTCAGGTGGCTGAGCTAGAAGTGCAGCTGTGATGGGTAATCAGGAAGCCTGTCTGGTGCCTAAGAGGGCACTCCTAATTGGCTGGGACACTAGTGACGACTCTGATGAAGAGGACTGCTGGTTGCCGGCCATGCACCAACTCCAGCCATGCACCGTTTCAAAGGAAAGATAAAGCTGAAGCTGGGGTTCTAACTCTGAGGGGGGTGGGAGGGTTCCAACTCCAAAGGGGGTTCCAAAGCTATGACAAGACCACAAATCCCAGGACTGCATGAGACCCCTGGGAGCACAAGGCCCTGTGCAGCTGCCCCTGTCACCCCTGTCTTAAGAACAGCCCTGCAGTGGCCTATGACCTGACTGGTTTTAGTGGGTTGATTCAGGTTCTGTTTGCTTTTCCACAGTATGTTTATCTTATCTTAGTTAGAAACCTTTGTGAACTGTCTTCCCTGCAGGACCCTGGTGATTGGAGGTGTGGGATCACTCTTGCTGGACTGGTATGGCTGGGAAAGTGTCTTTTATTTTGCAGGTTTATGCACCTTGTTCTGGGTCTACTGGATGTACAGACATCTCCTCAGTGAAAAAGGTAGTGCTGTGCTCCTGTAAATCTTGTGTAAAGAGATTGGTCAAATTCTATGAAAGGAGAGAGTGTTCCTTTAAAACACTGCCAGTAAGCAGAAGCACAAACTTAGAACATTTATTAACATTCCTAAAATATGGCCCAGCTAAAACAAACAGGTTGGAGCTAGTAACAGAACTGAACTCATACCAGTAATCTAATCTAACCCAACATTTATAGACCATTTTCTCCCTCTAGTAGGATCCAGATGGTTTGCAATAACATCATCAATAGAGATAACAAATAAATCAACAGTCAAAGACTTTTGAAACAAGTACATCTTTAGGCATTTATGGAAAGCAAAATAATACATTTTCTTCATTGACAATTGAAGATCATTCCAGATCTGAGCTGCTTTATGAGACATAATTTCAGCAGTAGTACAGGGAGTCACTTTTTTGGGAGTATAAAACAGAAAAGCATAGAATATGACACCAAAACATGGCCTTGCAATTTATCTAGCCTGCCTGTCTCCACCAGCAGGCTTTCTTGAATTGAAATACTGTCTTTGTCTCCGTCACCTCCACCAGGAAGCTGTTCCATTCAATTGCCACTCTTCCCTTTCCTCCAGAGAATATATAGTGAATCTCTAAGGCTATCTTATAAGCTTTATGATAATGACTATGGACCACTGTAGTAGCCATCCTCTTGAATGACTTCATCTGGTTTATATTCTTTTGAAGGTGTAGTGTCCAAATTAGACCTCAGTAGAGATTTACATGGAGGCATAGGAGCTAGCTCTGTGGTGGGTGCTGGTCATTCCCAATATTAAGCAAATATCTAAGGAGCATGGTATCTAGGGAGGGCTAATTTGCATTGTGTTTGGCATCCACAATCATTTTGAAATGTTGGCGCCTATGCATAGAGGCACCATCACTTCCTTTTTTCTGCTTGCCATTCCTCTTCCTATGCACCCAGACATCCTCTGCCTTATCTACCTGTTCACAGCAGGGAGTAGGAAGGGAAGGCTCCTCCAAGAAACCGGGGAAGACATATATTGTAAATCAAACCTTTATTCCAAGTTACACAGTGAAAAACTGTGTAACTTGGAATAAAGGTTTGATTTACAATATATGTCTTCCCCAGTTTCTTGGAGGAGCCTTCCCTTCCTACTCCCTGCTGTGTGCGTTTCCTTGCGTAGGATCCTAGCGTACCTCCACCTTCTTGGTGGCATTTTCCTCTCTTATCTACCTGTTCAGCCATCTTAAGATCATCAGATATGATCACCCCCAGATCCTACACTTGTTTTGTGCACAGAATTTTATTATCTAGGACAGTTGTTCCCAAACCTGGTCCTGGAGGCACCCCAGCCAGTCATGTTTTCAGGATACCCACAATGAATATTCCTGAGAGAGATTTGCATGCACTGCTTCCAAATCTATCTCATGAAAATTCATTGTGGATATCCTTTCCTCCTCCCCTATCTTTTTTCAGTGGCTCCTCTGGGACCTCGCTCTCCTCCACTTTTCTGTTCCTCTCACTATTCCCGCACAACTCCCCCCCCACCCTGGCATCTTCTAACCGATAAGAATATTTCCTCACTCCCCACACTTCTTCCCTCTCCTTCCTCACTCTCCCCTTCTGACCCTCTTTCCCCTCAAATTCAGGATCTCAATCATTCCCTTCGTCATGCTCTTGATTCAGTGGCCCTTCTCTATCCATCATCCTGCCGTCACACCACCAATACACCTTGGTTCTCACAGGCTGTTAAACTTCTAAAGTCCTAACTCCGTGGTGCTGAACATACTTGATGCAGATGCCACTCTTCGTCCACTCTATATGTCTTCCGCTCTCGCTATGTTTCTTTCCGCTCCATGCCTTTCTGCCCTTAACTAAAAAAGATTATCTCTCATGTCGAATCTCTGAAGCTGCCAGCAAGCCCCAGGCCCTTTTTTGACAACAATTCTATTGCACCCTCTGGATCATCTGCCCCATCTTATGACCCTCTCATCCATCTTAAGACCCTCTCATCCTTTCACCTTCTACATTAAGACTTAGAATCTATTAATTTTTCCTCTCCTGCCTCTGTCTCTGTTTCACTTGACCTATTTTTTGCCTTTGATCTCATTGATCACGCTCCTTCGCTCTCATGTCTCCAATCTATCGGTATCTCAGGTACTGTTCTGCACTGGTTCCAAAGCTATCTTTCTAACCACACCTGCCAAGTTGCCCATCATCGAGCTTATTCTCATACCTTCCCTGTTCTCTTCCGTGTTCCTCGGCTCTATTCTTGCACCTACACTGTTTAATATCTTTCTTGCCTCACTCCTTATTCTCATCCAATCCAATCACTGCCTTCTGTTTTGTTATGCTACTGACATTTAGATATTCTTTCATGTTCACTCTATGCAACTTGACTTAACTGATCTCAATTTCTGTCTACAAAAAGTCTCCTCTTGGCTCCGTGATAACCGTCTATTTCTCAACTCTAAAAAAATGTGAAGCCATTCACTTCCCTAACCCCCTCGCTCCTGTCCTTCCTGTCCCATCATCGATCAGCATCTCCTAGAGTTCAAGGATTTGTTAAGGATCCTGGGGGTTCATTTTGATAGTCACCTTACCTTCAAAATTCAAATAAACTCTGTTCTTCAAATATCTTTATTTGCCCTTCACCCTATCTGGGACATATGCTATTTTTTATCCTCCTCGGTTTGCATGCTCCTTCTTTGTCTCATCATCACATACCTTGATTACTGCAATTCCTTTTATGCCGACCTACCACTCTCCTCTTTGAAACATCTTCAACTGGTTCAGTCCACAGTTGTTCATCTGCTTCACTACTCCAAACCCTTCAACCACATCACTCCACTTCTCCATCTTGATCATTGGTTACCACTCTCAGCCCGCATTCAATTTAAACTACTGATGCTTGTCTTCAAATCCCATCTTCCTTCTGCCCTGGATTACTTGTCTCATCTTCTCATTCCCTACACCCCATCTCATTCCCTCTGCTCAGCAGTAACTGCCCTTCAAATTGCTCCTCCCTCAGTGATTCAACTTTATATTACTCTTGCTACTGCTATAAGCTATGCCGGTCCAAAAATTTGGAACTTCATACCTGCACACATTTAATTCATTCAAATATTTATATACCGTTTAGACCTAAGTTTACAGTTTCATTTTACAGGTACTGGGTCTGTCCTAGCGGGTTTACAATCTAAGTAGTACATTGTGATACTGTTGTACCCGGGGCAACGGAGGGTTAATGACTTGCCCAGGTCACACAGAGCTGCATAGGGAATTGAACCTGGTTCCCCAGGATACCAACCCACTGCTGACCATCAGGCAGCAGCGGAAATTGAACCCAGTTTCCCAGATCTGCAAACCGCTACACTAATCATTAGACCACACCTCCACTGATCTTTCCTATACCAAAATCAAATAGCCATAAAAATGCATCTTTTCACTCTTGTCTTCTCTCCTCACTCTTGACTCTTCTTTTAATTTCTTCCTCTTAGTTTTTTTTTTTCTGTTCTTCTTTTCTGGCAGCCTGATTGTTTGTGTAATCCGCTTAAAGGCCAGTCCCTGGCATATGCGGTATACCAAGCATTTTTAATTAAATAAATAAACTGCATTAACCACCACTCCCTGTCATCTTCCACTCAACCGGTTTCCAACCCAGTCAGTCACTTCAGGGCCCACACTGAGGGCCCTCAGTTTATTTAAAAATCATCAATGTTGAACTGTGTCAAAGACCTTCTTGAAATCTTAGGGCCTCTCTTATTGAACTGATCTAGTGATTCCCATCTAGCAAATGCGATTGCAGCCCAGAATGGGCTGCAGCACATTTGCCGCACTGGGAATTACTAGCGCGGTTTAGTAAAAGAGGCCCTTAGTACATAACATCTAGCACTCTCCCCTGTTCCAACTCTGCACATCCAACCAACGAAACTAATCATCTGACCAGGCCCATCTCTAGCAAAACCGTGCTGTCTCGGATCATTGAAGTTCAGAAGCCACACTATTCTCTGATTTAGCAGTATTTCCATGAATTTACTCACTACAGACGTCAGATTAAACAGTCCATAGTCTGGAATAGAGGCGTAGCCTAGTAGAGCACAGGTACCTGAAGAGCACAGGTACAAATCAAAGTAGGGTATACACAAAAAGCAGCAAATATGAGTTATCTTGTTGGGCAGACTGGATGGACCGTGCAGGTCTTTTTCTGCCGTCATCTACTATGTTAGTTAGAGCACCAGGCTTGACATCCAGGGGTGCCTGATTCAAATCCCACTGCTGTTCCTTGTGATCTTGGGCAAGTGACTTAACCCTCCATTGCCTGACACTAAATGTCTATTTTCTAATATATTTCCACCATTCATGATGTATTGTAAGCCACATTGAGCCTGCAAAAAGGTGGGAAAATGTGGGATACAAATGCAATAAATAAATAAATAAATAAATAAATAAATAAAAAAGACCTTGTGCACCTGGATGTAACTCATTTTAAACTACTACTGAAAAAGGTATGAACAAAATCCAAATAAATAGTTCCACTTTCCTGAAGAGGAACCACATCCACCTCTCTCCAGCTCAGTCGCATTGTCTATTTTTAGTTTAGGTTGCTCCCCGTGAGCACAATCATCTAAAAATTATTTCCCCTTTCATAACAATTTTGTGAATAACTTCAGTTAACTCTCTGCCTGCATGGAAGATCTGTATAATCCACCAGTATAAATAAATGTTCCAGTTCCTCTTTCTCAATTAACTTGGAGTGTTTTTCCCAATATTATTACTTTTTATATATAGCAGCATTTCTCTTCCCTTTCTTCTAAGCCTGTCCTTCCTGGATAGATTATAGACTGGAATAGAATGGAGTTATATCCCAGTCTGATTCTCTATGTACCATGTCTCCACTAAATCCAGTTTCATGCCTACCTCTGTATAGGGGACTCTATTTCCCATGCTCTCAGTTTTAGTAAACATAGCTTTTCAGATGGTGCTCTTAATGTATCTGAGCTCTGTGTCCACCCAGCTCCCATGATCCTAGTTTAAAGCCCTTCTAATCAGGTTTGCCAGTCTGTTCTGGAAGATGCTTCACCCCTTCTTGCGCAGGTGAAGCCCATCTCTGCTCAGCAGTCCTTGAATTTTTGCACTAGTGAATCTATTTAAGACTAGTGGCTGAAGCTTTGGATTTAGAGCCTCAGGCCCTCATGATCAAAAGCAAACTCTGGCGCTAGAGGCTGTTAACGCCATACTAGCGCCAGAGTTTGCAGCTGACCCATGATCAGAGCCCTCAAGCGCCTGAAACAGCGCACTCGAGGGCTCTCAGCGCAAGTAGCATGCAAATGCATGCTAAACAGGGCTTCTAGCGCAATTAGCTTGCAAATGCATGCTAATTGGCGCTTAACGCATTCATCCCCAATGATCAGCGACCAGCGCGCCAAAGATTGGGTCACTGGCTGCAGCAAAATCAACGCCAGCTCCGAGCTGGCGTTAGATTTTGCGGATCATTGGGGAGGAATGGTGAACCCTGTCCAGCATGCAGTTGCATGCTGGCAGGCCCCCGTTCCCCCCCCCCCCAAGGCAACAGCACACGGGACTGGAGGTCCAATGGACCTCCGGTCCCCCCCCCAACGATCCGAACCCCCCCGAAATCTTCGTGGCCGCCTCCGGCCAAGCGTTGTCCCACCCTCCCACCAGCGCCGGGGGGGGGGGGGGGGGCTGGAGGTTTGGTGGCCTCCAGCCCCCCAAACCCCAAGAAATCCTTGTGGCCGCTGTAATCTACCGACGAGGGGGGTGGGGCTGGAGGTCCACCCCAACTCCTCCCCCCCCCCCCCGCGTTCTCAACAAATCCCTGGTGGTCCGTGGTGACACGTAACCCCACCCTCCTCCCTCCCTCCCGGCCCCCCTACCTTTGTTGGAGGAGGGACGCAGCCTGCATGCCTCCCTCCTCTTCCTTTCGATGCCGCTTCAAAATGGCGGTGCCCAGCCCCGTCCATTGCATCCTGGGATGCACTGTGCGGGGCTTCATACCATGTAAGGGAATCGCTCCCTTATATGGTATGTAGCCCCGCCCAGCGCATCCCAGGATGCAATGGGCGGGGCTGGGCGCCGCCATTTTGAAGCGGCGTCGAAAGGAAGAGGAGGGAGGCATGCAGGCTGCGTCCCTCCTCCAACAAAGGTAGGGGGGCCGGGAGGGAGGTGGGTGGGTGGGGTTACGTGTCACCACGGACCACCAGGGATTTGTAGAGAACGCCGGGGAGGGAGGAGTTGGGGTGGGCTGGAGGCCCGGTGGACCTCTAGGCCCCACCCCCCCGTCGATGGATCACAACGATTTCTGGGGGTTTGGGGGGCTGGAGACCCAAGATCCTCCAGCCCCCCCCCCCCCCCGTCGCAGATGGGAGGGTAGGGCAGCGTTTCTTAAGCCGGCAACCAAGTCCTCTGGGGGTTCGTGGGGGGGGGGCTGGACTCCAGCCCCCCCCACCATCGCTGGGTGGGAGGGTGGGAGTCGGTTTGGCCCTTTGTTGGGGGATCGGCAGGCCACTTTGAAAGTTTTGGGCTTTTGACAGCCCAGACCTGTCAAAGAAGTGCGGGAGGATTGTGCTGAGCGCATGCTCGGGCACAATTCTCCCACACTTCAACATGATAATCAAAGATAATAGCGCTGCTTAGATTTGCATGCATTATCTTTGATCATCGATGTAGAAAAGCCCTGCGCTGTCCCGGCGCTATTTTTAGGGCGCTGTTTGGAACAGCGCGGGGCTTTTGATCATGAGGGCCTCAGAGAGCAGCAAGTCTACCCAGTGCTCCTGCCAGATGACCTGACTTATCCATGTCTGACTGTTGAACACTGCAGATATTCCAAATTTATGTATTATTTATTTATTGGGATTAATTAACCGCTTTTTTGAAGAGATTCACCCAAGGCAGTTTACAGCAGGTACAGTTTAACATAAAACTTACAATTTTGTTAACAGCATAACAATAGTAAAATAACCAAGAATAAACTAAATACAATAAATGGAGTAAACTTGAAAACAGTAAATTGAAACCTAATAATAGAACTACCGTGGTTGACCATTCAGTAGTCGCCACTATCAGCTGTTGGCTTAACCACTTTGAGCATTAATTATTATTAGGATTTATTTACCGCCTTTTTGAAGGAATTTCACTAAAGGCGGTGTACAGTAAGAATAAATCAACCATGAGCAATACACAATTACAGCAGTAAAAATATTCAAAAACAATACAAAGTATGGCATGGTATACTACTTACAATGTCAACAGAATACGTAATAGAACGTTATAATTTATAGTAAAGGGTACATAAGTACATAAGTAATGCCACACTGGGAACAGACCAAGGGTCCATCGAGCTCAGCATCTTGTCCACGACAGCAGCCAATCCAGGCCAAGGGCGCCTGGCGAGCTTCCAAAACGTACAAACATTCTATACATGTTATTCCTGGAATTGTGGATTTTCCCCAAGTCCATTTAGTAGCGGTTTATGGACTTGTTCTGTAGGAAACAGTCTAACCCCTTTTTAAACTCTGCTAAGCTAACCGCCTTCACCACGTTCTCCGGCAACGAATTCCAGAGTTTAAAGCAAAGATGTAACATATAGATAGTTAAGAAAGTAGGAAGAGTTAGAAAGTAAGGTGATTGATTTAAAGAGAGTTGCACATGAGGTCAGAGAGATGGTTAAATATTATCTCAGCTAGGGTAAGAGTGGATAAACATGTCCTGCTGCAGTATGTGTAGCCCGAGTCACTCCTTATGTGTGTGAGTGAGACTAACAAGTTAGTTAATGGTCACCTGTTACCAACAAACAAACCAAACACAGTGAAGGTGACAAAAACGAAGGGCTAGATGATGTCAAAATAGTAAACAGGTTTATTCAAAACATCCCAGGCTCAACATGAGTCATATTTTGGCCCAGGAGTCTACTAGCAGATGTTTAAACTGCTAGCTAACCCTGAAACAGTAATTGTGATGATAATATACTACTAACAAGGCAAGTAGAAAGAATACTGTGACAAAAGGCACCTAAAGATCTTTCAAAAGTTGGAGGCAGGAGCAACACCTCCTCCCTCGGGTGCTGCCTCTTCAGAATGCACCAGGCAGGGGCTGGGCTCCACCATTTTGGAAGAGGCGGTATCCAAGGGAGGAGGTGTTGCTCCTGCCTCCAACTTTTGAAAGATCTTTAGGTGTCTTTTGTTACTGTATTATTTTTACTTGCCTTGTTAGTATATATCATCACAATTACTACCGTGTTTCCCCGAAAATAAGACCTACTCCGAAAATAAGGCCTACTGGGGTTTTGCTGCAAATTTGTATTATAAGGCCTCCCCCGAAAGTAAGACCTACCTGAAGCAGGGTCGCCGAGAGCCGGACAAAGGCCGCCGCCGCCGCACCCGAGGTCACCGCCCCCCCCCCCTCCATCGCTCCCGGAACTACCAGTACCTGAAACGCCTCCTTTCACCTTCCTTCGCAAGTTCGGAGCAAGCAGCAGCAGGGCAGGCTATTCCTTCCTTCCGTGTTCTGCCCTCGCCTGACGTAACATAACGTCAGGTGAAGGCGAGGCACAGAAGGAAGGAGAGGTCTGCCCTGCTGCTGCTTGCTCTGAACTTGCGAAGGAAGGTGAAAGGAGGCGTTTCAGGTTGGGAGCGATGGAGGGTGGGTGGAGGGGGGGCCCGGCGACCTCGGTTGGGGGGGCGACCTTGGGTGGGGGTGGCGCCCCGATGTTTCCCTGAAAAAAAAATAAGACCTCCCCTGAAAATAAGACCTAGCGGGTCTTGGGGAGGAAAAGTGTCTTATATTCGGGGAAACACGGTATTTCAAGGTTAGCTAGCAGTTTAAATATTAGCTAGAAGACTCCTGAAGCAGGCCATTTGGGCCAAAACACGATTTGTGTTGCGTCTGGGATGTTTTGAATAAACATGTTTACCATTTTGACATCATCTAGCCCTTTGTTTATGTCACCTTCGCTGTGTTTGGTTTGTCTGTGAGACTGTGAGGGTTCCTGTTGTTCTGTTGTTATTTTGCCATCGCCTATTACCAACACCCAGTGGCCAGTTCAGTTTTTATATCCATCTGGGTTCTGATTGTGGAAGTAGCACAAATATATTTTGCTGGTATGTCCATAGCAAGAGAAAATTAGACTGTAAATCTAGGATGATCTCTTTAATGCAGAGCTCACGGTCTCCTTAGAAGATCTGGGAAAGGGCCTTTCTCCCTCCAAACAGACTTGTGTGCCTTGGAAGCAATTGTTTAAAAAGGCTTCTGTCTGGTAAGTTGCTGGTCTGTATAATCAATTCAAGCTCACTTGAATGTTCATTTTACTTTTTTTTTTTTTTTTTTTGCTACAGTTTTAGAACCTATCTCATATCTGCTTAGTTTTCTAGCAAGCTCCTCTCACCGTTTCAAATTCGGATACTGTATAATAAAAGTGGAATTCAGAGTTCAGGAAGTGTTCTCTTGTTAATAAAATCATGAGGTCGTGGGATCAGCAAAGGAAAGTATTCAGCCTGGACCTTAGGATGTCTTTTACCTATAGTGGGAAATTGATCTTAAGAATTAACCAGGCAAATGTGAACTGGGGTTTCCAAAGTGGTCACAGACAGGCAGGGGATAATTCTATAACATAAGAACATAAGAGTTGCCATACTGGGTTAGACCAATGGTCTATCTAGCCCCGTATCCTGTTTCTAACAGCGAACAGTCCAGGTCACAAGTACCTGCCAGCAGGGCCGTCGAGAGACTGGGCCGGGCCTGGGGCAAGGCCGCCCCCGGCGCCCCATCGCCGCCCCCCTCCGTCCACCACCGGTCCAGGCCCCCCTGAATTCATATCATAGCGCCTCACCTCGACCTTGCTCCTTGTGAAAGAAGTGCAGCAGCGGCAGTCTGCAGATCACCTCCCTTCGGGCCTTCCCTCCCTATGTCCTGCCCTCACGCAAGTTACGTCAGACGAGGGCGGGACACAGGGAGGGAAGGCCCGAAGGGAGGCGATCTGCAGGCTGCCACTGCTGCGCTTCTTTCACATGGAGTGAGGTCGAGGTGAGGTGCTATGATTTGAATTCAGGGGGTCCCGGCCTGGTGGTGGACGGAGGGGGGGCGGGTGGAGGGGACTGCGGCGCCGGGCCCCCCTTGGAGGCCCGGGCCTGGGGAATTTTGTCTCCCCTGCCCCCCCCTCTCGGCGGCCCTGCCTGCCATAGTCTAAAAAGTGTCAATATTCCATGCTACCGACCCTGAGGATAAGTAGTGACTTTTTAATAATAGTTTATGGATTTTTCCTCCAGTAATTTGTCCAAACCTTTTTTTAAACCCAATCCGACTGATATTCAGCCCGTGGGAGGCAGGCTAACAAAGTCCAGTGATTGGTGCTGAGCCTGGATATTCAATGCCGGGCCATTTCCAGTGACTTGCATTGAATATCTGGGTTTCTTTTTTTGGCTGGCTTAAACTTAACCAGCCAAGTTAATATTCAGCACTAGCCGGTTAAGTTTATAGTGGCCAAAGATAGGACTGCTATTTAGGTGGTCCGATTTGGGTACTAAACTTATCTGGCAAAGCACTGAATATTCGCGAGTAGCTGGTTATATCGCGCAATATAGCTGGTTAGCCACTATTTGCTAAGCACTAATATTCAGTGGAGGTAACCAGCTATCTCTCACTGAATATTAGTGTTTAGCTGGTCAAGTGATATTTAACCGGCCAGGAGCCATGGCTGGCTGGTTAAATAGCACTGAATATCGGCCAGAGTGATATTAACTGCTTATACCACTTGCTCCGGCAAAGAGTTCCAGAGCTTAACTATATGCTGAGTGAAAAAAATATTTTCTCTTATTTGTTTTAAATGTTCTACAGTGTAACGTCATGGAGTGTCCCCTAGACTTTGTACTTTTGAAAGCGTAAAACAAACAGTTCACATTTACCCATTCCACTCCATTCAGGATTTTATACAAAGTCGAGAGGGAAGTGGTTTTCTCTTATTTGTTTAAAATGTTTTACAGTGTAACTTCATGGCGTGTCCCCTAGACTTTGTACATTTGAAAGAGGAGTAAAACAAACGATTCACATTTACCCATTCCACTCCATTCAGGATTTTATACAAAATCGAGAAGGAAGCGGAGTACTTAATACCATACAAATATCTGCCTCCACCAAAATCTTATTAAGAGTATCAGTACGTGTTATTAACAGACCAACGTTTTAACTGAGAGGAAAAAGCCTTAACGGGCCCAGACTCTGTTTTCTAGTCTGCCAGCTGGCTCTAATCTTATCATAGGCATAAAAAGCTATTTTTATTTACCTCTAGCCATTTTTTCTAATTTTATTTAGCTTCAAAGCTTTGTGGTAGCTTTCCCAATAAACTTGAGTGACTCATAAATTGCTTATATCCAACAATGGCCAGCGTTTCACCAAGCTGCGTCAGGGAATCATAAACTACTGAATGGGAGAGCAACATTAAAAACAATCAATAAACAAAATGCTTATACATTTATCAAATCTCAGAAGTAACATTACTCACTATTCGAAAGGTTCAGCACAAACAACTGCTACCCAAAGAGTCAACTGCTCAAACAAAATGGCAGCTTTTATAAGAAGGACACTGTCATTCAAACCAGCCAATCAGTGTCTTACTTCCAGCTTAGTAGCATTCCCCCCCCCTCCCCAAAAAAAATACTTGTAATTATAAACATTAAAAAAATCTTTTTAATACTTTAGAAAAAATGTTGGCATTCAAACCATCAGGCTCTAGCATTTTCAATGTAGAAATCCATCGCTCTTCAGCTTGTAGCAATCTCCTTCGGTGATCCCCCCCCCCCCCAAATGGCAATGGAGGGATCCATTCAACTGTAAATCACTTAAGCATAGTGAATTCTTGTTACATAACCACCCAGTGCGCTGCCAGAAGAGCATTTAATTTTTGTGTAGAAATTGTACTTTTATGTTCTAATAACCGAATCTGCAGCTGTCTTGACGTTTGCCTTATATACAGCTTATCACGAGGACATTCAGGGCTAGATTCTGCCATACTTAAAGTTAGGTGCAGTTTATAGAATAGCGCACAAGCCTGGGAATCAAACAAGTATGGCCATTTGCACCAACTGAAATGTGGTGCAAAAATACACACCTACATTAGGCACATATCCCTGTTATTCTATAACAATGTACATTAATTTTAGGAATGCCCCTGTTGTGCCCATGACCCTCCCATTTCCATGCCCTCTTTTTCAGATCACGCTTAAATTTTAGACGTGGATCCCGTGCTGAAATTTACATACATAAATGCTAATTAAATCTAATTAGTGTCAATTGTTAAAAAGCCAATCATTGGTACTAATTAGCTTCTTTTTCAATTAAATTGCATGCACAAATTGGGTGCGAGCCTAAATTTGTGCACGCAATTTTATGGCAACTTTTATAATATTACAGGGTTAATGCAATACACCACTAAAGTCGTGGTGCAGCTGGTATACGACCTCAATTCATACAGTTTTCTATCCACCGGGTTTACAAAACTTGCCATCTCAAGTGTGACATCACAGATAGTGCAACTCTTACAGGCAAAATGTCCAGATGCTTGTTCTGTATTTATTCTATTCATTTTAAAATACATCAGAAGGACAAGACAGTTTTTTTAAATTCCTCCCTCTACTGAAGCAATCCAAAGCCAACTCTCAGAAAAACATGGTAATACTTTTGACAAGAAACATACAAAGAGGGTCCAAAGTACAGAACAAAGTCCAAAATACAGCAAAAAGCACCAAGAGCCTTCAGAGACGGGACGCAGTTCTTTATTGGTAAAATCAATTTTCCAATGTAGGCCCGACATGGGCCGTGTTTCAGTGCACAGCACCTGCATCAGGGATCAAATGTGTTCAAAACCAAAGCTTCTTCCCTGCGTGATAGAGGGATAATCTATTTGGTTAGAAAGTAGTTATTCAATGCGTCAAAATCATGAGGTCCCTTCGTTCCAATAAAGAATTGTGTCCTGTCTCTGAAGGCTCTTGGTGCTTTTTGATGTATTTAATACTTTTGACAAAACACTCCAGTGAAGTTTTAAGATATTCGCTAAGGAATTAGTCATACTTACAGTGGGGGAAATAAGTATTTGATCCCTTGCTGATTTTGTAAGTTTGCCCACTGACAAAGACATGAGCAGCCCATAATTGAAGGGTAGGTTATTGGTAACAGTGAGAGATAGCACATCACAAATTAAATCCGGAAAATCACATTTTGGAAAGTATATGAATTTATTTGCATTCTGCAGAGGGAAATAAGTATTTGATCCCTCTGGCAAACAAGACCTAATACTTGGTGGCAAAACCCTTGTTGGCAAGCACAGCGGTCAGACGTCTTCTGTAGTTGATGATGAGGTTTGCACACATGTCAGGAGGAATTTTGGTCCACTCCTCTTTGCAGATCATCTCTAAATCATTAAGAGTTCTGGGCTGTCGCTTGGCAACTCGCAGCTTCAGCTCCCTCCATAAGTTTTCAATGGGATTAAGGTCTGGTGACTGGCTAGGCCACTCCATGACCCTAATGTGCTTCTTCCTGAGCCACTCCTTTGTTGCCTTGGCTGTATGTTTTGGGTCATTGTCGTGCTGGAAGACCCAGCCACGACCCAGTTTTAAGGCCCTGGCGGAGGGAAGGAGGTTGTCACTCAGAATTGTACGGTACATGGCCCCATCCATTCTCCCATTGATGCGGTGAAGTAGTCCTGTGCCCTTAGCAGAGAAACACCCCCAAAACATAACATTTCCACCTCCATGCTTGACAGTGGGGACGGTGTTCTTTGGGTCATAGGCAGCATTTCTCTTCCTCCAAACACGACGAGTTGAGTTCATGCCAAAGAGCTCAATTTTTGTCTCATCTGACCACAGCACCTTCTCCCAATCACTCTCGGCATCATCCAGGTGTTCACTGGCAAACTTCAGACGGGCCGTCACATGTGCCTTCCGGAGCAGGGGGACCTTGCGGGCACTGCAGGATTGCAATCCGTTATGTCGTAATGTGTTACCAATGGTTTTCGTGGTGACAGTGGTCCCAGCTGCCTTGAGATCATTGACAAGTTCCCCCCTTGTAGTTGTAGGCTGATTTCTAACCTTCCTCATGATCAAGGATACCCCACGAGGTGAGATTTTGCGTGGAGCCCCAGATCTTTGTCGATTGACAGTCATTTTGTACTTCTTCCATTTTCTTACTATGGCACCAACAGTTGTCTCCTTCTCGCCCAGTCTTACTGATGGTTTTGTAGCCCATTCCAGCCTTGTGCAGGTGTATGATCTTGTCCCTGACATCCTTAGACAGCTCCTTGCTCTTGGCCATTTTGTAGAGGTTAGAGTCTGACTGATTCACTGAGTCTGTGGACAGGTGTCTTTCAAACAGGTGACCATTGCTGACAGCTGTCTGTCATGCAGGTAACGAGTTGATTTGGAGCATCTACCTGGTCTGTAGGGGCCAGATCTCTTACTGGTTGGTGGGGGATCAAATACTTATTTCCCTCTGCAGAATGCAAATAAATTCATATACTTTCCACAATGTGATTTTCCGGATTTAATTTGTGATGTGCTATCTCTCACTGTTACCAATAACCTACCCTTCAATTATGGGCTGCTCATGTCTTTGTCAGTGGGCAAACTTACAAAATCAGCAAGGGATCAAATACTTATTTCCCCCACTGTATATATTTCAGAACACATCAGTGTATTCTCATCTTCACACAATTCTCAATTTGGATTCAGTAAAAGATCATGATTATTGAACTTAGCATGTTTTATAAACTTTATTAACCACGGTTGTAGGATAACCCTTCTCCAGAAATCACAGTTTCACTACTTTCTTCATCTGTAGAGCACAGCCTCCAATATCATAAAAATTGGGAAACAGGAAGACTATTCTTTAAAGTAATTGGATGACAGCTCTTATAATCAAGCAATGAATTTCGGGGGGGGGGGGGGGGTTCTTTCAAAAACTGATGTAACAAATCTCATATCTTCTTTATATATTTTTACATCTAAAAAAACAAATTTCTGTAGCATGAAACTGCATAGTAAATTTCAGTGCTTTCTGACTGTGATTTAACCAATCCAGTAATAATAATAATTCCTTTTCTGTATTAGACTTCTGTCATATTTTCTCTTTAGCATTTAAAACGAGACTCTTGGTCTTCACTCTGTGTCCTCAAGGGCTGCCAGCAGGTCAGGTTTTCAGGGTATCCCTAATGAATATCCTGAAAGCCTGACTGGTTGGGTGTTCCCAAGGACTGGATTGAGAACCCCTCCTATAAAGGAAGGTAGGTGCCTACCAGGGGAGTAGCCAGACATCCAAGTTTGGGTGGGCCTGGACCCAAGGTGGGTGGGCAGAACTCCGCCTTGTCCTACAAGTGATTTGGTTTCTCCCTCTCTCGCCTGCATGCCATATGGTCTTTCAAACATCCCCTTTCCCCCATATACCTTTTAAATAGCAGATTTTCACCGGCAGCAAACAGTTGTTGGGAGCATTGGAGCCGACTCTATGGGTGCTGTGGGTGCTTGAGCACCCCCAATATTGAGAAACTTCCTTGTATGTGTCCAGGGAGGGGTCATTTCCATTGGGCTTAGCACCCCCAATAATTTTGAAAAGTTGGCTCCTATGGTTGGGAGTTTTTGGCTGGTGGGGCTTGGGGTCCCTGCCAGCCACATTATAGGTGTGCTGCTACTTGGTGGGCCTGAGCCTAAAATGGGTGGGCCTGGGCCCACCCCAGCCCACCCTTGGCTACGCCACTGGTGCCTACTCTTCTTTACAGAATAAGCCCCTACTGTGCACCCTCCAGGCACCTTGTTGCAGAATTGTCCTTCACATGTCAGAGTCACTGAATGACATGTAAGGCTGTTTTCTGCTTCTGCAGAAAAGCAGAAGGGTGATACTCTTTGGCTGGGATTTTTTTCTCCAGATAATTAATCCAGACTGATTCTTCATGTCTTGTTTCTGTGTATCCAGGGCTGTCATTGTGGCTCAGCTCAGTGTGGCCAGCACTTTCTTCACCCTCCTCTCCTGGTTGCCGACGTTCTTCAAAGAAACATTCCCTGAGTCTAAGGTATGTTAGTGAGGAGAAGGCCGATTCAAGGCCATGCCAGCTCTTAGTGTTTCAAGATCTGCTTCCTCACGCTCAATCATTTCTTCTTGTGAGTGCACACCACTTAGTCTAGCACAGCTCCCAGATGACATCCAGACTCTGCAGCTACACAGGTGGCAGAGGTCATAAAGCAGCAACCAGCAGAGCAGCAACAGCCTCCCCTAAGATAGCAGAATCCTGCCACCTACTGACTCACATATATGTGTGTGTGTAAAGGTGGGAGAATGTGTGTCTGTTAGGGCTGCCAACTGACCAGTTCTGAGCCGGCCTGGCCAGTTTTCTAATGGCCAAGCCAGCTGCTGGCAGACCCCCAAAACTGGCACTACAAAAGCTGAGTTTTTGAACCTCTTTCCCTCCCAGTGTATCAGAGGCAGCGATTAAAGCACTCTGCCTCCTGCCAGGCTCAAGCCCATTCTTTTTTCTCTCCAATTTCATGCCCTTGCGGAAACAGGAAATTGCATCCAAGGAGGCAGGTCATTGGAGAGAAAGAGGAACGGGCTTGAGCCTGGCTGGAGGCACAGTGCTTTAATCAATGCCTCTCTGCCGCTGATGCATGAAATTTGGAGAACCCAAGTGGATCTGTGAGGGGGAGGGAGGGAGCTGGCGATATGCTGGCATAGGTGAGGGTGGGGGGAGAGGGAGAGGCAGCTGTGCTGGATGGAGGGTAGAACTTGGAAGATGATGTGCTGGACCTTGGGGGGGAGGGAGAGGAGGAGATGGAGATATGCTGGACCTAGGAAAGGGGGGTGGAATGGAGATATGCTGGACCTGGGATTGGGGGAGAGATGGAGATATTCTGGAATTGGAATTGGGGGAGGGATGGAGGGATGCTGGACCCAGTTGTGGGGGAGAGGGGAAGATGGAGATATGCAGAACCTGGGATGGAGGGGGGGGGGGGGAGATGGAGATGCGCTGGACCTGCTGGGAAGAGGGGGAAGAGACCGGGTTATACTAGCATAGAGATAGGAACACAGAGGGGACAACTGAATAAGGGGAGGATAAGGGACACTAAGAGGACAGACGTGGGGAGGATAGAAACAGGGACACAGAGGAGAGATGCTGGATAGGACTAATAAGGACACAGAGAAAAGATGGATGGTGGACAGAGAGAGAAGTAATGTCAATTCAAATCAATTCTTGTATACCGCTAATGTCTCCTTTCCAGAGTTTGGTGCGGTTTACATTCTAGGTGAGTGTAAAGCAAATAGTGTTAGTGTGAGGTAATAGAAACATTAGAGATCATTGCTAATGCATGAGACTAAAAACATTAAGGAAAGGATAATGCATGATACTAGGAGGTAGAAGTCATGCTGGATTGTTATGAAGCAGTCTTTGGGAAGAGAAAGGTTTTTAGCCTTTTCCTGAAGTTGAGGTAGCTGTTTTCTGTTCTAAAGGGAATAGGTAGAGAGTTTGACTCCAAGTGGACAGGATACCCTGGAAAGATAGGAAAAACAGAGAAAAGCACAAGGGGCACTTGGACCAAATTAGGTGGAAAAATAAAATGCTAAGACTACAAAGGTAGAAAAATTATTTTATTTTGTATTTATTAATTGGAATGTGTCATCTTTGGGAAATGTGCATCTCTGATGTCTTCCACCAGTTTCTCTGTCTCTAATATTGCTGTATATGTAAGTCTGATTTATTGAGGTTTACATTTTTTTTGTCTTCATATCTGTATTACTAATGTGTATTTCCTTGTTTCATATTTGTTGTATTTTGCATGTGTGATCAGGGTGCGGTATTCTGCCAGCATGTAGTTTCTGTGCAGAGATCTGTTTACCCTCCGGTTTGTTCTGTTTTCTCACCAGGGGCTGTGTGGGTGTTAATATTTATAGTGCTGCCTTTTCACAGATAAAGTTATTGCTTTTTGAGTCTTGGAGGTTAGTGATATTATGGTATAGTAAGGTGTTTCTACATAGTGTTTTTCAATGGAGGGATTGTGTATTGGCTTTACTGAGGGGACATGAAAACTTTAACATAATTTTAGTTTGTCATAACATCAGATAGAATTAGCAAAATAAATAAGAGAATATACGTATGCATAATTTTTTTCTTCTAAGATGGCAACCCTTGTGTGGACGGTTGGGTGTTTGGGGGGGGGGGGGCGCAGGATAAGGTACAACAGTAGGTGAGGCAAGGGATTTGGGGCAGGACATGGAGCATGGCAGGAGTCTGGTTTTTCTCTGTCAAAAAGTTGGCAACCCTAGTGTTTGGGCATGCGCTTGAATGTGTATGTGTGAGAGTGTGTCTGTACATGTGTGTGTATATATTTCTCTGTATGTGTGTACTTATATTTATATTTTTGTGTGTATGTTTGTAAAAGTGAGAGAATGTCTGTTTGTGTGTTTGAATGTATATATGTGAGAGTGTGTCTGTACATGTGTGTTTATTTCTCTATACATGTGTATTTATGCTTATATTATGTCAGTGGCGTAGCAAGGGGGGGCGGGAGGGGCGGTCTGCCCCGGGTGTCAGCTCGGGGGGGGGGGGGTGCTCCCTGCCAGCTCCCCCCCCCCGGGTGCAGCACGATGACCCCGCCCGACCCAGTGCCTACCCTCCTCAGCTCCCTCCAACCAGCTGAGCACCCTACCATTAAAGAAATTTCGAAAGCCGTGGAGAGGCGAGGCGCAGCGCCTCGCTCCTGCAAGTAAAAGAAGCGTGGATCGTCATCTGGCCTTCCCTCACTCTGTCTGTCCCACCCTCCGCTGACGCAACTTCCTATTTCCACAAGGGCGGGACAGACGGCGTGAGGGAAGGCCCGATGACGATCCTCGCTTCTTTTACTTGCAGGTGCGAGGCGCTGCGCCTCGCCTCTCCACGGCTTCCGAAATGTCTTTAAAAGTAGGGTGCTCAGCTGGTTGGAGGGAGCTGAGGAGGGTAGGCACTGGGTCGGGGGGGGGGGGGTGTTGATGCGCTGAGGGGGGGGTGTCATCGTGCTGCACCCGGGGGGGGGGGGGGGTGCAATGGCGAACCGCCCTGGGTGGCAGCCCTCCTTGCTACGCCACTGTATTATGTATATCTGTGTATGTATATATACAGTGGTGGAAATAAGTATTTGATCCCTTGCTGATTTTGTAAGTTTGCCCACTGACAAAGACATGAGCAGCCCATAATTGAAGGGTAGGTTATTGGTAACAGTGAGAGATAGCACATCACAAATTAAATCCGGAAAATCACATTGTGGAAAGTATATGAATTTATTTGCATTCTGCAGAGGGAAATAAGTATTTGATCCTCCACCAACCAGTAAGAGATCTGGCCCCTACAGACCAGGTAGATGCTCCAAATCAACTCGTTACCTGCATGACAGACAGCTGTCGGCAATGGTCACCTGTATGAAAGACACCTGTCCACAGACTCAGTCAGACTCTAACCTCTACAAAATGGCCAAGAGCAAGGAGCTGTCTAAGGATGTCAGGGACAAGATCATACACCTGCACAAGGCTGGAATGGGCTACAAAACCATCAGTAAGACGCTGGGCGAGAAGGAGACAACTGTTGGTGCCATAGTAAGAAAATGGAAGAAGTACAAAATGACTGTCAATCGACAAAGATCTGGGGCTCCACGCAAAATCTCACCTCGTGGGGTATCCTTGATCATGAGGAAGGTTAGAAATCAGCCTACAACTACAAGGGGGGAACTTGTCAATGATCTCAAGGCAGCTGGGACCACTGTCACCACGAAAACCATTGGTAACACATTACGACATAACGGATTGCAATCCTGCAGTGCCCGCAAGGTCCCCCTGCTCCGGAAGGCACATGTGACGGCCCGTCTGAAGTTTGCCAGTGAACACCTGGATGATGCCGAGAGTGATTGGGAGAAGGTGCTGTGGTCAGATGAGACAAAAATTGAGCTCTTTGGCATGAACTCAACTCGCCGTGTTTGGAGGAAGAGAAATGCTGCCTATGACCCAAAGAACACCGTCCCCACTGTCAAGCATGGAGGTGGAAATGTTATGTTTTGGGGGTGTTTCTCTGCTAAGGGCACAGGACTACTTCACCGCATCAATGGGAGAATGGATGGGGCCATGTACCGTACAATTCTGAGTGACAACCTCCTTCCCTCCGCCAGGGCCTTAAAAATGGGTCGTGGCTGGGTCTTCCAGCACGACAATGACCCAAAACATACAGCCAAGGCAACAAAGGAGTGGCTCAGGAAGAAGCACATTAGGGTCATGGAGTGGCCTAGCCAGTCACCAGACCTTAATCCCATTGAAAACTTATGGAGGGAGCTGAAGCTGCGAGTTGCCAAGCGACAGCCCAGAACTCTTAATGATTTAGAGATGATCTGCAAAGAGGAGTGGACCAAAATTCCTCCTGACATGTGTGCAAACCTCATCATCAACTACAGAAGACGTCTGACCGCTGTGCTTGCCAACAAGGGTTTTGCCACCAAGTATTAGGTCTTGTTTGCCAGAGGGATTAAATACTTATTTCCCTCTGCAGAATGCAAATAAATTCATATACTTTCCACAATGTGATTTTCCGGATTTAATTTGTGATGTGCTATCTCTCACTGTTACCAATAACCTACCCTTCAATTATGGGCTGCTCATGTCTTTGTCAGTGGGCAAACTTACAAAATCAGCAAGGGATCAAATACTTATTTCCACCACTGTATATATATATAAGTGATACAATGTGATTGATTCCTGACACTGTGGATCTAATGACTATATTCTGTGTTTCAGGGCTGGGTCTTTAATGTCGTTCCATGGCTTGTTGCTATCCCAGCATCTATCTTTAGCGGCGTCCTCTCGGATCACCTTACCACCCTGGGTAATTTCACCTATCTTTTCTCTATGTGTATCCTAAGCAGCCAGTCAGAACATGTAGCCACTGTCATGTGACCTCGCCCATTTGTTCTTATAGAAAGCCAGTGTAGCTGCTGCCTGATTAGGGTTAGTGGGGTGGAAGATTGATACTGTCACACCTATAAGTTCAGTTATATTTTAATTATCAGAAGACCAATTATTCCTTTCATTCAAAATGTGCTAAAATATAGTTATAAATAAACAAACTAAAGCATTAATTGTCAAGATTTCACTCCACTTACTATTATTTTCCAGTTCATCCTTAATCTATGGGGTAATTGTGTCCACCAACCAATGGATGTTGGTAAAGAAACAAAATAGTTCCTTGTGATTCACACTATAAGGTGTGAAGATGAGGCTTCTGCTCCCACTCTCCAGCAGGCCTCACTGGCCTGTGGCCTCTGAACAGGACTCCAAACAGTCTCCTCCTAGCATCCTGAGCAATCCAACCTCAAACTCCTGGGCCCCTTTCTCACTCAGGGTGAGCTGGTTCTCAGTATGCAAATTGTATGCAGATTAGCATGTTATCCTTTCACGCTCAGGGCAAAATTAAACAGGTCTTACCAACAGCATATTCAGGCAATTCTTTATTCCAGCCCCTGGGCACAGTTCTTCTAGCTTACATACTTTATACATTTACATATCTTCACACTGAGCCTCCCCACACAGATTCCTGGGCTCAGCATTAACCTCAATACTTTGGGGACTTCTAACCCCAGGCTTTGCAGCCTGCTTCTCAGTACTGGGACTCACAGCCCTACTTCTTCTTTGGACACCCAGTCCCTCCTTCCTTGGGACACCCAGTCCTTTCTTTGAACCCACAGTTCCTCTAAGTACTGAGGCTACACAGTCCAACACTAATGCTTTAGGGACTTCTTACCCCAGCCTGTTTTTCTTCCTTGAGCACACAGTCCATCACAAGTCCATAGGGTTTAGCCAGTTCTTTCCAGGGGGGATTCTCTTTCTTCAGCTACCAGCTCTCCTCCTTTTCGCAACTCAGGTGGGGTATAAAGTGGTTAATAGCTAAACAGGACCCAGCCCACAACCGCCTGCACCTGTGGACCTCCCAGGGCTCTCCCCGGTCCTAGCGACCTCCACCTATTCTCCTAGCGCCCTCTAGTTGCCTACCCTGGACATCCTGGACATTTTTAGGGGAACAGCGCCATCTAGTGGCCTGCCCAGGCTAGGACAGCCTCTTACTTATCACAAAGGGCACCATGCAGGCAAAGCAAAACAAAACAGTATTTTCTCTTTCTCTAGCAAATGTTATACCATGCAGGTTCTGGGCTGCATTGTCCTCTGTGAGCTCCTGTCCTGAACCAGTTTCTGGTTGAGTAGAGATTGGATGGAATCCCTTTAAAAAAATTAATAATAAGAGGAAATACTTGGATAGTTCTGAGTCCTTTTCCTCTGTGATCTACCCTCCCTCTGATTCACTGAAGGGTGGGTGAGGTTGAGAGGTTCTCTGGCTGGTCTGAGGCTAGCCCCTGATCCAGTTGAAAAATTGGCTCTTAGTGGAGTTAGGGGAGTTTCCAGTTATCAGAAGCTTGGAGGCAATTCTCAGTGTCCTGAGTCCCTTCCTTCCTCTCCTCTACCACCATTCATCGCAATGCCTTTACTTCAGGAAATAGCAAATATACTAGTACATAAGTATTGTCATACTGGGACAGACCAAAGGTCCATCAAGCCCAGCATCCTGTTTCCAACAGTGGCCAGTCCAGGTCACAAATACCTATTAAGATCCCCAAAAAGTACAAAACATTTTATGCTGCTTATCCTAGAAATAAGCAGTGGATTTTCCCCAAATCCATTTTAATAATGGTCTATGGACTTTTCTTTTAGGAAGCCGTCCAAATCTTTTTTAAACCCTGCTAAGATAACCGCCTTTAACACATTCTCTGGCAAAGAATTCCAGAGTTTAAATACACGTCGAGTGAAGAACACTTTTCTCCGATTCGTTTTAAATTTACTACCTTGTAGCTTCATTGCATGCCCCCTAGTCCTAGTAATTGGGAAACAAAACGGGAGCTAGACAGACTTCTACAGTCTATGCCCTGATCGTGACTGAATAGATAGGGATGGGCTGGACTGTAAATTTTAAGGGGCTTCAATGTTAGCTTCAGAACTTAGTACAAGAACAGTCCTGGGCAGACTTCTACGGTCTGTGCCCTGAGAAAGGCAAGGAAAATCAAACTCGGGTATACATATAAAGTATCACATACCATGTAAAATGAGTATATCGTTGGGCAGACCGGATGGACCTTACAGATCTTTATCTGCCGTCATTTACTATGTTACTATATGTTACTATAAGGCACCCTCTCATGTATGAGAATAAACCAGTCTGTATGTAGCTTATTTCAATTCTGGGGCAGCAAGGATCTTTAAAAATAAAATGGTAGTGGAGCATAGTTGAAGACTGAAAGAGGATGTTAAAGCGAGAAACTGAGAAGCATAAGAGTCAGAGGGATCATTAGCATGAATGTTAAAATCCCCAAGAATGAGGGAAGGAGATGAAGGTTCAAGAAAGAAGGAAAGCCAAGCATCAAAGTCAGTGAGAAAGGAAGAAAGAGATTTATCAGGGGGTTGATAAATGACTGCTACTCGGAGAGGCAGAGGAGTGAATAGACTGATGGAGTGGACTTCAAAGGATACCTTCCATGGCAAAGGTTTGTCTGCACTACGCTTACCTTGGCGAAGATCTTGCCAGCACTATGTTGCCTACCTAGGAAATGAGTTTGCCTGCTCCCTTCCAGGTCACAGAACTTGTCTGCAACCCTTTACCTTCCAGGTGTGGAGGTCATGTCCAATACATGGCCTTCCGTGACGCAAAGAGTGTCTGCAATGGCACAGAGCTTGCCTACACTACTTTGCCTTTCATGGTGCCAAGCTTACCTAGACGTTGCCTGCAGTGCCTTACTAACTATTTGGGAACTTCCTACCCTGCTATGCCTGCCATGCAAAATGCTTGCCTACATTGCATTGCCTGCCAGGATATGAACTTGTCTGCTCTCCATTGCCTATCAGGGTAAAGACTTGCTTATTCAACATGGCTGGCAATAGTATTTCTTGCCTGCGCTACCTGGCCTGCTCAGATGGGTCTTTGCGGACCCTCCGTTGCCTTCAGTAGCAAATATTTGCTTACTCTTCTTGGCATTTGGGGGCAAGAGTTTGCCTCCTGTACATTGCCTGCCATGGCTACGGCTTCAGGGCACTTTGATATCTGCAGGTGCACAGCTTATCTGAACTCCATTGTCTTTGGTAGCAAAGAGGTTCCTGAATTTCTGTGCTTGCCATGGCAGAGGACTGCTTATTCTCTATTGTCGTTGGTAGCCAACTTCAGCTGGCACTCCATAGCCTTCAATGGCTAGGTCAGACCTCTTTCGTCACAGGGGTGATTGTTGTCTGCAGATCACTGCTTCCGCTACCTCATCTCCTCTAGTACAGTCTTCTTGGCAATGCACTGGTGTGAAGATCAGGTCTGCCTGCTCTGGATTGCCTACCATTGATGATAAGGCCGTCAGTGCATTGGCTCCCTGTACAAGGCGTTTCTAACATGACGTGCATTTTAGTAGTAACCTGCTAGCTGCACTTTCGTACCTTCTGGGTACATGCACTAATTGAAGGTACTGTTCTAGCCATGCTGGGGGATGTTCAGAGCTCAGTGGAGCCATTCTACCTTGCCTTTGTGTCGCCAGAACGCCACTATTAGATTATCTTTATGCCTTGTCCTACCAGATTCATCCATTTCAGTGGCAGAATGGTATCCTGTATTCCTTGTATGGTATATTCCTGGAACTTAAGGTGATATCACACTGCTTTGTCAGGAGAAATACTGTTTTGCTGTGTGTCTGCATGGTGCCCTTATAGGGCAAATCACAAGGAACTATTTTGTTTCTCTGTCTACATCCACTGGTCAGCAGACACAACAACCTCACAGGTTCTGGACTGGTGTGGTAGGACTAAAGGAAAGAAAATTATCAGGTAACATATCATTTTTTCATACTAAAATCTACAATATATAACCAAACAGGTTTTGAAAATGAAAAAAACATTAAAGGTTGGCCTGATGGCTCTGCGCCAGTGCTATGTACTGGGGTGGGGGTGGGGAGTGGGGTGGGAGGTGGGGGGAGGGATGTCTCCTAATGGGTTAGTTTTGTACATAGCAAGACCATAATGAGCCTCACTCCTAAGTCAGGATATGTGCTCATTATGGTCTTGCTATGTACAAAACTAACCCATTTGGAGACATCCCCACCCCTACTGTTAATGCTCACCGTAGTACTGTATTGTGCTAAAGAGAGATTCCTTTTGGAGTTCATAAGATGTAACATGTATAGACAACCTATGTAGGTGTGCTTGGAAATTCCTTTTAAACAAGCCTGTGGCACCCAAAACGATGGGAAATATTTCTTTATCTTTCTGCCACATTTTCATGGTCTCAGACTATATTTCATGGCATTTAAAAATCTTCTTCTTCTTCTCCTGATTCACACAGTAGTTGCTTGGGACTGACACTTCTGGTGGAGGCTCTGGGTTCAATTCCTAACACCCTGGGTACTCCGCAGAGTCAACTAGGGACAGGGAATCAGCCACTATGCAACAGTGACACCTAGTGGCTGAATTCAGGAAGGAGCATGGCCCCTAGCCTAGGACTTACTGCACTGACTGGGCTAAGTGAATTGCGAAGGAGATATAAAATGTTGGAGGAAAACCCTGTTAACTATGACTGATTGAGCTGGAAATTAACAATTTGAAGCTTGAAATGAAAGTGAACAATTTAGTAGGTCCCTTCTAATCTCTTATTTTGGATGATAAATGAACTCCCCTTTGAAATTAAGGGGCCCCTTTACTAAGCTGCACTAAAAAGTGGCCTGCGCTATCACTATGGCTGGGCTTTTCCGCATGCTGAGGCCATGTTTAGCATGACTGCAAAAAGGCTGAATTTTCCATTTTCTTAATTAATGGCCACATACTAAGTTCCTCAGTAGCATGTGAGCACTTACCAACACCTATTTTCTAATTCTGCGCTAATTGGTAACTGCAGGGCCGCCAAGGGAGGGGGGGGGGGGGCAAAATTACCCGGGCTTGGGCCTCCAAGGGGGGTCCGGCGCTGGGGTCTCTCTTTCTCTCTCCTGCTCCTGCTGGGACCCGAGTGATCGCGTACTGACAGGAGCAGGAGAGACAAAACTCCGGCACCGCAGCCGGGCCCTGCTTGGAGGCTGGGGAGGTCCCGGAGGAGCAACTCCAGTGCTGCTCTTCTGCCCAGCTGAGTGGCTGCTTTTCCTCTCAGGGCGCATGCTCGGTTAGCATGCCTTGAAGAGAAAAAGCAGCTGCAGGGGCAGGCAATTGGCAGAAGAGCAGCGCTGTAAGACGTCTTCTGCTGTTGGAGCCTCGGGATCCCTGCCAGCCAATAAGGTATTTTGCGGCAGCGATCTGGGGGGGGGGGAACTGCGATCCGGGGGGCAAGGGGGGGGGGGCGGTGGCCCTGCCCCGGGCCCGGTTCAGTCTCTCGGTGGCCCTGTGTAGCTGTGCTAACCAATTAGTGCAGAACATGCCTACTCTCTGCCCCCAATGCTAAAAAATAAAAAAATATATTTTAGCGCATGGGAAACGCACACTAGTCCAAAAACTACCACAGGAAGATTGAGTGTGCCCTGTGGTAGTGGTTTTTTTTCTTCAGTAAGTACACATGCTAGTACTTACTGCAGTTAGTACAGTTTAGTAAAGGGGTCCCTAAGTGAACAGAGGAGACCTGGCTGGAAGGGAAGGATTGGGTGAGGGGTGTGCTACCTGTGTCATCTTTAAACTTGCAAGGCATACATAAATGCATACAAGATGTATGTACTTAAACTGCATATGTGTGCGGATATGTGTCATCTGATCCATGACATGAGGCCAATGTATAGCCTACTGACAACCGCATTTATCTCTTTCCCCGTCCAGGGTTTCAGACCATCTTTGTTCGGAAGCTCATGCAGGTAAATGCAGGCGACAGGTCTATACTCGGAATGAAAGGTTTGGGGATGGTAGTACAGTTTCGTTTAATAGTTTCAAAACAAATATTAAGGGATTCACATAGTTCCAAGGAATAAGTCAAAAGGGAGAATTCAGTGGCTCTGTCAGGTTCAAGTCACCTGGGCTATTCTTGCTTTAGATCAATGTGTTACTATTTGGACTAATAGGAATCCAGTCACCTGAGTGTCCAGAAGATGTGGTCATAGTCAGCCAAAAAAAAAAAACAACAAAATTGCTAAAAATACAACTGACAAAAGTGGACTTCAAATGTTAAGCACTAGGAGATAGGGACCCTCATACCCTTTGGCTTATATGGGATATGACAAACTCCTGTCTATTCTGTAGTTTGGTGGGTCATTTTTCATAGCAGAATCCTGGCCAACTAGTAGCATAAATTTCAAATTGGGGGGGGGGGGGGGTCCCAGAGCAAGGAAGAACCCACTTAAGAGGGTGTGAGAATGACCTCAGGTAGGTCCTATTCTTCTAGAGTTCCCATTAGACTGCAGGGATGGCTTGGAGAGAATTTATGCCAGTGATGCTCACCCACTTGCATTTCTTATCACTCAGCACACTTTTGTAAAGTATTCAGTGTAACTGAGAAAGTGATGAGGTGTTGAGATTGTTAGAGTTGAGTGAGCCCCCTCCTCCCCTGCTTTCTCCTCCTGTCAGGAGACTGATTGAATGCTGTCTATCTTTTTCCTGTTAGATCATAGGTATGGGTGCATCGAGCTTTTTTGTCTTGTGCCTGAGTCAAACGTCTAGTTACAGAAAAGCAATCATCTTTGTCACAGCCTCCATTGGACTTCAGACCTTTAACCACAGGTGAGGCTTGGCCCTGACGTTCTGGTGTTATCCAGTACCTCACAGTTCCAGCAGGGGTATTGGTTTCTTGCAGTTCTTCCCTGGTGGGAGAAGCCAAAGGGATAACCCAGCGGGGCATTAGCAGGCTACAGAATGGCCAGTTGTCCTGTACCTGGAGGGACAAAGATAAATTAAATAGTCACCAGAGTCTCTGTGATGTATCCACCTGTATGTCCCATAATGTCACTCAAACTAGCCTTAGAAGCAGAAAACTTTGGTGGTCCCCCTTAGCACATAGGGCAATGACCTTTTGATGTGTCCTGACACTTTATAGAAAAGGTTTACTGACAGTTGTTAATAATCTCATCAGCTTTGTATGTCCCTGTGGATCTTTAAACTGAGATCCTTGAATTCCTCAGCCCAGGTATCCTTGTTCATTGGGTACGGTGCTATCCTGCTCTGAGTTCATGATTTCAAGTCAGTTTTGGGAACTTCTGTGAGGAATTTGAAGAACAATTTAGACCTTGGTAGGTTGGGTGATTTTGGTAAATGCTAAGCTAGGGACCCTGTGACAATCACCAAATTTGGGGTTAAGAAAGGGGGGGGGTCCTACTGTGACAGAACTGGCCATGGATATGAGGTAGTTTGTATGTTCTGCTTAGATGGCTGTCGGGTAGTCACAAGAAAGTTGGATTCAGTGGACCTCCGGGCTTCATTCACACTAAGGAGCTCTGATTCCGAGAAGCCAGACTTTTGGATATGCTTTTGGTAGCTATGCAAAGAGGATAAAGCAGTCCCATTGCCCCTCACTCTGACTGCTGTCCTGTAGTTGGAAAGGAGGCTCTGATTAATGTGAGACAGTGGAAATCTGTTTGATTGGAGACGTCAAACAACCCAATCTCTGGCCTCACCCCAAGGCCTCTAGATCCAAAACATTGGTAGGGTTGTGTCCTCAGTGGCTCACCCCATTCTACTCCCTATGGATCAATGTGGGCAACCTGACTTATTTCTCTCGTGTACTGAGAAAACTGCAGAAATCCTTTTTGCTCATAACCTTTGATTTCCTTCTTGCTTTTGGTGCAGTGGTATTTCAGTGAATGTCCAGGACTTGGCTCCATCATGTGCAGGCTTCTTGTTTGGTAAGGATTTCTCTCACTAGCATGGTATATGACACAGAAAGCTTTCAAAATGTGTTCTTTGTCTTTATGAATATCTTATATACCTAGATTTACCTCATACCATTTTAAATTGCGATTTATATTCAGGTATAGTAGGTATTTCTCTATTCTTAGAAGACTTCAGTCTAAGAGCTGGAGTTACTAAGGACCAGATTCAGAAAATATCACCCAAAGTTAGGTGCCGTAATGGTCCATGCTCAGTGCAGATCTCCGTTCATAAAGACGCAAACATTTACATCAGTCACAGGCTGGTATAAACGCTTACGCCTAAATCCTGGTAGTTACACATGGAAAGGCAAGTATTCTATAACAGCGCACCTAACTTCCAGCCATGCCCTTCCCATGGCCATATCCACTTTGGAGTTACGAGGTAATCTATAAGCACTGCGCCTAACTTCTGTGATGCACACAACATTTCTGTGCGTAACTATTACTTGGCTCCAATTAGTGTTGTTAAGGTAAATTAATAGATCCTTAGTGCCAATTGATCAATTAAGTTACACACTGAAATGAAGACCACACATAGAATTCCATGTCTAACTTTAGGCACCATATGTAGGCTCCAGTGTAAATGACTGTTAATGCACATTATTTACCACAGGTAGAGTCTATTTATTTTTAATGCATATCATTGGCACACATTAATGTGTTAGCACGCTCCAGGAACTTGTCCAAACCCTTTTAAAATCCAGATACACTAACTGCTGTTACCACATCCTTTGAATAGTTAAGCTCTGGAACTCGTTGCTGGAGGATGTGATAACAGCGATTAGTGTATCTGGGTTTAAAAAAGGTTTGGACAAGTTCCTGGAGGAAAAGTCCATAGCCTATTATTGAGATGGACATGGGGGAAGCCACTGCTTGCCCTGGGATTGGTAGCATGGATTGTTGCTACTCTTTGGGTTTCTGCCAGGTACTTGTGACCTGGATTGGCCACTGTTGGAAAAGGATACTGGGCTAGATGGACCATTGGTCTGACCCAGTATGGCTATTCTTATGTTCCCGGGTTTAAGCTCTATTCTTTAAACTGCTTAACTTTAAGCACGGTTTATAGAATAGTGCTGAGCGTTATTTTTTTGGTGCTGATTTTTTAGGCGCCATCTATAGAATTTAGGCCATAGTCCTTAACTTTTGTACCTGGGGGAACGGAGAGTTAAATGAGAAGGAGCAACAGTGGCCTGGTTTCTCTGCAGCTCAGCCAGCTAATCTAACCATTAACCCCCAAATTCTATAAAGGGCACTAAAAATTAGGCAAGCAGGAGTCATTTACATGCATAACTAAATTAACTAATTGATGCTAAATTGGCATTAAGTACCAACAATTGGCATCAACAAGCAGTAATTGGCACTAATTTGTAGTTACACGCATAAAGGACTTCCATACCTATTCTATAAATTTAGTGCCTGATTTCTATGGTGTGCAACTCCAGGGGGGGCATGGGTGTGCCAAACGATTAGGCACCAAGTTTTAGAATACTCTGTTACACATGTAACTGTCAGTATTGGGGTGTGAACATGTACACCAGCCCGTGACATGATGTAAGTGTTCACGCCTAAGATTAGGCTCCAAAATGCAGACTTATGCTAGTATTCTATAACAGCAACTACACACAATATTGCTTAGCGCTCAAATTTTTTATTTATTTATTTATTTATAATTTGCAATACATACACAAGAATTTCTTGCAATAGAAACATGAGGGTAACACCTAAATAATACAAAGCAAATACATTTACTAGAAATTAATCCTCTCTTCTTAGACCACAAAAAGAAGGAGGGGAGTTCTTAAAGTTGAGAAGAACACTAGAATATTATTTTAAATAAGAAAACAGGCGTAGCGCTCAAATTTTTGATGCCTATGTTTTAGCATTCTTTACTGAATTGAGCCCTGAGTGGCTATTCTGGGTGAGGTTGTGGCCTGTCTTCCTTCTCACTTTACACAGCAGAGAGCAGAGGTTTCCTAGACAAATGTTATTACATCTCAAAAATCCCAGTGGAGATCCACTTGTAGACAGGTTGACCTATTTCCAGTGTATATTCAAACCATTCCCATTCTGAGGCAGGTTTGGGAACCTCTGATCTGGAAGGTTCCTCTTTGCAAGAGCTGTTTGATTACCTGACAAAGGTTAAGGAGGCCAGCGAGGTGCATTTCTTAAACTTATGCTCCTTCCCCTGGCTCTGACTAGGAAAGTCCTACTTACCTCTCACAGCCACAAGTATCATTTTTCATAGAAGCGTTTTTTCTATTGAATTATGACTCTATCATTTTACACGCTTATTTAAGAATCTAACATATGCTTACGTTCACATGGATTTTTAAAGGTATGCATTAACCACTGGTAGGACATTGCTTTTCTTTCATGGTGGTTGATTGGGAAATGAACTTTCTGACCCAAATCAACTGATTTTATTTCAGTTTTCAACATCTTAATTCATATTCAAGTGCTGAAGTGAACAAATTATCAAGAGCTCAGAGTCAGCATCTGTAAAATGAAAATATTAATGCTGTAAACAGTGTACCTGCTTCTCAGTCAGCAACCACTTATAGTATATTCTATCACAGATTTAGGTTCACTAGATAGGTGTGAGTGGGATCTCCAATCACCCGAGCTGTGATTTTCCTGACATGAGAGTTGGGGCTTGGAATCATCTGTGTACCTAACAGCTGTTTTATTTGTACAGGTGTGGCAAACACAGGAGGTGCCCTGTTAGGTAAGGCAGAAACAACATCTGACTGATGGCTGACCCTATCGATATCAATTTATCTTTCACTGGCACACCCCACCCAGCCCCTCTGTCACCTGTCCTAGCTTCTCTCCCTACAAGCTCCTCCAAGACCCTCTGTCTCTGGGCACACCATCCCCCTCCCAGCGCTTTCCTTTTCTGTGTACATCTATCCCAGCCTCTGTCCCTCTCCCCAGCACCTCCAGCCCTTATGCACTCCTTCCAGACCCCGGGCATATCCTACCTCTCCCAGCATTTCTTGCCTTCCCTCTCTCCCCCCTGCTCCTCTCTGAACACCCAACAGCTTCTCTTTCCAGCCCCTCTCCTATTCTAGCAGTCCTTCAGCATACCTTTCTCAACTATCCCTCTCCCTGTACGTCCCCCCCCCCCTCTTTCTTTATACTCTAATCTATGCCATCCTGTTGCTGTGTTTGAGAATCCTACTTAGGACAGTGTAAGATGTCTTTAGCTTGTGAACTGCTGTGCATGTTTCTTTCATGTAAAATCACTTTCTGTCTTGTACAGAAGAATAACCACACTGGGTCAGACAGATGGTCCATCTAGCCCAGTATCCTGTTTCCAACAGTGGCCAAACCAAGTCACAGTTACTTTTCAGAATCCCAAAATGAAGCTAGATTCCATGCTACTGACACCAGGGATAACCAGGTCTATTTCCCAAGTCTACCTTAATAGCAATTTATGGACTTTTCCTTAAGGAACTGGTCCAATTTGTTTGTTTTGGGTTTTTTTTTTTTAACCAAGCTATGTAACTGCTATTACTGCATCCTCTGGTAACAAATTCTAGAGCTTAATTATGTGCTGAGTGAAAAAATATTTTCTCCCTTAGAAGTATTACTATGGAACTTCCTGACGTGTTCCCTGGTCTTTGTACTTTTTGAAAAAGAATTGATTTGTGTTTACCTGTTCTACTCTTCTCATGACTTTATGGACCTCTGTCATATCTCCCCTTAGCCGTCTCTTCTCCAAGCTGAAGAGCCCTAACTTTTTTAGCCTTTCCTCATAGGGGTGTAATTCCATTTTTTTCATCATTTTGGTTGCCTTTCTCTGTGCCTTTTCCAGTTTTGCTCTATCATTTATACTTGCTGATCATGAATTGTAATGCTTTTATTTTAAAATCTTCTCAGCTCTCATTCAATGATCTGTGTTTTTGACAGCTGTGTCCTGCTCTCTCTCTCTCTCCTATCCACAGGGGTCGTATGGGTTTCCCTCTCTGGATACTTGATAGAAACTGTGGGCTCCTGGACCCCTGTCTTCCACCTAGTGGTTGTGGTAAACATGGTGGGACTCTCCATTTTTCTGCTGTTTGCAGATGCCAGAAGGGTGGACATTGACCCTACATGTGCAATAAGAGTCTTGTAGATGTGAAGCTTGATAGCAGGAAGGTCAGTATGGAGGTCAATTCAGGATCTTGCCTGGAGATGCCTGTTACAAAAGATAACCTGCACTGCAACACACAACCATATGGTAGCAAACACTTTCAAGTGGATAATGGAGCTGAGCCATGTCAGAGTTACTGTGAATAACCAGGAATGGTGATGGAGCTATCTTCGCGGTGTTTCTGTGAGAATCCGGCAAGGTGAAGCTGCTCTTACGGTGGCTGTTTCATGGAAGTAGGACACTTGTTTTTGAAGAACTGTAGCACTTGAGATCTTTCCAGAAACTGTGTAGGTGTGTGGTTCTGTCTTTGTGCACATGTGTCTAGGTATAGTTTTGTCTATGTGGAAGAACTTTTGTGAATGTAGCTGCACTATGGACCTCCATTTAGGCACCTAAAGCTGCATGGTAGGACCCTAACTATAGAGCTGGTGTAAGTGTGACCACCTGACTGCACCAGCAATACATGTAGCTTACAGTATTCTGTATGTTATATGCATAAGTGGGAGCCCTGCCTATGTCCCACCCATGCGTCAGCCCTGTGTATGCCTCCATCTTTTTAATGCACTATGCAAGTTAGGTGCGTTGATACAGAATAGTGCTTAGGCAGCATGCTAGCGTATACATGCTTAAGTGTGCACCTGCACACGTATGTGTATTTACAACCTAGGTTATAGAATTGCCCCTACACAGGGTATTTTTATAAAGCATTTTCACGTGTATATGTAAGAGCATTTGTGGGTGTAGCTGTGTGTAGATGCATTAGATTTTATATATCACGCCTAAAAAAATTGGTGCTGAAATGAAATACGCCTAGGCATATTCTATAAAGCATGCTTAAATTTAGGTGTACTTTATAGAATAGGCCTACATTTTCTTACAGTTTATAGACTATGCCAAGCGCCCATCTGTGCAACTAAATTTAGCCGCAGGCAGTTACACCAAGTAAAACTTCACTTAAATTCTAATTAATGCCACTTAGTGTCAATAATTAAGTATCAATTATCGGCGCTGATTCGCTTGTTAACTAAGTGGTGTGCCCAAATCCAGAATATGACTGGATTTGCGTGCGCAACTTAAGTTGCTCTATATAGAATCTGGGAGTATATGGGTAATTTTATAACAGATTTTTCACATATAAATCCTGTTTTATGTGTGCAAAAGGCCTCTTTCAAAAGTAGCCCATGGGTTATGCATGTAACAATATCTGAAGTTACAAGAAGGTATGGACTTTTATGAGTCTCGCAAGTAGGTGTGTTTAGAGATGCAGTTTGGGTGGAACATGAGTGGAGTCCCAAACCCCCAGATTCCTTATAGGTCATCCAAATTTGGATGCACAGGGAAGATGCACGTGTAACTTAATTAGTTAACGAACCAATTAACACCAAATATTGATGCCACTTGCTACTAATTTGGACAACACACGCATCTGCCTATGTGCTGTTCTATAAGTCTGCATACCCAAAGTGTCTCACGTGCAATCCAAAAGGGGGTGTGGCCATTGGATGGGCATGGGCAGGTCAGGGGCATTCCAAAATTTTAGGCGCAGTGTTATAGAATTCCGGGGTTGCACACCCACCTTGTGTGCCAGGATTTACACCAAGTTTCAGCAGTCATAAATTTGGAGTAGCCTAATGGTTAGTGCAGTAACCTGGAGAAATGGGTTCAATTCCCACTGCAGCTCCTTATGACTCTGGGCAAGTCACATAACCCTCCATTGCTCCAAGTACAAAATAACTACCTGTATATAGTATATAGAATATGTAAACTACTTTGATTGTAATCACAGAAAGGCAGTATATCAAGTCCCATTCTCTTTCCCTCACACTTAAAGCTGGGCATGAGAATCAGCATTAAGCGCTATTCTATAAAGGGGGCTTGGCACGATGCACTCATTATAGAATATGAGTTTCAAACAGATGCTTATGGGGCCTAAACATGGGCACCATTTACTGAATCTGGCCCAAAGTTCATTGCTACTTGCTAAAGGTATGGGGAGAATTAAAAAAATGGCTCCCAAAGTTAGGCAGACAAAACACCAGAGAGAGGTTGTACAAATAGCCTTCCAAGCCGAGTCCAAAAGAAGACTCTGAGGATGAAAACAGAGCTTCATCCAATGGGTCTCCGAGGTGACTAGCTGTTTGGATGTTTTATTAATATGTATTCTTTGATACATCCAGTGCTCTATTATGAGCAATATACAGAGGAGTAAATTGAACTGTTTCTGTGACTTCTGAAGCAGGCATTACACACTGATTTAATTTGATTCTTCAATAAAGGTTGACCTCTTTACATCCTCGGAGTCTTCATTTGGACTTGTCTTGGAAGGCTATTTGTACAGTCCTTCTCTGGTGTTTTGTGTGGTTGACTGACGTAGGTGTGCATCGTCTTTTTTGCTTGTGCTCTCAAAGTTAAGTACCAGGATGATTTATTCTAAGGTAGTATTCTGTAAACAGCATTCTGCACAGAGCACCCTTTACAGAATACTAGTTTATTTATTTATTTATGAGGATTTATTTACCACATTTTTTAAGGAATTCACTCAAGGCGGTATACAGTTTAGCAAGCATTTCACGCCTAACTTTGGGTGCAATTACTTACCCCTACCAAAGGCTGGTGTAAATGTTAGCAGCCAACTAATTGCAGTTAGACACGTAAATGCAGATATTCTATAGCATCGCGCCTAAATTTTGGGGAATGCTCTTGACCCACCCATGCCCCTCCCATGGCCACACCCTCTTTGGAGTTGCATGCTACGAAATGTAGGCATACATTATAGAATAGGGCAGATCCACATGTAACTCCTAATTACTGCCAATTAAGTGCTTGTTGATGCCAATTATTGATTGTTAATACCTAATAAGCTAATTAGTTTACATGCAGATCTGTGCACCCAATTGTGGATGAACCTTGCTGAATTCCTCCCATATCCATCCAGAACACTAAGATCCCAAGGAAAAGTGTTTTAGATGTTCCCTTTTTTCACCAAGTTCGACTGGAGGAAGATCATTTACACATGTTTTTTCTTGATGGTCCAAATATGTGGGACGGCCTTCCTTTAGAACTAAGCCAAATAACCTCCTTACCTTCTTTTAGGAAATATTTATTTTGTCAAGCCTTTCAATGATGATGGTAAACGCTGGTAGCAGACTGAAGGAGGTTTATGTGGTATGTTTTGCTTAAATTATCATGTTGGATTCTGAATGATAACTAAGTGTATTTATGTTAATTGTTATGTTTTTTTAATATAGTGTTTAATCTATAGATGTTTCACTGTAACCTGTTTAATTTATATAGATAACGTTGGATATAAATGTGATAAGTAAATATAAAATAAGTGTCTACACCGATGCATTTTAGATACCATTGTGCAGTTTTATGAGGCTCTCTTATAAAGACACACTGTGTCTTTATAAAATAGACTCATAATTGGCACAACTTGGACTGTTCTAAACTTACTTTCCTCATTTTGAGCTCCTATGTAGCATATTTGTATGAGTAGTTGGGGGTATGTGTGAATGCTGCTCTCTCCCAGCACTGTAACTGCTACTCTCAGGACTAGGGCCCTCATGATCAAAAGCAAACTCTGGCGCTAGAGGCTGTTAACACCATACTAGCGCCAGAGTTTGCAGCCGACCCATGATCAGAGCCCTCGAGCGCCTGAAACAGCGCACTTGAGGGCTCTCAGCGCAAGTAGTATGCAAATGCATTCTAAACAGGGCTTCTAGCGCAATTAGCTTGCAAATACATGCTAATTGGCGCTTAACGCATTCTTCCCCAATGATCAGCGACCAGCGCGCCAAAGATTGGGTCGCTGGCCGCAGCAAAATCAACGCCAGCTCCGAGCTGGCGTTAGATTTTGTGGATCATTGGGGAGGAATGGTGAGCCCTGTCCAGCATGCAGTTGCATGCTGGCAGGCCCCCGTTCCCCCCCAAGGCAACAGCACACGGGACTGGAGGTCCGGAGGACCTCCGGTCCCCTCCCCCCGACGATCCGAACCCCCCCCCCCGAAATCTTCGTGGCCGCCTCCGGCCAAGCGTTGTCCCACCCTCCCACCAGCGCCGGGGAGGGGGGCTGGAGGTTCGGTGGGCCTCCAGCCCCCCAAACCCCAAGAAATCCTTGTGGCCACTGTAATCTACTGACGAGGGGGTGGGGCTGGAGTTCCACCCCAACCCCCCCCCCCCCCCGCGTTCTCAACAAATCCCTGGTGGTCCGTGGTGACACGTAACCCCACCCTCCTCCCTCCCTCCCGGCCCCCCTACCTTTGTTGGAGGAGGGACGCAGCCTGCATGCCTCCCTCCTCTTCCTTTCGACGCCGCTTCAAAATGGGATGCACTGGGCGGGGCTTCATACCATGGATGGATCACAACGATTTCTGGGGGTTTGGGGGGCTGGAGACCCACCAATCCTCCAGCCCCCCCCCCCCCCCCCGCAGATGGGAGGGTATGGCAGCGTTTCGGCAACCAAGTCCTCTGGGGGTTCGTGGGGGGGGGGGCTGGAGAACCACCAGATCTCCAGCCCTCCGTGAACATGGGGGGGGGGGTCGTCGGGGGGACCGGAGGTCCACCGGACTTCCAGCCCCCCCCCCCATCGCTTGGTGGGAGGGTGGGAGTCGGTTTGGCCGCCGGCGGTGGCGGCGGCCTCTTTGTTGGGGGATCGGCAGGCCACTTTGACAGTTTTGGGATTTTGACAGCTCAGACCTGTCAAAGAAGTGCGGGAGGATTGTGCTGAGCGCATGCTCAGGCGCAATTCTCCCGCACTTCAACATGATAATCAAAGATAATAGCGCTGCTTAGATTTGCATGCATTATCTTTGATCATCGATGCAGAAAAGCCCTGCGCTGTCCCGGTGCTATTTTTAGGGCGCTGTTTGGAACAGCGCGGGGCTTTTGATCATGAGGGCCTAATTGCTCCCATCAGTCCTTTCTGGTGCGGTGGTTGAGAGGACTGAATTGTCAGGAACCTTTTTGGGATCCACAGGCAGCAGAAATTGTGAGCCTGGTCTAGAGGGGCTGTACTTTGCACCTCAGATGTGTTATCCTATCTATAGCCAAAAGCAGAGGTTACAGCAGTCAGGTCCCTGGAAGTTTGGTATATGAAGAGTTTTATTTCAGGTGCTCTGGGCTTTTTTTTTTTTTCCTTTCAAAGAAGCTGATGCATTATAAATATCTTCTAGTCAGCCTTTTCACTGAGCAAGAAAATCCAATACATTTTAAGGAACATGCAAATGCAATGTAATGTAAGTACATGACTACCTGGATATAAGCAGACTGCATATATTTATAATATCGGCACATGCTCTTTGCTGTGAGTCTGAAGACCGGAAGGAAATGATGTTGTCCAGCCCTTTGTCTGATGAAACTTGGGAAAGGGTGTGTGATCCTGCTTACTAGAAAACCCTTTTCCACCCCCAGGCCTGATGGGATACACCCTATCCTTCCCTCTCCCAGACCTGGATTCCTTCTGTGAGCTGCAGGCATGAATTTTAATGGACATGAAAGAGCAGGATCTGGGATTATCAATGCCTCCAGGTCATCAGCCAGCCAGTGTCTGAGATGACATAAAACCAGGACTGGATCATCCATGGAGCAGTCTGGTACCCTTGTATTCTCTTATTCCTGGAGCTATGCTTAGGTGCGTTTAACACTCCTCTGCGGCATCCTGTACATTTTATAATATACAGTTGGGATAATGCACAGTTTTTATTACATTGCAATACTTCTCTACCTAAGAAAGATGGAAGACTGAATTACCCATAACAGAACCAGAACTGGACCCTGTGCACCTCACATTGATACATGGGTCACTGGCAAAGCTGCATGAAATTATAGTTCCCATGATGCTTTACCCTGAAATGCTTCACTGTTTATGCAGTCATGGAGGAGGCGGGATTTGTGGTCTTGCTTTTCTCAATGAACACTGCAAGCAGCAGAGTGTACTGTGAGCTACTACTGTCAGGACTGAGCCCTATTCATCTGCTGTCAGTCCTAACCTTGCGATGCATCTCGGTTCCACCAAGCACGGTTCCTTGTACTGTGCTCAGTTTTCTAGTCTTTGATATTTGATTATTGTGGAAAAAGGTAATCAGGGGGAGAAAATAAATAAAAACTAGATAAAAGCGTATGAATCTGTGTGTTTCTCTATCACATTCTTCCTTCAGTTTGGAAAGAGGAGTAAAACCTCCAGCACTTCGGGCACACACTGTATCAGCTTCTTTGGAATTACTTGATCAGTTACGCTGGCAGTGGTTTCATATGCCTAAAAAGGCTGAACTGGCCAATCAGATTGGCAGATTTCTCCAGACTCGTGCCAACGTAGCTCTTGTGGTCATTTTATTTTTGGTGCGCGTCTCAAAAATATTTTTTATTTTTGGGCGCACGTAACGGACGCGTGCCAAGTGGCATTTGATGCACGTAAGTCATTACCGCCTGGATTCTTTACCGCTAGGTCAATGGCTGGCGGTAAGATCTCAGACCCAAAATGGACGCGCTAAAAAATGGATCAGCACGCACCCAAAACTCGCGTCTACACTACCGCAAGCCATTTTCAGCACACCTTTGTAAAAGGACCCCTCTGTGACCAAACGTAGGTTTACAGTTATAACACATTGAATTAAGGCCCAAAGGAGGAGATGTCTGCTCTTTCCTACCAGTGACTGAGAAGTGAGTCTCTCCGATAAACTGGTTATCCAGGGACAAGCCTAGGTGAACATTCATTCTTGGACCTTCTTTCCCTGCCAGATACACACTTAACCTACCAGCAGCAACTCTGGCATATAGAATCAGTGGCGTACTAAGGGGGTGCGGCCCGCCCGGTGCACGCTGCTGGGGGGGGGTGCCGCGCGCCGGTCAGCTTCGTTGTTTCCATGCTCCCTCCGCCCCGGAACAGGTTCCTGTTCCGGGGCAGAGGGAGCATGGAAACAACGAAGCTGACCGGCGCGCGGCACCCCCCCCCAGCGGCATGCACCCGGTGGGGGGTTCTTTCACCGGAGTGGGGGGGGTGACGAGGGGGTTCGCGCTGCACGGGGGGGCGGGGCGCATCGGCGACTGCCCCAAGTGTCAGTGCCCCTAGGAACGCCACTGTATAGAGTTATACCTTTACAGATACAAAATTCAATGCACATAATGGGGCTAAGTTCTATAAATGGCACTGTTCTATAAAGGGAACAATTTTGGATAAGTTTTCAGCTAAAAATGTTATGCAGATGACATAACATTGTTGATTCAAAGTATCACAGAATGGAAAGCAAAAGATCTAACAATTAACATACAAAAATATATTTTGCTTCTACCTCAATTTTGAAAATGCTATTCAAAATGCATATCTGTTTGTTTGTTTTTTTGGAGTAGTAGTTTTTTTTCTCTCCTCTTTTTTTTTCTTTTGAAGTTTTGAGAGTTGTTTTCTACTACTCTTGGTTTCCGGTTTATGGTTGGAACCAATGATAGAAAAGTCCAATTAGGCTTTGTGTTAAAAGTCTACGACTTCTCCCTGGATTATTGAGGTTCTGTTTTTTTAATTTTAGAATCCTTGATATAGTGGTGAAGTGCCTTTTCAAAATTGAGGTAAAAGCAAAATATATTTTTTTGTATGTTAATTACATTGTTGATGCCAGTTGAAGATCTGTCAATAGATATTAACTCAAAGGTTGAACGTTATGACAAACTTTGTGGAAAAATGGGTACTTTCTCATAAGGTAAAACTGAATTTAGAAAAAACCAAGTTCTTCCTGTCATTTAATCCTACTCAACCAGCTTTTTGTCAAAGTTTAATTATTAATGTTTCTTGTTTTCCAGTGGAGAAACATCTAAAATTCTGGGAGTGGTCCTAGATTCTAAATTATCATCTGAGAAACAGGTCATTCTGTTAATGAAGAAATTTTTTTTCTGTTTAAGAAGATTATGAAGAATTAGACACTGTTGTGACTGTTTACAGTTTAAGCTGGAGGTGCAAGCATTGATACTGAGTCAGCTAGATTACTGCAATTTGTATATGTAGGATGTAACATATACTTTTGAAAAAGCTGCAGACTGCAAAATATGGCAGTTGTGTAACAGGATTCTCAGCTAGTAAATCAGGAGACAAGAGGCAACTGGTTCCAAGGGCAAGACAGCTTTTATTGCTAGCAATGTACAGCACTGAGTTCAGTCTCAGGATACTGTGTGTCAGAAATCAGCTGACACTCACATTTATACCTCCCCTGTGGGCCTGCGCATTAGGCCCCTTATACATCACAGTTGGCATGCACAGTAAACATTTGTAGTTCTTGTAGTTCTTACAGTACATACACACGTCATAACACTGAAATGATACTGGCAAAGAAAACGAAACTTATCGCCCTGTTTTAGCACACACACACACATAATCACACAATGCTTCTTTCACAGAGTTGATAAGGCTCAATGGAGCTTAAGGCTCAGAGATGCAGGGTGGGGGTGGCGACACTCCCAGACTATCTTTTATTCATGTAGCGTCTACGTGCAGGCTGGTTTTGTGTGCAAGCCTTGGCTACTTAATGTTACAAGCGGTTATCTACTGCACCTGCATCCTGTCTCAAACAGTTATTCCAGCAACTTTGGTATCTTGCAAGCAGGAGCTGACAGTTTGTAGTTAAGGCACAGTACAAGAGAATATAAAAGTTCTGTAAAAGTTCTGGTCTGGAATGTGGTATAAGGAAGCCAAAGTCCTTGATTAAATATGCACAGGTCTTGAGGTAGCCCCGTCAGTCCTGATCCGGCACCGATGCAGGCCAGATCCGGCCGCCACTCCTACAGTTGGGGAGGGAAAAGAGAGAAAGGAGATGCTGGACAGGGGTGGGGAGGGGGTGGGGTGTTTGTGTGCCAACTGATAGTTTGCAGGGGGAGCCAGAGACCATAGCACCGGCCCTGGTTATTCTCTTTTGAAAATGAGCTCTGTAAGCTTGGAGCCTAAAACCCATGTGCATTCTTAAAGTCCAACCCAGTCCCATCCATTCCCCCAATGCAAACTTTCTGTTTGTGTGGGAATAGGACACAGTTGGGCTTGCAGAGTATGTATGGGTTTTAGGCCCCATACCGTGCTTGCTTTTTGTAATATAGTACTTGATTATCTGATGTAAACAGGACTGGCATAAACAAAAGCATAGAGTTCCTGATTTTCAAAAATTATTTATTAACACTATAGCACATTCTGCAGCATGATTGGAGCACTAAAACATACTGTAATCACTGTACTATACCATAAAATAAGACCAATACAGAACTAAAAACAATCAGAAATAGTACTTACTGTACTGTATACCTAGTAGAAATGCAACTGGTAAACATAAATTATAAAACTTTAAAATTTTTGTGATTAATGTTTGTTTTCTCATTATACTTCCTCGCTGCAAGGTCATGCCAGCATCTCAATAAAGTTACATCAGTAGATGTCACTTCCTCTTGTTGTTCCACATACGCCAGTGCAACCTTGATTGCCTTGACGCCTTCACTATGATTGACTTTTACAATTCTAGGTTCAGCCTCACTCGAGGTGTCTTCACCATAATCTCCATTCCCGTTCGCCAGAGCAATCGCATCATTGTCAGTTAGCTCATCTTGCTCGTCTGCCTGCATCCATTCTTGTATGTCATCCTCACAAGCATTCTCACAGCTCAGTATTTTCTGCAATGAAGGAGAACTTCCTTGGCTGCTCCATGTTCAGTGTCATGTCCTTGTTCATTTTTATTCCCAGGAATTAAGTTTCTCCATGTTTTTTCTAGGGTTGGAGGCTTGATTTAATTCCATGACCGAGCGATCCAGTAGATAACATCTTTGATGTTCACTTTCTTTAAAACTTCAATCATTCCTTTCCCTTCATCCAGGGCACAAACAAGCGTTGTAAGAACCTTATGGAGATATTTATTCTTTAAGGCTTCCAGCACGCTCTGGTCTATTAGCTGACACAATGATGTGACATTGAGAGGCAGAATCAGCACTTTTCAGTTGGTTTTTTTTTTTGTTACATTTGTTCTCCGCACTTTCCCACTCATTGCAGGCTCAATGCGGCTTACATGGGGCAATGGAGGGTTAATTGACTTGCCCAGAGTCACAAGGAGCTGCCTGTGCCTGAAGAGGGAATCAAACTCAGTTCCTCAGTTCCCCAGGACCAGAGTCCACCACCCTAACCAGTAGGTTTGTCAACGTCAGGATCAGATGGTGCATTATCCAAGAAATGGATTATTTTCCTTGGCAGGTTTATCATTTCAAAGAAGTTTTTTACTGATGGAACAAAATTCCTTGAAAAATCAGTTACAGAAAATGACTTTGTCCATCCAGTCATTCCTCTGGTTCTTACAGGACACCAGAAGTGCAGTGGGAGCCATGTTTTTAAAGGCCCTAGGATTTTTTCAATTTTCCAATGAAAGTCAGTGGTAATTTATGTTTACTAGTTGCATTGCTACAGGCCAGAATAGTCTCTCTTTCTTTACTCTGTTTATAACCTGGAGCCAAGAATTCTTGATGGCAACATTTTAAAGTTATACCTGGACCCTTGATACACCTTCCTTTTTAAGGAGATGCTGAAAGTTTGCTTTGAATGTGACAAATTTCTCAGAATTTGTAGATAGCTTTCCCCCAGCAATGTAAAGCTGCCTTATTCCATATCTTTTCTTCCAATGATAGTCACCTAATAATAGCAGTGAAATCAGGGTGACCTTCATTGAATTCCTTTATAAAGAAACATGGCTTTCTCTTGCAGTATTGGCCCTGATATAGGTATGCCCTTGTCTCTTTGCTGTGTGAAACCACAGGAATAAAGTTTTTCTCACCTCATGTTCACATTTTTTCATAGCTTTTCTAGTGTCCAATGAAAGTGCAGAGGCATGATTTGAAGCCCATTTCTTCAACACACTGTGTTGCCTTTACCAGTCAAGAACAGTTACTCTCCTCACTCCTGTTGCAATTTTTTGGATGAATTCACCATTCTCTATTCTTTTTAAAGTGTCAAGTTTCTGTTGTATAGACAAAACAACTTTTTTCCTCTTTTAACTAGCCAGTTCAGAAGTTATCTTCTACAGATCTAAAGGGGAAGAATAAAAATACAGTACTGTAGTACAGTAGTATTATGTATCTACTGTATTAGAAATGCTGCAAGAAAGAGAGAGTTAAAACTCACTGCACAATAAAAGCAGGGTCTTGGCTCATAATGGTGCTGTTTTGTGGGGTCAAAACCGATTGTCTAAGGTGCAAAACTTCCCTTTATCTCTGTGCTATGCTGGAAAATGGAAAGAGAAGCCGCATGCTTCTTAACGGCAACGCAATGACATCACCGGGGGGGGGGGGTCTATCGGATATGCCAGATGGTCAGATTAGTGAAAGTTGGATAATCGAGACTGTACTCTATTTCCATTTGCATTGTGCAGGTTCCAGGGAGATGTAACAGTGATGCTACAGCATCATGGTGGGGATGTGGTCCAGGTACCCAATATGTGTACCTTCGGCTCTTCTGCCTCAGAGCCCGAGGTCTGTGCGAGAGGAAAGAATAAACCAGTCACCAAAGTATATATAAAAATAACATAACAATAGTATTTTATATACTGCTATAACCAAGAAGTTCTAAGAAGTTCACAACTCAAACAGAAACTGGGGCAAACTCCCAAGAATTACAATATCAAATTCAGTTAAAACAATCATAAATCCCTAAATAATTCAACCAAGGACAAATTTCTGAAAAAAACAACAACACGGGTTTAAAGATTCCTCCTAAAAAAAAGAGTAAGTATGGGAATGAATAAAACAGATTGAAATATCTTGCCAAAATTTAGGAGCTTGATATTCTAACATTTCATGAATTGCCAGTCTTTTACAACCTTTAACAGAAGGGAAGATAAAAGGGGAATTATTAATAGTATTCCTATTCCTGGACAAAGTGGTGAACTGAAAATTCTCCAGCATATACTCAGGACTACTCCCATGTAGAATTTTAAATAACAGACAAGGAAACTTAAAACAAAATCCTGGCTTCTATAGGGAGCCAGTGCAATCTTACAAAATAGCCTGAGATCCTGTCTGATTTTCTGAAAGAGAATTCTGTGTTTACAGCTTTCTTAGCTTTTGTTTCAAGCTACCCAGGAATATAAGATTATAACAGTTCAACTTTGACAATATCAGTGACTGGACCAAAATCTACATTTATCTTTCAAAGAAACACCTTACATGTCTCAGGGCCCCTTTTACTAAGCGGCGGTAAACCCAATGTGGGCTTACCGCTCGCTAAACAGGAAGTACTACCAGGCTACCGCAGCAGCCCAGCAGTACTTCCCACCCCTAGCGTGTCATCATATCCGGTGCTGCAAAAATGTTTCTAGTGCTGGAGTGTACCCAGCGGTAATTGGGCAGTGCCATGCGTTGCCCAGTTACTGCCGGGTTAGGGCGGGAGCCCTTACTGCCACATCAATGGGTGGTGGTAAAGGCTCCCCCCCCCCCCACCGAAATGGCCGCATGGCAAGTGCTTTACTTGCTGCACAGCCATTTTATGCAGGAAAGAGAGACTTCCCTTTTACCCAATGCAGTAAAAGGGGCCCATGCCAGCGCAGGCCCCCTTTTGCCATAGCTTGGTAAAAGAGGCCCTCAATTTTCTAAGCAGAAAAAAAACAAACTTTTAACCAGAGCAGGTCAGGCCCACCCAATTTGTCCTGCTCCTCCAATCTGGTGCAGCCGCACAGGGCCTCGCTCTCTCAGGGGCCCCGTGCTGCCGACTAGAGAGGCAAAAAGGAAATGCAGCTGGACTAGGGGTGGAGGGGTGGGCAGGGGAGAGAGAAGAATCGCTGGACATGGATGGGAGGGGAGGGCAATGGAGAAAGGAGAATTGCTGGACATGGAGGGGAGGGAAGGGAAGAAATGCTGGACATGGATGGAGGGAAAAGAGGAGAAATGCTGGGCATGGATGGAGAGGGAGGGAAGGCAGAGGAAGCAGATGCACATGGATGGAGGGGTAGGGAGAGATAAGAATGGAAGTGGAGTTAAAGGAGCAGATAGAGAGAAGCAGAATTAGAGACTGGGACCAACATGATCAGAAAAATAAAGTCACAAGACAACAAAGGTAGAAAAAAAATCATTTTATTTTCATTTTAGTGTTTGGAATATGTCCAATTTGAGAATTTACATCTCCTGTCTTATTTTGCAATGTATAGCAATGTTCTGTTTTTCTGGTATTGTGCTGCAAAAATATACCTTTTTTTCCCCCTAGGCAGTTTAGAGTCCATCCCCATCCATAAAGCCACCAACAATAAATGTTAATGTTGGTGGGTTTCTGGGTGGGAGTGCACTCAGTGCCCAGGTTAAAATTAAAAAAAAAAATCTGCATATCTTTTTATGTTGGTGGGTTTTGGGTGGGGATGGTCTCTTCTGTGCCCAAGATAACATAAAAAAGCTTTATATTTAATGTGGGCAGGTTTCTGGGTGGGGGTGGGCTCTGCAGTGGTGTGCTTCAGGTTGGGGGAGATGCCAGACTATGGAGGGAGGAGTAGGGGTAGAGTGGGGCTGATTACTAGGATGGATGTAGGGAAGGGCTGATGCAGGGTTATGGGGATGGATGGGGTGGTAGGGAAGGGTAAGGCTGATATCAGGCTATAGGGATGGATGAGGGGAGTAGGGAAGGGAAGGGTGGGGCTGATGCTGGGGTACAGTGATGGATGGAGTGAGGGATAGTAAGGGAAGGGTAGGACTGATGTCAGGCTACAGGGAGGGATGGGTGGTAGGGAAGGGCAGGGCTGATGCTGGGCTACTGAACAATTTCAAATTTTTGGTCCTTTTTTTCTGTAATTGACGAAGATTGGTCTGTGTTCTGCATGTGACCAAAGTGAGAGATTCTTCTGGCATGTGGTTTGTGTGGGGATCTATATCAGTCTGACTTTTCCAGTGGGACCCGCATTGCTGTTGTGTATATTCACTGTTGCCTTTTTAAAGGTACTGTTAATGGTATTTGTGGGTTCAGAATTGGTGGTGTTAAGGTTTGCTACATAGGCTCTTAGTATGTATGTGGTTTATGTTGATACTGGACAGCTGTTGGGCAGACTGTTTATTAGAAATCCTTCATCAAGTGCACTCTAAGGCATTATTTAGGAGTATTCTAAGAAACGCTACTCATACCTATATACATAGTGCCCACCCATATTAGCTCTGGGCCCACCCAAAATGTCAGGTCTGGCTACGCCACTAAACCAGAGCTTTGATGTTTGAATCAAGAGAAATGGTCTGATCAACATATACCCCTAAAATCTTAATTGCAGAGGAAAGTGTATATTTGCTCATGTTTATTGAGACTCGTTATACCGCTAATTCTAAGACAAGACAGATCTAAGTGGTGTACAGTGCTAAAATATACAATACATAATAAGAGAAAAAGGAACTCCATTAATGAAAGGAAAGAAGACTCCTTGCACACAGAATTCACTCAATACACTAATAAAAAATAAACTTGTAACAGGCTTGCCAGACACCCCCTCAGTGAAAAGAAAAGCAGGTAAGTCCAGACTTCGTTCCTTTTATCCTGCAGCACCTTATGCCTGGAACCTTCTTCCCGAACCCATACGTCTAGCTCCATCTCTACCTGTTTTTAAATCTATGCTGAAAGCTCACCATTTCACTACTGCCTTTGGCTCCTAACCACTACTCATTTGCCCTCCTCCTCCCCTGTTCCTCTTTACCCTGTAATTCCCTTGCCCGTAATGTCTTGTCTGTCTGTTTTACCTAGATTGTAAGCTCTTTGAGCAGGGACTGTCTCTCTATGTCAAATGTTCAGCGCTGTGTGCAGCTGGTAGCGCTATATAAATGCTATTAGTAGTAGTAGTAGTAGGTAGCAAAAGGTACCATTAAAGGCAGAAGTAAAAAAAAAATGGGTCTTTAGTATGGACTTGAATTAAGTTCATTTAGTGTATACGGAGGGAGATCATTCCAGAGCTTTGGTGCTAGAAAAAAGAAAGCGGAGTGATGAGTGGATTCGTAACGAGCTATCTTGGGACTTGGAAGAACAAGCTGATTTGAATCCAGAGAGCGTAGAGTACGTGAGGGATTATATGGTGTTGTCAAAGCAGATAGCTACAGTGGCTCATTTAGATTATAAGCTTTGTATGTCAAAATAAGTACCTTAAATAAAATGCAATAATGGACAGGGAGCCAGTGTAAACAAATGAGAATTGGAGTGACATGTTCAAACTTTTTAGCCCTGCACAGAAGTCTTGCTGCAGTGTTCTGAAGCGTTTGAATGCGTTTAATCTGGGTAAGGGGTGGACTGGCATCATATGCAATATTACAATAATCTGAATGGGAAGTACCTTTTATTTGTGACATTTATATCCCACATTATCCCAAACAAGTTTGAGTTCAATGTGGCTTACAAAAAAAGTAAAAAGTGCATGACAGGCTTGGAAGTCTAGAAAACTACGTCAGATACGATGATATTGCAAACTTTAAAAAATGGATTTTATCACCTCAGAGACCTGTCTTTTAAATGAGAGAGATGAATCAAACCAAACACCTAGGTGCCCTTTTGCTATGTCGCATAGGCCCAGGCGGTAAGTTCAGTTTTTGCATGCGCCGGAAAATATATTTTATTTTGTGGCACATGGCGCTAACCAGGCAGTAATCGGCATTGTACATATGCTGATGATCATCACCCGGTTAATGGGTGAGACCTTACTGCTAAGTCAATGGGTGGTGGTAAAGCCTCAGGCCCAAAATGGACGCGCGTCAATTTTCATTTTGCCGCATGTCCATTTTTGGCCAAAAAAGAGGCCTTTTTTGCAGGCACATTGAAAAATGGACCTACGATTATCCAATACACACGTCAACAACAGTGCAGGCCATTTTTGGTGCACCTTAGTAAAAGGATCCCCTAGATACTTAAATGAGGAGACAGGACAGACAGAAAGACCAAAGAGACAGAGGTTGACATTTGGTAGACTCAAAGGCCTGGTAAACCAGCATGCAACTGTTTTTCTACATTCAAGACTAATTTCTGATTAGCAAGGGTGGTAAAGGCAATCTTGGAGTGGGGAAAGATCTATTTGAGAAGATGATACTGGGCAGAGCAGTAATATGTTGAAAGGTTGAATAACACTTGTGAGTGGACTGAGATGAATGTTGAAGAACAGCAGAGACAAGATGGAACCCTGTAGAACACCACATGGAAGGGAATGAGGAGTAGATACTTCAGACACAGTGTGGACAGTAAAACTACGGTTAGAAAAGAAGAAAACCAGTGATAAACTGTATCTGTAAGACCAATAGTGCTCAAATAAGAAATCAAGAGTTGTATGATCTACCAGGTCAAATGCTGCTGACAAATCTAATGAAACCGCAAAAACAATTTCTCCCCTATCCAATACTGAATATGTGTCACTCAGAACTGAAGTAATAACAGATTTGTTTGACCAAAAAAATTATCCAGTAAAGGGTCAGGATTATTATTTAAAAACAAGAACTTAGTCTTCTTGGCATTTAATTTAAGCCTATGACTCATCATCCACGATGTGATCCAAACATTTTCCCACTAATATAGTGACTTGGTTATTAGTCTGATAAACTGGAATCAAAACAGTGATGTCATCAGCATAGATATAACAAAACCCCTGTGATTCAAGAATTGAGCCTAAGCTATATTTGAAAAAAAAAAAAAAAAAGAACTTTAGGCAAACAGTCTGACAACTGCAAAGTCTAGCAGCCTTACTTGACTGACTTCTGACTTCCCTTCTAAGCTCTGTTTTTTTATTAGCAATAATCAATCATGACTATACATTCCATACATGATTACAAATTTGGTGAGCAATATACTTCTCTCTTTCTCACACACTGTTTGCAACATTTACAGCCCACCTTATCTTCTTTGGCTAGACTATATACACATTTCCTAGCTAAACCACACACATTTCCTCCCTTATGCCCTGCTTTTCAAGGTCCTGTATAGTACTTTCTGATTCAGCAATTACAGATAACAGATAATATTCACAGCTTGTTCCCTCCAGTGTTACAGCTCTCATCAAAAGAATTTAATAATTCTTCCTTATATGACTGACTCTCCATTTCTCCTTGGTCTCCTATTGGACCTCTGACACAAATTCATTACTTTTCCTTGGTCCCCTACTGGACTTCTTCCACAGGGGCAGGGATAAGAAGGTAGATCTTGGATGGGATGTCATTGGAGGACATAGGAAAGGCAGATTCTGGACTGGAGTTTCTCGCTCGGCTGTCCCTATTGGGAAGAAGTCAAGGAGTCATGGATTTGATATATCACCTCTCTGTTACACAACCAAAGTGGTTTACATTTTTATTATATGCAAGTGCTTTCCCTGTCATAGTGGGCTCAGAGTCTAAGTTTTTTTTTACCTGGGATAATGGAAGGTTAAGTGACTTGCCCAGACTCACAAGGAACTGCAGTAGAAATCGAACTCAGTTCCCCAGCTGAGGTTACAGCTGCAGGGGATTTTGGGGGCACACTTTTTGGTGGGGTGCCACCTTTCAAAATCTGACACTGTAGGAGATCATCTGCGTTGCACCAGCCCTGGGGGCAAATAGTTTTGATGTGGTATCTATTCTAATCTTAATCTATCCAGATTCTTTTAACCCACCAGACAGGGGCGTAACCAGACAGTCAATTTTGGGTGGGCCTGAGCCCAAAATGGATGGGCACAGAATTCAGCCCCTCCTGGCCCCCTTCCGCTCTGTTCTAAGCATTCTGCCTCTCCCCCTACCTTCAAACACAAAATATTAAATACCTTAGCTGGTGGGGATCCCCAAATTGCACAGCTGAAGATTTTTTCCTCCTCGGACAGCCAGTGCTCTTCCAATCAGCAGCTGGCAGGCACTTGACTTGAGCTGACGCCGCTGCCAGCAGTCCGTATATGCTCAGTACTTCCGCACGGGTGAAATGTGGAGAGGGGCCGGTGTGCGGTGCCAGCTGCCATTTGGAAGAGCATTGGCTGCCTGAGCAGGAGGAAACCTTTAGCTGGTGGGGTTTGGGGATTTCCACAGCAAGACTACCACAATTTTGGGTGGGCCTGAGTCCAAATTGGGTGGTCCACAGCCCACCCAGGGCCACCAAAGCTACGCCACTGCCACCAGATCCCTGAAAGGGTTCAAAGCAGGTAACATAAAAAAGGATGAAAAATACAAACTTATAACATTAAAAAAATAAAAATAAAAAACCCAAAATGATCCCAAATGTACATATGTAGAATCCTGCCTCAGTGTTCCTTCACGTGCTTCATAGAGATCAGGCCTGAATTACTGAGGCAAATACTTTGTGCTTAATCTTCAGTATGTGATGAGTATATATAAGAATTTATTCAAATGCATATATTCAACTATAATAGTAGTACCAATTTGTCAGTGTGCTGTAAACCTGTGGACTTGAGCGACACCACTCTCAGCCTTTTCTTCTTAGCGCTGATCCCCTCACTCTCTCTTTCCTCTGCTCTAATGGGGGTGATTATGGAGTCTGGTGTGGATCCTCTACTGTGGCTGGGTTAAAATCCTGCATGGAGTGAAAAAGGAAACAAATCACCACAGAACTTTCATACAAATTATTTATTCAGTTATGATTTTAGTGGTGAATAAATTGGACTTTTTGTGAAAGTTCTGTGGTGATTTTCTTCTTTTTTCACTTTGTGCTGGATTTTATAAGTCGCCTGCCTACTTGTTTTCTTGGGTTAAAATCCTGCCATCTAAAGCTGATGATAACACTTTATTCAGAAACAGCAGATCACTAATTATAGAGAATGCCTGAGATGTCACGCTTATCTAATCCATAAACAGAGAGATAAAAAGGAATACCAGAAATGTGGGTGTACAGGTATGCACCTGTGGGGGGAAGGGAGGGTATATAAATAAGAAAAAAACAGGGTCAGAGAAAGCTGTTATGGTGGGGATAGGGTTGGGAGGGTGGAAGTGGGAAGGGAGAGAGAGAGAGAGAGAGAGAGAGAGAGAGAGAGAGAGAGAGAAGTGTGGGCTTTGGCAGATGTAAGATAACCAGGAGATAACAACCTTGAGCAAGTATGTGGGTAATTTTCACCCAAAAGGCACAATGTGGTGCTTGTTGGAGGGATATGGGTGATAGTGAGATGGAACGTGGAGTATACATTTCCAAGCCCCTATGAACTGATGTGTCTATGGTATATTGGATTTATGTGCCTCCCTTCCTGCCAAGATAAGAACAGCCATACTGCGTCAGACCAATGGTTCCAGCAGTGGCCAATCCAGGTCACAAGTACCTGGCAGAAACACAATTAGTAGCACCATTCCATACTATATAAATCCCACTGATCCCAGGGCAAGCAGTGGCTTCCCCCATGTCCATCTCAATAATAGGCTATGGACTTTTCCTCCAGGAACTTGTCCAAACCTTTTTAAAAACGATATACACTAACTGCTGTTACCAGAGCTTAACTATTCTTTGAGTGAAAAAATATTTCCTCCTACTTGTTTTAAAAGTATTCTCATGAAATTTCATTGAGTGACCCCTGGTCTTTGTACTTTTTGAATGAGAGAAAAACTCCACCCGTTCCACTCCACCACTCAGGATTTTGTAGACCTCAATTATATTCCCCCTCAGCTGTCACTTTTCCAAGCTGAAGAGCCCTAACCTCTTTAGCCTTTCCTCATGCGGGAGCAGTTCCACCCCCTCTATCAGTCTGGTCACTCTTCTTTGAACCTTTTCTAATCCCGCTATATCTTTTTTGAGATACGGTGACCAGAAATGAACACAATACTCAAAGTGAGGTTGCACCATGGAGCAATACAGAGGCATTATAATATTTTTGATCTTATTTTGCATCCCTCTGCTAATAATTCCTAGCATCCTTTTGCTTTTTTGGCTGCCGCCACACACTGGGCAGAAGATTTCAGCATACTGTCTTCAACTTTTTTTTGAGTGCTGACTCCTAAAGTGGACCCTAGCATTAGATTACTATCCACCTAATAATTGAAAGAGAAAAACGCCTAGATTTCGACCCAAATCGGGAGATAGACGTTTATCTCACAAAAACGAATAAATCGGTATAATGGAAAGCCGATTTTGGACATTTTCAACTGCACTCCATCGTGGAAGCGTACAAAGTTGACGGGGGCGTGTCGGAGGCGTGACGAAGGTGGAACTGGGGCATGGTTATCGGCCGAGGAGAGATGGGCGCCTTTCGCCAATAATGGAAAAAAAGTATGCGTTTGTAGCTAGAATTTAGGGCACTTTTCCTGGACCCTGTTTTTTCACGAATAAGGCCCCAAAAAGCGCCCTAAATGACCAGATTACCACCAGAGGGAATCGGGGATGACCTCCCCTGACTCTCCCAGTGGTCACTAACCCCCTCCCACCACAAAAAATGATGTTTCACAACTTTTTATTTTCACCCTCAAATGTCATACCCACCTCCCTGGCAGCAGTATGCAGGTCCCTGGAGCAGTTGTTAGGGGGTGCAGTGGACTTCAGGCAGGTGGACCCAGGCCCATCCCCCCCCTACCTGTTACAATTGTGCTGCTTAATGCTTAGTCCTCCAACCCCCCCAAACTCACTGTACCCACATGTAGGTGCCCCCCTTCACCCCTTAGGGCTATAGTAATGGTGTAGACTTGTGGGCAGTGGGTTTTGAGGGGGATTTGGGGGGCTTAACACACAAGGGAAGGGTGCTATGCACCTGGGAGCTCTTTTATCTTTTTTTTTGTTTTTGTAAAAGTGCCCCCTAGGGTGCCCGGTTGGAGTCCTGGCATGTGAGGGGGACCAGTGCACTACGAATCCTGGCCCCTCCCACGAACAAATGCCTTGGATCTATTCGTTTTTGAGCTGGGCGCTTTCATTTTCCATTATCACTGAAAAACAAAAACGCCCAGCTCCCAAATTGTTGAATAAAACATGGACGTCTATTTTTTTTGAAAATACGGTTCGGTCCGCCCCTTCACGGACCCGTTCTCGGAGATAAACGCCCATGGAGATAGACGTTTTCATTCAATTATGCCCCTCCACGTGCATCACTTTGCATTTGTCTACATTAAATTTCATCTGCCATTTGGATGCCCAGTTTTCCAGTTTCCTAAGGTCTTCCTGCAATTCTTCACAATCCGCATGTGTTTTGATAATTTTGAATAGTTTCATGTCATCCGCAAATGTAATGATATCACTTGTCATTCCAATTTCCAGATCATTTATAAATATGTTAAATAGCACTGGTCCCAGTACAGATCCCTGTGGCACTCTACTAGTCACTCTCCTACACTGAGAAAAATGACCATTTAACCCTACCCTCTATTTTCTGTCCAATAACCAATTCCACAACAGAACATTGTCTCCTATCCTATGACTCTTCAATTTTCTCAGGAGTCTCTCATGAGGAATTTTGTCAAAAGCTTTCTGAAAATCTTGATACACTTCATCAACCAGCTCACCTTTATCCACATGTTTATTCACGCCTTCAATGATATGAAGCAAATTGGTGAGGCAAGACCTCCCATGGCTGACTCCATGCTGACTCTGTCCCATTAAATCATGTTTATGTGTTATGTAATTTTATTCTTTATAATAGTTTCCACTATTTTGCCTGGGACTGACATCAGGCTCACTGATCTGTAATTTCCATGATCACCCCTGGAACCTTTTTTTTCACCCGGCACTGAAGTCTGGCTTATCGGTCTGTAATAAACCCTGGAACCCTTTTTACAAATCGGCATCACATTGACCACCCTCCAGGCCTCAGGTACTACAGATGACTTTAACGATAGGTTACAGATCAGTAGCAGCAGCTCAGCAATTTCACGTTTGAGTTCTTTCAATAACCTGGGATGTATACTATCCGGTCCGGGTGATTTAACACTCTTTAATTTGTAAATTTGGCTCAGTACATCTTCCAAGTTGAGATTTCTTTCAGTTCCTCTGCATCGTCACCCCTGAAAACCATTTCCAGTACATCTTCTTCTGTAAAGACCGAAGCAAAAAATTAATTAAATCTCTTCGCTATAGCCTTGTCCTCTCTGAGCACTCCTTTTACGCCTTCCTGATCTAATGATCATCACAGATTCCCTCACAGACTTCTTGTTTCTGATATATCTGAAAAAAGTGTTATTATGAGTTTTCATCTCTGCACCAAGGTTTTCTTCATATTCTCTTTTAGCCTTCTTTATCAGTACTTTGCATCTGGCTTGACAGTGCTTATTTTGCTTCTTATTTTCTTCATTCGGATCCTTTTTCCATGTTTTGAAGGATACTCTTTTGGCTCTAATAGCCTCTTTCATCTCACCTTTTAACCATGCTGGCTGTCGTTTGCTCTTTTTTCCACCTTTGTTAATACATGGAATATATCTAGTCTGGGCTTCCACAATGGTAATTTTTAACAATGTCCATGCCGGATACAGAGTCCTAACCTTTGCGGCTGAACCTTTCAGCTTCTTTTAACCATTTTCCTCAAGACAGAGTGGTGTACAAAGAGGCAAATCTTATCAGACAGCCTTTCTGTGATATTGCTTACAAAAATGTTAAAAAGAACCAGCCCAAGAGCCGAACCTTGGGGCATACCACTGGTAACATCCTCTTCCTCAGAGTGAACTTAATTTTCCACTACCCTCTGTCACCTTCCACTCAACCAGTTTCTAGCCCAGTCACTTCAGGGCCCATATTGAGAGCACTCAGTTTATTCATAAGTCATCTATGTGGAACCGTGTCAAAGGCTTTGCTGAAATCTAACTACAGCGCACCTAGCACTCTTCCTCAGTTCAACTTTCTGGTCACCCAGCCAAAGAAATTAATCAGATTTGTCTAACAAGTCCTGCCTCTAGTGAAACCATGCTGCATTGGATCCTGCAATCTATTTAATGGAATATCAAATCTGCTGTTCTGGGACAAACTCAGGAAATGGTAGCATAGGCATTACCAGTCAGGCTCCACAGAGGGCGCTGCTAGATCTCTGAATGTAAGCCTGCACAAGTGCTTCCTATCTGTACTCTGGAGGTTCAGCGAGCGTCTTAACATAATAATGGTAATAAAACCTAGGCTATCCTAATAACCCTTCGCTCTTGTTTACTGCTCAATGCAGTAGGCAATACTTAAGATTTTTTTCTCAGCAGATATTAAATGGGAGAAAAACACTTGCTGAATAAAACTTATTTACTAAAAACCTCTCTCCTAATATATTCCTAGGGTGCACAAATCATTGACCATTTCCAGGTGAGATGTCTGCTACTGGGCAGCAGAGAATCACTGGGGCAATTGAGATCATGCTAAGATCACATCGTGCCTCACATCTGAACATTAGAGAAAGGACACCACCATTTATAACACTAGCAGAAATTCCCTTTGATAATGTTGTTTAATCAATCCAGAAGGTGTCTGATCTGCATTCTCATAAGCTTCAGATACTGGTCTCAGGGAAGTGTGGTGTCCAGCACAGGACTTCCGATTTTAGGTTTTTAACCAATAATCACCACCAAAATACCCTCATATAAAATAAAATAAAAGTTAAGGGACCCTTTTATTAAAAGGAGTTGTAACAAATGCAGAGTGTGCTGGAAAACACCTTAAAAATCATTAAAGTGTTTTGCAGTAATTTACCATTTCCCATGCACTATGCATACGTTATTTATTTTTCAAAGATATGTTTTGGAGGGGGCATGCCATAGGTGGAAAATGGGCATGTAAGTGTTATTCAGGTCGTGTGTTATGATTATATTGTTTTTTATATAGTATTTTTCCTTATAACCATTTTATAATGTGGTTCATTATTTTACAAATATATTAAATATTAGTATTTTAGGTTTTCATATTCACATTCATCACATTTTGCATATACTATGATTATATAGGATTTTGTGAGCACTTATATTTATATTCACCATTTTTACATAATATATATATTCACATTTTTGGTTTATATAATTCACATTATTGTTCATTTGTGTATATTTATATTTTGATTTCCTTTTTATAGTTCTTATTTATGTTCAATTGTGCTTATTATTATTTTTATTTTTTCATGAGGACCGCTGATGAAGGCTACCGTGCCGAAACACGGTTCGTGTTGGGTTTTGCCTGTATGTATCATTGATGAGTAAACAATTTGGAACATTTAAACCGAATGTCCTCAGAATTTGTTGCCTTTGGACTTGTAGATTTGGTGGCTTCCACCCTTTTTGGTTTGCTGTTGTAGTTTTTTGTGGAAGATTTTTTGCTCTTCTTTTGCTTTTTTGAATGTGTTATGATTAGCACGCGCTACCTGAATAATGCAGACAATGTGGTTGCACTTCGCAATTGCTGCATTCTAATGCCAATAGTAGTGCACAGCCTAAAAGTGTTAAAAATTAAAAAGCCTTATTTTACTGATATGTTAAATATGAGCTTAGCGTGCAGGAAAGTTCCACATTAAAACACATTAAACCCATTTTGTAACGCATTTTAGTAAAAGGGCCCCTAAAATAGGGGTTTATTGGATAAATATCACTGCCCCTAGTATTCTATCACCCCTCCCCTGGCTTGTCTTGTATCGTACACTCGGTTTTTATGCTTTTCCTGTGCTGATGACTCATATGGGGGCATTTTCGAACGGGGACGCCCATCGCTAAGGGTGCTCATCTCCGAGGACGGTGCAGCGAAGGGGCAGGGCCAACCGTATTTTTGAACAAGATGGGCGTCCATCTTTCATTTCAAAAATACGGTTGGGGCGCCCAAATCTCGACCTAAATGCTGAGATCACCAGATTTAGAGATGGGCACCCTCGGTTTTCCTCCATAATGGAGACCGATGGCGCCCATCTCAAAAACGAACCAATCCAAGGCATTTGGTCATGGGAGGGGCCAGGATTCATAGTGCACTGGTCCCCCTTACATGCCAGGGCACCATAGGGGGCACTACAGTGGACTTGGTAAATTGGTCCCAGGTGCATAGCTCCCTTATCTTGGGTGCTGAGCCCCCCGAAAACCCACTCCCCACAACTATACACCACTACCATAGCTCTAAGGGGTGAAGTGGGGCACCCACATGTGGGTACAGTGGGTTTCTGGTGGGTTTTGAAGGGCTCCCATTTTCCACCGCAAGTGTAACAGGTAGGGGGGGGGATGGGTCTGGGTCTGCCTGCCTGAGGTAAACTGCACCCACTAAACCTGTTACAGGGACCTGCATACTGCTGTCATGGACCGCAGTATAACATTTAACATTTGAGGCTGGCATAGAGGCTGACAAAAAAAGTTCTTAAAGTTATTTTTTTGAGGGTGGGAGGGGGTTAGTGACCACTGGGGGAGTCAGGGGAGGTCATCTTCGATTCCCTCCGGTGGTCATCTGGGCAGTTTGGGCACTTTTTTGTGACTTGGACCTAAAAAAAAAGGGACCATAAAAAGCGGGCCAAATTCTTGCCAGGGACGCCCATTTTTTTCCATTATCGGCCGCAGCCGGCCATCTCTTAACCACGCCCCGGCATGACCCTTTTCCGGAGATGTGAAGAGAGTAGAACGAGAGGACATGAAATGAGATTGAAGGGGGGCAGACTCAAGAAAAATGTCAGGAAGTATTTTTTCATGGAGAGAGTGGTGGATGCTTGGAATGCCCTCCCGCGGGAGGTGGTGGAGATGAAAACGGTAACGGAATTCAAACATGTGTGGGACAAACATAAAGGAATCTTGTTCAGAAGGAAGGGATCTTCAGGAGCTTAGCCGAGATTGGGTGGCAGAGCCGGTAGTGAGAGGTGGGGATAGTGCTAGGCAGACTTATACGGCCTGCCAGAGCCAGTGGTGGGAGGCGGGGCTGGTGGTTGGGAGGCGGGGATAGTGCTGGGCAGACTTATACGGTCTTTGCCAGAGCTGGTGGTGGGAGGCAGGGCTGGTGGTTGGGGGGCGGGGATAGTGCTGGGCAGACTTATACGGTCTGTGTCCTGAAAAAGACAGGTACAAGTCAAGGTAAGGTATACACAAAAAGTGGCACATATGAGTTTATCTTGTTGGGCAGATTGGATGGACCGTGCAGGTCTTTTTCTGCCGTCATCTACTATGTTACTATATGTTACTATGACCCTGTCCCGCCTTCACTACCCTTCCGACACACCCCCGGGAACTTCGGCTGTCCCGGCGACGGAAAGCAGTTGGGATGCCCAAAATCGGCTTTTGATTATGCCGATTCTGGCACCCCTGAGAGAAGGGCGCCCATCTCCTGATTTGTGTCGAAAGATGGGCGCCCTTCTCTTTCGAAAATGAGCTGGATAGTGACAGAAATGTACATATTTGATTCCGCCAGAAAAAGTACCTGTAGCACAAAACACTGATAAACACATATTTTCATACCCTGAAAGAGCCCCCTAATTATTGGAAGATAAACAGTTAAGGGCCTCTTTTACCAAGCTGCGGTAAAAAGGGGTCTGTGGTAGCACTGGTGTATGTTTTTGACACGCACAAAGGCCCCCTTTTACCGCAGAAGGTAAAAGGCTGATTTTGTTTTAAAGAAAATTGTCCAATAAATTTAACAATAGGTTATGATCCACCACATCAAAAGTACTTGACATGTCAAATTGCATTACTAAAACCCTGTTACCTAAGCAAATTTATTTCCTGAAGGCAGAAACTAAAGTGGCTAAGACAGGTACTGTAATGCAGTCTGAAGCCAGATTGGGGTGGGTGAAGGAGGTGAAAGGTGGAAAGGTAGTCAGTGAGCTGGGCTGCTACAATTCCTTCCATCACCTTGGTTAATAAGGGTATAGAAGTAACTAGTCTGTAGTTGGCAACATCACTCAAAGAGCCTAAAGAATTCTTAGCTATAGGGGTCAATATAATGGAATCCTCAACTGGGAAGAGGCCATGAGTGAACATGAAGGATATATGCTCCCGGAGAAGTTCAATGAATATGCTGAGGGCATTCTTCAGTAGATAACTTGAACAGGCATCAAGGATATAGTGAGATGAAGAATACTTTGAAAGGAAGAATTTAACTGTGTCAGAGGAAGGCACCTGAAAAGAATGCTAAAGTCTATCAGCAGGTATTCCAGCCCAAAACTAAATCCGTGACGCAGGAGGAGCAACACTTTTGCCAGCAAGCTAGAGAACTGCCCTCCTAATTGTCACTATTTTCTGTTCAAATTGAGAAGCTAGCTGTTGCACTGCAGGATTAATCTCACTAGTAACTGTGACATCTTTGGTGGAGAAAACTCTGTGTACCAGCTGGTAAAGTTTGTGGGTTGTGACAAGGTAGTAGCCAGGGTTTGTCACAAGAGCGGGGGAAAAGCCTAATACATGTCCCAGAAGGCATTGAGAGCACCAGTTCAAAAACCCGAAATGGTACAGCTTAATAGAAGAGGAGCCTGCCTTTCCAAAGACTTCCTCTAGAGAGCAGTGATCTGGTGGAATGGCCCTTAGGAATAAAACTCCCACCAAGAAGAAGGTAGATGGGGGGGGGGGGGGGGGAGATACCTGTCTTGTTAGCCTAGGGACCTCTATGATTTTCCCCTAGGGGGGAAAACCATATTGGAGGCCTCCTCGCTGAAGAGGGTGGGGTGTGGCCATTCCCAGCCAGCTGAAAGTATGGTGAGCTGAGCAACAGGGAAGAGAAGGGCCCCAGCCCAATAGAGGGGCGGAAATAGGAAGGGGAGGATCTTGAGCCCATGGACTGTGAGCAGACACCTTTGAAACCCTTGAAAGCTCAGTAGAGAGGAAGGTGGAAGACAAACTGCCCAGACACTGAAGGGGTGGGATACCTCAATCCAACTAAAACTATGAAGTTAAGTTTGTGAACTTTATCTTGCTATTTTTATTGTTATAAAGAAAATCGAGCTGGAAGGTTTCAGTTAGAAAGGGTCAGCAGCAGCTGCAGGCAGGTTCAGTGTGATTTCAAACACTGGGAGGGAGGAGGGCTACTCAGCCTTGGCCCAAAAACTAGAAAGCCAAGGCTGTAGTTTTGTTGAACCCTGTGTTTTTAATGTTTGGGTTTTGAACAAAAGTGATAAGAGAAAGACATTGGATTTTTAGTGTCTCCATTAAAAGACTCCTAAGGAAGCGGCGTGAAGAAAGTGAGATAGCCTGGATGGTGAAAGGGAACATCCTAGTGGTGAAAAAAGGGAACTGAATAGTGCATGAACAAATAGCTGCTGAAGATAAGGTAGTGTTTTGTGGAATTTTGTTTTTCTTTTTCTTGGTATTTTTGAATGAACTGTGTCCCTGTGGGAAGAAACTGCACAACTGCAGTGGTGATCTCTCCATGGGAGCATGTGCAAGAGTGGGAAAAGAGCAACTGGAGTATTAAACTGGGACTTTCAAAGCTTATATTACAGATACCCCATAACAGGATATTTAACCATGGGCGTAGTTTGGGGGGGCGAGAGGGGGCATTGCTCCCCCCAAACGCAGGGCCGGTGCGGCGCAAGGCTGCTCTCCAACGGTCCCTCCTTCCCAACCGACAGCCTCCCCCGCCGCGCGTTATATATATATATATGCAAACAAATATGCTAATATACCCCACCCTATCCTTTGCCTCCCCAAATGAAACAGTCAAACTACGCTCATGTATTTAACTTAATGTTGCCAATATGTGCAGTGAAATAACAGATCTTTGCCTCTCAAATTTTACTTTTGTCGTCTCTAACAGCTCATCTCTATAACATTCTATTATCACCTGTCTGAAAAGCGAAGAGGCAAAGGGAAGAAAAGATAGCTGATGTGGTAAAATTGGGGGAAAAAAACATTTTTCAGACATATAAGTGACAGGAGGTAGTGCCACAATATCATTGTGAGGTTCAAAGCTGAGGGGGAGGAATATGTAGAAGTTGATAAGGATAAAGCTGAACTGCTTAGCAATTACTTCTATTCTGTGTTCACGGATGAAAGGCCTGGAGTAGGACCACAGAAAACAAATGCTAATATGGATGGATACATGGTAGACTCAGACCTCTTCAATGCTTCCTTAGAATCTGGAGTGGTCCCAGAGGACTGGAGGAGGGTGGATGTTGTCCCTCTGCACAATAGCGGAAGTAAGGAGAAGGTTGGGATTTACAGACTGGTCAGTCTGACCTCAGCGTGAGTAAACTAATGGAAACGCTTCTAAAGCGGAGGATCGTGAGGTTTCTTGAATCGAATGGCCTGCAGGACCAGAGGCAGCGTGGCTTCAGTAGAGGCAGGTCATGTCAGATGAATCTGATTGGCTTCTTTGACTGGATGACCACACAATTGGACATGGGAGGGGCGCTAGATGTGGTGTAATTGGATTTTAGCAAAGCCTTTGACATAGTTCCGCACAGGCAACTGATTAATAAACTGAATGCCCTTGGTATGGGACCTAAAGTGACTGGCTGGGTTACAAACTAGTTAAATGAGAGGAGACAGAGGGTAGTGGTAAGTGGAGCTTAGTCCAAGGAAAGGGATGTTATCAATGGTGTACCGCAAGGATTGGTCCTAGGGCCGGCTATTTTGAACATCTTTGTGAGTGATATTGTTGAAGGGCTGTCTGGTAAGGTTTGTCTCTTTGCAGATGATGCCAAACTCTGTAATAGGGTGGACACCCCGGAGGGAATGGATGGCATGAAGAAGGATCTAGCAAAACTTGAAGAATGGGCTGAGCCTTTTTCAAGTGAAGAAAAACTCTGGAATGAGAGGGCATAGTATGAAGTTAAGAGGAAATAGACTTAGGAAGAATCTAAGAAAATACTCTTTCACGGAAAGGGTGGTGGATGCGTGGAATGGCCTCCAGGTCATGGAGACGAAGACTGTGTCGGAATGTAAGAAAGCGTGGGACAGACACATGGGATCCCTTAGAAAAAGGAGGAGTTAGTGGTTACTGTGGAAGAGCAGACTGGACGGGCCATTTGGCCCTTATTTGCCATCATGTTTCTATGTTTCTATCTGATCTATTTTTTGACGAGAGTGAGAAGAGATGGATCATACCAGGGGACACTCGGTGAGCTGTGGCTTTTTAAGGGGGGCTAGGTCATCCAGAATGTGTTCACAGCATCCATCTAAACTAAGTAAGAAATCTGCAGCCACAGGCGAAGGGAGCTGCTGACTATAAAATATATTGGCCCAAAAAGCAATAATATTTATTTTGCCCCAGGACTTGCAAAATAAAGGATAGCTTCTTGTTGGCATGGCTTTGCCAGATTCTCTCCAATGAAGAGAAAACTCAAGTTTTTTTTATGATCAGTCCAGGGTATATTGTGTTGCTTTAGCTTCAGCTACTCTTTACTGCCCCCTGGAGGCTGCCACCCTAAGTGATTACCTACTCCTGCTTAATGTGCCACCTGGAGGCTCTCAGTAACTGGTGGGCAGTGACCACTCTCATCCAGGCCTGCCGAGAGGGCGGTAGGTGGGGGGGGGGGGAGATTCCCTAGGCCCAACCTCAAAGGGGGGGCCTGGCTGACCCAGTGGCATGGGAGGCCTAGGTCCCTCCACTTTGGGCTTGAACCTGCCCAACTGCTGTACCTCGAATGGCTGGCAGGGATGCCCAAGGAGGTCCGAAGCCCAAACCTTCCCTGGTGTGAGGAAGTCAGCAGTATACTTTCTAGCAGCCAATATTGGCACTCCGTGCATGCTCAGTTCGCACGCATGAACCGTGCATGTGCAAGGACTGCCAGCGTCGGTGGTTTGAAAGCATGTTGCCAGTTTCCTCACAACAGGGGAGGTTCAGGCTGTGGAGCTATTTGGCATCCCTGCCAGCAAAGGTAACATTTTTAGTGAGGAGGGGGATGGTGGTGGTAGTGGAATGGAGTCGAGGAGAGAGCAGAAAGGAATGGGTAGCCCTAGAATCCCCCCCCCCCCATGGGCTTCTGGCTATGCCCCTGTGATGATTTCCTGACTGATGTTGCAGTGGGGTGGGGCACCCCCAAAGACTGTTTGCTGGGCCTGCTTTTGTTTCTTGGCGGCCCTGCTCTCATACCCTTCTACACTCACCTAATCACCAAAGGGTTCCATGCTGCACTCCCTTTCCTAATAGGTTTGAGTCCCACTGCAGATCCTTGTGATTCTGGGCAAATCACTTAACCCTCCATTGCCCCAGGTACAAAATAAGTACCTGTATATAATATGTAAACTGCTTTGATTGTAACCACAGTAAGGTGGTATATCAAGTGACAGTCCCATCCCCTCTCCCTATTACTACTATTTCTCATCTCTATAGCGCTATTAGACATATGCAGCACTATACACAAACACATAAGCGATAGTCCCTGCTTAAATATATAGCACTACTAGATATTTTCATGAACATCATTTTGCCCGACTAGTCCAAATGTTGATTTTTGTCCCATTTGGATTATTGTAATTCTTTGTATATAGGATTAATTGTTATACTTTTTAAAAAGTTGCAATTGATACAAAATATAGCAACTCGACTGATTTTACAAATTAAGAAATGCAACAGGATTTCTGGTTGTATTTGTAGGATTCACTGGCTTCATTAAAAGCTTGTGTCATTTTTAAAATTGCTTGTTCTGTTTTTCATATATTACATGCAACTGTCTGATTTATTGATCAAACTTATCTCAATCATTTTTTTCTTCAGCTCCGGTACATGATACATTTTTATTAAGGTATTCCATTATTAAAGGATTATGATACAAGCGACAGCTTGATCCCATGTTTTCTTTGTATGCAATTTCTATATGGAATGATCTACCTCAGTATATCAGAGCTGAATCAAATTATTTACAATTTTGAAGGAAATTGAAAACTTTTATTTGATAAGTTTTGAGAACCTTATGTCTGTTGACAGTTTTTTTTCTGATGATGCAAGTTTCTTATTTAATTTATTCTTATATCCCACAATTATCCAAAAACAAGTTTCGGTTCAATGTGGCTTACAATTAACAAGGGGGATTACAGTGTTGGTATTCGATTACATGCATTATGGAAGATTAATGACGTATGAGATTAACCGTAAACTTTCTTAAAAAGATATGTTTTTCTTTCTTTTCTGAACTGGAGATAGTTGTTGATGCTTCTTATGACCTTGGGAATTGAGTTCCACCATTTAGAACCCAGGTAGCTAAATCCAGCCATGTAGATGGATTTGTAGGTGATGTTTCTATAGCTGGGTAAGTGGAGTAATAAGTAACCACTAGTTCCTGGACTTGCATTTCTTGGTTTCTTGGTGATAATTCAATCAAGTCTAGCATGTAGTCGGGAGACATGCCAAACAGTATTTTGAAGATTAAAGTGCTAGTTTTAAAGAATAATCTAGCCTTGATTGGGAGCCAGTGTAGCATTACAAGCAGTGGAGTTACTCTATCATATTTTGAGTTTTGAAAATTAATCTTGCTGCCGTGTTTTGGATGGTTTGCAATGATTTTAGCATGTTTTCTTTGCATCCTACATATGCTGCGTTCAATAATCAAGTTGTGGTAATATCAGAGATTGTACTATGAGATGGAATACTTGTCTGGGGAAATAGTCTCTAATCTTTCTCTGTTTCCATAGAGTTTTGAAGCTCTTTGATTCACTGCTGAAACCTGATTTTCAACAGATAGATGTTTGTTGAGGATGATTCTTAATATTTGTAGTTGTGGTTCAATAGGGTATTTATTTATATTTTGCTCACACCTTTTTCAGTAGTAGCTCAAGGTGAGTTACATTCAGGTACTCTGGATATTTCTCTGTCCCAGGAGGGCTCACAATCTAAGTTTGTACCTGAGGCAATGGAGAGTTGTGACTTGGCCAAGATCACAAGGAGCAGCAGTTGGATTTGAACCTGCCACCTCTGGATTGCAAGACCGGTGCTCTAACCACTAGGCCACTCCTCCTGTTAGACTTTGGTAGGAAGTGGGATTGTGTGAGCTAGATAGTACCAGTAATTTGGTTTTATCTCAATTTAGTTTGTTTGAAAGTTTTGGCCCAGTCTTCCATGAGGTCTATATATTTTTTACCTTATCCAATATCTCTGCGAGAGGAGCACAGGAGGTTTTTGACCAATGATATGACAATAGTCCAAGATGAACTGGCATTAAGCTTGTATGCTTGCCGCCTAGCAAAGAACATTTGAGGTCTTTTCTTCCCAGCAATAAGATATTGCTTGATAGGTTATATGCAGGCATATACTGCCCATTCTGGTTTCTTCAGCTTTACACAGAGTATTTTAAAGGAGGACCAGATTCTGTCTGCCTTGATATGGTCAGGGATTTTTTTGTGCTGGTTCGCACCTGTATGGTATACCGGCAGCTTATTTTTCCTGGTGAGTCCTGCAGCTGACCTGCACCCTTCCTCTCGCTTCCCTCTTCCCCTAGACCCTCCTTACTTTTGTTTATCAACTCAGCAGCGCAGTGCAGCGATTGAGAGACTGCTGGCGATGGGGCCTTCCCTCTGCAAGTCCCACCTCTGTGGAAACAGGAAGTTGAAACAAAGTAGGCGGGACTTGCAGAAGGAAGGCTCCAACGCCGGCAGCCTCTCTTAATCGCTGCACTGGCTGATGCTGGCAGCCCCGACTCTCAAGCAGGCAGGCAGGCAGGCAACGGGAGAAGGAGGATGGGCGGGGGGGGGGGGGCGGGAGAATCGCTGGACATGGATAGCAGGGGAGGACAGGGGGAAGGGAAGAATCACTGGACATGGATGGCAGGGGAGGACGGGAGGAGAATCGCTGGGCAGGGGAGAGAGGAGAATTGATGGGCATGGATGGCAGGGGAGGACAGGGGGCAGAGGAGAATTACTGGACATGGATGGGAAGGGAGGACAGGGAAGAGTGAATTACTGGACATGGATGGGAGGGGAGAGAGGAGACATGCTGGACGTGGATGGCAGGGGAGGGCAGGGAAGAGAGAATCGCTGGACATGGATGGGAGGGGAGGGCAGGGGAGAGAGGAGAAATGCTGGAAATGGATGGAGAGGAGAGCAGGACAGAAAGGAGAATTGCTAGACATAGATGGCTGGAAGAACAGGGGGCAGAGGAGAGGAGAAATGCTGGACTTGGATGGAGGAGAGGGGAGAGAGAATTATTGCTGGATATGGATACAGGGGAGGGAAGAAAGGAGAAATGCTGGATATGGATGGAGGAGAGGAGAGAGGAGAAATGCTGGACATGGACATGGATGGAGGGGGGGGGAAGAGAAAAGAAGAAGATGCACATGGATGGAGATGAGGGAAAGGAAAGAGAGGAGAAAAACTGCACATGGATGGAGGATCCACGTTATACCTCCTCCAGTCAATTCCACGAAGGAGGACCCAGCTTTTACTTATGGATGTAGGGCAAGAAATGAAGAAGAAAGGAGAAAGTAAAGAAATAAATGGAAAGGAAGCCCTGGAAACAGAATTAAGAGAACAGATAGAGAGCAACAGAATCAGAGACTGGGACCAACATGATCAGAAAAACAAAGCCACCAGACAACAAAGGTAGAAAAAAAACATTTTATTTTCATTTTAGTGTTTGGGATATGTCCAATTTGAAAATTTATATCTGCTGTTGTATTTTATACTGGGTATACTGGAGCTGTTACAGAAATTATTTATAATAAAAAAAATCACAAGTTATTTTTTTCTCCTATACTGGTATAATATTTTCAATGATGCCTGTTTATATGCACCATGGGTGGTTTAAGGGGTGTTGCTAATGTGGGTGTCTATCATAGGGACAGAGCCATAGGCAGTGACCGCGCCCATAATGAGTACCGGTACCTTTTTTCCTACAAAAAAGCACCGGATATGGTCATTGTTGGTTTCATACTCATGTAAGAATTCTGTGAGCGATATTTGCATTGCATTGATCTTATTTTTGTTATTTTTTCGCTTGAAATATTAGTAGGTTTTGGGTGTGTAGTAGGCTGTTCATAAGTTCATATACTTTTTTCGAGTTGATCTGTTCTGGATTCACATATACGTTGTAGAATTCTGCTTCAGCTGTCTTTATGTTAAGTTTGTACGTTCTTAAAGTTTGTCTCCATGTGTTTTTATTCAATTCTGTTTTGTTTTTTTAGACCAATTTCTCTCCAGTTTCCTGCAATGTTTTTTTCATCTCTAGTAATTCATCTTTGAACCAGGGGAAAGATTGTTTTTTGCTTCTTGTTCAGTGTGTTTTTGCTTAATTCATCCCTGTTTCTCATGAAGTGAATGGTATTTGGTGTTATGTCTGTTTGGTCGTTATGTGTTGTTAGCCAGAAGTTATTGTTATTCATCTTCCCTCTAGTAAAGAAGTTGTGTGGTGTTCTTTGTTCCCTCTTCTTATTGTTTTTCTTTCCATTGGAGGGTGAATGTGAGTTTGAAATTGATGTAATTCCCCATGTGTAATTGGGCTTCTTACACTGTAAACTGCCTAGAACCTCTAACTGGGATTTGTGCAGTGAACAAATTTTGTATTAAATTAGGTTAGATTAGACTAGATGTATACAGTGCTGTACACAAACACAAAAGACACAGTACCTGCTAAGTGAGTTTGCAATCTATTCAAGACAGATAAGGGATTAGGGAGTTATTTATTCTGGAAGGGGGGTTTTAGCCTAGATTTCAAGAGGATCAGACATACTGACTCAGGAAGTCCAGCAAGATAAAAGGAACAGAGTTTAGAGTTGGCAGTGGAGGAGACAGGTACAGATAAGAGCGATGAGTACTCACAAGCCATCCAGAGAGCTATTTTTAGTGTAACTGCTTCTGTATGATGGAATGCTCTTCCACTCTCTTTGTGCTTAGAAGATTCCTGGAAAGAATGTAAATCTGGTCTGAAAACCTACTTGTTCATGGATGTGTATGGATGAATTGTAAGCAACATTGCTCATGCCTGAATTATGGGGTTTGGGGTACTGTCTGGCGTGGCAGAATGCAACTTGTCCATTTTTCTTGAAAATTGTAGTCTCCACTTTCGTTTTTCCTTTGTATCTATATATTTAGTTGTTTGTAAGCCACCCAGAAGTTTCCCACAATGGGTGGGATAGCAAATATTTAATAAACCTGGAAACCTCTCAGTCCTACCTTGCATTTTCAGATGTGAAAATAGCACCATTTATTGCTCTTCTGGCCTACAATGTGTGAAGCACTGAGGACATTTCCATTTCAAGCTTTAATGTAATAATTAAGATGTCTATTAAAATCCTTACAGCCTGACTGCTTTGCAATTAAAGGCAACATAAAAAGACCTGCAAACTACAATGCTGCCAGGCCAGTTTAATCACCCCATTCCCCATGTCTTACCCTTTACATACCCAGGTACCTTATATTTTAATTATAATAGACCATTCTATGCAACACAAGCTTTTTTTTTTTTTTTGCCTTCCTAAGTACCTGCATATGGTGTATGTAAACCACTTTGGCTGTACAGTACCACAGACAGGCGGTATATCATATCCATGACCCTTTATCACTTGCTGGACAGAGTTACTGGCCAAGCAATACTGACAGATGGTATGGTGGTATGGGTATACAGGAAAGAACAGAGAAAGAGGGGGGGGGGGGGGGGGGGGGGAGGACAGAGAGAGAGAGAGAGAGAGAAAGGGAAAAAGGGAAAATAGAAGGGGGGGGGGGGGAGACAAAGATGGAGAGACATAGCCATCATATTTTGAAACCTACAGACTTGGACAGTTTATGAACATAGCATGACTAGTAAATTCAGTTCATGTAGACACATACTGGGTGACCAGTGGGAGAGGGCATTTAGGCAGAGTATACAAAAGTACTGAAGGACCTACCAGACTGTGACTGAAAACCTGAAGTACATAGTGGTAATTTTCTAAAAAAGAAAGGTACGTGGTTGGGGCCAGTGGCAGCCTTCACCTACTTCAGCTGTACTGAGGAAAAGGAAGCAAATTAAAAAGGCATCCAAGTTGGTGACCTGGTAGTCATGTTATACTTTGTTAAATACTTAAATAAGTAAAGAAAACCTGTCTGAAGGCCACCCTAGATGCACAGAAAGAAAGCTAGAATTCTATATTAAGATGCAAGTCCATCAGGGAATTTGCTGGAGACTTTTAACAGTATCACGGAGGAGTAGCCTAATGGTTAGAGCAGTGAATTGTAAACCAGCAAAGCAGGGTTCAAACCCCACTGCTGCTCCTTATGAACTTGGGCAAGTCACCTCACCCTCCATTGTCTCAGGTACAATTAGAATTGTAAATGTTCTTGAGGAGAGAAGTTACTACGTGCCACAATTTTGATCCCTGACCGTCAGAAGATAAATAATTGAATCTTAAAAATGTCCAGATGTAAAGGAAAAATGATGAGGGCAGGAAAAGAAGGTAAGTGGACTGTATAAAAGACGGGGACTCACTGCAGTTATATCGGAGATAAAAATATACAACTTTTCAATACCCAAGGTGACCACGTAGCTCTAGGCCATAAGGGACAGGTTGGGCCAGTCTTAGTGTGTTACTTTGCTTCTATGGACTTGTAATTAATGTTCCTCTAGGCCCAACTGTGCACATCTTAAATGCTTCCCACACACAGCTGCTGTTTGTCCACACACTTCTAGGACACTGTGAGCATTTTTAGAACTTGTGGGCTGGTGCATCTTGCTGCTGATCTTGCAGAGTTACTCAATCCGCTTGACATGATTTCTAGTTTCATTAACAGACCATTGATACAGGAGATATTATTATTATTTTCAAGGCTTGATATACCTCAAGTCACAATATATATATGCTGCTAAGCAGTTTACAAAACAAAATAAAGAAAGAAGCTTTAATGAAAGGGCAAGGGAAAGGAAGGAAGGGCAGAGACAAAGGTTCAGATACTCAGTGAAGGATGGTTCCAGTCCAACTTCAGGGGGCAGTGAATTTCAGAGATGTGAGCCAACACGGCAAAAAGCAGATTCACGTGAGATGTCCAGACAAGGGAGGGATGGGGAGATAGGCAGCGATGAGAGGGATGGGAAGTGGGGCTTGTTGTGAAGAGTGGAGTATTTGTTGTCTCATGATCCTGTGCAACCTGCATCTTTAAAGGTGAAAAGAAAGCACTACAGATCCATTGGGTTTGTACTTAAGTAATAATGCCATAGAAAGTTCAGGATAAGCTTGGAATAAGGAGAAAGGCTTAAAATCAGAGCTGGATGGGGTCTAGGCATTGTTCCACTTATTAAGGCAGAGATTTTCAATCTTTATAGTCTCACAGCACACTTACATGGTGCTAGAATTGTGAAGGCACACCCCCACACATGGTCCAGGATTTTCCTTTCTTCTCCCCACCTATCTGCACCCCACACATGGTCCAGCATTTAACCTTCTCCTCCCACCAAGTAGTTCAGCATTTACCTTCTCTTCCTCCCCATCCTCACAAATAGTCCAGTATCTGTCCTTCCTGTTCCCTCTCCAGCTAGCGACCAGGCATCTTTCCTTGTCTCTGACCCCCCCCCCCCCCACACCTATCTACCTTTTAAAAGTTTTCTTGTCACCAGCGGTCAGTGGCAGCGAGCAACGATTTATACAGGCTGTTCATGCCAACCCCAGAGCCTTCTCTCTGACATAACTTCTTTTCCATGTCCCTGGCTCTCCCCTGCTCTTTTCCATGGCCCCTCTTTCTCTCCCCAACTCTCTCTGATTCTCCCCTGCTCTTTTCCATGTCCCTGGCTCTCCCCCGCTCTTTTCCATGGCCCCTCTTTTTCTTCCCATCTTTCTCTGATTCTCCCCTGCTCTTTTCCATGTCCCTGGCTCTCCCCTGCTTTTTTCCATGGCCCCTCTTTCTCTCCCCATCTCTCTCTGATTCTCCCCTGTTCTTTTCCATGTCCCTGGCTCTCCCCTGCTCTTTTCCATGGCCCCTCTTTCTCTCCCCATCTCTCTCTGATTCTCCCCTGCTCTTTTCCATGTCCCTGGCTCTCCCCTGCTTTTTTCCATGGCCCCTCTTTCTCTCCCCATCTCTCGCTCTGGCTCTCTCCTGCTCTTTTCCACTCTTTCCCTTTCTCCTCCAGCGTCCTCACTTCCTTACCATTTCCAGCCATGTTCTCTCCCTCCAGGCCTCTCTACAGCAGCGCTGACACAAGAACAAAAAGAAGCACGGGGCCACAGCAGCCTTCAGCATACGCTGTCAGCTCTGCTGGTCCTCTGCCCCCAAAATGGGAAATTGACGTCAGCGGGGGCAGAGGACGGCAGAGCCGACAGCGCATGCCTGAAGGCTGCTGCGGCCCCGCGCTTCTTTTTGTTCTTATGCTGGCTGTGGAGAGAAGTGGCGGCAGCGGTTCAGTGCGGTGCTTGTTCCTGCCGCCGCTCAACAGAAGCGGTGGCGGCAGCAGATTTCAGCGGGACTCGAGTCGGGGCTACATTTGGAGGAGGAGGCAGGCGGGGAAGGTCACAGCTGGGCTGGGGAGGCTTAGCCATACGGGGCGCCTATGATGCTGGACTTGATGGACCTTTGGTCTGTCCCAGTATGGCAATACTTTCATACTTAACAGTGGGTCCTTCTTTTCCTTTGCACTGGGTTTGTATCAGGACTGGTTATGCAGCTTGTACTGATTTTTCTTTTTGTACTGTTTGCTTACATGTGTTAATTTTGAACAAACCCAAACAGGTGTGTAGTGTAATTTTGTGTTGACAGTCTCAGAAGCTGAGGATCCCAAATGACTGTCTTTCTCCCCATTCAAAAAGAATTCTGGGGAGCATGAGGAACCTCTTTTGCACCTCACTTCTGCTAACCAGAGGCTACATATGGGATCTTGTATGCCTATCGTCTCAAGGAACCCATTATGGAGAAAAAGAAACTAATTTGGATAAGACATACCAGAAGTCATGGCTGGAGGGTGGAATATATCCTTATAAGTGGACAGTAATAATTGGGCAGTCTGGACAGGTCAATGGCTCTTTTCCTGCCATCATCTACACGTTGTTAGCTATTATGTTGCTATTTAAAGGGGGACCAGAGCTAGAACTCAGTTCTCTTCTTTATTCCATTTTCCGGTGTTTAATCAGCATTACCCAAATTATTTAATGATCTTCTAAACATACAACTCTCCCAAGAGCCCCAGATTGCTCAGGGGCAGCGCTCACTACAGGTCTAATGTCATTATGCTGCTCTTGGATGAATTTGGAAACCTACTTTATGATTTAAAAGAAAAGAAATGCAAAATAAAATCCCACAATATCCTGTTTTGATTTAAAAAAAAATGAATGGATGCTCACCAAACAAGAGCAAGACATTGTGAATGTTGCATTTACCCTGTCCAAGCCCCTTGGTGCTTCCTGAAGGGGGAGATGAGTTCTTGATAAAGGGTAGAAAGCTGACAATTTCTGCATATGGATGAGCCTCTCTCCTTCTCCCTTCCTGAAAAGAAATGCATGGTGGAGCCATATGGCCAAGCTCTTGTGTGCCTTATGGAGGAGTTGGCTGTACAATGCTTGAGCAATTGGGTGCCAATAAGCCATTCCCAAAAGCCCTCGGTAGTTTGGTCGCCAGCGAGACAGATGGTACAGACCCACTTTCCCCAGAGTGCTGCTCTGTCACTCAGAAACCAGTCACATCAGAATAGTGCTGTACTGTCTTTACAAGTCTCTGGCTCTCTCAGGCTAAGCATGGACATGTAGGGGCCAGTAGTTCAGCGTTTTTAGAGGTTCAAAGATCCCAGGTGTCCAGCCATGTTCTGAAATGGAGCCATTTTGTGCTGGGATGTGAACTCACTGTGTAACTTTTTTATGTCCGAAGAAATATTGCCTGTTGATTGGATGAAAGATGGGGGGGGGGGGGGTCGAAGGGGTTGGCGGTGGGGGGGCAGGGCCAAATCTACAGGGGCCCATGCCCCCGTGGCCCCACGTAGCTACGCCCCTGGCGGCACCTAGATTTAGGTGAGGTGTATAGAATACGCTTAGTTGATATCCCAGTGCCTAAAACTACGAGCATCCATTTACACCAATGAATACATGGTGCAAATCCTGGCATGTAGATTTAGGTGCAGAGGGCCATATTCTATAACTATGCATGTAAATTTCAGAATGCCCATGAAATGCCTATTTCCACGCACATAACCATGCCTCTATTTCTCTGCGCGCATTAGAAGTTAGGCGCAGTGCATTACAAAATATGCCTAGTGAGTTGTGTACATAAATTCTAATTATTGCCAATTAGTGCTCATTATTGCTTGTTAAGTGCTGTTATCAATGCTAATTAGATTAAGCCAATTAAGTTACGCACATTATTATAGAATCTGCATGGATTTCAGCGTGTTTTTTTCTAGGCATGCTATATAGAATCTGGGGGTTAGTGGCTGCATATTACTGTTTAAATAGATAACTTTTGGGCCTGCCCTGGAATACCTCTTAACCGTGTCCCCTTTTTCAGTTAATGACTGTAGCTGTTTAGCAATGTAAAATGCTCAGTTATCTGTTTAAGTGACTTGGATTTAAAGAAAGAAAGACTTACAGTGCCACAGAGATGCTTTTAGCTGTAGACTTCAAGATGTCCAATTATGTGTTTTTACACTTTTAACTAAATGTGATGCCAGGAAAGACAAAGAAAAACCCATGCACAACTCAGTGATGACACCAGGGTATGTTGGATAATGAAGGTCGAATAAGCGAGACTCTACTGTACCATGTTAAACTATTAGCTCTAGGCAGTTTACAAAAGAGAAGGAATTAAAAAAAAAAAAAAGGGGGATACATTATAACACTAACTGCATACAGATAGAAGTAAATCAGGATACCTAAAAACCGACCAAAGAACCACGACATATTACAGCTCAGATAATCTCAGCTGGACCCTGTCGCTATCACTTCTCATTTGTATTTGCTCAAAGGCTCGTACAGCACTGAACTGGCATTTTATAGCCCCCAAAAGAGAGGCAAATCTTCTTGCACAGTATCCAGTCCCATGCAAAGACAGCTATGTTGAACTAGCAACAGTAATGCACTGACTTTATTTACATATAAATAACACATTAAAAAGAGTTTTATAAAGATAGATCTCTCTGGACCAGGGTCCAGCAGTCCTTTGATACAAAGATCTTTCAGCCCAACATGTTTTGGCATTCTGCCTGCATCAGGGGCTCATTCCATCCACTGTATCCAGAGTAACTAGTCTTCTGGTAATTTATGGACAATAATAATACTGCATTCAGTACAGGTGTCACCTTTCACTTTGCAGATTTAGAAAACATCTCTCTTCTAATTGCAGTCAGGACCTGATGATCAATTTCCCCGCGCTGTAAAATTAGCATTGGAACAGCACAGGGAAATAACTCCCCTATGATCGAAGTTAGTAGCTTGCAAATTTAGGTGTGCTATTAGCTTCGATCATGGGAGGAAAGTGTGGGAAGATTGTGCCTGGTCATACCCCCAATATCGAGATTATTGTTTTTCCCAGAGTTCTGGGTATGACTCCTAAAGTTTTCCTCAGAAATATTTCCTCAATTATTATTTTAAAAGGAGTGAAGCCTGTGAAAACTGGGATTACTTTAATCAGTGGGATTTGAATTAGAGACTTAGGTATATGTATTGTTAAATAACTTCTGGTTTTTGAAAGAGAGAGAATGTAATCAGATGTATTATTTCTAACTAATACTGGATAATAAGTATGTTTTCAATGAAATGATTTGACTATACACCGTATTGGCCTTGAAGAAGCCAACCAGATGATCAATGTGGAATAATGAATTAGACGAATAATATTGGGGGATAATCAGGTTAATACCACGTTTTTTTTTCTGTTTACTGTTTAATTGGTCTCCTTGTCTTGTTTCACTCTCTCCATTTAGTGGCCTAAGGAAGAGAATAGAATTACCTGACTGAAATAATTCCTATATATTACTTCCTCTGTATTTCCGGCAAGTTGTTTTATCGCTTGTAAAAATTTAAATGGTTATAAATAAAAAATTTAAAAAATGTCACCTTTCCTGTCAGTGCCTTAGCCAATTACTGCTCAGATACAGACAGGAAAAGTGACATTTTTTGTAATAAGCTGCAGTAATTTGCATGTTCATTGTTTACAAAATGGCAGCAGAATTTTTTTCACCTTAATTTTATGGTAGAATCAGCACATTGAGCCACCTTTACCATGTGGGTTCAATATTCAGACCACAAGAGTTAGCCCGGCTAACTCCCGCATTTGGCGCTGAGCTCAGCTATTCCAATGCTGGGTCAATTCAGGTGACCAACATTGAATATATGGTTTATTTTTGGCTGCTTCAAACTTAGCCAGCCAAGCCGATATTCAGCGCTGGCTGGTTAAGTTTGAACTGGCCAAAGATAGACCTGGTATTCACGTGATCATATATGGACACGTCCCACTGACATTTTGTGGATAGCCAGTTATTGGGGGACGTTTAACCAGCCAGGTGCTGATCCTTGCTGGTTAAATGCTTTTAAATATTTGGGGGCTATATTTTTCTGCATCAGCCCCTCTGGAATCTCTTGAATGCAGCCTGAGGCTATTCAGTACTTGAAGCTACTGTTGTGGGTTCCCTGAGAGTCTCTCTCCTTCCAGCCTTTCCCAGGAGCCTGCAAATGCTGCATCTGTGGCATCTCCAGACCTCAGGAAGCTGAGGAGCAGAAGTTGGGCTCAGGCATCAGATATGGATCTCCTGCATGAGAGAGAACAGCAAACCCCAATAAACTTTATTTTGACTGTTAAATAATCTCGTTGAAGCTTTGGTTAATCTTAGACTGAGCTCCCCTTCACCAGCTGTGGTGTGAGTGAATTTGGGAGCCATGTTACAGTAGCCAAGCATGTGCATCTGCTCAGCTGGCCAGCACCTAACATACCCAAGCTGAATGGTGCCTGGTGCTTTGTTAGAGAGCAGAGCTGCAATACACTTTGTCATTCACACCAGGAGTGCCAAAGATGAGATAATCGGTAGGGAAGTGCTGTTGGTTTCTGCTTTCTGTTTGGAAAATTCTATGCTCTAAATTGACTTTGCATGCATCAGACCTCTGATTTAATGCATGCAAAAGTTGATCTACAAACGTTAAAACACATTTGGTTGCTTTAATCAAATTTTACATGCATTCATTTCTGGAACTAACTGAAAAATGGCTGAAAATTGGGACCCCCCCCCCCCAAAATGAACTGTTTTTCTATATTTCACGTCAAATGATTAGACTGACAGGATAAGCAGTAGATGTCTATCTATATATGTCTCCCAAGAAATGAGCATGAGGTGATGCTGGAGAATGTAGTGCTGTCTGACAGAGGCGTAGCCAGACAACAGATTTTGGGTGGGCCTAGACAAGAAGTGGGTGGGCACCAAGTGTTCCCATCACCCCCCCCCCCCAAAAAAAACAAAACAATTATCTCAGCTGGTGAAAAAACGCTCCTTTCCACCTTGGCAGTCTGTAGCAGGCATGCGCTGAAAGCTGAGCATGCGCAGGTACCGGTATTGTGGACAGTAGCATTTTCGTTACCATCAGGGGGAAGTCTTCAGCCGGCGGAGCTTGGGATCCCCACCAGCTACCGCTAAACGTGTGCTAATGTTGGGTGGGCCCGAGCCCTAAATGGGTGGGCCCCGGCCTACCCAGGCCCACCTGTGGCTACGCCACTGCTGTGTGACCCAGCACAGACTCTTCAGAGGTTGGCTGCTTGGCAGAGTAAGTAAGTAAAAAAGTAGCCTGCAAATCTCTACAGTGAACCTTCATCTGTGACACTGGCCTTTTTATGGGGCCAATGCTCAAAACTAACGCCAGCGCTAAGAAGCGATTAGCACTTGATTTGTATGCACATTATTAAGTGCAGAATGCTCAAAGGGCTGGAGCGTCTATCTTAACATGTGCGCTAAACATTGCCACAAATTGTGTTAAAATGCCTCTAAATGGGTGCAAATGAGGTCAGTTAGTATTCCCTCACAATGCTCAGAGGTCAGTACTGCAATGCCCAAAGCAAATGATGGCCTATAACACCGAAAACTTACCACCAGCTCAGGGGTAGCGTAGAGGGGTCTGTGGAGAAGATTTCCTGTCAATTTCTCACTTCAAACTGCCGGTTTTGTCTTGCTTTGGAAGAAGAAAGAACCCTGTGTTGCTTCTAAGAGCCACTAGTGATGAGGCAGTGAGCAAAAGAAATTGAATAATTCTGAGAAATCATATGAAGGGTTAATTTTGTTTAAAGGTGCTCAGATATTATTTTAAATTCTCAGTTCTGCTAGCAAGTGAAGGAATGTTATCTGGTTTAAGTTATTTACATTTGCTGGGCTGGGTTAGAAAGGTCAGACACAGGAATTTCTTTCAACCTTGTGAGGGATGGATTGCTAAGCAAACACATGTATTCTATTATGAGCCGGTATATAGCAGGCTGTTTGTTTAGGATTAGTTTAAAATGCTTAGAAGAAATACTGTTTAGAGAGAGGCAATAGATTAGTATTTACAAGTTTTTGATATTTAGAATATGTTTACTCTGTGTAGTTAAATGTAGAATGTCTGTTAAATTCTGTATTACTCTTTGTCTGCTGTTTAAGACTGCAGTTGAGGAGATCAACATGTGGTTAGACTTATCTGCAGTTCTGGCTGGTTTAATATATAAGCTGATAGGTGAACGAGGTCAGGGCTAGTTAGCTCTCGTCTCCTTGATTAATTATAAGCTAAGTGTAGGACTGGGTCAGTTTGAGGAATACCAAACCTATGTAACTGATATTTCAAAAGTAATGATTGGTTGAGGCAAGGTGACCAATCTATTCCTTAAACCAATTGGGAGTAAAGGGGGCTAGGCTAGGAGGAGGGCTTAGGACCCTATTTAAGTAGGAGCAGAAGCAGTTTACGTCAGAAGGAGCTCAGAAGAAAGGAAGAAAGCTGGAAGACAACAGGAGAGACAGCATAAGAAGAGAAGCAGCTGAGACAAAGACACAGAGAGCTGAGAGAAAGACACAAAGAGCTAAGAGAGGAGAAGAGAGCTAGAACTGATGTCCTGCTTTGTTTGCTGGCAAATAAAGAAGATTTCTCTCTCATTCTGGTGTGTGCTGTCTGACTCCTGAAGCATCACAAATTCCTATCCCAATTCCTGCAACAATTCTTGGTGGCAGCGGTGGGATAAATCCTGCATTAATCCCAGCACCCAACTGACTGGAGAACATTTGCCGGGTATGTATTCTGTATTTTGTATTGTAATCCTAGCTAGGAAGTTGTAAACCAGCCCCTCAAGAAAGAGGGAAGGAGAATCTGATCAATTCTCAGCAAAGGCCCTAGTACCTTCTAGTCGCGGGGACTAGAAGCGAAAACGCTTGAGCTTATCTGTATCTGAGAAATTTGAAATTGTTGGGTGGGATTTTCTGTATGGGATGTGTGATGCTTGAATGTTAGAAGAGTGCAGACCTCTTACTGCATTCTCAAAAACTCCTTCCCTCTTTGTGTGTTGTAACTGTAAGCATTATGGGTGGGACATCATCTAGAACAATTGCTACCCCCCTAGATTGTATGCTTAGAAATTTCAAAAAAGGATTTTTAATTAATGACTATGGACAGACTTTAAGCTCAGGTACTTTAAGAACCTTGTGTGAAGTTGAGTGGCCATCTATGGGAGTGGGGTGGCCCCCTAGTGGCAGCTTAGATATTGAAGTAATCCGGAAGGTCTACAGCATAGTAGTAGGAGGACCAGAATATTCTGAACAACTCCCTTATATAGATTCCTGGGACAGCCTTGTGACTGACCCTCCCTCTTGGTTGAAAACTTATATGGGATCCCCAGTAAAATTCATGTTAGGCCGTGTTCAAAGAAAGATTAGAAAATCTAAACTAGAAGAGGGAAAGAGCCCTAGGAAGCCTACCACCCAATCGGTGGCCTCCGCCCCTACCCTGTCTGAGAAACCCATACTCTCTGATGACCCCTCAGACCTTGAGCCGCCACCTTATGGCCCATTGTTGGGGTTCCGTGCCGCCCCCAGAGATCCACGCCGCCCAGCCCAAGCCTCTCCAGCACAGGCTTCTCCGGATAGTTCTTCCCCTCCTGTGCCAAACCTGCCACACCCTAGGTTGGACTTTTCACCTGGCCTCTACCCTTCTGTGCCAAATCCTCTCCTGTTAACCTCCGAAGACCCACTTTGGGTTCCACTCCCTGACTCCTCAACTCCCGACAGCCCAGCCTCTCCTTCTAATACCCCTACCCACTCATCAGGGGCCCGGCATCCCTTTCAATGGACTGATTCACCTGTGACCACCTCTCAGTCTATGAGTACCCCTCCCCATCCCTCAGGGGTTCAACACACCTCCACTGAATGGGTTAGACCTGCTGCAATTACCTTTGAGCATGATAGGAGGGTAGCTCCTAGCTCTACCTCAGGTTCCATTCCCACCTCCTCGAGAGTTCTGCCACTTCGTCAGGTAACTACCACTCGACCGGATCCTAATAATCAGGGTCAGGTTATACAGGCACAGGCCTATCAGTATGTACCCTTTACAACCACCGATCTCCTGAATTGGAAGACGCATTATCCCTCTTATACTGAAAAGCCTCAGGCAGTGGTGGACCTAGTGACTAGCATTATGGCCACCCATAACCCAACCTGGACTGATTGTCAACAACTTCTCCTGACCCTCTTCACAACTGAGGAGAGGCGGAAGATTTTGCAAAATGCTGAGGCCATCACGCGAGAGCGTGTCCCCGGGGGGATACAGGACCCAGAGGGATGGGTTAGAGCTCGGTTTCCTCGCGCAGCTCCAGATTGGGATCCAAATGATGGGCAGCACTATGAACTGTTGTCTGGCTATTGCCGGGACTTACTGGAAGGTATGAGGAAAGGCATAAAGAGGCCCATTAATCTGGCAAAGGTCTCTGAAATTCTCCAAGGGGCAACTGAATCCCCTGGGGCCTTTCTAGAGCGACTAATTGAAGCCTACAGAACATACACCCCATTTGACCCTGAAGCCCAAGAAAACCAGAGAATGGTGAATAGCGCATTGGTGGCCCAGAGTATGCCAGATATCCGGAAGAAGTTGCAGCGTCAGGAGGGATTCGCAGGGATGAATACCACCCAGCTAATTGAGATCGCAACCAAGGTTTTCATTAATAGAGATCAGGAGGTGCGCCGAGAGGCTGACCGGAAGATGCAGAAGAAGGCCGACCTTTTAGCGGCAGCCATTACTAATTCCACTCTTAATCGAGGTCGACCTCTAGCTAATGGGAAGCCAAAGTGGGACCCCGGACCACCAGCCAGGCTCCGAGATTCCTTCAATCAATCCCGGCCAAGGGGGGAGAATCCCAGACCAAGATTGGAGAGGGATCAGTGTGCCTATTGTAAGGAAAGAGGGCACTGGAAAGATGAATGCCCCCAGAGGCGCCAGGGACTGAGAAGGGGACCAGGAGATCGAGGAAGCCGAGGCCGAGTTCGAGAGGGAAGATATGAGCCTCCTGAATCTGACATCATCGGGATAGCCGAGATGGCAGAATGGGACGAATAGGACAGACCGGGTTCCTACAAACTGGGCTCCCAGGAACCTATGGTCAAGTTAACTATAGGGAGCCGCTCAATTCCATTCATGATTGATACAGGAGCGGAACATTCTGTTGTGACGGAGCGATTAGCGCCTGTGTCTGGAAAAACTGTCCGAGTGGTGGGTGCCACGGGGGTGCAGAACCAGAGGCCCTTCCTGACAACCCGTAGATGCCAATTGGGCTCACACATAGTCACTCATGAATTCCTGTATATGCCAGACTGTCCAATCCCTTTGTTAGGTCGAGACCTGCTGTCCAAGCTTAGGGCCCAAATTTCCTTTGACTCTGATGGCCAGACTTCAGTCTCCTTTCGGCCCCCAACATCCAGCCCTAAGGGTATACTGAGTTTCTGTTGCCCTCTTGAAGAAGAATGGCGGCTGCATCAGTCGCAGGGCCAAGTTGACCTACCCCTGGCAGACAGCTTTCAGGTCAGTGGGGTATGGGCAGAAGATAATTCCCCAGGGTTGGCCCGAAATATTCCTCCTGTACATGTAGACTTACTTCCAAGTGCCCGGCCAATCCATCTTCGCCAATACCCAATTCCCAGAAAGGCTCTGGAAGGGATTCAAGCACATTTGAATCGTCTGTTATCCCATGGAATTATTCGACCTTGCCAGTCTCCATGGAATACGCCACTATTGCCAGTTCAGAAGCCAGGGACTGAGGATTACCGGCCAGTCCAAGACTTACGAGTGGTTAACAAATCCACTATTTCATTACACCCTGTAGTGCCTAATCCATATGTCCTGCTAGGATTGATACCTTCTGGAGCTACCCATTTCACAACACTAGATTTAAAAGATGCCTTCTTTTGTATTCGGGTGGCCCCCGCCAGTCAATTGCTTTTTGCCTTTCAATGGGAAAACCCAGTAACAGGAAGGAAGCTTCAGTATACATGGACCCGCCTGCCACAGGGGTTCAAGAATTCCCCCACTATTTTTGGGACAGCCCTAGGACAAGACCTTAAGACTTTTAAATCTGAGCCTTCCAGGCGAGTTTTACTTCAGTATGTAGATGACCTCCTGATTGCAGCAGTGACCCAGGAAGAGTGTTTTGAGGCTACTAGAGAATTGCTGGAGCTACTCTTGGATGCAGGCTATAAGGTCTCACGCTCAAAGGCCCAACTTTGTCAGTCAGAAGTGAAGTATCTGGGCTTTTGCATTTCCCAGGGAAGTCGGAGATTGGATGCTAGTAGGAAGCAAGCAGTAGCTGCAATTCCCCAACCCAAGTCCAGAAGGGAAGTTAGGGAATTTCTGGGAGCAGCCGGATTCTGCAGAATTTGGATTCCAAATTTTGCATTGATGGCGAAACCCCTATACCAAGCCACAAAGGGGGGTGAAAAGGAACCATTTGAATGGGGATCTACTGCTCAACAATCCTTCATTGCCATAAAGAAAGCCCTACTCCAAGCCCCTGCGTTAGGCCTTCCTGATGTGGAGAAACCTTTCTCATTGTATGTCCATGAGAGACAGGGGGTTGCTCTGGGTGTGCTGACCCAGATGATGGGATCCTGGCAGAGGCCTGTTGCATACCTGTCTAAACAGCTGGATGGAGTGGCTAAAGGATGGCCAGCCTGCATGAGGGCCATTGCAGCAACAGCCTTACTGGTCCAGGAAGCTGATAAGTTGACCTTGGGGCAAGAACTGGTTGTTAAAGTCCCCCATGCAGTTCTCACCCTCATGGAGTATAAGGGCAACCACTGGTTTACAAATAACCGCATGGTTAAGTACCAAGCTAGTTTGTGTGAGAATCCACGGATACACCTGGAAACAGTGGCTACATTCAATCCCGCCACTCTTTTGCCAGCATCTGAGGGACCACCGGATCATGACTGTATCCAAACCATGGATGAAGTGTATTCCAGTCGACCAGATCTTAAAGATGTTCCATGGAGGGACCCAGATGTAATTTATTTCACAGATGGAAGCAGTTATGTGGAGAACTCCAAGCGACTGGCAGGCTATGCTGTGGTGACAGAAGACAAGGTGATAGAAGCAAGAGCCCTGCCCCAAGGAACTTCAGCTCAGAAAGCAGAACTTGTGGCCCTCATACGAGCTCTGGAGTTAGCAGCAGGACTGGTAACCAACATTTATACTGATTCCAAATATGCCTTCACAACTCTACATGCTCATGGAGCTTTGTATAAGGAAAAGGGACTCATAAATGCTGCAGGCCAACCTGTTAAGTATGGACCTGAAATACTTCAGTTGCTAGAGGCTGTGTGGGCCCCTAAGAAGGTAGCTGTCATTCATTGCAGGGGACACCAAAGAATAGATACTCCAGTGGCCCGAGGGAACCGCCATGCTGATCGGGTGGCCAAGGAAGCTGCTCGAGGACCCCCAGCAAGTACTGTGACCCCCCTGTTCCAAATTCGATTGCAAGAATGGACACCTATGTATACCCAAATGGAAGAGAAATGGGCTCAAGAAGAAGGTGCAGTAAGGAGACCTGATGGCTGGTTACATCTCCCTGATACCAGAGTTCTGGTGCCACGCCACCTAGCTTGGCCTGTAGTGTCTCAAGCTCATGACCTATCACACTTAGGGAAAACAGCACTAGCCCGCCTACTCAATCGAGTAGTGGTGCTGGAAGGATTGGATAGTCTGGTTGCCACTGCCTCTGCCCGATGTACTCTCTGTGCCCAGAATAATGCTCGTCAGGGACCCCGTATTCCACCAGGAGTTCAGTCTAGAGGACTAACACCCTTTGAGTCCCTAGTTATAGACTTCACAGAAATGCCCAGGAGTGGTAGGTTCCGATACCTCTTAGTCATGGTCTGTACCTTTTCTGGGTGGGTGGAAGCATATCCTACAGTCACTGAGAAAGCCACAGAAGTAGCTCGAGCCCTCCTTAGGGATGTCATCCCCAGGTATGGACTGCCTCTTGCCATAGGTTCAGATAATGGTCCCGCCTTTGTTGAAGCTACACTTCAGGCCCTGTCCCGCGCTTTGCGCATTACCTGGAAATTGCATTGTGCCTATCGTCCCCAGAGTTCAGGGCAGGTTGAGCGGGCAAACAGAACCTTGAAAAATAGCCTAGCAAAGATTTGTCAGGAAACCCAATTGAAATGGCCACAGGCACTGCCACTAGCCCTCTTCCGCCTCCGATGCACTCCAACTAAAGGAACAGCCCTCTCTCCCTTTGAAATTGTGTATGGGAAGCCCCCAGCCATTTTACAGGGAATTAAGGGAGACATAGGGATTTTAGGGTCTGCCCAGGTGCAGGAGCAGGTAGCCCTCCTGGGTAAGATAATTTCTGAGCTTCAGTCTTATGTGAGAGAAATAAACCCTGTCCCCTTCCAGGCTCAGGTACATTCCTTCCTGCCAGGGGATAGAGTTTGGGTGAAAGACTGGAGGCTCCAGCCTTTGGGGCCCCGATGGAAAGGACCTTTTACTGTTTTGCTTTCTACCCCTACAGCTGTGAAGGTCGCAGGGATAACTCCATGGGTCCATTGGTCTCGAATTAAGTCTGCTGACCAGACTGAGCCCAGCACGGATCAGACGGAGCCTAAACAGTGGAGAGCAGAAAGAGATCCAGCGGAGCCATTGAAGTTGCGCCTGACCCGAACCAAAGAATCTACTAGCTGAAAAGAAGGGTCAACTGCATACTGCAGGAGCGGCTGAACTTCGGCTTCATACTGAGACTCTTTCTTGCCTGATTCTGGCTTTCTTGGAATTTGAAAGCTTGATCCTTATCAGTTGAGGGTCTATCCCAACTGGTATAAGAACTCAAAGACTGAGAACACTATATGAGAGTAATCTGTGATTAGCACAGACTGTTGAAATATTACTGCTTAATTAGTTTGCTGTATTTGTTTTAGATTAGGAAGAAAGAAAATGTTATTCCTAGTTAGGACCACTATAATCTCCAGAGTCTGAGTTGTGAGACTTATCTCTGCATAAGCTGATTTTAGTCTCAAAGGGGGGAATGAGGCAGTGAGCAAAAGAAATTGAATAATTCTGAGAAATCATATGAAGGGTTAATTTTGTTTAAAGGTGCTCAGATATTATTTTAAATTCTCAGTTCTGCTAGCAAGTGAAGGAATGTTATCTGGTTTAAGTTATTTACATTTGCTGGGCTGGGTTAGAAAGGTCAGACACAGGAATTTCTTTCAACCTTGTGAGGGATGGATTGCTAAGCAAACACATGTATTCTATTATGAGCCGGTATATAGCAGGCTGTTTGTTTAGGATTAGTTTAAAATGCTTAGAAGAAATACTGTTTAGAGAGAGGCAATAGATTAGTATTTACAAGTTTTTGATATTTAGAATATGTTTACTCTGTGTAGTTAAATGTAGAATGTCTGTTAAATTCTGTATTACTCTTTGTCTGCTGTTTAAGACTGCAATTGAGGAGATCAACATGTGGTTAGACTTATCTGCAGTTCTGGCTGGTTTAATATATAAGCTGATAGGTGAACGAGGTCAGGGCTAGTTAGCTCTCGTCTCCTTGATTAATTATAAGCTAAGTGTAGGACTGGGTCAGTTTGAGGAATACCAAACCTATGTAACTGATATTTCAAAAGTAATGATTGGTTGAGGCAAGGTGACCAATCTATTCCTTAAACCAATTGGGAGTAAAGGGGGCTAGGCTAGGAGGAGGGCTTAGGACCCTATTTAAGTAGGAGCAGAAGCAGTTTACGTCAGAAGGAGCTCAGAAGAAAGGAAGAAAGCTGGAAGACAACAGGAGAGACAGCATAAGAAGAGAAGCAGCTGAGACAAAGACACAGAGAGCTGAGAGAAAGACACAAAGAGCTAAGAGAGGAGAAGAGAGCTAGAACTGATGTCCTGCTTTGTTTGCTGGCAAATAAAGAAGATTTCTCTCTCATTCTGGTGTGTGCTGTCTGACTCCTGAAGCATCACAAATTCCTATCCCAATTCCTGCAACAGTGAGAAACAAACGTGTGTGAGTCCAAGCAAAAGTGAAAGCACACATTGACGCCTGTTTTTCTGTGCTTAAATATGAGCTTTTCAAAAATGTGAATGCAACCACATTTTTGAAAAACTTATATTTAAAGGTGCAGTGGACAAATGCACAAGAGCCGAGCTTCCCTTGAAACCTTTGTGCTATGCACCAGGCACGTTCCTCCCCTTGCTTTCAATTTTATAGTGAGAATTATTCATGCATAAAATGTGAATATCATTTGCTTTGAGCATTGTTTAGATAGTTTTCTGCACTGTTCTTGCGCTATGGGGTTTGCATTGTGGGTTTTAGCGCCTGGGCTTTGATCATTGGCCCCCATGTAAGGCGATTGACTCCATTCCCATTGCAGGCTCCTGTCTGCATCAGTCTCTCAGATTGCTCTCTGGGGTTGAGATACATTGTTTCTGCTCTTGTCAACTTGACCCTCCCAACCAAAAGGTCAAAATTTCTTTGTGCTTGTTTTTATCTAAGATGGGGGTGGGGGGGGGGGGGAGGATGGAGTGTGTACTCAACCAAGGTCAGGTGAGTGTTCAAATGATCTGTTCCCTCCTAAACGTTTACTATCGGAGGAGGAAATGCAGTGAAAGAGGCAAAACAGAGAATACAGCTAAAGTGAGAGGAATCACTAAGGATAATTCTAGGTGAGTCAATGATGCTGATATCATTATTGCTGTCAAGTGTATAAAACACTGTACATACATATGAGATACGTAATAGAGAGTCCCTGCTTCTAAAAGCTCACAGTATAATTTATTTGTTGCATTTGTATCCCACCTTATCCCACCTCTTTGCAGGCTCAAAGTGGCTTACAATACATCATGATTAGTGGAAGAAAGTTAATAAGTAAACATTTGATATTACAGGATTTTGGTCATTTTGATGAAGGTATAACATACAGAATAAACGATTTCATAGTGTACAAGCAGATATTAAGAATCGAGTTCTGAAGTGTATATGCGAGTTGTGCCTTTTCTCATTTGTTGATCTTTGTGGTACGCTTTATTGAAGAGATGTGTCTTCAGTAGGATGCAGAAGTTCGTTCTTTCGAATGTCGATTTCAAACTGCGTGGTAGTGCATTCCAGAACTGTGTGCTCAGGAAGGTAAAGTTTGACGCGTGCATTGTTTTGTATTTCATTCCTTTGCAGCTGGGGAAGTGCAGATCAAGGAATGTGCGAGATGATAATTTGGCGTTCCTAGGTGGCAGGTCTATTAGGTCTGACATGTATGTTGGTGCGTCTCTGTGGATAATTTTGTGGACTAGTGAGCATATTTTGAACGTTATGCATTCTTTGAGTGGAAGCCAGTGTAGTTTTTCTCGTAGGGGCTTGGCACTTTTGAGTTTTGGTTTGCCAAATATGAGTCTAGCTGCTGTATTCTGGGCTGTCTGGAGGTCCTGTCCACTGGGTAAATGCCAGGGTTTGGATCTAGGCAATTGAGGAGTTCAACGTAGTCGATGGTGCTGGTCGGTATTTTAAGTTGCAGTTGTATTATTTTCTCGTTAAAGTATCTTGCGAGATTGTCTGCTCCAGGAGTGTCTTTGCTATTGGTGGTGACTGGTGTTGTATCTAATAGTTTGTTCACGAGTTGGAAGAGTTTATGTGTGTCCTTGTAGTTTGGTCCGATTATGGTTTTGTAATGTAGTCTTTTGGTTTGTCTTATGGTGTATTTGTATTTTCTGTGAAGTTGCTTCCAATCGTTATGTGTAGTGTCATCTTTCTTCTTAATCCAAGCTCGTTCTAACCTTCTGACTTGTATTTTAAGTTTTTCCAGCTCTTCATTAAACCACTGCGTTGAATTCTTTCTGTGTGAGGTTCTTGTTTGGGTTGGAGTAATGTTGTCTAGTGTGAATCTGCATCTGTCGTCCCAATCTAATAGGAATTGGCTTGTATCTGTTTTTATTGACCAATCATTGTGGTAGATCTGTTGCCAGAAAATTTCCGGATCTATTTTTCCTCTCGTGGTATAAGTTTTGCGTTCTTGTTTGTTCGGTAGTCCTTTTGTTCGCAATTGGAAGGAGATGTTTGCTTTGTAATGGTCTGACCATGGTGCGGGTGTCCATTTTGTATCTGTTAGTATAAGGTTTGTGTTGAGATCAAAGTTATATGTGATGATGTCTAGAGTGTGTCCTTTTTTATGGGTAGGTTGTGTGTGTGTCTTATGAAGATCCCATAATTGTAGGAACTCAGCGCATTCTCGGGTACTGGTTGAATTGAGATCTTCGAGATGTAGATTGATATCTCCTATTATGATGATATTTGAGCTAGAGACGCAGGTGTTTGAGATGAAGTCCATGAAGTGTGTTTGGGATTCATGCCAGTTGCCTGGTGGTCGGTAAAGCAAGACTGCGGTGAGGTGTTCTTGTAGGTTTGGGTGGTTAATTCTTACCGAAGCGATTTCGAGTTGCGGTAGAATAGATTCGGTTACATAGTACATAAGTAATGCCATACTGGGAAAAGACCAAGGGTCCATCGAGCCCAGCATCCTGTCCACGACAGCGGCCAATCCAGGCCAAGGGCACCTGGCAAGCTTCCCAAACGTACAAACATTCTATACATGTTATTCCTGGAATTTTGGAGTTTTCCAAGTCCGTTTAGTAGCGGTTTATGGACTTGTCCTTTAGGAAACCGTCCAACCCCTTTTTAAACTCTGCTAAGCTAACCGCCTTCACCACTTTCTCCGGCAACGAATTCCAGAGTTTAATTACACGTTGGGTGAAGAAAAATTTTCTCCGATTTGTTTTAAATTTACTACACTGTAGTTTCATCGCATGCCCCCTAGTCCTAGTATTTTTGGAAAGCGTGAACAGAAGCTTCACATCCACCTGTTCCACTCCACTCATTATTTTATATACCTCTATCATGTCTCCCCTCAGCCGTCTCTTCTCCAAGCTGTATAGCCCTAGCCTCCTTAGTCTTTCTTCATAGGGAAGTCGTCCCATCCCCGCTATCATTTTAGTCGCCCTTCGCTGCACCTTTTCCAATTCTACTATATCCTTCTTGAGATGCGGCGACCAGAAATGAACACAATACTCAAGGTGCGGTCGCACCATGGAGCGATACAACGGCATTATAACATCCTCACACCTGTTTTCCATACCTTTCCTAATAATACCCAACATTCTATTCGCTTTCTTAGCCGCAGCAGCACACTGAGCAGAAGGTTTCAGTGTGTTATCGACGACGACACCCAGATCCCTTTCTTGGTCCGTAACTCCTAACGTGGAACCTTGCATGACGTAGCTATAATTCGGGTTCTTTTTTCCCACATGCATCACCTTGCACTTGCTCACATTAAACATCTGCCATTTAGCCGCCCAGTCTCCCAGTCTTGTAAGGTCCTCTTGTAATTTTTCACAATCCTGTCGTGATTTAACGACTTTGAATAACTTTGTGTCATCAGGTTATTGTTGTAATGTTGAACTCGGATTTGTATATGATTGCTATTCCTCCTCCTCGTTTTCCATTTCTTGTCCAGTGGATAATTTTGATTCTCCGGTGGACATAGATCTAGGATTATAGGGTCTTTAAGATTATAAATCCAGGTTTCAGTGATGAATAGGAGGTCCAGTCTATCTGCGATGATCCAATCTGTTAGAGTCGCTGTTTTAGTTATCACTGATCTGGCGTTTGTGTATCCCATGTGGATTTGTCTGTAGGGTTCTGTTTGGGATTTGGTTGTGTTGATTTTTATTATTTGTCTGGTTTCTTGGTGTTTGTGTTTGTTTTTGTTGTATCTTTTCTTCTCTTTCTGTTGGTTGTTTCTATATGTGTTTGTTTTTAATTTTGGTTGGTTGTTGTTCCTTTGGTTTGTTGTGCTGTTAAAGGGTTGTCTGTGGTCTTTGTATGTTGTGGGAAGATTGTTGCTTATGTTGGGAGTAGTCCATACGTGGTAGATTAAGAGTAGGAAGTATATTAGCATGAGTAGTTTGTTGGGATGCATTTTGACTGTGTTTAGTGTTTAGTTAATCTGGTGAGGAAATGTACCTGTCCAATCTATTAGAAGAAGCACGGGAGCAGAGTTAGTTGGTTTTTGTTTCCCTGTTTAGAGTTGCCGTCATCCAAGTGCTCTTAGAGGGATTGCTTGCAGGTTTTGCGTTGGTCTCATAGGCTATTATTGGAAGTGAGCCTGTCTGGTCCTGTGTGGACTATGAAGCCACTCTTCAAGAAGGTCTCTCTAGCCTATTTTCATCAGCCCCCAATTGGGCTCCGGTCTAGAGACCCGAATAGCCTCTTTGGGAACAGTTCTCCACGAGATCATCGGTCCATGGGTCGGTCGGTCCTGTCACCGCTTCCCGCTCCGCCCTGGGACGCGACAGGCAAACAGTGCCCGTCCATCTCTAGTCTCCCCTGCCTGCCCGTCCCGGAGCTCCTCGATCGCCTCGTCCTGAGGTCTACTCAATCCTGTAGCAGCCTTGCCAATCCATCCTGGGTTAAGGCGGGCCAACAGTATTGATCAGCTTTGTCCGCTCGTCCGCTCGTTGCTCGGCCAGTTCGGATGAGTCTATCCGGTCTGATGTGTCGGGCCACGAGGTCAGCTGCGGTCGGCTCGCTTATTCGCTCCAGAGAGCCACGGTACCGCTCCGTTCCAGGGATCCCGACTGGCTCTGATCCTGTTTGTTATGGACCAGTTCTCAGTTCGGTCCCCTAGGCTTGGGCCGATCCGACAGGCTCAGCCAGTCCCAGACGGGCCGTATGGTCTGGTTGGGAGTATGCAGGGACACCGAGGTCAGCTACAGCCAGGCCGTCCCGGCCAGTCTTGGGTTTGCTCACCTGTGCTGTGCTGTTCCCCGCGGTCCCACAGTTTTCGGTTCGACTGCAGACCCGCTCCGATTTAGCTCTGGTCCATTCCGGTCCGGTTGGAGATGGCGCATGGTGGTCCAGGTACGTTTTGTTTCCTCTGGACTTTGGGAGCTCCTCACCTGGGGTCCCTACCTATCGGCCAGACAGACAAGGAACACAGACAGAACATGTTGGGTTGGGGTCTTTGAGTTAAAGGAGTGAGCTGCTTGCAAGGAATGAAGCCTCCAGTGAGTCTTGGAGCTGGAATAGGGAAAAGGGAAGGGGAAATAGGACTTGATATACTGCCTTTCTGAGGTATTTTGCAACTACATTCAAAGCAGTTTACATATATACAGGTACTTATTTTGTACTTGGAGCAATGGAGGGTTGAGTGACTTGCCCACGGTCACAAGGAGCTGCAGTGGGAATCGAACCCAGTTCCCCAGGATCAAAGTCCCACTAGGCTACTCCTCCACTCGTGAAACCTAAATAGTGGGCAGATTTCAGTGAAAAAGGAGGACCACCCTACCCTGCCTTAGACACAATTAGTCCATTATTCTAAGGCATTTTTCTGGAGCATTATGGGGCACTTCCTTTTGGTTGTCCTGATGCTGTGTGATCAGAGCCTTTTCTATAATGGCATCTGGGCAGAATCAGTTATATTTTAACCTGGCATTGGCTTGCCTTACACTTACATGCCCGCAGTTATGCTAGCCATAGACCTAGTGTAACTGCAGGCACCTAATTGCTACAAGGACATGCATAACTTTATATATTCTGTAAGCTAAGGACTAAATTCTATAAACGGCACCTAAAACATCGGTGCTGAAAAAAGCACTTAGCACTATTCTTTAAAGGGCTCTTAAGGTTAGGCGCCATTTATCGAATAGCGCTTAGAGTACCAGGAACTGCAACTACATTTAGGCACGACCTTTTACACCAACGAAACGTTGGCGGGGGCATGGTGGGGGGTGGGCGCAGAATCCAAAGTTGGTCCATGGTGTCACAACAGCTTGAGCCGGCTCTGTAAATCCCTGTCTAAATTAGGTGCAGATCCCTGTTATTTTACAACAACGCACATAAATTGTGAAAACTCCCCAGATCCACCCATGACCCTCCTATGGCCACACCCCCTTTTTGGACCCACGCCTAAATTTACATGTGTAATTTTTAATTAAATCCAATTAGCATCAATAATTGCTTAAGAAGCCAATTATCGGTGCTAATTGTCTCATTATGCAATTAAATTGTGTGCACAAATTGGATATGCACCCAAATTTGCATGCACAGTTTTTTAGCAACTTTTATAGAATTTTGGGGAAAATGTGTAAGTGGCAGCACCACCCATGCTCCACCAGTATGAACTGGTGTGTGTAGAAGGCATGGAACCAAACAATAGTAATTAGATGGCAAACACCAGTAATTGAGAAGCAAAACCAGTGCTGGCAGAATTCTATGGTCTGTGCACTGCTCATGGCTGGACAGATTTGGATGGGCTGGAGTGGGGGTTCAATGACAATTTCAGAAGTTTGAGAACAAGGCCAGTGCCAGGCAGACCTCTATAGTTTGTGCCCTGAAAATGGCAAGTCCCAAAAAACAAGGCAACCGATCTGCAAAATCCAACGTGGAAAACAAACTAGCAGATCAGTATAATATCCAAAAGACTTTATTGAAGATACCGTGTATGAGACAAATGCCCGACACAGGCCGTGTTTCGCCCAACAATAGGGCTGCGTCAGGGGCTAGTCTGACAGCAGACTATTAATCCACTATCTGGTGTCACGCAGGATATGCTATTTTGAGCTGCTCATGCTGGTTTTTTATGAAGAGAATTTCTTATATCCTTGTCCTGATAGATTATTTGATACCGCTCTTATTCAAGAAAGATACAGACTAGCCCCTGACGCAGCCCTATCGTTGGGCAAAACACGGCCTGTGTCGGGCATTTGTCTCATACACGGTATCTTCAATAAAGTCTTTTGGATATTATACTGATCTGCTAGTTTGTTTTCCACACTGAAAATGGCAAGGACAAATCAAGATCAAGTATACATATGTAGTATCACATCATACCTTATGCTATGAGTTTATCTTGTTGGGCAGACTGGATGGACAGTACAGGTCTTTATCTGCTGTCATCTACTATGTTAACATCCCCTGCAGGGAATGTTAACATAGTAGATGACAGCAGGTGGGTGAGTAAGTGGCAGGTTTTACTCTTGTTAGAATTCTGCGTGACTGAGCAATATAGAATTTGGGCAAAAATTCCCCAGTCATGCAGTATTCAGCCTTTTTGCACAGAATCTGGATGACTGGCTCCCTGAGCCTTGGAAGGCCCTCTCCAGGCCTACCTGGTGGTCTAGTGGCTTCTTTGGGGGTAGAAAAGAGCCCCCACTCTTTCCTACCCACTGCCCCCACTCTCTGGCCGGTGCTCTGCTTCTTTAAAATGGCCGCTGAGACTTCAAGTAGTAATCTTTCGAGGCTGCTGCAGGAACGTTTGTTTCTTACTAGTGGCTCTTAGATTGTAAGCTCCTTGAGCAGGGACTGTCCTTTCATGTTAAATTGTACAGCGCTGCGTAACCCTAGTAGCGCTTTAAAAATGTTAAGTAGTAGTAGTAGTAATATACCATTTGCAAGAAGTGGCAGTACCAGCTCAGAGCAGCGGCAGAGGGCAGCAAAGAGTCAGGTTCTTTTCTGCCCTGAAGAGGTACCTGATACAGTTCCTCCTCATCAGAGCTCCCTGGTGAGTGCGAATGTGGGTGCGGGTGGATGCGGGGGGGGGGGGGGGGGGGGGGGCTGGAAACAACTATGGATGGTGGGGGGCGGTGGGGGGGCTGGAAACAACAATGGGTATTGTGTGGGTGCAGTGGGGGGGGGCTGAAAAAAAACTATGGATGGTGTGTGGGTGCAGTGGGGGGAGGGGAATGGAAAAAACTATGGATGGTGTTTGGGTGCAGGAGGGGCTGGGAAAAACTATGGATGGTGTGTGGGTGCAGGAGAGGGGGGGGCTATAAAAAACATGGATGCTGTAGGTGCTGGGAAGGGGACTGGGAAACGTATGAATGGTATCTGAGCACAGGGAGGGAGGGCTTTAATCTTGTTTAAATTATGACATAAACTTGGAGAATTTTGCAGAATTTGCAAATTCTGTGCACAGAACACAGAATTTTGAATTTTTTGGGCGCAGAATTCCAGCAGAAGTACAGGTTTTTTTTGTATATTTAAGTGCACAAGTGCTGCATAACTCTAAGCTCCCTGCTGTAGAATTGCCTTTTATCTGGATAAATGCCTTAGCTGGAACTGGCTGGCCATAAATCCTTAGCAGCACCTTCCAGATTGTGCTATGAAAAATCCTTTAGACCACTTCAGTACGATCCAGATACTGCTGAGTTGGTGTGTGGGCTGAGCGAGGGCAGAGCTGGCAGGTATCAGCAGCAGCAATATTTAGACTGCTATCCGGATAATACCAGTTAAAATTAGGGGCTCTGTTTACTAAGCAGCGCTAAGGGTGCACTAGTGTTTTTAGCCCGTGCTAATGATTAGCACATGCTAAATGCTAAAGTCACCCATAGAAACATATGGGTGACTAGCATTTAGCACACGCCAAAATGCTAGCGCATCTTAGTAATCAGGGCCCTAGGACAGAACAATTACTGCCCTAACTTTTGCTGGATTACTACAGAGATACCCCTTAATTCTATTAACTTGTGTGCAAAGATGAGCACGCAAGTTACAGAATAGGGTTAGTTACACAAGTAACTTATTTTAATAATTGGCTGCTACCTTGTAATTGGCAGTAACAACCAATAATTACTTTAATTGGTGCTTATTTGCTGTTACGCATATAACAGCCCTTAGTGTTCTCTAAATTGTGCACACAAAATCCATAGTGCACAACTGCAAGATAGTGTGGACATGGGGGGGGGGGGGGGTGCCTAGTACTCACATGAGTTGTAGAATACTAGCAGTGAGGCAGAACCATTTATACCACTACTACTACTACTACTACTATTTAGCATTTCTATAGTGCTACAAGGCGTACGCAGCACTGCACAAACATAGAAGAAAGACAGTCCCTGCTCAAAGAGCTTACAATCTAATAGACAAAAAATAAAGTAATCAAATCAATTAATGTGTACAGGAAGGAAGAGAGGAGGGTAGGTGGAGGCGAGTGGTTACAAGTGGTTACGAGTCTAAAGCAATGTTAAAGAGGTGGGCTTTCAGTCTAGATTTAAAGGTGGCCAAGGATGGGGCAAGACGTAGGGGCTCAGGAAGTTTATTTCAGGCGTAGGGTGCAGCGAGACAGAAGGCACGAAGTCTGGAGTTGGCAGTAGTGGAGAAGGGAACAGATAAGAAGGATTTATCCATGGAGCGGAGTGCACGGGAAGGGGTGTAGGGAAGGACGAGTGTGGAGAGATACTGGGGAGCAGCCAGCCATTGAGCTAGCACAGGAGGAGTAGTCTAATGCTTAGTGACCTGGTGACCTTGATCTTGGTGACCTGGGTTCATTTCCCACTGCAGTTTCTTGTGACCTTGGCAAGTCACTTAACCCTCCATTGCCCCAGCTACAAAACCTTAAATTGTGAGCCCTCTAAAGACAGAGAAAGTACCTGCAAATAATGTGTATAGTGCTACATATATCTAGCAGTGCTATAGAAATGATTAAAAGTAATAAAGTTAAGATACTTATGCTAGTGTTCTATAACAGCAAATATATGCATAATTGTTAATACACAATTCACACTTAGTGGACATCATCCCAGTGCTTAACTTTTGAGAATTACCCTCATAGTGGTTAGACTATCACTGCTATCCTCTCGCTATCAGGATAGTGGCACTGAACGTTCATGAATAATTTAAATGTAGTGGCCGGCACACATAGTTGAACCAGTGGTGTACCGAGGGTGGAGCGGTGGGGGCGGTCCGCCCTGGGTGGACGCTGGTGGAGGGGTGCAGAGAGCAGCCGCACAGCTGTTGGCTCCGCTGGTTCCCTGCTCTCTCTGCCCCGGAACAGGTTACTTCCTGTTCTGGGGCAGAGGGAGCAGGGAGCCAGCGGAGCCGACAGCCGCGTGGCTGCTCCCAGCAGCTAAGAATGCACCCGGGGGGGGGGGGTGTCATTGCGCCAGGAGGGTGTCATGCTGCTCCCCGTGGGGACGGACGCCGCTGCACCCCGGGGGGGGGGGGGTGCGCAGCGGCGATCTGCCCCGGGTGGCAGCCGACCTAGGATCATCACTGAGTTGAACTATTGCCCTGAATCTATAAATGAAGAGCAGAGCTGGGGTGAGTGGAAAAAAGGGCAGTGTGGGAGGGATCTAAATAGTAGCAGCAGCAGTTCACAGGCACAGAACTAGGTGATGAGGACTTCAATAAATCAAACCTGATGTGTAGAGCCCGCATAACCTGCCTCTACAGAATCAACATCTAAGCATGGACAAAGCAAAGATGACAGAGGGACCTGGCTGAGTTTGTCCCCTGGAGGTACAGTAATTAAACCCCAAACTCCTGATATTCAGGAATGGCTCCTGGCAGTTAAATATTTTACTTATTTATTTGGATTTTGCTCACACCTTTTTCAGTAGTAGCTCAAGGTGAGTTATATTCAGGTACACTGGATATTTCTCTGTCCCAGGAGGGCTCACAATCTAAGTTTATACCTGAATAGCAATTAGCTGGCTAACCACTTATATTCAGCAGGAGATAACAAATTATCTCCACTGAATATTTGCGCTCAGCGCTGCAAAGTTAACCTGTAATATTCAGTGCTGACTGGCTAAATTTAGCGAGCAAATCAGACCGCATAAACAGTAGTCCTATATTTGCCCGCTATTAACTTAACTGGCCAGTGCTGAATATTCACTTATCCGGTTAACGCTGGCCAACCCCCCCCCCCCCCCCGAATATCCAATGCTGGTCACTGGAACCAGTCCGACCATGGTGCCTATGTGGGCTGCCTCCCACTGGCTGAATATAGGACCTCATAAATTTGGGTGGAAAACATGAGACTCCATAGGGGCTGAAATGTTTGTCCACAAAGTTTGCAAGACTAAGACAGATGCTCCCAGAAGACACCCCATTCTGCCTTTGGAGCTCAATGAAGCTTGTTGTGCACAAGCAAAGACGTGATGTGTCAGCTTCACAGCTCAGAGAAATCACACTCCACCCTGACATGCCAAATGGGCAAAAAACACCAGGTTTCTTCCATCTTCTTCGTTATTTTTGACAAGCTCAGAGAGAAGAGCTGACGTTCATGTGAAATACACTTTTGACGGAAATATTTCTTTATTATGTTTAATTGAAAAGTACTAAAGTTGTCCAACATGAATATTCAATGAAGGCCTTTTGGTTGTGTTCCAGGAGCGATGATTGTCTGTGATTTCCGGGACGGCTTCTCAGCATGGAGCCCTGTCAAAGCCAGAGTGACAGTAGGGAAGCTATTAATTGAAATAGCTTCATTAATTAGTAATTAACATCAGGGTAATGACTATGTCACACATCGTATATCAATGAATGCCCTTCATGTGTTATGGGGTCTTTAATTAAGGAATATGCATTTTAATTAAGAGGTAAGTTTGGCCCTTTGACCTCTGGAATACAAGAGATGTTTCTCCTGTATTGAGTGTAAGAGGGAAAGGTTAGGTTGTAAAACGAAAACTTGGGTATGACAGAGCCTCAGCAGCCCCATATACCCAGTGATCAGAAGCAGAAACACCACTGCTTCCTGGTTACTTACTGAAGCCTTGTTTTCTTTCTGCCTCACATAACTGCTGTTCACACAACCCTTATTCACACGTGTAGTACCCTGGAGAACACGACCCCTATCCCACAGGATTAAGTACTACTGTGAGCGTTAGTAGTAAAATTGAGAGACTGAGATCATACTCCACATACCCTGGCTTAGGAGGGAACTTCATTCCTATAATGATGTGCGTAAAACTAAAAGTAGGGTTGGCACAAAGAGACACTTGCAGCCAGATGGATAGTATACAAGTCTTTATTAGGCACCAGTCATGCATCGGACCTGACACGGGGCCTGTTTTGATGGGACACACCCTTCTGCCTCAGGGGTCACACACTCAGGAAGGAAATTTAATATGAGTCGGTGCAGGATGGAAACTGTAAACTCACTAATCAAATAAGAGAGAAAACAGCAAAACTTAATGCTAAACACTGCAATGTCTACAAAGACACCGTCAAACCTGAGTTCATGTTCTGGTAATTTACAATTTCCATCCTGCACCGACTCATATTAAATTTCCTTCCTGAGTGTGTGACCCCTGAGGCAGACGGGTGTGTCCCGTCAAAACTCGGCCCCGTGTCGGGTCTGATGCATGAGTGGTGCCTAATAAAGACTTGTATACTACCCATCTGGCTGCAAGTGTCTCCTTGGTACACCCCCTACTTTTGGATTTGGCTGTTCTACATGTAGGTGTTCCTTTTCCTGTTTGGTTTTTGTTGTGCAAAACTAACCCACTTGCAGAAATTGCCTCCTCCCCATTAAACCACTGGCAGTGTGCAGTATTTGTGGTAATTTTGTCTAAATATCACTTCCTTAGTTGCTTGTGGTGTTTTTGATTCAGGGGTCTTTTTTACAAAGGTGCACTAAAAATGCCTTGCGGTAGTGTAGGCGTGGGTTTTGGGCACGTGCCGATCTATTTTGTAGCGCACCGGTAAAAAGGGCCTTTTTTGGCTGAAAATGGACGTGCGGCAAAATGAAAATTGCCGCGCATCCATTTTGGGTCTGAGACCTTACCGCCAGCCATTGACCTAGCGGTAAAGACTCACGCGGTAACCAGGTGGTAATGACCTGCGTGCACCAAATGCCACTTGAGGCGCATCTGTTACGCGCGCCAGAAAATAAAAAACATTTTTCAGATGTGCATAGTGGACGCATGCCAAAAATGAAATTACCGCAAGAGCCACGCAATAGTCGGGCAGTAACTCCATTTTGGCGCATGCGCGGTTTAGTAAAAGGACCCCTCAGTTTTTTAGTGCCCACTATTTTAAAACAGTTGACAGTGGGGTCAATATTTAACAACCTGATACCAGCATAGAATATTCCAGCAAAAAAACGCAAAAGCAGAGAATGCTGAGGTCCCACGAGAAGTGCACAAATGAGAGAGGGAGAAAGTGAGAGCAGGACCACGGACTCCAGAGACGAAAAGGACAGTCTTGTGCTTAAGAAGATTTATTAATCAAGGACGCGATACATCACTGTGTTTCGGCCCAAAAGGCCTGCATCAGGAGTCTAAAAACAAATATATATTCAATGAGGGGCCCTTTTACTAAGCCATGTAGGCACCTACGTGTGCCCAGTGCACGTCAATTTTGAGTTACTGTTCGGCTACTGCGTGGCCCTTGTGGTAATTTCATTTTTGATGTGCGTCTAATGCGTGCGCCGGAAAATATTTTTATTTTCTAGTGTGCAGGCGGTAATCGGCATTTTACGTGCGTCGACCATTACTGCCCGGTTGCCACGTGAGACCTTACTGCTAGGTCAATGGTTGGTGCTAAGGTCTCAGACCCAAAATGGATGCGCGGCAATTTTCATTTTGCCGCACGCACATTTTCACCAAAAATTTAAAAAGGCATTTTTTACAGGTGTGCTGAAAAAGAATTCTGCACAAGCCCAAAACCCGTGTTTACACTACCGCAGGCCATTTTCAGTGCACCTTAGTAAAAGGGCCCCTGAGTAATATAATAAGTGATAAAATAAACTAATAATAAGTAATAACATGAACAAAAATGTGCAATCAATAACACACATTAATAGATCACAATTGTGATTATAAAAATTATAAAAATGTATAAATAAATACATAAACAGAATAGTACAATAAAAAGTATGATGAAAATGACAAAGCACAAATGTAATTATAGAAATTATAAAAAGGTGTATAAAAGAACTAAATCACATACATGAAAAACTGTTATTCTAAGAAAAAATGTTGTCTAAGTGCACGAGTCAAAAAAATACATATATAGCTGATGTAATGAATTATAATCATTAGAAAAGAAGGGCACAGAAACGTACTGACCTTCTTGATAAAAGGATCTCATAATCTTCAGAACTGATGTATTTCAAAATGAATCAGTCAGATGGTCTATAAAATACCAATAATGAAAATCTCAATGCATTAATAAATGATAGGATAAATTGGAGCATATATCAAAAACATTACAGAAGATGTGCACAGGTTGAATACTCTTAACAAAATATACCTTGATGTGAACCTGCAATGTAAATATAAATTCTAATATAAATATTTTTTCCTTTTCCACTTGCATACATTCCTTTCTTTTTTTAAGGCTATTTTTTTGTTAAGAGTATTCAACCTGTGCACATCTTCTGTAATGTTTTTGATATATGCTCCAGTTTATCCTATCATTTATTAATGCATTGAGATTTTCATTATGGGTATTTTATAGACCATCTGACTGATTCATTTTGAAATACATCAATTCTGAAGATTTTGAGATCCTTTTATCAAGAAGGTCAGTACATCTCTATGTCCTTCTTTTCTAATGATTATATTTGATTACATCCTCTAAATATGCATTTTTTGACTCATGCACGTAGACAACACTTTTTCATAGAATAGCAGTTTTTCATGTATGTGATTTAGTTTTTTATATATATTTTTTTACAATTTCTATAATTACATTTGTACTTTGTTTTTTTCATCCTATTTTTAGTGTATGTTTATATATGTATTTATTTATACATTTTTATAATTACAGTTGTGCTCTTATTTTGTTAATGTATGTATTTAATTATATTTGTAATTTTGAATTTTTAGGTGTGTTATTGATTGCACACTTTTCTTCCTTTTATTACATATTGTATTAGTTTTATTATTTATTGTATTACTCATTGAATATATATTTGTTTTTAGACTCCTGATGCAGGCCTTTTGGGCCGAAACACAGCATTGTGTCGAGTTCTTGATTAATAAATCTTCTTAAGCACAAGATTGTCCTTTTCATCTCTGGAGTCCGTGGTTCTCCTCCCACTTTCTCCCTCTTTCACCAGCATCGAATAACCAGGCAGTCAACACTCTGCTAAGAGTAACCCAGGCACCGCTGATATTCAATAAGGGTGCCTGGATAACTGTCCAGATGTCTTAGGACAGCAAAAAGGCCGTGGTAGGTGTGATGAAACAGTGGGTTTCTAAGCCTGTGAACTGTATTAATTATTTCATGAAGTGTATTTCTCCTAATTGGCCAGCAGATGGTGTTTGTTTTGTGTTTTAAAGTTGTTGCAGAGAAAGACATTTTCTTTTCCAGATTAAGCTTGGTGAAAGGCAATCTGCAGTACCATTGGCCAGATACTTTCAAAGCTGGTGCCATGAGCTCTAATTGGCTCTAGAATTCAAATCTAGGCAGAAGGTACTGGAATTTCCCCAGTCTCAGCTATGGGGTGCAGAGCAGAAATATCTCTGTCCTGAGACCCTGTTCAAGACTTGTGAGCAGTTAATTTCCTAATACTCCCCAGGTACTACCTAGGTAGTAACAAGTGTTAGATAGTTTTAATGTTGATTGTTTTGGTTTTCTGTTATTGATTGCTGTACTTTTTCACCTGTTTTTCGAGTGTTCACTGTTCTACTGTGACATTAAACCTGTTAGTTTGTTGACTCTGTTGTCCTGGACTGACTAAGGGGTCCTTTTACTAAGGTGTGCCGAAAAATGGTCTGCGCTAGTGTAGGTGCGTGTTTTGGGCGCAAGCGGATCCATTTTTCAGCACGCCTGTAAAAAAGGTCTTTTAAAAATTTTTTGCCAAAAATGGACATGCGGCAAAATAAAAATTGGCATGCATTCATTTTTGAGCCTGAGAACTTACTGCCAGCCATTGACTTAGTGGTAAGGTCTCACGCGGTAACCATGCAGTAATCATCTACACATGTAGAATGATGATTACCACCTGGTTTCCACCACACGCAGGAAAATAAAAATTATATTCTGGCGTGCGTAGCGGACACATGTAAAAAATGAAATTACTGCCTGGGTCATGTGGTAGCCAGGCAGTAACTCCAAATTGACATGTGTATGCGCCTATGCGGCTTAGTAAAAGGGCCCTTAAGAATCCTTCTAGTTTGTGTGTTGGGTCTGTGGGTGTTTTCCAGGAGCTATGGGACCCCTGAGAGTGTAGCCCCAGTAATCTGGGAATCACTGGGGAATACCTTGAGAGTGGGAGGCTTGCCCAGAGGTGAGTGGGACCCAGTCAGTGGGAGGAGGGTGCTAGTATAGAGCACATGTTCAGGTGCAAGGGGGGGGGGCTGAGCAGTGCTGAGGGCAGACCCTCTAAATGGCCGCATCCCAGGTGGTTGCTAGGCGTTCCATGACAGTAGGTTATTCACATGAAGGAAATTTTCAAAAACACATCTAAGTAAAAAAAAAAAAAGAAGTCCTGTTCATAATGTCCCAAAACCTCCGATAATCTCACAGCTATAATCAAACTGGAAAAACATCTAAATATCCTGTTTGATTTTGGCTGTGAGATGGATGGTTTTAAATGAATAACCATTTTCTGAAATGAAACGTTCATCACACACACAAAAAAAAACACAGGGACATGAACATCTATCTGGCATCATTTTCAAAAATTTGGCCACACAGACACCTTTGCAGAACAGAGGAATAACCTAGTGGTTAGTGCAGTGGACAGTAAACCAAGGGAAACATGTTCAAACCCACTATAACTCTTCTTTTATAAATGTGGTCCCTCCAGGACCTGAAAAATACCTACTGTACCTGAATGTACACTACTTCAATAGCCTTCAGGCTTGCTGGTACCGTAGATATTTTTCTGTTTCTGGAAGGCTCAGAGTTATTTAAAAAAAAGAGTTTATAACATAACATAACCGTATTATCAATATACGAGTAGTCATCCCATTTTCATTTGCATGATAATTCATGTAGAACTTCCGGCTCTGTATGGTTATTATAAGTAATTTTCATTCTTGCAGGGTAAATTAATCCAAAACAGACTCCCAAATCTTTCATATCTTGTCTGAGAGTTAGAAATGCTTTCCTTTTTATAGTGGAGCTTAAACCTGGGTCCAGGGCCGCCGAGAGGGGGGAGCAAAATTCCCTGGGCCCGGGCCACCAAGGAGGGGCCGGCGCTGGAGACTCTTGCCCTCTCCTGCTCCCAGGCCGCTGGCACCACAGTCCCGTCTCCACCTGCCTATCCTCAGCTCCCTTCTGTTTGTCGTCCGACCTCCTGCATTAAAAAAAAATCTCTAAAGCATCAGCCCAGCGCCTTCTGTGCGAAAGCGGCAGATCGCCTCAGGTGGGCCTTCCCTCACTGTGTCCTGCCCTCCTCTGATGTAACTTCCTATTTTTGCGAGGGCAGGACACAGTGAGGGAAGGCCCGCCCGAGGCGATCTGCCGCTTTCGCACAGAAGGCGCTGTGCCTGCTGCTTTAGAGATTTTTTAAAAATATGCTGTTAGACATAGATGGAAGAGAATAGGTTAAAAAACCCCCTATGATATATGGAAAGAAAATATTTGCAACAGTTTGCCTTATGTATCATGTTTCATGTATGTTCAGGTTTTGACATTTCTATAGATGCATTTATTTATTTATTGGGATGTATTAACCACCTTTATGAAGAGATTCACCCAAGGCAGTGTTTTCCTGTGTTAGAATCATTTTATTATGCCTTGTTATATCAACAGTAAAGTTAAGTTGAAAAAAAAAATATGTTATGAAAAGAGACAATCCAGACAGCAATAATAATTTATTAAAACAATCACAAGGGATCTAATGCATGTAGATTGTAAGTTTACATGCAGGTAGATTAGTATTAATAATTTATTTATATAATTCCAAAGGATTTAATGTGAGTATTATGTAGGATTGCATGCAGTAGATTGGTAATAATAATTTATTGATAGAATCAGAAGGAATTTAGTGTCAATAGAATATAAGTTCATTAGCAGATAGATTGGTAACAATCAATGTATTGATACAATCACAAGAGATCTAATGTGAGTAAAATGTATGTTTACATGTAGTACATTAGTAATAACTAGTAGAAAAGGCCCGTTTCAGGCACAAATGAAACGGGCCCTAGCAAGGTTTTCCTCACCCCCCCCCCCAGTTCCAGACCCCCCTCCCTCATCTGAATTCCAGACGCCCCCTCCGAGTTCCAGACCCCTCCCTGCTCTCTGAGTTCCAGACCCCACCTCCCTGCCTCCCTCCCTCCCACCGATTTGCAGAGCCCACCTCCCTGCCTTCCGATTTGTAGACCCACCCCTCGGAGTTCTTGACCCCTGGACCCCCCTGTCGTGACCATCTCAAGCCCCCTTCCCGCCTCCAAACCTCCCCCACCGCCGTCACATACCTGTGCTGGCGAGGGACCCCAACCCTCACCAGCTGAAGTCTCCTCTTCTCAGCTGCGCGCGCGCGGGGCATGGAGGAATGACGTGATCAAGTTTTAATCAGTTTGTGCTCGTACGTCTGACGTCTGACGCACACACACAAACAGATTCCAACTTGATCACGTCCCCTGAGTTTTCTGTGTAATGCGTCCAGTGACATCAGCTGGGGCTTCGGATCCCAAAGTTACGGACACAGGCAGCCAGGCTCAGAACGTTGGAGGTGAGTATTTTTATATAGGATAATTCATTGATACAATCACAGAAGATCTAATGTGAGTAGAATATAAGTTCACACTCTGATAATTTATTAATACAATCACAAGGGATGTAGTGTGAGTAGAATATAAGTTTACTTGTAGATAGATTGGTAATAATAATTTATTAATACAATCAAAAGGGATCTAATGTGAGTATAATGTAAATTCACATGCAGGTGGATTGGTAATAATTATTAATAAAATCAAAGAGTATCTAATATGAATTTAATCTAAGGGGTATGTTTACTAAGGTGCGTTAGCGTTTCTAAAGCGCCTTTAAATTTAAGGCGTGTTAAACACTAATGCACCTATACATTTCTATGGGCACATTAGCGTTTAACATGTGTAAACCATTTACGCGCATTAAAAATGCTAACGTGCCCTTAGTGCACTTTAGTAAACATAGGCGTAAATTCACATGCAGGCAGATTTGTAGTAATAATTTATTGATACAATCACAATGAATCTAATGCAAGTAGAATGTAAGATCACATGCAGGTAGATTGACCACATTGCTTAGACTAATCAAGGACTCACTATGTCAGGGCTCAGAAGACTAGAAATAGGGTTCACGCTGCTAATGTCAGTGAGAATACAGCTTTCTACTTTCTATAGTGATGTAGAAACTCTCGATCTGTTCAGATAGTGTTATTCTGAATTGTACACTGCAAAGTCTGAAAATAAGTCTTGAGAATTACATGAGTTTTTGATACAGATTATGCAACCTCATAGGAGGATGATATTTTAATTCTTCTGAAGACAAAAGAGGTAGACCCTGTGTTTAGCTATCTTAACTCAGAAAGTAGCAGTGAGCACTATCTACTTTTACTCTGGGATTTGTTTTTCCAAAACTGGAAACACAGCTGCTTGTGTACTGTGACCCCCCTGTGGAAGTTGCATGGATATAAATTTGGGAAGCTGTAATAATATATTTCACCTAGGGAATTTGCACACTTGCAACCTTCTTAATAACAACGTGCCAACACAGACAGTGATGTGACTGGAGTTCCTAATCAATAGGTGGGGGGTAATTCCACACTAGGGTGCACATGCAAGATAATTTATTTATTTATTATATTTGTACCCTACGCTTTCCCACACATAGCAGGCTCAATGCGGCCTACATAGTAACAGTAAAAAGAATTACAAAGTCTAAGAAGATTATACAAATTGTAGTAAACGTAAAATAATGGGGTTAATGGATGAGTAAATTGAACACAGGAGGGATTGAGTGTAGAAGGAAATGAACGTTAGGAGGTAGGTGTAGGGAGGATGGAGAGGAAAAGATAGGGGGTAGCAATAAGGAGAATGGGAGACAAGGTCAATGTATAACAATCGTCGGTACAGAATCAAGTGGGTAGGCTTTAGTTAAGTTGAATCACTGGGGTAGGCTTTCTTATACATTTACATACATATTGACTCCTGCTGACAACCAGACACCACCAAGTTAGAGCAGGGGTTCTCAACTCACACACCTAGACAGTCCGGTTCACAGGATACCTGCAACAAATGCACATGAGATAGATTTGAATGCATTGCCTCTATTACATGCAAATCTATCTCATGTATATTCACTGTGGATATCCTGAAAACCCAGTTTCAATGCAGCATAATGGAAGATCTGATTAAGCTACAGAGCACAGTGAATTTTGCAGATGGGTCTGGAGTGCTGGTCTTTACTTCTCACTATACTTGTTGTAGTTTAGTTTATTGAACTTGATGTACTACATCTTAATAGAAAGGAAAGGAAAAAAGAAGGGGAAATCAACAGACCATGACACTGCCCCCCCCCCAAACCCAGAAAGAAACATCAATGTTTTGTAAAAGACTTCGTGATCAGGTGTTTTAAAGCAGGAGTGGCTGATCTCACTAGTAAAGCATTTTGATATAAGGGAGCAGGGTAATTTGAGGTAGTGCACGTATCAAGTCCAGATGAATCTGGGTAGGAGGAGAGAGGAGCAGCTAGTTGGTGTACTAGAAGTGGGATGGAGACTTGTACTCAGGGGCGTAGCCAGACACCTAATTTTGGGTGGGCCTGGGCCCAAGATGGGTGGGCAGAAGAACTCCGCCTTGTCCCACAAGTGATTTGGTCTCTCCCTCTCTCACCTGCATACCATATGGTCTCTCAAACATCCCCCCCCCACCCCCGCATACCTTTTAAATAGATTTTCACCGGCAGCGAGCAGCAACTAATACGCACTGCTCATGTTGGCCCTACAGCATGTATCAGTCGCTACTTGCTGCAGGTGAAGATCTATTTACAAGGTATGCAGGAGGGACAGTTGTTGGGAGTTTTCGGCTGGTGGGGCTTGGGAAGAATGCCTGCCAGCCACATCATAGGGATGGGCCTGAGCCCAAAGTGGGCTATGCCACTGCTTGTACTTTAGGAACTAGAAGGTTTTGGACCCTGCAAAGATCAGTGTTTGTTAATTTACCCTTTATAGAAGATATGCACTGTTGAGTACCTACAAGTGATTATACATAAGCTTTTGCAAGATTGTTTTTGGGAAGGTTTTTATGTCAATGATGAAAGAGTAAGAGATCTTTTGGCTCCTTCCAGCTCATTAGATCATCTGTGATCTTGAGCTCTTTGAGGCTTTTCCTTCCATTTTTTCCAGTGTGTGTGTTTTTTTTTGGTGATTTCATATAAGATCCACACCCGTTTTTTTGTTGATTATAGTGGAACTAGAATGTTAGACAGGTAGACGGACATAACAGTGGATATGACTGTATGAACAAGAAGAAGAATTTTTAAATGAATTCTAGAAGTGACTAGTAACCAATGGAAGTTAACTAAAAGGTGGTGGTAGGGAAACATGATCATATTGATCACGCAAAAGGTCGTGCAGTATAATTTTATATTACCAGATCAGTGTCATTCCTACTAGTGATGCTGGAAACTTCTGTTTTCACTTCGCTGTTCAGAATGGGGGACTCAGTCAAGCCTGCACAGGACAGTGACACTTAAATATGGGTGAACGTCAATGGAACAAGGAAGCATCTGCTATTAAACAATAGACCCTGCTCTAGAGTCCTTCTACACATTTGGAAGGCTAGTCTATAAATTGGTACCTCCATTTAGGTGCGCTGATGACATGCTTGAGTGCCAACTCTATAATGACCTCAGTTTAGGCAGGATTATGCCATGTCAATGACACATGCAAATGGGTGTGGATACATATTCTAAGTGAAATGTATAAGTGATAGTATTTCATAAACTACATATGTCACTTGGAAACAAGTCTACCCATGCTTTGCCCACATAACCCCACTGCAGTTATGCGCTATAGTACTTAGAAGATGACATTTGATAGAATAGCACTAACTACCACATTCATACATAACTACTAATTATTGGCGCCTAAGATGTAATTAAGAGGTGTTTACATCTAGGTACCGATTTTTAGAATTACCTTAATGATACAGGTAGACGGGATGGGCCATGTGGTCCTTTTCTGTCAACATCACCCATGTTTCTGTGTTTTCATACTGTTTATTATACTGAAAGTGTTTTCTTCCTATTGCATCTTATTTCAAAAACAATTCTGAGCAGTCTGTACTTCAGATCAAAGCAGAACGTCCTAACTGGAAATTAATATGCATTATTTGAACAGTGAGATGAAAAGAACTGTTTGAAGAAAAAGAAATGTTTTCTCAAGTTTTCTATGACATTCAGGTTTTTAAGGACTTTTAAAAACAAAGTGACTGTTAAAAATTGGGCTGGTTTCAGGAGTTTCTGATGCCTGACAGGTGTTTTGCCCATGTGGGAAACAGATGCTAATAACATTTCCCCTAATAGCTCATAAATAATAAGCGTTTAGCATTTTTCCTTTGAATGCTGCTCTGTCAATAGCCAATTTACTTTTCAGAAGCTGTAAAGTTCTCCTGTCAATCACATTTTGCCTGGGGCACTGTTTGGTGATTAGAAGGCCCTTGGAGAGCAAGAACTCCAAATTAGCTTTAAATAAAAAATAAGAATATTCATGTTGTTGGAACATCTAAAGGTAGAAAAGAAGGTAGCCTTGGTGCATTCACATGAGTGCAGGACTATTTAATACTTCACAGAGTGGGATTGTTTCTCTGTTCTCTGGGGGGTGGGAGGGGGGAGGAGGGATACTTGAGCTTTAGCAATGAAAACAATGTAATCCCTAGTGAAACACAAAACGTTGTGAGGAGTGAGGTTCAGGCTGTTTAGGCTTAATCTTCTCACACTATGGATGCTCTGTTTATAGTTCAACAACAGATCTCATGGGCTGATGCTCAGAACTCCACTGCTGTAAGGAACTGCGCAGGGAAATACCACGGGAACAGCGCAGAAAAAAAACTTCACAATGCTCAACACTAACAGCATGCAAATTAGATGCACGCTGTAAGCACTGAGAATTGGGAAGTTAAGGGGGAGGAACGTGCCTGGCGCATGCGCACTTGTGCAATAATCACACTCTTGTGTGCGTACCCAGTCAAACTGGGGAGCACGGAGTAGGTTCCTTAAATTCGTATTTTATTTATTTCCTTGAAGTATTGGCATTGCAGGATACAATAGTTCGAAAGAAGGAGGAGGGAGAGTGGACCGGCCGCCTCAGAGTTACACTTAAAAGGAATGTGCAAGGACTAGAGAATGGTATGGGGACAAAGTTTGTCCCTATCCCTGTGGGTTTTGTCTCCATCCCCATCCCATCCCTGCAGGTTTTATCCCCATCCCTGCGGATTCTGTCCCCGTCCCTGTGGGCTCTGCCTCATCTGAAGAAGCCTTGAGCACTTATGATTTTATATTTAAATCTTTTTATTAAAGTATAAAAAGGAACAATATGCTGTGCAACTGTTGTTTATAAATCACAAATAACAATGAGCAACTATAATAGCCCCCTCACCACCCTCTACCCTTGCAACCCCAACAATAGCTGACTTCTACTACCCCAAGGAACCCTAATCCACCCTGTTAAAATGTCTAGGGGCACAAAATACAATCCATTCTGTATGCCCTAGTGGGGGAGAAATATGGCCTATGAAGTACTGCTAAGATTTTTTAATCTGTGTATGAATAATGTTATCAACAATCTCAGGATTCAGTCTAGCTCTCCTGTCTTCCACAGTCCTTCCTGCAATAGAAAATGTCTTCTCCGAAGATGTGCTGGTAGCAGGAATGCACAGGATCCCTCATGCAAATATTGCCAGTTGTGGCCAGCACTTTTGCTTGTTCTTCCAAAAAATGAAGACATCATCGCCTGCGTCACTCGAACATAAATAACTGTCCAATTCATTAACAGCCTTCAAAGTAGAGAATGACACGGGGACAAAGTTTGTTCCCATCCCCACAGGCTCTCCTCCTGTCCCCATTCTGTCCCTGTGTGCTCTGTCCCTGTCCCCATCCTCGCAGTTACCACGGGTCCCTGTCCCCATGTCATTCTCTAGCAAGGACACCATAGTGTGCTTCGTATTGTGGGATGGAAAAGAAAGGCCACAGCCAAAACCCCAATGCCAACTCTGAGCATTGTTAAAAGATAGAAAACAGAGAGTAGGGTTAAATGGTCAGTATTCTCAATGGAGAAGGGTAATTAGTGGGGTTCCCCAGGAGTCTGTGCTGGGACCGCTGCTTTTTAACATATTTATAAATGACCTAGAGATGGGAGTAACTAGTGAGGTAATTAAATTTGCTGATGACACAAAGTTATTCAAAGTTGTTAAATCGCGAGAGGATTGTGAAAAATTACAAGAGGACGTTACGAGGCTGGGCGTCTAAATGGCAGATGATGTTTAATGTGAACAAGTGCAAAGTGATGCATGTGGGAAAGAGGAGCCCGAATTTTAGCTATGTCATGCAAGGTTGCACGTTAGGAGTCACAAACCAAGAAAGGGATCTAGGTGTCATCGTTGATGATACATTGAAACCTTCTGCTCAGTGTGCTGCTGCGGCTAAGAAAGCAAATAGAATGTTAAGTATTAGTAGGAAAGGAATGGAAAACAAAAATGAGGACGTTATAATGCCTTTGTATCACTCCATGGTGCGACCGCACCTCGAATATTGTGTTCAATTCTGGTCGCTGCATCTCAAAAAAGATATAGTGGAATTAGGAAAGGTGCAGAGAAGGGCGACGAAAATGATAGAGGGGATGGGACGACTTCCCTATAAGGAAAGACTAAAGCGGCTAGGGCTGTTTGGCTTGGAGAAAAGGCGGCTGAGGGGAGATATGGTAGAGGTCTATAAAATAATGAGTGGAGTTAAACGGGTAGACGTGAAGTGTCTGTTTATGCTTTCCAAAAATACTAGGACTAGGGGGCATGCGATGAAGCTACAAAGTAGCAAATTTAAAACGAATCGGAGAAAATGTTTCTTCACTCAATGTGTAATTAAACTCTGGAATTCATTGCCAGAGAATGTGGTAAAGGCAGTTAGCTTAGCGGGGTTTTAAAAAAGGTTTTGGACGGCTTCCTTAAGGAAAAGTCCATAGACCATTATTAAATTGGACTAGGGGAAAATGCACTATTTCTGGGATAAGCAGTATAACATGTTTTGTACTTTTTTGGGATCTTGCCAGGTATTTGTGGCCTGGATTGGCCACTGTTGGAAACAGGATGCTGGGCCTGATGGATCTTTGGTCTCTCCCAGTATGGCAGTACTTATGTACTTACGTCCAGGGCGTCACAATCTCTTGAGTTGACCCTAACTACTATAGCCCTTATGGGTGAAGGGGGCACCTATATGTGGGTACAGTGGGTTTCTGGTGAATTTTGAAGGGCTCACAGTTTCCACCACAAGTGTAACAGGTAGGAGGAGGTATGGGCCTGGGTCTCACCACTACACTACTCCAGGAACCTGCGTACTGCTCTAATGGACCTGGCTATAACATCTGAGGCCGCCATAGAAGCTGGTGAGTACTATTTTTATTCACATTTTGGGGGTGGGGGTGGGAGGGGGTCAGTGACCACTGGGGGGGTAAGAGGGGGTCATTCCTGATTCCCTCCAGTGGTCATCTGGTCCTTTAGGGCACCTTTTTGTGTCTTACTCATTATAAAAATAAGTCTAGACCAAAACATTGAAGATTTTGCCCTAGACGTTTTCGTTTTATTCCATTATGGCTGTAAAATGTCAAGTGTTAGGCATGCCCTAAGCCCTTTCTAATCCTGCCTTTGAAACACCCACGACATGCCCCCTTGTGATTTGGATGCATTGCAGAAGAAATGCATAGATAAACCTCTGCTAAATAGGTTTCGAAAATGCCGAATTGGACATTTTGAGACAAAATCCATCCAAATGGTGCTTTATGACACTTTTTCGATGTTTTTCTCTTTCAGAAATGAGCCCCACTGTATTGAACTTCTATACAAATTTCTGTTTTTCTTGTAGCAATATTTTATCAATGTTTCCTCCTCTCCATGACAGGACTGGTTTACTTATTGCCACAAAGCAGAGTTGATCAAATGTGTGTCCTTGTAAAGTGACAATGTTCCACCAAAGGTTTTTCTGTTACTTTACAATTTAATGCACTCCTGTGTTCTATGATTCTCACTCTGAGCTGTCTTTTTGTTGCCTGATTCTTTTTGTTACCTGATGCAGCCATATAGGCCAACAAAACAGCAACCAACAGGTCGAGGTAAAGAACCCCCCACGTGTATAACAGCAGTAAAAACCAAGAAGTAGGGGTGGACCAAGACGTCTCACCAGCCAAAGGTTGATTGAAGTAACTTTATTTGGGTCATATACATATTTGGTGCAAATAAAGTTACTTCAATCAACCTTTGGCTGGTGAGACGTCTTGGTCCACCCCTACTTCTTGGTTTTTACTGCAGCCATAGAGGCAAAATGTAGCCATGTTGGTCATTGTGATTTTATTTGTGCATTAAAGCTTCTACTTCGACTACTGCTTAGTGTTTGTGCAGTAGTGTGCTATCATTGTTGCTGGTCATAGCATCACAGATCCAGGTCTTTTATTTGATCCAGTCCAAAGTAGAGGGACAGCACAGAAGGTGAAGTGAAGAACTTGCTTCTGCTGCTGTGAAGGGTGAGCCAGTGAAGTATACCTTGCACCTTAAGCCAAACCTGGTCCTTGTAATAGGACATTTGAACAAATACTTTTTTTGTTGATTTTACTTACAAGTCTTCCTTTTTGTTTTTTGTATTATGTTCTGAATTTCTGATTCAAGTTTATTTTCAAGTGCATTTAATTTGCAAATTTATAAATAAATAATAATTTAAGATAAAATATATGTAAAATGTATCTGTGTACCTGTACATGGTCCCTGGACCACTGAATATTGGTCTTGATAATAATAATAATAATAATAATAATAATAATAATAATAATAATAATAATAAGTGGGACAGTGGTCTTGTGGTTAGATTGCCTGAGAAACCTCAGTTCAACCCTACCTCTCCCTCTGATCCTCCTTGTGACATCAAGTTCACCCTCCATTGCCACAGATGGTAAGCTCTTTGGGACATGGAAATGTTTCCTGTACCTGAATGAAACTCACCTCCAGCTACCTTGCCTTTAGCTCAGGCTTGGCAACTTAGGTGATTAAATCTAAAGTTAGAATAGTATTGCTCATTTAATTCATTAACAACTTTGGCTTATGTTAAAATAGCAACATTTCACAAAAAGGTGAACAGTTCTCTCTGGGATAAGAATCAGCACATGATGCAGGGCAATTTGCAAAGCAGGAAAAAAATTAACACATGGGGCCTTTTTTGCAAAACCAGATTAAAGTTTTGTTGTATCTATTGGGGGTGTTTGTGGCAAAGGTCTGTTCCAGATACTATCGAAACAGCTGCTAAAGCAAAATTCAGTTAGGTTCATCTCTGGAGAAGTCTTTAACTGCAGTACATTATCAGCCACATTAAAAGTTAACATGTGATAATGACCCATGAGCTGGCTGACTGCCAATATTCAGTGATACAACTGAGTAGTGCTGCTGAATATCTCTGGTAAATGGCCATTCTCTAACCAGACAGGCTGGGGGCGGAGTTTAGTTTTCTTCTCTTCTCTCCCTTCCTCTCTTTGCTCCGCTTACTGGTGTGATTGATATGCCTTTTCTGTTTTAAATGGAGTTTTTTTTTCAGTTTTCTTGCATGAGTTTTAATTGTACAACACCTAGTCTTGGCCAGTCCAATTTTGGCGAAGAATCAAAATTTTCAAATAAACATAAAGTTAAGACAGAAAAAAGGTTGTCCTAACTTCATGTGCCAACTTAACAGCATGGGCCTGAATATCAGTCACTTTCTGGTTTAACTTTTGGGTCAGCGCATATCCAGATATTCAGTGCTAGGAACTGCACATGCCCAGCATTGAATATCCGGGGGTTAGTTCAGCCTGTGGCTGTAAGTGGATTACAAACTGCTTACTGCTGCAGGCTGGAATTTACACTCTTAGGGCAAGATGCACTAAACTAAACCAGCCTTTAAGGAGCATATAACGAGCCTTTAACAAACAAGTAGATTACCCTGGCATGAACTAAAGCCCAATTTCCGACCAGGGTAGCAGCAAACGAAAACGGAATGCAGATGAGCAAATTGTGTAGAAACCCTATTGAAATGAGATGCACTAAGGTTTTCCGCTTGCCCTAATACTGGAAAACTCCGGGAAAGCTAACGAGAGGTCTGTACCTCTCGTTGGGGCTGCCTGGCTTCCAAAACTTAAATGTAAAAAAAAAAAAAAAATCGGTAGGGGGCAAAAATGCTCTTCAGGAGCGTCCTTTATTGACGGCCTTGCCCCCCCTGCCCGAGGTCGCCGCTGCTCCTCCCTGCATTAAAATCATAACTTTAGGCAGCCCCGGCCTCCCTCCCTTCTTCTCTTCCTCTCTTTCTCCTCCTTTCTTTGAAATGACAGCTCCCCCCCTCCACTGGGCCCCCCTCTGTCTGATACCAGGCCCTCACAGCACCTCTCACCTCTGTGTGAAGGCGCTGCATGGGCAAGAACAGCTGATCGCCTTGTAGCGCTATAAAAATGCTAAATAGTAGTAGTAGTAGTAGTAGAACGCTACCTTCTATCCCAGGACTCTCCAATTTCCTCTGGAGTCTTTCATGAGGTACTTTGTCAAACGCCTTCTGAAAATCCAGATACACAATATCAACCGGCTCACCTTTATCCACATGTTTGTTCACCCCTTCAAAGAAATGTAATAGATTGGTGAGGCAAGATTTCCCTTCACTAAATCCATGTTGACTTTATCTCATTAATCTATGCTTTTGAATATGCTCTGTAATTTTGTTCTTTATAACAGTATCTACCATTTTGCCTGGCACCAAAATCAGACTCATCGGTCTATAATTTCCCGGATCTCCTCTGGAACCAACTTTTGTTTTTGTGCCCCCCCCCCACCATGCTCCACCCCCTACCACAGAAATGTTCACAATTCCTCCCTTTCCCCATCCCCAAACCACAACTTCCACGATTTCACCCCCTCTCAAAACAGCAACTTCCACGATTCCACCCCCCCCCCCCATGCCCCAGGTTCTTTCTTTCTCCCCCCCCATGACTACCCCAGGTTCTCCTTCCCTCTCACAGCCACCCCAGGATCTACCTCCCTTCCCCCACGGCCACTCCAGGTTCTCTCTCCCTCCCTCCCCCCATAGCAACCCCAGTTTCTCTCTCTTCTTTTCTCTCTCCTCCCTCCCCATGGCCACCTCAGGTTTTCTCTCTCTTCCTCTCTCCCTCCCTCCCCACAGTCACCCAAGCTTCTTTCTTTCTCTCTCCCTCCCCAATGGCCACCTAAGGTTCTCTCTTCCTCTCTCCCTCCCCCCCAGCCACCCCAGGTTCTCTCTCCCTCACCCCCCCCCCATGGCCACCCCAGGTTCTTTCTCTTCCTCTCTCTCTTCCGCCCTCCCTACAGCCAGCCCTGAAAATAAATAACACCATGGTGGTCCAATGGGACCCCAACCCCCACCCCAAAGGCTCACCCTGGTGGTCTAGCAGTGGCTCCCCAAACCATTTCTATCTTGGAAGAAGGAGAAGGGATTAGGACTCCCTCCTCCTGCTAGGCACCTCCTCAAAATGGCGGCACCCTGTCCTGCCAGGTGCATCCTGGGATGTACTGGGCAGGGCTTAAGGGAGAAACTCCTATTACATGGTAGTTAAGCCACGCCCAGTGTACTGGACCACCAGGGATAGAAGTCTTTGGGGTGGGGGGGTGTCTGGGGTCTACTAGACCACCAGGGCTGTGATAGCCAGTTTCCTTATTCCTCCCTTGCTTGGCAGAGCCCTAATACCAGCTCTGAGCTGGCATAGGGTTTGCCATGGGTGGAGCACCCTTCATTGGTGTGCTGCCCACTGAACATTGGGAAGGAATGTGGGAGGCTCTCATTAGCATGCATTTGCATGCTTATTGCGCCCAGAGCCAGGAAGCTCATTATTTCATGCGCTTACCGGCTCTAAGCATTCGGAAGGAGCAAATGTGGATGCTAGTCTGGTTCTAATGGCCTGTAGTGCCACATTTTCTTCTGAGCATTGGTGCATCAGTGATTTGTCTGTCCATACTTTGTTTTTCTATAATGTCCTTGTCCATCAAATGCTCTAGCTTAACCACTCTCTGTTGAAGAGAGTTATTCTGAAATAACATTGATTGCCCCAAAACTACTAAGGTCTTCCAAATCACCTCAAGGGTACATACAGAAGGAGCCACTGTCAAAAAAGAAGGCAGTTCAGATTTCATCTTTAGGGAGTCAAGTTCATAACATATGAACATAAGAGTAGCCATACTGGGTCAGACCAGTGCTCCATCTAGCCCAGTATCCTGTTTTCCAAACAGTGGCCAAGCCAGGTCACAAGCACCTGGCAGAAACCCAAATTGTGGTAACTCTCCATACTACAAATCCCAGGGTAAGCAGTTGCTTCCCATGTCTGTCTCATAGCAGACTATTGACTTTTCCTCCAGGAATTTGTCCAAACCTCTATTAAACCCAGATAAGCTAACCGCTGTTACCACATCCAGCAAAGAGTTCCAGAGCTTAACTATTTGGTGAGTGAAAAATATATTTCCTCCTATTTGTTTTAAAAGTATTTCCATGTAACTTCCTTGCGACCCCTAGTCTTTGTACTTTTGGAATGAGTAAAAAATCAAATTACTTCTACTCGTTCTACACCTCAATCATATCTTCCCTCATCTGTCTCTTTTCTAAGCTGAAAAGCCCTAACCTCTTTAGCTTTTCCTCTTACTAGAGGAGTTCCATTCCCTTTATCATTTTGGTCACTCTTCTTTGAACCTTTTCTAATTGTGCTATATCTTTTTTGAAATATAACGACCAGAACTGAACGCAATACTCAAGGTGCGGATGCACCATGGAGCGATACAAAGGCATTATGATACTTTCGTTCTTATTCACCATCTCTTTCCTAATAATTCCTAGCATCCTGTTTGCTTTTTTGGCTACAGCCGCACACTGAGCAGCAGATTTCAGACAGGACTTAACAGACAGGACTTAACAAAGATCTAGCCCATTATAAACCATAAAGTTGTATTGCACTGTTTGTCACCCTCCTCTCATCTATCCACCCCATCCTGTTAGACTATCACTGAAATGCTTTGATGTTCCCATGCATACCTCCTATCCACCCCCACCCTGTTAGACTGTCACTAAAATGCTTTGATGTTTCACTTATATATACTGTCATCTACCACATTTGCTTATTTCCGATCTGACGATCTATTTTATTCTGCCTTCAATACATACCATCCTACAATCAGATTCAAAATTGACTACTCCCCAGAAAAAGTCAATTTTTTGGACACCACGGTCTCAATCAGTGATGGCTGTATACAAACATATATATACAAGAAACCCACAGACAGATGCAGCTACCTCCACAACTCCAGCTTCCATCCTTCACATACAAAAAGATCCATCATTTACAGCCAAGCCACAAGATACTACCGAATCTGCTCTGACCCAGGGGACAGAGACAGACACCTTAAAAGCCTGACTGCATCCTTCAAATAGAAAGGCTACAACCCCAAAATAATCTCCAAGGCTTATTGCCTCCTCCCTCAAAACACCCAGGGAGAATCTGCTACAGTACAAGGAGAAACAATCCACAGACAGAATCCCACTTGTACTGACATACAATCCAGAGCTGGAAAAACTGAGGAAAATCATAAGAGATCTACAACCTATACTCCAGGAGGATGAATTACTGAAAGAGATATTCCCATCCCCACCAGTACTGGCCTTCCGAAAGCCACCCAACTTAAAACACAAGCTAATCAGAAGTAAACTTCCATCACAGACTGAAAAGGAACAGAATGGCACATTTCCCTGTAATTTATCCAGTTGCAAACTATGCCAAAATATTTCACAGGACCCCAAAGTCATCCACAAAGGAAAGATACTCAACATAAAGGGATCTTTCACTTGCTCATCTTCCAATGTGGTATATATCATTCAGTGTAAAAAATGTAACGAAGGATGCTATATTGGAGAAACAGGCCAGATGCTTAAGACAAGATTCAATTTACATAGACATCACATGAACAATACAGGTGCCAGCAGGGTTCCCACGCCTGTTGGTCAACATTTTACAGGACCAGGACACTGTACCAGTGACTTCACACTGACAATCCTGAAAGGTAACTTTAAAACCATACAAGAACGTAAGACCTTTGAAGTCAGAATGATTGAATATTTTAACACCCAACAGAAAGGACTTAACAAGGATCTAGCCCATTATAAACCATAAAGCTGTATGTCTCTGTTGATCACCCTCCCCTCACCTATCCACACCCATCCTGTTAGAATATCAATGATATGCTTTGATGTCCCCATGCATACTTCCTACCCACCCCCCTCCTCCCACCCTGTCAGACTGTCATAGTAATGCTTGAATGTTTTCACTTATATACACTGTCAGCTAGCACATTTGCTTATTTCCGATCTGAGGAAGAAGGGCAACCTTCGAAAGCTAATCAAGAAATGTATTAAGTTATGTCCAATAAAAAAGGTATCATCTTATTTTCTTTTCCATGTTTTATTTTATTTCTATTGATTACCTTTAAAAGTGGAGTAACACGGCTACCACACCTCTCTACTCAAGTGTATTATCTACAACGACACCCAGATTTTTTTCTTGCTCACCATTTACTGCCTGTGGTAGCTCCTCAGGCCGCTGTGCTGCGCCTATTGATTGAGTGGGTCCACTCAAGGTACACACTGTATCTCCAGGTTGATGCTCTTTCTTCTCTTGCTGCACAGCGCTACTGCTAGCTCTGGAGCAGACCATTTGTACCTTGAAGTGAGACTGGTGCTGACGGTTGGGAGGGTGGTAGTCTAGGATTAGGGCTAGGGTGGCTTCAGGCTCAAAGGGAGTGGCCAATCCTCCACATCCTTGACTCCCCAAGCAGGCTCTCAGCATTCATCTGAGTGCCTAGTTTCATCATAAACTTTTCAATAGCCCCAGGCACCGAAGAACTGCTCTGCTGAGAGGAGGGAGCAGAAGCTTTCCCCTGACTTTTAGGCATCACAAAGAAAAAGATAAGGAGCAGAAACTTTAGCATGTATGGTCAGATAGCCTTGATGTGGTTTTTTATGTTTTTTATTCCTACATAACCTTTGACCTTTTTAAAAGCAAATATAAGTCTTATTGTGCAGCAATTTTGTTGCTTTGGAGAAACCTCTTATATGATTACTGGGTCTAAATAACCTTTTTGCAGTGGTGTTCTGGAGTGGGCTCTCACAGGCTGATGAGAGCCATTTGTTAAGTTTTTAAGAAATTTGGGAGCCGGTTGTTTAAGTAGGCCCCCCCACCCCATGGCTACTTGAAGAACTGGCTCCCAAAATGTGGGCTTGGCCTCCTCCTGAATTCTCTTTTACTTTGCTGTAGTCCTGCCAGCCAAGTAAATAGACTGCTGCTGCTGCTCCCTGCTCTTTGTTTCTAGCTCTGAGCAGCAGGCTGGGATTTCTCGTGCATGTGAGAGAAGTCCCAGCATGTTGCTCAGAGCCAGAAACAAACAGTGGAGAATGGTGGCAGTCCATTTATTGGCTTGTGGGGCTCGGCATCCCTGCAAGCAAAGGTATGCCTAGCGTGCTTGCATGAGGTAGGGGAGAGAGAGGCCTGTGTTGCCCCTGCCACCAGTCCACTCCAGTCCCCTCAAATTGCAGGGCTGGCTACATCCGAGAGCCTGTTGTTAAAAATTTACTAGCACACCCCTACCTTTTTGATACATTTTTTGTGCTGCTTTTTGACTAAATCCTTTTATTCATGCTGACATTGCTGCTTTGAAAAAATCCACAGAAGTATTCCTTTTTCAATGAGGGTTTCAATTGACTTTCATTTCTGTTATTTTTAAATTTGAAGATTTGCCCTTTCTGTAATCTAAAGGGAAGCATGTTTTGCTCCTTCCCCTCTAGGTAGGAGCCATTTTTCACTTTGCTATTCCACCTGATTCAGTTCTATTGCTGTTTACACATTCTAAATATACTAAGTACATTTTTACAACTGACCCCTCATTTAACCCCCCCCCCTTTTACAAAGTGAATGGGCTGTGTCGGCATTACTGCGCAGCTTTGTAAAAGGGGGAGGGGTATATATCTATTGCATGTGAATTTTCAGACACCATATTGATGAAGAAAAGAGCTGTCCTTCATTTAACTTATTGTCATGATATTCAGAATCATTTTATTTGTTTTTCTTAGGAGACAATGATGCTCATTTTTTAAGCATATGGACATCTCATAAGGTCAAAATGGACATCCTGTATAAAATTAGCCTCTAAATTGACCTCGTATAGCCCAGAGCTTTCCACAAGCTATAGGCAATAAAGACATCAATCAGAAGGGTCTGCAAGTTATGAGAAATCAGCTCTTGATATGATACAGACGTTCAAATATTTGAAAGGTATTAATCCGCAAACGAATCTTTTCCGGAGATGGGAAGGCGGTAAAACGAGAGGACATGAAATGAGATTGAAAGGGGGCAGACTCAGGAAAAATGTCAGGAAGTATTTTTTCACGGAGAGGGTGGTGGATGCTTGGAATGCCCTCCCGCGGGAGGTGGTGGAGATGAAAACGGTAATGGAATTCAAACATGCGTGGGATATGCATAAAGGAATCCTGTGCAGAAGGAATGGATCTGTTGCAGGAATTACCACTATTGTTAGCAGAATCTGTGGTACTTCAAGAGTCAAACAGCACACACCAGAATGAGGGAGAAATCTTCTTTATTTGCCAGCAAACAAAGTAGGACATCAGCACTAGGTCTCTTCTTCTCTTTCTCAGCTCTCTGGACCCTGCGTCTCCTGTCTCAGCTCCTTCTCTTCTTCGGTTGTCTCTCTTCTAACGTAAGCTGCTTCTGCTCTCATTTATATACAGTTTTTAAACCCCTCTAGCCCCCCTTACTTTCCAGATGGTAAAGAATAGATTGATTACCCTGTCTTGAACCAATCATCTCTACACATATATTCAAAATATCAGTTACATAGGTTTCAGACATTTCCTAAACTGACCTATGACCTGGGGCCTCTCACGCTAGACAATGGGGCACCTATCTCTTGCATTTTATTATTATTCACATAATCAGTTTCCCAATCAACTTCATACTAACTGGGTTCTGGCATTCATTAAGGGGTCAAGGGCCAATCTTACTTAATAGCACACATATATGATTTGTTATTACTTTCAGAAAACCAGTCCTATACTTAGCTATTCATCAAGGAGATGACTTGACTTTCCCTGACCTCTTTCACCTATTAGCTTCCTACACAGAACTCGCTAGGACTGTAGATAATTCAAACCAGATGTTGACCTCTTAAACTCTTACTTGAAAAGTAACACTGAGTTGAACAGATATTCTATATAGAAATAGAACTTATTAATTACACAGAATAAAACATATTCTAAAATAAGCAGAAATCAGAATTCCTTATAAGACAAAATCTAACTCATCTAGAATATCTATATCTAAACTATTTTCTTCTAGACAGCATTAAACTAATCCTTTTAAAACTACAGTATGCTTTGCTTGGTGATCCCCTCGAGATTTGTCCAGGATGGCATCCAGATGTGGTAAACTAATTACTTCTCTCAAAAAGGGACAAAGAGAGTTTCATTTCTCACTGACCTTTCTAACCTCTAGCCTAGCAAAAGCTAGACATTCTAAGTAATCTAAACCAGATGGCATTCCTCCACTTGCAGGACTGAAAAGTTAAAATAGAATTAACAAATATGACTTCTTTGCCCAAGCTGCCTCATTCCCCCCTTTGAGACTAAAATCAGCTTATGCAGAGATAAGTCTCACAACTCAAACTCTGGGGATTATAGTGATCCCAACTCCATACCTCCTCCTGGGGCATAACGTCTAGGAATAGGCTTATGAATCACCATTACCCTACTCGTTAAGGTCCGATGGCATACTGCCGAAGCACATGAGGCTAGGAAACAAAACAACAATCCTGCTAAAACTAAGACTATTAGGGAAATGAACAAGGGACGTATCCATGAGGTCAATGACCACCACCAGGAGGTAAGGTCTAATCCTCCTCGGTAATCCTCCACATTAAGACTGGCCAACTGTAGGACTTTATCCATGGCATGCCTAACTACATGCGTCCTATTTATGACAATAGTACAGCACTCTGAAGAATTGAGCACTGTGCAGAGGCCACCCTGGGCTGCAAAGAGGTAGTCAAGGCCCATACGGTTATACCGAGAAACTACACTTAATTCATTAATTTGATCCTGCAATGCATTGACTACCACGTTCAGCTCATGAACTAAAACATGGAGTAGGGACTGAAGTCGCCGGGTAGCCATGCCTAGTTCAGTAATACCCGCTACCGGGCCCCCAATTGGAATCCAGGCCGTGGCAGAAAGGGCCACAAGTCTCTTTTTAGTCAGAGGATAAGTAGAGTTGATGTACTGGAGGGCTAATTCAATCGCCTCATCCTCTGTGGCAACGGAGGAGGGTAAGGACAAGGCCTCTCGCTTAGAGCGGTGCGGGGATGGTGGCCTGAGAAGAGGAATAACTTTAGGAAAATAATTCAAGGTTACCAATACACAAAAATCATACGTGGGGGGAAGAATCATGTGGAGGACATTATCACAGAGCCAGTAATGGCCAAGGAGAGGGTGAGGGAAGTTCCCAATAAATGTTGGCTCAGGCTGGACAAGGTACTTAGGATGCCCATAATGCGAGCCCCTATCCCAGGGGGAACGAAGACGAAATGGAGACTTTGCACACCATAGGTGCCAATCCCCAATTGTGACAGGCTGCTCATTTGTTATAAACTCTTCATACCCCGGGGACTTATGAAAATAGAAAATAAGCCGGGACACTATAGTCCTCTCAGTGGTACGCTCAGGAGCCAGATAATCACCTGGGTCATAATCTGCAGGTACGGTAGTAGGGCACATAGGAGTACCTGGAGAGACTACCCACACAGATTCCCCCTTCTCTGGGAGAACATTGGTATAGTTACAGGAAATGGGAAGAACAGTTGAGATGTTTCTTGTTAAACAAAACACTCCAGAAGCTGGATAGGGAGACGTAAAGACTGGCCTTAGAGAAGATTCAGAGGGGGAGGTAGCATTATAAAAAGGACCACCAAGTATAATCCTGGCTCCAAGGGCCTGAACTCGAAAAGTAGGGAGGTATAAGAGCTGTAAGCGGCACAGGGACAGGAACAGCTGGGACATCTGTGGTATAAGGAGAAAATCGGGAACACACAATACAAGGGGAAGTAATCTTTGCCTGGCTAATTAGTTCCTGGACAGAATGTAGCCAAAGGTTGGAGCGAGTTAGGGTATTAGGAAAAAGGAGGCAAGGAGTAGAAAACAACAAAAGCACCCAAACTACTAACATTTTCTTTCTTCCTAATCTAAAACAAATACAGCAAACTAATTAAGCAATAATATTCCAACAGTCTGTGCTAGTCACAGATTACTCTAATATAATGTTCTCAGTCTTTGAGTTCTTATACCAGTTGGGATAGACCCTCAACTGACAAGGATCAAGCTCTCGAATTCCAGGAAAGCCAGAATCAGGCAAGAAAGAGTCTCAGTATGAAGCCGAAGTCCAGCAGCTCCTGCGGTATGCAGTTGACCCTTCTTTTCAGCTAGTAGATTCTTTGGTTCGGGTCAAGCGCAGCTTCAATGGCTCCGCTGGATCACTTTCTGCTCTCCACTGTTTAGGCTCCGTCTGATCCGTGCTGGGCTCAGTCTGTTCAGCAGACTTGATTCGAGACCAATGGACCCATGGAGTTATCCCTGCGACCTTCACAGCTGTAGGGGTAGAAAGCAAAACAGTAAAAGGTCCTTTCCACCGGGGCCCCAAAGGCTGGAGCCTCCAGTATTTCACCCAAACTCTATCCCCTGGCAGGAAGGAATGTACCTGAGCCTGGAAGGGGACAGGGTTTATTTCTCTCACATAAGACTGAAGCTCAGAAATTATCCGGCCCAAAAGGGCTACCTGCTCCTGCACCTGGGCAGACCCTAAAGTCCCTATGTCTCCCTTAATTCCCTGCAAAATGGCTGGGGGCTTCCCATACACAATTTCAAAGGGAGAGAGGGCTGTTCCTTTAGTTGGGGTGCATCGGAGGCGAAAGAGGGCTAGTGGTAGTGCCTGTGGCCATTTCAGTTGGGTTTCCTGACAAATCTTTGCTAGGCTATTTTTCAAGGTTCTGTTTGCTCGCTCAACTTGCCCTGAACTCTGGGGACGGTAGGCACAATGCAATTTCCAAGTAATGCGCAATGCGCGGGACAGGGCCTGAAGTGTGGCTTCAACAAAGGCGGGACCATTATCTGAGCCTATGGCAAGGGGCAGTCCATACCTGGGGATGACATCCCTAAGGAGGGCTCGAGCTACTTCTGTGGCTTTCTCAGTGACTGTAGGGTATGCTTCCACCCACCCAGAAAAAGTACAGACCATGACCAAGAGGTATCGGAGCCTACCGCTCCTGGGCATTTCTGTGAAGTCTATGACTAGGGACTCAAAGGGTGTTAGTCCTCTAGACTGAACTCCTGGTGGAATACGGGGTCCCTGACGAGCATTATTCTGGGCACAGAGAGTACATCGGGCAGAGGCAGTGGCAACCAGACTATCCAATCCTTCCAAGACCACTACTCGACTGAGTAGGCGGGCTAGTGCTGTTTTCCCTAAGTGTGATAGGTCATGAGCTTGAGACACTACAGGCCAAGCTAGGTGGCGTGGCACCAGAACTCTGGTATCAGGGAGATGTAACCAGCCATCAGGTCTCCTTACTGCACCTTCCTCTTGAGCCCATTTCTCTTCCGTTTGGGTGTACATAGGCGTCCATTCTTGCAGTCGAATCTGGAACAGGGGGGTCACAGTACCTGCTGGGGGTCCTCGAGCAGCTTCCTTGGCCACCGGATCAGCATGGCGGTTCTCTCGGGCCACTGGAGTATCTGTCCTTTGGTGTCCCCTGCAGTGAATGACAGCTACCTTCTTAGGGGCCCAAACAGCCTCTAGCAACTGCAGTATTTCAGGTCCATACTTAACAGGTTGGCCTGCGGCATTTATAAGTCCCTTTTCCTTATACAAAGCTCCATGAGCGTGTAGAGTTGTGAAGGCATACTTGGAATCAGTATAAATGTTGGTCACCAGTCCTGCTGCTAGCTCCAGAGCTCGTATGAGGGCCACAAGTTCTGCTTTCTGGGCTGAAGTTCCTTGGGGCAGGGCCCTTGCTTCTATCACCTTGTCCTCTGTCACCACAGCATAGCCTGCCAATCGCTTGGAGTTCTCCACGTAACTGCTTCCATCTGTGAAATAAATTACATCTGGGTCCCTCCAAGGAACATCTTTAAGATCTGGTCGACTGGAGTACACTTCATCCATGGTTTGGATACAGTCATGATCCGGTGGTCCCTCAGATGCTGGCAAAAGAGTGGCGGGATTGAATGTAGCCACTGTTTCCAGGTGTATCCGTGGATTCTCACACAAGCTGGCTTGGTACTTAACCATGCGGCTATTTGTAAACCAGTGATTGCCCTTGTACTCCATGAGGGTGAGAACTGCGTGGGGGACTTTAACAACCAGTTCTTGCCCCAAGGTCAACTTATCAGCTTCCTGGACCAGTAAGGCTGTTGCTGCAATGGCCCTCATGCAGGCTGGCCATCCTTTAGCCACTCCATCCAGCTGTTTAGACAGGTATGCAACAGGCCTCTGCCAGGATCCCATCATCTGGGTCAGCACACCCAGAGCAACCCCCTGTCGCTCGTGGACATACAGTGAGAAAGGTTTCTCCACATCAGGAAGGCCTAACGCAGGGGCTTGGAGTAGGGCTTTCTTTATGGCGATGAAGGATTGTTGAGCAATAGGTCCCCATTCAAATGGTTCCTTTTCACCCCCCTTTGTAGCCTGGTAAAGGGGTTTTGCCATCAGTGCAAAATTTGGAATCCAAATTCTGCAGAATCCGGCTGCTCCCAGAAATTCCCTAACTTCCCTTCTGGACTTGGGTTGGGGAATTGCAGCAACCGCTTGCTTCCTACTGACATCCAGTCTCCGACTTCCCTGGGAAATGCAGAAGCCCAGATACTTCACTTCTGACTGACAGAGTTGGGCCTTCGAGCGTGAGACCTTATAGCCTGCATCCAAGAGTAACTCCAGCAATTCTCTGGTAGCCTCGAAACACTCTTCCTGGGTCACTGCTGCAATCAGGAGGTCATCTACATACTGGAGTAAAACTCGCCTGGAAGGCTCAGATTTAAAAGTCTTAAGGTCTTGTCCTAGGGCAGTCCCAAAAATGGTGGGGGAGTTCTTGAACCCCTGTGGCAGGCGGGTCCATGTATACTGAAGCTTCCATCCTGTTACTGGGTTTTCCCATTGAAAGGCGAAAAGCAGTTGACTGGCGGGGGCCACTCGAATACAAAAGAAGGCATCTTTTAGGTCCAGTGTCGTGAAATGGGTAGCTCCAGAAGGTATCAATCCCAGCAGGACATATGGATTAGGCACTACAGGGTGTAATGAAATAGTGGATTTGTTGACCACTCGTAAGTCTTGGACTGGCCGGTAGTCCTCAGTCCCTGGCTTCTGAACTGGCAACAGTGGCGTATTCCATGGAGACTGGCAAGGTCGAATAATTCCATGGGATAACAGACGATTCAGATGTGCTTGAATCCCTTCCAGAGCCTTTCGGGGAATTGGGTATTGGCGAAGATGGATTGGCCGGGCACTTGGAAGTAAGTCTACATGAACAGGGGGAATATTTCGGGCCAACCCTGGGGGATTATCTTCTGCCCATACCCCATTGACCTGGAAGCTGTCGGCCAGGGGTAGGTCAACTTGGCCATGCGACTGATGCAGCCGCCATTCTTCTTCAAGGGGGCAGCAGAAACTCAATATGCCCTTAGGGCTGGATGTCGGGGGCCGAAAGGAGACTGAAGTCTGGCCATCAGAGTCAAAGGAAATTTGGGCCCTAAGCTTGGACAGTAGGTCCCGGCCTAACAAAGGGATTGGACAGTCTGGCATATACAGGAATTCATGAGTGACTGTGTGTGAGCCTAATTGGCATCTACGGGTCGTCAGGAAGGGCCTCCGGTTCTGCACCCCCGTGGCTCCCACCACTCGGACAGTTTTTCCAGACACAGGCGCTAATCGCTCCGTCACAACAGAATGTTCAGCTCCTGTATCAATCATGAATGGAATTGAGCGGCTCCCTATGGTTAGCTTGACCATGGGTTCCTGGGAGCCCAGTTTGTAGGAACCCGGTCTGTCCTATTCATCCCATTCTGCCATCTCGGCTATCCCAATGATGTCAGATTCAGAAGGCTCATACCTTCCCTCTCGAACTCGGCCTCGGCTTCCTCGATCTCCTGGTCCCCTTCTCAGTCCCTGGCGCCTCTGGGGGCATTCATCTTTCCAGTGCCCTCTTTCCTTGCAGTAGGCGCACTGATCCCTCTCCAATCGTGGTCTGGGATTCTCCCCTCGTGGCCGGGATTGATTGAAGGAATCTCGAGGCCTGGCTGGCGGTCCGGGGTCCCACTTTGGCTTCCCATTAGCTAGAGGTCAACCTCGGTTAAGGGTGGAGTTAGTAATGGCTGCCGCCAAAAGGTCGGCCTTCTTCTGCATCTTCCGGTCAGCCTCTCGGCGCATCTCCTGATCCCTATTAACGAAAACCTTTGTTGCGATCTCAATTAGCTGGGTGGTATTCATCCCTGCGAATCCCTCCTGACGCTGCAGCTTCTTCCGGATATCTGGCATACTCTGGGCCACCAATGCACTATTCACCATTCTCTGGTTTTCTAGTGCCTCAGGGTCAAATGGGGTGTATGTTCTGTAGGCTTCAATTAGTCGCTCTAAAAAGGCCCCAGGGGATTCAGTTGCCCCTTGGAGAATTTCAGAGACCTTTGCCAGATTAATGGGCCTTTTTATGCCTTTCTTCATACCTTCCAGCAAGTCCCGGCAATAGCCAGACAACAGTTCATAGTGCTGCCCATTATTTGGATCCCAAGCTGGAGCTGTGCGAGGGAACCGAGTTCTAACCCATTCCTCTAGGTCCTGTGTCCCCTCGGGGGCACGCGCTCGCGTGATGGCCTCAGCATTTTGTAAAATCTTCCGCCTCTCCTCAGTTGTGAAGAGGGTCAGGAGAAGCTATTGACAATCAGTCCAAGTTGGGTTATGGGTGGCCATAATGCTAGCCACTAGGTCCACCACTGCCTGAGGCTTTTCAGTATAAGAGGGGTAATGCGTCTTCCAATTCAGGAGATCAGTGGTTGTGAAGGGTACATACTGGTAGGCCTGTGCCTGCATAACCTGACCCGGATTATTAGGATCCGGTCGAGTGGTGGGTACCTGGCGCAGGGGCAGAGCTCTCGAGGAGGTGGGAATGGAACCTGAGGTAGAGCTAGGAGCTACCCCCTTATCATGCTCAAAGGTGATTGCAACAGGTCTAACCCATTCAAGGGAGGCGTGTTGAACCCCTGAGGGATGGGGAGGGGTACTCATAGACTGAGAGGTGATCACAGGTGATTCAGTCCATTGAAAGGGATGCTGGGCCCCTGATGAATGGGTAGGGGTACTAGAGGGAGAAGCTGGGCTGTTGGGAGTTGAGGAGTCAGGGAGTGGAGCCCAAAGCGGGTCTTGGGAGGTTAACAGGGAAGAATGTGGCAGAGGAGGGTAGATACTGGCTGAAAAGTCCAACCTAGGGTGTGGCGGGGTTTGCACAGAAGGGGAGGAACTATCCGGAGAAGCCTGTGCTGGAGAGGCTTGGGCTGGACGCCGTGGATCTCTGGGGGTGGAGCGGAACCCCAACAATGGGCCATAAGGTGGTGGCTCAAGATCTGAGGGGTCATCAGAGAGTATGGGTTTCTCGGACAGGGTAGGGGCGGAAGCCACCGATTGGGTGGTAGGCTTCCTGGGACTCTTTCCCTCCTCCAGTTTAGATTTTCTAATAATCTTTCTTTGAACGCGGCCCAACATGAACTTCACTGGGGATCCCATATAAGTTTTCAACCAAGAGGGAGGGTCAGTAACAAGGCTGTCCCAGGAATCTATATAGGGGAGTTGTTCAAGATATTCTGGTTCTCCTACAACTATGCTGTAGACCTTCCGGATTACTTCAATATCTAAGCTGCCACTAGGGGGCCACCCCACTCCCATAGATGGCCACTCAACTTCACACAAAGTTCTTAGAGTACTTAAGCTTAAAGTCTGTCCATAATCATTAAGTAAAAATCCTTTCTTAAAATTCTTAAGCATACAATCTAGGGGAGTAGCAATTTTTCTAGACGATGTCCCTCCCATAATGCTTACAGTTACAACACACAGAAAGGAAGGGAATTTTTGGAAGTGTGGTAAGGGGTCCACAAATCCAGAGACACAAAGGTAAACAAACAACAATCGCTTCCTTCCGTCGCTGGCCAGTTGAACTCGCGTTAACTGGAACCGCAGCTATAAGAAGTCCACACTCATTTAACATTCATTCATCACACACATACTGTACAAAAAATCCCACCCAACAATTTCAGATTTCTCAGATACAGATAAGCGCTGGCGGTTTTCCTACTAGTCCCCACGACTAGAAGGTAATAAGGCCTTCGCTGAGAGTTGATCAGACTCCCCTTCCCTCAACTTTTGAGGGGCTGGTTTACAGTTTCCTAGCTAGGATTACAATACAGAATACAGAATACATACCCGGCTAATGTTCCTCAGTCAGTTGGGTGCCAGAAATTGATGCAGGGTTCAGCATCCCACTTCTGACACCAAGAATTGTTGCAGGAATTACCACTATTGTTAGCAGAATCTGTGGTACTTCAAGAGTCAAACAGCACACACCAGAATGAGGGAGAAATCTTCTTTATTTGCCAGCAAACAAAGTAGGACATCAGCACTAGGTCTCTTCTTCTCTTTCTCAGCTCTCTGGACCCTGCGTCTCCTGTCTCAGCTCCTTCTCTTCTTCGGTTGTCTCTCTTCTAACGTAAGCTGCTTCTGCTCTCAGTTATATACAGTTTTTAAACCCCTCTAGCCCCCCTTACTTTCCAGATGGTAAAGAATAGATTGATTACCCTGTCTTGAACCAATCATCTCTACACATATATTCAAAATATCAGTTACATAGGTTTCAGACATTTCCTAAACTGACCTATGACCTGGGGCCTCTCACGCTAGACAATGGGGCACCTATCTCTTGCATTTTATTATTATTCACATAATCAGTTTCCCAATCAACTTCATACTAACTGGGTTCTGGCATTCATTAAGGGGTCAAGGGCCAATCTTACTTAATAGCACACATATATGATTTGTTATTACTTTCAGAAAACCAGTCCTATACTTAGCTATTCATCAAGGAGATGACTTGACTTTCCCTGACCTCTTTCACCTATTAGCTTCCTACACAGAACTCGCTAGGACTGTAGATAATTCAAACCAGATGTTGACCTCTTAAACTCTTACTTGAAAAGTAACACTGAGTTGAACAGATATTCTACATAGAAATAGAACTTATTAATTACACAGAATAAAACATATTCTAAAATAAGCAGAAATCAGAATTCCTTATAAGACAAAATCTAACTCATCTAGAATATCTATATCTAAACTATTTTCTTCTAGACAGCATTAAACTAATCCTTTTAAAACTACAGTATGCTTTGCTTGGTGATCCCCTCGAGATTTGTCCAGGATGGCATCCAGATGTGGTAAACTAATTACTTCTCTCAAAAAGGGACAAAGAGAGTTTCATTTCTCACTGACCTTTCTAACCTCTAGCCTAGCAAAAGCTAGACATTCTAAGTAATCTAAACCAGATGGCATTCCTCCACTTGCAGGACTGAAAAGTTAAAATAGAATTAACAAATATGACTTCTTTGCCCAAGCTGCCTCAGATCCTCAGAACCTTAGCTAAAATTGGGTGGCGGAGCAGGTGGGGGGAAGAGGGGTTGGTGGTTGGGAGGTGTGGATAGTGGAGGGCAGACTTATACGGTCTGTGCCAGAGCCGGTGATGGGAGATGGGACTGGTGGTTGGGAGGCGGGGAATACTGCTGGGCAGACTTATACGGTCTGTGCCCTGAAAAAGACAGGTACAAATCAAGGTAAGGTATACACATATGAGTTTATCTTGGGCAGACTGGATGGACCGTGTAGTTCTTTTTCTGCCGTCATCTACTATGTTACTATGTATATGTTACTCACCAAAGCAGATAATACAAGATCAGATATAGCTTTTCTCATAGGGAGATCCGACAGCAAAATAAGCCTGTCTCACATAATCAAGACTCTCCACTACTTCATTCTGCTGTCAGTTCTTAAATACTCTTTTTCATTACACTGATATCTATTAGCTTCAATTATTGCAAATATGCTAGCACATGTTAGTTTGGGCCACAATGACTCTACAACGACTTTCCTGGCCACAGGTTTCGCCCAGCCCCTCTCAAGGTTCTGTTTTTCTGCACCTGTCCCACTGTCATATATCTTTTGCAAAATATCTCTAACCGCATCTTCTCGTTTTGGCCTGTCCAGCTGGCATTTTCACATCATCTTTGGCTAATTTTACATGAGTGCCAAGTTTCAGTAACTCTTTAGGCTATCACAACTGAGTTATTGCAATCTGCTGCAATCTTTGACTCAGACAGAGTATGATTTTTATTGAGGCCTAGTTTAACAGTAACAAGCCTTTTGACCTGTTTTTGCCTCTTGACCTGTTTTTCCCAAGGACAATTTACAACAGTTTTCTACAATTCATGTGCTTGGAATGTCCAAATCCCAATTATGAAAAGGCAAAAATAAAGATGTGCAATACTGCAGTATGTCCAAATAGCAAGGGGGAGTGTTCTGGGTGGGACTAGGGACAGCCTGAAATCTGGATGTCCAACAGCGATAACTTAAGAGGAAGAAAAGAAGGATGTCCTTATTTAGTCCTGTTTCAGGAGCGTCCAGGTTATAGATAGGTACTCTAATTGAGCAGCTGTCCACTGAAGGAATTAAGGCATGGCACCTCCTTCACCCCCCTCCCCCCCCCCGGTAGTTACTGTCCCCCTCCCTTTCCCTTGAAAGTGAAACTAGGAGGAGATACCAAGTTCAAGGAACAGAAAAATACCTATTGTACCTAAATATATAAGACCCACCTACAAGCCCGAATGCTATTGAAGTAGTGTACATTCAGGTACAGTAGGTATTTTTCTGTTCCTAGAGGGCTCACAATTAAAAAAAAAAAAAGAGTTAAAGTGGGATTTGAACATGAGTCCCTTGTTTTACAGACTACTGCATTAACCATTAGGCTATGCCTCTGTTCTGCAGGGACATCTGTGTGGCCATTTTCTAAGAATGCTGCTATATCGACATGCATGTCCCTTGTTTTCTCATTCAAAATTTGGATGCTTCAGTTTGTAAAATGGATGTTCATTCTGGACTTTTCCAGCACATGGATGTCCATCTCACATAATTTCAGTAAGGCTGTATCCTGTTCGAAAATACATGTGAGATGAACATCTGTTTAGGACTTTCTGACTTGGACATCCTTTTGAAAATGCCCCTCCACATGCATGGTTTTTGTTTCTTATTACTAATGGATTGTTTTGTAAATTAATTATTGATTTATTTATATGTTTTGAAGTGATTGTAATTGATGTCTTAATTTTTTAACTTACCTTAATTTTTATTATTTATAATTTTGATTTACTAATTTGCTTTATGTCAGGTTAACAGTTGGCCCTGCTGCAGCTGTATAGGCAAAAGTGGCTATGTCGGGTATAGTGATTTTATTTATTTGGATTTAGCTCACACTTTTTTCAGTAGTAGCTCAAGGTGAGTTACATTCAGGTACACTGGGTATTTGTGCATTAAAACTCCTACTTCTATTACTGCTTAGTGTTTGCTCCTATCATTGCCTCTGCTCTGGACTATACTGCTGGTTACAAATGTGAAAAGAGATACTTCCTTTCTCTTGCATTTGAAACCTGTGGTGCGACTCCTGGCTGGGTTTGGCACTCTAAATATCGAGTTCTTTCCAAGAACCTAGGATATTCAGAGGTATTGACATAGGATATAGGCAGTTCCAAGCAGCACAGCCTTCTGTAGTTGACAGATGGTGAGTTTTCTCAGTACCCAGTGTGTTCAAATGTTGTTCCAGGTCTTTAGATATTACTCCAAGAGCTCCAACTACTACAGGGACCACAACTGTAGGCTTTCATCAGAGTTGCTCAAGTTCAGTGTTCAAGTCTTGATATTTCATGATCTTCAGGTGTTTGTCTTCAACACATCTATCCATATGGAGCAGAGGAATGGTCTAATGGCTAGTGCAGCAGCCTGAGAACCAGAAGAGCTGCATTAGATTCCCTCTTCAGCTCCATGTGATTCTGGGCAGGTCACTTAAACCCTCCGTTGCTCCAGGTACAAAATAAGTACCTGTACATAATATGTAAACTACTTTGATTGTAACCACAGTAGAGGAGTGTGGTAGCCGTGTTAGTCCACTCTTAAGGTTATCAATAGAAATCAAACAAAATAAAACATGGAAAAGAAAATAAGATGATACCTTTTTTATTGGACATAACTTAATACATTTCTTGATTAGCTTTCGAAGGTTGCCCTTCTTCCTCAGATCGGAAATAAGCAAATGTGCTAGCTGACAGTGTATATAAGTGAAAACATTCAAGCATTACTATGACAGTCTGACAGGGTGGGAGGATGGGGGTGGGTCGGAGGTATGCATGGGGACATCAAAGCATATCATTGATATTCTAACAGGATGGGTGTGGATAGGTGAGGGGTGGGGTGATTAACAGAGACATACAGCTTTATGGTTTATAATGGGCTAGGAACCCCAGGTCCTTGTTAAGTCCTTTCTGTTGGGTGTTAAAATATTCAATCATTCTGACTTCAAAGGTCTTACGTTCTTGTATGGTTTTAAAGTTACCTTTCAGTATTCTCACTGTGAAATCACTGGTACAGTGTCCTGGTTCTGTGAAGTGCTGTCCCACCGGGGTGGGGGTCCTACTGGCTGTACATAGACATCACATGAACAATACAGCCTTTTATGTGAAGTCCACTGCAGTGCTCCCCTAGGGTGCCCCACTGCTCTACTAAGAATGCTGGCCCCCATACATCCCAATGGCTTGTTTTTGTGCGTTTCTGAACACAAAAACATCTAGCAAATGGCCATTTTCAAAACAAAATTTGGACATTTTTCTGGTCTGAAAATGGCTATGTTGGCTATGGATTTTTGGACATTTTTCACAAAACATCCAAAATCGGATTTAGACATATCGAAAATGACCTTCCACCTCTCTATTTCTTCCTACCAATTCTGGGTCCAGCTGTCTGAAGTGCACTAAAATACTCCAGGTACCTGCATACTGCTGTCATGGACCTGAATATGACATCTGAGGCTGGCATAGAGGCTGGCAAGTAATGTTCTTCACCACACTTTTTGGGGGTGGGAGGGAGTTAGTGACCACTGGGGAAGTAAGGGGAGGTCATCCCTGATTCCCTTCAGTGGTCATCTGGTCATTTGGGGCACCTTTTTGTGCCTTATTCGTAATAAAACAGGTCCAGCTCAAAATGTCCAAGTTTTAGTGCTGGACGTTTTTGCTTTCTTCCATTATGGCTCAAAGATGTCCAAGTCTTAGAAACACTCAAGTCCTGCCTTGAACACGCCTCCGATACGCCCCCTTGAGATTTGGACGTCCTTGCGACAGACGTCTGAGAAATACATCCAAAATACGGTTTTGATTATACCGATTTGGACGTTTCTGTGAGATGGACGTCCCAATGCCAATTTATGTCACTTTTTGGGCGTCTGTCGAAAATGTGCCTAATAGTCTCTCATATGGAATGAAAGTTGGAAAACATTGTTATCTAGTATTGTACTGGATGTTTGTTATCCTTAACATTTTAATAAAATTTACTTTAACCAGAAACTCATGGGATAGGAGGCAATGTCCAATTGAGGATTAAAAACTGGTTAAAAGATAGAAAACAGAGAGTAGGGTTTAATAGTCAGTATTCTCAATGGAGAAGGGTAGATAATAGGGTTCCCCAGGGGTCTGTGCTGGGACCATTGCTTGTTAACATGATCTAGAGATGGGAATAACTAGTGAGGTAATTAAATTTGCTGATGACAGAAAGTTATTCAAAGTTGTTAAATCACAAAAGGATTGTGAAAAATTGCAAGAGGACCTTATGAGACTGGTAGACTAGGCATCCAAATGGCAGACCACGCAAAGTGATGCATGTGGGAAAGAGGAACCCAAACCATAGTTACGTGATACAAGGTTCCACATTAGGAGTCACTGCCCAGGAAAAGGATTTAGGTGTCATCATTGATGATACGTTGAAACCCTCTGCTCAATGTGCAGCAGTGACTAAGAAAGCAAATAGAATGTTAGGAATACTTAGGAAAGGAATGGAAAACAAAAGTGAGAATGTTATAATGTCCTTGTATTGCTCCATGGTGTGACTGTACCTTGAGTACTGTGTGCAGTTCTGGTCACTGCACCTCAAAAAAGATATAGTAGAATTAGAAAAGATACAGAGAAGGGCGACGAAAATGATAAAGGGAATGGGTCAATTTCCCTATGAGGGAAGGCTAATGTGGAGTGGAGTGGAACAGGTAGATGTGAATTGCTTGTCTACTCTTTCCAAAAATACTAGGATTAGGGACCATGCAAAGAAGCTACTAAGTAGTAAATTTAACATGAATCGGAGAAAATATTTCTTCACTCAACAAGTAATTAAACTCTGGAATCCATTGCCAGAGAATGTGGTAAAAGCAGTAAGCTCGGCAGGGTTTAAAAAGGTTTGGATAATTTCCTAAAAGAAAAGTCCATAAACCATTATTGAGATGGACTTGGGAAAATCCACTGCATATTCTAGAATAAGCAGCATAAAATCTGTTTTACTATTTTGGGATCGTGCCAGGTACTGGTGTCCTGGATTGGCCACTGTTGGAATCAGGATACTGGGCTTGATGGACTTAGGTCTGTCCCAGGATGGCAATGCTTATATTTTTATGTTCTTATATGTATCAAAGAAATTGTGATACATAGCAGTGGTTATGGGATGATGATCTCTTCCAGGCTTCACACTCCCCTGAAAATTACTTATTTTTTTAAAATGTAATTTATACTGCTACAGTGGACACAGTCCAATCAATGAAATTCCAGCTTATGCATCTTTTACTAGAGAAGGTTTATACTGCTACTCAGTCTCAGTATAAAGGGATGGACTGCTAAACTTATTTACAATTTCCTGAAGAGCCAGTTTGGCTGAGGCATATGTCTTTGGACCTGCTGTCCTGAGCTAAAGCTGTTCCTCATAGCACTAAATATCCCAGCAAACTGGAAAAAAAATGAAAATACCCAACATAAAAAGCATTTTGAAACATGCGGCCAGATGTCCAAGCTGACACAGCGCTTAAGGCGTGTGACTGATAAAAAGCCAGGGCTCTTGGTAAATGGGGATTTTAAAACATGCCCGAGGCAAGTGTAGGATATTAAAAACATCCTGGGCTCTTTTGTATGGAGATTTGCATACGTTGAGGTTTTAAAGAGAGGGTCCATCTGTCAGTGAGTACAGTCCCTGCACAACACAGCACTGTGTGAGACTGAAGTGTGCTCCCTTCTCCAGCAAGGGAGAGAGTCAGTGTTTTATTTGTAGTGTGTAGGGAGATGGGATTGCTAAAGGCACTGGATTTTTACCAGGAGCTGGGAATTAGTGATTCTAAAAGTGATGACCTGATACTAATGCTGGTAGCACAATTTCGGCATCACAGGACCTGATTCTGGGGAAAATGACAACATGATGGAGTGCTACAGTGATTGATCTCAGGAAACAATGTAAACACTTCTGTCTGACTGTTGCATTTCCTTTCCAATTTTGTGCAGAATTCTCAGGTCAAATTATAAATTCCCTGATAATCCATAGACCACGTCAGTGTTACCTTGCCTTAAACAGCCATATCTGCGTAAGTGGAGGTTTAGATACCTAAAATTAAGCACATACTTTTGTAACATGTGTATGTCTACCATACCACTATAAGCTTTAGAACTTGTAAAAGTATGCACCAAATTTCATACATTGCCTTGAGTTAATTTCTTCAAAAAGGTGGTAAAGAAATCCCAATAAATAAATAAAATGTGTATATCATACCATTGTACAGCTTGTAAGGATATGCATACTTTTATAACATGTGTACACCATACCATCATTGTACAACTTATAAGAGTGTACACTTATAGCATGTGTACATCATACCATCAACATATAATTTATAAGGGTATGTACAGATTTTTATGCTGTATGCTGTACTATTATTGCAAACTTTGGAAGGATAAGCACAAAGTTTCATAATATTGGTAAGCCTGACCATTATATACAACTTGTAAGGGTATTCACAGACTTCATTGTGTATATCATAACATTAATTTGTAAGGGTATGCAGAAAAGTTTGTAATATGGGAGCATCATACCATCATTGTGCAATTGGTAAGGAAATGCATAGCACTTTATTACATGGTACGCCAGACCCACTGAACAGGTGGCAGTCATTGGTGTCCACATGTATTTAGTGCCACTCACTATCCAAATCAAAGTGGACCAAATACTCTATATGGTGCCAAAAAATCAGCACTGATAAAGATTAGCGCTAAGTGCTATCTATAAACAGCACTCAGAGTTGAGCACCATTTATAGAACAGCATTTGGTGCCAGGATCTGTGCCTAGTTTTGGGCATGAGGCGATGGTGACGGCGGGTTGGCGGCAGGGGGGTCGAGAGGGTCATCGTGCAGGATGTCAGACTCAGAAACAGAACGAAGCCTTGCGCCGGAAGAAGAGGACCTCGGCTGGTGGGGGTTGGGGTCCCCCGCCAGGAAAGGTAGGCGACGGCGGGTTGGCGGCGGGAGGGGGGGTCAAGAGGGTCGTCGGTAGGGGGGTCCAGGGCCAAATCTATGGGGGCCCAGGCCCCCGTGGCCCCACGTAGCTACGCCACTGGCTCTTCCCATGGCCATGTCCACTTTTCAAATCTGTGTGTAAAATTTACATACAGATCCTGGTGCCTAAAGATGTGCATGTAAATTTACATTGATGCCAAGTAGCACCGATAATTGATTATTAGCGCCCAATTATCGGTGCTAATTAGCTCATTTGTCAATTAAATTGCACATGCAAATTGGGTGTATGCCCAAATTTGTGGGCACCTTTTATAGAATTAGGGTGAATATGTTTAAACACTGCAAGAAAGCGAGAACAAACCAGATGGATAGGAAGCAAGATGTTTGACTAGATGGAAGGAGAATGCGTAACCCTAGTAGCGCTCTAGAAATGTTAAGTAGTAGTAGTAGTAGAATGGAACCACTTTTATTTCTTAGATCTTTTATTTTGTTAAACCAAATGGCTTGTTTTTGGTAGAATACATACACATAATCAGAGGTAAAACTCTATCAAAATAACAGAAAATATCATCCAACATACGTGGCAGAAAGTCTACATTGGTACAATCTACCTCGTGAACTGAGGTCTAGCCAAAACGCTTTGCTACAGATCTCTTATGGAATGAGATGCATTTGGCTCTTTTCAGGGTACAAGTTTTTCTCTATACACTTCCATGATTTGGAGTTGCTTACCATTGGCTGTTAGGATGAGTCAATTGATGTTTAGAAAAGAAGTTGAAAACCTGGATGGTCAATAACCTATCGGTGTGAGTGATCTGTTGGGATCTTTTTTTGTATCAAGCTTTGGGCCTGTGGTCCTGGGCAGTCAAGAATTTGAGACTGGGTTTCTGGAAAGGGGTTGAGCATGTGAAGATGTGTGAATGTGATCAGTCAGTCTATATACTTGTCTGGATTATGGGCTGCGGGGATTCAGGGTCTGCTGCTTGATTCAGATTTTAAACAAATCTTGATTTCAATTTGTCACTTTAATTCTAATTGTTTATATATATTATTTTTTCTCTTTTACATTAATTGTACTTGGCTTGTTCCTTGTTAAACCACTTTGAATGTTCTGTTTGAATCAGGACGTAATATATAAATTCCTTTAAATAAATAACAACATACTAACAAAAGAAATATGAGACTCACAGCCTTGGCTGTGAGTGGATAACAGCAGCTGAGCTAGCCTGTGCAGAGAGTGAATTGGGGGGGGGGGGGGGGGGGTAAGTTTAAGGTAGGGTAGGGCATAGGTGAGAGTGAGGATAAATGATGTATTAACTTTCAGGTCCCTGATTGGGTGTTGGGGTCGCCAAGGAAAGGGTTTAGAATGTTGGAGATTTTGGTGAGTAGATAATATTTTGTGTGGGAGGGAGGTGGTTCATGGTAGCAGGTGGGTGTTTTGAGGCAGTCAGTAGAACTAATTTGATACTTGTTCTTACCTTCTGAGATTTGTCAGTGCTCGTGGGGTGTGTACCGTACTGTTTCCTGTTTTGGGTTGTGGGGGTTTGTTTTATTTGTCAGCCGTGTGCTATTCTCTGAGGGTATAGGTTCTTGGCTTAGCATCAGGAGCGGTGAATGGAATCTATCAGCATCAGGAGAGGTGAGTGGAGTCTGTTGGCATAGGTTGGCTCGGTCACGTGATACCACGTTGACTCTTGGCTGACTGGCAGTTTTTGTTTCATGGTTTCTTGATCTTGACTGCAATGTTCATTGGGCAGCCGACGCTCTGGTGAACTTGATTCAGCGTGGACTCAACATGGTTAGTTTTCTGTGTGCTGCAGGGAATGCTGGGATTGATTTGTGCAGTTTTTTAACTGATATTTTGGGAATTTTTTATTCCTTTTTGAGGGTACTTTGTTTTTCTGGTTATGGTGCCTAAGAGGGTCAATAAGGGCTCAGGAGGTCCAGCTATGCAAGATGCTTCCAGTCTGTGATAAAAGGAGCAGGAAAAAGTGGGGTTGTGGGTAAAGGAGTTTTCAAGCAGCCTAAGAAGAGTGGTACAGGTGGGTCTGGTGGAATGGTGGTGAAGCAGAAGGGAGTCGGTAAGGGGGCCTCATGTTCTTCTATTCCTGTAAGTTCTGGTTCTGCTGTGGATGTTGTGGATGCTCTTCCTAGTTCTTCTGGTGTGTCCATACCTCCTCTGGTGACTGGTGAGCTATCTGGGGTTTTACCTTTATCCCTTTCAGGTGTGGGGGAGGTTAATATTGGAGTTGTGGGTGTTTTTGAGGACTGATCGGGTTGGCAAAGGGGAGTTAGAGTAAGTTGGGCCCTAGTATCATGCAACTATGATTTGGATTATTCTTCCCTGTGAGCATTTTCATCTGCCATTTGGATGCCTAGTCTTCTAGTTTCCTAAGGTCTCCCTGCAAGTTTTCACAGTCCACATGTGTTTTGACAACTTTGAGTAGTTTTGTGTCATCTGCAAATTTAATTACCACATTTGTACTGATTTCCAGATCATTTATAATTATGTTAAATAGTGCCGGTTCCAATACAGATCCCTGTGGCACTCCACTATTCACCCTCCTCCATTGAGAAAAATGGCCATTTTAACTCTATCCTCTGTTTTCTGTCCAATAAACAATTCCTAATCTACAAAAAGACATTGCCTCATATCCCATGACTTTTTAATTTTCTCAGGAGTCTCTCATGAGGAACTTTGTCAAACGTTTTCTGAAAATCTAGATACACTACATTAATTAGCTTACCTTTATCGACATGCTTATTCACACCTTCAAAGAAATGAAGCAAATTGGTGAGGCAAGACTTCCCTTGGCTGAACCCATGCTGACTCTGTCCCATTAAACCATGTTTGTCTGTGTGTTTCACAATTTTATTCTTTATAATAGTTTCCTCTATTTTGCCCAGCACTGAAGTCAGGCTTACCAGTCTGTAATTTCCCAAATCACCCCTAGAACCTTTTTTAAAAATTGGTGTTACATTGGCCACCCTCCAATATTCAGGTACTATGGATGATTTTAATGACAGGTTACAGATCACTAATAGCAGATCAGCAATTTCACGTCTGAGTTCTTTCAGTACCCTGGGGTGAATAGCATCTTGTCCAGGTGATTTAGTACTCTAACTTGTCGATTTGGCTCAGTTCATCTTCCAGGTTCACCAAGATTTCGTTTGGTTCCTTCACATTGTCAACCTTGTAGACCAAAGCAAAGAATTCATTCAATCTCTCCGTTATGGCCTTGTCCTCCCTGAGTGCCCATTTTGCTCTTTCATGATCTAATGGTCCCACAGATTCCCTCACAATATTTCTACTTCTGATGTACCTGAAAAAGTTGTCACAATGAATTTTTATCTCTGCAGCAAGTTTTTATTCATATTTATTTTAGCCTTCTTTATCAATGCTTTGCATCTAACTTGTCATTGCTTATGTTGCTTCTTGTTTTCTTTATTCCGATCCTTTTTCCATTTTTCGAAGCATGTTCTTTTGGCTCCAATAAACTCTTTTACATCACCTTTTAACCATGCTGGCTGTTATTTGCTCTTCTTTCCACATTTGTTAATATGTAGACTACATCTGGTCTGGGCTTCCACAATGCTATTTTTAAACGTCTATGCTTGATTTAAAGTCCTAACCTTTACGACCAATCCTTTTAATATTTTTTTAACTGTTTGCCTCATTTTATCATAGTTGCCCTTTTGAAATTAGAAGCTGCTACAGTAGATTTCCTTAGTGACTTATCAGCTCTAATTTTGATCATGTTATGATCATTGTTTCCTTACAGACCCTACACTATTACCTCTCATATTATGCCCTGCATTCCTGTAACAACTAGCTCTAAAATAGCTCCCCCTCTTGTTGGTTCTTGGACCAGTTTCTCCAAGAAGCAGTCATTTATTATGTTTAGAAATTTTACTGCCCTAGCTCTCCCCAGTGTAACAGGGATCTGATGTAACAGATCCCACACCTAAATTTACGTGTGTAAAATTCACTTAAATTTAATTAGTGCCAAATTAATTTTTTATTTAGTTAAATTGTGCCTGCAAATTGGGCACTCACACAATTTTTGGTGACTTTTACAGAATTAAGGGTTATATGGGCAAAATTACCCTCTTCATTACACTTTCTTTACCACCTGTTTGAACCCTGTAGAAACATCCTGTAATATCTTGTATCTGTTTTCTCAATTTATTCGTTTATATTTTGAGTGTGCACTTTATTGACTATGCCTAAGGTGAGTTACAGTGCATTAACAAGCTTCAGCTAAATTAAATTTAAATACAATCAATACAGCAAACAAACAAAATGCTTCCTGTCCACTCACCCCAAAAGCTCTGTCTACTAATATAGATTTTTTCTCCAGCTGTTCTTTCAGATTTGCAAGTTGTTTTCCTGTATATGTTAGTGACTAATTTTGGTTCCCAAATAGCTCTACGCCTGTACGTTTGACTATGTAGACCACTCAGGGGGGTAATTCTCTATAGATTGCCTAAAATTAGGTGCAAGGATGATTTTATTTATTTATTTTGCTGCATTTATATCCCACATTTTCCCACCTATTTGCAGGCTCAATGTGGCTTACAATATAATACAACTACAATCACATTGATGGAATAGAGAATCAGAGTATATATAACAGATAAGGTGCATAGGAATATTATGGTAATCGTATTAACGGAGAAGAATTTCAGAATTATTGCTGTTAAGGTTCATACGAAAATTATGTTGATTAAGAAGTGGGTAAATGGATAACAGCATAACATAATGATATCAGGACAGGGTATGGTTATCGGTAATTAGGGTGTAAATAAAATAGGCAAAATGAAAGAGTTCCAATATACATTGTGTCTGATGTAGTTTAGGAGTCAGATCGTTATGAGGGATCCATTTTGTACACTTTTTTGAACAAGTATGATGCAAGCTAAACACAAATTTTATAATGGCAGATGTGTGTGGATTTAATTACATATCTTTAGTCATGACTATTTACACTAGCTCAGTAGCTGGCATAAAGGGAGAGCAGTCATTGTAAAGTAAAAGAAAGTAAAGGGGCAGCAGACGCATGGAGGGGCGTGGCTGTCAGCTCTTCCCTTTCCTCGCACAGTGGCTCTGGCTCCCCCTGCATTATTGGTGACATACAGGTGAGTGGCTGATGATGTGGCAGCATTGAGCCACTAAATTGGAGGGCTGCGGGAAAGGAAAATGCTGATGCCTGCGAAAATTAAACTGAGGAGGGAAACAGGGCGGCTGTGACCTCTTCTGTCGCTGGTGCCTGAATCTTCTCCCTTCCTCCCCACCCTAATTCCTTAGAGGATAAGTTTAACTTGGGTTACACATCACTGTTCATTAGGCCTGTTATCTTTTCAGAACACCACACAGTATCAGTTAGTCTATCCAATATAGTCAGGTGAAACCTGTTAATTAGTCACCATTTTTTATATGCTTTGTAACCTTGCGTGTCTAAAAGAAAGCCTATCCCTGGCAGTCAGTGGAAACTGTGTTAATTAGCCATGTTTCTTTGAATGCACTGTTGAATTTTGCCTTCTGTCACAGCTTGCAGGAAAAGGGAGCACCTCCTGAGCCAATAAAGTTCCTGCAAGAGACCAGTTGGTGGAAGCAGCATTGCTGTAGCAAATGAAATCCATGGTGGATACTCTGCTGATTGGAATCACCTAGCTGGAGAGTAAGACGGGTGTGGACTGAGCCTCATAGGCTTTGGAGACACAGACACCCACCATAACACAGGACTTCGCTGGATGCCAGAATGGTGGGCCATTATGCAACCACAGAGGATGACATGCCCCAGCTGCCTGATGGGAGTGGGGGTGGGGCAGAGCTCAGGACTTGTGAGGGCTGTGGCTCAGGTGCTCCCAGGATATGGATATTTGTTAATAGAGCTGAATGCTCATGCATAACTGTAGGCAGTTAGGTGCTTAAATGCCAGTATCTTATAACCTACGCATGTCACTGCCTGACATGCCCTCAACCACCCATGCCCTTCCCAGGTCCATGCCCCTCCTTGAAATTGCACACTCTGGAATTTGAGTGCACAACTTATAATACTGACTAAGGGCAGTTTTATCTGTAACTGCCAATTAGTGACAATGCTAATTATTACCAGCTATAGCCAATAATTGTTATTAAAGCCAATTAGCAGCTAATTAATTCATTGATAGACAGATGATCAAAAGCCCCGCGCTGTTCCAAACCGCGCTCTAAAAATATTGCTGGAACAGCGCGGGGCTTTACTGGATCTAAGATCAGAGATAATTGCACGCAAATTAAAGCAAGCAATTCTCTCTGATCATGGGGTAGAAGTGCGAGAGGATTGTGCCTGAGCATGCGCTTAGGCACAATCCTCCTGCACTTGTTTGACAGGTTTGGGTTGTCAAAAGCCCAGACCTGTCAAACACAGGAGCTGGAGGTCCATGGGACCACCAGACCCCAATTACCCCTGCCCAAGCCAAGCGAAATGGGGGCTGGAGGTCTGGTGGACTCCGGTCCCCTCGACCCCCCCTGACACAGGTTCATGGGGGGCTGGAGATCTGGTCAGTCTCCAGCCCCCTAACCCCCCCAGCATCCCTCCAATGTCCCTGGTGGCCCAGTGGGCTGCAGGGAGACGGCTGTGGGGAGACGGCTGAGGGGAGATATGATAAAGGTCTATAAAATAATGAGTGGAGTGGAACAGGTAGATGTGAAGCGTCTGTTTATGCTTTCCAAAAATACTAGGACAAGGGGGCATGCGATGAAGTTACAAAGTAGTAAATTTAAAATGAATCAGAGAAAATCTTTCTTCACTCAACGTGTAATTCAACTCTGGAATTCTTTGCCAGAAAATGTGGTAAAGGCGGTTAGCTTAGCAGAGTTTTAAAAAGGTTTGGACGGCTTCCTAAAAGAAAAGTCCATAGACCATTATTAAATTGGATTTGGGGAAAATATTTCCGGGATAAGCAGTATAAAATGTTTTGTACTTTTTGGGGGATCTTGCCAGGTATTTGTGACCTGGATTGGCCATTGTTGGAAACAGGATGCTGGGCTTGATGGAACTTTGGTTTGTCCCAGTATGGCAGTACTTATGTACTTATGAACCCCGACCCGACCCCCCTTCCTCCAGAACAGGGGGCTGGAGGTCCAGTGGACCTCCGGTCCCCCCAACCCCCTGACACAGGTTCAGGGGGGCTGGAGATCCGGTAGGTCTCCAACCCCCCTAACCCCCCCCCCCAGCATCCCACTGATGTCCCTTATATGGTGTGAAGCCTTGCCTAGTGCATCCCAGGATGCACTGGGCAGGGCTGGGCACCACCATTTTGCCGATGGAACAGGAGGGAGGCCACCTCCCTCCTCCAACTGCAGGTAGGGGAGTGGGGAAGGGCAGCTAGACCACCAGTCGGGGAGGGATTTACCCACGGCCCACTGGGTCACCAGGGACATTGGTGGGATGCTGGGGGGGGGGGGGGGGTTAGTGGGGCAGGAGACCCACCGGATCTCCAACCCTCTCTGAACCTGTGTTGGGGGGGACCGGAGGTCTGCCAGACCTCCAGCCCCCTGTTGCTGGGGGGAGGGGGGTTGGGACGGAGTTCCTGCCGGGGCTGCTGAACTGGGGGGAATGGGTGCCAGCCAGCATACAAATACATGCTGGACAGGGCTCACATTTCCTCCCCAATGGTCTGTAAACCCTAACAAAAGAAGGAAGTGGAAAATACAACTGCAAGAGATCAATCCGAGACACAGGGTGAGATGCTCCAGGAAAGCAAAATCACTCAATTCTACTTAACTCCTATAGTTCCCATTCAGCAAAAAAAAAAAAAAAAAAAAATGTTCAATTTTACAGCTGGGGAGAACATTGTATTGTTCTCTATGGGCATTAACCTTGAGAGATGTATAATGATCCCAAATACATAATGCAAAATCTGCACAACAAGGTAGTGCACCACTTTCACACATACAAATTTCTAAGGTGACACCATAAAATGCAAACCCATTAGACCATTGACTGAACCCTATTGTGCTTGTGTGAGTTGTGAGGCGCTGCTAGCCTGGATCCTTGACACCAGCCTCCCTTCAGTAAGAGGAAATTTTGTATCATCAGATTTAATATGTGTAATGTGTGGAAAAACAGGCTGGGGGTCTCCGATTAACGCAATAACCCTAATGAGAACAGATGCTTCAATCCGGCTGGAACACAGATTTAATATGTTAAGTTCACATAGCTCAGTCTATGAAACACAATCATCAGATGTTTACTGGATTTTGGATTAACTAGGGCTGGAGAACAAGGCAGCAATCTATATTAAATCTCGGCAAAATGAAAATTGCATAGATTTACTTAGGGTCATTATACAAGAAAATTTAATCATAGCCTCATCCAAAATGCCCCATCGTCATCATTCCGATAATTGAAATGCCATGTGAGGGATTATAAATAACTCTGATTATGAAGACACTTTCTGATTATCTGCCCTGGGAGAAAGGGGGAATAGGGAGCTCAGCAGCAAACAGTCAAAAGTAAACCTTGAACAATGTATCTTTCCATTTCCTGCTCAAACTGAACAACCAGAGAGCAGAGAACTGGGTGTTTGCTATGTCTTATTCTGCAAGACAATTCTACTTTAACAGAAACCTTTAAAAAAAATCGAGACCTGTCATTATCCACTAATGAATTTGTGGATAAATAGATACGTGCAGAGCAAACCCCGTAACACACAGGGCAGGCTGAACAAATGGCTAAGTGCTTGCAGCTTGATTGGCTGAATCCCAAAATTCATTTCAGAATGACAGCTGATAAAAAGAGGGAAACTAGCTAAGACGACACTTATTTGATACACCCATCACTCGGTTGTGTACCTGAACACAAACTGTGCACCCTGTGTGTGACATTGCCGCAAGGGCATCCTCTGCCAACACGAACCAGATATAATTACTGCCCTATGGGTGTTCCACCAGCTTTCCCTGTGCTTCTATTAATCCATGTAAAAATGGGTAAGAACCAAATTAATAAATAATTGCATCCCAAACCGTAGCCAATGGCAGCTTCTTTATATGGGAACCATTGTTTTTAAAACTCCTTACCAATGGCAGTGACTTTGTTTGCATGATAACGACACACACTTTCTTGCTGCTTGTCATATTCCATCACCTAGAGCTCAGTGCTCGGGGCTACAGAAGGTCATGTTATTTGGCTGTCCTGCCCCAGGTGACTATCTAATCTGCACATTTACTCTGAGAAATTACAGTGTCTCATTTAGCAGCTCGCTACTGCAACGTCACTCCTAGCCTGATTTTTTTTCCCCTGCTAAATTGAGGAAACATTTGAGGCTTCCTCCTTCTGCTAAGAACTTAGACCTGCGTGGGACCAGAAGTGTGATCACGGCAACACCAGTTTTGGTCAGACCTGCAGTTCAGGGTTTTCTGTACTTAAGTACATAAGTACAGGTCTTTTTTTGAGGGGGTACTTGGGGGTACTGAGTACCGGCACCTTTTTCATTGTCTGCTAAAATTGACTCATGGTCCCCAAGTTATAGCAAAAGAGATCAGGCTCTACACACCAATTCTGCCTTTTCATAGATTCTGTGACTGGTTGCAGGGGGCCTGGCTATTGTGGGGTGGATCCCTCAGTGATCACCCCACCCCTGAAGGGTGGTCTGACATTTGAGTACTGGCACCTTTTTTGCTAGAAAACAGGCACTGCATAAGTATTGCCATACTGGGACAGACCAAAGGTCCATCGAGCCCGGCATCCTGTTTCCAACAGTGGCCAATCCAGGTCACAAATACTTGGCAAGGTCCCCAAACAGTTCAATACATTTCATGCTGCTTATCCCAGAAATAGTGGATTTTCCCCAAGTCTAATTTAATAGTGGTCTATGGACTTTTCCTTTAGGAAGCCGTCCAATCCTTTTTAAAACTCTGCTAAGCTAACCGCCTTTACCACATTCTCTGGCAATGAATTCCAGAGTTGAATTACACGTTGAGTGAAGAAACATTTTCTCCGATTTGTTTTAAATTTACTACTTTGTAGCTTCATCGCATGTCCCCTAGTCCTAGTATTTTACTTTTCTCCGTCTGCTTTATCTCCTTCAATGAAAATGTTTTAATCTTTCATAGCTGTTTGCTTATCAATGCTGCATTCCTTTTTGCTAGGTCTTATAGCATTGTGATTTCTCTTTTTATGAGCCCCAAGGAAAGGGCATAATGAGATCCCTGGAAGCTTGTTCCTCCTGAGGAAGAACTTTCTGTCACTGGTGAAGGTTTTTAAAATTTCACTTTCTAAGCCTGCATGTAGATTTGACAACTGCTAACTTGTTAACTCTTCCTCAGAGCAAGAATTATTAGATCCACATTCCAGAATCAGAGAATCGAAAGCAGAAAAAAAGGGGATCAGGCCCCCTAAACTGCCCGCATTCCTTTGCTACAGTAATACCATTGACCCTACCTGATATTTGACTTTATACTCGGCATAGATCGTCTGCCCTTATCCCAGCCGTTCTTCAATTTCCATCCTGCATTACTCCCGTGATTACATTTTCTTCAGTCTTAAACAACTGCATTGTTCCATTTTTCCCTTTGAACACTTCTGTAGTATTTTTAAGGATGCAATTGAATTTTCCCATATAACACTGATTTCTAATTTCTAATTTAAAAAAAAAAAAACCTGTCAGAATATGCAGTGCTTGTTTTCCTTGTAACACCTTTGGAAGGAATATCTTTTTTTTTTTGTCAATATGCAGACATTTCAATATTAGTCCAGTCAGCAGCTGGTTTTTGGGGCTACTGTAACTCACTGTCATTGGATGAGCATCTGAGACTCAAAAATATGATTTCTGTCTTGAAAAATTAAAGACCTGTCACACCTTTTTCCTTGTACCACACTTAGGGACCCTTTTACAAAGCAGCAGTAGCTGTCGCTACTGGGCTTGCTCAGGAGCCCAGTGGTAGTTCCAATTTCTGATGTGCGGCAACTACAGCAGTAGAAAATACTGTTGCATTTTATAGTGCAGGGGGTGTGCCTGGCCGTAATCAGGCAACACGCATCGGGCTATCACCAGAGCCCCTACCACTTCCTAAATAGGAGGAAGTGAGAGCTCCACCAGCAAATGGCCATGCATCAATGCCATTTCCTTCTGGAAAAAAAAGCCTTTTATTGCTGGCAGTAAAAGGGGGCTTCAGCGCACGGCAAACCCATGTGTCAATGCCACCGCAGGGCTCCTTTTACCGCCATTTGGTAAAAGGACCCCTTAAATACTTATTAAACTCAGTATCTAGTTTTGGAAAACTAGACACAATGGCACAACTGACAAAGCTTATACTCCATAAAGGAACAGACTGTTACCCTGACGATGAACCAACGTAAGTGGCACAATAATGTGGCATGTCTACAGGAAACTTTGTACAGCATCACTGTTCCAGAAAAGCACTGGAATCAGATCCAGTGAGGAGAATGAAGAGGTTATGATCATCTGGTAAAGGAGAAAAACCTGAGAATGGCATAGAGGTATCAGTGCCAAGTGATTATTCTGCGAATCAAGTTTAGAGGGGGGGGGGGGGGGGGGGGGAGATCAAGTATCAAGAAATGCAGATAGAGACCAAGAAGATGTGGCAGAAAGACTCAAAAACCACAGACTCGATTAAAAGCAATTTGTAAGCACACCTGGATCTACATAGTTTACATCTATGAATTCCAGACAGAATGCTCTTTGGGGCAATGCATGAGTGTTAGTAAATCTGAGAGTCTAAGATTATACTCCACATACCCTGGTTTAGGAGGAGGTTCATTACTATCACCATAAGTACAAAATGAATCCATTTGGAGACAGTACCCCCAACAGAAACAAATAATTACTGGATATGGATGTGGGTTTTGTGTTCCCTGAGCTGGACAGGACTGGGAGGCAGGGGAGAGGGTGTTCAAGTCATTTTGCAACTGTGACACCTATTGGCTGGATTTAGTTTCCAGGATTAGAGGATTTCAAAAGAAGCCCTGGTGCATGGTCCCCAGCAGAAGCCAATCTGTGAGCTGGGGGAAAGGGGGTGGGAGAGAGATAAAAATAGGAGATAAACTCCCCCAGGTATCTCTGAATGAAGGTTCTAGTTGCTGGATCTTGGCCCTGGTTCAGATCAAGCAGGGAGAGGAGAACATGCCAGGATCTCCTCACTTACATACAAGTAATTATGTCATCATAGTGGTGACCGTCTGATGATAGAAATGTGCATCTTTATGCACAATGGGATGGATCTTTTTGCGATCCAGCCAGTTAAATAAGGACACAGTCAACTAGATCCCAAAGGTGAAACTTTGACATTGAGCTGAGTAGTTTCTCTGAGCAGCTAGATTTAGCAGTAACAAACATTGAGTAGCGTTGATTTTTGGTGTTAGCTGGCTATGTTTAGGTGTATAGTCCTAAGTGAACAAATAGCTGGTTAGGCTGCAGTTGAATATGAGCTTACTTTAGGTAAGATGGATATTTAGCATCCATTACATCCCAAGCTTGTAAAAGACATGTCACATGCAAGCGATGGCTCTCACTCAGCTGCTGTGCAACTAAAAGCAAAGACTTGTAAGAAACTTTTAAGAATAATTTTCTAGGAACATTACAAAGCATACACAAGCTCCGATTGCTTATATGCATTGCTGAATCTGTTAGTCTGTGACTGGAGTACTGCATGTTCTGCCTTTCAGAGGCAGCAACCCCAGGTTCTGTAAGTCTAAGTCTATCAATTTTTGATATACCACCTTCTATTGAAGCACAAATTAAGGTGGTTTACAGATATAACTATTCAGGTCCTTGCACTGTCCCAGATGAGCTCACAATCTAAGTATATTGTACCTGGGGCAATGGAGGGCTAAGTGACTTACCCAGGGTCACACAGAGCTGCAGAGAGAATTTAACCCGGTTCCCCAGGATCTTAACCCACTGCCAACTGTTAGGTAGCAGTGGGAATCAAACCTTGTTCCCCAGGTTTGCATCCTGCTGCACTAACCATTAGGCCACTCCTCCAGTCGTATTCTGGATTTGCGCACGCAACTTAATTAGTTAACAAGCCAGTCAGTGCTGATAATTGCCACTTAACAATTATTGACACTAGTTGGCATTAATTAGAATTTATGCAAAGAACTTTCTAAGCATATTCTATGCTCCAGAAATGCTGATACCAAAACCTGAAACAAGGTGGATGCCCTGGAAAGTGTGGAAAACATGAGGAAGGATCTAGCAATGCTTGAAGAATGATCTAGAGTTTGGCAGTTATGAATTAATGCTAAAAACATGCAGGATCATGTGTTTGGTCTGTAAAACCCAAGGAAGCATTACAGTAATAGGGGTGAAGTACTCCTGTGCAGAAGAGGGGCAGGACCTATTCTGAAAAAAAAAAAAGTGTGCAAAAAAAAAAAAAAAAACCCCACTTGAAAGAAACTTCTTATAAATGACATATTTAGCTAGTTGCTCAAGCTATAATGAAGGTGCTTAATGAAGTCAATGTCCTTGAAAGTTCCTTTTCATTTTTTTTCTCATCTGTCAGCACATCCACAAGCCGGTACAATATTAATTAATCACAACATTTCCTGTAGTCTTGGAGTGAAGTCCCTTCACTGATAATGAACAGGTTTAAGAGACTCACATCCCAACAAAATTACTTTTTAAACCAGCCTTATTAAGCAGAAAATTAGACCTAAATCACCCTACAACATCCTCATTAAAAGGCACTGATCCCTGGCCACTTGTGTGTTTCAACATCTTTAATTAGCAAACTGCTAGGATGTCCGCAACTAGGTACACTATTAATCTTACTTTCCTCATGCACTGCTTGGGCTATCATCCCTTCACTTTGGGAAGGGTAATGCTTCCATTTTGTCTGTGTGTGTGTGTGTGTTTGATGTCCTTATAAACCAAAAGCCTTGAAAACGATGTATGACCACCTAAACTTCCGGAAAACACTAAAAACTTACCTGTTTCAAAAGGCATACCCCACCGATCCACTTAAATGCCTGATCTCTGCAACACAACAAAACCAAAGTACATAATGGACATAACACAACCTTTCCGCTGTACGATCCATAATGTGGCTGTACCACATGAACTTTATCTTACCATAACATCACTCTGTATTTGTTCACACCGCCTCTCCGGTACTATGTAAGCCACATTGAGCCTACAAATAGGTGGGAAAATGTGGGATATAAATGTAACAAATAAATAAATAAACAAACAAAGAAATAAAACAAAGAAATGGAAGGGGAGAATGGTTCTTCCTGCATTGCAGTTTAGCATTTCCTTTCCATTGCGTCATCTGTTTGCCAGTTCAGTAATTTGACGGTCTGAGGATATCAGCTAGCACTTCTACCAGAAGACTTGCCAGCCATAGCAAGGTGTTTAGGTCCTAGCATTCAAAGACACACAGGTATGTTAGATCCTGTCCCTGAACTGACTCCTTGAGATGATAGTTAAAGCTGTTAAACATTAAAGGGGCAAAGTGGAGGTTTTACTGATGGTTGGATTTTGAGTAGGAAAAACAAAACACAGAAGAATACCAGACCTCCAGTGTATTACATAGAGAAGGAAAGGTGGAGATGTCCAAAGGTGATAAGGATGTCACAGGAGCCACACTATAGGAACCAGTTAGTTGACGTCACCTGACAGCACATTTCCAGTTGTGATTCTATATTCTGTGAGAAGTATATTATTCCATTGTGATAAATGAAAAAGACACGGTAGCTATTCTTGGGACTATATATCTTTCTGAACATTGTGACAGGGATGCTGGGGAACAGTCTAAGTTGCTCCCTAGCAGCCATGTCTCTTCTAGAAAACAGCATCCCAAGTTAGCACATTCCTTTCTCAGAGATTGGAGGAAGAACTTTGTTTACCTTTGGGAGGGGGAGGGGGAGGGGGAGGGAAGAAGCACAAGCCCATTGCAGGCTAAGCAAAAGATGTGGTCTGGACTTCTGGGATCCTGGGGTGGGGAAAGTTGTAGGGGGGGTTCCCCTGGGAACACAACCAAAACACGCTCTGCCCTCTGGCTCCTGACTGCTTCCTGGAGGCTCCAGGAAGTAACCTGGAATCCTCCATAAAGCCAGGCCCCTTCACAGAGGAAGAGATGGAGTGGATCCTGTCTGCACAGGTGAACTCTGAACATGACTCTAGGTGTCATTGTAAACAACACACTGAAATCTTCTACCCAGTGTGCGGCGGTGGCCAAAATAGCAAGCAGTGTGCTAGGAATAACTAGGAAGAGATGGTAAATAAGACCAAGTATATTATAATGCCTCTGTATCACTCCATGATGAGACTTCACCTTGACTATTGTGTTCAATTCTGGTTGCCGTATCTCAAAACAAATATAGCAGAATTAGTAGAGTGACCAAACTGATAAAGTAGATGGAACGCCTCTGATATGAGGAAAGGCTAAAGAGGTTAGGGTCCTTCAGCTTAGAAAAGAGACGGCTGAGGGGGGATATGATTGACATCTACAAAATCCTGAGTGGTGTAGAATGGGTAGAAGTGAATCGATTTTTCATTCTTTCAAGAAGTACAAAGACCAGGGGACACTCAATGAAATTACATGGACATACTTTTAAAACAAATAGGAGGAAATATTTTTTCACTCAAAGAATAGTTAAGCTGTGGAACTAGTTGCTGGAGGATGTGGTAACAGTGCTTAGCGTATCTGGGTTTAAAAAAGGTTTGAACAATTTCCTGAAAGGAAAGTCCATAGTCCATTATTAATATAGACATGGGGGAAGTCATTGCTTGCTCTGCGATTGGTAGCATGGAATGTTGCTACTATTTGGGTTTCTGCCAGGTATTTGTGACCTAGAGTGGCCACTTTTGGAAGCATGATACTGGGCTAGATGGACCATTGGTCTGACCCAGTATAGCTATTCTTATATTCTTCTTATGTTTTTAAGGTATCTTTTGTTTGCTTGCCCTTTGGATGGTATAAAGAGCTTCTGGACTCCAGTGGCGTACCAAGGGGGGGGGGGCAGTGGGGGCGGTCCACCCCGGGTGCACGCCGCTGGGGGGGTGCCGCGCGCCGGTCAGCGTCGTTCGTTTCCATGCTCCCTCTGTCCCGGAACAGGTTACTTCCTGTCAGAGCCGTAGCAAGGGGAGCTGACACCCGGGGCGGGTCGCCGCTGCGCACCCCCCCGGGTGCAGCACGGCGCACCCTCCTCCCGCTGGAGCACCCCTCCCGGAGCGCATACCCCCCCGGAGCGCATACCTGCGGCGAGGGATGGGCGGGAGGGCCGATCCGCCCCGACTGCACGTTGCTGGGGTGTGTCGGCTCCGCGCTGATTCACTGCTCTCATCTGCCCCAGAACAGGAAGTAACCTGTTTCCGGGGCAGAGAGGGCAGTGCACCAGCATGGAGCCGACACCCCCCAGCGGCGTGCACCCGGGGCGGACCACCCCCCGCCCCCCTTCCTACGCCACTGCTTCCTGTTCTGGGGCAGAGGGAGCATGGAAACGAACGACGCTGACCGGCGCGCGGCACCACCCCAGCGGCGTGCACCCGGGGGTGAAGGGGTTCTTTCGCTGGAGTGAGGGGTGTCTTTTCCCCGGGGGGGGTGTCATGCTGCATGGGGGGGTGCTGCACCCGGGGGGTGGGGCGCATCGGCGATCCGCCCCGGGTGTCAGCGCCCCTAGGAATGCCACTGCTGGACTCATTGTACCTTGCTGGAGCGGTTATTTAGCTGGTGACCACAGCACAGTAATACCCACAGGATGGTGGGGAGGGGTGCTGCTGTTCCTGTGGTGCAGCTTGCCTAGCACCAAGGGAGGGGAATTTATCTGTTTAAGCTGCTTTTGTAGCAGGAATGTGGAACAGCCAGTAAAGGGGAACTCATGTTAAAACTCTGGGTCTTACAAGGGAACCTTAAGGGAAAGATTTCAGTGAGAGTACGTTAGCCCTCAGAAGTCCCAGAGCCTTGGCCCAACAATTATAGGATCTGACTCAGAAATGGCTCTTCCCCCAGAATAAAACTGTAGATGAAATTATTGCTGAGATAGTGCTTGAACAATTTTTGTATGCTGTACCCCCAGATGAGTGGCAAGAGGTGAACACATTAGATCAGGCTGTTCATATAGTAGAGAATTTCTTTGAGGCACAGGCTAGGTCTTGGGTTCCTTTGTGGATAATATGGGGCCGCAATGAAGAGAGCAATCTGGCCTGAGTGGGTCTCGTTTTCCCCATGAGAAGCCTAGTAAGAAACCCTTACAGGAGGCAGGAATAGGATATTGTAATTGTCATGGCCATGCTTCAATGACAGCTCACTTTTCCAGACCTATGGCAGCCTCTCCATGGGGGCGGGTTGCTTGCGTGGCACATTGGGGCACTCCTCTTGTCTAGAATCCTGTTCACGATGCTGCACCAGTGGGAGTTGGCCTCCCTAAGTGTGTGTGCACGCTGAAGATCCTCTTTTGTAGTGGCAATGGCCGGGGTGGGGCAGGGTGGCCCTTTCACCCAGCAGTTGCCCTAGGGGCTGGAGCAAGTGGTGCAGGCTTGAATGTGTGTTGGAGATACAATAAATCCACATGTCCTTTCCTGGATTGCAAATTCTGGCATGCCTGCTCTCAGTGTGGTCAGGGACATCCAGCCAACAAGTGCCCTAAGAGGGGAGCAGCAAGTGCTCCCACCGCAGGAAAGTTAGGCTTATGCGCAGGCCTCACACCCTTGCAGCTTGAAACCATGCTACCTTGATTGCGAGAGAACGAGGACAGGGCTGCAGCGGAGTTGCTGGAGAGGGGTTTCAGAGAGGGTTTCGCATCCCTTATAGGGGTGAGATGCAGAATCAATGCTTCTTCATGTCATCGTTTTAAGGAGGGTGGTGCTAGAGAAGTTGCAAGATGAAATTAGGCAAGGTAGGATAGCGGGGCCTTTCTGGGAAAAACCTTTTCCAGTATTCACCTTATCGCCATTGGCGGTGATTCCTAAAAAGGAGCTGAGAAAATTCAGGTTGATACATAACATCTCTTATTTCCAGGGGAGCTTGGTGAATGATGGTATTCCCAAGGAGCTGTGCACAGTCCGCTACACTTCATTTGATTGTGCAGTGCACCTGGTGCTTAGGGCAGGTGAATCCAGACTGCCCCAATTGACTGCCCCTATTGGACCGACCGTTCACTTGTCTATTAGATTGTAAGCTCTTTGAGCAGGGACTGTCTCTCTTTGTTAATTGTCAGCGCTGTGTAACCCTAGTAGCACTCTAGAAATGTTAAGTAGTAGTAGTAGTAGTAGTATATGGCAAAGGTCAATATCGAGTTGGTCTTTCGCCTCTTGCTATTCACCATGCATAATTTCCGCTTTTGGGCTTTCACTTTGATGGATGCCATTTTTTTGACGTGCTTCCTGATGGGATGTTTGGCCTCCTGTTCATACTTTGAGGTTTTCAGTACATTCCTTCCTCCAGTGGTTGATGGCCCATAAGGTGGGCAGGGACTACTTGCTCCACTATCTAGATAATTCCTCTTTTATGGGACTGCCTGGTAGTAGTGACTGTGGCAACCTCATGGTCGCCTTTCCAGTGGTAGCCCAGGAATTTGTTGTCCCCTTGGTGGGAGACAAAACAGAGGGACTGGTTATGATGCTCACCTTTTTGGGCATTGAAACTGATTCAGTGAACATGGTGACAAGGCTTCCCCAGGAAAAGGTGGACCACTGCTTGCTGCCATAGATCTCGCCCTGCGGGCCAAGAAGGTGACCTTTCAGGGAGTGCAATCAGTATCGGCAGCCCTAACTTTGCCTGTTTGGGTGCTTCCCATGGGAAGGGCCTGTTCCAGGAGGCATAGCGGTGGTTACAGCCGGGATCTGAAAACTGCATCACTTCATCAGACTGACTCGGGGTGTGTGGCGAGGACCTGCGCATGTGGCAGCATTTTATAATCAGTTTTAATGGGATTCAGGCCATCCAAGCGAGGAGGTGACGAATGCAGAGTTAGAGTTGTACTCTGACGTGACTGGGGAGGGGGGTTTGTCTTGGAATCAACTGCCAGAGATCTTGGTGCGCGGTTGCATGGGCGCAAGAATGGGTGCAGATTAGGCATACCAAGAATAGTATCTTCTTGAGTTGTTCCCCTTCGTGGTTGGATAAAATAGAGGAAAACCTCCACATGTCCTGGGGTACGCAGGAACATTAACCTGTGGTTCGTGAGCTGTGGCCTGGTAGGCTGGTGCGACCAGTCTGTCCTGGTTTTGGGTGTGACAACAAGGGTGGATGAGGTGGTTAATTGGCAGGTGGCATGATGCGTGCATGTCAATGGATTGGGTGGGAATTGGTGTTGAGGTGCTTGCAGTTAAATTTGTACATTATTTATTTATTTATTTATTTATTTATTTATTATCTCATTTGTACCCCACAGTTTCCCAACAGTGTCAGGCTCAATGTGGCTTACAATGCACCACAGAGGCAGACGCCAATGCAGTAAAATGAAGCTAATACAGCAAAAAACCTACAAGAGATACTGGGGAAGAGTAGGAATGGATGGAAGGAGAGGGAAAACTGTGAGGGAAGAGGGAAGGGGGATGTGTCCAAATGTCTCTAGATCGATGCGCTTCCAGCAGTGGAGACACATGAAGAGGCCGTGGGATAAGCACTTCCAAATAACATGGTCTTCAGAGATTTTCAGAAAGTTAGATGATCTGTGATGGTTTTTATGGTCCTCGGCAAAGAATTCCAAAGCTTAGAGCATGTAGATGTGCCTGGTGTGGCTAATGACATTGCTAACTCCTTATCTCAGTTTCAGTTTGCCCAGTTCAGGATTATGGCGCCCATGGTGGAAGACCGGTAGGCCTGTGGGACCTGGACAGGCTGAGGTGTGGGAGCTGCTGAAGAGATCTGGGTGCCTTCTATTTGGTCTCATTATGTGGACGGTTTTGTTAAAATTAGTGTTTTCTTGGATGGCAGGGGTCGGTCAGCTGGGCTAGTTCCTGATTATCTAACTGCAGATTACATAGTTCTTGCAAAGATTTGGGGACTTTTGAAAGGGGTGGTACAGTATCAGGTTGCGGGGTTTACATTCTTTTGCTGTGCCTTTGGGTGGGGAACCCCCCCCCTTGGGGTTCCTGGTGAAGAGAATGTTTATGGGATGGAGAGGCAGGTGCCGGTGCATCTGGATACCAGGAAGCTGATTACATATGAACGGCTAGTGTGCCTTATTGGGGGTACTATCTATGGTGACTATTCAGATTTTGAAGCCTTGCTTTTCAGGGCTGCCTTCTCTGTGGCCTTCTTTGAGGCCCTCAGGGTTGGTGAGCTGTTGGCTGACGGTTTCGAGGGGTTTCAAGTGGTTTGCTGTTGGAGCATGTGGCCTTTCAGGAATATGCCTTGCATTTGTACATTGCCAAGTCCAAGATGGATCAAAGTGGTAAGGGGGTACACGGTGGTGTTGTGGCGGATTCCAACGTAACTAATTTGTGCTGAGCGCTGCCTTATTGAGTACTTGCATATCTAACCTGCAGCCAGGCCGTTACTATTAGTTCACAGGGATGGTTTGGTGGTCACACGCTACCAGTTCATGGCGATGCTTCAGAAGGCATCGGAGAGATTGGGTGAGGACCCTGCCAGATTTGGAACATGTTCATTCCGGATTGGGGAAGCAACTAGTGCTGCGGCAGCAGGATTGGGGGAAGATGCCATCAAATGGTTGAGGTGTTGGGTGGCTAATGCCTTTAGGGGTTATGTCCTCCCAAGGGATGTCTAGCTGAGGACAGTTAGTCAGGTTTCAAGGGGCCTACAGTGGGTTGGTGGCCCTACTGTGCCTTGTTTGGTATGGGGGTGCGGTTACTGTGCCCAGGTATGCGGAACCTATTCTTGCTCCTACTCTTTTGGTTCCTGTCCTTACATAAGAACATAAGAATAGCCATACTGGCTCAGACCAATGGTCCATCTAGCCCAGTATCTTGTTTTCCAAACAGTGGCCAAGCCAGGTCACAAGTACCTGGCAGAAACTGAATTAGCAACATTCTGTGCTACCAATCCTGGGACAAGCAGTTGCTTCCCCACTTCCCCATGTCTGTCTCAATAGCAGACAATGGACTTTTCCTCCAGGAATTTGTCCAAACCTTTTTTGAACCCAGATACACTAATTGTTGTTACCACATCCTCTGACAAAGAGTACCAGAGCTTAACTATTCGTTGAGTGAAAAATATTTCTTCCTATTTGTTTTAAAAGTATTTCCATGTAACTTAGTCTTTGTACTTTTGGAACGAGTAAAAAATCGATTTACTTCTATTCATTCTACACCACTCAGGATTTTGTAGACCTCAATCATATCTCCCTTTATCTGTCTCTTTTCCAAGCAGAAGAGCTCTAACCTCTTTAGCCTTTCCTCATTAGAGTGGAGTTCCATCCCCTTTATCGTTTTGGTTGCTCTTCTTTGAACCTTTTCTAATTCTGTTATATCTTTTTGAGATACGGCAACCAGAACTGAATGCAATACTCAAGGTGAGGTCGCACCATGGAGCGATACAAAAGCATTATAGTATTTTTGGTCTTATTCACCATCCCTTTCCTAATAATTCCTACCATCCTGTTTGCTTTTTTGGCCATTGCTCACACTGAGCAGAAGATTTCGATACCCACATGAAGAATACAACAAAAAAGATGTTCTACTCCATGCGGAAAACTCAAAAGAGTAAAACCTTTCTTCCCGAGACACTTCTTCCGTACCCTGGTACAATCAATGGTAATAAGTCACCTGGACTACTGCAACGCACTATATGCGGGCTGCAAAGAACAGACTATCAAAAAGCTCCAAACAGCCCAGAACACCACCACCAGACTTATATTTGGAAAAAATAAATATGAAAGTGCAAAACCCCTAAGAGAGAAACTTCACTGGCTCCCACTCAAGGAAAGTATTGCTTTCAAGATCTGCACATTGGCACACAAAATCATTCACGCAGATGCCCCAATCTACATGCTAAATCTTGTGGACCTACCTCCCAGAAACGCCATAAGATCATCCTGCAAATTTCTCAATCTGCACTTCACCAGCTGTAAAGGACTAAAATACAAGCTGATACACTCTACGACCTTCTCTTACATAAGCACACAGTTGTGGAATGCACTACCCACAACCCTGAAAACTACTGACAAAATTACTGACTTTCGCAAATCTTTAAAGACACATCTCTTCAACAAAGCCTACAAAGAGAACCCATAGCCTTACAAAACTACCCATCAATCTACCCAGCTATGCCAATTCCCTTTATATACTATCCTCCCTAACACCTCCTTCACTCTTCCATTACTTAATCTCTGTACATTACCAATTGTATCTGATACCCTGTAATATCCATGTCATAACAAAACTCTGTAAGCCACATTGAGCCTGCAAATAGGTGAGATAATGTGGGATACAAATGCAATAAAATAAATAAAATAAAATTATCTACAACAACACCTAGATCTTTTTTTACAGTGGCGAGCTACTGCTGGTTTTCTTCTTTCCCTTCTATGGGGGGCAAGGGGGCTGCTTGCTTGACTTATTCCTCTTTTACAGATGCAGCTGGCCAGTGTTGCTCTTGTGTGGATTATCAGGCATTCTTTCATGCACTGGGCGAGCCGCAGAGCTTTTCGGCATCTTGGAGGTCGTCACCTGGGCATGGCACTTCTGGGAGTGAGGATCTCTTAGCTGGGGGAACGTGACATGTGGTGGATGCAACTGCTGCCACTACTTTACAATCTGTGCTTCAGGCTGTGTCACCCTCAGATGCTGATTGTACATTTAGGAGGGAATGAAGTGGATTTGTGTTCTGGCAAACGGTTACTTGACACAGTAAGAGATGATCTAAAGTTGATTTTGGCTTGGTTCCCGACCACGAGGGTTGTCTCATCTGATATTATACCTAGGCCACCATCCAGCTTATAATCGAAAGACAAAAACGCCTATATTCCGACCTAAATCGGGAGATGGACTTTTATCTCCCAAAAACGAATAACGCGGTATAATCAAAAGCCGAACTTGGACGTTTTCAACTGCACTCCATCGCGGAAGCGTACAAAGTTGACGGGGCGTGTCGGAGGCGTGGTGAAGGCGGGACTGGGGCGTGGTTATCACCCGAACAGAGATGGGCGCCTTTCGCCGATAATGGAAAAAAAGTATGCGTTTGTAGCTAGAATTTAGGGCACTTTTCCTGGACCCTGTTTTTTCATGAATAAGGCCCCAAAAGTGCCCTAAATGACCAGATTACCACCAGAGGGAATCGGGGATGACCTCCCCTGACTCCCCCAGTGGTCACTAACCCCCTCCCACCACAAAAAATGATGTTTCACAACTTTTTATTTTCACCATCAAATGTCATACTCACCTCCCTGGCAGCAGTATGCAGGTCCCTGGAGCAGTTGTTAGGGGGTGCAGTGGACGTCAGGCAGGTGGACCCAGGCCCTTCCCCCCCCACATGTTACAATTGTGCTGCTTAATGCTTAGTCGTCCAACCCCCCCAAACCCACTGTACCCACATGTAGGTGCCCCCCTTCACCCCTTAGGGCTATAGTAATGGTGTAGACTTGTGGGCAGTGGGTTTTGAGGGGGATTTGGGGGGGCTCTACACACAAGGGAAGGGTGCTATGCACCTGGGAGCTCTTTTACCTTTTTTTTGTTTTTGTAAAAGTGCCCCCTAGGGTGCCCGGTTGGTGTCCTGGCATGTGAGGGGGACCAGTGCACTACGAATCCTGGCCCCTCCCATGAACAAATGCCTTGGATTTATTCGTTTTTGAGTTGGGCGCTTTCATTTTCCATTATCGCTGAAAAACAAAAACGCCCAGCTCACAAATTGTTGAATAAAACATGGACGTCTATTTTTTGCGAAAATACGGTTCGGTCCGCCCCTTCACGGACCCGTTCTCGGAGATAAACGCCCATGGAGATAGACGTTTTCGTTCAATTATGCCCCTCCACGTCTACCTAGCCAGAAGTGTATACGGGGCCTGGTCAAGTGGGTGGATATGAGTTGTGCTGGGCTTTTTGGACGGGATAGATCCATCTCTCAGACTTTGGGCTTGATTTATTTCTAACTGATTTGCAAGACGTTATTGAGGCATTTGTGTATACATTGTACTAGGCTGCAGCTTTGCTTTCTGACTGGGTTGGGGGCTGGGGGACCAGCTACAGGGGTTGCTGGCCCTCTCCCCTTCCCTGTGGTGGTGGGGGGTATCACCCAAATTACTGGCTTCAGCTCATCAGGTAATGAGCACCTATCCTGGAGCTAAGAGCAGAAGGGTCAGCTGACCCGGTTTGGGTAGAGCATAGAGGACCATGCTATACACTTGCCCTAGCTGTCATGGCGAGGCAGGAAGGAAATTGTTAGTAGTTATTGCATTATGTCAATTGTAGCTTAGGGAGCAAAAGTTGTTTTTTTCATGGTTTGACATGTTAAATTTGTTCCAATTTGCGGCCTAATAATTTTACCATATACAGTTGTACTGTTGTTTATTGACTTGGGGGGGGGGGGGGGGGGGGGGTGAGAAGGGTTTGTGGGAGGAGGGAGTGAAAGGGGGAAGTGAGCTGAGCAGAGAGGATTTGGAGGTCCCATCTATTTGACAGAGACCATTTCCAAAATGAAATTAGGTAAAACCACTGAAAAGAAATGAATAAAAGATACAAAATGAAAATCACAGCAGTGAACAGCCCCAGTTTCTTCATTTGGCAATATCCAGTGTTTTCTATCTTCAGTAAAGGATTGTGGTCTCTCTATGTTAATCCACCTGGAGACATAAAAATAAAGGTCAGCAAACAAGCTAAAACTGAGATCTTTTTGTTAGACCATTTAATACATCTGTGGCTACCTTTCAGGACTTATCCTCTCTTAATCAGGTCAGTGAGGAAACAAGGCAGCTATGCTTATTTCTACATACAGTACATAAGCAGATTAACATGGCAACTGCAATACAACAACAATCAAGCAGACTAACTTGTACCAAAGAGCAGGACAAGAACCTTGCATAGGTTGTCCAGGTCAAAAAATGGACATGTAGGTTTATGTGTTCAATACAATATTAGTATTGTCTAAAATGCTTGGCTACCTGGGGTCCTTTTTATAAAATAGAGCCACCATGGACAATGATAAGCCATTTAATAAAATAACATGTTCAAAATAAAAACAACATCTCTAGCTATTTATACATTCTATAAAAACTGTTCAAAATAAAAATGGCATCACTAGATATTTATAAATTTGATAAAACATTGAAAACAAGAGTGGCATCTTTAGGTATGTTGTGTAATTTTATAAAACAACATGTTGAAATAAGAGTGACACCTGTAGGTATGTTATACATGTTAGTTACATGTAAGTAATGCTACATAAATACATAACATGATTTTGGTACTTCTATGTGTAAATAACACATTTTGTAAACCTTCAAAAATGTAATTTAGGATCATATCCACTAAATGACATAGTAACCACTAACACACAATCATGAATGCTGCGTGTTCTGAAAACTCTCATATGGAGGAAAAGACCTCAGAAATTGTGGTAAATTGGTAACATTTTCTTCATGGCTATACCACCAGATAAAAAGCATTCATTGGTCAAAAACTTTCGTGCACAAAATAAATAGTCCTCTAAGTGCAAAAGTACATTCTTCTCTCTATTCTTTGTCAATTTAATGAAGTGAATAAAAGCACTTAATCTTGGCACAGCGGTGCGTTTTCTGGAATGTTGTCTTAATAAACAGGGCAGTCCTGATAGGGACCTGTTTCCACACTCGGCTTCATCCGAAACTCCACTGCGTCATAGTTTTATCTATGACAAAGGAGATAAAAACTTATCATACTGAAGAATAGCATACAAAGTTGTTCAAAACGTCTCTATACAAGGAGATCACTATTCTGCTTCTTCACTCTGCAACAACTTATGAGCAACACTATAAAGATGGCACCTGAACCTATATAGGATGACAACTTCAAGGGAAACCCTGGTATCAGTGCATGCTTTTGAACACACACCGAGGCCCCTTCTACCCACAGTAGGTAAAGGCAGGTTTCCCTTTTCTTAGAAGAAATGGCCATGCAGCAAGTGTAACCACATTGCCATGTGTGGCCATTTCAGCGGGAAACACTTACCGCCACCCATTGAGGTTGCAGTAAGGGGCTCCCAGCGCTAACCCAGTGGTAACTAGGCAGAGTATGGCACTGCCCAATTATTGCTGGGTACACATTGTTGCTACAAAATTGAAATATTTTTGCAGTGCCGGAAATGGGGGAAGGAACTACCTATCGCCAGGCTGCTTTCAGTAGCCCGGCGGTACTTCCCTTTTAGCGAGCGGGTAAGCCTGCATTGTTCTTAGCATGGCTTCATTAAAAGGCCCCTAAAGAAGCACCTAGTTTATTGTGAAGAATGCAAGATCTATGTTCATTAAGGCATATTTATAATTTCCTGACAGACTTTCCCCACATATGTCTTATTGCACGGATATTTTAATGCATACACTACATGATCAGAAATGACAATTGGTACGTGTTCTTAGATTATGTCTTTTACCATCTAAAGGACAGATAAATTCAGAACATTCCAACGTCAAGATTTCAAAGAGGTTGCTGTGATTTACAAGATTATGAAAGACAAACAAAAACATTAGCTCGAGACTTATCTGATCGAGGTTTACCCGAAAAATGTTCTGAAGAATTCATACATCAGAGCAAAGTTTAATAATAGAGATTTGCTGTTATCAGAGAAAATAGATTCCAAACAAGAAGACTCATGTGAAGCTTTGTCTTGAGATATTCGTTGGGTGGGAAAGAGGTGGCAGAAGGCTATTCATAAGAACTGGGGACATTATTCAGTCACATCCTCTGTTTCAAAAACACCAGTTGCAAATCACTTTTTTTTAGAGGACATAACCTAAAGAAGTTATTGAGACTGGCAATCTGCCTCAGCCAGGAGAATTATGGACACTTATATGTGGCAATTGCAAGACCTGGCAGCATGATGTTGGAATGTTCTGAATTTATCAGTCCTTTAGATGGTAAAAGATATAAGATAAGAAAATGTATCCAGTTGTCATTCTGATCACGTAGTGTATGCATTAAAATACCCATACATAAGATATATGTGGGAAAGACTGTCAGGAAATTATGTACACACATCAATGAACATAGATCTTGCATTCTTCACAATAAGCTAGGTGCTCCTTTAGTTTCTCATTGTAAGGAATTGCACCATAACTTTCATCTATTCCAGTGTTGGGTGACTGATTAAGTCTTCACCACGATTGGTGGCTGTGATTTGATAAAAGTTACTCCAATGTGAGTAGCGTTGGATTTTCAGATTGAAAACATATGAATCCTTTGGCTTGAATTCTATGCTGGAATGGGTGAACCTTTTTTGAGATTTTTGAAAGGACCACCCATTTTGACACGATCTTCTCTGATAGGCTTCTCCTTGAAGTTGGCGTCCTCTATAGGTTCAGGTGCCATCTTTGTAGGGTTGCTCATAAGTTTGTTGCAGAGTGAAGAAGCAGAATAGTGAGTCCTCCATGTATAGAGACTTTTGAACAACTCTATATGCTATTCTTCAGTATGATAAGCTTATCTTTTTGTTATAGATAAAACTTTGATGCAGTGGAGTCTCCGGGATGAAGCCGAGTGCAAAATGGGTCCCCTGTTTAATTAAGACAAGTGCCAGAATCCACACTGTTGTGCCAAGATAAGAGCTTTTATTCACCTCATTAAATTGACAAAGAATAGGGAAAAGAAAGAAGAATATACTTTTGCACTTGGAGCACTATTTATTTTGTGCACGGATATTTGGAAACCCTCACATCTGTGAGAAGCAGATTAAGAAGGCCGAGCTCTGAAACCCAATCTTTGTCCCAAAGGAAATGATTTTGAATGTCGGAGAGGTGAGCACAATTCCTCCCTCCAGCACTCCTCCAAAATTCAGGTCCGAGTGAGAAGTTAGCCAGGGGTATGAATGACTTAAACCTGATGTAAATGCTGATGTGGAAAATTTCCAAGGTATATGTGTGTTGCCGTTCTAAAACACAGAATATATGAATATTCTGAAGGACTGTACAAACCATGCTTAACACACACACACACACACACACACACACACACACACACACACACACACACACGTAGCTCTTGTTCTTAACTTATTACTACATACAGATTAATAAAGTAAATGGCATCTAATCCTTCTAAATTCAGTCTCATATGTTCTCAAAGTGCACTAAGCTTCATTAATTAAACTATACAATGGGGTCAGTTTTCAGAATTAAAAAAAAATACATGTTTATATCCTGCACCTCTGTCTAGAAAGTCAGTGATGCTGGATACAGGTATTTTTTGCTGATTGCAGGGCATTACCCACACAGCAGTGGATTCAGCTGCTATGGGCTAAATTCTATATATGATGCCTACAAAATTCGTGCCAGAAAAGTGCTTTTCTATATGCTGCACTTAAAGTTAGATGTGGTTTATAGAATAGCGCTTAAGCCCAGGACTTGCACCTAACTTTAGGTTCAGCCATTTGCACCAACTGAAACATGGTGCAAATGTACTTGCCTGAATTAGGAGTGTATCCCCGTTATTCTATAACAAAGCACGTAAATGCTAGGAATGCCCTGGTTCCGCCCATGACCCTCCATTTCCGAGCCACTTTTTTTTTTTTTGCTCATGGCTAAATTTACAAATGTAAGTTCCAATTAAATCTAATTAGCATCAAGAATTGCTTGTGAAAATTCCATTATTTGTACTAATTGGTTCGTTATGCAATAAATTGTGTATGTGTGTGTGCAAATGAGGCAGGCCCAAATTTATGCACACAAGTGTTTGGCAACTTTTTAAGAATTATGGATATATGGATAGCCTTTGTGGGCCAACCCTGTTGTCCCACTACACTGGTCAGCAGTGACAGACTTCCTCTTTTACCTTACCAAGTACTGCTCAACTGCATCAGTTACTTAGTGCTCTAAATCTACAAACTACACCCCTGGATCCCATGCCAACTCCTCTTTTAGAAACAGTACTTTTTTTTTTTTTTTTACCTTACCTGCTTAATTTGGTTGCTGCCTCTCTTCAATCAGGGTGGGTGCCATAATACTGGAAAATAGCTTACATATGCCCAAAAAAGGAAAAATATTCATCTCACCTATGATGATGTCACTAATTTCCATCCCATTTCCAATTTACCATTTCTAAGCTGACAGAATGTATTGTTGCTGAACAACTAGAACACTTTTTGGAAACTACTAATTCTCTCCACCCATCCTAGACAGGCTTCAGAGCCCACCACAGTACTGAAACTGCCTTGCTTGGAATAGTATCCTACAATTACATTTGCTTGGACCAACACAAAAAGGTAACTTTAATATTCTTGGCTCTCACAGCAGCATTTGATTTAATAACTTTAAGCCCACCTACATGATTCCTGTCCTGACGATTACTATACCTTAGAACATGTCTCCCAATCTCCTTATGCTCATCCTCTAGCTTTTCTTCTCCATCCTTACTACGCCTTACCCTTCCCAATTCTTTTCCTTCTACAGATCCTATCTTTGTTTACCTCTCCATGTTAATTTACATATCCTTAAAACCCCACTACTACTATGTTTACTACTATTTGTAATATTCTCCTTCAAGACTCTGTAATTCTATTTACTATTTACTATGTATGCCACATTGAGCCTGCTATGTGTGGGAAAGTGCGGGGTACAAATGTAATAAATAAATAAATAAATAGATTATACACTCCTTTTGAATAAGCTCTTACATATTGGCATTGTGGACACTGCTTATTCTCAGTTCCATTCTTATTTGACTTCTTGTAGTAATGTGGTGCTGTGGGACATGTAATGCTGTGCGCCATACCGTCTTCCCTGTGGTGTCCCACAGGGTTCAGTACTGGCTCCAATTTTATTTTGTCACTCCTAGGATCCCTTATTCAGAGCTTAGATCTCACATTGTTCATTTATGTGGACAATGTTCAGATCTTGACTACTATTGATCCAAATGATGAGCAGGAAGTTTGCCTACTGAACACTAAGGGCCAGATGCACTAAACTTAACAAGCCATTAATGTGGGTTTTAAACTGGTTCTAGCTAGTGTAACGTGCAAGTAGTAAACCAGGACAGGCACAAAAGGGCATTGTCCGATCACAGTAGCAGCTAACGAAAACGGAATGCAGATGAGCAAATAGTATTATAATGTGTAGAAATCGTATTGTAATGAGATGCACTACCATTTTCTGATTGCCTAACCGTGGAAAATCTAACGGGAGGTCTGTACCCTCGTTGGGGCTGCACAGGATTTCAAAACTTCTATAAATGTAACAAAAAAAATCGGGAAAAAAACGTCCAAGTGCTCGTCAGGGCCGTCCTTCTAAAGTGCCTAAAATGGACGTCCTTCATTGAAACATTAAAAAAAAAAAGGACGGCCCTGACGAGCACTTGGACGTTTTTCTCCAGATTTTTTTGTGATGGGTGCTCTTCTGCGAGGACGTCCAAATCAAAAAACTATTTGGAAGTCTCTTTCGATTATGCCCCTCCTCCAGGTCTCTCTCAGCCAATCACAGCGCATTTAGCTGTCACCGGTGTCAGCTAAATGCGCTGTGATTGGCTGAGAGAGACTTGGAGGGGGGCATAATTGAAAGGGACATCCAAATAGTTTTTATTGGACATCCTCGCACTTCCCGATACCGGCGGTGGTCATTTGGGGTACCGCGGAGCTCTTATTATCTTCTCATCGTCTGTCTCGGTCCAATTTACCTTAAGGATCAGCTTTCTGCCGTTTTTCACCTCCAGAGTATCAGTGGACTGGCAGAGGGCCCGATTTAATCGCAGCACAGTTCTAGGATCCGGAAAGTGAAGTCCAGTTCTTACTTACCTTGCTGCTGGGATCATCACAATGCAGGGTGCTTGCTTGGCAGGTGAACGGCTTGTCCCTGTCAATTTGTCCCAGTTCTTCTCCAGCCTTTCCGCCGGGCCGCTGGTGTCTTCTGCATTGTGGGCCATCTACTGGTGTACTCTGCCTGCGCTGTTTGCTGCTCAGCCGCCGGTCCGTGCTTGCCTGCGTTGTCAGTTGCCTTCTGGTGAGTGTCACCAGCTGCTTTGCGTTGGGGAGGCTTCTTGGAGACTTTTGCTCATAGTGGGAATCTTGCTTCCTTCTGAAACCCGTTTCCAGCCGTTGGGTTGTGCCTGCATTACCTGTCTTGTTCGACGGTGTCCACTTTCCAGTCAGCTGTTTTTGATGAAGATTATGAGTGTGTGGGCGGTTGAAGAGAGCTGAATCGCTACCATACTCAGTCACAACGAGTCAACACCTTCACACCATCAAATAAAAGGACCATTTTGGACTCCTTTATCTCCCCTCTTTTTTCCCCCTTTATCTCCCCTCTATTTATCTGTTTAAATATTGTATTTGTATTTTCACTGGTTTGGCGTTAGCCTTTTCAGTCTCTTGTAAGCCTCTTTGAGCCTGCATCCTGAGGGAAAAGGTGGGGTATAAATGCAATAAATAAATAAATGTATTTGTGGAGCTGTACATATTGGACATTTTTGGAATCTCCCAAGTTTATAACTATTTGATCATTGTTTTACTTTGTTCAGTAAAAGTTGATGATGTTCACTCCTGTGTGTGTGGATCCTCATATTTTTCTGGTGATATAGACCTGAGGAGTGGGTGGGAATAGCCCTCCAGCCTACTCCTGCCCCAGCCTGTGCCCTGAACTAAACTTTGTGTGCCCCTGTCTGGTGCATGCTCTGCAGCGAGTGAGACTGTTACCTGGGACATTATGCCACAAGGGTCGGGGTTACCGGCATTGAATATCTGGGTTTGTGTGGTTAGCTTTCTTTTATCCATTTAAGTGTGATATTCAGCACTTCATTGTCTAAGTGAAACTCGATATAGATAGGACTGTGTTTTATGCAATCCAATTTGTCCGATTAACTTAGGCAGTTACATAGTAACGTGGAGGGGCATTATTGATTTAATGTTTAAGTCCAACTTTGGACATTTTGCCAAAAACATCCAAAATTAAAGTGTGGAATATAGCCATTTTCAAATCTTTTTGGTCCATTAAAAAAAACTCATCCAAGTGAAAAACATGAAATCAAGCAATTGAGATGTGGGAGGAGCCAGCATAGACTGGCCACACGGACATCCCAGGAGAGCAATGGGGCACACTAGAGGGCACTGCAGTGGACTTCAAACAAATGCTCCCAGGTACACATGTCACTGCTGCTTCCTTATTTTGTCTACTGAACCCCCCAAACCAGCCACCCCCAACTGTACACTTGCTCAGTCTAGCCTTGTCCTGCTCTACCTTGTCTAGTCCTGCTTTGCTCAGTCTAGCCTTGTCCTGTCTTGCCCAGTTTCCTGCTTTGTGCCAGCCCAGGGGACTTGTCTGCCGCAGCTCCATTCTGTGGTCAAGACAGAGGAGTAGCCTAATGGTTAAAGTAGTGGACTGAGAACCTGGGGAACTAGCTTTGATTCCCACTGTGGCTCCATGTGATATTGGACAAATCACTTAACCCTCCATTGCCCCAGGTTAAAAAACAAAAAACACAAAAACCTTAGATTGTGAGCCCACTAGGAACAAAGTACCTGCATCTAATCAATGTACTCTGCCTTGATTGTGCCACAGAAATGTGGTATAGCAATCCATGACCCTTTACCCCCCTTTATATATTTCTGTATGTATAGAGGGACGTCATTTCCTGATCCACCCGTATTATGATCTTTGACATTTTCTTCACAATTTTAATTACACTTCTATATTTATCACATGTTTAATGTTGCACCTTCCACTCCCTTCAAGGGCAATTTTCCTTAGGAATGAATTATAGATGCTTTTCCCAGCCCCTCTACCACAAAGCTCATAATACCAGCAAGTGTTGCTGTGGAGCACTCTGAGGAGACTAGGACATGTTTTGTAGGGAGTTGGAGACTTGTACTTCTGAAACCAAATGTTTCTATTTTGCTAATTTGGTTGTCATGGTGCATTGAATATTACAGAATGTGTTTAATGTTTACGTATAATGAATCTTTTAATATGAAGTATGCATTCACTGTCTCTGGCAACATATTTTTGTATGTACTAATTCCTGTTTATTAAGGACACTTTTACATTAAAGAAAACACCTCTGCAGTTGAAGGAGTAGACTCCTGTGCACATATTCATGATCATGCTTGTCTTCTGTCCAGACATAGTCCAACCATTAATCAAGACTAGGCAATTGCCTAGAGCAGCTGGTTTTGAGTGCAAAGAATAGTGCAGTCAAAGCAAAACATAGGTACTGATAGACAGAAGTGTAGCTAGGTTGAGGTGTCAGGGGAGCGAAGAGCGACTTGCCAACGGTGCTGGTACATATTTTTCATATGACAGATCATGTGAAATATAGGCACCAGTGCCATCGGAAGTCCATTTAGGGGAGCGGTCGCTCCCATGGAGACCCACCTAGCTACGCCTCTGCTGATAGACAGACAAACTCAAGGAACCATTAGTACATACTTTAACCTGCATTTTTATAGGATGTTTGTACATTGATCATGACTGATGAGTTTACTTATCAAAGTCTTGGGGGGGGGGGACTGTAGGCTAGGGGCCTAGAAATTAAGGGGGCGTAAGACTGAAGGTTTGCCTAGAGTGCCCACTACTCTTTCATCGACTCTTCTTCTGTCTTTCCTGTTCTCGTAGATCTAGGAATCTTTGCCTCCCTTTGAAGACATGTCTTTTTGATCAAGGTTTTGTAATATAACTATTTTAGACTCCTTGATCTCTAGCCTCTGTTGTATGGGATGGAGGGATCTAGAAGTGGGTGGCATAGGCTCGTCTATCTTGCCTTTCCTTTCCTATATGATTTTGTGTTCCTTTCTGTCTTTGGCTCTATTTTGATTTGTTATACTGATATTGTAAACTGCTCTGTTGTCTTCTACAAACCATGGAATATTAAGGGGCTTATTTTGAAAATAGAAAACATTCAAAAACTGGCACAAAGTGGCAGATGAGAATCCACGTGTGTGGAGAACTCAAAAGATTCCACAGAGTATCTCAGGGAGAAAGAAAAAAAATGTGAACTGAGACCATGGGTTCCAGAGACTGGAGCACACAATATCTTGGGTAAGGACAAGGTTTATTGAAAATCAAAAGCGACTCAACACAACGCTGTGTTCAGCCAGAGGGCCTACATCACAAGTCTGTGTGTAACAACAGAATCAAAACATCAACAGTTTAAGTCATAAAAACTGGAGTAAGAACTGAGAAGGTCTTTTTGTATAACACTGCTTAGTGCTAGGACTGAAAGTTCCTGATCAGCACATACCCCTCCAAGGTCCACACCCCCTTGTAGTTGCACGATAGAGTTTGCACATGCAATTTATAGAATACTGACTAATGGCAGTTACATACCTAATTGCTAATTAGTGCCAATCAGTACCAGTTGTAGCCAGTAATTGGTTGTTAATAACAATTAGTAGCTAATTATGAAATTAAGTTATGTGCACAACTGTCACAACTTGTGCACACAACTGTGCACGCTAACCCGTGGATTCTATAAAGGTCATCCAAATTTGGGCACCCAAAATAATTAGTTAATGGGCTCCAATGAGTTAATTAAACACTTAAAATCTATTTTTTTTACTACTCTGCTGTTTAATATAATGCAAAGCTTTAATTTACTGTTTGTATTGTTTTAATGTACTATTGTACTGTAGTCCTGATATTGCTTTGTAAGCCACGCTGAGCCTACAACCAGTGGGAAAATGTGGATATAAATGCTTTAAATAAATAAATTATTGGAGCTAACAAGCACTTAACTGGCACTAATTATGATTTGAGTGCCAGTCTGGCTGTGTGCTATTCTGTAACAATGGGTATCTAAATTGGATTGCGCGCAACTCAAAAGAGGGCATAGCCATGGGAGATGCATAGGCAGATCAGGAACATTCACAAAAGATGTGCTCAGTGTTACAGAATAGTGGAGATCCACGCCCAATTTGCATGCCATGATTTATGCCAGGATTTAGTTGGCATAAGTCCTGACAAATCAGCACTCAATGCTGTTCTATAACGAGTGGTCATCCCCAAGTACCCTTTATAGAGGAACATTGAGCACCAAATTTTATTGTCACCAAATTTTTGGCATCATTTATAGAATCTTACCCTAAGTGTAAAATTGGGTACACAAGTTTATAGAATTAGGGGGATATTGTGTTGCCACATGAGCAAAGTCCTTAGAAAGTTAGCAACAAGATCTGTGAGTACAAAAGTACTTGTGAATTTTGCAGCAGTGGTACTATTGAAAGCTGTCTTCTTCATACTCAACCCATCATTCCAGGAGCTGAATTCCAAAGATTCACATTCAGGGGGTAATTTTATAAAGGAGTTTTTCATGTGTAAGCCTGTTTTACATGCAGAAAAGGTATGTTAAACAATTGCATGGCTGTGTATGAGTGCAAAAAAATAACATTTCAGAAGATCTTGCATACTTTTACATGAACTACAAATTGGCACTCCCAGAAGCACAGTTTGGATGAAGCAGGGACTTATGTATAGTATATGTCCTTGGATACATGTGTACAGATCATGGCCTTGAATACATGTGTAGAGTACTTGTCTTTGGGTACATGTACAAAGTGCGTGCCTTTGGTTACATGTGTAGAGTTCATGTCCTTGATACATGTGAAGAGTATATGTTTTTGGATACATGTGTCCTTGGATACATGTATAAAGTACGTGTCCTTGGATACATGTGTATAGTTCATGGCCTTGAATTCATGTGTAGTCCTTGGATACATGTATAAAGTATGTGTCTTGGGATACATGTGTAGAGTTCATATCCTTGATACATGTGAAGAGTATGTGTCCTTGGATACGTGTGTAGAGTACATGTACACATTTACATCATCTTCAGAGGAGGTGTGAATTTATATGTTTGAATTTGCCTGCTATTGAGGGATCATTGTACAAGTCTCTTTTATGAAAGTGCATTGGTGCCTATGTTGCCTTTAGAATATAAGTGCTTTTCTGGACTTTCAACATAGGTGATACATGCTACCAAATTTCCTCCTACAGTCTTCTATTACATACGTCGTTAAGAAGAACATTGAACAATTCAATATGCTTCCTCTGTTCTGGTCTTGCAAAGGTGTGCTTTCTTGATCTCCTTTTCCTCTTTTCTCAATTCTTTTTGGTTAGAAGCAGTTTAAATCTGAACTGAATTAGTTTCTCTTCTTTTTGTATGGTATATATTTATCTATTTGTTTCTGCTTGTTCTCACACTCTTGCTCAAAGACCTTTTGAATTCTGGGTTACATCCTGTTTCACTGCAGTTTGTCAGTCCAACAAATGAAAGTCAATGTGTTTGAGAGTTCTTCCAACCTGGCCTGGCTTGCAGGAGCTCCATTCACAGTGATCAGCAGCGTGGTACAGATGCACTTTTCTTATAAAAGTAATGAGTAAGATGCAGTTAATTAGAAAATCTACTCTGCTTCCATGACAGCTGAGATTGATGAAGAGGTAGGTCTCTGGCAGGTCAGCCTTACATCTCTGTTTTCACTTCACTGGGACATATTTTGGTATATGTCATGGAACAACCAGATACTATATTTCATTCTACTGAAGTTGTCTGTCTTCAAACTTGGAGTTTTATTATTAAAATTAAAAGCTAAGATTTGATCTTCAAGTGTTAAGAAAAATCGGACTAAAATTTGAATCTAGTAAAGCAAATTGTAAGGATAGATTCACTAGAAACATTGTTTTGATCCTTGAGCAATATTAAAGTACCAATAATAATCAGACATCTGTTCATGCTTTTTCAAACATACAAGACAGCAGGTGCTTACTTGCATTTCTGGAAGTCAGGGAATATGGGGAGGTTCTCTGTTTAGACATCAATAATAAGACTCAAGAGATTTTTTTTCATTTGTAAAGAAAATACACACTTTTTTGGTAGCAACTTCTTTCGGCTGTCTTTTTTTAAAGTTGTCTTGCACATTTACAGATGTAATAACCTAGTTAGATTCAGAATAGAGTCAGTGGTAGCTGAAGGACACTGACAAGACTTTAACACCACAGCAAACAATTATTAATGGTTGAACTTTGCAAAACTGATGAGAAAGCTGATAATAGAACTAGTGAAGGGTTCTCAACCCAGTCCTTGGGACATACCTATCCAGTCAGGTTTCGGGACATTTATAGTGAATATATATCAACATGTTGTCTAAGGTATCATTCAATAAATAGTTGTACTAAATTCATACAATATACTCAACAACTATTGCACTTGTATTTATCTTTATTACATCAATTAATCTCATAAACTTAACAATTTGTCTAAAATCCCCATACATTTATCATTCATTCATCCATTCACTCTAAGAGTGAATGGATGAATGAATGATAAATGTATGGGGATTTTAGACAATAATTGTTAAGTTTATGAGATTAATTGATGTAATAAAGATAAATACAAGTGCAATAGTTGTTGAGTATATTGTAGTGATATATATGAGATAGATTTGCAAGCACTACCTCTTATTCCATGCAAAGCTATCTCATGCATATTCATTGTGGGTATCCAGAAAACCTGAGTGGCTAGGTGTGTCCCAAGAACCTCTGAACTAGGGGGAACCCAGCAAGGTGCATAGTGATTGCTATAGACAGTCCAAAATGAAAGCTTACAAAGACTTTGCTGAGGATGTCATCATATTATCATATAAGTATTATGTTGTAGCATTATATACATATTAGATGATATGATTGTATTTCAAAGCAACATGTAATTTTAAAAAAATGTTAAAGGAAATTCTGGGCACTTTTCCTTCCTTTCCTATTAGGTGAATTACAATCACAGTTCAGATGTGTGTGGTTCTGTTCTTGTCTTTGTCCTCTTGCAATGAATTTGGAGTGTGTACAGCAGCTCTGGATACATTTGTATCTAGAAAAGTTGAAGATACAGAAGGATACTATAGTGCTGGATCTCATTTCTAGGGCCTTGGGGCTCAGGGTATCTAAAATATGGACTCAGTTTATAAGCAAAAGTATTGCGATGTATCTCATGTATATACAGTACATTATGGCAGTGGCGTTCCTAGGGGGGCTGACACCCGGGGCGGATCGCCAATGCGCCCTGCCTCCCGGGTGCAGCACCTCCCCGGAACAGCGCGACGCCCCCTCCACCGGCGAAAGAACCCCCCCCCGGGTGCACGCCGCTGGGGGGGGGGGGTGCCGTGCGCCTGCCGGCTCTTTGTTTTCATGCTCCCTCTGCCCCGGAACAGGAAGTAACCTGTTCCGGGGCAAAGGGAGCATGAAAACGAAGAGTCAACAGGTGCGCGGCACCCCCCCAGCGGCGTGCACCCGGGGCGGACCGCCCCCACCGCCCCCCCTTGGTACACCACTGCATTATGGATATCCTGAACAGCTAACATTTGACTCAAGGAATTACAAGGGAGAAAGAAGGGGAGTTTTTGGGTGATAAGTGAAAAGAAAGAGAGAAGCATCACAGTTTTTTGAGAGCAGAGTTCTATGATCCTTATTGGTTTCAATGAAAAGTGGAACTTTAGAAAGAGACTAGGAGCTCATTATCAAAACACACCAGTGGTTCTCAAACCTGGTCCTGGGGCACCCTAGCCAGTCAGGTATTCAGGATATCCACAATGAATATTCATCAGAGAGATTTGCAAGCAATGGAGGCAGTGCATGCAAATCTCTCTCATAAATATTAGTTGTGAATATCATAAAAACCTGATTGGCTGAGGTGCCTCCAGGACCAGGCTTGGGAACCACATAGACTTACAAAGTTACAGAGGTTACTATCTAACTGCGTAAGTCTAAGTGCTTTGAAAATGAGCACCTACGTATCTTTTCTAGAGTCAACATCAGAATGATTAAAGGATGTTGTAGTCCAGGTGAGGCATTATCTGATGAAGGAACAAATGTGAGTCTCAATTTTCTTTTCATTCTTCGTATGATGTCCTATCAAAAGTTCTATGGAGGGGCATAATCGAACGGCGCCGGCCAAATAGCTGGCCGGCCATCTTTGGGGCCGGCGCCGTAAGTGGGCGGAGCCAACCATATTTTCAAAAAAGATGGCCGGCCATCTTTTTCTTCGCTAATACCGTTGGGCCCGGCCAAATGTCAGAGTTCGCTGGGTTTGAGATGGCCGGCATCGGTTTTCGGCCATAATGGAAAACAATGCCGGCGATCTCAAACACGGCAAAATCCAAGGCATTTGGTCATGGGAGGAGCCAGCATTTGTAGTGCACTGGCCCCCCTCACATGCCAGGACACCAACCGGGCACCCTAGGGGGCACTTCTAAAAATTAAAAAAAAAAATAAAAGTAGCTCCCAGGTGCATAGCTCCCTTACCTTGGGTGCTGAGCCCCCTGAAACCCCCCTGAAACCCACTCCTCACAACTCTACACCACTACCATAGCCCTAAGGGGTGAAGGGGGCACCTACATGTGGGTACAGTGGGTTTTGGATGGGTTTTGGAGGGCTCCCATTTACCACCACAAGTGTAACAGGTAGGGGAGGGGGATGGGCCTGGGTCCACCTATCTGAAGTGCACTGCACCCACTAAAAACTGCTCCAGGGACCTGCATACTCCTGTCATGGAGCTGGGTATGACATTTGAGGCTGGCATAGAGGCTGGCAAAAAAGGTTTTTTTTGGGTGGGAGGGGGTTGGTGACCACTGGGGAGTAAGGGGAGGTCATCCCTGATTCCTTCTGGTGGTCATCAGGTCAGTTGGGGCCCCTTTTTGAAGCTTGGTCATGAAAAACAAAAAGGGACCAAGTAAAGCCGGCGAAATGCTTGTCAAGCCTGGCTTTTTTTCCCATTATCAGGCGAAGCCGGCCATCTCGTGAGCACGCCCCCGTCCCGCCTTCACTACCCTACTGACACGCCCCCTTGATATTTCGCTGGCTCCTAGACAGAAAGCAGTTGAACCCGGCCAAAATCGGCTTTCGATTATACCGATTAGGCCGGGTTCAGGAGATCGCCAGCCATCTCCCGATTTGTGTCGGAAGATGGCCGGCGATCACTTTCGAAAATGAGCTGGATAGCCTCCTAAGGTGATTATTTGAAATAACTGGCACAGAGAAGGCATTCTCTGCTGCCAACAGTGAGAGTGATCTAGACAGAATGAGAGGGCAGTAAAAAAAACCTAATCAGAGATAAAATTAAGGGTTGAGTTCATGGAGGAATTAAAAAAAACCCAAGAAATATAGTTTTGAACTGGAGTCTGAGAAATAGTTACAGGGTGAGTTGAAAGTTTCTGAGCAGATGGTATATGATCACTCCCTTGCATTTCGATTGAGATGAACTACCCCAACCTATTTACTGATATCTCTTTACTGTATTTGTTCACACCGGCGTCTGTAACCACCTCTCCGGAACTATGTAAGCCACTTTGAGCCTACTAATAAGTGGGAAAAGGTGAGATACAAATGTAACAAATAAATAAATAAATAAATATGTGGCATGAGGGATTTGGTACCAACAATCTGAACATTTAGAGAACACCCTGTTATTACAAGCTGAAGTCTTGATCCACCTGCTATAATGAATCCTCTTTATGATAAATACAGCAGTCTATTGTCCTTTTATTATAAAAAGGAGTGCTGAAATCTAAGGATAGTTTACATCTGAGATTGGAGAATGCAGAAAGGAGTATATTGGCAAAAGATTTTCTGGATCTGGCAGATGTGAATAAAATTCAGTGGCAGTAATAGACTATTATACAGGTGTGAGTGGTAACCTGAGTGAAAAGAATTTGAATGGAATTAGGCAAAGACTAAGAAAGCCACAGATTAGGAGGGAGATGGTCCACAAGAGAGAACTGAAGGTACAACAGTTAATGTTATGGAAGAGGAAAATTTTTGTCTCAGAGACATTCACTGGGAAGCAGGTTGAAAAAGGCAGAAAGCCTGACATTAAGAAGATAACAGGATGGAACACAAGGGTGCTGAGGAGATACAGGATTGGAAAGTGCAGGATGACTCTCCAACAGGGAAGGAACTTGGCAAAGAAAATAAAAAAAAAAAATGTAGTTAATTGATTGGATTTATCAGTGAGTTAGCACTCCAAGTCCTTCATAATGTGCATTTTTAACCTAGGAGTAAACAGAGGAAAGATTAAAATACTTCAATCCAGAATTCAGCCTGGAAGAAGTTAGTTACTGAAATAGCCAGGAGCGATAACCCAGTAATACACACTGTGCATTCTATACCGGAGAGTTTCCCAAGCATGGAACGTTTTAAAATAAGCAACAGAGTCTTCCAGAAAAATAGCAATTATATATCCCATTGCTATTAATGAATATCTGACTAATCACATAAACCTGCTTCAAATATTAGCATTTTAAACGCTCAAGAAAAAAAAAGAATAATTTAAATAAGCCTCATTTCAAGCTCTTTCAACCAGAATTAATATCTCCCGCTTGCCACCATAGAGTTCTCTCAGACCGTCTTGGTGGTAAATTATCATTTTAGCAATTCTTGTACATATTTATTTGGCTATAGAAGTTTAATCTTCTCAGTACTGAGTTAACTCATTCTCTGTTTTCAATATGTGTTGGCGCCCTAAAATGTTTTACACGCTATTGAAGTTTCTCAGATTTGTTGGGATACATTCTCCAGCAAAATAAAAAGACAATTGAGGAATGCAAATGAGAATCAGGGACCAGCCTTATGCATATGCCCTCCTTTATGAGCAAAGCTTAATCACATGCTTGGTTTTTCAAGCACAAAAAAAATCTTTGAGGAATGCATTAACTAAGATGAAATACAATAGACAGTTGGAAGGGGACTGAATTAGTGTACTATGGGAGTCAGTAGTAGAAATTGGTTTAATCACTTTAAATAGTCATAGTCTACTCCTAAGAAAATACCCATGGACTGACTCAGGCTAGTAGTTCCATAGTTTACTAAGTAACTGTGATATTGGACACTGATATTTCTAATTGATATTTCGTGATATCCAGTGACAGAGAAACCGAGGTACAGAAGTGGCAACACTTGGGCATGGAAAAGGACTGTAACGTAAGAAGAGAAGGTAACATATTTTGGTGGGTTAGCAATATTCAAGGAGTGAAAGCTGCAGAGTTACAACATTCAGGGGCAAAAGCAGGTTAAAGCAGCACTGGATTCAATCCACTCAACAAAACCATAATCAGTCTAGGCAGTAACGTGCCTTATCTCTTTCAAATATTAATGTGCAGGCAGTATGTAATTCTTTCAAAATCCAACCCCTTTCACGTGATTTCAGATCTTGTATCATCATGAAATACAAATGAGCTTTCCAGACAAAGCTAGATTATGTTTCTTCTTAAACAAAATCGTTAACCAACTAAATGCATTTCCCTGACACAGATTTATAGAACAATCTAGGAAAAAATAAGTACATTGAAATGAGTTTTAAACCTAATAGATTTTATCTCCAGTGCCACCTCAATCATTTTATTATCAGCGGTCTAATCCTTTACCATGACTGCATTAACTGTCCTTTATTCACCTTACAATATTTCCCGCTTTTTTAAATGTTTTTGCTCACGCAGCAAATTGATTTATAAAGATATATGGCAGGGAAAGCAGTTATTCATGTCTTTTGTTTATTCCAAATACAGATAAATAAGGCCTGCCATGTTTTGCTGACCAGGCTGGATTCTAATTTCGGAGAATCTGTTCTTAAAGAGAACCACTTGAAAAGAAGTGACAAAAAGAAAAGAAACCAACGGTGCCCCAAGATAAGATAAAAGAAATCAAGGGAAGAGCATACTGCAAATATTGTTAATCCAACGGCGCGTTCCTAACTGTGAGCGAACACGTTGGGTGATCCTTAAACCAATCACAACCGAGCGTGATTCAAAGACAGCTCTCACATCCTTATGCAATGCCAGTTTTGAAAGCATACGATTTCACTCCCGACGACTGCTTTTACCCTGTAAAAACGGCACAGTTTCATAAGTTGAACATTGTGAACATTTTTTAAAATGATATTTACATAATATTTTGTTCCAGAACCTTCCTCTACTTTACACAATAACTAAGTTCAAACTTCCCAGGCCAAAAGAAGTGAATAAGGAAGTTGAAAAGACGCCCAAACTAAATTTTGGCTGACAAAACGTGACAGAGACTTTGCATAAATAATCTGCTGTCTGCATAAAGATGATAGGAAGCATGTTCCAATTCTTTCTCCTCCCCATCCTCTAATTTGATTGTGCACTCTGAGAGCACATGACCGAGAAGCACAAACCTACCAAATTTGTTGACCTCCTTGAGATAGCGCATTATACGCTGCATGTCAAAGGACTTCATGTAAGGCTTCCTTAGCTCTGTTACTAGGCCACTTAACTTTTTAGTCCTTTCTTCCATTGGGATCTTGATATGCTCTGCATCCAACTTCCTAACTTCCAGCACCAAAGCTCTGAATTTAGACTTCCTCTCCCTCTTCTGTACCACAACCCAGAATATAAAATTTCCTTAGATTACTGTCTTTAACCCTTCCAATATCACCAACAAGACTTTGTCAGTGTCACTGAAATCTATGTACTCCTTCATATCCCTCTACCCCCTTAATAATGTCCTTGTCCTCCAATCTCCAGAATTTTCTTCTTGGCCATTTTGTTAGTTTTCAGATCCACTCACCCTAGAGCATGAAACAACCATAATATGTTAGACTCCCAAGCTTCTGAACAATTTATCTAATAAAAGATCAATCATTAAATAGGAATTGTGAGATGGTAAATACGAGGCGGATAGAGATAGGGGAAGGGATTTGATATACTGCCTTTCTGTGGTTACAAAGTGGTTTACATATGATATACAGGTACTTACTTTGTA